>NC_136061.1:617901498-619158342 GCF_964261635.1 Lissotriton helveticus | reverse complement strand
TTCCAGAACCATAGGGAACAGGGTAATTGGGCACATCAGTTTTCTAGCGCTGGGGTTCTTTGAAAAAGCTGTTGCATTTTAGGAATTGGAGTCTGTGTTTTTCGCTTCTTTTAATTAAACCGCTTTAATTTAGCCGCAAAAGGATACATCAGCACCGACTCCAAGACCATCACAGACAAGCATGTACAGGACACACTACAAACAGCCATTGCCGGCTTTAGTGCGGTGCAATCGGTGCCACCGCACCGGGCTCTGCCTTGAGGTGGGGCCGCCCTGTTTATTGTTTTAACATCACCAGTTGCCACGTTTCTTGTCCCAGTAATTTTCAAGCTTCAATAAAAATGTCACGATCTCTGGTGATTAATGTTCTTCATAGAGAGAGAGACCGGATCTTTGTCTGGTAGTGGAAGTTTCGACTCATAATAGTGCAGAAGGTTAAATTGCCTGCTGCAAAGAACGTGTCCCATTCAGATCACAAAGTGCATACACTATAAGTAGGTCAATGGGTTATCACTTTTGTCAGAGAAATCCTTTTGTTTGTTTCAGTTTAAGAGTTCAAATCCTAATATAGAGCAGTGAGCGCTTAACTGTCCTCAAAGAGCTGCATGCAAACTGCAAAGAATATATCACAGTTACATGTTTTTTGCCCAGACTTTTCGTATCCTAATATTGCAAAAAGAGTTAGCTTGGGTAGAAATCAATTCTTATTATTAAAGAAAACCCCTAACAATGGTGTTACATTTTAAATTCTGAATGTGTGCTTTTCCAGACCACAGACTCTTAAACTATACTGCTTACCAGTATGGATGACATGGAACTCCAACACCTTGTGGGCTTCTGTCTTACATAACATTTTGTGGCAAGGGGGTCATGGGGAGCCCAACAAACATTGTTGCACAGGGCGCCACCAGTACTAAAGCTGGCCCTGCACACAGCACCCCAGATACACCCACCAAGACACAACTTGGACAAAGAGTCCCTTGCTACCAAGACACGCTGCACACAGACATGCACAACACATGAAACAGTACCCCTCATTTATCCAACACAACCCGGCCTTAGAGTCAGCAGCCATGCTGCTGCAAACAGCACTTGTCACCCAAGCACGCCACACACAGACTTGCAGGACACACTAAACACAACACCTCAACATTCAACGCAACTCAACCTGGCCTTAGAGTCAGCAGTCATCCTTCTTCAAACATCACTTGTCACCCAAGCAACGCCAGACACAGCTTGCAGAACACATTAAACACCTCAACATTCAACACAACACAACCTGGCCTTGGAGTCAGCAGTCATGCTGCTCCAAACAGCATGTGACGCCAGTTGCAAAATGAGCAAGGGACATCATCTTTGTAATAAGCCTGTGTATTGTAAGCAGAGTTGAGTTATTAGACAAAATCTTATCAGCATGGCAATTTCTATATAACACAAGCATTGGCATAGCTAATATGTTATGTTATGTTATATTTATTTTTGTATAGCGCGCGGCTACTCAAAAAGAGTGTCCCGGCGCTTTGAGTAAGGAGGACTACCATACAATAACACAACACAGTTAAAAGAAAACAGAAAAAAAATAGAGCAGACAGAATTTATACAACCTACTGGCTAAACAACCAGGTTTTAAGACCTTTTCTAAAAACAAGTAGGCTGGTGGCTCCCCGAAGTGTGAGCGGCAGAGAGTTCCACAACTGTGGTGCCAAAAGTGCAAAGGAACGACCTCCCAGACGAGCTTTCTTCACTCGCGGGACCACCGCCAAGAACAGGGATTCCGACCTCAAAGAACGGACTGGGTGGTAGAATGCGAGTCTCTTTTGGAGGTACTTTGCTCCGACCGCGTGGAGAGCCTTGTAGGCCAAAGTCAAGGCCTTGAAGGCAATCCGTTTGCGGATTGGAAGCCAGTGCAGCGTCTGCAACAGACCTGCTGCACTGGCACGTCTGTTTAAGCCA
This sequence comes from Lissotriton helveticus, assembly GCF_964261635.1. Classification (NCBI taxonomy): domain Eukaryota; kingdom Metazoa; phylum Chordata; class Amphibia; order Caudata; family Salamandridae; genus Lissotriton; species Lissotriton helveticus. Next base: position 619,156,389 of record NC_136061.1, on the reverse strand, counting down.
AAAACAGCTCTAGCAGCCGCATTCTGCACCACTTGAAGCCGCTGTAGCAGATACTCTGGCAGGCCCAGGTAAAGAACGTTGGAGTAGTCTAGCCTAGAGCCGATCAGAGCCTGCACAGTCAGCTTCCTATGCTCCTCAGATAGAAGGGGAAGAAACCTCCGCAGCATCTTGAGGAGGCCGAAACACATACCCGAGACCCCAATGATCTGGGACTTCAACGTTAGCCCCTTATCCATCTTGACCCCCAAGTTCTTCGCCATTTGGGATGAACAAGACGGAGGGAACATACTAATGGGCCACCAAGCCTGCCAATCTGGCTCCGTTGTACACCCAAAGAAGAGTACCTCAGACTTATCGGAATTGCACTTGAGGCTGTTTAGTTGGAACCATTGAAAAACAGCCCCAAGGCAATCCCGGATACTCTCCCCATCAAAGTCCCCTCCTCTCTTACAATAATAATAATAAGTCTTGCCTTTGGGACCTTACAAGTATTTAGTTATGCAGCACAATATCCTTGGTGCAACATCAACTGTTGCATGGCTAAACACTTATAATGTCCAAAAGGCGAGACCTATTGGCTATGCCAATGCTTGTTGTTGTACTGTAGCCACCCTCCTGTGTAACTGTTAGCCATATTTAGGTGTCCCTGTTGTTAATTAGCCAATCTTCATCTGTTGCCATTAGCCACTTTTCCTCTATTGGTGTTCGTTCAGCAGAACTGTTTATTTGGTTTTATTGTATTTTTCCGCCCCTCTCTCATGTCGTGTTTTACTCTATGCATGGTAGTTCTGCATAACTGTTTATTTTGCTTTATTGCATTTTTCCAGCGCTCCAAGCCGCTCACTTTTTTCCCGCCCCTTCTTAACTGCTCCAGCCTCCCTGCGCCCCTCCCACCACCTACTTAATGGCGGCCGTAGCGTGACCCTATTGAGTAGATTCCTGATCTAGCGCCCCCTTGCTGCTGCTCGACTCAGCAGGACTCCGGACCCTGCAGATAGCTCCCTCATTCCCCACATGTATGTCTCCGCCTTCTGCACTGCTACATTAGCTCCCACACATCGGACGTTTAGCCTCATTGTTGTACTTTAGCCATTTTATTCTTCTTTAGCCATCTTAGTGTGTAATTGTTAGCCATATTTCTGTGTTCCTGTTGTTATTCAATCAGCCTTCCTCTGTTGCATTAGCCTGTTTTCCTCTGTGCGTGTTTGTTCACCATAACTGTTTGTTTTGTTTTATTTCATTTTTCCGCTGCTCCATCATGTCATATGTGTAGCCTGATATTTGTACTTTAGCGTTTTTGTTGTAGTTTAGCCACCCTACTGTGTAATTGTTAGCCATATTTCTGTGTCCCTGTTGTTAATCAGCCAATCTTCCTCTGTTGCCATAAGCGAGTTTTCCTCAATGCGTGTTTGTTCTGCTTAACTGTTTTTTTGTTTTATTGCATTTTTCCGGTGCTCTACGCCACCTCGCTGTCCGCTTGTTTCCCACCCAATCTGAGCTGCTCCTGCCTCCCTGCTCCACTCCCAGGGCCTACATGATGGAGGCCATAGTGTGGGCGCACCAAAGGCATGTCAAAGTCAAGCCCATCTGGGTCCGTGCCCTGACCGTTCCCAGTGCCAGGAACCCTGGATCTCCCATCACCCGCAGTTACAGTAGCACCTAAGCCCAGAGCCCTAGACCCCAGTCTCCACACCAACAACTGCTGCTTCTGCACCTCTCCACTCTCAACAGTAGGAACCAAGGCATGCCACCACTGTCTCTTTAACACCAAAGCACCCAAACAAACAGCCACCACCACCACGCCGACCATAGCTGTACCTGGACAACTCTACTGCCTCGTGCTCAATGCCCTATCACTCTGCAGAAACGCCACCGAGATCTGGGACACCATCACCTCCCTCACCTCTGACGTCGTCTTCTTCACCAAGACCTGGCTCAACTATGCATCCATACCCGTCAACACCTTGGCCACACCCAGCGGCTACAAGATTGCACACCCGGACCACATTAACAAACACAGAGGAAGGATGGGCATCACATACAAGGAATACATCCACTGCACCACCACCACTTATGACACCACCCTGATCATGGAACATTACAACTTCCAACACAGAACAGAAGGCAAAATCGTCATCAGAGGCAACCTCGCTTAAAAGCCCTCAGGACCACCCCCTGCTTCTGGCTTCTATGATTCCATCCCTGATGTCATTGCTCCTCAAGCCATCAACACCGAACACTACATCTTCCTCAGTTTAAAACATGACCTTTTGACTGGAATCGTCACCTAACTATAACGTCCCTTTTCTGTTTTCTGTAAATGTGTGTGTTTGTACATGTTTGCTTAAAATGTTTAAATCTGACTTTGTTTAGAGGTGTGTCGACATAAATGTATAGATATGCATGGGTGCATACAAAGACAGAATTAACAATGTAAGCGAATAACGACTCATTTATTGCCCAAACCCTGTCAAACAATCTCTGCTTAGCAATGAAAGGTAACTTTAGGGCCGACCCTGAATCAGATTGACATTGACAGCGCCCTGGGCGGGAGTCATTGATGGCAGAAGGTGTGAGGAAGATGGGAGGAGGACAGGGTTTGATGTGGCGCTAACAATTATCCAGAGATACCTTAAATTGATTACAAAGGGCCTTGTTTATGAAGCCCTACTGGCACTTTTGTGCCACCGGAACGTCACTTTTTTGATGTTCTGGAGGCGCAATGTGCCACTGGCATATTTATACGGCCACTTAAAGCCATGTTGAACAAGTTACTTACCTTCGGTAACGATATATCTGTAAGAAGCAGTAGTTAGTATTAGATTCCTTACCTTAGAATATCCCCAAGCATCAGACTGGATCCGGAAATTTTTGCGTAGCAGTACCCTTGCGCGTCGGTAGGCGTAGTCTGCGGCTCCGCGTCCGTCGTCGGCGTCGTGGGCACCGTGATGACGTCGTCGGAGTACTTAGACGCCGCCTCCGCGTGCTGACGTCAGTTCTTAGACACAGCTTTTCCGCGCCAGAAACGCAGAGCCATGTTAAAAACCAACACTGGTGCCATTGAAACTAGGGCCCTGAAAGGGGAAGACCTTAACCCTAGATATCAGTTCGCAGAACGGGGAGGATGGGTACTAACTACTGTTTCTTACAGATATATCGTTACCGAAGGTAAGTAACTTGTTCATCTGAAAGAAACAGGTTAGTATTAGATTCCTTACCTTAGAATAGATACCCCAGCAATACCAACCCCGGTGGTGGGTCTGAGAACCAATAATCACACCAGAAAGTCCTGGAGGACGGAACGGCCGAAGAAGCCATCCCTCGGGACTTGGCTGTCCAGGCAGTAGTGTCTTGCAAACGTTTGCAGGGATGCCCACGTAGCTGCCTGACAGATGTCCTGCAAGGGGACTCCCCGGCCCAGGGCAGTGCTAGCCGCCGTGGCCCGAGTGGAATGGGCTCTCAGCCCAACAGGAGGCTCCTTCCTCGCCAAGGAGAAACATGCCTTGATACACAAGATGACCCACCGAGAGATGGTCCTGTTGTGCACCGCCCGTCCCTTCTTAGCGCTCACGTAACCAACAAAGAGTTGGTCATACACCCGGAACTGGCGTGTGCGATCTAGATAGAATGAAATCGCACGTTTTGGGTCCAGACGGTGGAGCCGCTCTTCCTCTTTAGAGGGATGCGGTGGCGGAAAGAAGGTGGGCAAGGTGATAGACTGCCCGATATGGAAGGCCGTGACAACCTTGGGCAGGAAAGATGTCCTAGTCCGCAACACAACCTTGTCCGGATGGACAGAAAAGAAAGGGGGTTTGGATAAAAGAGCCTGGAGCTCACTCACTCTCCTGGCAGAGGTGATGGCAACCAGGAAAGCAGTCTTCAGAATAAGAAGGGGGAGAGGACAGTTGTGAAGTGGCTCAAAGGGAGCGCACATCAGAAAGGTAAGAACAAGGTTCAAGTCCCACTGAGGCATCACAAACGGAAAAGGAGGGAACATGTGTGTGATGCCCTTCAAAAAACGAGTTACATAGGGGACTTGAACAAAGAAGGTTGATCAGGCAGCCTTAGAAAGGCTGAAAGGGCAGAAAGGTAGCCCTTGATAGTGCCCAGAGCAGAGCCCTCCTGGGCAAGAGAAAGAAGGAAGAGAAGAACCTCAGAAAGAGGGGCAGAAAGTGGATCCACAGCCTTTGCTGTGCACCATGCCACAAATGTATTCCACCTGCAGGCGTATACCGATTTTGTGGAGGGACGCCTAGCTCCCAGAATGACATTACAGACTTCAGGAGGCAAGTCAAATGGCCTCAACTGTCGCCGCTCAATCTCCAAGCATGGAGGTGGAGACTGGACAGGTTCGGGTGGAGGACCGTCCCCTGCTGCTGCGACAGAAGGTCCTCCTGAAGAGGCAGACGATCCGGGGGATCGACTGACATACTGAGTAGCTCGGGATACCAGTATCTTCGTGCCCAGTCCGGAGCCACAAGGATGACTTGGGCCCGGTCGCGTTTGATCTTCTTCAGCACTCTGGGCAGAAGTGGTATAGGCGGAAAGGCGTAGAACAGACGGCAACTCCACTCGTGACGAAAAGCGTCTCCGAGCGAGTGCCACCTTGGAAATTCCAACGCGCAGAACTGATGACATTGCGCGTTCTCTTCGGTGGCGAATAGATCTAACCAAGGCTCTCCCCACTGCTGAAAGAGGCCTTGCGCCACATCCGAGTGCAGACGCCATTCGTGATCCATCATGCACCGACGGCTGAGCTCGTCCGCCCTGGCGTTCAGAGAACCTGCCAGGTGTTGAACCACCAGGGTCACGTCCTGATGTTCCAGCCACTGCCAGAGGCGCAGAGCCTCCTGGCAAAGGGTCCACGACCCCACTCCGCCCTGTTTGTTGCAGTACCACATGGCGGTGGTGTTGTCCGTGAACACCTGCACTACACTCCCCCGGACAGAGGGGAGGAAGGCTTTCAGTGCTAGACAAATCGCCTGCAGCTCCAAAAGGTTGATATGGAGCCGGGACTCCGCCGGAGACCAGAGGCCTCTGATCTCCGCCTCTCCCATGTGACCTCCCCAGCCCTGGAGTGACGCGTCCGTCACAACTACGTGCTCCGGTTGGGGAAGGGAGAGGGATCTGCCGCTGACCCAATCGCGGTCCGTGAGCCACCACTGCAGCTGTCTCACAGTGCCCTCCGAGATCAGGACATGGTCCGATAGGTCGCACTGATGCTGGGCCCACTGAAACTTCAGGTCCCACTGCAGAGCCCGCATCCGCCACCGGGCATGATGCACCAGAAGGATGCAGGAGGCCATCAGCCCCAGAAGCCGCAGCGTCAACCTGACCGAGATTCGGGATAAAGGCTGAAAGAGTGGAATCAGAGCCTGAATATCCCGAACCTGCTGTTCAGGAGGATAAACCCGAAACTGCGCCGAGTGGAGAACAGCTCCGATGAAAAGGAGCTACTGAGAGGGGCACAGGTGTGACTTCGGCACATTGATGGAAAACCCCAGCTGGTGCAGGAGGTCTGCCGTCGTCTGGAGGTGGCTGACGACTGTCTGGGGCAAGCCCGCCTTCAACAACCAGTCGTCGAGGTAGGGGAAGACTGAAACCCCTAACCTGCACAGATGAGCTGCGACCACCGCCATCACCTTTGTGAACACCCGTGGGGCGCTGGTAAGGCCGAAGGGGAGCACGGTAAACTGAAAGTGCTTGTGGCCAACTGTGAACTGCAGGTCTCCTGGGTCCAGGGCAGCCAAGACCTGAGCCAGTGTCAGCATTTTGAACTTCTCCTTCCGGAGGAAGCCGTTGACGTTCGTAGATCCAAGATAGGGCGTAGGCCCCCTTTGCCCTTCTTGGATACCAGAAAGTAGTGGGAGTAGCAACCACACCCTACTTCTGGCCCAGGAACGCGCTCGATGGCCCCCTTGGCCAAGAGGGCATTAACTTCCTCCTGCAGAAGTCAGAAATACGCAGTGGTTTTGCGGTGGCATGGCTGGAGGGGTCGCCTCGAAGGGGAGGGAGTAGCCCCTTCGGACGATTTGCAGCACCGACCTGTCCGCTGTGACAGTGTGCCAGTGGAGGAGGTGATGACGAACCCTGCCCCCCCACTGGCGTCACATGGGCCTGAAAGCACGGACTAGGAGGGTTTTGAGCAATATCTCCAAGTGCCGACTTATACGGTGAATCATGCCAACTAATGCGAGCTTGATTCTTTGAAAATAATTATTCAGGATTAAACTGCTGATCTGATGACAACTATATAGACACGATATTAATCCACCACCGGATTAATAGGCGCCTACACTCTTACCTAAGTTCCTGTCCTGAGGAAGACCCGTACAGACCTGCAAATCAGGCGTTATTAGGGTCGAAACGTCAACGACATTAGACTATAGGACCAGTTGATTGAATCCAGGATACAAGAGCTAAATAATTTAGCACACTGGACTACATGATTTTTGAATTTAGGAAATAACTGGCCTATTGAATTGTTTTCTACCTTCACTCCCCCTTTTTTACTCACTTGTATATAAATCACCGTCTTTATCACTTATCCACATTGTCACAATTCACTCACTTGCTCTGCTGCACCGTTTATTGTGAAATAACATGTGAAGATTGACTTTTCTATGTATTTGTATTTGGCTCCTGACAAGAAATAAGTCATGAATGAGTAGACTTGGTGATTAAAACCTCTATGACCCTCTTTTTCTGGTTTGGTTTTGTATGTACTATTTTCATGTAAATAATTTCATCGGATGCAAAATATGATGAATCACTGGTTTTAAGAGATTTCAGATGTATATATGATTTAAGGCAACTAGGTTCATACCCGACAGAACCATTGTTTATATTTAAATATACTGCCCAGGTTCTGAGGGATACTGGGTCACCCCATAAGAGATTTATATATATAGGAGGGTTTTGAGGCGGATGCTGCGGGGGAAGGTGTGGACTGTCCTCGCCGTTGTCCCCGACTGCCACCACGGCAGTTTCCACGGCCGCCACTGCGTTGGGTATTACTCTGCGGCGCGTGGCTGGCAGCACGTGTGGGGGCGCCCCTTCCTTGGCCACGAAAGGAGCGAAAGGCACCCATTTGCTGACGCGGGCCGAGAGGCCCAAGGACCTGGCCGTAGCCCTGGAGTCCTTAAAGCGCTCAAGCGCATGGTCTGCCTTGTCGCCAAAAAGGCAACGGCCATCAAACGGCATGTCCATGAGTGCATTCTGGACATCAGCCGAGAAGTTGGCGGACCTCAACCAGGCGTGGCGACGAATCGCCACTGTTGTTGCCATCGCTCTCCCTAGTGAGTCGGTGGTATCCAGCCTACACCAGATAGCATACCGTGCTGCATCTCGGCCTTCCACAAGGGCCTGGCCGAGTTCAGCCCGTACCTCCAACGGGCATTCTGGCAGCACATCCGCGACCGTATCCCACAGAGAGTGGGTGTCACGGCCCAAGAGGCATGCAGTGTTGGAAGACCGCAGTCCCAGACTCAGGGAGGAGAATACCTTTTTGCCGTATTGCTCATACCTCTTGGATTCCCTGTCAGGAGGAGCCAACGGGAATGTGGTCTGGGAATTCGAAGCCTCGATAACCAGGCTCTCAGGAGTGGGGTGGGTGGACAGGAAACAAGGGTCGCTCTGGGCCGGGCGGTGGCGTCGGCCACGTTCCTATCTACAGGCGAACCTGTAGCGGGCCTGGACCCAAGTGCCCAAAAGAATGTCGGTCAAGGCCTCATTAAACAGCAGCAGAGGCTCAGCCGAGCTTGACTGCAGTTTAAGGACCTCAGTGAGGAGGTTAGTCCTCATGGCCGCGAAGGGGAGCTCAAAGCCCAAGGCCTTGGCCGCCCGCGGCAACACCACGCTGTAGGTTGCACCCTCCTCCGTAGCCACGGTAGGAGGTGAGACAAAACCAGTGTCTGGCGAGGTGTCCAGACCACTGGCATCCCCAAGTCAACCTGTCCAGTCCTCCTGGGACTGACACTCTCGTGTCAGAGGGTCCTCAGGCCCCTCCCAATTCTCCTCATCACCCATCTCCTGATACTTAGGGTTGTCAAATGATGGGACCAGTTCATTGAAGTAAAACTCTCCAAACGGCATCGAAAGCGGCGCCGGAACCGGATCGAGGGAGGCATCGGGGACGGCGCCGCCCGAAGACGGCGCCCCGGAGGGGACACCTGAGGGACCGGCGCCGGTGAGGTCGTCAGGTCAACCTGCGACGACCCGGATCCAGAAGCGGATCCAGCAGGACCCTGCGGCGCCGAGTCCGAAGGCGCCGGCGGAGTCAGGGGGCCGAAGCACCCGACGGCGTCGGGGCCAAAGCCCCCGACCGGCTAGGGCCCCCAGACGGGTCCGCTGGGCCCGAAGGCGCCGCGGAGCCCGCCGGAGTGAGACCTCATGGCCATGAGGAAACGCTCGATCTCCTCCGGCGTCGTGTGCGGCCTAGGGACCGGAGGGTGTGGGGCCACACGTGAGGCCCGCGACTCTGACGGAGCCGCGTGGGCAGTGTCATCCGAACCCCCGGCCGCGTCGCGCGAGCGTCGGGGGGAGTCAGAAGAGCAATGACGTCTCTTCGACTTCTTGTGCTTACCTGACGACTTCGAACCTTAGAAGTGATGTCGACTCCCGGAGCGATGATGGCTCCGATCCCGCGACCGGTCCCTCAACCTCTCCCGCCTAGCTTTCGAAGTCAGGGCCCGGCAGTCGGGGCAGGTCTTGTCGTCATGGTCGACGCTGAGACAGTGGCAGCACCGGCGGTGAGGGTCGGTAACCGACATCAGTCGGTCGCAGTCCTCACAAGGCTTAAAACCTGGCATCCCTACCGGCACCGTTCGGAGTCGAAGACTCGAAAAATGATCAAAAGGGATCGTAAAAAGTTTAGTCAAAAAATGACTAAGGTACCACTTTTTCCGGATCTGCGCTGCTGGCGCGGAAAAAAGAACTGTCGTCAGCATGCGGAGGCGGCGTCTAAGTACTCCGACGACGTCATCACGGCGCCCACGACGCCGACGACTGACGCGGAGCCGCAGACGACGCCTACCGACGCGCAAAGGTACTGCTACGCAAACATTTCTGGATCCAGTCTGACACCTGGGGATATTCTAAGGTAAGGAATCTAATACTAACCCGTTTCTTTCAGATATGTGGCTTTTCATGACCTTATAAATATGTGCCCCTTTCACGCAGAAAACTATGAAATGGGCGTTCCATGGATGTTGCTGGGGGCATTCCCACCAACATCCATGGCTTTTTGACACTGCCCCAGGTTTACAAGAAATCGTAAGTCTGAGGCAGCGCCAACAAAGTACGCCTCCCAAGGGGAGGGGGAAGGGAGGCCCAACGAGGAAAAATATCTTTATTTCTCCTTGTTTTTCCTCTTTCAATGTGTGAATGCAGCACACATGGAAAGAGGAAAAAGCACCTCTTGTGATTGTTTCTATTTCGGAAGGATTCCCATGGTGGTGATGGTGCAAAGGTGCCTGCGATGGTGCAAAACAGCTTGCTGTGCCCCGGCGCTGGGGAAAAGGACAGGAATGCGCTGTTATCTAATAGTTACGGCGCATTGCTGTCCTTTTCTTTTGCCGTCGGGCAGCACTGCAGCAAGGTGCTGCGCTGCCCTACGGCAAAAAAAAACATATGGCAAAAAACCCATTAATGAGGCCCAACGTCCTTAGTGCCCCCCAATTGAGACCAAGTGGGATGGGCGAACTGCTGTTGCATGCCATTAACGCAGGCTGCTCCCTGCTGTGCCCCTCTGAATATTGGTGCTTAAGGCCCACCCAGGGTAGCCTGACAAATTGTGTGTGGGTAAGAAACAGTGGGTTTTTAGTTCTCGCCTGGCGTTAGCAACGTGCATGCACTGCTCTCGCCATGCGAGGGCGTTTTGTAATCAATACACTTTCGGAAGGAACTTTAAGCCCCGCCCTTGTTTTCAATTGGCTCGCGTCACCGTTTATGTTATACGCTGGCCCGTGATTGAAAACCGGGCTTTGGGGTTACCGCCTTGTCCACTTTTAGGCCGGCCCATCTGGACAGGCCGACGGCATCTTGGTTCCTCGGAAGTAGGGGGGAGTGTGGGTCTAGCTTGTTTACTAGCTTCAGATTGGGAACATAATTAACTGTGAGATGTGTTAAATGCGGGTGATTATATGCACGATCACAAGCGCTCTGTCCTCTCTCGACTCCATCTGGCCCTCGCTTTCCCCCTGCCTCTCTGCCACACACACTCTGTGTCTCAAAGCTTGTTTGTTGTGTGTTGATCGGCTCTGTATGTCCTCTAGGGCTTCCCGTCCAGCTGCCCCTCGTCCGCCTGTACTAGCGTCGCATTTAACGCTAATTTTCCACGAGGCCACCGCTCGTCCGCACTCTATCCGTGCTAGCTCTGTATACGGCTAGCACTGCTCAGTGATTTCAACACATGTATGGTGGGATTTCTCCCCTTGTTTGGGGAGGCGCCTTCCAGGTACGTGCTACAAAGGGCATCTGTCTCCATCGAGTAGTTTCTTCTGCTTCCAAGTTTCCGTTTGGTGAGCCACATCTGAGGTGACTGCAGTGTGAATACCTCAATCTGCTGTTCTTTTGAAGTTATCCATCCGTCTGGGAGCACGTGAGGCAAATATGAATAACCAGATTGCTGAGAGCAAGAAGCTTTGCAACTTCTGCAGAGATGACCAGATGTAGTGAGTGATATAAGTTCTGCAGATGAAGTATGTTCGAAAAGGACTAAACTTTGCCACCCGACTCAGCTAGCGGCTGCAATAGTGCACGCGCTCTTGCGTAAATAGCCAGCCCGTATCTACTGGCATAGATGTACTAACGACGGGAGACACAGAATATCAGCTGTTTGCAAATTTACCCAATAAGGAATGGTAACACACTACTACTGTGTAAATGACAACTTCAGATCAATCCTTCTGCATTAATCCTCCCACATGGTAAAAAAAAACACAATGCACAAAGACCGCAGTCTTATGTGGCCGCATTAACTGAGTCTGTCTGCAGTTGAGCTCTGCACTTCACTTTTGCGTCAGTGAAGGCCTAAGACTCCGGGAATAATAAAAGTGATTGCCTTCGCTGAGGTGTTGAGCCTCTTAAAATCAGTCTATTTCCTAAGTCAGAGGAAACGGATGGCGCTAACAAACAAGCATTGAATATGCAATAGGTCTCGTCTTTGATTAAGTTAAAGCCATTTGCTTTGCCAATGGTATTGTACAGCAAAGCAAATGGCTTTAACTTAATGAAAGGCTTGACCTATTGCATTTTTAATGCTTGTTTTAATTAGCTATCCAACTCTCCATATGAGTGCACCTGCAGGCAGTCTCTCTCCTCCCCATACTCTTCTCACACCGTTGCCGACCACCAACCCCCACTCGCAAGTTTTTTCCCGTTTATTTAATTTCTAATATTCTTAAAGCCAGTGGCTGTGTGGAAGTGTTTTTTTAATGTTAATTTATTGGGAACGTCGCCCTTACCAAAATGACGTGTCTGCAAGTGTCCGTGTGCACTGTCTGCATTCGCTAAAAGAGTACACTTCAGCGTCAATGACTAGAATCTCTTTAGTGGTTAATGCCTCTGAAAGCAGAATTTCTCTCTGTAGAGCTGTATACAGCACTCCCCAGCAAGGGCCGGACTGGTTACCGGGCAGTTGTGTGTGCTGCCGTGCTGGGGGCTAATTTCGTTGATGGGTACCTGCGTGTGCAAAACGAAATTCGTTTTGCTTTTTTTTATTTCAAATCGCACGCAGGTCCCCATCAACGAAATAAGCCCCCACAACAGAGAAATTAACCCCTAGCTCGGCAGCACACACAACTGCCCGGTAGCCAGTCCGGCCCTACATATGCTGTGTACTGTCCCAGCCATGCCGTGCTCTTTCTCTACCCATAAACAGTCTTCCGATATCTGTCCAAATTCAGTCCGCTTGTGTGGACTAGTTATTGAATACCACACTGCATTTCGTTCAAGTCCTAACACTATGAAGATAATTTCAATAAAGCGGATGCCAAAGCTTTGCCAAAACACTGCAATGAATTACTACGAGTCATGTGGAAAGAACAGGAATTAATTTACAGAAAACCGTTTCGCTCATAAGAGGCACATTTGTTCTCTCAAAAACTGATTATACAAATGTACCCTTCCTCGGTTTAACTTTGCATGTCTACCTGTAGCAGTGCATCACTGTTTTGCGCTACAATGTGTAAAAGAATTTAACGATAGGCAATTATTATCATAGGAGTGCTGAGCGTTGAAGTTTACCTTCCAGTACTTTGTGTCCTGATTTGATTATTTTGTTCTATTCTTATCTCTAGTAGAGCGAACTTTCGTCCATCGTTAATTTCTACAGCAATCCTCTTGTGACTGATGGCAGTTGAAAGCTATGTAGTGGTAAGGTCTTCAGCCTTCACGTAATCCTACACAATACACCTCAAATATTGTGCTGGACACCAACTTATTGCAAGAGGCATAGTATTCATGTTTGTTCTTTGTGTAAACTTACACTGCAGTTTTATGTAAAAAGCCCCACTGCAGATCTACCAGGATTCACTGGACAATCCTCAACTTTATAAGTGTTCGTTCCAATCAGCAATAATACATTATTGTGTCATAGTGCTCTGCCATCTATGATACTGCCGGTTAGCTCTCTCCCTTGCCATTTGCTGCTTTCCGTCGCCCCCTCCCACCGTTGCTGGCTCCTTGCTGCTTGCACTTGCCCCTCCCTCGGTTGCTTGCCCCTTGCTGATTTCACCCACCGAGCCAATGTTCAGTTCAAATTGGTGAACTGAAGAGACTGTCTTTCAATTTCCATTGCAAAGTAAAGAAAGTGCATACAATTGCCCCAGCCCTCCCTGCAACAAACATTTGCCTGCTCATCCCTGCCTCAGAACTAATATGTCGTTAACTCACCAATAGACTATGCAACACTAAATCCAATATCCAGCTTGGATGTCAATGGTAGCCTTGCCACCCGACGTCCATTACAATGGTGACTGTACTTTATTAACTTTTGACGGAAACTTTTAGATTGATTAAGCATGCTCTGCAATGGTTTCCCCCTTTTAAGGTGGTGGCCATTTACACATTTGTCGCATGATGGAGACTACAAAGTTATTGCTTATGATCTGGTATAACTGGACGAGTTAACTGGCACCTCAACGGAACACTGGAGTCATATGCTTGGACGTGGCACCATGTGCTGGTGTCTGCTGGTGGTGGACACCTTTATTTATATAACTAGTGTGGCAGAACCCAAACCAGCAACAGTAATCCCAGAGGCGTCGCATATATTTCACATAGTCGAAACCTATTAACGTTGCAAGTCCTTGTTTTGATCAGCATGGCGTCCGTCAGGAGTTTGGCTGTATTTATTATGAAAATTAGCCAGTCTCTAGAACAACGCCACGTGATCAAGGACCAATCCATTCTGAATTATTTGTCATTCAAAAAGATTCTAGATCGATTGTTCACTATGAGGCCCATGGGCGCAATATTTGCCCTTAGGTAGTCTATTATGATTGCCCCATGTAAAAATGTTTTGACTTGGTTACGTTTCAAATCAGTCAATTGGTCCCAACTTTTGGCTTGTGCTAGGGCTTGAGTTATGTTAATTTCGTTTATCAGATGCGGTGCCGATAAAATCATGGATACCATTTCATCAGTAGTCTAATCCTAGTTGTTCTGTCATTGCGCTCAACTACAATTAGTCTCAAGAACTTAATGAAAAAAATATTTTCATACTTTATGGTACCCCTTCAGCTGTGCACTGTTCAGAATCCAAATTACAAAGGACAGACGGGGATGGCAGAAAGCTAGCCCCCCCTTCCAAGAAGGGGAGAGAGAATGTTGTATTTTGAGGGGGGGGGGGGGAAAGAGTACATTCTCCCTAAACAATTAACAATGCACACCAATGGGTAGACTCACCCAGTGAATGTATCTGATAAGAATCAGATAATAACAAGTTATGTCATCTGCACTAGACGCAAAACTGTTTCTTTTGTTAGAGCCTCACTCAGTATAGTAGCGGCATGCTTCATCATCAGCCCTTATCCTGGTCCCTAAAACCAGGATGTGCTCAACCATGTTCCAGGGATAGATTTTCTCATGCAAAAACTTGGTCATTTTGCAGTTTATTGACCTTACTCTGTATAAGGAATTCTTTGGATTCGCCAATCTCTTTATTCGCCTCATCCAATTTCTTTTTGAAACCCCAATTTTGATCTATGTTTAAATTGTCCTCACTTGCTTTTATTTTGATCAGCATGGCATTAGACAGGCGTTTCGCTGTATTGATTAATAACATTTCAGCCATCAGTGTGAGACTATAGGGAACACCCCTCCCTCCCGTGTTGCCCACCAGAATCTCAGAATAGGGTAAGAATGGTTATGTTTTTATATATGTCACAAGTCTGTACATCTTTATGAACACATTAAGTCTGTCTGCCATTAACAATAAAAATATTCTCGGAATGTCAGTGTGCATTTTCTTTCACAGCAGGATTCCAAATTGTGCACTGACAAGGACACTAAAAGCTTGAGTTATTGTGTACTACTGAGGAACCATTTGGCTACTGTTGATTGTCTCTTCTGCTCTGCACAACTGCCATGGATTTGAACACACTCAGATGCAATAAATTCACTAAAATGTATGTATCCGTTCTTCTTCTTACAGGAATCAAGAGTGAAAACCGCTCCAGTAGTTTGGGCTAGTAAGCCAGTTCTTGAATGCAATTAATGTTGTGTGATTGTCGGTCCCCCTTTAATTGAGAGGTAGACCGGAGACAAGACTTCGGGGAACTTTTCTGTCCTGATGAAAACCCTGGACATTAGGTGGCAATTTTTTAATGTGCTGAAATATGATAACAGAAGTGTAGGATAAAAGGGCCATTATCCCCTGAATTTTAACCCCGGATTTGCTTTTAACCATACCCGAGCAACCACCAATAAAGGAATACCTGGTTTGCTCTAAGTATTTTTATTCTCCAAGACAAGACCATGGCTGCTTCTCTAGCTCCAAAGAACTCCCTGGAACATGGTTGAGCCCATTCTGTTTTTTAGGTACTACGATGAGACTCCGTGATGAAGCATGCCAGCATGCCACTACTAGAGGGGGCGAGGGTCCATAGTGTTGCTTCTAGTTCAGATGGCGGAACTTGTTATTATCGGATTCCTACCAGATACATTCACCGAGTGAGGATACCCATCAGTGTGTAATGTTTGATAGGGTCCCATAGGACTTACAGCCGTGATGCGGGATCCTAGGAGCATAAACTACCTTTCAGTATTGTACGGTAACTCAATCACAGCAGCGTGTAATTTCAACAGAAGCACTCTGTCAAAACACAGGACTCCAGTACTTGATCAGTTCTACAAAATAACAGCAGTCTTACAACTTATTTTAGTGTTCCACTAATGTGGTGCCTGTTATGAAAAATCAAATGCATCAACTTTTCAAGACACACTACAAAGAAGGGGTTGCAGCAGAAGTTTATTTTATTACAAAGTGGGGCAATGTTTCCAAACAATAAAAAATATCAACTTCCCAGAATGGCAGCGAGACAATCCATGTGCAGACAAGAGTGGTTGCTGTCCACATCTCAGCAAGGTGATCCTACCATCCTTCCATAATGTCTGGAATTTCAAACAGATAGAAGTAAAAAGGACCTCCATGTACACTCTGAAACAAGAAGATAACATACTGAGCGGAGAGCACCAAGAAGGAATGCAGCAAATATTAGATTGGATCCCAATGGGCACAAGAAGGAACCCAGACGGCAGAAATAAGAAATTCAGCAAGCAGAAGGCAAACATCTACAATCTATGGGAAGATGGTCACAGAACTAGAAGGCGGTGCCTAATAAATGAGAGATCAGTGACAGAAGAGTCCAGCGAACATGAGAAGCAGAGTAAAAAGTTAGGACCATGGGAGAAAGAAAAGAGGGAGAACCTGAGTGAACAATGGAAAGAAAATCAAAGTGATAGGGGAGATAAGTGGGTGTGGGGAGAGGGTAGGGCCTGTCGAGCACAGGGGGAGCAAAGCTAGTGAATGGGTTGGGAAGTCGAAAAACAAAAAAACAGGGGTATGTAAGCAGCGTTCAGGAGCTTGGTAGCTCAGCGAAGACAAAGGGGGTGTAGCCCAACAGCAGAGAATTCCAGCTAGCAGAGGGGATCAATCTTGTGAGAGGGGTTGGCAAGCAATGGGGGAGTGGAGTGAATGAGGGTGCCACTCTGAGTGGGGGTGGGTAGGATTCAGCAATAAAAAAAGCAAGATACCAGCACAGGAGGAGGGGGAATCACACACGAGCGAGTTCACAGTCAAGAGATTAAGGAGCACAATATGTATGAAGCAGTTCATGGAGTCAGAAAGACCACTGGAAATGAATATGTCACTCTCTTACCTGTTCACACATAGATCCCCACCCAGAGCAACAGGAACAAGACCCCAAAGCCCATGAAGAGTGAGGCCACTAGTGAGATGAGCAGCTCTTTGTAGATGTCCCGCGTGTACTTGGTCGACGTCACCTCATAGCTGAATCTAGTTGTTAAGGGCAAGAACTAGGCAAGGTGATCCAAAGCAACCTCTCTTCTTTTAGGAGGCTGCTGTCATATACATCTCAGAATGGACTCAATGACAGGCTAATCACTTTGGATGTTCGTTTTAACAACTATTTGTTGACAATTATAATATTTTAAGTACATTTCTCTACTCATCACTTTATGCCCAGGAATATCCATGTTGTAAAGAGTAAAACGTATTTTTGACCCCCCCCCCCCCAAAAAAAAAAAAAACAGAATTGCACATCAGCTTTTCTGGTCACGCAAGTCCTTTCTTCAGAGTTACCGGCCTAAACCTAATGCAGTGTCATAGGAATAGGCAGTTTTTACAGTTTTAAAGTACAGCAGTCAGACGGGATACCAGAGAACAGCATTTGCAAGTAAAGAACAGGAAAACATTTTAAAGACAGCTAACTGTCCTTCCAAAAAGAAAAATAAGTACCTGATCTCCTGGAGACAGGGGTACTAAAATAAGATTTGCACAGGATGTTAGTGGGATAACATTATCAAAGCACTGCTATGGACACCGCAATGGCCAAGGTAAAACAATGTATGCGTTATAAAAGCTTAAATAAAAAGCTAGCTTGTGATTAAGATTAATGCAGCCATTAACACCAGAAGCGGGAGGTCCTTTGGTAAGAGTCCCTCTTTGTACTAATGTTTTTCCACTGAAATACGCGTCATAAGTTGTCTGTGCAAAGTCATTCGGATGTGCATCACCTGTTTGATCTCTTGGGATTTTATATAGGATTTACAATGTGGCCCTTGAAAATGCATTAACAGATTGTAAAGTTTGGAATAGTGGCTAACGTATATAACATATATGAGATTTTAAAACAATTTCTGATATTGTGGTATTCTCCAAAATGAGAAAACCCCTGTTTCTATTGGCATTTGCATTTAATTACCATCCATTCCAGATGGTTTCTCTTTGGGGACAATTCTCGCTCTTTTGTTTCTCGTTTACCAATGGCATCCTTGTGAAAAAATTGATTTTCATTGTTTAAGGAAATACGTGGTAGAACGAGAGTGAGCGAAAAAAAAAACTAGTGGTGGGTTCTAGTGACATTTACAAACTAACACATCTTAAGCACTCTAGTTAATTTTTGGTGAACAAGGTTCTATTAAAAAAAAATTCTAGAGAGCAATTTCTTGATACAAAAGATAATGAATAACATCTTCAAAATCGATACACATTTGTACGTTTCAGTCATATACATAGTAAATGCAGTCCAACAGTGCAGAGGGGGACAACGGAGATGAGATCTAATGCTATCATCTAATGGCCGAAGAGGATATTACCTCTTATTTGGAACCCGTCAATGATAATACATCAGTGTTCCAACTACATTATGTAATAATAAACAACAATGAGATACTCAATTAGGTTTAAGGAAGGGATCAGGTGGAACTGGATCTAGACTTGCGCATTCAGCTTTTCCACATCCTTATCACCAACGGCAGACCACTATCTTTCGACCTTCTGTCACATGACTATGACCCATCTTGTGATATGGAAGGAGGCGTGTCCGTCATTGAACCGGCCTAGTCTTCTGTTAATGAGGACAATATTGCCTTCTAGCCTCTAGCTAACTCCAGTATACCCCTTCTCTTTTGGCCTGTCAAAGCAGGATACAACTTTCATAGCCAGCCCATTGTAAGATATCTCTTTTCCATACAACATAACTGGGGACACTATGTGCTTCCTTTCATTGTTATCTGCCTATTGGCCTGAACTAGGTCAAACTCAATGAATCTGGTCATAAACCTGTGTTTTGGGGCCTGGGATAGAGGCCAAGGATACAGGTTTATGGGCTAGTCAGTAGATTTATGTTTGTAGCTTTGTTCACTGGAGACATAATATCTAAGCATCACGTATTAATGTGGGCTAAAAAGAGGTGTTTAGTAAGGGAACTGCCAGCCAACTGGCACACATGGAATGTCTAAGCAATCTTAAACTTGAATGTTCCGTTGTAGAATATTTTCTTCGAGTAAATGTGTCTCCACAGGATAGGATGCTACACTAACCCAGCGCACTGGAGAAAAAGTACACATTTTAGTCAAATCTGATCTTGCCTTGATGATGGTTTGCAAACAAACATGGGTTTCAACACATTTCTTTTTTCCTATACTGCTTATAAGATTTAGGAGTAAATCTGAACATTTTCAAAACCCATGCATACAAGCAATATAATACACAAAACAAAAGTTATGGACAAGAAACAGGAAATATTAAGACAAAGTGTGAATGGAAAAAGTGCGTTAGAAATCTGCAAAAACAACTGGCATGGATTGCAGCAAAACATGTGACCCGCAATCTTTGGAAAAGAGTGCAGAATTACCAAAGAAATGTGATGGCACACACTCATTTTCATATCACTTAAGAGACAATCCTGTTAACTCTCTTGATACCACCGACACTTCCTATTGTAAGGATACACAAAGAACCAAGCAGTGAAGAACATGCCGATGGCCAGGAGCACCACTGTCAGATGTGGAAAGACAGCGGGGTTCACCGGGCTGGTGTATCTGCTCATAGCCTCAAGCTCCTAAGGAAGACAGAAAGAAACAAGGCATTGGTAAAATAGAGCCTGGGACTGCAGAACTTAACCAAGAAAACAAACATACACCCAACGTCAGCCTCTTTGTTCCTTTGCAGTTATCTTTATGGTAGAAATTGCCACAAAGAGCGGTCAGAGTTGGAATCATGAAGTTCAGTGACAAAAATAATTTTCCTCAGGAAAGCAGCACTTCCATGCTCATGACAGCATCACACGTAGTCTCTGCAATCAGCCTCACAATAAAACACATGCATCCTTTCAAAGACATGGACTTCCCTTCAAAACCATGTGGCTGGGGCAGGAGGCAGGTTCCTCACTTAGCATCGAAAGAATACACACTCAAACTCAAGACGGTAAGGGTCCCTTGTTGCTGCCACCCCTCCACAACCTACCAACTGGGAACAACCATACAATAGGCAATGGACTTCCTGCTAGAACTTGGAGCTGAGAGGCAGGGTCCTTATCCAGCCTCCCAATACTCCACACAATTTCACGAGACTGTAATGGTTACACTGCTTAAGCGGGTGATGAAAGGGTGGCTTCCATAAGCATCCAAAACTGCACACCCATTCCTAGTGGCCATAAATTTTCCTACAGTGTCTGTATGGAAAAGAGTTAATAGTAAGCAAGTATTTAGATTGTGATAATGACAGTAAAGTTTGTAGCTATTTTCCTTTTTTAGTCGGGGCTTTCCATAGACCACACTCAATCTACCTTTTCTGACACATACTCTAGAAAGAAGACTGAATCAGTGATGCGGATAGCCAGCAGATCATTAGAGACATCCCACTGTGTTTTTCTCCATAGCCCATGTGTACAAATGTGCCTCTCACGTAGACTAACTCCTTTTCAGAAGAAGGTATTAAATCAATTATTTTGGAAAGTTGTATGAAAAACAATACTACTTTAGAAGTCGGCCCAACATGTGTGAAGTCTTAAGTATAAGCCATTGCAGTTTTAGTTAAAATAGTGCAATTATTACTTCCTAACAAAGATTAGAAAACTGGCGCCTACCCAAGACCCTCCCATTGCAGGAACGTTTTTGACCAGCACTAAATTCAACTAATGCAAAATATACCAATTAAAATCCCAACATATAAAAGGCAAAACGGTTTCCTTTCAGTACACTCATTGTTAAAATGTGCCTTCGGTGCTTTCCATCAGCTTTTAGGGAGCATAGACTATATACAAGTGATTTATAAAACGTATGTAACATTCCACAATGTGTCATATTATTACCATGGAGAAAAAAGCAGAACAATGTGCCAAATGATGTCCTAAAAATGGTACTTCCTTCGTAACACGCCTGATGACAAATTTGTGCACTAGATGTAATGGGAGGCACATTCTCCTAACAGTTTTTCCTAATTTGAAGTTCTGCCCCTGTAGAGTCCCTCTAGTGCTCCAGCCTACGGCTTGGATTCAGAGAGACTCAAGCCTAAACTAAACTACCTTAAGGAGTCCATCTCAGGGAGTCACAAATGGATGCTTACGTTGTCGTGGATATAACAATTCTAAATGGTGTAAACTCAAGACCATTGCAAATGTCAAGCTGGATAAAGGGCTAGTGGAGGAGAATCTCTCCAAGATACTCCCCTCCCCAGGTTTATCCACGGTTTCAGATGAATTAGACAGAATGGGATACTGCAAGTTATTAGTACCAGGGAAACAGATAGTTACAGGGTTGATGCAGTTCTGATTGTTTCTTACTCGTTCGTCTTACGTTTTACCATCCTAAGAGAAGATTCGAACATAACGAAAAGGGCATTTGGGTGCGAGAATGGAATTGAACAAGGCCTAGGGGGATGAATATTGATTTTGACAATATTAAAATGACCAAGAACAATAACTGGTAGAATGGCAACAGTGACAACTCCTCATTGTATCCAAAACTATTTATAGCTACCTCAGGTAATGGTCCCTATGTAAGCAGTCCAACAAACCCCATAATCATGGGCACCATCGCAGAAGCCTCTCCACCCACACTGCGGCAATTATAAAGGATAATCAATCAATAATTGCAAACCTGCCAAGCCTTCACAAGGAACACAGTATTTATCTCCTCTATTCTGTTATAACACTAGCCCAAACTTACCATGTTTCTTTCTCTACTCTATCAGTAACCTTACCCTAAACCTTACAGAAACGCTATTCATATCCCTAAACCTAATCTTTACCACAACACCTATGTCCTTTGTCAAACCTTCTCTTGCTTTGTAACAAACTTAACACTTGACTTGGAAAGGAATTAACGCTGGGCTCACAATATTTTCGCCCATTCAGCAGGGAAGGCTCTCTGTGCAAGTATTCTCCATTTAGATGCTCATTGTTGTGACATTTCCTCTCCATTCTACAGGCCAGCTTTTTGTTTGCTCTAGGGATGGCAAATTATCTTTCAAAGTGGTCAAGATGTATCATGTGAATTGTGCCACAGGGAGTAAATATCTTACTGTGCATTCAGTTGTGAAGGGTATCAAAGGGAGTAAATTACAATCAATGAGGTATGATTGTTGTCATCCTAATTTAACAGATTCTTCAAATGTCATGGAATGAAGCACTGTAAGATTGGTTTCTAACATCTGCACGGCAGTGGATAGGTTGAGAAATCTAATAGAGTTAATGTGTTACTGTGGCTAGTTGGATCCAGTTGGTAAAGTGAAATGGGCTACTCCTACCCCTTACACTGTATAGTTGAAGTGTTCAATTTACAAATAAAATGAGATATAAGAAAGATAAGGTAAAAGGCATCACATTTGTAGATGGTAATTTGTCTCTCAATATTTAGGAGTGACATGTGTAGCTCGTACTAATAAAAAAAGATGTGGTGCCACTCACAGAAAATGGAAGAATGCTGAAAAAGATACCAAATATCCAGGTGAGGGGCAATTGAAGAATGAGTCACTCGGTTTTTAAAACTGGGTTTAACCCCTTCTAACTCAGTCTCAAAATGATGCCCAATGTGGTGAGGGGGGGTGCAAATATGTGGGAAGGTGTCTTAGCCACTTCACAAAAGTCTCTGAAAACCAAAAGCAACATGATATTGCAAAATGTGCCTTAAGAGGGAAAATGAACATCCCTGATTTGTTTGAAATGCCAAAAAGGTTAATATCATAAAAGAAAAACAATAAATATCGATTTAGTGGTGCTGTAATATAGCAGCACAGTGCGTTTTAAATTTGTGTGTTGTGCCTTTAATAAAGCCCCAATAGCTTTCTGGACGGTGTGTTCCTAACATTACCCATTTTATTTTTCAATTTCATTTTTTTATTTTATTTTTCTGGGGAGAGATGTGATCCAACGGCTAGAGCGGTCAGCATCGAAACTGGTTAACCAGGTTCGAGTCTGAGCAGGGACGCTCAACACCCTGTAATTGTGGGCAGATCACTTAATTACCCTGTGTCTAACAAAATGAATGTGTCCGTCTGTAACACAACTGGTGCTCATGTAAAGCGCTCTGATACCTTCGGGTCGAGTTTGCGCTATATAAAACTATTTGGAAAAAAACAGTTAATCTCCTTTGATTAAAAGAATTAGTGCAAATTGTGTTTCACTAATGCACTCTCCTGATATCCTGAATTTTTGACGCCATTAAAGCTCGTCAGAGGAACTTAACTTTATAAGTGGTATTGACTTTGAATCTTGTAGAAAAATTCAAATGGTAAAATACTCAGGTACCAGTTCCAGCAAGGGAGCAACTCTGGGTGCAGACCATTTTCCCAGGTAGCCGCAAGTTTAAAGAAACACACATCGATTGTGGTGTCTTCAGTAAGGCTGTCTTCCATAAAGCGCCATAGTATTGTGTACTCTTCTCAGGACATTTCGCTCCCGTTTAATCCTTGAAAGGAGCTTAAATTTACTAGCTGCGGACTTTTAATGACAATTCAAATCATACTATGCCCTTATGATTCGCTCAGCAGCTACTTTGAAAAAGCCCTAGCATAGTTTGCATTTAGAAGAAACACTGGTTTGTCTACTCTGGAAATGTATTAGCTATAATTTGGCGAAAGAACTGAAGAGCTACTTTTGAGTATAGAACAAAAACCAAGAGATATGTTATCCAAAAATAAGTATTCTGTTACCTGCCTGCAATTTTAAGAGCACTATGGAAAAGGGTGTTTGTGACTTAGTAGGATATGGGATAGATAACCGATAACACTGCACATCCAGGGAGAGGTTAGGAGGTGTTCAAAATAGGTCCATGAGCGCTGAATACATGCCAGATTTACGTATATCACAATAAAATACACTTACTCACAATTGACCGAACGTAAATAAAATTAATTTACATACATTGGCATGGCATGGCATGGTTTGTGCCCTTCCTGGTTGCATGCAGCATCCCTCTATAACGCTGCTCTTGGTCTTTAGCGAGGTTCACACATCACAGAGCAATACACCCTCCACAGCCTTCCTGTGTGCAGTATGTGAGGGCGCACTAGTAGTGTATTCGGAGTAACTTTAGGAAGGGAGAAAAGGACTGTGGTTCTGAGGGAGTTGAGTGTGGCTAAAAAGTGTCTGGCGATTGAGATCTGATGCTATGAAAAACTCGTCAGGAGAGAGTAAACAAATGCAGGCAGATACAAGTTTATAGAAGGGTTAAGGGGGGATGACAGAGCGATGTGGTCTGCAATTATTCATGTTCTTTTTTTTTGCCGAGTCGTTCCCCCCCAAAATCCCGGCCACTATTCTGATATTCTCTCACCATCTCTTCTGCTGTCTGTTGCTGCTGTCACCACCGGAAAGACACGTCTCACAACGTAGGGTCAGAGGTCACGGAGCATGGCATGCTGGGAAAGAACAGATCTACTCTTCCTAACGCTTGCGCAAAGGCTTGCCCGCAGCAGACATGCTGCCATTTTCGAGCCAGGCAGTCAATTCGCCTGTGTATATCGCATCTCTTCAAATGGCCTTTACCTGCTCTGGTTTCTATTCTTACTGTCGAACTCTACATGCCTGATTTACATGACCGCTTATGCGACATTAAGAGTTTCGGTGAACCAGAAAAACAGGTTGGTAAACGAGAGAAGCAACGACATAGACAATGGACTAGAAAAGTATAATTTACAGCCTTCCAACTAAGAACTAGAGCGCTGATTTCACTACTCATCAAGTGACGCAGCAATAGTTGCCATGATAGCTGAAACAGTTAAGGTTGCCCGGCCAGGACTTTATATACAATCTCCCGTAATCATTTTCAAAACTGTTTTATGCCTTTTTTGTGTTTTTTAGATAACAGTCACGGATAATTAAGGCATCTGTAGGACACATTTTAAAGTGTTTTCTTTCTTATATTTGCTCTTTTAAGTATGCACTGACTAAAGGAAAATTCTGCTTTAGGGAATTTGTAGTGGGGGCCAATAATGACACAACTAAGTATGACATATAACTAGGTTTATTAACTACAAAGGCCCACGGGGAGCTTGGGGAAAAAGCTGGCAATAAGTAGCCGTGACAGCTGTCAGATGGCAAGTGTGTAGTATGTAAACATAGTTGGTCTTGCTGCTCAGCCAGAGTAGAATGAGTGGAATGTTGGTGAGTGGTTAGAATGCTGTGTTTGAGTGTGTGAGCGTGAGCTTCAGTTGTGAGCGGGCTGAGCAGCAAGTGGGCTGCTCCTGGTGGGGTTCTCATCTATATACTTACCATCTACTCAATAAAGAGACCTACAACCTCTATACCTCGTCTACTTCCAATTCATCATTAATCCTAACATAACATTTGGCGACGATCCGGAAGAACCTGCCTTACAGCTGCCTTAAAAGATGGTCAAACGGAAAACAGAATTAATTAAGGTAAAGCTCCTTCATGAAACGTAATCGTCTTCAAGACCCTGACACCGAGACCCCACCAGTGACCTTCATCTGTCGCCCGCTGGAGTGTCAGGACTCGGGGATTTCCATGTGACAGTTCGCTGTTTATTGATTTTTAAAAAGAAAAGACATTGGTCTAATTTTCTTCAGTTGAAAGATTACCTGTCGAATTTCCTACAAAGACCTGAGAGGATCATTTCTGATAAAAAAAAGTCCGGAGAACAACGGAATATTAACGAGAGTTTAAGTGACCGGTAAAGAAATCTGACTCGATCGAGATCGATCCCAACATTCAGGTCAGAGTTGGATAATTTATTCGTAAAGTGGGAATGAATGAAAGGTTGCTGCCACCTTCTGGATGAAAAAGGAATTTTTATTTGTGCTTTAAACTAATTCGAGCAGTAAAACTACTCAATTTCTTTTGCTCGAGGAGTCTGCACAATTTCGTTCCATTGGAGAAAAACTAATTTTGCTGCGCAACAACCACCGATTTCCTGATGGGTGTACAGTGGAGAGAGTACAATCTGCTGAATAAGTTGGTCTTGTGAGGGAAACTAACCATACTCGACCAATTCTCAATATTTTAATCAGTTTTGGCTCTCTGTGTATGCTTCGTACCGAAAGACTAATTCAAGTAAGACTTCTTTTAATTTTTCTCCAAAAATGTGGTTTTAACCTTAGAACCTGTTGCGCACATTTATTGTCAACTGCCAATTTTGGTTTTGAAAATACGCCACAAACTCAGGCACGCACTCACCTCTGTTCCGAGGATACGTTCTTCTTACTCCTTAGTGACGTTACAGGTGCTGCCAATAGGACGTTTTGCTGCTCTGGCGTACAGCGAGCCACCCGGCATGCCGTCAGCAAGCGTACCACCATTTTGGATTTATTCTCGAGCCATACACAGTACTTTACCGCTTCAAGTTACATTTTGCTGCCAACTTTCAAGTTTCCTGCTCGGTAGAAATAATCTTCCACAGACTCTGGTTTCTATTGGCAGATTGAGTCCTCCAACTTTGGTTCGTATCTTCATATGGACTAAAAGTGCTCACAAGATTCATTTTGGAAATTCTCTAACTCTGTTCGAGATCGGGTGAGACACCGATCACCATGAAAAACATTACTTGGTTAAGGAATTTTAGTTTCACATTACTTCGATATTTTACCATATTTTAATGTAGTTATATGTTTCATTGGAAATCATATGACATTACTTTATCTGCATTACTGAGTTCAGTCGATTTAAGTTAGAGTACCTTACTGCTTTTACTCACATTTTACAGCTTTTATTCGATCTGTTTAGTACATTGAGTAAATGTTATACATACTATTACATACTTACCTGGCGAAATTACTCATATTACAACCACATAACGAAATTTTTTATTTATTAGTTTAGATTCCCGTTACTGAGGGTTCTAGGCATTATTTGATTCATTTAGGGTATTTTTGTGTTGGAGCCGGTCTCTTCACATTCTGGTAATCTACAGTGTGGGTAGTGCACACCCTATACACTGATTCTACCCTTCTTGGTTTATTTTGTGTCTAGCATTAACATCCTAGTCTTACTTTGTTTAGCTATATGGATGGTGGTTTGCTTGAAGTTTAATTTCACAATGTATAGTAATATATATGGATTTGACGCAATGACCTCATTTTAATAAATTAAGAGGCCTGTGTAACCATACTTTTTAAGAAATGCTCAATGATATGTAGTCCATCTTTATTTTAAATTACAAATTGATTAATGCACAATGGGCTGCGTTTTGGTTTTAAGTACAAAAGATTTAATGGACAATAGAGCGTTTTTACATATTTTAACTGGTCATGTGCAAAATAAAATGTATACTAATTTTATTGCACATAGGGCAATGTACCCACTTTAATTTTAGCGCATCGGGTTAAATACCCATTTTCTTGGGGACAGTTTACCCATATTTGTTTTTAAAAATGCGCAATGAGCTAAGTACCCTTCATTTTGGTCAGTGTATCCATATTTATTTTAAGAGATGCACAAGGGGCTGAGTAACCATCATAATAAAGTACCCATTTAGTATAAAATTCTTAGGTTCTACAACCTTCATATTTAAATACACTATTCACTCAATTCTTCTTCAGATTAGGACTGAAATAGGCTTCGGCTATGGGTCTTCCACCGACAAGTGGAATTCTCATCTATTGATGTGCATGGTTCATCGTTTTTCTTAAAAAGGGTTATTTTATTCATGATATGATGGTGTTCACATTTACGTGGACAGTTATAAGTCTTCTGACTTCATGATATCCTCTAGGATACACAGATATCACAATTTAGATGTCTACTTCTTCTGTTAATTTACGTTACTGGAATTTTATTCAGCGTGTTGAATCTGCAATCTGTTTATGAAATGTTGGAATTATTTTAAAGTTTAACAAGATACAATCTTCACCTATCTTAATCTATTTATTACACTCTATTCTCATTTCTTATGAGTGGTTTCTCCTGTTCTTCTCTTTTTCCATCTTTAACTTTTTCTCTTTCATTTGCTCGATTAATAAGGATCAAAATTGCCTTGCATTGTTTCCTATGAATTTTAACTTGTCTTTTCCCCTTTCAGATGCTTTTCACATTTCTTATGAATGATTTCTTCTGTTCTTCTCTTTTTTCCATCTTTTGCTTTCTCTCTTTCATTTGCTTGGTTAATGAGGATCAGAATTGCCTTACAATATTTTTATAAATTTTAACTTGGCTTTTCCCCTTCAGATGCAATGTTATCAATTTTCAGACTTACTATGTATTCGTATTATTATTGTACTTGCATCATTTTTTGTTTCCGTTCAAAAGGGGGAAGGTGATGTAGTATGTAAACATAGTTGGTCTTGCTGCTCAGCCAGAGTAGAATGAGTGGAATGTTGGTGAGTGGTTAGAATGCTGTGTTTGAGTGTGTGAGCGTGAGCTTCAGTTGTGAGCGGGCTGAGCAGCAAGTGGGCTGCTCCTGGTGGGGTTCTCATCTATATACTTACCATCTACTCAATAAAGAGACCTACAACCTCTATACCTCGTCTACTTCCAATTCATCATTAATCCTAACATAACAAAGTGACAGCTGTGACGTCATATATATATCCCTAATAACATTGGCTGATGACAGTGACGTACTAGCATGGAAATAGACAACACATTCCATTACAGTACAAGATACGTGTTCAACATCTCCCTTTCCCCCAAATACAACTGCTGAAAGAAAATACAAGTTATTCCATAACGTAGTCATCAAAGTGTTTAGGCATCCTAACAATTCTTTCACTCTTAGACTGCACCCCAGAGGTACTAGGGTACGCAATGTCATTTCCGTGTTCCTTGGAAGACACAACTCTGTCCATGCTCCCAACTAACACGGACGTATCATTTCCTGTAGTGCCACTATCTGTGTCAGTCATGCGACTCCTGTTTCTCTCCCCTTCTTCCAAAGAAACATTTGGGCTAGCTACCTGGCTGGAGTAGCTTTGTTTTTCAGATACGTTTTCCCACTCCAGTATACTATCATCTAGACTTCTCTCCTCATTTTCGTTATTTCTCATTATTATTTTTTCTTGACCTTTCTTTAAGATTACCACATCGTCTTTGCTCCGCCATCCACCTCCTTCGACATGAACGGCACCTTTGGATGCATCGCAAACTTTAACTGGCTTACTGAATTTTGTCTCTCCCTTTGATACCAAACCAGGTTTTCTCAATAACACCCAATCACCAGGTTGTACATCTTTTACTTTTACTCTGTTAACCATGTCTGAGTACTTCTTTGCCTTTTCTTGCTTTTCCACTATTTTTTTCCTTACCATAAGGTTTCTGTCATCTACTTCTTCTGAAATTACATACTCTTTGTTCCAGTCATTGAATTTGGGTGTAATTTGACTGTTGCATTTCCTCCCTCTCATTAGGAAGAACGGTGTTTGCTTAGTAGTTTCATTTGGTGTATTATTATAAGCATTGATTTTCACCCTTATGAACTCTTTTACATCCATCTCTAAAGCCACAGCCAGCTGAATACCTTCCTTTATGTATTTATTAACCCTCTCCACCTGGCCGTTACTCTTTGGGCTATACAAAGGTGTTTTTACCTGTTCGATTCCTGCTTTTTCTAGAAAATCAGTCATTTGTTTAGAAACCAACTGTGCGCCGTTGTCTGATACTAATACTTTTGGCTGGCCTTCTTTGTCAAATACTTTCTTCAAAAATTTTATTACTATCTCAGTTGTTACTGCATTTACGAATTTGAAATAGACCCACTTTGAGTAGTAATCAGTGAGAACAATCAGATTTTTACATTCATTAGGTAAAATTTGGAAAGGACCAGCAAAATCAATTGCAACTTTTGCCCACGGTCCGCTTGGGATTTCTACCAATTGTAGTTCGTTTTTTCCTATTCTCCAATGTTTATCAGATTTCAAACACTGCTCACACTTGTCAATGAACTCTTTTATTTCTTTATCAATCCCGGGCCACCAATTGTTCATCTTGATGATGTTTCTGGTTGCAGTACTTCCTGGATGACCCTTATGAGCAAGAGAAATTATTTTCTTCCTTAATCCATTTGGTGGCACAAAAAGTTCTCCTCTCTTTTGATAACCATTCTCCAATGACAATTCATTGCTCACTTGCTGGTAACTCTTTAATTCATTTTGCAAGTTCCTAATATGAGGCCACTTGGTTCTTACTAAACACATCACTTTTCCCAAGGTAGCGTCCTTCTCCATGTTCTCTTGCCATTCCTCCTCTGTTATAGATCACATGACAGTTGCGTCAATTAATGCCACCACACATTCAATGTCATCTAGTGCCTCTTCTCCTTTTATGTCTACTGGTAACCGAGACAAACAATCTGCTCTGTAGTTCTTGCCTCCTTTAATATGTTGTATCTCAAAATTATATTCTTGGAGCTTAGACAACAGCCTAATTAGTCTTGAGCTCGCCTTGCCGTTGCCACGACCCTCACCATCCATCATGTATACTAATGGGTTATTTTTATTTAAAGAATTTATAAAGCGCTGCTGACACCTTGCAGGTTTCCTGGCGCTGAAGAAAACTCTTAACTGAGGCAAATCGTAACGGGGGGATAGGGGGAGGGTTTAAGGAAAGAGCCAAGTCTTAATGCGTTTCCTGAAAGGGAGGAGGTGGGAAATTTGGCGAATATCAATGGGCAGAGTTTAGCCGCTGCGATTTGGAAAGATCTGCCCCCGATTCTAACTTTATAGTAGTTCGGCACTTTTACAAGACAGGCAGATGTAGAACGCAGGGTCCTGTTGGGGGTATACCAAGAGAACAAGGCTTGCAGAGGTTTAGGTCCGAGTCCATGCAAAGCTTTGAAGACCAGGCAGAGGGCTTTGAATGCCACCCGCTGCTTCAGTGGTAGCCAGTGTAGCTCGGCTAGGGCTGCTGTGGCCGAGGATCTCCTGGTCCAGCCGAGGGCTAGTTTGGCAGCCGCCGACTGAATTCTTTGCAGCCGATCCAGCAACACGGTTGGAGACTCGAGTAACATCGCGTTACAGTAGTCAAGGCGACTAAGAATAGTGCACCTGACTATCGTTACTCGGGCATGTGCGGGTAGGAGTGGCATAATTTTGCGCAGAGAACGCAGCAAAGCAGAACAAGTCCCCACTGTTTTTGTAACTTGAGTTTCCATGCTCAGCTTGTTATTGAGCATAACCCCAAGGTTATGGACCGAGGTTACTGGCTGTGGTTTATCCGGTATTTCCAAAGGCCAAAAATCGCTCGGGAACGGACGAGGAATTCTATTTCCAGCACAGAACAATACCTCGGTTTTGGAAGAGTTGAATTGTAGGGAGTTGTTATGCAGCCACCCAGCCGTCTCTCGTAGGCAATCATGGAAGGATGTTAAGGGAATAGAGTCTTCACCTTCCCAAGAGAGAATGAGCTGGGTGTCGTCAGCATAATTGATGGTTTTTATCCTGTGGGACTTTATAAGCGTGATCAAAGGCTTGAGATACACGTTAAAAAGAATGGGGCTGATGGAGGACCCCTGGGGAACCCCCTGGGGCACGGCTGCAAATTCCGATTGAAATGGGGGAAGGGATACCGCCTGTCTCCTGTCCTTCAGGTAGGAATGAAGCCACAGCAGGGCTGTGCCGTCCACACCGGCCTCTCCGAGTCTCTCCAGCAAAATCTTGTGGTTGACCGTGTCGAATGCGGCAGACAGGTCCAGCAGTATCAGGGCTACTGCCTGGCCCCTGTCTGCACGCATTCGAAGATCCTCCATGGCAACCAAGACCGCTGTTTCGGTGCCGTGGGCTGGGCGAAAACCGAATTGGAGGTCATCCAGGAGGTGGTTCTGCTCCAAGTGAGTGGAAAGACAAGAGCTGACCCATCGTTCGGTGACCTTTGCTGGAAATGGCAGGAGGGAAATGGGCCGATAATTCGACAGACAGTCCGGGCTTAGAGAAGGCTTTTTCAGAAGCGGGGTGACAAGAGCTTGCTTCCAAGGAGTGGGAACGTACCCACAGTGCAAAGATTGGTTGCAAATTCTGCGCAGAGTGTCGAAGAGGTCAGATCCAAAGCTTTTCCAGATTTTCGGAGGCAAAGGGTCAAGAGGGGAGCCCGAAGTTAATCCGAGCGCCAGTCTTTCAAACTCAGTTTCTGGGATAGGGGGGAATTCTCGCAGCCTAGCCATGGGGGGGGGATCAGATAACATCGAGTCGTGGCCAACAGTGCTGGCCCTCGGGCTGTTGGAACAACCCAACGAAGGTGAAGTCTGCAGATTATGAATGATGGTATTAATTTTTTCTGTGAAAAAAGCTGCGAGATTATCACAGAGTTCTTGTGTGGGTGACTGAGTCCTTGTAGCACACTCTGGATGGGTTAAATTTTTGAGGATCTGGAAAATGCTTTTTGAGCTATTGGAGGCGTTGGCAATAGTTGCACAAAAGTAATTAGCTTTACTTTGCACTATAGCGGTTTTATAAGCTCGAAGATTGTCTTTCCAGAGCGATTTGTCAATGTCGGAGTAGCCTTGCCGCCATTTTCGCTCCGATTGTCTGCAGAGTAATTTGAGGGCTCTCAAGGAGTCGTCAAACCAGGGGGCTGGTGCTCTGCTCTTAGGTTTGCACTTTTTCCGGGGGACAAGAGAATTTGAAGTGTTGGAAATTGAAGTGCAGAGGGCGTTGTAATTGTCCTCTACCGATGACAAGGGGGAGAAACTATTGACCACATTGAACACCGGACCAGCCGATCTGACTTTCTCCAGAGCTTTCCAATCTCTGTAGAAAGTGTCGGGAAAGATGTTATGTGACGGCCTACTGGCTCTACTAACGTCTATGTGAAATTTGATAAGTGCATGGTCGGTCCAGCACATAGGCAGAATGTCGCTAAGGTATGCTAGCTGAGGAGAGGAGAAGATTAGGTCGAGCAGATGGCCGGCGGAGTGAGTGGGTTTATCGACCAGTTGGGAGAGTCCCAGACTTTTACAGGACATTAGGAGATTATTCAGGGCGGTGTCCAAGCTGCCATTTGGCCAAAGATTAAAGTCGCCCAAAACAAGCAACTTATTGTGGGTGGTGGCCATATTAGTGAGGGTAGAAAGTAGCGACTGTTGCTGCCGGGAGTTGAAGGCTCCCGGGGGGCGATAGCATATCAAGGCTGTGAAGGTAGCTCCGGAGAGACATTTTACAGAGAGGCCAAGAATTTCCGTTCCAGCAACTGGATCCATATCGAGGATGTTGATGGACCAAGAGGCTCTGTAAATAATGCCCACCCCACCACCACGACCCTTGGGTCTGGGAAGATGTAGTATTTTAAAATCAGGTGGACAAGCCCAATCCAATTCAATGTTGCAGTCGGAGTTGGTCCAGGTCTCAGTAAGAAATAGTACGTCGAGATGATGATTATCAATGACCTGTACGATTTCATTGGCGTGTTTAGGCAGGGACCTAACGTTCAACAAGCCACCCAAAAACAAACCTCTGCAGGCAAAGTCATGCAGCGGGTAGGCGGTGTCGGAAAAGGAAAGGTTACCTTCGTGAGCAGAATCTCTGAGACGGAGTAATGACTCTCGAGAAAGAGACGAAGAAGGAGGGGAAAAGTGGGGGACTTGGACGGGAGGAGCCGATCCAGCCGCTGCCGAGGCGCGGACGAGCGCAGACGAGCTTGCCTTATGCGCGCCTTCGGCGCGCAATCGTCGCGCCCGCTGCGCTCGTCCGCTGCGCTTCCTGCAAAGACTCATATTATATAGGGGCTCAACGCCTGGGAGGGGGGGGCGTGGCCAGCCAAGGTGGGCGTGTCTGGCAGGACCCTCGACCAGGGGGAATGGCGGCAGACGCGGGACCAAGGCTACACAACAGCTGTTCTGCTGCTGAGCGCTATCGCGGTAATGCCAGCAAGTTAAAGTGCAAGCAGGTATCTAAAAACACAGAATGACACTTTTAAAATTCAGCACAAGTTAATAAAACGCTGCTCCCGGCTTTCCGCCTCAGGAGTTTTCTTAGAGTAAAAGCACAGCGCTAGCAATCAGCGCGCTTTTAAATGCACCTGGGAGGGGGGGCGTGGCCAGCCAAGGTGGGCGTGTCTGGCAGGACCCTCGACCAGGGGGAATGGCGGCAGACGCGGGACCAAGGCTACACAACAGCTGTTCTGCTGCTGAGCGCTATCGCGGTAATGCCAGCAAGTTAAAGTGCAAGCAGGTATCTAAAAACACAGAATGACACTTTTAAAATTCAGCACAAGTTAATAAAACGTTGCTCCCGGCTTTCCGCCTCAGGAGTTTTCTTAGAGTAAAAAAATGTTATGGTCCGTGACTATGGTGAACCTTTTTCCCCATAAATAGTCTTTTAATTTTTGTACAGCCCATACACAAGCCAATGCCTCCCTTTCGATTGTACTGTAATTTACTTCAGTTTCGTTCAACTTCCTTGAAATAAATGCGATGGTGTTTTCTTTTCTTCCTTCTAGCTGACAAAACACTGCACCTATTCCTTCAGCACTGGCATCGACTGTTACAATATTCTCAAGTTCAGAGTTATAGGGTTTTAGAGCAGGAGCTCCTGCTATTTCCTCCTTCACAATTTTGAAAGCTTGCACTTGCTCATCCAACCAATTGTAGGACACATTTTTCCTTAATAGCCTCCTGAGTGGTTCTACTTTTTTAGCATACCCTTGAATGAATTTGGCATAATATTCACTAAGGCCCAAAAATGACTTTAGTTTATCTTTGTCTTTAGGTTCTGGTGCCTCTCTTATTGCCTGTACAAGATCATCTTTAGGGGTGATACCCTCAGAAGTCAATACATGTCCTAAGTATTCCACTTTTTCTGTCATAAATTTGCATTTTTCTTTTGATACAGTCATACCTCTCTTTTCCAGTATGCTCAATACTTTTTCAATCAATTCCAGGTGCTCTTTTTCGGTTTTTGAATGCACCAGGATGTCATCCTGGAATGCCTCAACTCCGCTTAAGCCCTTAAACAAAACATCCATTAATTTCTGAAAAACTCCAGATGAGGAGGCTAAACCAAATGGTAAACGGACATATCTGTATGCCCCAAATGGTGTTACAAAAGTTGTTAGATTTTTCGATTCATTAGTCAAGCATACCTGGTGGTAGGCTGCTTTCAAGTCAATCAAACTGAAAAATTTCGAGCCAGATACAGACTGTAAAATTTCTTGGATTTTGGGGAGGGGGTTACAATTTACAATTATGTTCTTGTTCAGGGACCTTAAATCCACACATAGCCTAAGGTCTCCTGTCTTTTTCTTCTTGGACACTACGATAGCAGAAACCCATTCTGATTCATCTGCCTCCTCAATGACACCCTCTCTAGTTAACTTATCCAATACCTCTTTCAACTCCTTCTTTATTGACAAAGGTATGGTCCTTACTTTATGTTTACTGGGAATGGCTCCATTTTTCACTTTTATGTCATGGACGAACCCCTTTACACATCCAATCTCATTCTTGAACACTTTCTTAAATTTGTCTAATGTAACCTTTTTGATCATTTCTATTGACATCCAAACTCACACTGTTCACCCAATCCTCTCTTAGAATTATTGGATCTTTAGCACCAGGTACTAACATTACTCCTAATTTGGCTAAGTCTCTCCATCCAATTAAAATTCTCCCTTTTTCAGCAACATACACTTTAGTATTAATCTTCCTACCTCTAATGGTGACAGTGTCATGAAAATATCCTAGCATGTTTATGTCTTTTTCACCAAATGCTTTTGGATTGACATCTGATTCAATTAACTCTATATTTGACCATTTATCTTCAAACATTTTATCAAAAATAGTAGTTATGGGCGACCCAGAATCGGCAGTAAAATGTAACTCTATTTCACCAATTTTCCCTTCACTGATGGGCCCTTTTATCCTACTTTCTTCCATTTCTACATATAAGATAATGTTTGCGCACATTTCCTCATCAAAATACCCAACAGTATTTACATTCACATTACTATTGGCTCTTTTAGTTTTGCACAAAGCTGTTAAATGTCCATATCTTTTGCATTTAATACATTTCTTATTGATTGCTGGGCATGCTTTGCTATCAGCGAGATGTTCTTTAGATCCACACCTGAAACAGCTTAATTGCTTACCTCCTGTCCTTTTCTCACCCCAGCTTTTCTCACCTCTCACGCTGTCCCCTTTCTTTTTTTCCTGCATATAAAATACATTTGTATTACCACTAGCATTAGATAACATTTTTGTAGACACTAATGATCTTTCTATCCCTCTAGTGATATCAATAACTTCTTGCAAGGTTGGCTTTTTACATGCAAGCAGCCTTTCTTGCACCTTTTTAGAATAGCAATAGAAAACAATTTGGTCTCTAATATAAATGTCAGTCATGTCCTCGAACTCGCATTCCATAGCTAAGATCCTTAAACACGCAATGTACTCATCAATGGTTTCTCCTTTCTGTTGCTTCCTCTTTGCAAATTCATGCCTACCAACCATGACATTGTTTTCCTCATCAAACGGTTTTTCTAGCCTTTTTACAGCTTCCTCATACTCATTTAATGGAATAAATGTGCCTGGTGGACTTTCATATTCCGGTAGACTATCGAATACATCCTGTCCGGCTTTCCCTAGTAGTCCAAATAAAATAGAACACTTTCTTACTGCATCATAAGCCTTCCCATCAATTGATACAATATAGTTCTCAAACGCTCTTATCCATTTCCTCCATCTCATAGCTGGCTTTCCTGGCTCGTCAAGAAAACGTGGAGGTGCACATATATTATTACTTTGAGCCATGTTTTTCCCTTTTTATGGTTGATATTTGCCTCAGTTACACTTGTTGTACTTAATATAATTCTTCACACTTGTTTGTTGTTATATTCTTTACTCTGTTTTATTCTTATTTCGAT
Source organism: Lissotriton helveticus (assembly GCF_964261635.1). Classification (NCBI taxonomy): domain Eukaryota; kingdom Metazoa; phylum Chordata; class Amphibia; order Caudata; family Salamandridae; genus Lissotriton; species Lissotriton helveticus. Next base: position 619,120,120 of record NC_136061.1, on the reverse strand, counting down.
GAGTAAAACACTTTTTTTTTTTCGTTTAGACTTTTATTTTTCCATCACTTTTTAAATGTATATTATATTTCTCAAATAAGCTTATTAATTTGCTCTATAAGTCACATCCGATTTTGGGTTTATTGCCTCTTCACTTTGTTTGTTCCTCGTTAACACTGTTGTATTCATAGATCGAATACACAGGATCGGTAACACTGAGGAGATTTTTTCAAAATGGCCGCTCGATGGTCACATGTGATGACGTTTAACCGGCTTATCTTGTAATCAAAGGGGAAAGGATCACTTGTCCTGAACAACCTTAGGTCTGCAGGATGGTTTTCGGGGGGAGTTCTGTCCCAATATAAAGACCCTCATGCACTACTGCACCAACCTTTGGGTAAAATCCTCCTGGTGGAGGCTGCATAACCTAAGTAGACCTGATGATTATGCACACACGTGAGATAGAAGCGGAGAACCAAGATATACCGCTCTGAGACAACACCAGACCCATGAGGGTCTTTATATTGGGACAGAACTCCCCCCGAAAACCATCCTGCAGACCTAAGGTTGTTCAGGACAAGTGATCCTTTCCCCTTTGATTACAAGATATCCTTTGGAAAATGAATGGATCAATATTCCATCTCCCTCACCTCTGATTAGAAGTTTAACCGGCTTATCCAATCCTGTTCCACATCGTAGTTTCCTCCCAGAATGCCTCACGCGACACATCTGAGAGGAATATTTCACAGTGCCAGCAATTTCCCTCAGGACTTACTGATCCAGCACAGAGACGGCTTGAAAAGAGTTAAGCTTCCTCACCAGTTTACTCGATACGTATTTTATTCTTACTGTACGTCAAATTATCACGATTTGTCACAGACTTGTGCGCGTTAAAGGCTGAGCGCTACGCTGAAGACTAGCGCGCAATGGCAGAACTCCTCTTAACTTCACTTTCTGCGTTGCGTTAAATGCCGTAAGCGCACTTACTTCCAGTTCATTATCTTCCACAATATTTTCCCACAACTGCACTTGTACCGACAATTCCGCTACCAATCTTCAATCAAAGGTGCGGTCCGGTATGCAAATTCAACATCGTCATCCGTGGGCCTTTGATCTCCACGTCCTCGTTGCCAATTGTAGTGGGGGCCAATAATGACACAACTAAGTATGACATATAACTAGGTTTATTAACTACAAAGGCCCACGGGGAGCCTGGGGAAAAAGCTGGCAGTAAGTAGCCGTGACAGCTGTTAGATGGCAAGTGACAGCTGTGACGTCATATATATATCCCTAATAACATTGGCTGATGACAGTGACGTACTAGCATGGAAATAGACAACACATTCCATTACAGTACAAGATACGTGTTCAACAGAATTTTCTTCATTTTTGTATGGGTCTTGACATTAACATTCATGCCCACATTTTAAAACAAAGTGGGAGATTTTAAATAACAATAAGGGGAATGTATCGTCCCTATTAACTTATATTGAATTCAGACGTTTCATCTGAGTCTTGTATTCTAGTCCTAGAGCACGGGTTCTAATTAACCCCTTGCATGCGCGGCGAATTTTCGCGCTGTGCGGCCGTTTTGAAGAGTGGGCGGGATCATGACGGCCCCCAGCCGTCATCAGCACACGCCCAACGTGATGCATGACAGCCGGGGGCCGTCATCAGCATGGAAGGGGTTAATGGTGTACTCTCTGAGGCATTCCCCATCTAGAGGGGCACACCAGGACAGTTGCTTTTAACCCCACACAAATCACTTCACTGCACACTCACATATCAAAACCTGCTTCTCTGTAATCAGGCGTCGTTGCACACCTGAGGCAGACTCTGTGCCTCGGGTGGGGCCCGATGATGAAGCATGCCACCAACTAGGTTGGTGGGTGAGGGCTTTCTTAAAAAACAAAAAGTTTTTTCCTTAAAAGCAATTGTTTTTTGAACTACTAGACACATAACCTTTCCAGGTAGCTAGCTCTTGTTGATTAAATATATATCCCCTGGGGAAATGAACTAGCTACTCTAGTTCCTCACTCTCCTCTTGATTACAAGCAAGTTGACAAAGTTGCCCTTTATGCTGACAATGTCATTCTTTTCTTAGCAGACCCTGAGGACTCCGGCCCACGATATTTAGAAATCCTATCTGCCTTCGAGCGAGTCTATGGCCTACGGCTCAATCTGGCGCAATCCACTCTGGTCCCCCTCCACCCATCGCACGCCTGTTTCGACTGGCAAACAAATATTCCCCTATGTAGGCAGTCCGTCAAGTACTTGGGTGTCTGGGTTACTTTGCTCCCTGAGCTTGAATGGGCCCTCAATCTTACGCCCCAGGTTGCTAGGACCAAGGCAGACCTCAAGCGTTGGCAAACCCTTCCTCTTAATCCCCTGGGTAGAAGTGCGCTTTTTAAAATGATGGTTCTCCCCCTCTTTTTATAAATTCTTCAAAACATAACCTTTCACCTTCCGGCAAGCTGGTTCCGCGAGATTGACGGGCTGATCACTCGGCTTTTATGGATGGGCAGCAGACCTCGTATGGCCTTGGCTCGGTGTAGAATACCTCCCTATGATGGGGGCATGGGTGTGACCAATCTTCATTTTTAGGGCTCGGACTCCTCCCCACTGAAAGTGGGAGGAGTTTCGAGATCCTAATGTTAAAGAAGAAAAAAAAAAGTATCTCCTAGGGCTTTGGCGAGACAAATTCCACACATTCCTTAGCGTGTTCTGTCATCTGGCCAGTGATTCGTCTTCGTTGTGTTGTCGTTTTAATAGGCTTGAAGTGATAGGGTAAATGTAGTTTTGTTCCGCCATTTTGGGCATTTTTCGTTCGTGCTCGCGCAAAGAAGTACATTAATTATAATTAGGAGCTGTCAGGGTGGCCGTGTAATGCATTCCAGATGGTGTGCGCGCGTTCACCATCTAGCAGTGTGTTTGTCGGGCGCGCGTCCTCCTCACGTGCACACAGGCATAGACGCCGTGTGCGGCTCCTTCCTGCCGGCCCGGGGAGCTGCTCTGCCGCTCTCTGGTTCACCCCCCGTCTCCCCGCCTGATTTACATTTATTTTTTGAAGTGCGTGCTTTTTTTCCCCCTGGCACCCCGGCCCCTTTAACATATCCCGCGGTGTAATTTATCACCGCCGCTGGCCCAGAGTGTATAATCAGTCTGAAATTGACCGGGACGCCACGAGGAGATCAGGCGTTGCCTGTTAACCAGGCCGCCCTGCCGCCAAGGGAAGAAGCCGCCCAGCTGGACGTCAGCCTCAGCCGGGAGGTGTGACTGCGCTGAGCACCGGAAGGGCTGCCCCGCTCCTCCCTTCGTGCAGCTGCAGCCATGATCGCATTTCCAGAAGACGGAGGAGCTTCCCGCCAGTGCACCGCTCGCCCCAACTCCAGGTAACCCCTAGCGACCTGCGCTATGCCGCTGCGGGTCGTACTATCGTGGTCAGGGTACAGGCTGTATTTTGGAGAGGTGGGAGGCTAGAACTAGCCTGGCAGCGGGACTTTTACCCCCCCCAATTCCCGCGTAACTGACCCCAGAGATTGTGCCTCGGCTGTGGCGGGTTCGAGATAGCAGTGACACCGACCCGCCAGGCCAACTTGCAAATGTAGCGCTCTTCTAGGCACACTTCTCAGGCTCCCTTACGTCCCCAACTCACGCCAATCACGAAGGCAGCGCTTCGGCCGCCCTGACGCGTGGGAACACAGGACTACCATTTAAATATCTGCAGGATAACTTTGTCCTAAAACATGCAGCGTGGGAAGTCCTGTGCGCCAAAGACAGCCCCTGCACAAATTTTTTTTATGTTGTCTGCCTGACTGGGACTGAACGGGTGGCTGCCAATCGCAGGCTTAAGGTGGCCTCACACTATAGCTCCTTATCTGGGGGACTAGGAGGAATCCAGTCCCCGCGCACATTTGCTTTCTTTAATACAGACCTGAGACTGAACTGATAAGTGCACAATCGTTTGCCTAAAAAACTGCCAAAACCTAGAGGATTATTTCCTCCCCCCAAAAAACACTATCAGCAATTAGTGCACCTTAAGAGCTCTTGGCATATATGAACTTCTGGTGATTTGCTCTTACTTAAGAACTGGATTTACCGGATTGTGTACCAGGCCTAAACTATTGATAAAGATTCTCATATTTTTATAAGGATTGGTGTAGTGTCTTCTTGTGAGTGCATTTATTGTGTCACTACCGCTGTGTGTTGCATAAATACTTTACACATTGACTCTGAAGTTACGCCTTCCTGCTCTGCGCCAAGCTACCCTGTCGGAAGCGGTGGTCCCTACTTGGACTAGGGTACGTACCCCGGCCAACTAGAGACCCCGGTTCGAACACCATATGAATTCTTTTGTTTAGTTGACTCACTTGTTTTGTCATTTGCTCATCTTCTTTGCAAGCAGCAAGACCCATGTGTGCATGTCGCTTTTTGGCATATATTTACACTTCGAGGACGCATTGCAGAGTCGGGCCAAGCCCTCGGGCAAATGCGTGTCCCAAAACAATTTTCATCCATGTTCAACGTGAATAAGTCACAAATTACCACGGTTTGTCCGAGAACACGAAAGTGGGTTGAGGATACACTTAAAATTATCTCCACAGCTGAACCACTGAAAACACCGCTGGTTTAACGCTCCCCACACATCAGCCGGCGCCTTTACGCCACATTCGGCACTTGGAGGCCTTCATTTTGGGAAGAAATATTCATTTCGACAATAAAAGATATTGTTTGTCGCTTCCCATTTTCCCGTGTCTGTAAAAGTACTGAGTAGTGAGTACTGAGTAGTGAGTGCAGAGTAGTGAGTAGTGAGTAGAGTAGTGAGTAGTGAGTGCTGAGTAGTGAGTAGTGAGTAGAGTAGTGAGAAGTGAGTAGAGTAGTGAGTAAAGTAGTGAGTGCAGAGTAGTGAGTAGAGAAGTGAGTAGAGTAGTGAGTAGAGTAGTGAGTAGAGTAGTGAGTAGAGTAGTGAGTAGAGTAGTGAGTAGAGTAGTGAGTAGTGAGTAGAGTAGTGAGTAGAGTAGTGAGTAGTGAGTAGAGTAGTGAGTAGAGTAGTGAGTAGAGTAGTGAGTAGAGTAGTGAGTAGAGTAGTGAGTAGTGAGTAGAGTAGTGAGTAGTGAGTGCAGAGTAGTGAGTAGTGAGTGCAGAGTAGTGAGTAGTGAGTAGAGTAGTGAGTAGAGTGGTGAGTAGTGAGTACAGAGTAGTGAGTAGTGAGTAGTGAGTAGAGTAGTGAGTAGAGTAGTGAGTAGAGTAGTGAGATCACTGGCAGTACACACCACATGAACACACTCCACAACACATAGCAACAATACATTGGCATTTATAATGCCATTAGCTCAAACTCAAATAAATCCGAGCCCGATTGCATTTCTAATGCTTGTTACTATTTAGCCACAGGACTTATTGTGGTGCACGACTGGTTCACCGGTGGCTGGTCCGACCCGGCGTACTGGGTCGAGCTCCGGTCGATGGACTTTCCACAACTCTTGTCCTTTTTGTACGGGCCCCCATACCACATGTCCTTCCCCCTATCACTAGAGCTGTTCTATTGGCCTGGCACACTGCTTTGCGCCACACGAAATGGGATGGAAAGCTTACCCAACAAACGTCTCTGTGGCACAGTACCTGGCTGAGGGAGACTTCAGCCCTCCGAGACTTTTGTAAATGGGATCGCATTGGAATCTCGCTTCTGGGGGACGTCTGAGGGGTACCATATCAGGGCCTTCATGGATTTGCAACAGCGCTACTCCCTTCCTGCCTCCCAGTTCTACAAATACCTGCAGCTGCAGATGCAGCACGCCCTCCATACACACATCACCTCTCCCACCTCCCTCCCTGAATTCAGTCCCCTTGAGGCCCAGGTGATGATGGGGAATCTTGGTAGCGGTGGGGTGTCGCGGATCTACCGCTCCCTAGTGAATAATTTCCACGCGACCCTAGACTCATTGCGCGCTCACTGGGACGAGTGGTTGGGCGCCCTAGAGGATGCAGACTGGCGGGACGCTCTCATGGCTCCCAAGACCTTGACGACCTCCTCCAAACTGCGCCTCATTCAACTCTATTATTTACATACAGCATATCTGACCCCCGTACGTTTATACAGAGCCCGACTGAGACACTCCCCGACTTGTGCAAGATGTGACCACGCTCCGGCTGATTTTTATCATATGGTCTGGCAGTGCCCAGCCATTGCAGCATTCTGGGCGGGAGTAGAACTTGAGCTTACACAGACCCTAGGGTGGGTCGTTCCCCATCATCCGGTGCGCCTGCTTTTAGGTGTGTTTGATGGCCTGGACGGCTCTTAGGCCAATAAACGATTCCTGGGAACAGCGTTAGCAGTAGCAAAACACGATATTGCAGAGCTCTGGTCGCAGGCTAGGCCCCCGACCTTACGAAATTGGAGACGGGGGTGGACTGGAGTGGGGACCAGGAGGAGCCCCTCTTTGAGGCCCGGGGATGCCCTGAATTGTTTGGAAAGATCAGGGGTAAATGGTTTAATCTTCTGTCCTGATTCCTGGGTGTTTTTCATGTATTGTGCTCCTCTTATTTGTGTATTTAAATCTGAAACCTGATAAGCAGGTCTCTGTCTTCAAACTTATTATTATAGATTGTCAAAGTGATGTGCCTGATTGTGCTGTCAATGTAATTGTGCTGGTTCTTAGAAATGCCAATAAACTTGATAATAAAAAAAGTATATTAAAGTAGTGCTAATTTCAGGTGGGGCATGTAGAGTCCCCACAGCTCGGGTGCATCCAAATGAATGCCCTAAACATGGAGCTCTGTAAGCCATGAGTGAAGACCCTTATATTGACCTTATTTTATGTTTGGTGAACGATAGTGAGGTTGAAAAAAAAGGGTCTGGTGAAGTGTGGTCAGTATCGTTACTGAGGGGAGTCATAGTTCCTAAGAAAGAGTAAGGAAGAGAGAAGGGAGTGCCGTTCGTTTTAGAAAAAAAGGTAGGGGACAGTGTGTTCTTTACTTGATGCCCTCACACACCCCGAAGGATGTCATGCTTCAGCATGGGGTGGTACTCCTCGTCAGGCTGGCACTGAAATGCCCTACGGGTCCCCATAATGGTCACTTTTTCGGAGATATTTTTTAGTGATCTAGCTGTATGGGTGTGTGCGGGTCTGAGTATGGGTGGGTGAAGTACAGATATTAAAAGATGGCTAGAGGGAAGTGACGGTAGTACAGTTTATTAGGAAAAATCCCTCTGACATCATCAAAAAACCCAAAGGTTGTGTGCTGCTGGAGGGTGATAATGGCCATCGGTCTTCCAAAGACTGATGCAGAAGGTGTTTGGAGACATGACTGGTGTGAGCTACTTCCAGGACAATATTTTGATTTGTGGTAAAGATGAACAAGGCCATGATCTAAAATTGAGAGTTGTATTAGAAAGGCTACGCAACAGTCGGTTAACCATAAAACAGGTTAAGTGCAATTTGATGGTCAGTAGTGTAACATACTTGGGACATAATATTAATGCCAATGGTGTCAGACCTCATGAGAAATTGGTGAATAACACAGTCAACACCAGGACACCCGATAATAAGGATGAATTAAGATTATTTTTAGGGGTTGTTGAGTTTTATGCCAGATGTGTGGCACATTTTGCTGGCAAAACTAAATCTATGGGGAGTTTGCTTAAAAAATTGCAAATGGGATGATTGTTGTCAGGAAGAGTCTGACATGATTAAATCAGAAATCACTATGCACCCTATTTGAACAGTTTTGAAATAACCTGCAAAACCATAATCACTACTGATGCAACTGCTTATGGTCTAGAAGCTGTTTTGAGCCAAATACAAGATGGTGTGGAAGTAGTGGTATTGTATGCTTCGTGCACCTTGTCTGAGGTGGAACAACAATATTCGGTTATCGAAAGGGAGCTTTACCAAGTTTTTGGGCTGCTAGGCATTTCAGAATATTTGTGTGGGGTATACCATTCATAATCAGGACTGACCATACGTCATTGCTAAATGTTGTTTCTGCTAAGGGATCTTGGCTGAAGGTCACCAAGGTGGGCGGTGAATTTACAGGATTATAATTTAATCAATTTGTGTCTGGTGCAAGTAATACGTTTACAGATACATTAATCAGGTATAAGGTTTTGCCTGAATCTTGCATTTATTCTGGGGATGATTTGGAAAAATGTTGATGGGTAGGAGCTGGAGAATGTTTTGATGAAAAATCTGTTGCTATTTATAAAGTTTTATATAGCGCAAACTTGATCCCGAAGGATATCAGAGCACTTTACAAACAAAAGAATGGTTATACGCTGTGAAGTGTGATGTAGAATTGATGAACTTGAGTACCTACATTTGGTTAAGGATGGTCTGATGTATATTATGTACAGGTCAGGGATGAGTTGAGTGTTGATGCATGGGGTGTGAGAAGGGGTTGTAAACTTATTCCACCCAATGTGTTGAGCCGTAAGATTGGAGAATTTGGCCTTCAGGGTCATGTAGGTAAAAGTAAAACCAAAAGCTTCTGATTAACCACTTCAGTGCCATGGAAGTAATGGTTACGTCCATGGCTGTGGTGCTCCGGTGACATGGATGTAACCATTACGTCCAATGAACACCACTGCCTAATCCCTCTGCTGCAAACAGCAGAGGGATTTCCTTTTTTAGGGTTCGGCCTACGTCACCCCTGCGTCAGCAGGGGGGCGGAGCTCCGAGCTCCTTTTGTTAGGGGTTTCTGGATAGTGTAGGAAAAATTCCTCAGTGCGCGAGATTTTTCAGTAGTTTGTTTTGCCATGTGCATGGTAATTGGTCCTCGCGGTGCCCTGTTTCTAGTAGCCTTCATGCAATAGGCCATATGTTTTTCTGCTTCAGCACTTCCGCCATATCCTGTGTGGTTATGCGCACGGCAGTGCAATAAATTAACAATCAGAGCTGTCAGGGCGCTGCGGTAATAGAATCCAGATGGTCGGGGCGCATTCACCAGTCTGCCGTGAGTTTTGCGTGCGCGCGTCCCTTTGCCTCCTTTCATGTTTAAGTGTTGGCCTTTCGCCAGATGCCGGCTCGCAGAGGCCTCTGATATTGCCTCTCCCCGCCTGCTCTTTACTGCAGCCCCCACCACTGGAAACGACAGGCTGGGAGCTCACAGAAGCCTCTATATCGCCTCTCCCAGCCTGCTCGTCCTTTCAGCCCCCACCGCTCCTCACTGCAGCCCCCACCACTGGAAACGACAGGCTGGGAGCTCACAGAAGCCTCTGACATCGCCTCTCCCAGCCTGCTAGTCCTTTCAGCCCCCACCGCTGGAATTGATATTAAAAGCATGCTTTTGATATACATAGATATGCTCTGTTGCTGCTGCTGCCTTGGCACAGTACCTGTTGTGAGTGTGTGAGGGAAGCTTGCACCACTGCTGCTTGTGATGTCCTTTTTGTGAGTATGAGGAAGAAGGAGATCACAAGCAGCAGTGGTGCAAGCTTCCCTCACACATTCACAGCAGGTACTGTGCCAAGGCAGCAGCAGCAACAGAGCAAGAGGCTCTGTGTGAGAAGCTTGCACCGCTGCTGCCTGTGATGTCCTTCTTGTGTGTGTGAGAAGCTTGCACCACTGCTGCTTGTGATCTCCTTCTTGTGAGTGTGATAAGCGGCAGCAGCGGTGCAAGCTTCTCACACTCACAAGAAGGACATCACAGGCAGAAGCGGTGCAAGCTTCTCACACTCACAAGAACGACATCACAGGCAGCAGTGGTGCAAGATTCTTACACTCACAAGGAGACCACAGGCAGCAGAGGTGCAAGCTTATCACACTCACAAGAAGGAGATCACAAGCAGCAGTGGTGCAAGCTTCCCTTATACACTCACAGCAGGTACTGTGCCAAGGCAGCAGCAGCAACAGAGCAAGAGGCTCTGTGTGAGAAGCTTGCACCGCTGCTGCCTGTGATGTCCTTCTTGTGTGTGTGAGAAGCTTGCACCACTGCTGCTTGTGATCTCCTTCCTGTGAGTGTGATAAGCGGCGGCAGCGGTGCAAGCTTCTCACACTCACAAGAAGGACATCACAGGCAGAAGCGGTGCAAGCTTCTCACACTCACAAGAACGACATCACAGGCAGCAGTGGTGCAAGCTTCTTACACTCACAAGGAGACCACAGGCACCAGAGGTGCAAGCTTATCACACTCACAAGAAGGAGATCACAAGCAGCAGTGGTGCAAGCTTCCCTCACACACTCACATCAGGTACTGTGCCAAGGCAGCAGCAGCAACAGAGCAAGAGTCCTGTACAAAGAACAGGCACAGCACAGAGATGCGCAATGCAATCTTCTCATACTCGCAAGAAGGACATCACAGGCAGCAGCGGTGCCAGCTTCTTACACTCACAAGAACGACATAACAGGCAGCAGTGGTGCAAGCTTCTTACACTCACAAGGAGACCACAGGCAGCAGAGGTGCAAGCTTATCACACTCACAAGAAGGAGACCACAAGCAGCAGTGGTGCAAGCTTCCCTCACACACTCACAGCAGGTACTGTGCCAAGGCAGCAGCAGCAACAGAGCAAGAGTCCCGTACAAAGAACAGGCACAGCACAGAGATGCGCAATGCAATCTTCTCATACTCGCAAGAAGGACATCACAGGCAGAAGCGGTACAAGCTTCTCACACTCACAAGAACGACATCACAGGCAGCAGTGGTGCAAGCTTCTTACACTCACAAGGAGACCACAGGCAGCAGAGGTGCAAGCTTATCACACTCACAAGAAGGAGATCACAAGCAGCAGTGGTGCAAGCTTCCCTCACACACTCACAGCAGGTACTGTGCCAAGGCAGCAGCAGCAACAGAGCAAGAGGCTCTGTGTGAGAAGCTTGCACCGCTGCTGCCTGTGATGTCCTTCTTGCGTGTGTGAGAAGCTTGCACCACTGCTGCTTGTGATCTCCTTCCTGTGAGTGTGATAAGCGGCAGCAGCGGTGCAAGCTTCTCACACTCACAAGAAGGACATCACAGGCAGAAGCGGTGCAAGCTTCTCACACTCACAAGAACGACATCACAGGCAGCAGTGGTGCAAGCTTCTTACACTCACAAGGAGACCACAGGCAGCAGAGGTGCAAGCTTATCACACTCACAAGAAGGAGATCACAAGCAGCAGTGGTGCAAGCTTCCCTCACACACTCACAGCAGGTACTGTGCCAAGGCAGCAGCAGCAACAGAGCAAGAGTCCTGTACAAAGAACAGGCACAGCACAGAGATGCGCAATGCAATCTTCTCATACTCGCAAGAAGGACATCACAGGCAGCAGCGGTGCCAGCTTCTTACACTCACAAGAACGACATAACAGGCAGCAGTGGTGCAAGCTTCTTACACTCACAAGGAGACCACAGGCAGCAGAGGTGCAAGCTTATCACACTCACAAGAAGGAGACCACAAGCAGCAGTGGTGCAAGCTTCCCTCACACACTCACAGCAGGTACTGTGCCAAGGCAGCAGCAGCAACAGAGCAAGAGTCCCGTACAAAGAACAGGCACAGCACAGAGATGCGCAATGCAATCTTCTCATACTCACAAGAAGGACATCACAGGCAGCAGCGGTGCAAGCTTCTTACACTCACAAGAAGGACATCACAGGCAGCAGTGGTGCAAGCTTCTTACACTCACAAGGAGACCACAGGCAGCAGAGGTGCAAGCTTCTCACACTCGCAAGAAGGACATCACAAGCAGCAGCGGTGCAAGCTTCCCTTACACACTCACAGCAGGTACTGTGCCAAGGCAGCAGCAGCAACAGAGCAAGAGTCCCTTACAAAAAACAGGCACAGCACAGAGAGGCACAATGCAATCTTCTCATACTCACAGGTAGCAGCGGTGCAAGCTTCTCACACTCACAAGAAGGACATCACAGGCAGCAGCGGTGCAAGGTTTTCACACTCGCAAGAAGGACATCACAGGCAGCAGCTGTGCAAGCTTCTTACACTCACAAGGAGACCACAGGCAGCAGAGGTGCAAGCTTCTCACACTCACAAGAAGGACATCACAGGCAGCAGCGGTGCAAGCTTCTCACACTCACAAGAAGGACATCACAGGCAGCAGCTGTGCAAGCTTCTTACACTCACAAGGAGACCACAGGCAGCAGAGGCGCAAGCTTATCACACTCACAAGAAGGAGATCACAAGCAGCAGTGGTGCAAGCTTCCCTCAAACACTCACAGCAGGTACTGTACCAAGGCAGCAGCAGCAACAGAGCAAGAGTCCCGTACAAAGAACAGGCACAGCACAGAGATGCGCAATGCAATGTTCTCATACTCGCAAGAAGGACATCACAGGCAGCAGCGGTGCAAGCTTCTTACACTCACAAGAAGGACATCACAGGCAGCAGTGGTGCAAGCTTCTTACACTCACAAGGAGACCACAGGCAGCAGTGGTGCAAGCTTCCCTTACACACTCACAGCAGGTACTGTGCCAAGGCAGCAGCAGCAACAGAGCAAGAGTCCCTTACAAAGAACAGGCACAGCACACAGATGCACAATGCAATCTTCTCATACTCACAGGCAGCAGCGGTGCAAGCTTCTCACACTCACAAGAAGGACTTCACAGGCAGCAGCAGTGCAAGCTTCTCACACTCACAAGAAGGACATCACAGGCAGCAGCTGTGTTACACTCACAAGGAGACCACAGGCAGCAGAGGTGCAAGCTTCTCACACTCACAAGAAGGACATCACAGGCAGCAGTGGTGCAAGCTTCTCACACTCACATGAAGGACATCACAGGCAGCAGCTGTGCAAGCTTCTTACACTCACAAGGAGACCACAGGCAGCAGAGGTGCACGTTTATCACACTCACAAGAAGGAGATCACAAGCAGCAGTGGTGCAAGCTTCCCTCACACACTCACAGCAGGAACTGTACCAAGGCAGCAGCAGCAACAGAGCAAGAGTCCCGTACAAAGAACAGGCACAGCACAGAGATGCGCAATGCAATCATCTCATACTCGCAAGAAGGACTTCACAGGCAGCAGCAGTGCAAGCTTCTTACACTCACAAGAAGGACATCACAGGCAGCAGTGGTGCAAGCTTCTTACACTCACAAGGAGACCACAGGCAGCAGAGGTGCAAGCTACTCACACTCGCAAGAAGGACACCACAAGCAGCAGCGGTGCTAGCTTCCCTTACACACTCACAGCAGGTACTGTGCCAAGGCAGCAGCAGCAACAGAGCAAGAGTCCCTTACAAAGAACAGACACAGCACAGAGATGCACAATGCAATCTTCTCATACTCACAGGCAGCAGCGGTGCAAGCTTCTCACACTCACAAGAAGGACATCACAGGCATCAGTGGTGCAAGCTTCTCACACTCGCAAGAAGGACATCACAGGCAGCAGTGGTGCAAGCTTCTTGCACTCTCAAGGAGACCACTCACAAGGAGACCACAGGCAGCAGCGTAGCTATCATTGGTGCAGCATGTGCAGTGGTACCGGTGAGTGGTAGCTACCATTGGTGGAGCAGGTGCAGTGGTAGTGTTGCTTAGCTATGATTGTGCAGCAGGTGCAGTGGCACCAGTGTGGCATAGCTACAATTGTGCAGCAGGTGCTGTTGCACCAGTGTTGCATAGCTACCCTTGTGCAGGAGGTGCAGTGGCACCACTGTGGCATAGCTACCATTGTGCAGCAGGTGCAGTGGCACCGGTGTGGTGTAAGTATCTTTGGTGGAGCAGGTGGAGTAGTACCAGCACTGGCACCAGTGTGGTATAGCTATCATTACTGGAGCAGGTGCAGTGGCACCAGTGTAGCGTAGCTACCATTGTGCAGCAGGTGCAGTGGCATTAGTGTGGTATAGTTATCATTAGTGGAGCAGTTGCAGTGGCACCAGTGTGGTATAGCAGGTGCAACAGTGCGGTGTAGGTACCATTGTTCAGCAGGTGCAGTGGCACCAGTGTGGTGTAGGTACCATTGCTGCAGTAGGTGCAGTGGCACCAGTGTGGCGTAGGTACCATTGCTGCAGCAGGTGCAGTCGTACCAGTGTGTTGTAGCTACCATAGGTGCAGCAGTTGCAGTGGTAGTGTTGCTTAGCTATGATTGTGCAGCAGGTGCAGTGGCACCAGTGTGTGGTAGATGGCGTTGTGTAACAGGTGTAGTGTTATCAGTGTTACTTAGCTATGGTTGTGCAGCAGGTGCAGTGGCACCAGTTTGGCATAGCTATCATTGGTGCAGCATGTGCAGTGACACTGAGTGCACAGTGAGTACAGAGTAACAGTAAGAGCAGAGTGAAAGCAAAAGTAACAGTGAGTGTAGAGTGATTGTAGAGTGACAGTAAGTGCAGAGTCACTGTAAAGTAACAGCGAGTGCAGAGTGAGTGCAGTTACAGTGTGTAAAGACAAAGGGTGCACATTGTGTGAGTGTGCAGAATGAGTGTGCAAGATAAACTGTGTGTGACTATGCAAGTTGACATTGGGAGTGTGTGGGTGAGCATTTTTTGCAGAGTGACTGCAGTTACAGTGTGTAAAGACAAAGGGTGCACATTGTGTGAGTGTGCAGAATGAGTGTGCAAGATAAACTGTGTGTGACTATGCAAGTTGACATTGGGAGTGTGTGGGTGAGCATTTTTTGAATTTGTAAGGGCATTGTGTGAGTATACAGAAAACACCACACACACATACACCACACACACATACCACACACACACACACCATACACACACCACACACACATACCCCACACACACATAACACACACACAAACTACACACCTCACTCTCTCAAGACCACACACTCGTCACCACTCACCACAACACACTCACCAACACACACTCACACCCCCAGGCTCACCCCCACAGACTCACCACTACACAGAAAACAAACACAACAAATAATGTCAGTGCAACTTTCACCAAACAGACACACACACCACCAGCTGACAGTACACCAGGCACTCTACATCGCCGATCCCAGCCTGCTCGTCCTTTCAGCCCCCACCGCTCCTCACTGCAGCCCCTACCACTGGAAACGACAGTCCTTTCAGCCCCCACCGCTCCTCACTGCAGCCCCCACCACTGGAAACGACAGGCTGGGAGCTCACAGAAGCCTCTGACATCACCTCTCCCAGGCTGCTCGTCCTTTCAGCCCCCACCGCTGGAATTCATATAATAAAAAGCATGCTTTGATATACATAGATATGCTCTGTTGCTGCTGCTGCCTTGGCACAGTACCTGCTGTGAGTGTGTGCAGGCAGCAGTGGTACAAGCTTCTCACACTCACAAGAAGGACATCACAGGCAGTAACGGTGCAAGCTTCTCACACTCACAAGAAGGACATCACAGGCAGCAGCGGTGCAAGCTTCTCACACTCCCAAGGAGACCACAGGCAGCAGAGATGCAAGCTTATCACACTCACAAGAAGGAGATCACAAGCAGCAGTGGTGCAAGCTTCCCTCACACACTCACAGCAGGTACTGTGCCAAGGCAGCACCAGCAACAGAGCAAGAGTCCCGTACAAAGAACAGGCACAGCACAGAGCAAGAGTCCCGTACAAAGAACAGGCACAGCACAGAGATGCGCAATGCAATCTTCTCATACTCGCAAGAAGGACATCACAGGCAGCAGCGGTGCAAGCTTCTCACACTCACAAGAAGGACATCACAGGCATCAGTGGTGCAAGCTTCTCAGACTTGCAAGAAGGACATCACAGGCAGCAGCGGTGCAAGCTTCTCACACTCACAAGAAGGACATCACTCACAAGAAGGACATCACAGGGAGCAGCGGTGCAAGCTTCTCACACTCACAAGAAGGACATCACAGGCAGCAGCGGTGCAAGCTTCTCACACTCAGAAGAAGGACATCACAGGCAGCAGTTGTACAAGCTTCTTACACTCACAAGGAGACCACAGGCAGCAGAGGTGCAAGCTTCTCACACTCACAAGAAGGACATCACAGGCAGCAGCGGTGCAAGCTTCTTACACTCACAAGAAGGACATCACAGGCAGCAGCGGTGCAAGCTTCTCACACTCACAAGAAGGACATCACAGGCAGCAGCGGTGCAAGCTTTTCACACTCACAAGAAGGAGATCACTGACAGCAGGGGTGCAAGCTTCTCACACTCACAAGAAGGACATCACTCACAAGAAGGACATCACAGGCATCAGTGGTGCAAGCTTCTCACACTCGCAAGAAGGACATCACAGGCTGCAGTGGTGCAAGCTTCTCACACTCACAAGGACATCACAGGCAGCAGCGTAGCTATCATTGGTGCAGCATGTGCAGTGGTACCGGTGAGTGGTAGCTACCATTGGTGGAGCAGGTGCAGTGGTAGTGTTGCTTAGCTATGATTGTGCAGCAGGTGCAGTGGCACCAGTGTGTGGCGTAGTTACCATTCGTGGAGCAGGTGAGGTGTTATCAGTGTTACTTAGCTATGATTGCGCAGCAGGTGTAGTACCACCAGTGTGGCGTAGCTACCATTGTGCAGCAGGTGCAGTGGCACCAGTGTGGCATAGCTACAATTGTGCAGCAGGTGCTGTTGCACCAGTGTGGCATAGCTACCCTTGTGCAGGAGGTGCAGTGGCACCACTGTGGCATTGCTACCATTGTGCAGCAGGTGCAGTGGCACCAGTGTGGTGTAAGTATCTTTGGTGGAGCAGGTGGAGTAGTACCAGCACTGGCACCAGTGTGGTATAGCTATCATTACTGGAGCAGGTGCAGTGGCACCAGTGTAGCATAGCTACCATTGTGCAGCAGGTGCAGTGGCACTAGTGTGGTATAGTTATCATTAGTGGAGCAGGTGCAGTGGCACCAGTGTGGTATAGCAGGTGCAACAGTGCGGTGTAGGTACCATTGCTGCAGTAGGTGCAGTGGCACCAGTGTGGCGTAGGTACCATTGCTGCAGCAGGTGCAGTGGTACCAGTGTGTGGTAGCTACCATAGGTGGAGCAGTTGCAGTGGTAGTGTTGCTTAGCTATGATTGTGCAGCAGGTGCAGTGGCACCAGGGTGTGGTAGATGGCGTTGTGTAGCAGGTGTAGTGTTATCAGTGTTACTTAGCTATGATTGTGCAGCAGGTGCAGTGGCACCAGTGTGGCATAGCTATCATTGGTGCAGCATGTGCAGTGGTACCGGTGAGTGGTAGCTACCATTGGTGGAGCTGGTGCAGTGGTAGTGTTGCTTAGCTATGATTGTGCAGCAGGTGCAGTGGCACCAGTGTGTGGCGTAGTTACCATTCGTGGAGCAGGTGAGGTGTTATCAGTGTTACTTAGCTATGATTGCGCAGCAGGTGTAGTACCACCAGTGTGGCGTAGCTACCATTGTGCAGCAGGTGCAGTGGCACCAGTGTGGTGTAGGTACCATTGCTGCAGTAGGTGCAGTGGCACCAGTGTGGCGTAGGTACCATTGCTGCAGCAGGTGCAGTCATACCAGTGTGTGGTAGCTACCATAGGTGGAGCAGTTGCAGTGGTAGTGTTGCTTAGCTATGATTGTGCAGCAGGTGCAGTGGCACCAGTGTGTGGTAGATGGCGTTGTGTAGCAGGTGTAGTGTTATCAGTGTTACTTAGCTATGATTGTGCAGCAGGTGCAGTGGCACCAGTGTGGCGTAGCTATCATTGGTGCAGCATGTGCAGTGGTACCGGTGAGTGGTAGCTACCATTGGTGGAGCTGGTGCAGTGGTAGTGTTGCTTAGCTATGATTGTGCAGCAGGTGCAGTGGCACCAGTGTGTGGCGTAGTTACCATTCGTGGAGCAGGTGAGGTGTTATCAGTGTTACTTAGCTATGATTGCGCAGCAGGTTTAGTACCACCAGTGTGGCGTAGCTACCATTGTGCAGCAGGTGCAGTGGCACCAGTGCGCCACATTGGTGTAACACACTCACTACCACACACTCACCCCCACAGACTCACCACCACACACTCACCACTACACACACAACCACACACACAACAACACACCACCAGCCGTCAGTGCACGCTTTCACCAGGGCCAAACACCACCAGCCATCAATGCACGCTTTCACGAACTGCAAACACCACCAGGCGTACAACACCAGCCGTCAGTGCATCCTTTTACAAGGCGCACTCACCAGCAACCGTCAGTGCACGCTTTCACCAAACACACACACCATCAGCCATCTGTGCACGCTTTTACCAACCACACACCCACCAGCCGTCAGTGCACCCTTCCACCAGGCACACACACCTCCAGCTGGCAGTGCAGTCTTTTACCAAGCACACACACCACCAGCCATCAGTGCACAATTTCTACAGGCAGTCACACACACCACCAGCCATCAGTGCATGCATCAATTGTTAACGCATCCACAATTAAGTATTGTAGCAATCTCAGTATGGTACACTTTACTTTTAAACATATTCATGTAAAGCACAGCATGCCACCATTGCTACAATTCCAATCTAACCCACATAATTCCACTACACACCACATGCACACACTCCATAACACATGGCGAAAAGACATTGCCATTTACAATGCCATTACCTCAAACTCAAATAAATCCGAGCCCGATTGCATTTCCAATGCTTGTTTGTTTTGCCTCGGGACGTGTGGAAGAGATTCCCGAAACTCCAGATGCACATTTTCAATGTAATGACAATCGTGTGCATGGGGAGCTCATATTATTACATTGAATGTGAAACTGAAATGAGCTGATAGACTCAATTCAGTTTCACTGCTTCAGTGCTCATGGGCCTACCTTAGCCTCCGAGCACCAAAACACACAAGAGAGGTATCATTGGGGAGAGGAGTTGGCCTAACGGCTAAGGCGGTCGGCCTCAAATCTGGGGATCTGGGTTCGAGTCTCTGCAATGACGCTGAACAGCCTGTGATTCTTTGCAAATTACATAATCTCCCCGTGCCTAACAAAAATGAATGTGTCCTCGTGTAATGCAACTGGTGCTATGTAAAGCGCTCTGATACCCGATTTGGGTCTAGAGTGCACTGTATAAAAGTCTGAAAAGGAGGAGGAGCCTAGCCTGCAACCATGATGGCCGCCTAAACCCTCGGCTCCGCCGACCCTCTCGTTTTCCCTCCGAATAGCTACTGATCCTGCAAGTTATCCTGTGACCGCGTTGATGTTTCGAAACCGGGAAGTGATCCTGACTCCAACGGTGCGCTCCCCGGCGTGCTCCCTGCGGCAGACGCGACAGAGCGTCCTTGTTTCCTTTCTGAGCGGAATGGCGGTGACCGGGTCTTTGTTCCTCGGAGATGGCCGGCCCTGATTACGACAACAGCGGCCACTGACGACGGTGCGGGGTCGGCCGGCGGAGAGCGGCTGCAGTACTGCTTTTCTCGCCGCAACGTGCTATCCTGGCCAGTTCACCTCCACTCTCGCAACAATGTTGCCGCGGCCAGTGATACACAGTGTCCTTTCTCCAGCCTGTAGACGGCTTTGAGTGCCTCTTCGCCTTCCAGCGCTGTTGTGGGTGCCATTTTGGACCGAGCGCTCGGCGCTCGCAACTGACGACCCCAGGCTGCTACTAAGGGTATTTACGACGACCGGCGCTGCACTGCAACTGAGTGCGGTGTCATAACGGAGTGAGTGACCCCTGGACCCCTGACGTGGCTGTGCTCTGCGGTGTGATGTCCGGCTGCTAACAATGGATGTCGACGAACAGTTTCGGGGTCTGGCATATGTTTGTGAGCCCCAGGTGCAGGAAGCTGCAGCATCCGCTTCTCCTGCGGCATCTTTGGCGATTGGTGATATTCTGAGCGCTTTGGGTACTTTGCGAGCTGCCCTATCTGACAATGCCCGAGACCTGGGGGACCGACTAGATGCCATTCTGCCCGCAGTGCCCTCGACTGGCTGTGTTGGTTTTCGTGAACTGAGCACTTCGCCACACCCTGTGCTCGGCTACCGTGAACTGCCTACCCAGATCTACATGGAGGCGTCGGAGGTCCAAGATCTTGATACCGCCGCGGTATTGCCTGTAATGGTTATGGTGCAGTGTGTGGTTTCTGGACTTGTGCAGTGGCTGGGGAATCGTCTTTGGACGCCATGCCGGGCAACTCCTTTGTGTTCTACTGGCGTGTCTTTCTGCCCTATCCTGGATTTGCTACTATTGCTTTGGCCGGTCGACGTTCGAAGATTGCTGCTGTGTGGTTCCCTTTTTTGTGCAGCCGTTGACCACAGGACATTGAGGTGGACAGACCTTGGTGGACAGTGCCCTGTATTGTGGTTGTCATTTCGTCTGCTTTTTCCGTCCAAGATGACTGCTCTACGATTGTACCTCGTCGTCGCGCTTGATCGGAAGGGACAAGGTTGATGATGTTTTTCCTTTTTTGCTTCCTGTTGCTTGTTCTGATTGGATAGTGACGGACGGACCGGGGAGTTAGACGTTAGTTATGCATCGGTTTCGGGGTCCCGGGGGGGGGGGGGCGGCCGAGATTACACATGTTGGCTATTTTGTTTACAAATGTTTGTCCCTCCTCTGATCTTCTCTGATTCCTTTTTTAGGTCTCGCCTGTCGATGCGCATGCGCATCGAGCAAGCGAGACTATAGGGGCTCATCCAGACTTTATCTAACTTGCAAGGAATCGTGGCGATTCCTTGCAGTGCCCGTGACTTTTAAGCTCAATGCGCATGTGCATTGAGCTTAAAAGCGCGTGCACAGCCGCCCGCATTCCTCCGACACCTTTGAAGTGAAGCTTAGCTTCACTTCAAAGGCCCGGTTCTTCACACCCACATGCCGCTCTGCCCTGCTCCGCCCCCTCCCCTGAGTCATCCTGCCTGCCCCTTCCCGCCGTGTCGTATTTCTCCTCCCCCCTCCCCCCTCCCCTCTCTTCCCTCCGTCTTGTTGGCTTCGCTGTTTCTTTTTAGGCGCTCCGAGGCCACCCGTGCGCCATTTAACGCTATGTAAAATTAAATGTAGTTTTTAACCTGTTGCTTATGTCTGCCCGTGCCTCCTTCAGTGACTCCACCTTTTCTCTGCCTCCTTTTCACGAAAGGCACCGAAGCCCCCACAGCGCCCACCTAGCCTCATGTGTCTGCCCTGTGCACCACACGCGCCTCATTGGGCGCTATAACAATACTTTCCCCCAGAAGTATCCTCTCTTTCTCTCCTTCAGGTTAATCATTCCTCTCCTCGCTAATTATCCTCCCTCCCCGCCTCCACCTTTCTTCCCCGTTCCTTCCCTTCTTTCTCACACCCCGTATCCCGTTCCCACCTGCACTGCTTTTATTCCCTCCTCTCTCTAACGTTTTCTCTCTTCTGTCTGTCTTGGTCAGACCCTCTTTCTCATTGTTTCTGTATCCATTTCACTCGCTGACACCCCTCTGCTACTCTCTTCTTCTCCCATTCACTCCTCCACCCCTGTCTCTGCCTTTTTAACTTTCTCCTTTCTCTCTCTTTTACTTTCCTCATCTCCTCTGTTTAAACTCTGTGCCTCTTCCAGTCTTTCTCTTAACCCTCTCTTTCTCTAGCTCCTCTCTTCGTTTAGTCTCTCTCGCCGCCCCCTTTCTTTCTTCGGTTTTCTCTTTATTCTCTCTCTCTCTCTGAATCATCACTTGGCTTTCTCTCTTTCCCTTCCATCTTGCCCCTTCCCTTTAGATCCTCCTTTCTCTGCCGCGCTCTCTCTCTCTTCCCCTCTTCCCTTTCCCTTCTCTCCTTTATTCTTCTTCGCTCCCTCTTTCTTCTTCTCTCCATTATCTCCGTCGTCCTTTCCCTGTCCTTAGTTTAAGTTTCGAGTTAAACATATTTTGTGGGGAAGGGCCCCGTTCCGGAAGGAGCTGTCGGGAGACAAACCACCCGCTGTTGGAGCCGTGGAGACTGAGGGCCCACGCCAGCGAGCGGTGGGGGCTGGTTGGGGGTAGTGGAGGGAAACATGTCATGTAAACACCGCCTGCCCGCGCGGCGTGCGCCTCTGCTGTACCTCGGGCGCGTCCCCCTCACAGCGGGCAGCGAGCTGTCGAGGGCCCCGTCTGCCAGGCTGTCGCAGTGGCGTAACGCAAGATGACAGCTCCCCCATGCAGAATGTAATGTGGGCCCCAGAGTCTCTCACACTGAACAGATATTCATTTGTCTTGGGCTCAATTGCCCCCCCCCCCCAGAAGTGAGGTCCCCTCTAAAGGGTTGGTTGTCTCCACGCGCCCTGCCCGTGTTACCCCCTTCCAGGCACTTTCGCTGGGCCTCTGTCTGCCCGCAATATTTACTTACCAGATTTGTAATTATGTTTGTTATTGCTCGGGAAAGCAGAGTGGCTTTCCTGAGCTCCAAACTGTTTCTTATTGCTTGCCAGTGTACACGTTCTGCCGGCATGCAATGGCAAGGAAGGGCTGAGGGGGGCCCTCTCCAACACAAGGTACACTAGGCCCCCCTCCCCTCGCACCTCGGGGGCTGCAGAGGGGTCTCCATTATGCCCCTGTGCTGCCGGATCCAAAGCCCTGTCAGCGCTTGTGAAAACAATGTAGGCCACTTTCTTTAACCACAGGCCTTTAATCATGGTATTTTCCTCTTAGGGTGCACCTCGAAATGATCGCCCAAACTTACTAGCTAGTAGCACGTTTTTTTTCAAGTCTGGCTTTGAAACTGAGACAGATACAGACTATTGATCACCCCTAACCCCCCAAAAAACATATAGAGGAGTTTTTGATCAGCAGTCCTCATCTATTGGTCTGTTGAACTGTCATTCACATTTTGCATTCTCCCACCCCTGCATTGGGCTTTACCTGCTGGCACCATTCAGTAAAAGTGACTGCACAAAGCCAGTGCACATTGTTCACATCTGCCTAAAATTATTTTTTTCCAGTGGCATAGGCGGTTCAAAGTGTGCTTTTATAGTTTATTTTAACTTTAAATACCAGCTATTTATTTTGCCTGCAATTCGTGTGTTCAGTTAGATGGTGATTTGTTTTTTTTTTAAAAAAAAATTTAATTGCTGTTATAATGTCATTAAGTGACATTGAAACATCGTAGACGCACGTGATTTGAATCCTTGTCTTGGTGGGGGCGGTTTATTCTTGACTTCTTCTCAAATAATGATAATAAAATGCATGATGCAACTGAAAGGCTTTGTATTAAAAACATCCTCACCAGTTAAACAGCCACGCTACTGATTTCTAAAAAAACAGTAATATTTTATTGCAATCCTATAGCTGCCACACTTACCAGGCAGTATGTTTTTATTTCTTTTTGAAGCCAGTGCTTGTAATGAAAAATAAAAATATGTGAGCACTGCCTCAGCATGACAAGGCCACACCTATTGGCTTTGCCAGTGAGTGTTTTCCTAAGTAGCTAGTGGGTTTTGGATTACACAAAGGGCTTGGGTTACACCAGTGTTGTGTCTTTTCCGAAGAAGCCTGAGAAAATATTGACTGAGAAAAAAAACGATTGCCAAAATATAGACTCCAAAAGGCAGACTGCCAAAGACCTGAATTTACATAAATATGCTACAACATTTTTGACTTGCTCTCAAGCGCTTGTCCGCAAACATGCTGCGACTGGAGTCAGAACTGGAAAATGAGCCAGTCCTAATGCACACGAGAATAGGCTTTGGCTGGATTTGGAAATTAAATACAGGTTGCATTTTTTGTAGGGAGTTGTTTAAGGCTGATATAATAAATTATCTATAATTTGGAACCAGCTTTCTATAAAAAGATGTTTTTATGGTCTAGGCTTCCACATGGGATTCTTAGGTCTCGGAGCATTTGAGTTAGAGCTTTTAGAAATGTTTATGGCTTTTTTTTGTTGTAATTCTTTGGCATTGGCTACAGGAAACAAAAATGCTAAAGATTTACAAAAAAAACCCATAAACAATTCTAAAAGCACTAACTCTAATGCTGCGAGACCTATTGCATTTCCAATGCTTGTCTTTCTTTCTTCTTCTACTTCTGTATTTCGGGTATTCTTTCTGGGCGACAGACACGCTGCTGGGGGGGGGGGTGGCCGTAGCCTCTGCATGCGTGTAGGGTGGGGGGGAGGGGTCTTCTTTTGTCCGTTTCAGTTTCTATGGGCCTTCTTTTTCTTTCCTTTTATATTCTCTATTTCTCCCCTTTTTTCTTGGGTTGTGGGTTGGATCGATACGGGGTGGGTAGCGACTGGCACGTATCGTGCTGTGGGATTGTTCACCCTTTTGTGTTATCTGTATGCCGCCATTTTGATTTAGATTTCCTGCTTGCTGGATCTCTTTTAGTGGCAGTCGCCCGCTTATGTTTTAGACGGATTGTATGGACTTCGATCCTTCTCAGCTCCTACTTTTTTCGTTATACTTTATAAAATTTTAAAATGAACCTTCACTTCTTCTATTTCTTGGTAATACACATGTCTCCAGTGTAATTCAGGATGATTGTACTTTGTTCCGATATGTTACCGAGTCGCCATATAGATTGCTACTTTGACCCACAAGATTTCGAGGCCGGCCGGATGGTTGTAGGTCCGTATTTGTTTGCCAATACTGCGTAATAAAGGTTTTAAAAAAAAAAAAAAAAAAAAAAAAAAAGTCTGAAAAGAAGAAAAAAAAATCATTGGAAAGGGGAGAATCTCCCCTTTCTAATGGAACCCTTCCCTATTGGATCCCTGCTTCGGGATCACCGCAGGAAGGCGTTCTCCAAGCAGGGATCTACCACTAGACACCAGGGAAGGGTAGCTGCCCCATGGGCAATGGTCTTTGCTCCCCCCATATTTAAATGGGCATGTTCCCATGAAAGCCCACAAGGCACCAGGGATGATTGTTTTGTTTTCATAAAAGAGTGGTGGGGGCTGCCCACAATGGGCATGCCAATGCCCCTCACCACCCAGCGCAAAAGGGACAGTCTTTCTGCCCCCACAGGAGGAAGATTGGAGTTTTTACCTCCGATCTGCCCCCCCGGGGGCAAAAAGCCTATTAGATACCAGAGATTGTTATTAGTACCTAGTCGTGGGGCTGCCCTAAATGGGCACTATAATGCCCCTACCCCTCCTAAAAAGTGCCACAGTCTTTCTGCCCCACTTGGGGTGCAGATTGGGGGCAATAGCCCCCAATCTGCACCCCCGGGGTGGCAAAAAGTCCACTAGGCACCAGAGATGACTTTATTTTATAAAAGAGGAGCGGGCGGCCCACAATGGGAATGCCAATGCCTATACTCCCAATACAAAAGGGACAGTCTTTTTCCCCCCTTGGGGGCAGATGGGGGCACTAGCCCTCGATCTGCCTCCCGGGGGACAGAAAAACCACTTGGCACCAGAGATAGGGTGACCAACTAACATGCGTGCAAATTCAGGACGGTGAGTGTAAAAATTCAGGACAAAGGGTCAATATTCAGGACAAAAATTCAGGACAGGAGGTCAAAATTCAGGACAAAACTTCGGGACAAAAAGTACGTTTTACAGACACATCAGAGGAGGTCATGCAATAGAATATAATTAAGCCCATCCATATCCAAACATATTCAATCATTTGTAAACCTATCCATCATGTATTCTTCTATCCATCATTTCACTCCTCCATCCACCCATTAACTCACCCATCACCCACCCGTTCACTCATCCATCCATCCTTTCACTCATCCATCCACCCTTTTACCCATCGATCTACCCTTCCACCCATCCTTACATGTTTTTACTGTTTCTCTCATCCATCCTTCCACTCACTCATCCATCCATCCATCCATCCTCTCATTACCCATCCATTCACCATTTCGTTCATCCATTCACCCTTTCACTAATCTATCCAGCCATCCACCCATCCCTCCATTTACTCACCAGCCCACCTTTTCATATTAATTATGAGCTGAGCCTTTGTCTGCAGAAATGCAGACTGAAGAGGAACATCAAGAATTTCACCCTTGCAGTAGTTCTAAAGCAATGGGTGGGGGTAGGGTTCCCTATGCCCCTGAACATAGAAAATCTGAAAACATGAAAT
Organism: Lissotriton helveticus; assembly: GCF_964261635.1. Classification (NCBI taxonomy): domain Eukaryota; kingdom Metazoa; phylum Chordata; class Amphibia; order Caudata; family Salamandridae; genus Lissotriton; species Lissotriton helveticus. Next base: position 619,094,390 of record NC_136061.1, on the reverse strand, counting down.
TCATGGGTCATGCATGATGCACAGTGCCAGGACCTGAGGTGACTGACATGGTGTTGTTCCAGGGCTTTAAGTGGGATGAAAATACGGGGGGTTACTCCAAAGGGGGTGTTCGATGTGATTAAGGACGTGGCTTAAAACACGTAAGCTAAATATCTGTGCTTAGTATAGTGTGCTGCCTGACTGGTATTTCGCCTCTTCTGTCATTGTATCCAGATATATAACAACAAGTAATGTTACACCTGCAACATCCCAGAACTATTGGCTTTGTCATTGGTTGTTAGTTGAATAAAATAAAAAAGTAGCAATCTGGCTTCCTTGAAGATAATATTGAAAATGCATTAGATCTAAAATGACGAGACTGTGAAATAACTCTAGCCCCTTCTTTTTAACTTCTTTCACCAGCTCCTTTTGTTGAGCTGGGTTCTCAAGTAGCAACATTGGCGTTTTTGCACATTTCTTCTGTCTGACAGAATGTCCTGCCCTAGACAGAGCCTGGGGGAGGCCACCACATGCTTTACCAACCTAGACTGGACCATTGTAATTCTGTATGTGACAATCAGCCAGCATACAGAATGACAGCGGGCGTATTGGGCTGCTCTTGTGCTCCAAGGAGGAGTGCGAAGAGGCCCCATCAGGGAGTTGAGGCTTCATGCAGGGAACAGCGCTGTTCTCTGCAATGCCCAAAATTGCGGACAAAAGGCGTCCGTAAAAGGGATCCTCACGGACAACAGACGTGAGGTCCAAATTACGGACGGACCATGAAATTTATGGATGGTTAGTCACCCTACATCATGCATAATCACATAAAGATGCACCCTCACATACACACACAGACCATCACGCACACATGCCATGCAATATGCACAGAGTAGGAACTCACATAAATCCAAAGACATCACAAGTTGCTAAAATAACACAAACACGCATACCTCTCACCGTCGCAAACCATAAATTAAAACCAAACATGCTTAAAACATGTGAAAATGGGCAAATATTTGGAAAACCTTTGTTATTGACTTCTATATTTGCTGAGTCAGCATTTTACAGTGGCAGAAGAGCAAACTAGTCTAAAAAAAAAAAGAAAAGAAAAAAAGACACCGTCCCCATTCTGGGTGTGGTGTACACTTCGGCAAAAGTCCCTAATAAAATTAAAGCAAAAGACTTTGGAAAATGGAGCGCTTTTGCAGCATCGGGAAAGGACTATGGCGAATATTGAAAAACTGACCCAAGATTCTAAGTTTCTTAAATTTTCTTGAGAACACTCATCCACAGGCTCAACTACCTCGGTGGTATTAGACCAGAGCCAGTTCTATCAAAGCTGTGTTTTGAGTAAATCTATTGCAGGTTGCACAGCTTGTTATTAACGGAGAGGAATCCTGTCCCTTGTTAGAAAGATGAGACACCAGCATCACCCAGACGCTCAGGAACACTTAAATCAGTTTGGGCGAACTGACCCCGCATTTGCATTTGTTGAATTTGCCACACTGTTCACAAATATATGTTATACCAATTTGGATTTTTTTTCATTTGTATATTTCTGGACCCTTCCAGGTTTTTTTAGTGTACCTACAGGTGTGACATAGTAGAAGTATTTTCTGATAAATATCAGACGTCTTACATTAATACCTTTGGACGCCTTCATTTATCAATAGTTTCTGAACAAAACCAGAATGCCATGAGCACTTATTACATTACACAAGGTCACATTAGTTTGCAGGCACTGGAGATTAAGGGATTTGCCAGAATAACACGATGTTTAAACCTGAATTTATTTTTTCTTTCATTGTGTGTGTGTTGCTTTTTTGCGTTCGTAACTGCATATGAAATAAAGTCCTTACAGAATAGTTTGTTCTTCTCAGCCACCTCTTTGACCCTGCCACGACTCCAAATGACCCCAGCCCCCATAGCACTAGTTGTATATTTTACACTTCAAGTCTGTAAATGAAAACCGCCTGGAATTGCGCCAATAAAGAAGGCCACACTTCCAGGCCGTCCTCATTTACACTTCTTTGCTAAGGCATTTGCACCCCTCTGGGAATGCAGTCACGGACCCCCAGGGGGGCGCGCCTCACTGCATGAAGACCTCTGGCAGGAGGCCGCCCAGCAAATGCTGTATCTCTACATAGGGGCCCATTATTATTTTGTGTTTGACAAACAGGCAGACAACCGAATGATAATAGCCAATAACAATCTGTGCCCAGAGGGGCTGCTGCAGGCCTTTCAGTTCACAGCAGTGCGAGCTGGGCCCCTGCAGTGAGAGTTAGAGAACTCTCAGGCTGCTTGTAGGAGGGACAGCTTGTACCAACGCCCAGAATTACGGACAAAAGGTGTCCGTGAAAGACTTCCTGACGGACAACGGACAAGAGGCCCAAATAACGGGCAGTCCGTGAAATTTACGGACGGTTGGTCACCCTAACCAGAGATATGATTATGGGCATGTCAGGGACCAGTCCCTTAGGCAATGGTCTCTTCCCTTTGTTTGTGAACATAATTTGGCTGCTTCTGCCAGATCAGTAATATATATAGGCACATCTGCTTCCGGGAGGGGGAGGGGAGGGGCAGAAAACCACTGGACACTCTCCAAAGCTTCTGTGTTTGTGTGTGTGAACTGCAATTCAGTTGATGGTCTATGTTTACTGCCATTTGGCAGCTGTGTGTGAACCTGCATTTTGCTGGAGGTCTGTGTGGACTTGTGCTTAGCTGGCAGTGTGCGTGGACTGTCACTTGGCTAGCGGTCTGCGTAGATGGCACATGTTTGGCGATGTGCATGGACTGTTACTTGGCTTGCATTGTGCCTGGACTGTCGCTTGGCTGGCGATGTGCTTGAATGGTGCTTCGCTGGTGGTGTGCGTGAATGGCGCTTGGCTGATTGTGTGCGTGGATGGCTCATGCCTGGCTGTGTGGCTTGCATGGATCCTTTAGCGTTTTATTACCCAGATTCCCCTGCAAACCTCAAATTTAGCTAATTCACACTTTACTCACATTTCTGTGTGGAAAATTTGCCAGATCACTGCGCTGGCACACATTTCTCATCACCCAGAGTTTCCCTCAGGCTCCTGAAAAAAACTAAAAAAGTATAAAATTAAAAACTGAGGGGGAACCAAAGTGGGTCTAAAAGAGCAGGTTTTTCTCATACATGTTTAGGTTGACACTGCTCTGGTCACCCATACAAGTGAGGTATCCTTTTTATTAGGAGACTGAGGGTAACACTGGGTGGTGGGAAATTTGTGTAGGTGAGTTGATCTCACAACTTTCCCACACAGAAATGTGAAGAAAAGATGACTTTTTATCTAAATTTGAGGTTTGCAGGGGATTCTGGGTAAGGAAATGTTGGGAGATCCACACAAGCCACACATCCTTGGACTCCCCTGGGCGTCTAGTTTTCAGAAATGTCTGTTTTTTGTTAGGTTTCCCTAGATGGCCTCTGAGCCAGGGACCAAAAATGCAGGTGCCCCCTACCTATGACAAAACAACCTTTTATTGCAAGTGAGGCACCTTAGTTTTTGGTCCCATGCTCAGCGGCCATCTATGAAAACATACCAAACCCAGACATTTCTGAAAAGTAGACGTCCAGGGGAGTCCAGGGAGGTATGGCTTGCATGGATCCTCCAACATTTTGTTTTACCCAGAATCCCCTGCAAACCTAAATTAGTGATCATAAAATGACCTGGTTGTGCAAGGGGGTCACTTGTATTTTTAGTTTGGGTTCAGCGGCCATTTAAGGAAATTTACCAAACCCAAAAAATTCCAAAAACTAGACATCAGGAGGAGTCCAGGGAGCTCTGGTTTGCATTGATCCCCCAACGTTTTCTTACCCAGAATCACCTGCAAACCTCAAATTTAGCTATAGAAATCACATTTTCCTCATGTTTCTGTGTGGGAGAGTTGTGGGAGAGTTGTGGGAACATTGGGGCAACACACATTTCTTACCACCTAGCATTCCCCCAGGTCTCACTAAAAATTGGTATCTCACTTGTGTGCGTGACCCAACTACCCGCGACAGAGAAGGGCCCAAAACATATTGTGGAGACATCAGAATTATCTATCACAAAACGACCTGGTTTTAGAAAGGGGGGCACCTGCGTTTTTTGGTCCCGGTCTAGGCAGCCGTCTAGGGAAACCTACTAATCCCCGCCATTGACATCCGGGGGAGTTCAGGGAGGTGTGGCTTTTGTGGATTTTCCAACGTTTTCCTACCCAGAATGCCTTGCAAACCTCAAATTTAGCTAAACAAAATGACATTTTCCTCACATTTCTGGTTGGGATCACTGCACCAGCACAAATTTCCTACCACACAGCGTTCCCCCCGGTCTCCAGAGTAAAATGATACCTCACTTGTGTGGGTGAACCAAGGGCCTGCAACTGGGAAAGGCCAGAAACATAGAGATTGAGGGCATAGCACAGCGAGCTCTAAGCACTATATTTCTTTTTATATATGTTTTTAGACGATTATGCATTGGAAACCCAAACAAGTGAGGTATCATTTTTATTTGGAGTCCAAGGGGAACGCAAGTCACCCCCTCTTGGATTTACCTGGGTGTCTAGTTTTAAAAAATGTACAGGTTTTTTAGGTTTCCCTCAGTGTTGGCTAAGCGAGGGACCAAAATCCACAGTGAGGCAGATTGCAAAAAAGGGGCGGTTTTCACTGGAAAAATGTGATGTGTCCATGTTGCATTTTGAGCTGTTTCCTACTGTGGAAAATTAGTACGGTCTGGTAAACATTATCTGCGCCATCTTGCCTTTTTTCCCTGATGCCACACTTTTTGTCGTGCGCACCCGCCATTTTAGGTGCCTCGATCAGAACAACCCTTTTTGCATGCCACTGGCCCCCGGCATAGCCCTCCTCCCTCACAAAGCCCGCACTCTGACAACCCCCGCTCGCACATGCCTTGGGTCATAAACCCCTCTTCAGCGCAGCTCTGCCTCAGAACCCCATCCTGTCCCCAGCGCGACACCTCCCTTCCTTCTTTTTATGGTCCCAGGCCCTTTTTTTGATACAAAACCCCTTTTCCTGTGTGCCCGTTTGTCTTCCTCGTTCCCAGGCCGACACCTAGCTCTGCCGATACTGTTCCTTGCCCCTCCCCGTACAGTAGAAAGCTTCCCTCATCAAAGGACCCCCGAGTTGATCAAAGCCCTCACCCTATGAGATCCGACCAAACCCCCACATTCCATGAATCGGCGGAATGTCCAGCTGCGCGGTAATCATCACCTGTTGTGACCGGGGTGAGGACTTCAACTGTAAATGTGTGTGGGAACGGGTATGAAGGGGAGATTCGGAGGATATCCCTCCGTACATCAAAGCATTGCCAAGGATGTGTTGTATGTAATAAAGCAATAAACCTGTGTATAAGAGGCCAGGCCTCAGAGATGCGGTTAGAGCACCTCAGAACGATACCTGCTGTTTGAACTGATGTGTTCTCCTCCGGAGAGAATAAACCTTGTTTCCTGCCTTCCCGTCTCCAGCGCCTGCCTCTTCATTGATTAATAATTCGTGGGTTAAAGAGGCGATACCGCCGGGCAAATATCGATTGTCCCCTGACCTTAGATTTAACAATTGGCGTCCCAAGCGTGGGGCCCATCAGCGACTCGTGGATCCAGTGGGAGAGGTCCTGACGACAAAGTGAACGACTGCAACGATCGGGAGAGCTCTTGCCCAATAGACCCTCGTCTGGCAGCCGATCATCCGAACTTCACTGGTTCCGAACAGACCTCTCCCGAGTGATCTACGGTCCTGACTGGGAACCATCAGGAGTGCTGCGAGGAATACAAAGAAAAGAGGACGATCGGGCGCTGGATTCGGAAGACAAGAAACCGTCCATACGGTCCGGGTAAGGTCGTGTAGACACGACGAAACACGAAATAATTGTTTAATTGTTCAGAAAATACTAGTATTACTCTTTGTTGACCTATTTGGAGATTCACTGTCTGCACACGAAGAAACAGTAGGCTCTTTTCTCTTTGCAAACAGTGAAGGATAGGTAACGCAGCCGTCGCGCCTATCTTTCTCCCCCACTGAATCGATTATTTATTAACGGCCACTGATTAACTGTTTTTGACCCCGAGCTACTGTTCGCGGATTGTTTTCTGGAGATTCTCTGTCTACAAACAGGAAAGAACAGGTTCCCCTTTGCAGATAGTGAAAGGGTAGAGGACGCAGATCTTTTGCGAATCTACTTATTCTTCCCACTGGTCCTCTTTTTGTTCATTTGATATTGGTTCATGAGGTATTCACTGCCTGCAAACAACGTAGAATAGAAATATTCTGTCTAGTCTTTGCACACAGTGATAAGATAGGCAGTGCTGACTTTTGTCCCTCGTTGTGAGCTGTCATGTCTGTCTTCTCCCCACTGGTCGATAACTGGTTCAGCCCGGACCGTTTATTAGAGGTGGATCATCTAGCTCCGCTGGAAGGCACCCCTAATAAAGACATGTTCATAAACTATGGATTAGTTACTATAGCCTATAGTAAACTGTGGCACAGGTATACCAAAGAAAGTCAAGAGAAACAGTGGCCACTGATAGGATCCTTCGATCTTGATAAAATAGAAACGTTAGAAATAGCCCTTCGTGATAATAAGACAACGCCTATTATGCTCGACTGCCTCGGTATGTGGCGCAAAGAGGCAATGCAACGAAAGAATAGAGACGAGGACAGAGCAGGTAAAGGAACATATCGACAGGACGACCCCAGAACACAACGTCCCGAAAGTAATCCCCCGACACTACGCACAGGACGGCCAGACTTAGGGCAAAACCAATGTGCTTTTTGTAGATATGCCGGGCACTGGAAAGCCCAATGCCCGACTCTACTGAACGTGAGTAGGAGCAGAGGACCGACAGGAATAACAGGCCGGCAGAAAGGGAAAAGGCGCGAGACAAAGATGAATCAGACTGACTTGAACAGGCCAGATAGAACCACCACGTTCGATTACGCCCGATGGCACAGATTTCGCCAAGCCGATTTCAGCGACATGTTCGAGTCCTCATAGATCAAACAACGATAAGACGTGAAAACCCAGTGTAGCTCTAAAATTGACAGACGACAAACCCCGAAGAAACCCGAAAGAATAACGTACACACACGATCAAGCAACCTTACGTTTAGCCAAGTAGGGAAAAGTCTAGGGTATTTCGAGGTAAGGGTTACACAAGTATCCTTCGCCGAGAGGACTAGGGAGATTGCCAATGTCTGAAAACCTACTACCTCCTTTCTTCCGCATCCTTATAGGCATATAACTAAAGCCTGCCCCATTGCTCTAACAAAAAGTATGCGCAGCATATAGAAATAAGATAATTGTGGCCAATAACTGTTTTATGTTTGTCTTGGGTCTTTCTATATAATACTTGTACTGTCTCCCCGTCTGAGTTTGTGTGTACGTGATGCATGAATCTGCGTCATCCCTCTGCCTGTGTTACCGTGTTACTTAAACTTCTGTTAACAGAAGCTTTAGCATGAAACAACCTGGAAAGAAAGGAATGAGAAAACGAAATCCGTAAGCCACTGATGAACTTGAACTTTTATTTAACATGACGAACAAGAAACAAATAACAGTAAGCTAGAAAATGAAAGTCAGCAGAACATTCGCCCCCCCCCCATTCTGGAACCTTCCAAAGTAGGGCAGGGCTACGGCTACGCCCAACCGGCAGCAACCCATATAAGGCGGGTCCTGCTGCCAACAGTCGGCCAGGAAATCGTAACATAGGGTGGAGCCGGAGGAGAGACAAGGGCCAGCGGGACCCAGCCAGGGGATCACCTTGACCACACCGGAGAGTTGTAGGGGGGGGGGGAATGTCTATGTCCTCGACCCCCCCCTCTCTCTCTCCCCCAGTCCGGCCACGGTGGCACGTGAGAGTTGCAGATAGTCCCGCCACATGTCTTCCCGGTCCGGCCACCAATGGCCAGGGACTGGGGCCAACTGGATCCGGCTGCAGCCGATGAGCCAAGGAACCCGTTCATGGGGCCAGAGCAAGAGGCGTCCGGCCGACATCCACCGGAAGCCCGGCCCAGAGAAGGACGGGACACTTCTTTCTTTTCTCCTCCGTAATGGCCACAGCAGCACGCCAGGCGCCACTTGAATAATGGCTGCGACAACTCTGGGGAGAGGGATGTCTTGTACATACCTCCGCGAAAATTAGTCCAGGTCGGGCTGGGAGGGAGAGGCGACGCGGACGAGCCTCTCCCACCTCCACGGATAGGAGGTTTCCCAGCCCCAGGCCCAGCGCCGAACTCCTCGAGCCAGGCGGTGGTGCCAATACCTGCGTAGCACCGAACATACCATGGTGGCGCCCCAGTACTTGCGCAGCACCGAACATGCAACGGTGCCGATACTTGCGCAGCACCGAACATGCAACGGTGCCGATACTTGCACAGCACCGAACATGCACCGCAGGTGGCCATACTTCCGCAGCACTGGACATGGGTTCATTCCAAAAGGTCTCCTCCACTCTTGCGGACTCGACGAAGGGCGGCTGCTGCAGGCCTCAAAATGGCTTCTGGGCCCCCTGGAAGGCGGGTCTCGGCCGCTAGAGTAACTGTGAACAGCAACGTAACTCGGGCGCTTGCCCACCGGAGCACGAGCCCCCACCTCCAACAGCACCCCCACAGCCTTGAAGATTCTACAAAAGTCCCCGGAGCCCTCGGCCCCTGCAGGCTTCCGGTGAGGGACAACTGCCTTGACCGCTAACGAAATAAGCATGACATAGCCACTCCTTCTGTTAGCATGAATTCTTGAACTGCCGAAAAGGACTCTGGTCCAACTGCCGGTTGTAGGAAACATTTTTTTTTTCCTTGATACTACTTCCGGACCAGCCCGGCCCCGCCCAAAATGGCGCCGGTAACAATAGGAACTTACGAACGCCTCGTGGTGTTTTCTTTTGCTAAAAAAGACTCGATGTTCCGAGATATGTTATGATCCTTTGTACACTTGACAAAAAAAAAAAGGGGGAGGATTCACTCGACGAACATATAAAAGGACCGCGTGAAAAATGTTTTTCAAATGTACGATTCATTATGATATTATCATGTCTGACATGTAACCTCGCTTATGACACGCTCCCATGGTATACCTATAGGAATTTGATTACACCTAGCCCAACTGTGTCTCCAATTATGAAATGAATGCCCCTTGGTCCCTCAACTATTCGATAGACGTTTTTAGTTCCCTGCAAATGAATGAATGAACCTTTTAAAACATGTTTTTAATCCTACAAAATAGCCCCCCCCCCCCCCCCCCCCCCTACTGTACGGACTTTAGCCATTGCCGTATCCGGCCAACCCCGATCACACTGTCCTATCAACATGCTGAACGATTGTGAAAATAAAGGTTTTCCAAACTATGAACGGGTATTGCATGCTTTATTTAAAATGTGGGATCGGCGGGAGAGTTCTTTTCTCTGCACCCTACTCTGCTCTCTCTTTAAGGTTATTAGAAGATGGTTGCCCAGCCCCGGATGGAGGATCGAATCTGAGACACGACACTCTGCTGTCAAATATGCGACTGACTCAGGGACTCGCGCATGGAGAAAGACCTCGACTTCTGGGGATGGGTAAAAGCGAAATGGTGTGAAAGATGGAATATAAAGGATGGGTAAAGTGAAACGATGTAAATGATAGAATATTATAAAGATACGACACTCAAAGGTACTAGGGAACAGAGTTGACCGAAGAGCTGATAAACCTTAGAACATCACAGCGTTGAAAGAGATTTAAGGACCCCGATAGTTAAATACACCTACCAACTAGAAACCTCGCGCTAAGTGCTTCTGATTCTCTAACGTTTTCCTACTCACAGCCTATAAGGACACACTGCCCCCCCCCCCCCCTTGGCTCCAGAAACCACAACCCCAGGGATTCTATCCCGAGGAGATAAGACGAGTATGAGGTAAGTAAAAGACTTTCGTACCCGTGCTTTTGATATGCTCGAATGTTGTCCCCCTCCCCTCCTTTTCCCCCCCTGCAGGCCACATCGGAATCACGACCAAGGTACGGTGAAGATCTGAAGCCTCGCCATGTCTGATACACGAAGCGGACTAACACTGCCTGGTGGCACCTAAACACACCCACAAACTGCTCTTGTACCAGAAGAGCCAATAAATTGTATGACATGATGAAAGCGATCACCCTTGATCCGTGTTGCGTGAATGGACACCTGTCACGTATGTCTGAAACTATGAGATGATGTTTGTGTATGACTGACGCGTTGACTTAACTGGTTAAAGGACCGAGAATGCAAGAAATGCGACACAATGGTGCCCTTTTACTCGATGCATGTCCCCTGTACCCGGCCTAATGCTCGTCCATCCCAAACTGCATGCTTTCAACATTCTAACACGGACCCGTAATGTCTTATGTTGTATAATACGCTGAATAGCCTATCTTAATGCACGGCCACTCCCCATGTCGCACGTGTACTATTTAGCCTGTTGTTGCACATCTCTCTCTCTCTCTCTCTCTCTCTCTCGCTCTTCCCAATGACTAGCACCTAAATTGGCAAACCGCCACCCCTAGTGCACCACCAATTGGCCCCAAATACCACAAGTATTTGCTCGAAATTTATCCTAAATAAAAAACCACCCTGACGCCGTGTCACTACCTCTCCTTTCTGCTAAAAAATTGATAAAACCGAGATTTGGCCATTAGGGAAAGGACAGGTAAGACGACTGAGGTTCCCTAATCTGACCCGAAATAAGGGAACTACATGTCAGCGGCTCCTGTGTTATAAAAAAGATGCCTCAGATAATGCGACCTTCCCCGTCCCGAATTGTCACAATACCCAAACAGTAAAGGTGAGCGAAACATCCTCATGTTCCCGGAACGCCCCCTGTTTCGTAACAGCTGCCCCAGACGAGAGTTATAAAACTGTCCCTCACCCCCGGTTGTAAGAGATGGGTCGATTTACGCCCTTACCACAGTTTTCTATGTCCCTAGTTGTTTTTCATAAAACCCCGTTTTTTTTTAATTAAGTAGTCAGGTTGTAAGAGGCCATGTAGAAACTAGAACGATGTTTGCAAAATTAAGATTAGACCGAAGTGAAGAAATCGTTGCAATAAACCCTGTTGAAAGTAAAATGTTTAGCTGAAAGGCAGGATGCATTGATAGAATGAAAAATGTTTAGCCTATATTCATCTCTCAGAAAGATACCTATCAGACCATGGTGATAGCACATTGCGTTTTCTTGATATAAAGCCCAGGAGAACGGTATAGCTTTGTAAGGCTCGTACTAGGAAGGTGGGTCTCCGTCAGAAGAACTGACGTAACTGTAATACAATAAAAGGTACCGGATCTCGTCCCACGACCAACAAACACCAAAGAAATGGTTGTGAAGGAAAGTTATAGTAAATCCAGCAGGCCCATCATCAATCATTTATATGTTATTTGCGAACCCTAATATGACGGACGTTTCCATTTTTGCCGGGAGCTGGGAGAGAAATAGACTTATGTGATTACCTTCCTCTGCCAATTCTCTAAAGACTGTCTTTTCAAACTCATTTAAGAGTACGACTGTCGGAGGAAAGAAGGACCGGATGTGGGAGCACGTGGCCTGACTACAGACTATGGAACATCTGCGACATTGGCCAAGGCGAGACCGCGACAGTAAGGAGCTGCAGGACGAGGCACTGTTTTCGACAAAATAAGAGGAAAGGGCTGACCTGATGCCCCTGCTCGATGTTCAATGTATGCCGAAAAGTCCCCGCTCTCTAAACTCGGTCATGAGCCCGCCTACCTGAAATTTTCCGTCCCCCTAGTCTGTTCCCGATCTGGCCCTGCTCCATCCCCCTTTTTTTCCGACCTACCCTAAAGGACTGCTCACACGCACATTTCTTCCATCTGAACCTTTTTGACAATCAACTCAAAGGACACAGGGCGAAAAAGACCTTTTTGACCAGAAACGCGAGGAAAAGGTCGTGCCCTGCAACGCGGGACCTAGAACAGAGCTGGACCCTTAGCTCCACCGCCGGTGCTCCACAGCGCCAACAAAAGACGACAAAGAATGCTGAGAACTCATTTAACTTCGAACATTGACACCCTCAATCATCGTTTTTGCTACGTCTCATTTCTCTCCCAGCCACCATTGTATTAATTATGCCCCAACCAAACATGAACAGAACTCACATATGTAATGACCTATCAATTTACATTCAAAACGACTATAAGTAGCTATGAAATGTACTCAATGCTCTCACTACAGAATCATTTTTGTCTGTTATTGCATTACTATGACTTTCCTGCAAACGAGTTTTATCTATAGACCCGCCTCCTAAGATGAAAGATTTTAAAATGTAATGTTTATAACTCCTTTACCTGGGTACCTACTTCTTTTCCTATGACCACCACAGTCGACATGAATTGGAAATAGGCCAGCAAGATGTCTTGGATATGTTAAAGGGAGGACTGTGGAAAATTAGTACGGTCTGGTAAACATTATCTGCGCCATCTTGCCTTTTTTTCCCTGATGCCACACTTTTTGTCGTGCGCACCCGCCATTTTAGGTGCCTCGATCAGAACAACCCTTTTTGCATGCCACTGGCCCCCGGCATAGCCCTCCTCCCTCACAAAGCCCGCACTCTGACAACCCCCGCTCGCACATGCCTTGGGTCATAAACCCCTCTTCAGCGCAGCTCTGCCTCAGAACCCCATCCTGTCCCCAGCGCGACACCTCCCTTCCTTCTTTTTATGGTCCCAGGCCCTTTTTTTGATACAAAACCCCTTTTCCTGTGTGCCCGTTTGTCTTCCTCGTTCCCAGGCCGACACCTAGCTCTGCCGATACTGTTCCTTGCCCCTCCCCGTACAGTAGAAAGCTTCCCTCATCAAAGGACCCCCGAGTTGATCAAAGCCCTCACCCTATGAGATCCGACCAAACCCCCACATTCCATGAATCGGCGGAATGTCCAGCTGCGCGGTAATCATCACCTGTTGTGACCGGGGTGAGGACTTCAACTGTAAATGTGTGTGGGAACGGGTATGAAGGGGAGATTCGGAGGATATCCCTCCGTACATCAAAGCATTGCCAAGGATGTGTTGTATGTAATAAAGCAATAAACCTGTGTATAAGAGGCCAGGCCTCAGAGATGCGGTTAGAGCACCTCAGAACGATACCTGCTGTTTGAACTGATGTGTTCTCCTCCGGAGAGAATAAACCTTGTTTCCTGCCTTCCCGTCTCCAGCGCCTGCCTCTTCATTGATTAATAATTCGTGGGTTAAAGAGGCGATACCGCCGGGCAAATATCGATTGTCCCCTGACCTTAGATTTAACACTACCACGGACACTAGGCCTATCCACACAAGTAAGGTACCATTTTTATTGGCAGACTTGGGGGAATGCTGGGTGGGAGGAATTTTGTGGCAGATTCCAGAACTTTCCATCACAGAAATTTGAGGAAAATGTGTTTTTGACAAAGTTTGAGGTTTGCAAGAAATTCTGGGTAACAGAACCTGCCAAGGGATTCAGGTAACAGAACCTGGTGAGAGTCACACAAGTCACCCCCACCCTGGATTCCTCAGGGTGTCTAGGTTTCAAAAATGTACAGGTATGCTGTGTTTCCCTAGGTGCTAGCTGTGCTAGGGCCCAAAATCCACAGCTAGGCACATTGCGAAAAAAAGGTCAGTTTTCAGTGGAAAAATGTCATGTGTCCTTGTTGCTTTTTGAACCATTTCAAGTCATAGATACTTGGCCTACCCACACAATTGAGGTATCATTTTTATTGGGAGACGTATGCAAACACAGAATAGTAGAACAAGTGGTATTACTGTTCAGTGGAAAAATGTCATGTGTCCTTGTTGCTTTTTGAGCCATTTCAAGTCATAGATACTTGGCCTACCCACACAATTGAGGTATCATTTTTATTGGGAGACGTATGCAAACACAGAATAGTAGAACAAGTGGTATTACTGTTTGTCTTTCTATGCATTTCTGCCTTCCAAATGTAAGACCGTGTGTAGCAAAATATGTCATTTTGAACAATACCCTCTAAATCACATGCTAATGTGGGTAACCACATGTCCAGAGATGCACAAATAACCACTGCTACTAAACTCCATATCCTGTTCACATTTCAGATATACATAGGTTTCCTTGATACCGATTGTCCACTCGTTATATTTAACCAAATGAATTACTATATACCTGGTACACAATGAAAAACCATTGCGAGGTGCAACTCAGCTATTGGCTCTGGGAACCTCGGGTTCTTGGTGAACCTATGAGCCTCATATATCCCGTAACCAGGAGGGTCCCACGGACGTAATGGTATATAGCTTTAAAAATAGTTAAAAGAGGTTACAAGTGAAAATGTAGGCACATATGGGTGTTTTTTTCAACTAAATTTCAATATTCTTTTATTTCAACTGTTACTTTCTATAGGACAACCTTGAAGGATCTACAGCAATGAGCCCTTTCTGAATTCATAATTTGATCTACTTTGCAGACATGTATAACGTTCCGGGATTCATTATTGATTTCACATCCATTTCAACCACTAACTGGACAGAGGTTGAAAGCACAAAAAATAGTAAAAATAGGCTATATCCCAGTAAAATGCAAAAACTGTGTAGAAAATTGTGGTTTTCTGACATATGCTTTCCTGTTCCTGAATGCTGGGAATATGGTGATTTTAACACCACAAACACTTTGTTGATACCATTTGCAGGGAAAATAAACAGAAACTTTTTTCCAATTTCCCCCTAAAAACCCAAAATGTTGCGGTATTTTGCCTAATTTCTTTGTCCCCTCCAGGGGACTCCGTAAACCCTGGGTACCATTAGAATTTTCAGCATGTTGGAAGAAAAGGACGCAAATTTGGCGTGGATACCTTATGTTGACAAAAGGTTATGGGGCCTAAGAGCAAACTACCCCAAATAGCCAAAAAAGGGAGCGGGGGTGGCAGCAAAGGGGTTAAGAGAATTATTTTGGTGGCCAGGCATGGACAGGGATGTTGAGATTTTGGTTAAGGATTGTGGGTTGTGTGGACATATGGATAACATTTTGAAATCCAGTACTCAGACCCTTCAACCCGTCCATTTTTCCAAGGGTGTTTGGTTGAAGATGGCCATGGGTGTAATGGGTCCCATGGATGTGTTGGAAAGAGGCAATAGATTTGTATTGGTCATTGTGGTTTATTTGAATTGGAATTCAGGGGTGAATTAATGTGCAAATTGGTTATACAATTTATGGAGAAGTTGTTTGTTACATTTACAATTAAATTAATGTACTCCTCAGCCATTTTGGATGTCAAACTGTGATGATATAGCAGTACTCTTGAAAATTAATCAGCAGGGCTCTGATCCTTACCCAGGTTGTGTGCGATTTCATAGTTGTACTCTTGCAGTCTCAACCTCCCCCCCCCTCACAATGTGAGGGCGCATCTTGGCTTTCGGGTTTCCAAAAATAGTGAGCAGAGCTTACGGGTCTGTAAAAATAGTGAAACGTTTTCCGTATAGAAACACATGAAAAATGTTCACAGGCCCACACTAGATCCAGACTCTCCTTCGCCAGCTGAGAATTGGCACATTCCGTGTTTGACAGACTTCGACTGGCATAGGCCAAAATGTGTCTCTGAGCATTCGGTTGACCACTATGTTGAGCAAGGATTGTCCCCAGCACCACTGGGCTTGCATCTGCTGTGATCTTAGTATGTAACTTGGGGCAATATAGGCCGTCTCGTATGCATTTGAATTGTATGTTTTATTCTTTTGAAACTTTGATCACATTCAGCAGAACACTATAAAGGGACATTTGGTTTTGTCAAGTCTCTCATTAGGGCACTCACAGTAGCAAAGTCACAAATGCACCTTGAGCAATAACTGGCCATGCCTAAGAAGGACGCAGCATGGTGACATCATGTGGGGGGGAGTAGCTGACAGTGCTTGCACTTTGACTGGGTCAGGAGCCATTTCCTCATCCGAGAATATGTGCCCAAAATTTTTTAAGTTTGGTCTTGTGAAACTCACACTTTGCTGCATTCAGAGTAAGACCTGCATCAGCACATAACTGGCATACTTGTGTAAGAGCCATGTCATGCTCCTTTTGTGTTGCTCTAATACTAGTATGTCATCATGGTAATTAAAAGCATGTGTGGCAGGTTGCTTTATTCGATGTATAACATCCTGAAATGTTTCTGCAGCTGACAACACTCCAAAACTCAACCTTTTGTATCTGAACAAACCAACATGAGTCGAAAAGGTAGTGCTGTACCTACAGTTCTCTTCCAACAGGAGTTGATGGTATCCCTAGTTCAGGTCAAGATGGGAGAATACTTTGGCACCGTTCAGTTGCATGATCATGTCTGCTATGTGTGGATCAGAATCTCTTTCTCCCTCAAAGGCTTTGAAGGCCTGGCGCACTGTCCTTTTTTGGCTCCACCACTATGGGCAAGGACCGGTGGAGTGCTCAATGATGCCATGCGTCAACAGCGTTCCTAATTCTTTCTCAACAGCTTCTTGCAAATGAAAACTGACTCTGTGGTGCCGCTGGGAAAAAGGGTAAATGTCCTCATTAATATGAAGTCACACTTTCATTGTCTTGAGCCTTCTTAGGCCATGAAACAATGATGGGACTTCAGATTCAGTGTGGAGGTTGTAATTGAGAGATATCACTCCTGTTTCAGCAGCAGTGGAAATGAAATGAAATGAAATGAAATAAAATTTATACCGCGCAACTAAAACCCGAAGGCATCAAGGCGCCTAACAACAGATCAAAACATAAAGGCAGAACACAACTACAAATATGCCTTCGCGAAAAGCCGAGTTTTCAGAGCCTTTCTAAATGACTGCATGGTGGGGAGGGACTTGAGCTCCACCGGAAGAGAATTCCACCACTTAGATGCCAGAGTAGAAAAGGCTTTACCGCCCCATTTAGCTCTACGAATGCGTGGAACTGTTAACAAAAATTTGATGGTAGAGCGCAGGTTCCTAGAGGGGCTATAGAGGGACTGGATAGATCCAATCCCAGTAGCGCTGCCTCTAGCAAAGGCCCCGTAGGTCATACACAAAGTTTTAAAAAGAATCCGATCTTCAATGGGAAGCCAGTGTAGCGATTTTCTGGCGGAGGTGGCCGAGGCACGTCTGGGCAGATCTAATACAAATTTGGCCGCAGCGTTCTGGACCACCTGCAAGCGCTGCAGCAGACCCTTATTTAGTCCCGCATACAGCGCATTGCAGTAGTCCAGACGGGAGCCAATAAGTGCGACCACAACTTGTTTTCTTGCCTGCTGAGAGAGATAGTGTCTAATTTTCCTCAGCACATAGATTATGCCCCAGCAGGTTGAGACTGTTCTATTAACCTGTTGACGCATGCTGAGGGTAGAGTCAATCAGCACACCTAGATTTTTTGCCAGTGTGGCAGGAACAGGACAGGCTCCCAGTGAGTTCGGCCACCAGCTCGCCGACCATATCTCTTCCTTTCCTCCGAACACCATGACCTCAGTCTTCTCCCCATTTAGTTTCAATGAATTGCAGGTCATCCATTGAGCGACTGCCTCCATACAAGATCTGAAATTGGAGGCAGCCGAGCTGGCAGGCTGGGAGAGAGAGACGAGGATCTGGGTGTCGTTGGCATAGGAGACTACCTCCATCCCGAAAGATCTTATCAGTCTGGCAAATGGGGTCACATAGATGTTAAAGAGGGTCGGACTTAATGCTGACCCCTGAGAGACCCCACAATGCACAGACAGGGATGGAGATAGGAAGTCCCCCAACTTCACCCTCTGCTCTCTCTGGTCGAGGAAGGAGGTCAGCAAACGCAGGGCAGGCCCCTCAACCCCAATCTCCCTCAGGCGAGATGTTAAAACCGAGGGAGAAAGGGTGTCGAAGGCAGCCGTGAGGTCTAGCAGGATCAAGAGGGTGGTCAGGCCCTTATCAGCACATGTGCGGATATTGTCCAGCACTATGGTGAGGGTAGACTCGGTGCTATGTTCCCTCCTGAAACCATGCTGCGAGTAATCCAGCTGACCTGAACTTTCCACGAAGCCTGCGAGATGCTTATTCAGATGGATTTCCAGCATCTTTGCAGGAGCAGGGAGCAGTGAGATAGGGCGGAAGTTCTTTAATACCCCAGGGTCGAGAGATGGTTTCTTGAGCAGTGGCTTTACCACTGCCCTCTTCCATTGCTGAGGAAAGATGCCGTCCCTCATAGCCCTGTTCATAATCTCAAGAAGAGGAGGCAGGAGAGATTCCCTGCACTGCTTGAGGATCTTAAGTGGACAGGCATCTAATGGGGAGCCAGACCTAGTTTTATTCAGTAGATTGTCTAATTCCTGAAGAGAAAGAGGAGGAAAGAAGGCAAGGCACCCCAAGGAGGAATTCTCAGCAGGACCAGGTGCAGAGACAAAGGGGACAGAAGGCTCAGTGATAAGGGTCCTTTGCAGCTCTAAAGCTGAATAAATATCAGCGATCTTGGTCTGAAAGAAAAGAGCTATGCTGTCGCAGAGATGCTGAGAAGTAATGACGGGGTCCGGGATCTGAAGGGATGTGAGAGAGTCAACAATCTTGAAGAGCTCTTTCGGGGAGGAGAGAGAAACAGTGAGAGACGTAAAATATTCCTGTTTCACCCTTATTACCTCCGCCTTATAGCCCCTCAATAAGACCTTATGCGCCTCTTTGTCCCTTAGATCCCAGCTGGTATGCCAGAGACGCTCCTGTCTCCTGACCCCCTGCCTAAGAGATCTTAGGTGTTCAGAGAACCACGGAGCCGAAGGTTTTTTCCTCGCAGAGTAACGCAACCGGGCAGGAGCCAGTTCGTCAAATGCCCTAATAACGGCCTTTTCGAACTGCGAAACCGCCAGATGAACGTCTTCTTCTTGAGGGATGGACATACTAGAGACCCAAGGGGCAAGGGAGCTATTAAAAATATTTTTTAAATTCCTCCGTGATTCCATTTTGCTCTCAATCTTTTCATTCCTGACAGCAGTCAGACCGGTAACCTCAATCGGTACAGCAAAGTGATCCGACCATGAGAGGGGAAGGGGATCCTTTACCACCAACCTGCCGTCGTTAGAGAAGATCCCATCAAGCGTATGACCCGCTTGATGGGTGGCACCTCTCACAAGCTGACTCAGCCCACAGGCGGACAAGGCATCCAGCAGGGAGAGAGTGTCACTAGCCTCCAACTTCTCTAAGTGATAGTTCAAATCACCCAAGATCGTTAGATGGTCGCGGCCAAAATAGGGTTCAAGGATGTGCAGCAGTTGTTGTCCAAAATCAGCTCTGGGGCCAGGGGGGCGATATATCAGGATCCCATTGAATGGGATGTTAGAGACGCCCTTTAGAGAGAAGTACAGGGCCTGGAAGTTATCCTGAGGATCCGATAAAGGTAAGGTGTGACAGTGAAGGCTATCTTTATAGAGGATAGCCAGCCCTCCTCCGACCCTGCCTATTTGTATGCATTTGAATTGCCGTCTCGTATTCATTTGAATTGTATGTTTTATTCTTTTGAAACTTTGATCACATTCAGCAGAACACTATAAAGGGACATTTGGTTTTGTCAAGTCTCTCATTAGGGCACTCACAGTAGCAAAGTCACAAATGCACCTTGAGCAATAACTGGCCATGCCTAAGAAGGACGCAGCATGGTGACATCATGTGGGGGGGAGTAGCTGACAGTGCTTGCACTTTGACTGGGTCAGGAGCCATTTCCTCATCAGAGAATATGTGCCCAAAAAATTTAAGTTTGGTCTTGTGAAACTCACACTTTGCTGCATTCAGAGTAAGACCTGCATCAGCACATAACTGGCATACTTGTGTAAGAGCCATGTCATGCTCCTTTTGTGTTGCTCTAAATACTAGTATGTCATCATGGTAATTAAAAGCATGTGTGGCAGGTTGCTTTATTCGATGTATAACATCCTGAAATGTTTCTGCAGCTGACAACACTCCAAAACTCAACCTTTTGTATCTGAACCAACCAACATGAGTCGAAAAGGTAGTGCTGTACCTACAGTTCTCTTCCAACAGGAGTTGATGGTATCCCTAGTTCAGGTCAAGATGGGAGAATACTTTGGCACCGTTCAGTTGCATGATCATGTCTGCTATGTGTGGATCAGAATCTCTTTCTCCCTCAAAGGCTTTGAAGGCCTGGCGCACTGTCCTTTTTTGGCTCCACCACTATGGGCAAGGACCGGTGGAGTGCTCAATGATGCCATGCGTCAACAGCGTTCCTAATTCTTTCTCAACAGCTTCTTGCAAATGAAAACTGACTCTGTGGTGCCGCTGGGAAAAAGGGTAAATGTCCTCATTAATATGAAGTCACACTTTCATTGTCTTGAGCCTTCTTAGGCCATGAAACAATGATGGGACTTCAGATTCAGTGTGGAGGTTGTAATTGAGAGATATCACTCCTGTTTCAGCAGCAGTGGAAATGAAATGAAATAAAATTTATACCGCGCAACTAAAACCCGAAGGCATCAAGGCGCCTAACAACAGATCAAAACATAAAGGCAGAACACAACTACAAATATGCCTTCGCGAAAAGCCGAGTTTTCAGAGCCTTTCTAAATGACGGCATGGTGGGGAGGGACTTGAGCTCCACCGGAAGATAATTCCACCACTTAGATGCCAGAGTAGAAAAGGCTTTACCGCCCCATTTAGCTCTACGAATGCGTGGAACTGTTAACAAAAATGTGATGGTAGAGCGCAGGTTCCTAGAGGGGCTATAGAGGGACTGGATAGATCCAATCCCAGTAGCGCTGCCTCTAGCAAAGGCCCCGTAGGTCATACACAAAGTTTTAAAAAGAATCCGATCTTCAATGGGAAGCCAGTGTAGCGATTTTCTGGCGGAGGTGGCCGAGGCACGTCTGGGCAGATCTAATACAAATTTGGCCGCAGCGTTCTGGACCACCTGCAAGCGCTGCAGCAGACCCTTATTTAGTCCCGCATACAGCGCATTGCAGTAGTCCAGACGGGAGCCAATAAGTGCGACCACAACTTGTTTTCTTGCCTGCTGAGAGAGATAGTGTCTAATTTTCCTCAGCACATAGATTATGCCCCAGCAGGTTGAGACTGTTCTATTAACCTGTTGACGCATGCTGAGGGTAGAGTCAATCAGCACACCTAGATTTTTGGCCAATGTGGCAGGAACAGGACAGGCTCCCAGTGAGTCCGGCCACCAGCTCGCCGACCATATCTCTTCCTTTCCTCCGAACACCATGACCTCAGTCTTCTCCCCATTTAGTTTCAATGAATTGCAGGTCATCCATTGAGCGACTGCCTCCATACAAGATCTGAAATTGGAGGCAGCCGAGCTGGCAGGCTGGGAGAGAGAGACGAGGATCTGGGTGTCGTCGGCATAGGAGACTACCTCCATCCCGAAAGATCTTATCAGTCTGGCAAGTGGGGTCACATAGATGTTAAAGAGGGTCGGACTTAATGCTGACCCCTGAGGGACCCCACAATGCACAGACAGGGATGGAGATAGGAAGTCCCCCAACTTCACCCTCTGGTCTCTCTGGTCGAGGAAGGAGGTCAGCAAACACAGGGCAGGCCCCTCAACCCCAATCTCCCTCAGGCGAGATGTTAAAACCGAGGGAGAAAGGGTGTCGAAGGCAGCCGTGAGGTCTAGCAGGATCAGGAGGGTGGTCAGGCCCTTATCAGCACATGTGCGGATATTGTCCAGCACTATGGTGAGGGTAGACTCGGTGCTATGTTCCCTCCTGAAACCATGCTGCGAGTAATCCAGCTGACCTGAACTTTCCACGAAGCCTGCGAGATGCTTATTCAGATGGATTTCCAGCATCTTCGCAGGAGCAGGGAGCAGTGAGATAGGGCGGAAGTTCTTTAATACCCCAGGGTCGAGAGATGGTTTCTTGAGCAGTGGCTTTACCACTGCCCTCTTCCATTGCTGAGGAAAGATGCCGTCCCTCATAGCCCTGTTCATAATCTCAAGAAGAGGAGGCAGGAGAGATTCCCTGCACTGCTTGAGGATCTTAAGTGGACAGGCATCTAATGGGGAGCCAGACCTAGTTTTATTCAGTAGATTGTCTAATTCCTGAAGAGAAAGAGGAGGAAAGAAGGCCAGGCACCCCAAGGAGGAATTCTCAGCAGGACCAGGTGCAGAGACAAAGGGGACAGAAGGCTCAGTGATAAGGGTCCTTTGCAGCTCTAAAGCTGAATAAATATCAGCGATCTTGGTCTGAAAGAAAAGAGCTATGCTGTCGCAGAGATGCTGAGAAGTAATGACGGGGTCCGGGATCTGAAGGGATGTGAGAGAGTCAACAATCTTGAAGAGCTCTTTCGGGGAGGAGAGAGAAACAGTGAGAGCCGTTAAATATTCCTGTTTCACCCTTATTACCTCCGCCTTATAGCCCCTCAATAAGACCTTCCGCGCCTCTTTGTCCCCTAGATCCCAGCTGGTATGCCAGAGACGCTCCTGTCTCCTGACCCCCTGCCTAAGAGATCTTAGGTGTTCAGAGAACCACGGAGCCGAAGGTTTTTTCCTCGCCGAGTAACGCAACCGGGCAGGAGCCAGTTCGTCAAATGCCCTAATAACGGCCTTTTCGAACTGCGAAACCGCCAGATGAACATCTTCTTCTTGAGGGATGGACATACTAGAGACCCAAGGGGCAAGGGAGCTATTAAAAATATTTTTTAAATTCCTCCGTGATTCCATTTTGCTCTCAATCTTTTCATTCCTGACAGCAGTCAGACCGGTAACCTCAATCGGTACAGCAAAGTGATCCGACCATGAGAGGGGAAGGGGATCCTTTACCACCAACCTGCCGTCGTTAGAGAAGATCCCATCAAGCGTATGACCCGCTTGATGGGTGGCACCTCTCACAAGCTGACTCAGCCCACAGGCGGACAAGGCATCCAGCAGGGAGAGAGTGTCACTAGCCTCCAACTTCTCTAAGTGATAGTTCAAATCACCCAAGATCGTTAGATGGTCGCGGCCAAAATAGGGTTCAAGGATGTGCAGCAGTTGTTGTCCAAAATCAGCTCTGGGGCCAGGGGGGGCGATATATCAGGATCCCATTGAATGGGATGTTAGAGACGCCCTTTAGAGAGAAGTACAGGGCCTGGAAGTTATCCTGAGGATCCGATAAAGGTAAGGTGTGACAGTGAAAGCTATCTTTATAGAGGATAGCCAGCCCTCCTCCGACCCTGCCTATTTGTATGCATTTGAATTGCCGTCTCGTATGCATTTGAATTGTATGTTTTATTCTTTTGAATCTTTGATCACATTCAGCAGAACACTATAAAGGGACATTTGGTTTTGTCAAGTCTCTCATTAGGGCACTCACAGTAGCAAAGTCACAAATGCACCTCGAGCAATAACTGGCCATGCCTAAGAAGGACGCAGCATGGTGACATCATGTGGGGGGGGGAGTAGCTGACAGTGCTTGCACTTTGACTGGGTCAGGAGCCATTTCCTCATCAGAGAATATGTGCCCAAAAAATTTAAGTTTGGTCTTGTGAAACTCACACTTTGCTGCATTCAGAGTAAGACCTGCATCAGCACATAACTGGCATACTTGTGTAAGAGCCATGTCATGCTCCTTTTGTGTTGCTCTAAATACTAGTATGTCATCATGGTAATTAAAAGCATGTGTGGCAGGTTGCTTTATTCGATGTATAACATCCTGAAATGTTTCTGCAGCTGACAACACTCCAAAACTCAACCTTTTGTATCTGAACAAACCAACATGAGTCGAAAAGGTTGTGCTGTACCTACAGTTCTCTTCCAACAGGAGTTGATGGTATCCCTAGTTCAGGTCAAGATGGGAGAATACTTTGGCACCGTTCAGTTGCATGATCATGTCTGCTATGTGTGGAACAGAATCTCTTTCTCCCTCAAAGGCTTTGAAGGCCTGGCGCACTGTCCTTTTTTGGCTCCACCACTATGGGCAAGGACCGGTGGAGTGCTCAATGATGCCATGCGTCAACAGCGTTCCTAATTCTTTCTCAACAGCTTCTTGCAAATGAAAACTGACTCTGTGGTGCCGCTGGGAAAAAGGGTAAATGTCCTCATTAATATGAAGTCACACTTTCATTGTCTTGAGCCTTCTTAGGCCATGAAACAATGATGGGACTTCAGATTCAGTGTGAAGGTTGTAATTGAGAGATATCACACCTGTTTCAGCAGCAGTGGAAATGAAATGAAATGAAATGAAATAAAATTTATACCGCGCAACTAAAACCCGAAGGCATCAAGGCGCCTAACAACAGATCAAAACATAAAGGCAGAACACAACTACAAATATGCCTTCGCGAAAAGCCGAGTTTTCAGAGCCTTTCTAAATGACTGCATGGTGGGGAGGGACTTGAGCTCCACCGGAAGAGAATTCCACCACTTAGATGCCAGAGTAGAAAAGGCTTTACCACCCCATTTAGCTCTACGAATGCGTGGAACTGTTAACAAAAATGTGATGGTAGAGCACAGGTTCCTAGAGGGGCTATAGAGGGACAGGATAGATCCAATCCCAGTAGCGCTGCCTCTAGCAAAGGCCCCGTAGGTCATACACAAAGTTTTAAAAAGAATCCGATCTTCAATGGGAAGCCAGAGTAGCGATTTTCTGGCGGAGGTGGCCGAGGCACGTCTGGGCAGATCTAATACAAATTTGGCCGCAGCGTTCTGGACCACCTGCAAGCGCTGCAGCAGACCCTTATTTAGTCCCGCATACAGCGCATTGCAGTAGTCCAGACGGGAGCCAATAAGTGCGACCACAACTTGTTTTCTTGCCTGCTGAGAGAGATAGTGTCTAATTTTCCTCAGCACATAGATCATGCCCCAGCAGGTTGAGACTGTTCTATTAACCTGTTGACGCATGCTGAGGGTAGAGTCAATCAGCACACGTAGATTTTTGGCCAATGTGGCAGGAACAGGACAGGCTCCCAGTGAGTCCGGCCACCAGCTCGCCGACCATATCTCTTCCTTTTCTCCGAACACCATGACCTCAGTCTTCTCCCCATTTAGTTTCAATGAATTGCAGGTCATCCATTGAGCGACTGCCTCCATACAAGATCTGAAATTGGAGGCAGCCGAGCTGGCAGGCTGGGAGAGAGAGACGAGGATCTGGGTGTCGTCGGCATAGGAGACTACCTCCATCCCGAAAGATCTTATCAGTCTGGCAAGTGGGGTCACATAGATGTCAAGGTTCAGACAGAGGCTGAAAACCTTTCTTTTCCCCAAAGTTAATTAGTTTAGTTTTTTCTGCAGGGCCTTGTGTTGTCCCTCTTTTAGTTTGCTGATTGAGGATTACTGGGATTTTCAGCGCGGGGACTTACTGTTCTTTGTGCAACCATGCGCTTAACAAATGCTATTAATAATAATAATAATAAAGGAAATAAATCGACTACAGGTGCTACAGAATGCGGCAGCTCGCCTCATACTAAAACTACCTAAAAGATCAGACTCCAAAGCTGCCCTCCAGTCCCTTCATTGGTTGCCTATAAAGAGCAGAGTTGAATTCAAAGCTCTCTGCACCTGCCACCGTATCCTTGCTAATAAGGCACCAGCACCACTCCAGAACCTAGTCACCAGGTATGTTCCATCTCGCGCTCTGCGCTCCTCGCAGGGAGGCCTACTTAAGGTCCCGAGGGTAAAGCGAGCTCGCATGGGAGGAAGATCCTTTCGATACCTGGGGGCTAAGAGCTGGAATGCTCTACCTCTCAATCTACGTCTGGACCCTTCTGAATCTAGTTTCCGGAGGAAATTGAAAACCCATCTCTTTTCAAAATAGTTGGCCCCTTCCCCTTTGTGTCCTATGAGTGCTTCAGTTAGCGCGGGGACACGCTTTTAGCGTAACCAAGCGCTTTACAAAATTCCCTTAATAATAATAAAAAGAGGGTCGGACTTAATGCTGACCCCTGAGGGACCCCACAATGCACAGACAGGGATGGAGATAGGAAGTCCCCCAACTTCACCCTCTGCTCTCTCTGGTCGAGGAAGGAGGTCAGCAAACGCAGGGCAGGCCCCTCAACCCCAATCTCCCTCAGGCGAGATGTTAAAACCGAGGGAGAAAGGGTGTCGAAGGCAGCCGTGAGGTCTAGCAGGATCAGGAGGGTGGTCAGGCCCTTATCAGCACATGTGCGGATATTGTCCAGCACTATGGTGAGGGCAGACTCGGTGCTATGTTCCCTCCTGAAACCATGCTGCGAGTAATCCAGCTGACCTGAACTTTCCACGAAGCCTGCGAGATGCTTATTCAGATGGATTTCCAGCATCTTCGCAGGAGCAGGGAGCAGGGAGATAGGGCGGAAGTTCTTTAATACCCCTGGGTCGAGAGATGGTTTCTTGAGCAGTGGCTTTACCACTGCCCTCTTCCATTGCTGAGGAAAGATGCCGTCCCTCATAGCCCTGTTCATAATCTCAAGAAGAGGAGGCAGGAGAGATTCCCTGCACTGCTTGAGGATCTTAAGTGGACAGGCATCTAATGGGGAGCCAGACCTAGTTTTATTCAGTAGATTGTCTAATTCCTGAAGAGAAAGAGGAGGAAAGAAGGCCAGGCGCCCCAAGGAGGAATTCTCAGCAGGACCAGGTGCAGAGACAAAGGGGACAGAAGGCTCAGTGATAAGGGTCCTTTGCAGCTCTAAAGCTGAATAAATATCAGCGATCTTGGTCTGAAAGAAAAGAGCTATGCTGTCGCAGAGATGCTGAGAAGTAATGACGGGGTCCGGGATCTGAAGGGATGTGAGAGAGTCAACAATCTTGAAGAGCTCTTTCGGGGAGGAGAGAGAAACAGTGAGAGCCGTAAAATATTCCTGTTTCACCCTTATTACCTCCGCCTTATAGCCCCTCAATAAGACCTTATGCGCCTCTTTGTCCCTTAGATCCCAGCTGGTATGCCAGAGACGCTCCTGTCTCCTGACCCCCTGCCTAAGAGATCATAGGTGTTCAGAGAACCACGGAGCCGAAGGTTTTTTCCTCGCCGAGTAACGCAACCGGGCAGGAGCCAGTTCGTCAAATGCCCTAATAACGGCCTTTTCGAACTGCGAAACCGCCAGATGAACGTCTTCTTCTTGAGGGATGGACATACTAGAGACCCAAGGGGCAAGGGAGCTATTAGAAATATTTTTTAAATTCCTCCGTGATTCCATTTTGCTCTCAATCTTTTCATTCCTGACAGCAGTCAGACCGGTAACCTCAATCGGTACAGCAAAGTGATCCGACCACGAGAGGGGAAGGGGATCCTTTACCACCAACCTGCCGTCGTTAGAGAAGATCCCATCAAGCGTATGACCCGCTTGATGGGTGGCACCTCTCACAAGCTGACTCAGCCCACAGGCGGACAAGGCATCCAGCAGGGAGAGAGTGTCACTAGCCTCCAACTTCTCTAAGTGATAGTTCAAATCACCCAAGATCGTTAGATGGTCGCGGCCAAAATAGGGTTCAAGGATGTGCAGCAGTTGTTGTCCAAAATCAGCTCTGGGGCCAAAGGGGGCGATATATCAGGATCCCATTGAATGGGATGTTAGAGACGCCCTTTAGAGTGAAGTACAGGGCCTGGAAGTTATCCTGAGGATCCGATAAAGGTAAGGTGTGACAGTGAAGGCTATCTTTATAGAGGATAGCCAGCCCTCCTCCGACCCTGCCTATTCTATCCAGCCGCGCCAAAATATAGCCCTCTGGAACTGCCTCAATAAGATCAGGGCCAGAAGAATCCTTTGCCCACGTTTCGGTGACAAATACCCACAAGGGCTTTGTGTCCAGCACAAACTCTTTAAAAGCGAAAATATGCTTGATTAGCGAGCGGGCATTAATAAGGAAGCCGTCTTCTCTCACAATACTGCCTCTTTTGTTAATATAGTCTCCCGATGGATGGGATAACGAAAGAAGGCTGGGGCCTCCAGGGCCCTCAAGCGAACACCCGCAGCATAGAGGGTAACAGAGGTCGTCCGGGAAAGTTTTATAATGACAGGGGAGCCAAGCTGGTTTTAAATTAAGCAGCTCACAACTTGAGTACCTGACTACCGTAGAGTTTTCTACGGGGCGACCCGACGACCAGCCGTCCAGCCCAGTGGCAAAACAAAGTTGGCATGCACTGGACCAGGTTTCTTGAAGAATGTGAATTGATGCTTGATTTGATACTGCTTTATGTGGCATTGTCGCTGTGAATGACCTTTGCCTCTCTAACTGTTTAGAAGCAGCTCACGTGTATACCTTTGTGTTTGACAGGTTGAGGCATGGCACAGGAGGCAGACTTTAGAACCTTTTGAGTGGTATGATGTTAATCAATGCACCACTGTCTATGATAAAGGTTATGTGGCAGTCATTGATCTTTGTTGTAATCTTGGGGCAGTGTTTCATTTGGTGGTTTGCTTTTGTATTATGTTCTTCCTTGCAAGCCGCCAAACCAACATGTGCCTGCCGTTCCTCAGTCTATACCATCATCGCACATCGATCTTCTTCACTTGTGCTTGATAATGATGTTGAAGAGCCTTTGTAGGATGAACTTGACGACGATCGACTTTGTCTGGTGTCTACTTGTCGTAACTGATGTTGCTTTTTGGCCTTGTGGGTGTGGTGAGAATGCTTCTGGAAATTTCTGGCGTCCATTTTCTCTTCTTGCTGTGACGTATTTGGTTTCTCTTTAGCTTTGCAAACCGTTACAAAGTGTTTTTCTTTCCCACAGCCTTTGCATGTCTCTCCCATGGCAGGACACTTACCTTCATGGGGAGATGAAAACTAACAGCGGAAACTTTTTCTTCTCTTTAGACATCAACATGAGTGCTTCTACCTTGTGTTTATGCCTGCTTTTCACAATCAACACTGATTCACCTTCCACCATTCCATCTTCCATATCAGCAGCTTGTTGATCTGCTCTTTTCTCAGCCCTTGCAGCCATTAGTACTTTTTCTAAACTGTGCATCTCTCTCAGCTTGCATCTTCTTGAAGTCTACAAGACAGCCATCAATTACTCCAAGGTGCATTGTTTCTTCATCATTTAATTCACTGAGCTTGCAGTGTTTGATAAGCACATCAAGTCTTTCAACAAACTCATCCATTGTTTCACCAGCTTGTTACCAGACTTGATAAAAAATGTATCTTTCATAGTCAACATTCGGCATTGGATTGAACTTAGTTCCCAATGCTTCTTTGATCTGACGGTACGATATTGCAACAGTCTGCAAGATTTTCTTCAGCAGTTCTTTTACTCTGTCACCTGCAAGATTTTTTAAATACTTAATGATTTTCCTATCATCTACTTCTTCTAGGGCACCTATGATGTCAATGTCAATGTCAAATAACCTTTATTCGGATATTGCATTATCCATAAAAGTACACACATAATTACGTACATGGTCAAGATAAAATCACATTAAAATACGGCAAAAATACTGCGTTTTTCCGTGATAAAAACAGTGACAGCAAAAAAGTGCAAGGTATCATTATTGTTCGAGTCCACAAATTCATGTCTATTTCTATGGCATTATCAGGTAAAATATACGTATTCAGGAATCACCCTTAGACTAGCAGCAATGTATACATAGAACACATGTTTAGCAGCGTTATTTTGGGCACAGATTTTGTAAAGTGCATAAAGTATAAATCCTAGTTAATAGGCCATCTAGGTAAAATGCAGAATGCAATGTCAGCCAAAGATCAAAGGTGGGCCGTTATCTATGCCTCCGTATTTACAAATGGAAATGCGGGGAAAAAGTGCAACTGTGCCAAGTGCTGATATGTAAGATCTCTAAAAAACATGTTGGCCAGATAGGCGTTAATTGTCAGGTTATTGTAATTCACATATTTAAAATTAGCAGCATGGGTTAAAGTACAACTGTGCAAAGTGCAAGGTGCAAAAAGGCCTCCTCCCGGTCTGTAAAGATCACATTATTCCATGTAGATAGATAATAATTCATAGAAATACGAGATCGAATGGCCATTTTAAAAAAAGTACACACACGGTATATTAATCCATCATCTTTAAGCTGCAGAACAGTCTTAAATGCCACATTAAAATCCTTTATACCTTTAGCTCTAAAGAATGGTATCAAGAGGAACTTGCTGTATTTTTTATTCCATTTGGATTATCAAACATGTGTTCAAGATTGACTGCTGCCAGGCTCTCTTTTCAGGCTGGGTTCCGCAGAGCAACTAGTACTGTGGACCAGGTCTTCCGTTTTCAATTAATCCAGTGGAGGACTGTGGTACTGGGTGAAGGTAGTCTGTACGCAGCATTTGTTGACCTGCGGGCTGCATTCGACCTGGTACCTAGGGCAAAATTGTGGGACGTGCTGATGGCTCTGGGGGTTCCAGGGATCCTGCTGACCATGATAATGAGACTGCATGAAGGCACTTACGCCAAAATTCAATGGGGTGGCTATGGAAATGACACTCCTGAATTTCCTGTTGAGCGTGGGGTCCGACAAGGATGCTCATGGCACCAACATTGTTTACCCTTTTTATTAATGGCATGGTTCCCCGTATGCAATCTCAGGCTGTGGATGCTCCCTCTCTCGCAGGTGTAAAAGTTCCTATTTTAATGTTTGCCGATGACACCTTAATTTTATCTAAATCCCCAAGTGGTCTGCAAAAAGCATTGGCAATTTTTGATAAGTTTTGTGTTGATCACGGCCTGGAGGTGAATGCTTCCAAAACCAAACTCATGGCTTTTAATCTTCATAGAAATTTTAAATCCAAAATATCCATGAGCGGGCGCTACCTTGAATTAGTAAATTCTTTTACTTACCTGGGGATTCAAATCTCTAATGACAATAGATGGAACCAACACATAAATATTGCATTATTAAGACATAAGCAATTGGCTGGCACCATCGTCAAGGAACACAGGAAATCATTGACCAAGCCGATCAAACCACCCTTGATCATATATGAGGCAAAGGCAATAGGGTCAGCACTGTACGGGGCAGAGTTGTGGGGGCAAGAAAATTTGCAGGAGTTACAAACATCGGAGAATAATTTCCTATGGAAACTCACAGGCACCCCACAGAGCAGTCCGCTTTTGCCTCTGAGATATGAGCTTGGCAGGAAAGAAATCTCGGAAATGGGTAAACTACGACCGATATT
The DNA here is from genome assembly GCF_964261635.1 of Lissotriton helveticus. NCBI lineage: Eukaryota > Metazoa > Chordata > Amphibia > Caudata > Salamandridae > Lissotriton > Lissotriton helveticus. The sequence continues at coordinate 619,063,435 of NC_136061.1, read as the reverse complement.
GTATTGGCGCAGGATTTGGACTACGCCTGAGCTCTCCCATTACGCTGAAGGGTTTGCTGATGTTATCAAAGCGGACCGATTTAATCAAATTAGATGGTTCAAATCACTAAAAACAGCATTATGTGAATTAGGACTAAACGCATTATGGTCCGATCCAGCTGGGTCATCTTTTCCCTCTAAATCAACCCTAAAAAACTTATTCTGGGAACGGGTTGAAAATAGGTGTTTGCTCAGCATTAATAATGGGTCCATGACTACAACTTTCCTTGAGGTTAAACTGTTTCCTATGTATGAATTGTATTGGGATTATATATCGAAACCCATGGACAGGAAACTGTTTTTCCAATTAAGGGCCGGCTCACTGCCTCTCCGCAATTTAACATCAAAGTGGAGAGATGGAGGACCAGCTACCTGCCCGGTATGTGGGGTAGGAAAGGAAACGCTTGGTCATTTTTTGTTTTCCTGCCATGTATATTCTGCTCCAAGACGTGTTTGGTTGGCACCTATGTGTAGAAACCTGGGTACTAAAAGTAGTATGGTAGCTTTGCGTATTGTCAAATCTACCTCCTTGACCTGGATTATAATTGCGATTGCAAAGTACCTGGGGTGGGCGTGGGTAATTAGGCAGAGATTGCTAGTAGGGTAACTACTCTCTGCCTAGTTGATCAGAGATTGCTAGATAAATCTATTCTCTGTATCGCCCCACGTAACGTGTCTTTTCGGATGGAAAATTTTAATGATTTTTAGCATTGATATTGGATTTTTAACTTGATTCTTACTATATGAACTTTACACCTGTGATTATGAATCTTGATGAAATATAATTGTTTCCTTTTTATTGTGTAAACGTGCTTATGTCATATATGACCTTTGTAAATTTAATTGTTTTTTAATTTATGTGTTTGTATGTCTGCTTTTATGAGTAATACTCGAATAAAGCACTTTTGACTTGACTTGACTTGACTTGATAAGCACATCAAGTCTTTCAACAAACTCATCCATTGTTTCACCAGCTTGTTACCAGACTTGATTAAAAATGTATCTTTCATAGTCAACATTCGGCATTGGATTGAACTTAGTTCCCAATGCTTCTTTGATCTGACGGTACGATATTGCAACAGTCTGCAAGATTTTCTTCAGCAGTTCTTTTACTCTGTCACCTGCAAGATTTTTTAAATACTTAATGATTTTCCTATCATCTACTTCTTCTAGGGCACCTATGATGTCAATGTCAATGTCAAATAACCTTTATTCGGATATTGCATTATCCATAAAAGTACACACATAATTACGTACATGGTCAAGATAAAATCACATTAAAATACGGCAAAAATACTGCGTTTTTCCGTGATAAAAACAGTGACAGCAAAAAAGTGCAAGGTATCATTATTGTCCGAGTCCACAAATTCATGTCTATTTCTTTGGCATTATCAGGTAAAATATACGTATACAGGAATCACCCTTAGACTAGCAGCAATGTATACATAGAACACATGTTTAGCAGCGTTATTTTGGGCACAGATTTTGTAAAGTGCATAAAGTATAAATCCTAGTTAATAGGCCATCTAGGTAAAATGCAGAATGCAATGTCAGCCAAAGATCAAAGGTGGGCCGTTATCTATGCCTCCGTATTTACAAATGGAAATGCGGGGAAAAAGTGCAACTGTGCCAAGTGCTGATATGTAAGATCTCTAAAAACATGTTGGCCAGATAGGCGTTAATTGTCAGGTTATTGTAATTCACATATTTAAAATTAGCAGCATGGGTTAAAGTGCAACTGTGCAAAGTGCAAGGTGCAAAAAGGCCTCCTCCCGGTCTGTAAAGATCACATTAGTCCATGTAGATAGATAATAATTCATAGAAATACGAGATCGAATGGCCATTTTTAAAAAAGTACACACACGGTATATTAATCCATCATCTTTAAGCTGCAGAACAGTCTTAAATGCCACATTAAAATCCTTTATACCTTTAGCTCTAAAGAATGGTATCAAGAGGAACTTGCTGTATTTTTTATTCCATTTGGATTATCAAACATGTGTTCAAGATTGACTGCTGCCAGGCTCGCCTGAACTTGGGCCAGCCATGGGATTTTAATACCCTGATCACATTTTAGGCAGTCAGCCAGAATTTCTCTTGTCAATGAGGCTTCGGGTTTTTCCAAACCTTAATCCAGAACAACACAGGACGCGCCTTAATGTAGTCCTCCAAATAAGACAATTTCAATTCAGTGTGGCTTATGAAAGTGGATGATGAAATTGGTAGACCCAAAAGCCTTCTGCAGAATCTGTTCACCTCAGCCTGGGCATTTAAGTTTGAGTATCCCCAAATTTCAGCCCCATACGTCATAATTGGAATGCATTGTGTCCTGTAGATTTTTAATAAAGACTGTACCACCTCAAATCTCTTAGGCTTGGGAAGGGTCAGTACAGAGTTTATGGCTTTAATAAACTTAGACCGACCATAGGCCAAGTGTGGGGTCCATGAGCCGTTGTCGGAGAATTGTAAGCCCAGGTAGGAAAAAGTGCGGATGCATAACAGTGATTCCTGGTCCAGGGCGATCCTATTGATGTGGCGTTTTTTTGGGCCACAGCACATTAAAAACGATTTTTTAAAATTGGTGCAAAGGTCAAGACTATACATAAAATCCACGAATCCCCTCACTAAAATTCTCAGGACATTTGGTGTGCGACCCATTAAAACTGCGTCGTCAGCATAGAGTAGGGCGGGGAGTTTAGTGCCATTTATTATAGGGACGTCGGGAGTTAGGTTAGACAGAACGTTATGTATAAAATGAATAAAAGAGGGGCCAGGACGCACCCTTGTCTAACGCCTCTACCGACCGTTATGTCTCCTGACACTGCTCCATCCATACTTAGCCTTACTCTAGCTTTTAAATCTCTGTGGAGGTATGCCACAAAGTATACCAAATTATTATCCAGACCATAGTCCAAGAGGCGTTGCCAGAGCCTTGATCTGTTAACAAAGTTGAAAGCGGACGAGAGGCCCATAAAAGCCAGGTACAGTGGACTGTGTCGGGCGATGGTATATTTTCCTATTATTAGGTTCATACACTGTTCCAATGTACCCAGGTGACTCCCGAATCCCAACTGGCATTTATTTAAAATGTTTTCTCCCTCTGCCCATGCCCTGATTTTATTAAATAAAACTCTGCATAATATTTTGAGGGTGTTGTTGATTAGTGAAATCGGCCTACAGCAACTCGGATCCGATCTTGATCCTTTTTTAAAAATTGGTACAATTACAGAAGTTGACCATGTACTGGGGATATCAGTTGTAATTAAGTTATTAAAAACATTTAATAGTAGGGGGGCCCAAAATTCCTGTTCTGATTTTATAAGGTCTATAGGTAGGCCGTCCGGACCTGGGGCTTTATTACCCGCGCTCTGGGATATTGCCTCCTCAACCTCACCTATGGTTATTGAAATTTCGGTAGGACACATATTAGACAAGGAATTATCGCAGTATAATGGGGAGGCATATATCTTAGAAAAGTGGGCGACCCATACCTCGCTAGTGATATTGCAGTCGAGGGGAGTGGAAGGGTTCCCAAGAGTTCTTAGGGATTTGGTTGCGGACCGAAAGACAGTTGTACTTTTGGTGTTGGCGGCACAAGCCAGATTATCCCAGTGTTCTTTCAGGACGGTGTCACGCCTGAATCTTAATTCCCTTTTATAGTTGGAACTTAGCACACGAATAAAGGTGGGATCTCTAGGGTGTGCCGACAAAGCCACTCTCAAATGCCTATTAGCTCTGGAGCAGATGTTATCAAACCATTTGGGGTCGGTGTTACGTGTGCCCACTGGTCTAGAGATCAGATTTTTTATACCTACACATAATTCATTAAATGCAATGACGGCCTCAGGATTAGGGTCTGACAAGACCAGGCACGTCTCACATAGAGTGGGGTATGCTTTTATCATCTTCACAAAAATCTCTTTATAGTCTAGACCTCTCCATTTAACTCTCAGGGTGTCAGTAGAGAGATGTAAGTTGCTCACTCCCCGTTCTTTCCTGAAATTGGCGCGACGTGCTACCTTTAACAGGACAATTATGGGGTTGTGGTCTCCAAAGGTGGACGGCTTTACCTCTGCCCCAAGGAGGTGACCTTTTAACGAGGGAGATAAAAAACATAGTCAATAACTGACGCTCGTCCTAGTCCTCTATATGTAGGCATTGGATTCCCGTTGATGTTAATTGGGGCAATATCCATTACATTTAGGAGACTTGAGTTTACTAGATGATCTATTAACTCATACCCCCTTTTACATGGGTTGTGAGTGTTTAAGTCAATAGGGAGTCCGTTGACACCACTTCCAATCTTTGCATTAAAATCACCCCCCAGACAGATCCCCGCCAAGTTATATTTCCCTAATAGGTTGTCTCGATCCATAATGAAATTAAAAAGTTGTACAAAATTAGGGTTCGGGGTTGTTAAGAAATCATTATTATAAAAATTAATAAAACAAATAGAAGCACCCCGTGTGTAGATTAGAACTTGGAAGTTAGTACACCCGGTAGGGATTAGTTTTGTTCTACCCCCTGAGGCGATTCTGGTCCATATTGATAAACCCCCTATCGGTCTGCCATGGGTGGGGATGGCAGGAACGATGTTGAAACATTCGTATCCCTCGAGGTATAACTCTTTGGAGGCCCAGGTCTCTTGGAGCAGAAGAACATCAAATGCTCTAATCATGTCCACCCACTCTACTAATTTTAACTTTGATGCTAGGCCTGCCACATTCCAACTTAGGACCTTCAGTATGGATTCAGAACTGTCAACTTGGCAGGAGTTAGACGCCTCAGAGTTGACAGGAACGGTCACGTCCATGTTCCTGCACACCATCAGGCTATTAGAGGTGGTTGTCTCGGAGGGTCAGTCGAGTGTGTCCAAGTCAGAGATAGCCAAGTATTGATTTGCAGACTGGGGGAAACTAGAGACTGAGTGTTGTGTCAGTGGACGTTTATAAAAGAAACCAGGGGATAAAGCGCAAATATTAGTTTGGCTAAAACTGCTAGTTTCCTTAACTCCAAGTATGGATCCAATAGTCCTCGGGTGTGAAAAATTAATGACAATACAGTCCCCTTTAATAGTTTTTGGTGCGGGTCCCACCCAGCCCACCCTGCGGACCATTAGGATTTTGCGCATGTCGGGCCTTGAACCTCTTATGTTTAGCCAACCAATCCATACATTTATTTCTTAGCTGTACCCATGACTCGGATTTATTTTTCTGTAGGGGAGGAACCCCTGCAAGAACTAAAACATATCGGCAAGATGGGGGTGGCAGGTTCAGAATGTCCTTATTAGGTTCATCAGGCCCTTTATCCACATCCACAGCTGTGCTAGCATTATCTATCGTCCTGCTATGAGCAGGGTTTGAATTTGCATCGCATGATATACCAGGGCGTGAAGATATATTACAATCAGTGGTGGATGGCATAGGTTTTGCAGTTTGGGTTACTAGAGGTGCGGGGGAGGGCAGTGATGTCCCTGATGGCGTACATTTTACAACTTTGGGTGCTGGTGATGCAGGGATAAGCGATTGTCTTCCTGGCGTATGAATTCTCTGAGTATTAGCAAGATTGGTAAAATCATTATTTTCCTTGTTTGACAGTGTGGGTTTCAGGGTTAGGCTTTCCAGGCGATCTAATCGTTTCCACAACCTTTCAAAGCTTGAATCTACAAACCCTTTAATGCGATTACACACTGTATCAACAATTATATCAATTGCAGTGTCCCCCAATGTAAAGTCTGAAAAGCCTGTTTGTGTAGACTTTGTTTCCATAAAGTTGCATTGTAAGTCCTCCTCAACTACGATAATTGGAACGGCGGTATCACTACGTCGGTCACTGCTTGGAATTCGATCTGAGGCAGGATCAATGTTGGGGTCAATGGAGGTGGAGTTGCCCTCGAGCCATTTATTTAAAGTTGCACTTTGGGATTTTAGGCGAGGTGGCTGTTTTCTTTTGGGTTTGGGGCAGGGTGGTTTTGATGCCTTCCTCTTCTTATTGGTTCCACATTTTTCAGGGTCAGGCATGGGGGGTGCATTCGCTATTAATGAGGTGTCAATTTGGCTAGAGTCAGCTTCGACATTGGCAACCGGACTGGTCAGATCAGGTCCTACCAAGTCCAGAGAGATTTCTCCAGTTGCAGTCTGAGGTAAGTGTACAGTTACTGCATGTATCAGTGGTTGTGCCAAGCTATTATCTGAGATGTTGTGAAGGTTTGTGCCGGGTTGTTTAAAAGAGCCCACGGACAATCTTCTCTTCGCCATCTGAATTTCATTGCTCACCAGGGTCATAGCATCCTCCAATACGGTGTCAATGGAATTTAAATTGGTCGCAGTGCGTATTGGCACCATTCTTTCCCATTTTATTCAACAGATGAATACCAGGTAATGGAAGTAACTTAAGAGCCACTCACCGGTCGTCTGTCAGAAGCGAAATATCAAGGGAAAGGGCCCAGCCCTGCCTCATCCTGCCACGGACGGCCACAGGCGGTCCCGCCCTTGTCCCGGGCTTCTCCCGGGACGCTCCCGCGACGCGGAGGGTAATGCTGGGTTTTAAACGCCTCCTGGCGCGATTTCAGAGGTGCATGCTTCCGGGCGCTAGGGCAGCCGGGAGTTGTAGTCCTGCCCTCTGGGTCTCCCCCCCCCACCGCGGCCGCACTAGGTTGAAAGAAAGCTGCGGCAGCAGGGAGAGACCGGGCACAGCAGCGAGAGTCCCAGGGAGGGGGACCGGCACCAGCAAAACGGACCCAACAAGACAGCGATGCGGTGAAAATCAGGAGCAGCCTGAAGGTAGTGAGAGTGTCCCCTATGATGTCATTGAACATCTCGATGCATGGAGTTCATCTTGCGCCAATATTCTGGTCTTTTATGATTATTACTGACTTTAGCATTTGCTTTGCATGGATGGTGGCTGTGTATTTTGGCATGACACAGAATTTCTCCTTTCAACCTTACCAAAAGTGTCTAGTGGGCTTTTTGAATGCATTCCTCCGCAGGGCCTTCAACTTCTTAGAGGGCCGTATATGGGCTGGAGCGGGGCTGTGGCTCCACACACACCAACTTTGAACTTCTTCACATCAATTTGGGGCGCACATGGCACACACCAGCAGTTTGCTGTACCGTTGCAAACTCAAGGAGAGCAATATCTTTCTTCAGAGCCCGTATCCTCTACTCGTCACCAGATGTATCACCCTCCCCAGCCCAGGAGCATTTAAATGAATATTCCACACACAGAGCTCTGTAACAGACTTCTTTATTCTTCAGCAAACTATCATACCCTGCATACTCATTACGTCATAACTGTTCCCAACCACACCTTCACACCTCCAAGCAAGTTATGTAATTCTTCTAATGAGTCCACCCAGGAGTGCAAGGGTCCTAGTACACATAGTCTTACAACACTACAGTAGACATCTAAAATAAAGCGAGTTTTGGATTAATAAATCGGGAGTCTCACATTTGTCTGTTGGCATGTAAGCATTAAAATACAGGTCATGATGGCATAAATGCCAGTATTTTTAGGGAGAGCACTCGTTATGCACTGCGTAGCAGTGCTCGCGTAGGCGAGCCGTTTTGTAGGGGTTTTTCAAAGCGGACCTTGAAATTCCACACTGCTCGTGCGTGTGCATTTCCTAGGTCCATTTTGATTGGGCTTTGCGTGCATGCTGTCTTTTAACAGAACACGCAATAGGCCATAGACGGTCACGTAGCTCCGCCCATGGCCTATTGGTGTCTGTTACGCGCACCAAAGCCCATATGTCTTCAATTATCGTGCCGACACGGGCGTGATAATTGAAGACATATGCCCGCAGTGGCGCGCGCACCACTCGCGGACGTTTTTGAAAGTGATTTATTTCTTTTTTACTTGAGAGTCCAGTGGATGCTTTCAGCAGTGAGTAGACAGTGTGGTCGTGCGCCTCTGCTCTCAGTAGAGACGTTTCTTTTCCAATTTGGGAAATGATAGTTTGAGGCATAAATCTGCCGACCATGCACAAATCCGGATCTAAGCCCAAGTAAGATTTCTGCAATATTCACGTAGCTGCAGCGGCAGGAGTGCTGTGTGCGGTGCTTGTATTTGTTTACGTCAATGACTCTGTGCTGGAGTCAAGAGGTTGAGCTGTGAGTATTGCAAGTCACTGAGTGAGGGTGGAGATGGCATTCAGGGCTCTGGAAGGGACTAGGAGGTGTTTCATTCAAAATTTGCGTGCCCTTTCAGCACTGCTAGCTTGCATGAGAGTTTCCAGGAGTGGGGATGTGTATTATTTCATAAGACACGCAGCATTAGTTTTCTTGTCAAGTACTGAAGCGAATAATGTGCGGCTCCCATTGTGCTGCCTCCAGCATTTCAGATATTACTAAACATTCCTGCACAAGACACTGTCCCGCGTGTTGGTTGTAAACGCTGTACATACAGTGTGCAGTCAGAAAACCATGTTTCCGCTTTACCAGTACGTACTTCTATCTCTGCTCGTAGGGAAAAATGTTTAAGGAATCATTACGCACTTCTATCTCTGTTCCTAGGTACTGCATAATATAATTAGCTGGAAAACTGTTGAAGGAATCATTCTGCACAGAATACAAAATTGTCTTGTCTTGGTCTTCGATTCTGGTTGCGTTTGCTATTATTTGCTTTGTCCTGCCTACAAATCCTAATATTTGTTTCACTGCCTCCAGTGTTTGTTGTTTGGCTTTTGGTTGTGTTGGAAGGAGAGTTTTGAAGGGAGGCTGAGGGTTAGGGTAATGAACCAAACGTAAATTGAAGTTGTACTTGAAAATTAAGAAAGATGCACTGAAAAGCTGGATTTGGGTTGTTTTTTTTTTACTTATCAATAATGCGGCTGTTGAAACGGTGGCGAAATAAATGATACTTTGTTATCAAGAAATATTTCGAATGCCTTTCAGGTATGTGCTCGAAAATATTTTGAATTGGTGTATTGTGCCACTGTCAGGGGGTTTGCACGTTTGCTCAGTCCATGCCCTGCTGCGGCTTCTCCCGAGTGTTGTGAAGAGATCCCCCTTAGAATGCAGTGCCCCTGCTTGAATGTATGTGGCATATTTGGACAAGGACACACACACTGTGGCCCGGGCTGTACAGAATCAGGTTTCATCCGCCTGCTGGCAGAGGACCAGCGGTGTGGCGGGGGCTGCCTCAAGAATCCTTAGGCGGGACAGGCCAGTAAGGGCAGACAGATGTCCCCATGCCCACCTTTTATCAGCAAGGGGGTCTCCCAGCACTCTACCTTAATGACCCCATCATCACAGAGACGAACGTGTGCACTAGAGCCAGGATGGGATGGATGATGGCCTGACTGAGTAAGAAGGAAAAGATTTTAAAACGATTGCTGATCTGTGTGCAGCGGCTTGTTTATGTGGGCCAATGGGAGGCTGCACCGTGAGAAATAAACTCTCCTCTGTCTAAGTTGCTTGGGTAGAGGTAGGACAATGCGCCAAAAAATGTACTGATTTGAGACAGAAAGAAGTATCTGGCAGAACAAGTCACCTGAAAGAAAATGGCACTTTAAAAACCTCACATCCCTAGTAGAAGTGCTAGGTGTTAGAGGCTGAAGTAGGGAGAGTTAGTAGTGTTCAATGGTTCCCAGTGGTGGCACTACTGGCAGGTTTGTTTTTAAACTAAAAACGCATTTCTGAAATAAAACACAGTTATTTTTCTTTTTTATTGCGTTAAAGTTGCCCGTTTATCTGCCAAGTTGCAGACAGAAGAGGTACATACAGAGCCCCACCCCGCTCTAGCTGTTAAAGTGGGGGGTTCACAATGTCAATGCAATAGATCTGTGCTCTGTGGCTCGGAAGCTAGGGCGTGGCTGTTGGGGATGCTGCCCACCGGTTATTCACAGCTGTCTCTCCAGTCTCCTTGTAACCCTGCTCCTCCTTTCACCAGAGGTTCTCTGTTTCTAACCCGGTCACTTATTTCATCTCAGCCTTTCAGTCTATCCTCGTGGCACTCCCCACCACCACTCTAGGCTGTCTCTGCGCTCTCCTAGTCACCCTCCCCCTTCCTTCTCTAGAGTCTCTGCTTCTTACCGGTCTCCTCCATTCACTTCACCCCTTCAGTCTCTCCTAATTGCCCTCCCCATGGGCTGTCTCTCCCTCTCCGAGTCACTCCGTTCCTCCTTTCACCAGAAGCTCTCGGCTTCTTAGTGGACTCCTCCTGCCACTGTCTTCTAGTGGTACTGCCATCCTGTACTACATGGGCTATCTCTCCCCTCTTCATTCTGTCCCTCTTTTTCTCAACCAGTCACTCATGTCATCTCAGTCTTTCAGTCTCTCATGGTGAGGATGGGGATGGAAGAAAGACTTGAGGGGACACCAGGGAGGAATAAAGTGATAACATTTGTGAACCTACATCTTTCCAGTGCAGAGAAGCAAGGTGACTGGCCGCTTTTACCAGCTGGCATTTCATCGTGCCAGTGCAATGAGGCAGGGTGACTGGCTGCCTTCAGCAAATGGCATCTCATCGTGCCAGTGCAGTGAAGCAGAATGACTGGCTGCCTTCAGCAGCTGGTGCGGTGTGGCTGGCTGCCTCACACACACACAACCACACACACAAACACACACACACACACTCACACAACAACACACACACACACAACCACACACAACCACACACACACACAACCACACACACAACCCCACACAACCAACCACAAACACACACACACAACCACAACCACACACACAAAACCACACACAACCACACACACAACCACACACATAACCACAAACACAACACATACAACCACACACCTACAACACGCAAAACCACACACACATACAATCACACTCACACACGCACACACAACCACACACAACCACATACACAAAATCACACACACACACACACAACCACACACACAACCACATACACAACCACACTCATGCAACCACAACCACATGCAACCACAACCACACACACAACCACACACACACAACCACACCGTCAGTGCATATTTTCACCAGGCACAGACACCATCAGTCGTCAGTGCACGCTTTCAACGGGCACAACCACCACCAGCCGTCAGTGCATACTTCCACCAGACACACACCACCAGCAGTCCGTGCACGCTTTCACCAGGCACAAACACACCACCAGCCGTCAGTTCACGCTTTCACCAGGCACACACACCACCAGCCGTCAGTGCACGCTTCCACCAGGCACACACACCACCAGCCATCAGTGCACAATTTCTACAGGCACACACATCACCAGCGATCAGTGCACACATCAATTGTTAACAATTAGATCCACCAATCACTCAAATAGTCAATTACAATCCACAATAGAATTGTCCTTCAAGTTTTCTTTTCTTTATTCTTTTTTTTAATGTATTTTTATTTTTTTATTGAACCTTCATTTGTAGCAAATCAGAGTACAGAGATGGGCCTACAACCATTACGGCCGGCCGCTAGGAAAGTCAAAACATTACAAGCAAGAAGCATTGTGGCAACAATTCAAGGCACAGGATAATACAGCAGCAGTACAGAATTCGGATGAGGCATAGCAGCTCGAGTAAGGATATGAAAGGTTCATTTTACTAAGAAGGAGCAAAGAAAAGCGTCACGCAATCACACGCATTCCCACGATAGTGCGTAAATCAGGATAGATAAAACAGTGCCAATACGATGAGGGGGGCCCCAGGAGACAAAATATACATAACAGGAGAAACAAAGGCACAGCCCCAGCATACAACAGGTCAGAACCCACCCATCAGCGCCATACACACCGCAAGAAACACAAGCAACGACGACAACTAAGAAAAAGAAAGACTAAAGGGCCATAATAACGAACACAAACATATGCCCCGCCCACAACCCCCCACCCTGCACACCCGCAGAAGGTCATGGCCTACCCCCCAGCCGCGTGCCTGTCGCCCTAATAGAACCCGAAATATAGAAAGAGAGAAAAGAAGGAAAACAGAAAGAAAAAGAGAGAAATGGAGGAGGACCCCCAATGCGCCGCTCGGCCCCGCCCTGCACCCCAACACAACGAAAATCCCAAAAAGGAGTCAATACCACAAGGAAGATCAATAGAGCCTGGGGACAGGGACAAAAAAATTAGCAATCACAGATATCCACGACACCACCCGTCAATAAGAAAGCAAATAGACGACAGGCCACCTCAGCCCTGACCCTGTCTGATAAGAATACTGCCTGAAGTTCTATCAATAAGCAATGGGAAACACAGTCTCGAAGGTCCGAACAGGATAGGTGGGCTCGGACGGAACAAGGCCATAAAAAAGCATAAGAATCCAGAGCCGCCCAAATACAGACAGTAAAAATAAGGCAACCACAGCGCCGGCCCCATGAACTTCCAAAAGCTGACACAAAAGAACAGATTCCAGGAGGAGAAAGTCAAACAGTCCGGCCATGGCCGCGCACCCCCGGGGCCAGTCCAAGAAGGAAAACAGCGCTCCACTCCCAGCCGCCAGTCAGACATGTGCCCCAAGGATAAAATCATACAGGCGATCAAGACGGCCAGCACGGGCAAAGAAGTCCGGACCCCAAGCGGCCCGAGGAGCCTCCGAGGAACCAAAACCTTCCCCACAGAAGCAGCAGCATGGTCAGCGGCCGAGTCCCGGAGTAGGACCATGGTCGTCATAGGTAGCGGAACAGCGATGGCATCCAGTCTTGTACTCAGGATTCGGGCGTAGCAATCAACAGTCCCCTGCAAAGCCATTAAGCCAGCCAACACATCACGGGATGTGAACTCCATCGTGCGATGCGGGCATCCCTGTCCCAGCTCTGCAACAGCCGCCCGGCCCGGACGTGAGCTGCGAAGAAAGGCGCCAGCCGCCATCTTGAGCCGATCGGCGCCGGTCCCCTGCACAGATCCAGGGAGCGGGCCGCACCGCGGGGATACCGCAGGATGCATCTCCAGGACAAACAAATTGTGGGGCAGGGTCCAGAAAGAAGAGGCACCAAAAGGCTAAAGTCCCGCCGGGCCCCGGGAGTCGCCCACCTATATCAGAGCGATCTCCGGTTATGCCTGGGCAACAAACGTTGGGGAGGGGGCAGGAGTCAGGCGCCCCCTCCGATCCCACGCCGCCACTCTGTCCCACGAGGGTCCACGTCGATCAGTCCGTGCCGTTACCGCTGGCAGCGGTCGTTCATAACATCGGCCCCCACCGGCGAGGCGCCGCTCCACCCTCGACGGCCGACGACTCTGTGGCCGAGGCCGGAGGCCCCGCCTAATCAACGCCCCGGTCTCACCATCACACGGGCCGCAAGGCAGACGGGGAGATTTCCCAGGATCGGCGGCACGTAGACGCTCCGGAAGCAGACGGTAGGTGTTCGCTTTCTCTCCGTAGGCAAAGGAGGGCACTTTGGGTCAGGATATTCGACAGGATAGTCGTGTGGGGCGAAGGGACTCGCGGAGCCGAGCGACTATGCGGCCATTTCAGATGGCTGCTTGGCTCCTCCCTTTTCTTTATTCTTTATCTTTTCTTCTTCTAAATTAAATTCCAACAGAACAGCCAACACGTGTTTCGTCTTAGTCAGTCTTTGACATACAGACTTCTTCAGGGCTGTAAACAATTTACAATAATGTGGTGACTTTGGTTTCATACTTGGCGTTAGGGACTATAATGATGTCTTTACTATACCCCACAATAACTCGGTGGTCTTCTTAAAGACAAGAATAGTTTATTATTGTTTGACACATCGATTGTATTTAGGTTACAACTATGATTATTGTAAATTGTTTACAGCCCTGAAGAAGTCTTTATGTCAAAGACTGACTAAGACGAAACACGTGTTGGCTGTTCTGTTGGAATTTAATTTGGAAGAAGAAAAGATAAAGAATAAAGAAAAGAAAACTTGAAGAAGGACAATTCTATTGTGGACTGTAATTGACTATTTGAGTGCTTGGTGGATCTAATTGTTATTTGGTCGAACTACCTCCGTGTGGTTCAGTTTTGAGTCAAGGCAACAGGCTCATATCTACCTTGAGCACCAACTTACTTTGTTATCTACATTTCCTAAACTTGCTGTGCGCTCCCTTAAACTGTTGTCAATTTGGTGTTGTACACATCAATTGTTAACGCATCCACAATTAACTATTGTAGCAATCGCAGTATGGCGCACTTTACTTTTAAACATATTCATCTAAAGCGCAGCATGCCACCATTGCAAAAAAAATAAAAACACATTTTTTTGGCCTACAATTTATAGACTTGTGTTACAATTGGTGTTGCAATATTTAGCAATGCCAATAGCTCAAACTTAATTAATGCGAGACCTATTGCATTGCAAATGCTTGTTTAGAATAGGAAAGTGCATACATGCCTATATTTTAGGACTGGGCAGTGGGACATTTTGAAACAAAAATCGGGAGAATGTAATTTCCCCATTGACTTCTATTGAAGAAGATTCAATTTCATGTGGGAGACAGCTAAAATAAAGCAATTTTTTGGCTTGAAAAATCAGGAGTCTCCCGCCTGAATCCACTTTATTGGTATAAAAGTGGGAGATTTTGAAAGAAAATTCTTGGGATGCATATTCACCATTGATTTCTGTTGAAGAGGCAATTTTAGGCAGGAGACAGCTAAAATAAAGCAGTTTCCAGCTTAAAAAATCGAGTCTCCCCCCTCAATCGGTTCTGTTGACAATTATGTGAGGGTTAAAAAAAAGCCAGGTTGCAACCCTAAGGATGCGTAAAGTTCACATAATTTCCTAAATAAGAGACTACTCAAAATGAACACCAATGAATGTCACTAGTACTAGTGTTTTTGTTAATGTACATTTGGAGCTTTGTGTTACAAAAAATGTATATTTTTTGTACTATTATTTACTTTCTTTTCTAAATAGTTGCCTTAATTTTGCTCTAGAAATTCAATCATAAAGGACAGCTACAATTAACAATTTCACTTAAAATAATGGTATGTCATTGAGTCAGCTGTGTGATTAAATAGTTTCACATGGCTAACAATAATTAAAACAACGAGGTGTCCTGGATTTGGCTTGACAGTCTCCACTTTTTATTGTCTGTCCTGGCAAATTATAGTATTTTTATTATTTTATTTTATTTTATGAGTTTTATATAGCACTGACCGGACCCGAGGGTATAGGAGCGCTTTACAACAGTGTGATTTCAGAAATTGCAATAGTAGAGGAGTCTTAATCATAGGGAATCTGGATTCAACGAGTGCTGTGGATACATGAGGTAGTAGATGGGTCCTGAGGTAGCTTCATAGCATGCATTTTTGAGGTAGTGCAGAAGTCTAGGAGCAGTCTCGCCTTCTGGGCTTATTTGTTTGGTGGTGGACTTTCGTGGGACAGTACGATGCAGGGTCAGGAATCCACTGGATCACGGTTGGCTTAGAGGTGGCAGCTATCCGTTTGGGAGGGATCGGTTGAGGAGGAGGACTTTCAGGAGTTTTTTGAATTTTGTGAAGGATGGGGTGGTCTTGATATCTACTGGGATGGAGTTCCAGGTTTTGGGCGCGTTTCCAGCGAATGATCTGGCCGCGGTTTTTTGTTTGCGTGCTTTCATGGGGATGAGAAGGAGGGAGTTGGAACTCCTGAGGTTCCTTGTTTGGCCAGCCCTCTTTAGTTTGGCGGCCAGGTAGTCCGGTTTTCCTGTGTGTAGGGCTTTGTGCGTGAGGCAGGCAGTTTTGAAGTTGGCCGGCTGTTCCACAGGGAGCCATTTTAGTTCTCTTAGGGCTGGTGAGATGTGATCATATTTCCTGATTCCGGTGACCATTCTGGCTGCCACGTTGAGGGTTGTTTTGAGGGGAGCTAGGAGGGCTTTACCAGTGCCGGTTAGGGTTGCGTTGCCATAGTCTAGTCTTGATAGCACCAGTGCTTGTGTAGCTTGTTTGAGGTCTTCGGTAGGGATGAATGGTTTAATTTTGCGGAGTAGTTTCAGGTTGAGGAAGGCAGTCTTTGCAGAGTTTTTGATGTGGTGGGTCATTTCCAGTTTTGGGTCAGGGAAGATTCCCAGAAATTTTACTGAGTTAGCCATGGTGGGAGTGCTGCTTAGAGCATCCTTATCCTTGAGCCAGTCTGTAATTTGTTGGTTTTCTTTCTTGTTGGAGATTAGGAGGAACTCTGTTTTGAGTTGATTGAGTTTGAGGTGGTTTTGGGACAGCCATTGTTGAATTTCTTTAATGCAGTTATTTAGTCTGGAGATGTTGTCTCGGAGGTGGTTTCTAGATAGATCTGAGTGTCATCAGCGTATAGGTGGAAGGGGATCTTCACGTTTTTGAGTATAGTGGTGATGGGTTGTATGTATATGTTGAACAGTTTTGGAGAGAGCACTGAACCTTGGGGTACATCCCTGCTGATAGGGCGAAGGTCGGATGCAAAGTCTTTGATTTTTATCCTTTGCGATCTGTTTTGAAGGAAGGCAGTGAACCAACAGAGGACCGTATCATCTGCGCCAACCCTTTCTTGTAGGGCCTTGATGAGGAGCTGGTGATCAACTGTGTCGAAGGCAGCCGACAGGTCTAGGAGAATCAGTAGGCAGCTGTGATCGGTGTCCAGTGACTTACAGATGTCATCTGTGATGTTGAGGATCGCTGTTTCAGTGCTGTAACCTTTTCTGAACCGTGACTGGTGAGGGTCAAGAAGGCTGATATTGTCCATTTGCTGAGTCAGTTGAGAGAGTGCGCATTTTTTTAGGATTTTGGATAGGAGGGGGAGATT
This sequence comes from Lissotriton helveticus, assembly GCF_964261635.1. Classification (NCBI taxonomy): domain Eukaryota; kingdom Metazoa; phylum Chordata; class Amphibia; order Caudata; family Salamandridae; genus Lissotriton; species Lissotriton helveticus. The sequence continues at coordinate 619,046,741 of NC_136061.1, read as the reverse complement.
GGAGACGGGCCTGAAGTTGTTTAGGTCTGTGCAGTCGAGGTCTGGTTTCTTAATTATTGCCATTACTTGGCCTACTTTAAGGCAGTCAGGTATGCTACTGGTTCTCAAGGAGCTGTCGATGATTCTGCACCAGAACGGGGCTCTAGAGAGTTTGAGTTCTTTGGTCAGTTGGAAGTGTGTAGGGTCGAGGGCGTGAGAAGAGGGATTGGTGGTGGAGATTAGCTTGATAATGAGATGGGATTGAAGGATTTCCACGTATTAGTGTGTAGCCTGTTAGTGTTTTCCATTGCGACTTTGGGCGGGCCTGAGCATGTGGAGTTGGCACTGGTGTCTGTGTCTAGTGAGAGCTCAATCTTGGAGATTGTGGTCGGCAGTCTAGGTGATTTTGGTGTCTTGTCCTCTTCCTAGCCCGGTGATCACCTGTATTTTGGTATGTAGGGTGATGGACCCGAGCTTGTCGTTCGGATAGGCGAGGACCGCAACCTCACTCTCGGACAGAGGCTCACTAGTTCTTTTGGGTCTCTGAGAAGTCCTGGGCAGGGGGTTGTGATCCCTATCTGAGGGGGGACTATGGGAGCTCTCTGTTGTGCGCTCGTGGTGTAGGAGTGGGTGCATCGATGTTGTTTGTAGGCTGCGAGGTTGGCTATTATTTCTCTTAAACCCCTGGTTATGGTTGTTATCTGGGTTTCCAGGAGGGAGAGTCTCTGCTCCGTCTCATATTTGTTGGGCCATTAGGATTGGTTTTGAGGGGATGTGTTGGCCCTGAGGGGGGTGATTCTCAAGGTGTTGGAGAGCATATTGGTGGCTGTGTTGCCCGAGAAGGTTCTTGGTTGAGGGAGCCTCAGAGAGTTTGGCCGCCTTGATTTGGTTATGTTGACAGCGGGGCCCTTAATGCGGTTTGGCTAGTGTTTTTTTGGTGCGTTGGTGCTTTGATTCCTGTGTGTTTAGTGTGCTGGTTATTCGGGTTGTTTTGAGTGGGCTGGGGTGAGTGGGCGGACGGGGGTTGTTGAGGGAGGGAGCCGGTGGGTGACTGATGGGGATGAGAGGTGTGCAGTGAGGGAGACCTGTTTACTTCAGGGGAGTCAAGCGGTATGGAGGACCTGTACTCTCTGGGGGTGACGTTGCGTGGCGGGGGTACGTGGGGGTTTTCAGGAGTGTAGGCCCGTTGTGTGCTTGGAGGTAAGTGGGGTTGTTCGGGAATGTCGGTCCGTTGTGTGTCTGGAGGTGGGGAGAGCTGGTGGTGGGAGGAGGGGGGGTCCTATTCTCCTTGGTGGCTGTGGGGATGTTGTCACACGGAGGTGTGCGTTTGAGGTTGTTGCGGGGTCCCGCCGAGGTAGGAGTCAGTGGGGTGTGGGAGCCGGGTGAGGTACGTGGAGGGGCCGTGTTCTTCCAGAGGGAGGTGTGCGGGGTGTCGCGTAGCGAGAGGAGCGAGTGGTGTCTAGAGGGTACCAGGGCAGTAGGTGGGTTAAGAGGGCAGGTATTGTTCTTCTGGCGAGGGTGAGGGCTCGGGTGGGGAGGGGGTGCGCTAGATGGTGCATTCCGGAGAGCGGGGAAGAGGGCATCAACGGACTCTAGATTGTCATTGTTGGCTTGTATTAGGACTGTGCCGTTGTAGTATATGATCACCGTGGTGTTGCTTGTACGCCTTGCGCGGTCTGGGAGTGAAATTGACAATTTGCAGCTATGTGAGGTGTTGGAGATTTTGGAGATATTTAGTTGCGATCGAAAGATTGATTTCCAAGCTTCTTGTCTATTAGTTTGGAAGATAAAGTCCATTTTTATCTTTCCTTTGGCGGAGCAGTGATAGATATCTGTGAAAAGGGATTCTGGATGTTGCCTGATCAGTTTCTGTTTGAAATTCTTCTTTGCTTTGGATGAGAGGACGGGGGGAAATTATTCGAGAAGGAGTTTAAGCCGTGAGGGATTACATGGTTCGAAGAGGACGAGTCGGTGTGGGTTGCCTTGGCAGGGGGCATTTTGTGAGAGGGGACAATTCTGTGTTCTGGAGAGTGGGAGGGGTGCTCCCAGCGGGCGTTCAGTGAGTAGTGGGCGAGAGGTGTAGAGATACGCGTTTCTCTGTTAGTGGGTCGGGCAAATGCTTCCGAGGAGCAGGGGGTTTGGGTGTGGGCGGAGTGAGTTGTGATGTCGCCGCTAACTGGAGTTTCCTTCCTGGGTACTGTTCTGGGGGGTTGGGTGCCGATTTGTGACGTGAGTGTGCCTACTACTCAATTAGCCCTCTGCTTGTCCGGGGCGAAGGCGTTCTCATCTGTGTTGAAGGCGAATGAGCTCTGTCCGTGGCGGAGGTATTGCTTCAGGATGGGACGAGGTGTGAAAAAGTATAGATAGGGTCAAGCCCTGCACGGCGTGTCGCTGGTGCCCGAGTCAGCTACACTCATTGAGGGACTGGGACTCTCTACCCTCTTCCTGAGTTAGGAGGGGATCCCATCTATGGTTGGGCATTGACCGCAGTGGAAGCGTGTTGTGTGTGCCAGAGTCGGGGTGAGATTGAGCATTGTTGTGGAATTCAGAGGATAAATCAGGATTCAAATCCGATTGTGTCCTGATTGATTCCTCTTTTTAGCAAATGCTTACGCACTGGGGGGAGCTTCGTGTTTTGGGGTCAAGTCAGATTGAGCTCAGGTGGTAAAGGCAGGGATAGGGAGTGACTCTGTACAGGTCCCAGTTTTCAGCGAGGGTCAACTGTACATAGAATGAGGCAAGTTTTCATGTCTTTCAAGCGCAGAATTCGTAAGTACAAAAAATTGGGTTATAAAGTGGGGAGGGTGACTACCTACCTCAAGGAATAATCACAACCCGTGTCAAATTGAAACACTAATGTCACTAAATAAACCTGAGCTCATCCTCTAGGTAGCAATGGCATCGAGAAGACAGGCCTAACTTGGAAGCAATGTTTAAAGTATTTATGCAGTACCAAAACAATCGTAAAATCGAAATGCAGAACAATAAAAATTCCAAACCAAATAAAAAAAAGAAGAGTAAAACGTAGCAAACATTACACCAAATTGACAAAAATCCAAAAAGGGAAACCAAAAATATTAATTTTTAAAGTTTGAAGTGCCATAAAGCATACTGTCCAATGATAGTCAATGACTGCAGTAGGCCAGGATGTAGGTGCAATTTGACACTGGCCACAATGGAGCGCGGGTCAGATACACCTACCAGGTTCATCCTGGTCAACGTTTTTACCTTCTAACTATATCCCTTTAATTCCCAATCCACTATAGGAGAGTGTTTAAACAAAATATCGGAGAAAAAATATTGTGTGGACAAAATATTGTGTCAAGAATATCAAGGACAAAAATATTGTGATGGTAAGTGTCTATAGGTAGGCAAAGTTTTACTATATATAACTACACATATATGTACCTTGATGAGCTATATATCTTTAAGGTACATAGATGTGGAGTTAAAAGTAGTAAATCTATACTTATCTATTTGCACTTATCTTCTCAATATTTTGGTCCTCAGTATTTTTGACACAATATTCTGTCCACACAATATTTTTATTTCCGATATTCTGTCAGTAATCCAATACAAGAACACTCTTTAAGCCCTATAGGACCTCACGAGTGACCGTGACAAACTCACAGGGTGTGAGGCAGAGGCCAAACAGCAGGGTCCATTCCAGATCTAGTTGCCACTGGTCAGCAGGGCAGTTAGAAGAAAAGGCATCTTATAGATTGTTGTGTCTCTGTAGCTTTAACAGGAGGTCAGCCTTATGACTCTTGAAGTCCACTTCTTTGTTCTGGAGGTAAGTCCTTCAGGGCAGGATCAGTCCTCTTCTGATATTCCTCAGGTCCAGCAGTGTTATGAAGTGCCTAGAAATGACAAATTTATGGCTATGGCTGGTACGACTTAGTATTTGTGAATGACTCCTGGGCACGCCTAAACCAATGTAGTAAACGTTCCCAGGCCAAGCCTACCCACTTTGAGCATTTTCAAGATAACAAAAGTCTTCGACCACACTAAATTTGGGCTCTGAGGGCTGAGGGGGTGTATGGCAAGCGTACTGTAATAATCCTAGTGTTCTCCCACATCTAACACTATAATCCAGATTGGGACAGTCACTGTATGCCCAATAAGCCCAGAGACAGATGTCTGGAATCAATCAATCAGGGGAATTGCAAACGTGCTACTCACCCGTGAGTGTCTCAAGGTGCTGAGGAGGGGGGGCTTTAAGCAGCTCCATTTAGTCGAAGAGTAAACTCTTGAGTGTCTTCCTGAAGATGTTCTGGGAAGGGGTGTGTCTGATGTCGATTGGGCGCTCATTCCAGGTCTTTGCTGAATTGTAGGAGAAGGCTCTTCCCCCTGTTCTGGCTCTGCAGAGGCGCAGGGTTTTGGCGAGGGAGCGGTCAGTGGATCGGAGGTTTCGCTTGGGTGCCTGGAAGGAGATTCTCTCGTTGAAGTATTGGGGGCCGGTGTTGCGAAGGCATTTGGAGGTGTGGGTGAGTATCTTGAAGGTAACTCTCTTCTCTACGGGGAGCCAGTGGAGGTTCGGCAGGTGTAGGGTGATGTGCTTGTGTTGAGGGATGCCGAGGACGAGCCTGGCAGAGGTGTTCTGTATGGTTTGGAGTTTGAGGAGCAGAGACTTGTTGATCCCGGCGTAGAGGGCGTTTCCGTAGTCCAGTCTGCTAGTTATGAGTGCGTGGGTGATGGTCTTCCTTGATTCGGGGGGGGGAATCCATCTGAAGGTCTTTCAGAGGATGTGGAGGGTGTTGAAACAGCTGGAGGTGATGGCGTTGACCTGGCAGGTCATGGAGAGGGAGGAGTCAAGTATGATGTCGAGGTTTCGGGTGTGGTCTGTGGGGGTGAGAGGGCAGCCGAGGGCGGTGGGCCACCAGGTGTTGTTCCATCCAGAGGGGGAGGGTCAGAGTACGAGGACCTCTGTCTTCTCCGAGTTGAGCTTCAGCCAGCTGCTGCTAATCCAGGATGCAACAACCTTCATTTCTTCCTGGAATTTGAGCCTGGTGGTGATGGGGTCCTGGGTGAGGGAGAGGATGAGCTGGGTGTCGTTGGCGTAGGATACTATGCTGAATCCATGCTGTCTGACGATGGTGGCGAAGGGGGACATGTAGATGTTGAAAAGCATGGGGGCGATGATCCTTGAGGTACTCCGCAGTTGATTTCCGTTGGTTCGGAGAGGAAGGGTGGCAGTCTGATTCTTTGGGTTCTGCCTGTGAGAAAGGAGTGGATCCAGTCAAGGACGGTTCTCTGTTTTCTGGCGTTGTGGAGTCTGGCGGTGAGTGTGCGGTGGGAGACGGTGTTGAATGCTGCATAGAGGTCAAGTAGGATCAGGGTTGCGGTGTGTCCTTGGTCGAGGAGGGTGAGGATGTTGTCTGTGGGGGCGAGTAGAGAGCGCTCGTTGCTGTATGAAAGTAGAGTTTCCCAGCAATCAGACAGCAGATGTACAAGAATTTGTTTGGCATCATGTTTTCCTTCTTTTTAATGTGCCCTCAGAGATAAAAACTCAGAGACAGAAATTTGGTAGGACAAAAGTAGGGTTTTCAGCAACCAGATCCTGGATATAGTGAATAGACAATACTTTTTTGGGCATCCTTTTTCCCTTCTTTTCAAGTGTGCCCCAAAGTGTTATATGTAAACCCATCAGAACTGGCAAGCAGGATTTGACATTCAAACAATATTTGTAATGTCAAAAGTGATGCTAACAGCTCCACCGTCATATTATGTCATATTCAGTGGAGGCATCTCTACCTATTCAGGTCAATTATTGTTTAGTCCTAATCAAATATTCATTACTGGCTGGCAGAAGTGGAAAAGCAAGTGCAAATGTAGCCTTCAGGAACTTCAGGCAGGAAAGGTAAATTTTCTAAAAGTTGCCTATCCTTAATATTTGCAAAAAATCTGACTACCATTACACTTAATTGTATTTTCTTAATAACTATTAAATTAGTTGTTTAATTATTTTCTAGCTAGTCTTATTCCTGAGATGCATTATTATGATTTTTAAGCTGTACTCTGGTTTTCTGCAAAGGATAGCTAGGCCTGCCTCAGTAAAAAATAGACTTTAGGTGCTAGTCCCCGTAAGGACATGTTAACATTACATTTCTACATGTCCTACTTTTAAATACAAGGCACACTACCTTGTGGGCGACTAGGCCTACACAGGAGTGACTTATTAATATTTAAACTGGATGTTTTGACCTGTCCAAAGGGTTTATTTTGACAGTTCGCAGTGCAGTTTTAAAACTGCTGTAGTCAGGCTACACTGGTAAGTAAGTCTGAAGCCATGTTTTACACTGTCACTGTAGTGGATGGTATAGTAGGTGCTACAATCGACTAGTGACATTGAACTTACAGGCCCTGCACACATCTTGTACCATATACTAGGGACTTATAGTTAAGTTAATTATACCAATTAGGAATATTCCAATTAGACCATGTTTAAAGGGGGGCACTGGCATTTTACTACTGGTTAGCAGGGTTAAGCTGCACAGAGCTTTAAAACCAGCAGAAATATAAGACAGAAAAAAGTGAAAAATACAGGGTGACCACGCAGAAAAGGGACATTTTTTTATAGGTAGCAGCCCCTGATCAGAAAGCAATTTAATTAACACTGATGATACTGTGTGCATTTAGTCCTCTTAGTGCCTCATTATCTTAGTGCCTTTACTATAGTGGCGAGCACCATCAATTAACATATTCTGTGCCCTTCGATTATTGCCAAATTTTAGACCTAATTATGGAATGTCCCGGCTTTTGGTTATCAAAATCCTGTCACTCTATTAATAAAAGAAAATGTTTAGCTTCAGACTATCAATCCTTTCTGTTGCTTTATACGTCATAGACTTCAAAATCTGAAAATAGCAACATTTACAGGGACGAAGGAGATCATTGTCTGCCCTTCTTCCCAGTGCATTTCATAAGGAAACAATTTACAAATAGATATATGTTAGGGTGTCTAGTTCCAAGTTTTGTTGACAGTTGTGGTTTTTTCTAGCCAGTTCTGGTAAATACTTGACAATGTTCTGTGGCCAAAAATAGATAGAATGTTTAAGATTTCAAAAATTATAACTAGCTTAACAATGACACCACTGGGAATGACAAGGCCTTTAACACAAAATGATACCACGGGAAATGAGACATGAGCTACATCAAATTGCAGGAAATTTACCAGAAACTGCAGCCAGTAAGACAGGATTGATGTTCCAACTGCATAAAAGTGTGATTGTCAGCCAATTAGTGCAATTCAACAGAATCAATTCTTCAACTCCCAGAATGCAGTTCGGTAAATAAGAAGACCAATTTGAAATCAATGTCACAATGACATAGCACCATCTGGTAACCATAATCTTGAATTCCCCCCCCCCCCCACCCATTACCACCCTCCAAGTTATAGTGTTGATTTTCCACAATGTTGTAGCCACTAAGGGTTTTAAAAATGTTAATTCCACTGAAAATATTTGTAAAAGAAACCTTGGTATGATGTACTCACCATTGCCTGTTACCTGAAGTGCTTAGTTTTGTATTCTTCTTTTATTCAGCTACCACTACCTTTTCAGATTGTTGGTATAAAGGTGTTGATTTATTTGTCCTCACATGAACTGTATTGCAGTACCACACAGCAATACAGCTGAGCCCTCCATCACATGAAAAGTGTCCACAGTGCTAGGAAGAATGCAACTTTAGAACACACACTTGATCATAAATTATGGGGCTCACACTAAGGGGCCCATTATGATGTTGGGCGGATAGCCCCCGCCAGGCTGGCGGGTTCACCAAATCAAGCAGCTGTTACAACACCTATGAGCTAAGTCAGAAGAGTAAAAGAATGTGGTCTAACGGCTATGGCGGTCGACCACAAATCTGGGGATCCGGGTTCAAGTCTCTGCAAGGATGTGCAACATCCTGTGATCTTGGGCAAATCATTTAATCTCCCTGTGCCTAACAAAAATGAAGGTGTCCTCATGTAACACAAATGGTGCTGGTTTAAAGCGCTCTGATACCCGATACCTTGGGTTCAAGTTCACGCTAAATAAAACTCCGGAAAAAAAAAACACCTTGTCAGTATCAAAGTCACCAGCAGCAAATGATTTCCCTGTAGATTAATATAGTGAATTCAGATCTAACTGTTACTGTGCACACTCTCATTTCATCTTCATTCTTCTCCGTAGCTGTCCTGCTGTCTCTGTCACTGCCCTGAAAAAAGACATATCTTTTCTCTTCCTCCAACCCTAAGTGGGCTCCAGCATAGTATTACCCATGACCTGGCGGAGGATAGTGAGTACATACAAACAGGTCTTGAATTGTTCATCCTCACCCATCACTGTACTAATGTTTTCTCTTGGCCACTTGGAGCCGGGCGCTTGAAACTGATTGGCTGCTTTGGGCCATTCAAAGTTTCAGTCATAGTGGCTGCAAAAAGTTCTTTAGGTTTCACCTACCAGACAGCTCAAGCTGACGTAGCTGAGATGTATTGTTGCAACGCCTGCAATTCAGGGAATTAATTTTTACTTTTTCTTTCAGTACTTCATGAGAGTGCATGTGTTTTCTTCTCTCTCCCTCATGTGCTGAAATACCTATCCCCATGCTCTTCATGTTGCTTCTCGTCTGACCTCTAAGCTCGACTGAGGCATCCCACACCCCTCTCGAAGGCTGTTTTATCTGCTTCTTATTAGCTGTGTCTCTCTAATTTCACCTCTCAGTCCTTGCCCTGCTTTTTTAGGTTGAGCCTAGCGATGCAGCGCATGCGCTGCTCGCTCTGCGAGGCATGCTATAGTAGGGTACGTTGTGGAAGTGCTGCGGAAGCCTCGTCCACTCTCCTCCCATATTTATAATTCGCTGGTGTACATGTCCTTGGTAAACGCTGGCTTCCATTTCATTATGCGGCTTGTTAGTCCCGCCTCGGTACCGCCCGGTCTCCATTTGTTGCCGCCCATAAGGACTAGACCTTTTACTTCGCTCCTAAAATGGCATGATTTATCTAGTGGGTGAGCAATATTTACTTTAATGACAACAGCGGCTGTCCAACTGCAGGCACAACGTTCTTTGGTGCGTTCTTTACTCACCCCCTCGCCCCTGTTGTTCGTGCCTTCTCCTCCTCCTCCTGTTGTCTGTGCCTTCAAATAACAACCCCCGCCATACCTCCCGTTGTCGTGAGGCCTACAGCGCCTTCACACTCACGTTGTCCGTGCTGGCCCCCCACGCCCCGTTGTCCGTAATCACTACCATTTGCAAAGCAATAGGTCTAGCGTAAAAGCGAGTCTTATTGCATTGCAAATGCTTGTTCTCCCTCTCTTTGGTATCATGTCTCATACACTTTCTCCAGCTAGATGCCGAAAATAAAATTGATTCGCATGAGCAGCATTTACATTACATATGGTCACATCAATTTTTTAGGCACAGAGGGATTAAGTGATGTGCGCAGAATCACAGGACGTTGAGTCGACAACGTGACTCCAAATTGGTTCCCCAGTTCCAAAGTGGATAGCTGTAAGGCCACATCCTCTCCCTTGCACATGGCAATTTAATGTTTTCTGGATATATAGTGGTATTCTACCATTTAAAACCAAAGCATTTAAAAGCAAGGGAATATTTTACATAGGCTAAAATGGCAGTGAGTTGATTAGACTCCCATTTATCAGGTTTTGTCCGCAGGCAGATCTTGCACTGTCTTCGGAGGAAATCTCTTAAAGGGGACTTAGCGCCCGTCCATTACTTACCATTGGTTGGCTTGCATGTTGGTCTTGTTTCTTTGCTTCTTATTAGTCAGTGCCCCCCTGCTTCCTCTTGTACTTCAAGTTTCTGTCCCTGGAGTGAAGCATGAATCAACTACACACTTCTTTGTGTTTGGTGAGTGTCCTTCCCGAAGTACTTATTTTTTACTTTTAGACATGCACTCTCTAAGAGTGCATGTGTCTATACCATCCGCCCGCTTCTGAGCTTTTCCTGATCTCCTCCCACCTGCCGCCATCGGTGGTCTTGCCTAAACCTCCTCCCCCACAACCTTCGTGGTAAGGTCACAGCTATGTTTTCTTTGTGCCCTCCTGCCTCAGTTCCTCTTCTTCCACCAACTTCCTCCCCCACGCCCTCTCATATTGCTTGCCCATCCATCCCTACTGCCCCTCCTGCAGTCCAGCCCCTCCACCCCGTAACCCTCTAGCCCTCCTGTTAGTTACAAAATAAATTAACAAAGCTCTCTCAGAGCTATTTGACTTTCTAATGTTTTTAGCGATGTTGCACAGCTGCGTGGGCTGCTGTGTAAAATGGCTTATAGTAAACACAAAAGCACTATGACGCGGTCAACGCTAGCTGCACCATAGTGCTGCTGTGCAACATGTCTAAAAAAACATTGACAGCGTCAATAGGTCTTCCATTGACTAACTCTAATGGCTTTGCCAATGCTTGATTTCTAATGGGAAGCATTTTAAGTGAATTTAGAGGGTGTCATATAAAAAAAGTGTTCTCTGACCGTGGGGTGTCTAGTTGTGGCCATCGAGTGCAGGTCCGTGCCAGCTCTTGAGAAAACGCAAATGGCATGTATCGACATGCACTGCAGTTCCACAGTGAGCTTACATAGCTGTTGGGGATCCTGAAAGACCTGCCTAGTTTCCATCACTTGAGTACTCTAGGTTGACACTACAGGATCAAGAAAAATATCCTATTCAGTGATTACTGAAAAACAGAAAACAAAAGCCTTAAATAAACTTCCATGATTCCTGTTCGAACTCTGCCCTCGTGATAGAGTGCAGCAAGTAATATAATTCAGTCATTTGAACACCGGCTGTTGAAATTAATTTGTATCAACATCTATGGAGGTGCATGTCAGGAACAAGTGTTACTTCCAGAGAAGACATTTATTGTAGTCCGTTACTTACAAATAATTTTAATCTAGCTCTTATGTAAATATGTTTTGTGAATGGGCTCTTTGACAGAGACACAGCGCCCAGATACCCCTAGGAGTGACAGAGTTGTGCTTTACAAATGCTGTTTGATGTATTGATTAATGTAGCAAGCAACACGTGTATTTCTTGCTGGAATACCAGGCAAAGTCCAATCACATACATGAAGACCACCAAAGAGATATGTACCACTCCGCAACCTAAGAAGCATAGGACAATGTAGAATTGTAGGACACTACACTCAAGCACACGCTATAACACGATGCTCACTTCAGCATACTGCCAAGATATTGTGAAGTGTCAGGGACACGTTTCTTTCAGCCAAAGTTGCATGTGAATAATGGAAACCAAACTATTGGCTAACAGACTGTAGAGACATCAAGACGTAGGCATTCATATAATTCTATGCACAAACAAACTTCCAGTTGGACAAGGATAATGTATTCCATTACATAGCAGCATGTTTTTATTTTTATTTTGTTTTTCAATATGTGTATTTTGACGTCCGAATAGATATGTTGAAGCATACCAAAGTTCTGGAAGGTTTTATAGAAATGAGAAGACTGTAGCTTATAAGGTCCACACAGATCTGAATAGTACTAAATGGATCCAACTTGCTTCTTAAGTACAGCCGTTCCAATTTTGGCAGTGTTGTGTCTTATTGTAGTTCATAGTAATCCCCATTTTACTGTGCTTTGTAGTTTTCTCTTGCACTGTTATTGAAATGTGATTCTCTTTCTAGCAATTTGATGACAAAGTTGTCATAAGTTGATAAAAAACGAGTCTATGCTACATGTGCAAGTATTGCAGGAATTATTAATACATTTAACATATATGTTTATCAAAAACATCTAGTGCAGTTTGGAACTACTTATTGAAATTATTAATAAATTGCTCTTCCCAATCTTTTAGTACTGCTTTATTGACACTCCTAATCCATATCACCTCTTTGGTCGCTACTCCCATCTTACCAAAGGCCAGATGTACAAAGTATCTGGATAGTGAGTCCTAATTGGTGTTTTTAGCAAATTGCAATTAGGAAATCACTATTTCGTATGTACGACAGTACTCACGCATTATTTAGCAAATCGGTACTTAATTGGAACACTATTTAGGTAATCTTATTTTTTGATTGCCTAAATTGCGGCTTTGGCCACAATTAGCTACTGTCCCTTTTTGACATTGACTGGCGACCGGGGAGTGTTGATCAGTTAGAAACTGGAGAGTGTTCATGTTGGAGATTGCTGCACAGTATCTGTAGGAAGCTGGCTTTGTATATACTATACCAAAGTAAGGTATAGTGTGCACAGAATCCAGGGAGTCCACAGAGGTATAGTGGAGGCTAAATTAGGTAAATACTAACAGCTCTAATTTTGCATGGAGCACCTTCTATACTCGAGCAGTACAAAATGCTATACAGAATGAATATATTGTACATCCATTGCACACACCTGGTTACACCGGGTCAAAATTGTATGTCATGTATTGGGCAGATGAGGGCAGAGAAGAGTTTTGGGGGGGGAGTTCGGGGTACAAAGTTTTTATTCATTATGGTAATGATTGTGGCAAATTATTGCCTTTGGTATGCCTATTCTTTATCGCTGTGTAGGGCAATGTTGTTGTATTCTTTATAATGTCTTATTGACGGATTAAGTTTGCTGCCGGACCCCCGGGTTGTCGACCATTAAGCTGTGTATTAGACAAATCCTCTATTTATTTTCGCTGCCGGCCTCAGGGTTGTAGGCTCATTTCAGCTGTGTATTGCCTTACAAATGCAATAAAATCCTCGTGGGTGAGCAGCTACGCTTATCCAGAGGGTGTGTTATGCATTTATTGTATTCATTCAATCAAGGACTGAACACACCCACACTCAGAAACAGAATTCAGACCAATTAGGTAAGTATGAAAAAGGTATACATATGTTTTATTTTATAACCAAGCAGGACTTGGCACAGGCAAGTAAAATATACTCTCAAATGCAAGACAGTTCAAGGAAATGCAGTTATAATTGAAGTTGCAAATGTCACATGTTTGATTATGTTTGATTATGCTTTGTAAACAGTTTAAATTGCACAGTAATTCAGTTACTTTTGGATTACTTTGTATACTGGGGTGGTATGCCTAGGAAACAACCTTTACATCACGGACATTTCACCGCAATACCTTCACAACACAGTCGCTACAATGACCGCGTTGTTACCACACAATGCCATTATTACGCAAGTCATTACACTGACTTGCAGTAGATGGCGCTCTAACATAAGGAATAGTATAGTTTACTATTCCAACACCTTCCCTACTGTTGCGTAGGCTGGAGTTGGAATAGTAATAATGTTATGGGGCCATCTACTGCAAGTAATGACTTGCGTAGTAATGGCATTGCGTGGTAACAACGCAGTCGTTGTAACAACTGTGTTGTGAAGGCACGCGATGTAATGACTCGTGTAGTAAAGAGTCACATTCAGATACCACACCTTAGGATCACCAGCGGCACTGGGGCTGCCGGGTGCAGAGTGCAGGGGCCCAATGTTAGTCAATGGGGCCTTCGGTTAGGGACTGCTGACGACCAGGCCACTCGGATGTGGGAGCAAAGCTCCTGATGTTAAGGTCAGCACCGCAGGGGCCAACAACCAACAAAGGAGCTGTACCACCAGTGGCACTGGGGCAGCTGGGTGCAGGGTGTAAAAAGTACATCGGGAACCCTATGCTTTTCAATAGAGACCTTCGGTTTGGTAAAGTTGCTGCAGGCTCGGGCAGGGAGACTTCCTGATGGTGACCACCGGCTGGAGAGGTAAGTTTGGTTCATGGGGGATGCCTAGATACCATTGGTTGGGCCGCCCAAGGCCGTGGGGCATTGGGTGCAGGGGTGTCTTTTGGCATCTAGTATTCTTTACCAGCTCCGGTTGCGGTCATGGGCACCCTTCAGGTTGAGGCTGCAGGGGTCGTACGCTCCCTATTATTCCACACTCCAGTGAGAGGGGGCATGAGCCTCTCCCTAATTGGCTGAGTCCCCTTATCTTCAAGATGGAGGGGACTGAGATGTGTGCTTCACATCGCCTTCCCCACCTGAGGGGAGGGGTTGGCAAAGGTGGGCACACCTCTCTTCCTAGCTTGGTTTTTCCACCGATTCTCCCACCCAAAGTGGGGGCCAGAACCAGTGGGAGCCAGTTGCTGGGGGCAGCAAAAGGCAGGTACACAGCTTCCAAAGGCGAGAGGCCTGGGTGCACGAAACTTCCTGTTTCGTGGTCCCAGCCCATCCTGGGGGAGGAAGCATGACACCTCTGCCTAGGATGGGCTTTGCTTCTAAACCCAGAGAGCGGAGGCCCAGAAATCTCTCTGGTCATGGCAAATGCCAGGCAGCCATTCTGGAACCACACCAGGGCTGGTCTATCGATTTTCAGGGGATCTCTAAGATCCCCTCTGAGTGCATTTTACATTAAATCCAATACTTGCATCAATGTGAGTTTAATGTGCTGAGATGTTTGCTACCAAACTTCCATTTTCTTAGTAAAGCCATTATGGAGCTGTGAAGTACATAATGACCAACTCCCAGGCCATATACTTTATGGCTTTACTACACTAACAATGTCTAATAATGGGTGTAGACAATTTAGGGCTGCAGGGCTCATGCCACTGCATCCTCACCTTAAAGCTAGTGCACCCTGCTAGAGGAATGACTTTCCCAGGCCTTAGGTAGTGGATAGCAAGCATGGCACACAGATGGGTGTTAAGGTACAGGGTCTCCAAGGGTGGCACAATAGGTGCCGCAGGTCTTCCCTGGTCACATTACCCTTGGTTTCTATGGTACCTTTTATAAGGGACTTACCTGTGGCCACAGAGGTGCCAGTTGTGGGTACAAAGGTACAGTTTTGGGAAAGGACACAGGCCCTGGGAACCGGACAGGCAGGGACCCAGGACACAGCAAGTCAGGTGTCAGCTATCAGGACAAATGTGGTGGGTAACCATGCAAAAAGGGGCACTTTCCTACAGTATCCAACTTACATCTTCCTGTGTGTGTGCCATCCACTCATAAACATCTTTAAAATAGCAAGAAAAAATACGAAGAAAGAGACTAGGGCTATAAAACATAAACGAAAAAATTCTGAGAATCTATTTGAAATATTAACAGAGTACTGTTTTGGGCACCATGACAAACTGTTTGGAAAATCATCCCTCACACTGTCTGAATCACACAAGAAACAACGTTGTAAATCAATGCAGGAGAACATCAACACTTTTGGAGTAACACAGAGCTCCATTGAGGAAATCAGAAAACAATGGTATGATCTCAGACCCAGAAGAAAAGAGAAGGTGGCAAACCGACTTAGTGAGGCCTGAGAAACTGGAGGAGGTTCTCCCACTGTCCCAGCACCCACTGCAATTGAAGAACTGTTTGAGGCTACTCTGGAACCAGAATATTTTTGTGGATTTAGTACAATTGATACTTCTGACATACCAGGAACTTCTCAAGCTAAGTGTAATATTGCACTAGTAGCTAAACCATTTTGTGGTTATGCTTTGTAAAGACACTTATACATCCAGACAACCTTTAAATCTTTTATCTATAAATAATTTATTCAGTACTCGAGTTACACAGCATACAAAGTAATTACTAGGTGGTGTTGAAAGAGGCACACAGAGTGTTACCCGGGAACCTGTAGTGAGGTCAAGACAACTATGGGGAAGATCTGGAGCTCACTGTGTTGTCAATACACAATTCCAACAACCTTTGGGTAATGTTAATATAACAGAAAATGTGCCACTCTTAGAAGGTTTGGAGGCATCAATGGTGAAGGCTCAGCACCTGCAAAAAAGAAACAAATCAAACTTGTCAAAGAAAAACTGATAACTATTTATAAAAGCATAATAATTAGTTTACAAAATGTTGCAAATACTCTTGCTGAAAAGCAGATTTTCATGAATGAGAAACGTGATAGTTTGACAGATGCAAGCAATACTTTATGTGTTGAATTACATCAGTATAACATGAGTCGAAGACATAGGGAACGCCATTGCTCAGCATGTACTGATAGCTTACGCAGGTCAATAAATCACCTTGCACATGCCTCATCCACGCGGTCACATCTCGTACTATGAGTTTACAAGTTGAAATGAGGCACTACCGTGATGATGTCAGCAGAAGATTAATTCAAATTACTAATGCTGTGGAACTAATACAAACATTGCAAATTGCAAGTGTCACACAAATAAGTGAGGCTGAAAGTGAGGATCAATTAATTGTCAGCAGGATTTCTGCAACTGATAGTAGGAATCTTCGGAGAAACAGACATTGGGGAGGATGTAGGAGCTACAACATCTTCTTGAGGCAATCGCAAGCCCTAAAAAGTTATGTTACAAAGCCATTTTAACTTTTGTGCTTGTGCAACAATAAATGAATACCTTACTTTTACATTGAAAACATAAAAGAAAATCATATTGATTTATCTTTCATACATTTCCATACCTGAAAGTAGAGCAATATTATGGTTTACAAACTACAAAGCCTTTTTTCTTATTTTTTACATGTTAAATATTTGCCTTTAACACTTACCTAAAAAAATAATGGTTGGTTATGTTGGCACGTCTGACTCCTCCTTCTGCTGCTTTTTTCTCATCATGTGGTTGAGGTAGTGGCAGCTCTTCGTCCTCTGACATCCTTTCTTCTAAGCCTTTTCTTGTAGCTATATTCTGCAGATATGCACATATTACTATAATTTTGGAAGAGATTTTTAATGCATATTGGAGGGCACCACCACTCTTGTATAGACATCTTAATCTACATTTTAGAGATCCAAAGTTACATTCTATCACACCTCTTATTCTTCTGTGGGCAACACTGTATCAAGGCTCACTTCCAGTTGAAGGGGATAGATAAGAAGTTATTACCGAGAAGCATCGGGCATAGGCACTGTCACCTACAACAACGAATAACATATTAACAAACAATAATAAAAAATATGAAATTAATAGGTACATTAGAACAAACAAAAATTACCCAACAAATATCCATGCTCAAAACCGCCTTGTGTAAATGCCACTCTGTCTGAACATGAATGAAACATGGTGCAGCCTGGAAATATCAGTAACATATTTTGCATCATAAACTACTTGTATGTTCAGTAAATGAGTATTTTTCTATTACGAAATAAATAGTGTCAAATGGTGGGCATAGAACCCCATGTGTACCATTAATACATGTGGAAAATTGGCAATCCTATAAAACTCGATTTTCGTTATTTAAATTTCTGTGCATTGCTATGAAAATAAATATGCCTATTTAATCATTGCATTAACATAGCATCTATAAATGTACAAAACATTTAGATAGGGCACTCTGTGGAACTCCACAAGCTGCAGCTATAACACCATGTACCTACCAGAAGCTAAAAGGTGCAAAGTACATAACACCTGCCCATGGATGGAGATTGAATTACTTCGGAAAAGGACTACTCTCAAACTGTGGCTTTAAATCAGCTATGAGGTCCCAGATAACTGCTCTACTTAGCCTGAACTTTGCATATATTTCTTCCTGAATCTCCTCCTCCTCTGTAAACCAGCTAGTACCCACATTATTCTTATCATCACATATAAAGCTTCTATTTTAGAAGCTGCAGAGGCATGCTGGGGCTGTTTTTATAGTTGCACATAGTTACCACCTGTCTCGAGTTGGTGGTAAATTGCATGTGCAAAATGGTCATTTTGTGAATATTTGCAATTTGCGAATTACGTTACCAAACTGATAGCAAATTGCAATTAACGATTCATTAAATGCAACATGCTATTTTGAGTTGTAATGACTTGCAAATTAATCGCTTCACAAAAACAAACCTCTGAAATATCTTTAGTACATTAAAAATAGTGTTCTTGCGATTGATAAGCAGTTTGTGACTGATTACCTATTTGCAAACACTTCGTACATCAAGCCCTAAATTTCTAATTCCTATATGCCACATTATTTTTATTGATGTTGTTATATTTACTAATGTACTCTAGCATCACTCTTGCCAGTGAGGAAGAGATAAAATTCACACGTAGAAACACATTGCACCTGCAATTTAATAAGGAATTGTATTCAAATAGGCTGATAAGTGAGCTTATCAAAATCATTGGAATGTTGAATTCAGTTGCTCACGAAGAAGTCCTTAATTACTGTAGATCCTCTTAGATGCAGTTCTTCCACCAGAGACAGCCGGGTATGGAAGGGACAGAAGATGGTAGGTGATTATATTTCTGGCACATTCATGTGGAAATATGATTATTAGGTCTCACCGAAAGACAGCTTTTAGTTGTTTTTTGTAGAAGACCTATTTTGTACAATAAGAATACTTACAAAGGGATTTGGGCCATCCCATTGCTAAACCAGATGGCTTTCTTATCAATCTTATTTTCTTGCTTCTTTGATAGCTTCCTTCCTCTTCTTGTGGTTTGTCCCTACCCTGGAGCTTCTTTACTGTCTGACTGGATTACTTGAATCCTTCCTCTATTTATATTCAGGGAAATACTTGTTCAATGGCATTGCATGTTTCTTTGCTTTCCTTCACACCTTTCCTCCTCCTCCTGCGCTCTGTGTTGCTCCTACAGTCTCACAGCTCCTGTGGTCCCCTCCGCACATTTTAACGCTGTCCCTCAAACCATCCCCCTATTCCTGAATTGCTCCTCTGGTTCTCATTGCTTGCTGCCACTCAGTAGGATTGAGTTGCACTCCCACAACTGACTCCATCACCGTGCTTATGTATTGCTCTTCTCCTTCCCAGTCGTGTCTCTTCTTTCTTTGGAGGGCAGTCAGCTGCATACTGCTACTGGGCTATTCCTTTACCTAACAATCAATTGCACATATTTAATGTTTTTTTTAATTCACCACACCAAGAGGGGTGATTTCCATCTTGAGATTGTAAATAAATCCGGGACCACGCACGCAGTTCAGCGAAGACATCGCAGACTTCATCAGCCCGCACGCCCTTCCCTCCGCCGACTACATCCTCCTAGGGGACCTCAACTTCCACCTGGAGAACAACAACGACAGAAACACCACCGCCCTGCTGGACAACCTCGCCAACCTCGGACTCAAGCAACTGGTGGACACCCCCACCCACTACGCCGGACACACGCTGGACCTGGTCTTCACATCCAGCAAGCACGTCTCCTTCAGCTACGCCACCGGACTCCACTGGACAGACCACAGCTGCGTCCACTTCAGCTTCAGTAGAACTACGACCCACCTCCATCCGCAACGGGTCCCCCGCCGCAGCTGGAACAAGATCACCGCCGAGCAACTCACCACCTCCCTCAACCAGAACACTCCCACCAGCCCAACGGACCCCAACGTAGCAGCCAGCAACCTCAACAAGTGGCTCACCGCCTGCACCGATGACCTCGCACCACTCAAGAAACCTCCCAGCGGACCCGGCAGCAAGAAAACCCCCTGGTTCACCGACGAACTCAAGGAATCCAAGAAGAACTGCCGCAACCTCGAGAAAGCCTGGCGGCTCAACCGCACCACAGACAACTGGACTGCCCTCAAGCACGCCACCCGCAAACACCATCAACTGATCCGCGCCACCAAGAAGACGGCACTCAAAGAACGACTGGACAACAACGCCCACGACAGCAAAGAACTCTTCAGCATCGTCAAAGAGTTCTCCAACCCCAGCGCCGGAACCAGCGACATCACTCCCACGCAAGACCTCTGCGACTCCCTCGCCTCGTTCTTCCACCGCAAGATCGCCGACATACACAACAGCTTCGACCCACAGACCATGCACCCTACCACCGAACCAACGCCCGCCACCACCACCCTCTGCAACTGGACCCCGATCAGCACCGAAGACACCACCCGCACGGTGAACTCCATCCACTCCGGATCACCAACCGACCCCTGCCCACACCACGTCTTCAACAAAGCCGCCACCACCATCGCACCCCATCTCCGAGACACCATCAATGCCTCCTTCCACACCGCCACCTTCCCGGAGAGCTGGAAGCACGCCGAGCTGACCGCCCTCCTGAAGAAACCAACAGCGGACCCCACCGACCTCAAGAACTACCGTCCCATCTCGCTCCTTCCTTTCCCGGCCAAAGTCATCGAGAAGACCGTCAACATACAGCTTGCCGCCTTCCTCGAGACGAACGGATCCCTCGACCACTCGCAGTCCGGATTTCGGGCCAACCACAGCACCGAGACCGCCCTGATCGCAGCCACTGACGACATCAGAACCCTGATCGACAACGGGGAAACAGCAGCCCTCATCCTCCTGGACCTCTCCGCAGCGTTCGACACCGTCTGCCACCGAACCCTAGTGAAGCGCCTCAGCAACATCGGAATCCGAGAGAAAGCACTGGAATGGATCATCTCGTTCCTCACCGGAAGAACCCAGAGAGTCCGCCTCCCTCCGTTCAGATCCGAGGCCACCAAAGTCATCTGCGGCGTACCACAAGGATCTTCTCTCAGCCCGACCCTCTTCAACGTCTACATGAGCCCCCTCGCAGCCATCGCACGCCAACACAACCTCAACATCATCTCCTACGCCGACGACACCCAGCTGATCCTCTCCCTCACCAACGATCCCACCACCGCCAGAGCCAACCTACACGAAGGGATGAATGACGTCGCCGACTGGATGAGAAACAGCCGTCTCAAACTGAACTCAGACAAGACGGAAGTCCTCATCCTGGGATCATCACCCTCCGCCTGGGACGACTCCTGGTGGCCCCGGCCCTGGGCACCGCCCCCAAACCTACAGACCACGCACGCAACCTGGGCTTCATCCTGGACTCCTCCCTCTCCATGACCAGACAAGTCAACGCCGTCTCCTCGTCGTGCTTCAACACCCTGCGCATGCTCCGTAAGATCTTCAGATGGATCCCCACTGAAACCAGGAAGACCGTCACCCAGGCACTCATCACCAGCCGACTGGACTACGGGAACGCCCTCTACGCCGGAACTACAGCCAAACTCCAGAGAAGACTCCAACGAATCCAGAACGCCTCCGCACGACTCATCCTGGACATCCCCCGACACAGCCACATCACCGGACACCTGAGAGAACTGCACTGGCTCCCCGTCAGCAAGAGAATCACGTTCAGACTCCTCACCCACGCACACAAGGCCCTACACGACCTGGGACCCAAGTACCTCAACGACCGAATGACCTTCTTCACGCCCACGCGCCAGCTACGATCTACCAGCCACGCACTCGCCACCGTACCTCGCATCCGCAGAACCACCGCCGGAGGAAGATCCTTCTCCTACCTGGCAGCCAAGACTTGGAACTCCCTCCCCACTCACCTTCGACGCACCCAAGACCATCTCTCCTTCAGGAAGCAACTCAAGACCTGGCTGTTCGAGCAGTAATACACCCCTTCCCCCAGCGCCTTGAGACCCTCCCGGGTGAGTAGCGCGCTATATAAATGCAGTGATTGATTGATTGATTGATTGAATAAAAACATTTTATTTTTAATCTGCTTCAGCACCATAAACAGTACATGCACACTTTTGGTGACTCACACACCTGTATACATCATAACACTGAGCAGGTTATTTTAATTTTTTTCTCTTCAATACTGTTCACCCGCCATGCACAGTTTTGCCATCAGTAAATTTACAGCAAATGTTGCAGTGATATTATCAGTGAAACCATAGAAGATGTCATGAGTGATGTAATAGATGGGGAAATAAGTAGTGCATGGCGAGGGTGAGAGTTATACTTACCTTAGGGAATGAGATATAGTTACTTGAGATAACTCTAACTGCTGAATTTCTATGGTTTTGTGTGTGCTAAATCTGAACCTACCTATAACGTCACTGTAACCTTTGTTTTTTAAATACATTTCTAAGGTTTTTTAAATTCTATTTCTTAACTATAACGTCCCTGTAAACTTTGTTTTCTTCAGAGAATTTCTATGTTTTTAGTGGTATTTCCTAACTACAACATCCCTGTAACCTTTGTTTTTTTCCTGTGGCCCGCTCTGCGTTTTTCTGAATGTTTTACCTGAAACCATCCCCCCAGATCCTGAGTTGCTTCTCGTTGCTCACTGCCAATCAGCAGCATTGAGTTGCTCTCCCACACATGACTCCGCCACCCTGCTTATGCAATGCTCCTCTCCCTTCTCAGCCTTTTTTTTTTTTTTGGCGGACCATTAGCTGCATACTGCTACTGGGCTATTCATTTACCTAAAAATCAATTTTGCATACATTTAATGTTTTTTTAAACTCACCACACCAAGTGGATGTTGGCTATCTTGGAATGGTAAATAAAAATATGTTTTAAAAATCTGCTTCAGTACATGCACACTTTTGGTGACCCACGCACCTGTATACATCATAACACCGAGCAGGTTATTTTCATTTTTTTTACTTCAATACTGTTCACCCGCCATGCAGTTTTTTCATCAATAAATTTACAGCAAATGTTTTTTTTTTAAATTTTTTTTTTTAACCTTTTTATTTTTTATTATTGGAAGACAAGCAAACGACAGTAGTGCAGCACATACAAAGCATATTATGATTCAGAGACCAGTGCAGTGCAGTATTGTACATGGAAAGTACAGGCGCCAAGTCCAGCTGGGGAACAGTGTGGGCAGGAGCGATAGCACAATATCAGTAAATACACGAGGTGGAGCATAGCAATACAGATCATAGAAGTACATCAATAACGAGGATAGCAATCGTACATCCCTACAGAAAGAACAGTACCAGGCGAGTGGGTGCATATCCAGAGTTCATTAGGTCCTGAGCTGAGGCATCACAAGCACCGTCACAGAAGAGCAGGCAACGCGGCCCTTCCCCCCACACCATGACAATACAGTGTAAGCCATGCACGGTCCGGAGCATCAGTACACAGAACCCCTCCCGGTCACTGTGTCATATGGAGTGTCGTATACCAAGGGATGATCATATCAAACGAGACCCCATCAGCCCACCCCAACCCGATCCTCACTGTCCGAATCAGAATCTTGCACAGCCCTGGTAAGTAGGTACACCTGCAGTGGGCTCCAAAAGTACCTAGGCCTACAACGCACAGGCATCATTTCTGCGTAAACATTAAATTGGTCCTGACAATAGACAATATCCTTCAGCCAGTCTTCGAATCGCGGTATCCTGCCCCGCCCCCAACAGCAGGCTACTCGCCGTTTCGCTAACAGTAGTGCCACATCCACAAACCTGCGAGAGGTCGCCGGCACCTCCTTGGTATAACCTAGCAATAGGACCACAGGATCGAACAGCACCCCATCCTCCGTCATGACCCGAAGGGCGTCATGGACCTGCACCCAGTACTCTGAGATGGGCCCACACTCCCACGCCAAATGTAGGAAGTCGGCCCCCGCTGTATGACAACGAGCGCACCTATCGTCCTCCGCTAGTCGGAACCTGAGTTTCCTAGCTGGAGTGTAATAGAATCGGTGTATGAACTTATAGTGTATGATTTTTAAACGGCAGCTAGAGGAGATATTGGCAGTCACACCACAACAGTATGCCCACTGGTCGTCAGAAATAACGATTCCGAGTTCAACATTCCACTGCTCTCGTGCCCGACTGGGCAACGCCACCCTTTGTTTCCTAATGGCTCCGTACAACTTAGACACCAGATGCCGCCCATCCGAGAGCAACAACACATGGAGTGGTAACGCCACGCCCGGCTCCCTGGGGTACTCAGGCAGCAGCGCCCGCAGGCCCTGTCGCAGTCGGACATAATAGAACATTTCCAGCGGGGAGTATTCTCCTCCCCCAAAAAATTGCTCAGGGGTACGAAAAGTACCTCCACTGAAAAGGTCCCCCCAAGTAAGGATCGCAAGACGCTTGCACATTCGTTGGAATCCCGTCTCTCGTAACAAGGACAAGTCAGGGTGGTGCACCAAGGGCAGTGCAGGGGAGTAAAGAAATGTAAGAACCAGCGTCTTCGCAACTCGCCTCCAGGCATCCACCGTACACGTCACCGTCGTCTGGTGGGTGTCCACCTCCTCAACACGCCCCAGCACCATGCTATCCAAAGGAAGGGGATGAGCAACCCATTGTTCAGCAGCTACCTGAGGCATAAACGGCGTGGGACGCATCCAGTGATACGCATAGTGCGCCTGAGCGCTAACATAATAAAGTTCAAACTCTGGGACGTCAAAGCCCCCATCGACATACGGCCGCGTCAACGTAGACCATGCCACTCGTGCCTGTTTGCCCCCCCAGAACAATCGGATCAGCTCCGAACGGAGACGCTTGAAAAAAAACGCCCCAGGGTAGTACGGAATGTTTTGAAACAAGTAAAGGAAGCGGGGTAACACAACCATTTTTATCAGGGACGCTCTACCCGCCATGGAAAGAGGCAACGACATCCATCTAGTAATGCTATCTGCCAGTTTAGTTATAGCGACACCATAATTCAGCCTGATCGTTTCTTCCTTGTTCAATGCAACAACAATACCAAGATATCGCAGCTCCGAGTCACACCATTCCAGGGGGTAGTCAAGCGGGAAGCGGCGAACCGCTGCAGTGAGCGGAAAGAGTTGGGATTTCTGCCAGTTGATATGCACCCCAGAGATACCGCCAAAGGCAACAAACTCACGCAGGATCGAGTTAAGGTTCAACTGCGGATCTTTTACATAAAGGGTAACATCGTCCGCATACAGAGATATCCCAATTTGACGCTGGACACAATTAAACGCACTCCGCTGATGGAATTGGCGGACCCTACATGCAAGAGGCTCCACTGCGATGGCAAACAGGAGGGGAGAAAGGGGACAGCCCTGCCGGGTCCCTCTCGTGATAGGAAAAGTGGAGGACAGTACACCATTCACAACCACCCTGGCCACCGGATCGGTATACAGCAACTGGACCCAGGAGATAAAAATCCGAGGAAAGCCCATTCTGCACAGAACCTCTACCAAGTAACCCCATTCAACTGAGTCAAACGCCTTAGTAGGGTCCAGAAAAACAGCAGCTACCGGGAGCTCAGGCGCTATCGTCGGAATCAGGGAGAACAACGTCCGAAGATTATGAGATGTTGCCCGGCCAGGCACAAAACCCGATTGGTCAGGTAAAACTATAACGGGCATGAGCTCAGAAAGCCGAGTCGCCAAAACCTTGGCCAATATTTTGACATCGCAGTTGAGCAACGATAGAGGCCTATAGGACCCTACATCCAGGGGGTCTTTCCCAGGCTTGAGCAACGACATGATGGCAACCTCCCTCATAGATCCTGGTAATCTCCCCACCTCAAGGGATTCCTCGAAGACCTCCCGTAGCACCGGAGCCATAATATCCACGTAACATTTATAAAATTCGGCGGGTATCCCATCCAGTCCTGTGGCCTTACCATTATTAAGGGACATAATGGCCCTTCTGATTTCATCCACCTCAAGGGGCCTACCCAGAAATGCTCTATGATCGTCGGATAACCAGCAGAGCGCCAAATCGTCCAGAAACCCACCATACCTCACATCTCCTGATTGCTGCGTGGTGTATAAGTGTGTGTAATGATGTACAAACGCTTCTTGTATGTCGTTCGTGTCCCTACAGCGGGTGCCATCAGGTAAAACCAACTCCAACACATCCGAACTATGCCTCTGATGCCTCGTAAGTGCGGCAAGCACTTTCCCTGGTCTCTCACCTTCACAGTACCTCCTCGCTGTCCAGTATTTCCCCCTATGTTTCGCCTCCCGTGCTGCCTCCTCCTCGTATTCTGAGAGTTTACCCCGAAACTGATGCATGAGGTCAGGAGCAGGGCCATCCAGCATTTCACGCTCCAATTGCCGTAGATCATCCTCTAAGCTAGCAAGTGTACGAACAATAGTCCTGAGTACCCCACAGCTCTTGGAGATCGTGACCCCACGGATGGTAACTTTAAATGCCTCCCATATCACTTCCACACTGTCCACAGACCCCCTTTTCCTCGGGAAGAAGGCCTCCACTTCCTCGCCAAGCTCCGCCTTAAAGACGGGATCCAACAGGGCAGACGGAAATAGTCTCCAAGGTGGTCGCGGCCTGTGCAGGCCAGGCACCGATAACACAACCCTAACTGGACAGTGGTCTGAGTACGTCCTGGGGAGGCGCGCCGCACCTCGTAGTCCCGCCACTAGGCCCCTGGAGAGGAAGACATAGTCCAGTCTCGCCCAGGTACGGGCCTGTGCTGTGAAATGCGTGCCCTCCTTCCCCGTGAGGTGTATATATCGCCAACTATCAAGCAAGCCTGCCTCCTCAACAATGCCCCGTAAGACATCCCTGGCCTGGATATTGTACTGAGAGCTGCCTTCTGACCTGTCCTCGACAGCTCGCAATGCCAAATTAAAATCCCCCCCCCACACAATATGTGAGGCATCTACCTCAAGAATGTGGCCCCACAGTGTAAGGAAAAAAGCAGGAGAATCAACATTTGGTGCATAACAATTCACAAACAGCACAGTAACTTGTCCAATCCTCCCCCACAACATCACATATCTCCCATCTGCGTCCGTTCGTGACCCCAGCTCCTGGAACGTAAGTGATTTCCTGATCAGTATAACAACCCCACGTGCGTAAGAGGAGTACGATGAAAATTTCCTCACTGAAGCCCACCTCCCACCGAACGTATGTGCAGGTGCCAAGCGCAGATGAGTCTCCTGCAGCAATGCTATCTGTATGGAATGCCGATCAAGATATTGCAGCACATTACGACATTTCCTGGCATCATTCAGTCCACGTACAT
Organism: Lissotriton helveticus; assembly: GCF_964261635.1. Lineage (NCBI taxonomy): Eukaryota > Metazoa > Chordata > Amphibia > Caudata > Salamandridae > Lissotriton > Lissotriton helveticus. Next base: position 619,020,190 of record NC_136061.1, on the reverse strand, counting down.
TCCAAGACAAAATCGATATCTTATCCAACAGCACATCAGACATCACCCCCAAAGAATGCACGACAATGACCGCCAAAACACTGCACTAGGCGCAGCTCCCATCCCACGCAGCAAGCCTGCACCGCTATATACATCACACATCTCGCGCGCCGCACACCACATCCAACCATGCCGTCTTCCATACATTGCAACAAACCCCTCCCTCCCCAACACAGAGATAAACAGCCGTGCAACAAGCACGCATCACAACCAAAGAACCGCGCGCACCAAGTACGTACGCCAGGCAAAAGAGAACCTACCAGGGCATTCCTCCCTCCCTCCACCCACCTGACCAACCCCAACCCGTCAGGACCCCCTGCCACCCCCCCTCCCCAGACTCCAGGCATCCATTCAGCCATCCCGAAAAACAATAGTGGAAAAAAACGTAACAGTGGTGGGGTATTCCCGTTGGAGTGCCCACCAGAGGTGCACATAACCACCCTCTCGCACCACGCCGACCCCCCAGCCACAAGCTGAAGATACGACACAGGCACAGTGCGAGAGAGGGTGCCCGGAGCAGAGTATTAATAACAACCATCGTCTCAACAACAGATCCAACACGTGGAATCCCAGAATGTACCGGCGATCCACATAACCGCTCCCAGAAGTCATGCCTGTGAAACCCTAGACCCCAAGGGCAGCCATAGTATGCATGCGAAGCTCCAAATGACAAGGGCAGCCGCTGAGACATCATTGCAAAATATGTAGCCCAGTCCGTGCGCCGCTAGAAACCTGATCAAGCGTCCTCCTCCTCTCCTGCCGAGCGGTGGCCATCCTGTTCCGCCCCGTCTTGCCGGTCCGCAGCAGCACGCTCCTTTCTGAGACGCTTCACAAAGTCTTCCGCCTGTTGTGGATTCGTGAAGAAAGTCTGCCTCGCCTGATGAGTCACCCTCAGCTTCGCAGGGTAGAGCAGGGCGTAGTCCACCTGTAGGTCCCTAAGCTTTTTCTTGACCGCCAAAAATTTGCGTCGCTGCTCCTGCACCATCGGGGTGAAGTCCGGATACACAGTGAAATTGACCCCCTCAAAGGAAAGGGAGCGATTAGTGCGAGCCGCCCGCAGAGCCGCATCAGGATCCCGATAATTCAGGAGGCGCGCAATGATAGGGCGCGGCGCCGCACCCGTGGCCGGACGTGGCCCAAGGGTTCTGTGTGCTCGCTCCACAATGAACTGCGTGGAGAAAGCTTCCGCTCCAACCGCACCAACCAGTAGTCTCTCCACATACGTCTCCATTTTCCCTACATTTGTCGTCTCCGGCACACCTACAACGCGTATGTTGTTTCGCCGACTGCGCGCCTCCAACTCCTCATTCTTAGCGGCTATCACCCTCAGAATATTGTCCATCCTTGCCAGCTGCGTGGTATGAGTGGCCGCGGTGTCGTCGTGATCCGAGATGCGTTGCTCCGCCGCGGTCAGGCGTTCCTCATGAACATCAAGTTTTTGCACCACCGCGTCCATGCGTGAGGGTAGTTTGTCCACTTTATCCACAATGGTAGCAAATCCCTGCCGCATTTCTTGCATCATCTGCTGGAAATCCGGGGCAGTAGGCTGCGGACTAGCTTCAGCGACAGGCAGGGGGGGGAGCTGGAGCTCCCAGCCTCCTGCATCAGGCGAGCGCCCCTCCTAGAAGCCGCAGAGTCAAATGAAAGTTTAGGTTGCTTATTGTCCGGCTTCCCCATGGTCAAGCACACAGAGCCAGTAGCAGTTACCAGTCGCAAGGAGATGTAGGGAGATCTCCGGGTATAAGTCCACTGACCCCAGCCGATGTTATGCGTCTAATGTAGCCCCCCAGCAGAGCAAAATCCAGAATTAGGGCGCAGTAGCACTATACCCACGCAGTAGCACCAGCACCCTACAAGAATCACAGCATGCAGCCTCCACCGGGAAAGTAGGGGGCAGTCACAGCGGCAGCAGGCAAGGGGAGTCCGAAAGGGCACAGCAGAGGCACACCACAGCACACCACAGATCAATGAATGGAGCGCCACGCACAAGGCGCTATCGAGTCAACACGCAGGTATTAGCTACTATGCCTTCCCCCAAGGAGCAGAGCAGTACAGTCCATAGCAGCGTGGCACACATAAACACAGTAGGGGGGCACCAGTAGTCAGCGCAGCCAGTCGGGCCCCGCCAAGTCCAACATGGCGAGCTCCAGTGATCAGTAACTGTTGAAGGATAACGGCGTCAGACGGCAGAGAAAGCGGCCCCCCAGCAGCGCGATCAGCCAGTGCCTCCACAAGCTGCCTCCCCAGCTACAGTCAATCCCCGCTCGTATCCTGCAGGGGCCAGTCGGTCAGGAGGTCAGCACAGGCGGGGGCACAAGCAGGCATGCATGCCCCGCCACTCCCTACCGTGTAATTGCTGTGCCTTGAGGCCGTAGGCGGATCGGCGCCCCCGCCGCAGTTCCTCCACTGCAGCTCAGGGCGAACTCCACGACGACGCTGCACAGTCCCCGTCACCGGGTTAGAGCCACACACAAGGCCGACAGCCAAGTCCAGGCGGAGAGCATCGAAGAGACCCCGAGGGGGGATGGGATGAGGCCTCCACCCCACGTGTGTGGCAGCGGTCTATAGTGGACCGAGACGCCGGGCAGCAGAGCACCAGACTTCCAGGACGCTCAGCGGTGAATCTTCCGGACCCTGTAAAAACGGACAGGAACCTCCGATCAGTTCGGGAAGCGGACCGAGTGCAGTCCACAGCCCACCAGCCAATAATCCAGGGTCAGAGTGTCGAATGGTGACGTTGGAAAGGATAAATGACCGGATGAGAGCTCCGGGCTGCAGGAGCCTCACGGCAGTGCGGCCATGCTGCTGTGCGCCCTCTAGCGCCTCCCAATTTACAGCAAATGTTGCAGTGATATTATCAGTGATGTCATAGAAGATGTCATGAGTAATGTAATTTGTGGGTTAATTAGCTGTGCATGGCGAGGTCGCGAGTCATATTTACCTTTGGACACGAGTAATAATTACTTGAGATAACGATAACTGCTCAATTTCTATGGTCTTGTGTGTGTTAAATCTGAACCTAACTATAACATCCCTGTACCCTTTGTTTTTTCCAGTGAATTTCAACGTTTTTATGAATCATATTACCTAACTATAATGCCCCTATTACCTTTCATTTTTTCAGTGAACTTCTACATTTTTGTAATGCTATTTTCTAACTATAACAAAGATGTAACTGTGTTTTAAATACAAAAATATACATACATACACACACACACACACACATATATATATATATATATATATATATATATATATATATATATATATATATATATATATTATATTATATATACTTATTTTCTTAATAGTTGCATGCATGTCTTTCATTATGAATAAAGCAAAAGGCAGAAGTGGCCAGAGGTATATAGGGGTGAGTTTGTTGTGTGATAGTCGATGTTTGCTTGCACTGTAAAGCACTATAAACGTGTATTCACAATAAAATAAGTGCGGAGACACACAACAGCAAAGCACCTACCATTGTAATATTGGGTACCAGCCTGGGGCTGTAACGTGGGAGCGAGACATGGTTGCTCTTGGACCCTAGAGAGCAGAGTTCTTATCCTGGTTTCACAGCGGCACGAAATCAATTAATTGTTGCCCAAAATCGACAGGTTGGCATTAACAATACTATTCGCTTCCAATATGGGAACAATCTGGCAGTATAAACACCAGACCTCTTCAAGAAAGTAACCCTTTGTTTTGTAAGCAATAATCCCTTCCTGGGCAGCACCCAGGCTCCAACGTAGGATTCAAAATAAATGTCTAAAACCCAGGTACTGGATGTAGGGAAGGATGTTTTAATTTCTTCATTTTATGTGGCTCCTCTTCACCAGTTCTAAATGGGTTCCGTCCGATGCACTTGGCAGCACATGCACTTTGAATGTGGGGGCATTTGCATTGAATTCCATTGCATAGTGGACAGTTATGAGCGATGAGTCGCATTTATTGGTTGCAGATGATATTTTTTACTGTCTTATTACACCTTTCACCGTTACCACCGGATTTCTCAGCAGGTTATGAGCACGCGGTTCACAAGCGGCGAACATTTCAGAAGTAGTAATCCTAGGAAAGCTGAGTCACACCTTTAAATTATTGTAATATTAGGCTCCAACCTGGGGATGGAATTTGAGAGCGTGACATGGTTGCTCTTGGACCCTAGAGAGCAGAGTTCTAATCCCAGTTTCATAGCATCACAAAATAACACAACTGTCACCTAAACTTGACAAATCGATAATGATGATACCAGTCACCTCTGATAGTAGAACAGTCTGGCAGTATAAACACTGGACCTATTCAAGAAAGTAACTCTTTCATTTTTTTAAGCAATAATCCCTTCTTGGGCAATACCCGGGACTCCATGGCATGATTCAGAATGAATTTCTACAGCCCAGGCACTGACTGTACAGGTGCATGTTTTATTTTCTTCATGTTATGTGGCTGATCTCCACCAGTTCTAAATGGGTTCTGGCATATGCACTTAACAATCAATCAATCAATCAATCGGGGTTTTGTAAAGCGTGCTACTCACACATGAGGGTCTCAAGGCACTGGGGGGGGAGGGTGTCAGCAAATCCGTTCAGCCGAAGAGCCAGGACTTGAGAGCCTTCATGAAGGTGTTCAGGGAGGGGCGGGCTGTTGTCTGCCAGGAGTTTGTTCCATGTTTTGGCCGCGATGTGGGAGAATGATCTTCCACCTGCTCTGGCTCTGTGGTTTCACTGCGTTTCGGCCATAGCGAGGTTGGAAGATTGGAGGTTCCTCTTTGGTACGTGGAAGCTTATTCGGTCATTGAGGTATTCAAGTCCGGTGTTGTGCAGGCATTTGTAGGAGTGGGTGAGGATTTTGAAGGTGACTTTTCTCCACGGGGAGCCAGTGGAGCCTTCGTAGGTGTTGGTTGATGTGTTCGTGCCAGGGGGTGCTGAGGACGAGTCTGGTGGCGGTGTTCTGTATCGTCTGGAGTTTGCGGAGAAAGGACTTGTTTATGCCGGCGTACAGCATGTTTCCATAGTCAAGTTTGCTGGTGATGAGTGCGTGGGTGACTGTCTTTCTTGACTCAGGTGGGATCCACTTGAAAGTCTTGTAGAGTATTTGGAGGGTGTTGAAGCAGCTGGACAGCGTTGACCTGGCGGTCCATGGTGAGGGGTGAGTCGAGAATGCCGAGGTTTTAGGCATGGTCCGTGCACTTTGGACTTAGGGGCATTTTTACTGGATTCCATTGCATATTGGATAGTTATGAGCTACGAGTTGTGTTTATTGGTTGCAGGTGGTATTTTTTAGTGTCTTATTAAACCTTTCACTGTTACCTCCAGATTTCTCGGCAGGTTATGAGCACAAGATTCACAAGCTATGACCAATATGTCAAAAGTAGTTATTCCAGGGAGGGGGAGGGGGGGGGGGGGGAGTGGGCGTCGCCAAGATGGCGGCGGAGTAGGACGTGTTTACCTGTCCCTCCGGCGCCACCAGACTTTAGCTTTAATTATCATCTCTCCTGGTGCCCATCTAATCTGGACGCTGGGTCCTGCGGTGCATGCTGACCCCCAGGCATCAGCGGTGTGCTTATTTCTGCGCTGTGGGGTGGCTTTCTGCTTTTTCTGGGCAGTGCAGCCCAGTGGACCTGGTGAAGTGAGGCCGCTGCAGCGATCCCCTTCCCTGCGGTGCCCCGACTGCTTAGTGGGGCGACCGACGACACGGCTGAAGCGGCAGCTTTGTAGGCTAGAGAGCAGCATCCATTACAGAGCGGTGGAGGAGTGAAAACGGCGGCGAGGCACGCACCGCAACCGCCATTTTTCCGCATGGAAGATCCGGTCTGATCAGTGAAAGCAGAGCCCAGATGCACTGGTGGCCCAGCGACGTTTGGCCCATATGAACCTCGCTGTGGGATGGTAGCGATCGGACCCTCGGTGAGCGGGTTTGTGCTTCCTCGCCACAACTGAGAGGGGCCGAGGTGCTTGAGGCCCTGACGAACCGAGGAGAGGAGCGGAGGTGCGGCAGGCGCTGGGACGTAAATCTTGGTCCGCGAGTCAGCAGGCGGTGTGGGGCCTGGCTGGCGGTGGGGGCGAGGGTCTTGCTGGGCACCTAGAGCTAGCTTTGGTGTCTGTGGCGGCCCTTACACCGCCCCCCGCCTGGCTAGGAGGCGGCGCCAGGCATCGTGTGGAGAGAGCTGGGACCGGGAGCGAAGTCCGCGGTGAGGGCGTCCCCCACCACGGTGAGACCTGAGGGGCTGTAGCAGCTGTGGGCGCCCCCCGTGTGATCATCATTTGGGCCTTGCTGGGAGTCTGTGGCCTAGGAGCTGGAGGCCTACCTTTGGCCCGTGATTCAGCAGGCGGTGTTGGTTCCTCACCTTGAGCTGCGTCTCGCCTGAGAGCTCGGGGGAGAGTGCTGCTGAGGCCTTCTGCCCTGTGTGGAGCCCGGTGACCTGCTTCCATGCGTGTGCAGTGGGGGGCGGCAAGTGGTGGAGAACGGGCGCTTGCACCCCGGTGGTGATACTCGAACCGTGTATTGGCGGTCGGTGCTGTGTTGTGTGGCCCGACAGCGGAGAAGCGGTGACGTGGGGGGGCTCTCGCTGCGCACAGTGTGGGGTGCTACCTGGCCGTAGTCCTCCATACCCCCCCACTCTAGAGCGTTTTGTGGGCCAGACTTTCCATTGTTACTATTTCCACTACCTGAGGGGTGACCTGTGCACTGGGAACAGCAGGGGCTTGGATAAGCTGGTGGAGGCCCGACTCGGCTGTTCCTTGCTCGCGTGGCAGTGCCTTGGCCGGGAGATACCCGGAGCAGAGAAGGTCATGGGGGCTCCCCTCCACCCTGGATACGTACCCCACAGCGCGAAGGGGGTCTGCCCTTCAATACCCACGTAGGCTTGGTGGTACTGAGCTCTGGTAACTTGCTGATTGCCCTTGGCTCTAGGTCTGGGCCCCGCCAGGAGTGTGCCCCGACAGTGCTCCCTGAGGGGCTGATATCGCCTTTGACTTGACCACACGTTCCTACGCGTAGGCCTTTGCCCTAGACGACATGTCTTCCTCCAGGAGTAGGAAAGAGAAGCCTCTGAAGGATCTCCTGCAGAAATCGGCAGGTCAGTACACCTCTCAGGTAGACGCTAAATCACCGCAGTCTGAGGACAATGATTTGCCGGCGACCAAAGGTTTTATGATATAACTGTCCTCTGCTATAAAGGAGGATAACCTGGAGCTCCGCTCTCAGCTCTCCTCTGACCTGCGGGAGGTACGGCGAGATGTGGATGCCATTGGGGAGCGAGAGCAACCTTGGAGGAGCACAACTTGGGCCGTGAGGATGATCTTCACCAGCTCCAGCAAGATGTAATTCGCCTCACGGAGCAAAACCTAGATCTCCAAGCCCACGCTGAGGATTTAGAAAACGCTCCCGGCATAACAATATTAGAATTCGGAAGGTGCCATGGAAGGGGGAAGGAGATAACCTCCGTGAGTATGTCAGCGAGCTTTTCTGTCAGATCTTAGGAGAAGGCGATGAACAAGACATACAAATGGACCGTGTCCACTGTGTTGGCTTGCCAAGAGGTGCTAAGGCTCCCCCACCGGACATACTGGTGGGTGTCCACGATTTCCAACTTAAGGAGCGAATCCTTCGCAAGGCCTGCGACCTCAACTCGGTGCAGTTTCGGGGCCATCGACCGACATTCTTCCAGGATTTAGCGGCCTCCACCCTTGTCAAACATAGAGAATTTAAGCCCATCACTAACCATCTGCGTAAACAAGGCATCCCCTACTCATGGGGCCACCCGTTCCGACTTGTCTTCAAGCACCAGGGCAAGCTTCTTCAGATTCGTTCTCTGGACGCCGCCTACGTTGTCCTAGGGTTGGAGCGGTCCTCTTCTCAGCCTGGGAACACTGGATCTCCTCCAAGACGACGCATGCGCTCCACCGACTAGCAGCGTGTCGAGAAATCCCCCAGCCATCGAAACCGGTCATGGCCGCTAGTATGCTGGAGAGAGTGGCGGCTGTTTCATCTGTGGGCAAGTGACGGATAATACTGGCGTCCCTTGAGCTACATACGAATGGCATCAGGTGGGCTCTTTTTCGGCGCTGGAGGCGGGAATACTCTGTTGAGGTTTTGTACCATCTCTCAACCCTTGTATGGTGGATTTGCCCTGTATCAGGCACGTTATGTAACCTAGAATGGCGCCATGTTCCCCTAAACGTTTGATTCACGAGACAGACTGATGTCCCTGTACACAACTTTTGAGTTTCTTTCCTCATTATGTTCTCTTGCATTATGGTACAGGGATTGGGGTTTCGTTGGGGTTCTGGGGTTGCTTTTGGTGCTCCGCATCAGTTCTCTGGCAGGCATGGCGGATACATGGTCCGCGGTCATTGCATTCTTACTCACCTCGTACCTTTGATATTAGGCGACTAGATAGCTACTACTTATCCCCTGGATGCTATGGGTAGAGATTTAAAGGTTGTGAGCCTGAATGTCAGGGGGCTGAATAGCCCTGTTAAGAGCTCGGCCATCTTTTCACTTTTGGAAAACGCTGAGGGGGATGTGTGTCTGCTGCAGGAGACCCATCTCCTCTCCAAGGATACTAAACGGATGAGGGACAAGCGTTTCCCGCTACAACTGTGATCCTCAGGCCCGCTAAAAAGCATGGGGTGGCAATCCTTTTTAGCACGCATGCACGCACTCTGCAAAGTACTCTCCCATGTGGCTGATATTACGGGGAGATTCCTGGCTGTCCGCGTCCAATGAGGGGACACACAGTTGACGGTTGGCTCGCTGTATGCTCAGAACGAGTGGCAAGAATCCTTCCTGCGCCTGGCCCTCTCTGAGGTTCTGACATCTCCGGATGCATTGATCTTGGTGGGTGGAGACCTGAATATAGTGAAGGATAGGTCTGAGCAGCGGTCACATCAGGCAGGAGCTACATCGCAGGGGGGTAGACAATGGCTGACTGATGGTGGATTGCATCATGTGTGGCGTATCCAACACATTACTGAGCATGATTACATCTACTACTCCGCAGCGCACAATACCTACGCTCGCCTAGACCACTTTTTAGCCACAACCTCTCTCCTACCTCACTTAACTGCAGTGAATATTACCCCGTTCTCTATCGGATCATGCCCTCATCTCAGTTCAACTTATTTCCCATTATTATTATTTCCCATGGCAAGCGCCCGCTGCCCCCCGGCCTTTGCAACTCCCTGCTCCACTCGGAATCGGTTGCCACCCGAATACGGGACACTAACCAATTACCTAGCAGATAAAGACCAGGAGGGTACATCTTTAGCATCGGTATGGGAAGCCTTGAAATTGGTGGTGTGGGGGAGTTCATCGCGCTGGCGGCATCAATCGCGCGGCTACGCAATGATAAGCGCGCAGAGTTAGAGAAGGAAGTGGGAGCCCTGGCGGCAGTACACAAACGAACGGGGGCTCCAAGAATTTCGAGGGAGCTGGAAACAAAGCGGCGCATGCTGAAACACTTAGACTTAGATAGAGCTGAGCATGCCCTCCTGCACTTGCAACACAAGTTTTACCTAAGCCGGGACAAAAGGGGGGAGAATGTTGGTGCATAGACTAAGAACAATGGGCGCAGATGTCGACTATTCAGTCCATTAGAGAGTTGAGCATACCACAGACACCCTTATTGTGGATTCCTTCCGCCAGTTCCATCAGTGCCTGTATAGGGGGGAAAGGAACAACAGGGGTTTGGCTAAAGCGCAGCAAGGCCACGCCACTATGAGAATCAACAAAACAATGTGCCAGTACTGCGCAATAATTTTATAAATTTCACAAAACAATGAACAAAACAACTGTTCTGTATAGACCACTAGTACAGTCCGAATGAATCTTTCAATCAAATTGCTTTTAATTTTTCATAATTTTTTATCCGTATTTTTTAAAAGATTTATAAATTGGAGAAAAAAACTACAAAAATCGCCTATTTACAAAGTGAGCCCTTATTTTTTGTAAAAATCAGGGGAAGGGGATAATTACAGTGGAAAAAATTGGAATTTTTTTATAATAAAAAGAGACAGAATAGGGTAATTTATACCATAAGCATACTCAATCATTCCATGATACTATCATACAAATCTTACACTCAACTACTCACACTCAGAAAAACTAAAGGAAAATGAAAAATGTGAAGAGTACCTCACCTAGAAGTTTACGTTCCATAATATTTTGAAGGGGTGGGGTATTGATTAATACCTATTCTTTTACAAAACATCCTAAATAACAAAACAAAGGCCATCCAGCTTTTTGTAGTTTTACTCTTATATACCAGAAAAGTGAAATAACAGATTGGCCTAAACAAGTAAAAGGTCGACGCGTTTCGAAACCCCTTAGTTGTGGGGGTTCTCATCAAGACCAAGAAGAATTATCCTGAAAAACATAAAACATTCTTACTATTCTTACTCTCTATTCTGAATGAGCAACCTTCTACTTACGAACAGACATACAGCACTCAAAGTTACCTCTTAATGCTTGGTTGGATCGGTGCAATCAGGTTCTGAAAATGACATGTACGGGTATTAGTGGTCACATCCAGTCTTTTAAGTCTAAAAAAATTGCCTTCATTTTAGAAGATAGAGAGAATCTTACTTAGCACAGGGTTTTTGGCTTCACTGCCAAGGCAGTTCTTTCGGGATCTTATCTGTGAAATTTCTGTTTATAACAGGAACATACGGACAACCATTAGAGTCGGGCAAATATTGATAGTGAAACTCTTGCATACATTATGATGGATGGTTACCTTAGTCTGAAGAACTCTTTAGTATATTGTTGTCCGTTCTTCGAAAACGTATTACTCTGATCTTTTAATCAGCCTCTATGAAAAGAGAAAATTTAATCAGCTTCGTTTTGTGTTTGTCCCCGGTCATTATAAATTGCCAGCAGTATCTATCTGAAAAACCTACATGCATTGGGCTTCTTTTTAAACAAGCATTGAAAATGCAATAGGTCTCGCAATAGAAGAGTTTGACATTTTTCGTTTTGCAAATGGATGAGTGGCGTTGCGTGGATGAGTGGCGTTGCGTGGATGAGTGGCGTTGCGTGGATGAGTGGCGTGTGTGAGTGGCGTTGCGTGTGTGAGTGGCGTTGCGTGTGTGAGTGGCGTTGCGTGTGTGAGTGGCGTTGCGTGTGTGAGTGGCGTTGCGTGTGTGAGTGGCGTTGCGTGTGTGAGTGGCGTTGCGTGGATGAGTGGGGTTGGAATGCAATAGGTCTCGCATTAGAAAAGTTGTAGTTATTGGTCTTGTAAATGACATATTTTATTTATTTTTTCGTTGTTAAAATTGCTAAATTGATGGCTTTGTCATTTACAATCCCAATAGTTATAACTTTCGCGAATGTGACACCGATAGCATTTGGAATGCAACATGTTTTGTATTTACGTGACTTATATGGCAGCTCTCGTCGTTATGCTACATCTCTAGAGAGCAGGAGAGTGCAGCAGGGGAGAGAAGCACAGCAATGCAATATGTCTCGTATTAGGAAAGTTTGAGCTATTGGTATTGTAAAGGACACATTTTTTATGTATGTGCTTGTTTTTAAAATAGCGAAATAATAGCTTAGTTATTTACAATGCCAATAGTTTTATCTTTTGCAAATGTGACACCTATTGTAACACAATATGTGTTGTGAGGGTGAGTGAGGGTGAGGGGTTGAGGGTGAGGCGTTGAGGGTGAGTGAGGGTGAGTGAGGGTGAGGGGGTGAGGGGGTGAGGGGTTGAGGGTGAGTGAGGGTGAGGGGGTGAGGAGTTGAGGGTGAGTGAGGGTGAGGGTGAGGGGTTGAGGGTGAGTGAGGGTGAGGTGTTGAGGGTGAGTGAGGGTGAGGGTGAGTGAGGGTGAGGTGTTGAGGGTGAGTGAGGGTGAGGGTGAGTGAGGGTGAGTGGTTGAGGGTGAGTGAGGGTGAGGGTGAATGAGGGTGAGGCTGAGGGGTTGAGGGTGAGTGAGGGTGAGTGAGAGTGAGGGTGAGTGAGGGGTTGAGAGTGAAGGGTTGAGGGTGAGTGAGGGTGAGGGTGAGGGGTTGAGGGTGAGTGAGGGTGAGGGTGAGGGGTTGAGGGTGAGTGAGGGTGAGGTGTTGAGGGTGAGTGAGGGTGAGGGTGAGTGAGGGTGAGGTGTTGAGGGTGAGTGAGGGTGAGTGAGGGTGTGGGGTTGAGGGTGAGTGAGGGTGAGGGTGAGGGTGAATGTGGGTGAGGCTGAGGGGTTGAGGGTGAGTGAGGGTGAGTGAGAGTGAGGGTGAGTGAGGGGTTGAGGGTGAAGGGTTGAGGGTGAGTGAGGGTGAGGGGTTGAGGGTGAGTGAGGGTGAGGGGTTGAGGGTGAGTGAGGGTGAGTGTGGGTGAGGGTGAGTGAGGGTGAGGGTGAGTGAGGGTGAGGGTGAGTGAGGGTGAGGGGTTGAGGGTGAGGGTGGGTGAGGGTGAGTGTGTGTGAGGTGCTGAGGGTGAGTGAGGGTGAGGGTGAGGGTGAGTGAGGGTGAGGCTGAGGTGTTGAGGGTGAGTGAGGGTGAGTGAGAGTGAGGGTGAGTGAGGGGTTGAGGGTGAAGGGTTGAGGGTGTGAGGGTGAGGGTGAGGGGTTGAGGGTGAGTGAGGGTGAGGGTGAGGGGTTGAGGGTGAGTGAGGGTGAGGCGTTGAGGGTGAGTGAGGGTGAGGGTGAGTGTGGGTGAGGGTGAGTGAGGGTGAGGGTGAGTGAGGGTGAGTGAGGGTGAGGGTGAGTGAGGGTGAGGGTAGGTGAGGGGTTGAGGGTGAGTGAGGGTGAGGGTGAGGGTGAGTGAGGGTGAGGCTGAGGGGTTGAGGGTGAGTGAGGGTGAGTGAGAGTGAGGGTGAGTGAGGGGTTGAGGGTGAAGGGTTGAGGGTGAGTGAGGGTGAGGGTGAGGGGTTGAGGGTGAGTGAGGGTGAGGGTGAGGAGTTGAGGGTGAGTGAGGGTGAGGCATTGAGGGTGAGTGAGGGTGAGGGTGGGTGAGGGTGAGTGAGGGTGAGGGTGAGTGAGGGTGAGGGTGAGGCTGAGGGGTTGAGGGTGAGTGAGGGTGAGTGAGAGTGAGGGTGAGTGAGGGGTTGAGGGTGAAGGGTTGAGGGTGAGTGAGGGTGAGGGTGAGGGGTTGAGGGTGAGGCGTTGAGGGTGAGTGAGGGTGAGTGTGGGTGAGGGTGAGTGAGGGTGAGGGTGAGTGAGGGTGAGTGAGGGTGAGGGGTTGAGGGTGAGTGAGGGTGAGGGTGAGTGAGGGTGAGTGAGGGTGAGGGTGAGTGAGGGTGAGGGGTTGAGGGTGAGTGAGGGTGAGTGAGGGTGAGGGTGAGTGAGGGTGAGTGAGGGTGAGGGTGAGTGAGGGTGAGTGAGGGTGAGGGGTTGAGGGTGAGTGAGGGTGAGGGGTTGAGGGTGAGTGAGGGTGAGGGTGAGGCTGAATGAGGGTGAGGCTGAAGGGTTGAGGGTGAGTGAGGGGTTGAGGGTGAAGGGTTGAGGGTGAGTGAGGGTGAGGGTGAGGGGTTGAGGGTGAGTGAGGGTGAGGGTGAGGTGTTGAGGGTGAGTGAGGGTGAGTGTGGGTGAGGGTGGGTGAGGGTGAGTGAGGGTGAGTGAGGGTGAGGGTGAGTGAGGGTGAGGGGTTGAGGGTGAGTGAGAGTGAGGGTGAGTGAGTGTGAGGGGTTGAGGGTGAGTGAGGGTGAGGGTGAGTGAGGGTGAGGCTGAGGTGTTGAGGGTGAGTGAGGGTGAGTGAGAGTGAGGGTGAGTGAGGGGTTGAGGGTGAAGGGTGTGAGGGTGAGGGAGAGGGAGAGTGAGGGTGAGTGAGGGGTTGAGGGTGAAGGGTGTGAGGGTGAGGGTGAGGGGTTGAGGGTGAGTGAGGGGTTGAGGGTGAGTGAGGGTGAGGTGTTGAGGGTGAGGGTGAGTGTGGGTGAGGGTGAGTGAGGGTGAGTGAGGGTGAGTGAGGGTGAGGGGTTGAGGGTGAGTGAGGGTGATGGTGAGGTGTTGAGGGTGAGTGAGGGTGAGGGGTTGAGGGTGAGTGAGGGTGAGGGTGAGTGAGGCTGAGGGGTTGAGGGTGAGTGAGGGTAGGTGAGGGGTTGAGGGTGAGTGAGGGTGAAGGTGAGTGAGGGTGAGGCTGAGGGGTTGAGGGTGAGTGAGAGTGAGGGTGAGTGAGGGGTTGAGGGTGAAGGGTTGAGGGTGAGTGAGGGTGAGGGTGAGTGAGGGTGAGGGGTTGAGGGTGAGGCGTTGAGGGTGAGTGAGGGTGAGGGTGAGTGTGGGTGAGGGTGAGTGAGGGTGAGGGTGAGTGAGGGTGAGTGAGGGTGAGTGAGGGTGAGGGTGAGTGAGGGTGAGTGAGTGTGAGTGAGGGTGAGTGAGGGTGAGGTGTTGAGGGTGAGTGAGGGTTTGAGGGTGAGTGAGGGTGAGGGTGAGTGAGGGTGAGGGTGAGGGGTTGAGGGTGAGTGAGGGTGAGGGTGATTGAGGGTGAGGGGTTGAGGGTGAGTGAGGGTGAGTGAGGGTGAGGGTGAGGGTGAGTGAGGGTGGGCGAGGGTGAGGGTGTGAGGCTTATTGAGAATGTGTGTGGGTGTGTGAGGATGTGTGAGAGTGTGTGAGGGCGGGTGTGTGTGAGGGTGGGGGTGTGTGAGGGTGGGGGCATGTGAGGGTGTGTGGTTGAGGTCATGAGGGTGAATGAGGGTGTGTGAGGGTGTGAGGGTGAGTGAGGTTGAGGGTGTGAAGGTGTGTGAGTGAGGGTGGTGGTGGGTGAGGGTGTGTGAGTGTGAGGGTGTGTGTGTGAGGGTTAGTGAGGGTGAGTGTGTTGTAAGGGTGGGGGGGTGAGGGTGGGTGTGAGTGAGGGTGTGTGAGGGTGAGGGTGTGTGAGGGTGTTTGTGTGTTGTGTATTTGTGTGATTGTGGTGTTTGTGCTTGTGTGACTGTCCCATAATTATATTAACGTATTTAAGTTATAGCGTTCTAGTTTTTATTTGGAATCCCGTACTATTTTGATTGACGTCCGTGTCAGCCAATGAGATTTCAAAATCCTCTCACGTTGCGTAACAATTTACTCGCGTCTAATTGGAAATCCCCATATTGTTGAAAGCGGGTCCCGTGTAAGGAGTGTTGGCTTCGTTGTCTGTTCCGTGCATCGTTCGACAGGTAAGTTGTTATTTGTTGTTTGTTTTGTGTGTGTATAGTGTTATGAATTATTCGATTTGTTGTTTCCTATTAGTTTTATTGGCATAGTAGTGTCTTTGTTTTGCAACGAAGGATGTTTATTTTGAATTGTCGGCTCTTTATGTATGTAATGCATTGTATCCTATTGTTCAGATCTAATTTTTAAAATGGTTGTTTTTGGTTAGTAGTTGTGTTAATAATTAGAGAAGTTTTTTTTTTGTGTGTAATTGTGTAGTATGTTGTATATCTGCGTGAATAATTTATATTGTTTCATCTTTTCCTTTATGTTATTTCAGTTATTATTAAATGTATGTTTGTATAGCTTTTTATTTTGATGTGTATGTAAATTTCGTGCTGTGGTTTGTGATACTTCCTCTTCTTTAATAATTAATGCAATGTCTCCGCTTTGTGTTACGATGTATTTTTAAAGCAATATTGTCTTGTTATATATGCTTTCTCCATGTTGCTATCAGAATTTTGACTTATGTCCACATTACTGTAGAGTAGGGAAAAATTTTTTTGGGTATATTGGATGTAATTTCGTGTGAATAAATGCTCGTATTATATGCGTACGGCTTTTTGTGTAACTCTTGACAATTGTGTTTAATCCGTCCCATTCCCCGGGTGAATAATGCTTATTTATTCCCCCAATAAAAAATAGGCTGTTTCACATTTGTGTTTGTACATCCTCGTCCTCGCTTCCTGCCAGATATTTCTTCGTTGTTTTGTTGGTGTTATATTGTCCGAATAATTTTTGTTTTGTGACCTGAAGCCTGATAAACATCATTGCATGCTGTAGCTCACATTTGTTTTGTGAAGCTAAGAGACCTATGTAATGTTTATTGATGCTGTTAGCGCTGAATCCAAGTTGCGTAATATGTTTCTTATATTTGATGTAATTCCGTGTGAATAACTGCTATTGTTATATGCGTACGGCTTTTTGTGTAACTCTTGACCATTGTGTTTAATCCGTCCCATTCCCCGGATGAATAGTGCTTGTTTATTGCCCCAATCAAAAGTTGGCTGTTTCACTTTTGTGTTTGTACATCCTCGTCCTCGCTTCCTGCCACATATTTTTCTTTGTTTTGTTGGTGTAATATTGTACGAATGATTTTTGCTTTTTGGCCTGAAGCCTGATCAACATCCTTGCATGCTGTAGCTCACTTTTGGGAAGTATATTTTGTGTGTAACGTATCTGATGCACTACTCCGTAGACCCCCTTTTTTTCCGTCCTAAAAGTTGTTTGTCTATGAAAATGGCATAACATTCATCAATTTGCAGAGTGGGTGAATGATGCAGAGTGGGTGAATGATGCAGAGTGGGTGAATGATGCAGAGTGGGTGACTGAAGCAGAGTGGGTGACTGAAGCAGAGTGGGTGACTGAAGCAGAGTGGGTGACAGATGCAGATTGGGTGAAAGATGCAGATTGGGTGAAAGATGCTGAGTGGGTGAAAGATGCAGAGTGGGTGAAAGATGCAGAGTGGGTGAAAGATGCAGAGTGGGCTAAAGATGCAGAGTGGGTGAAAGATGCTTAGTGGGTGAAAGATGCTTAGTGGGCGAAAGATGCTTAGTGGGCGAAAGATGCAGAGTGGGCGAAAGATGCAGAGTGGGCGAAAGATGCAGAGTGGGTGAAAGATGCAGAGTGGGTGAAAGATGCAGAGTGGTTGACTGAAGCAGAGTGGTTGACTGAAGCAGAGTGGGTGACTGAAGCAGAGTGGGTGACTGAAGCAGAGTGGGTGACTGAAGCAGAGTGGGTGACTGAAGCAGAGTGGGTGACTGAAGCTGAGTTTGTTCAATTAGCCATTAGAAATGTAAATTACTTTACTGTGTTAAGGTTGTATATTTTAATGGATGCATTTCTTTAACTTATTAAAATAAAAATTTGATAAGTAAACACACTTGAGCTTCATATTGTTTCGAAATTTACCCCCATGGATTTTCAAAATCTGAAATAATTATGTCGACACATGGTATTCATCCATCTCCAAGATGCCCTCTGAATTAAATAAATTTCAAGAACAAGAAAATAATTGACACGTCATCAACCCTAAATTAAACACTTGTATAGTTTCACTACCAACTATAAAGCTCTTAATATGTTTAGAACAGATAGGAACACACATTGCTATATTTTTTATTCTTTGGTTTGGGCCTGGCATAATGATGGGTTGTTTGACTTTGGAAAGATAACATGTTGGAGGACGTCTCCACACAAAGAGTATAGTGCAGGCACACAATATAGACCCCATCAGATTTGGAACCACATGGCTTACTGCTTAAATCAAGGTCAATCATTGATCTGCTGTTGGTTGTTGGGTTGTGAGTGAGCCTATTAAAGACCATATTTTGCAGGTGCTTGAAGGAAGAAGAGGTTGTTGTTGGAGGCGGTGAAAGGGTAAACACATGTTGTTTTAGTACGAGTATAATAGTTTGATGAAGCAGAGGGAGCTGAAAGCCACCAGCATCCAATCCGAACCTGTCCATACAGCCTTCCACTTATCCTTCCATTCAGCTCTATCTTTCTGAATACCTACCGTACCACCTGCGTGTCTGTCTGTCTGTCTATCTATCTATCTATCTATCTATCTATATATATGTATATATTTATTTATCTGTCTGTCCATCCTATGTGAAGTGGCTCATCGAATTATAGCTGGCATGTTTACTCTATTGCAACAGATTGAAACCTAACATCTTTAAATGCTGATTTAACACGTCAGCTGCACTTGCTGCTTAATCATCCTTGGCAGCGTTTCATTGCCTCTGAAATACCCATTCAGCAGACATCATTGCTTAATTGCTGTATAAAGACATTATCTGACATCAACGTACTGTTCCGGGACTGGATCTTCGAGTGATGAATTACTAAATTAATAGCTGTGTTCCTACTTGAAGTGAAGCTACAATGCTCAGCGATTATCCACACATGTAGTGTGAATGTTCATCAATATACATGGAGAAAATTATATTAGCAGGGAAATTGACTTTTAGAAAATGCAATAGGTCTCGCAATAGAAGAGTTTGACATTTTTCGTTTTGCAAATGGATGAGTGGCGTTGCATGGATGAGTGGCGTTGCGTGGATGAGTGGCGTTGCGTGGATGAGTGGCGTTGCGTGGATGAGTGGCATGTGTGAGTGGCGTTGCGTGTGTGAGTGGTGTTGCGTGTGTGAGTGGCGTTGCGTGTGTGAGTGGTGTTGCATGTGTGAGTGCCGTTGCGTGTGTGAGTGGCGTTGCGTGTGTGAGTGGCGTTGCGTGTGTGAGTGGCGTTGCGTGTGTGAGTGGCGTTGCGTGGATGAGTGGGGTTGGAATGCAATAGGTCTCGCATTAGAAAAGTTGTAGTTATTGGTCTTGTAAATGACATATTTTATTTATTTTTTCGTTGTTAAAATTGCTAAATTGATGGCTTTGTCATTTACAATGCCAATAGTTATAACTTTCGCGAATGTGACACCTATAGCATTTGGAATGCAACATGTTTTGTATGTACGTGACTTATATGGCACCTCTGGTCGTTATGCTACATCTCTAGAGAGCAGGAGAGTGCAGCAGGGGAGAGAAGCACAGCAATGCAATATGTCTCGCATTAGGAAAGTTTGAGCTATTGGTATTGTAAACGACACATTTTTTATGTATGTGCTTGTTTTTAAAATTACGAATTAATAGCTTTGTTATTTACAATGCCAATAGTTTTATCTTTCGCAAATGTGACACCTATTGTAACACAATATGTGTTGTGAGGGTGAGTGAGGGTGAGGGGTTGAGGGTGAGGGGTTGAGGGTGAGGTGTTGAGGGTGAGTGAGGGTGAGGGTGAGTGAGGGTGAGGTGTTGAGGGTGAGGGGTTGAGGGTGAGTGAGGGTGAGGGTGAGGTGTTGAGGGTGAGTGAGGGTGAGGTGTTGAGGGTGAGTGAGGGTGAGGTGTTGAGGGTGAGTGAGGGTGAGGGTGAGGGTGAGTGAGGGTGAGGAGTTGAGGGTGAGTGAGGGTGAGGGTGAGGGTGAGTGAGGGTGAGGCTGAGGGGTTGAGGGTGAGTGAGGGTGAGTGAGAGTGAGGGTGAGTGAGGGGTTGAGGGTGAAGGGTTGAGGGTGAGTGAGGGTGAGGGTGAGGGGTTGAGTGAGGGTGAGGGTGAGGGGTTGAGGGTGAGTGAGGGTGAGGCGTTGAGGGTGAGTGAGGGTGAGGGTGAGTGTGGGTGAGGGTGAGTGAGGGTGAGGGTGAGTGAGGGTGAGTGAGGGTGAGGGTGAGTGAGGGTGAGTGAGTGTGAGTGAGGGTGAGTGAAGCTGAGGGTGTGTGACGGTGTGTGAGGGTGTATGAGCGTCAGTGAGTGTGTTTGCTGCATGTCTGATGCTTGTGGATGTCTGTTGCTTGTGGATGTCTGTTGCTTGTGTATGTCTGCAGCTTGTGATGCTTGTGGATGTATGACGCTTGTGGATGCCTGATGCTTGTGGATGTCTGATGCTTGTGATGCTTGTGGATGTCTGATGCTTGTAGATGTCTGATGCTTGTGATGCTTGTGGATGTCTGACGCTTGTGGATGTCTGTTGCTTGTGTATGTCTGATGCTTGTGGATGTCTGCTGCTTGTGATGCTTGTGGATGTCTGATGCTTGTGGATGTCTGCTGCTTGTGGATGTCTGTTGCTTGTGTATGTCTGCAGCTTGTGATGCTTGTGGATGTATGACGCTTGTGGATGCCTGATGCTTGTGGATGTCTGATGCTTGTGATGCTTGTGGATGTCTGATGCTTGTAGATGTCTGATGCTTGTGATGCTTGTGGATGTCTGATGCTTGTGGATGTCTGTTGCTTGTGTATGTCTGATGCTTGTGGATGTCTGCTGCTTGTGATGCTTGTGGATGTCTGATGCTTGTGGATGTCTGCTGCTTGTGATGCTTGTGGATGTCTGATGCTTGTGGATGTTTGTTGCTTGTGGATGTCTGTTGCTTGTGGATGTCTGTTGCTTGTGGATGTCTGTTGCTTGTGGATGTCTGCTGCTTGTGATGCTTGTGGAGGTCTGACGCTTGTGGATGGGTGAGTGGGTGAAAGGTACAGAGTGGATGAAAGGTACAGAGTGGGTGAAAGGTACAGAGTGGGTGAAAGGTACAGAGTGGGTGAAAGGTACAGAGTGGGTGAAAGGTACAGAGTGGGTGAAAGGTACAGAGTGGGTGAAAGGTACAGAGTGGGCGAAAGGTACAGAGTGGGCGAAAGGTACAGAGTGGGTGAAAGGTACAGAGTGGGTGAAAGGAACAGAGTGGGTGAAAGGTACGGAGTGGGCGAAAGGTGCAGAGTGGGTGAAAGGTAGAGAGTGGGTTAAAGGTACAGAGTGGGTGAAAGGTACAGAGTGGGTGAAAGGTACAGAGTGGGCGAAAGGTACAGAGTGGGCGAAAGGTGCAGAGTGGCCGAAAGGTACAGAGTGGGTGAAAGGTACAGAGTGGGTGAAAGGTACAGAGTGGGTGAAAGGTACAGAGTGGGTGAAAGGTACAGAGTGGGTGAAAGGTACAGAGTGGGTGACTGAAGCAGAGTGGGTGACTGAAGCAGAGTGGGTGACTGAAGCAGAGTGGGCGAATGAAGCAGAGTGGGCGAATGAAGCAGAGTGGGTGAATGAAGCAGAGTGGGCGAAAGATGCAGAGTGGGCGAAAGATGCCGAGTGGGTGAAAGATGCAGAGTGGTTGAAAGATGCAGAGTGGTTGAAAGATGCAGAGTGGGTGAAAGGTACAGAGTGGGTGAAAGGTACAGAGTGTGCGAAAGGTACAGAGTGTGCGAAAGGTACAGAGTGGGTGAAAGGTACAGAGTGGGTGAAAGGTACAGAGTGGGTGAAAGGTGCAGAGTGGGTGAAAGGTGCAGAGTGGGTGAAAGGTACAGAGTGGGTGAAAGGTACAGAGTGGGTGAAAGGTACAGAGTGGGTGAAGGGTACAGAGTGGGTGAAAGGTACAGAGTGGGTGAAAGGTACAGAGTGGGTGAAAGGTACAGAGTGGGTGAAAGGTGCAGAGTGGGCGAAAGGTGCAGAGTGGGTGAAAGGTACAGAGTGGGTGAAAGGTACAGAGTGGGTGAAAGGTACAGAGTGGGTGAAAGGTGCAGAGTGGGTGAAAGGTACAGAGTGGGTGAAAGGTACAGAGTGTGTGAAAGGTACAGAGTGGGTGAAAGGTACAGAGTGGGTGAAAGGTACAGAGTGGGTGAAAGGTACAGAGTGGGTGAAAGGTAAAGAGTGGGTGAAAGGTACAGAGTGGGTGAAAGTGGGTGAAAGGTACAGAGTGGGTGAAAGGTACAGAGTGGGTGAAAGGTACAGAGTGGGTGAAAGGTGCAGAGTGGGTGAAAGGTGCAGAGTGGGTGAAAAGCACAGAGTGGGTGAAAGGTACAGAGTGGGTGAAAGATTTAGAGTGGGTGAAAGATTTAGAGTGGGTGAAAGATTTAGAGTGGGTGACTGAAGCAGAGTGGGTGAATGAAGCAGAGTGGGTGACTGAAGCAGAGTGGGTGACTGAAGCAGAGTGGGTGACTGAAGCAGAGTGGGTGAATGAAGCAGAGTGGGTGAATGAAGCAGAGTGGGTGACTGAAGCAGAGTGGGTGACTGAAGCAGAGTGGGTGACTGAAGCAGAGTGGGTGAATGAAGCAGAGTGGGTGACTGAAGCAGAGTGGGTGACTGAAGCAGAGTGGGTGACTGAAGCAGAGTGGGTGACTGAAGCAGAGTGGGTGACTGAAGCAGAGTGGGTGAATGAAGCAGAGTGGGTGAATATATATGTCTGATGCTTGTGGATGTCTGATGCTTGCATGTCTGCTGGGGTGACAGCGTCAGTACAAGTCAAGCTCTAAGTTGGTGTGTGTCAGAACTGGTTGCCTCGGGGAAAAATACAAGTTCTCCCTGTAAATAAAGAAAGAGGAGGTGAGAAAGGAGGGACCGGCTTGGAGCTGGGAAAGAGGCTGAAAGGGAGGGGAGAATGCATAGAGCGTATTCCAATGAAGTCTGTTGCGAGGCGTGGGGGGCAGCCTTTGATGTGCGAGAGAGCTGCCGTGAAAGAAGTAAACAGCAGGCATGTAATTAGGGGGGAGGAGAAGTCGCGCTGGGGTGAATACCTGAGGCCAAGCTGCCCACGGGAGGGAGGCTGATGGCTGTGATGTGGACGCGCGTCATGAACTAGCCTCTTGTTGCCTGTGGGAGGGAAGACGGAGGGAAGGCAGAGAAGGGGAGGGGGGATGAATGCGACACGGCGGGCAGGGGAGGGGGCGGAGCGGGGAGAGCGGCATGAGGGTGTGAAAGCAGCAGGGGCCTGGAGTGCGGCTAAGGGAACTGAAGAAATGCGACACGGCAGGCAGGGGAGGGGGCGGAGCGGGGGTGTGGGAGGAGTGCGGCTGAGGGAAAATACATGCAAACAGGCGGCTGGGGGCATGTGCACGCGCTTTTAAGCTCAATGCACATGCGCATTAAGCTTGAATTTCACGGGCACTGCAAGGAATCGCCACGATACCTTGCAAGTTGGTTAAAGACTGTTTAAGCCCCTATAGTCTCGCAAGCTCGATGCGCATGCGCATCGACAGGCGAGACCTAAAAATGATGATTTTAAATGATTGTGCTCTACTTTCTAACTAAAAGTTGTCCTCTTCCAGTACTTACTGGAAGATTAAATGCACGCGCTGGAATTGTACGATGTTGTCTCAATGTTTGGTTTCCAAACGTGAGGAACGTCTTCTTTGATACTAGTACTGACAACCAAAACGGGCATGTTTCGTGTACCAAACTTGACTCGTTTGTCGAATTCTTTGTATAGAACATCGCGGTTTTGTTCACATTCTAGTAACCTTAGTGCCAGATTAGGCAATTTTAAATGGGCCACTTGTTATACAAACCGGCGGGCTTTTGTGCATTTATATAGTTTGTTCGCGCACAGAGACCTTGCTTTTACATCCTGGTTGTGCAATATATCTGGTGACTATGGTTAATATATTGAGGCTGTAAAGCTCAAAATTTGTTTCTTTACTCTGTTAAGTTTCAGGATACAAATATATCGGGCTGCTTCCCACCTCAATAGCTTTAGAGCAAGCTCCTAAGCGTCTGGACTCAGCTTCTTCAAACACGCTGAATCAAGTGTTTTGTTTCCGGATAGCATTGCGTTTATTTAAACGCGTGGTGTTTGCTTTAGAACATGGGACTTAAAGTTCCATTGTCCTCGTGGTTTTTTGAACATTGTTTTTTTTGTGTGCATATTCTAGTACCATTGGTGCAAGGTTTGGCAATTTTAAGTAAGCCACTTGAGATACAAACGTGCTGGCTTTTATGCATATATATGGTTTGTTCGCGCACAGAGACATCACTTTTACATTCTGGCTGTACAATGTATCGGGTGACTATGGTTAATATGTTAAGGCTGACAAGCTCAAAGTTTGTTTCTTTACTCTATTGAGTTTCAGAATGCAAATATATCGGGCAGCTGCCTACCTCAATGGCTTTACAAAGGGCTCCCCAGGCGTCAGGACTCAGCTTCTTCAAACACGCTAGATTGAGTGTTTGTTTCCGGGTAACATCGCGTTTTTGTAAACACGTGATGTTTGCTATGAATCATGGGACTTGGAGTTCCATTGTCCTCATAGTTTTTTTTGAGAACTTTATTGACACTGTTCTTTATGACCTGAATGCCCATTTTCCCTCGATCTTATAATTTCTATATTATTAAGGTTTTCTTTATTTTAATAGCGCTTTTTTATGTTATTTGTTTTAACTTTTGCGCTTATAACTTTTATAGGGGTGCTTCCTATATGGATGTATCTGTCTAATAACGTCATTAATATATTCGCGCAAATGCACTTCATGCCGGCATGGGCTCGTATTGGTCATAGGCCTAAATGATATAGGTGCAAATGATGGCAATGCTGAATGTTGATGAAATGAGCATGGTTTTAGGCTATGATCTCTATTGCCAGATCGGAGAGATGATTAATTGTCCTTATCTGTATGAATAGAGCACAGGGCAAATATTTTCTCTTTATAAATTGATCAGAGTAAAAAATTACTGTCTTGAGATGGAACCTTCAGTCTTTCTTTTTATAATGAGTCATTACTGATAAGATGTTGCATCCGATCTGTCTAATGTGTTGCTTGAATTATTCCTGAAAAGTTGGTTCACTTAGAAAACCTTATGCTGACCACTGGTGTTTTGAGATGGTATAAGTCTGACATTTCGTTTAGCCCGTTGACTGCCGAGTTGTATTTCAAAATTAATGTCGCTTCTCTTTTGGCCAATTTTGCTTCCAGGTCACCTCCTCTTTGATCTGGCTCGATCTTTGAGATGATCATTCATTTTAGATCGTTTTCAGTATGGGCACATTCGTTCCAATGTTGCACCAGTGGCGCCGTTACAACATTTTTGCGAATCCTGGATTTATGCTGGGTGACCCGATGTCTAATCTCTTGGTTGGTCTTGCCTATGTATAATTTTTGGCAAGGGCATATAATGCCATAAATCACATATTTGGTTTTACAGTTTGTGAATTTCTGGTAATTCCAAGAAATACCATTATGTTGAAACAAATCTCCTTCAATAGTAAGCGGACAGCAGACGCATGTCCCACATTTGTGGTGGCCAGAAATTGGTGATAAGTTGACGTATTCTCTCAGAGAAGGAATCTTTGTTTTTGGAAGCGCCGCCCTCACAATTTGGTTTGCTATACTTTTGTCTTTTTTAAAGCAAATAGAGGGACTTCCTCTAATTTAGTATCCAGGTCCTTGACTAAGTGCCAATTTTAATGGATCAGTTTTTTAAGCCAATTCGATGTAGGGCAAAATGTTGACACGCATAATATGCAATTTTCATCACTCTTCTTTTTCTTTTGTATGGTGGGGAGGCATCAAGCTTGAGGGGGATGACGGAATATCTAACATCCTGTAACCTTACGCCTCTGTATAAATCGACAGCCGATGCTTTGGATGCCACTGTTCGCATAGAGGAGGTCTTATCAGCAATAGCTCATTTGAAGATAGCTAAATCCCCGGGCCGGATGGCTTCCCCGCTTTGTTTTTTTTTACTTTTTGCGTGGAGCTGGCTCCCCTTTTAACACGACTTTTCAACTCTTTTCTCGATTCTGGGGAATTAACGCCCTCCATGTCAGATGCTGCGATCACGGTCATCCTTAAGCCTGGGAAAGATCCAAAAGACTGTGGCTCGTATCAACCAATTTCCCTTTTAAATATTGATGCAAAACTCTTCGTGAGTATCCTGGCGGCACGACTTAGCCCCCTGGTATCATTGATCCGGACCAGGCCGGCTTTATTCCAACGTGACAGGGTGGGGATAATACCAAAAGACTTCTCTACCTTATAGACCTAGTCCACCGGTCTCGGGCCAAGGCTTTTTTTCCTTTCCATTGATGCAGAGAAAGCCTTTGACTGGGTGGACTGGGAATATCTGTTTGCAATCTTGCAGGCGTTTGGGCTTGGTGATAAATTTGTTCGGTGGGTTCAATGTCTCTAAGCGTCTCCTAGGGCGGTGGTGAGAGTGAACTGGTGTAAATCTGCCCTTTTCCCCATCTCCAGAGGGACACGGCAGGGGTGTCCCTTATCCCCGCTACTTTTTGCGCTCTATATAGAGCCTTTTGCCCAATGCATACGATCAAATTTGGATATTGTGGGAATTAAGTTCGGTGATGACACCCACAAAATTAGTATGTATGCTGATGATGTTATCTTATCACTTACCCAACCTCACTCCACATTGCGGTATCTGGCGGCAGAACTCCTTGAATTCAGAAAGGTTGCAGGGTTTAAAGTAAACTTTTTGCAATCACAAATTTTTCATATTTCTGTCCCTGACGATGAGGTCCATGATCTGCAACAGGACTTTGCCTTCAGTGGGTGAACTCCGATATTACATACCTGGGCATCCAGCTGACTTCCTCTAGCAATAAAACGGTCTCCCTCAATTATAAATTATTAGTGGATCAAACTACCAAAGCGCTCTCGAACTGGTCCCGCCTCAAATTGGCCTGGTATGGGAGGCTGGCGGCAGTGAAAACGACTGTGCTCCCGCGTCATTTACCTGTTTCAGAAGCTCCCAGTGAGCCCGCCCCCGGGCACCCTTCGGAAATTGGAGGGGCTCCTTAATAAAAAAACAAGAGGCCGTGGCTCGCATTATCACTTGTCACCTCGCCGAAAGCGGTGGGGGGATGGGCTTCCCACTATTGAGTGCTTATCATCAAGCGTCCTGTCTCCGCTAAATCACCGAATGGAATAGCCCCTTGTCCAGCAAGCACTGGACCTTTATGGACCAGACAGTAGCTGGCTGTAATATCTGGCGTGAACTGTGGCTTCCGCGCAAACACAGAGCGTGGGGCCTCTACTCTTCGCCGGTGACCTCGCCAACTCTCAAAGCTTGGGATCAACTAGCGCGGTGCAGGGGCTGAACTATGTTTCTCTCTCCTATGACACCTATTGCACACAATCCAGATTTTCCGCCGGGGTGCACAACCCCAGTCTTTCCCTGCTGGAGGGAGGAGGGCTTCAAAAGGGTGGGCTCCCTATTTGACCTGGATGGTTTGATCCCCTTCTCTCAATTATGCAAGGACTATTTTAATCTGCCAGAGTCAGACGATTTCCATTACTCGCAGCTGGCACACTGGCTGACCCAACTTTCCAATTTCGCTTTAATGTCTCGCGCCTTGACCGCTTTCAAAAAATGGTTAGTTTGCAAAAAGGA
The DNA here is from genome assembly GCF_964261635.1 of Lissotriton helveticus. Taxonomy (NCBI): domain Eukaryota; kingdom Metazoa; phylum Chordata; class Amphibia; order Caudata; family Salamandridae; genus Lissotriton; species Lissotriton helveticus. The sequence continues at coordinate 618,993,401 of NC_136061.1, read as the reverse complement.
TGAGCGTAAGCTCATATCTGAACTGTACACGATGATTATGACGCGTCCTAAGAGGCAGCGTACGAAGGTGCAGGTTCGTTGGGAGACTAAACTAGGGCATCCTCTGATGCACAAAGAATGGGAATATATATTTTATCGAGCCCACCACACGACCTCCAATACCGGGGGTGCGGAATCTGCCTATAAAGTAATCACTTATTGGTACTATACACCGGCGTGTATCAAGTCCTGGGACGGAATTGAGTCAGGCCTCTGCTGGCGGGGGTGTGGCCTTCTTGGCACCCTGATACACCTGCTATGGCACTGTCCGAAACTGGTGCGATATTGGAAGACGGTTCTTGATGACCTTGATGCTGCGTTTCAAATTACACTCCCCCGGGCACCTGAGCACATGTTGTTGGGACTCCCCCACCCCAAGTCCTTCCCTTTGCGCTTGCTGAGGGGTAGACAGATAGCGTTAGCATTACTCACGGCGTGACAGGTTCTTCTAGTGCGGCAGTACTCATAGTACGGCCTGCAGGCCACTTGCGGCCCGCCAGGTCTTCCCTTGCGGCCCCCCATGGAAAACAGCAGCAGTCAAGGACTCAGCGCCATTACTGCTGTTGTGATTCCTCGGGGGCCGCATTTGCCGAGAAGAGGTCACAGGGGCATGCGCAGACAAGTAGTGTCTCGCATGCTCACCTGCGGCCCCCGCCCTCATCTGCCATTGTGAGGTCATAGGCTTGGGTCATGGCAGGAGAGGATTTTAAAAGAAGGCTCGCAAGTTGCTGCCTTTCTTTATCTGCCCTTATTTATTGCGAGTGGTTTTGCATATTAATTTACTTGAATGTGACAGTAGATGGCGCTGTTGTGATCAATTGTGAGTTACTCATCAGCTAAAATTACTTGATATGCGAGTTTGTTCTCACGGAGTTAACTGGCAGGGCTTTTAGTGGGCCAGGTGTTTCAAAGCAGATGCTGAGACGGGTAGCTATGGGGGGGGCTCCATTTTTGCCTTCAGGGTGGGAAAAAAATATATATATTAACTTGGTAGCAGCACTACTGCTCAAAAGCCTTTGTCAGTTCAAATCAACATATTTTCATTCTTTCAGTCCCGTCATTTCAGACCTGAAGCATTTTCAATATTATATACAACAAATCCATAGTTGTATTTATCTTATGCAACAGGAAGATAGGAATGTGGGGTTATGTAGCCTATATTCCTCACCGTGAGCTCCCCTGAATGGTAAAGATGAGCCATGTCACTATATTCCAGGCTGCTAGCATTGGTCGTTTTTGAACCGAAACACTCAGTGGTAAAATCTTCATTGGGGAGTTTTTCATCACTTTGCCTGTCCTGCCTGGTTGTTTATCCACAAACCCTGCAGGAGTCATCTTCGCTAAGCCATACACACTGTAAGACCGATTAATCCAGGGTCCTTGTCCCAACATGAAATAGTAGCACCAACACACTTTGCCAGTAGCTAACACAGTGGCAAAGGCCATGCAGATTTCAGTGTGTCACACTTCAAGAGTACTAAACACAAATGAGATGCGTGACTTGGACTGCTTACAGCACTCTTGCATCTATCGGAGTTCCAATGCTTCTGGGCATCCCCCTTCTTATCCAGCTCCATTGGTCACATTAGATACCCCTCTTACCTACATTACTACAGAGCACCCTAGAATACAATACCACGTCCCTAAATAACGTGCATGCTTCGTTGAATTGGGCAGAGGCAACCACTTCCTTTTAAAAATGGAGAAGAACACGCCCTTCGGTTCTCCTCACCACACAAAATATTCTTCGAGGAGAGAACTATTAACTGAAAATAAATTTCCTAATTTGCAGGTTACTGATATTACTTCCGGATGGACTGAGTGAACTCGAGTGATGAAGTAGAGGTGGGCGAGCCTCAAATTAACAGGGAGAGCGGAGATAAGAGTGGGCTCTGGCTTAAAGAGCCCATGCATGGAGTCTTGAAATATATGACTTGCAAATAATGCAACAAGCAGCAAGTTAGACTATAAGGTGTCTTCAAAATTCAAAAATGACACTGTTGTGACTATTTTTGCCTTCAGGGTGGAAAAAAAAATATATATCACCTCGGTAGCAGCACTACTGCTCAGAAAGCCTTTGTCAGTTCAAATCGACATGTTTTCATTCTTTCAGTCTCATAATTTCAGACCCGAAGCATTACAATATTATAAACAACAAAGCCATAGTTTTATTTATCTTATGCAACTAACAACCACTTGGGTCTCCATTTTCGCCCTTAGATAAATCTCACCTCAACAGCAGCTCAAAGCCTTTGATGTAATTCCAAATAGGCTCGTTTAAGTTCTTTCACAATGTCATCATTTCAGAACTGAAGGATTTTCAATGTTATATATTATATACAACAAAGCCGTAGTTGTTGCTTATTTATCTTATGCAAAAAACTATCGGGGTCTCCATTTTCGCCCTTCGGGTGAACAAAGAAAATATAATCTCAGTAGCAGCATCATTGCACAAAGATTTTGATGTCATTTCATATAGACTGGTTTTACTTCTTTCACAGTTTCATCTTTACAGAACTGACACATTTTCAATATTATAATTTATATACAACAAAGCCATAGTTGTTGCTTATTTATCTCATGCATCTAACAACTATTGGCAAAGCCAATAGTCCTGACTTGTTGCAGGTATAATGTCACTGGTTGTATCTGATTTATCTGGATTCAATGACAAACAGCAATATACCAGTAGGGTGGCACACTATGCTAAACAACGATTTTTGTTTACATGTTTTTAAGCCAACCCCTTAATTTTATCGGTCATGGCCCTTTGAGAGACTGACAGAGAGAGCGACTTACTGACAGAGAAAGACTGACTGAGAGAGAGAGAGATTGTCTGAGAGAGGGAGAGAGACTTACTGGCTGAAAGAGAGAGAGACTGACAGAGAGAGACTGATGGAATTGGGGTCAAAGTGTGTATGGAGCTATGCAATGCCTCTTAAGACTGCTATTGTCTGTTAATACGAATATATTGTCAAAATGTGCTCTTTGTAGTTACATATGCTTTTGAAATATAGCAGTGTCACATTGTCTAATGTTTTGAAACAGGTATGATTTTTTTTTTACTCTAGCCCTGCCCCCAACTGACCCTGCCCCCACTGACCTAGCCCCTACTGGTGAGGCCCTTGGCCACACCTACACTATAATTTTGGCCCCCGACAGAAAGTTTGTGAGTACCCATGTTCTAGTGCAAAGGATTCCTAAGCTACACCTGACCCGCAGGAATGTATCCAGAGACACTGGCACCTTTTAGCAATGGAGTGCCTCTCGCTTAGCATTGATGGGAAGGGGTCAAAATATGCGAAGCTTTGGGGTCCATTCCTGCAGCTCCTTTCCAAGGAAATGAAGGAAGTTGCGTGCCCAAAATACCTTCAAATTCTGCAGCAAATTCCTCTGGAACCATTGGGGGCCACAAGCGTAGGCTAAATTATTCTGAGATGTGACCGGCGGCCATGGGGTGGTAGGATGAGGAGGTCCTCATTTCCCTTTATTCTGGGATAGTGCGGGCCTGTGCTTTCCTTGCAGATGCACATGACATTAGTGCAGGCCATGTAATTCGCCCATTAAAGCCCCGCCCGGGAATGTAAGCAATGTTCTACCTTGGAACCCCCTAAAAATGTCCCAATCCCCATCAGCCCCCACTGACAATCCCCAGGGTCCTTTTCTTGTGCAATGGATTGTAATTAAGGCCCATCGCATTGCAGTCTTTTCTCAAAGGCCTGGTGCACGGGGCTGTTATTTTTATCCTTTCCCAGTCCCTACGCCTCCAGGACTCTGACACCCTATGCTCCGGAGTAATTTCCTCCACCTCTTCATATGCAGATGTTCATACCTCAAGTAGCTCTGGGTGGGGTCCTTCCAGACCAGGCCTTTTCCATGGCCAAGGCTATGACAGGGAGATAGCATTGACTGGGCTGTTCAGCTGTGGACAGGTGATGAGAGGGCTGGAAGGTTCTACAAAGTGTGGAAAGACTCCGTTGCCCAATTTGATAACTGTGCCACTAACTGCACAGCGCTCAGAAGACAAAACTGTCTTTGAACAAGATACCTTCAACCAGCCCAGCTAAGAAACCCACAACGGTTGGAGGAACAGTGCTCAGAACCTTTGTGAAAGACCCACAGATGATGGACAGAATGCAGAGCAAATCTAACATTGACCCCAGTCAAGAGATCTGGGTTAAATCCATTGCTCTTTTGTCACCACACCACCCCAGTTTAGACCCAGCCATATGCAAATCAGTCTTTCTTTTTAAAATTTTATTGCATTTTCAGCATAACAGATAGACAAGGTCCAACAACAAAATACAAAGGAAGTGCATAAGATAATGTCTCTGGGTACATTGAAACCCCCAAACATCCCCAAAACGCACCATACATGCATGAAAAACATTACATATAGATTCAAGAAAGTTTCCACACACATTCATTAACATCAATGCACTAGACAGGTAAGTTGTTCACCACCAATTGTTTAATAGGGTCACGAGCAGCGGACTGCGACACTGGAGGTAACTCTATACCCCTGTAATCAGCCCACCAAGACCAGATCTTTCCGTGCTTCTGTGGGCAGCCCCTTGCCTGAAACACTACAACCTCCGCAGACATATATCTGTGCAGTGCCTTTCTCCAGTTAGTGACACTGGAGGGGACAGCTCTTTCCAGTGCTGTGCTATGTCGTGCTTAGCTAAGGTGAGGCCCAAAAATAAAAGGCGTCTCTTGTAGCGGTTCCCCCCAATGTCCTTCGTGCTGTGTAAGAGCGCTGGTCTAGAGTCCAAGAGGATATCCCACGCCAGGACACGACCTAGATAAGACAACACACTGGACCAGAACAGCTGAATCACCACGCAACCCCACACTGTGTGTAAAAACGACCCACCGTCTGCACGGCAGTGGAGATAGATCGGGGACTGGATTCCACCCATTTTCCAAAGCCTATGGCTAGTGTAATACACCCTGTGAAGGTTTTTAAACTGGATTAGTCTGTGTCTGGTAGACACAGCGGCATACCGAGGGCTACCCAAAGCCTCGCCCCAATCGTCATCTGTGAGGGCCGGCAGATCAGCGGCCTAGGTCTCCCGGATTTTGTGGATGGTGGTCTCAATTTGAGTATTGTGTCTAATAAATTTGCTGAATTTTGTGGGCCCCAATATCCCCCATCAGTAAGCATCCCTCCAGCATGTGGAACTCCGGTAAAGACTCCAACCGCCGAATCAAGGGGGTCACCTTGATTTAACTATTAAAACGAATTTCGTAGCACGCCCTGCATCACAAAATGCGATGCAGTGTGTGCTACGAAATTCGTTTTAATAATTAAATTGTTTACTTACCTGCAATTATCCATATGCCGGTTTTTAACACTTTCCACCCTGCCCCTCCCCTCCCCTCCTCCCTGCCCCACCGTAACTCCCTCCACGGCCCGCGGCTGGACATATGTCCCCACTGAGTGGAAATAGGCACTGCTTATCCCTCTGATCAAAATGCCGACTTTGTATCCTAGCCTCCCGACTAGCTATCGCCCTATTTCTTTGCTCCCTGCTATTGCCAAAGTATGTGAAAAGATGGTCAATAAGCAGCTGACTGCCTTTATTGAACAGCATGGCCTCATTCATCCGGCCCAATACGGTTTCAGGGCTGCCTATAGCACGGAGTATGTCCTGGTGGAAATCACGGAAGATATTCCCGAGACTGTGGATGCGGGGGGCAGGGCAGTTTGGGTCCTGTTGGACCTCTCTGCCGCTTTTGATACTGTTCCCCCATTCTACTGGACTGCCTCAAGGAATTAGGCATTATTGGTGCCGCCGGTGAATGGCTGAAATCTTTCTTGAAATGTAGAACCCAACAAGTGTGAATCCCTCCCTTCACATCCACTCCCCAAGTTCTTTTGACAGGGGTGCCGCAGGGGTCGGTACTTAGCCCACTTTTGTTCAACTTATATATGACTCCTCTTATTCAGATGGCAGAAGAACTAGGAGCTATGGTTGGTGCCTATGCCGACGACACCCAGCTCTTGTTCACTTGGAAAAAATCTGAGTCATCCACTGCCCATGTTAAAACCAGTTTAGCTGCAGTGTTTAATTCGCTGACACGTGCTCAGCTGAAATGCAATGAGGATAAAACGGAAATGTTATTCTTTGGAGAATGTCCTCCCCAGGCTTGGCCCACCTTCTGGCCTGATGAGTCTCCCAGGCCATCTCCTTCTGGACACCCGGTAAAAAATCTCGGGATCTGGTTTGATGAAAAGCTGAATTTGTGTAATCAAATTAATAAACTGACTGGTACTTGCTTCAGCATTTTGAAACTTCTCAGGAAATTTCTGCCCCTTCTGCCCTTAACAGCTAAGGAAACGGTTGCGAGCAAAAAAAAACCACATAACCTGACAAAGGCACAGTGGCGTAACGAAAGTTGATGGGGCTCCCCAGCCAGATGCACAGAGGGGCCCCCACTCTGGATTTAATCCGGAGCTCGCAGGCTTGAGTTCTGTAATGAGGAAGCCCCCTGCAGCTCCGGGGCCCCCCACACGGCGGGGCCTGCCCAGGGCCGGACCGGGAACCAAAACCGTCCCCGGCAAAGTGCTCGGCCGGCCCCCTGGGGGATGTTGGGGGTGCGACCGAGCTCTTTGCTGCGGCCGGTTTTCGGCCTATTTTGTTACAGGGACGATTTTGCAGCTATGCTGCATAAACGGCCCTGTAACAGAAACATCCCCCACCCTTGCGGCGCACTGGGGGATTGACCGGTGCCAGCAACGGTCAGTCCGGGCCTGGGCCTGCCGGTGCCAGTGTTACCACCCATCCAAGGGAATTACTGCAGCCGTTACAAGTACCACCTATACCTTAGCATATCATTACCATGGATTATATTGTGGGTTATTGTTCTGGAATCAGGCAGGAAGGTGTTAACGATCTTTGAAATTTAGAATAGAATTTTTACTAATAAAATGCTACAAATATTCTGGAACTAGCATAGCAGTTAAAATGGTAGTAAATTTCAGTTTTAGTACAAAAGAATAAATTGAAATATTGTTAGATTATTTTTTACATTACTCAAACTTGCGAGTGTGTTCACTAGACAGTATTTAATTAAAAAACATATTTTAGAGTGTATGCTCTGGGCCTGATTCACAAAGGTAAACAAACATACACTTTTGTATAGGTTTACTACTGTTTGCTATTCACAATGGTATTCTACTAGTAGTATCTTTACGGCTGCATAGTCTACGTAATAAATAGATAAAGCAGTACTATCTTATGTGTTGACATTTTGCAGTCGTAAAGACACTATACTAAAGTGCAAGTTTACATTTGCAAATCAGGCTAATCGTTTTCTAGTGATCCCTGCGTATCTTTTTCATTTATGAAAGACAGTTTGGTGTTCCATTAACTGCCCGTCATGTCTCATGGAAAGAATATTACCTGAAACACTTCTTATGCAAGCATTTCCACATAGGTTGTGTATGGGTTGCAGTCCAACTGGTTTTCTGACTCATGTATGCATGCCATCAGAAATCTGAACCCTGTAAATCTAAAATATTCTAGAGAGTGTAACAAGACAAGGTGCTCATCCCAACTACTGGGAAGTGGTACTCTGCCTGAGGAAGAATTTCAGCTCTGCTATAAAGTATAGGTGTGGGCTTTGACCAAACGAAGAAGTGTTGCTGCTTGACGCCTAAGTGCCTGTCCATGTAAAGCAAAAGATGGGATAACATACAGCCTCAAGGGACCTTGTGGGCAGTCAACGTTTATATACATGCATAGCTCATTGAGCAAATAGAACACTGGCTCTCTAAGTGTGCAGATGTGTATCATTTTCTAGAAAATCATAAGCAATTCAAAATAAGTATCTTTACTCCGAAGCTGATTGCTAGCTCACGTTGGAACATGTCTGAACATGAACAGTGACTGTGCATTCATATGTACTCCAATGAGTACTAAAAATCAGCTTCAGTCTAAAACCAATTTTAAAACACTTTATTGATTAATGCATACATCAAATATGCTAGGGAGGCAATACAGTAGACTTCTAATAAGTATTATTTTTACTACTTCAAACAAGAATTTGCAATGCAATTGGTCTCGCATTTGAGAAAGTTAGAGATATTGGCGTTGTAAATGACAATGTTTTTTAGTTATTTTTTTTGTTTGCAGTGGAGTGATTATTTGACCTATGTACAGAGATTGGAAGGAAAAGGATGGAGAGGAAAGAGCCGAAAGCAGGAGTGGTAGGAGTAGTGCTTTAAAAGAAAGAGAAAAGACGGAGTTTGTGCACATGTAAAGTGCTCCTCCCCTCAAGCTTTGCAATTACACACTGCATGAGACAATAGGAAGAGAATGTGTAGGCTCTAAGAGCGGAGTGAAAAGGATGTGACGAAAACGAAATGGGCAGAGAGGAAGGTGGGGGGACAGCGAGAGTTAGCAGGTGACAGGGTGCAGTGAAATCATACAGAGTCAGCTCTTCCCATGCACAGGACATCTGGATATCATGACACACTGTCAGTACTTGATTCTCTGCAAAGAGCGGGCTGTGTCTGAGGCCAAGGTTCACACATTTGACCTTTTAGAGATATTGTTGGCCTTCGGCTGTACAGGGGGCCCACTTGAAGGATGGGGGCCCCCTGCAAAGCAGGACCCTTTGTTACTCCCCTGACAACAGGAAGGTGATGTATAGAGGCAGTTAGAAATAATGATAGTGGGGTACAGGAGGGAAAACGGGAGGAGGAGGGACACAAAAGTAGACAGAAATAAGAGAATGGAAAAGGTGAAGAGAAGTGAATGAATGGGGAGAGAGAAATAAAATCTGAGGGTGGAGAAAAATGGAATGAAGATGAGGAGTCTAGCGAAGGAGTAGGTAAAGAGAGGATGTGATAATCAAGGAAAGGGGCTTGAGAAGGCCAAGAGGCACAGAAGAAAACACAGACAGATAGAGGGGCTGAAAACAGAGAGAAAGTGTGGAGGTAATGAACTAGAGACGAACAAGGAAATGAAACAAATAACGATGAGAAAAAAAAGCTGACGAAGAAAAAAAATGGAAAAATTGTGGAAGAGCAACAATACGAGTAAATCGGATGGGGAAAAATAAAGAACTAGTGGAAGTGCCTGACTTTATACAGATCTGCCAACAAACAACTCTAAAAATGAGGGGGGGGGGGAATTAGCTTTCGGAGAGGGAGAGGACTGTGAGAGGAGCAGCAAGCCAAGCAGCAACAAAGGGAGGCAGCAGGAGGTGAAGGAAGCGGGAAAGGAGACTGCATTTGTTTGCTTTGAGTTAGTTGTGTAGTAGATGATTATGTATAATGTTTGGTGTACCTGAGTTTGTAACAGTTTATGTTGGTTCACCTGTGGCATCCTTCTGCATGGGGCAGAGCCACCTCATCATAGGCGCTGTGCTTTGTGCCTGCTCACACACTAGCACAAGAGCTGATAAATGGCTTAAAGCCTGAGTCTTTTTCTTAATAGGAGTGTTGGATGGGAGAATTGTGCCCAATAATTCAATCATAATGTCCTGAAATAACGTAGTCCAGATATTTTCTGATTTGCATTTATTTGAAGCAAATCCAAAAAGTTTAAATCAAGAAGGAGGAAAGAAATAAAAGCAGGCGACACGTGTTTCGCCCATAGGGCTAAATAAGCCAAGGGCTTTTTCAAGGCTAAGAGCTTGTTTAAGGTCATGTAACTTGTAGGCTGGTCATCGCTCCTGCAGTCCCTGTGGTCCTTATGGATATGTGGTCCGTAAGGACAGCAGAGACTGCAAGAGCGACGACCAGCCTACAAGTTACATGACCTTAAACAAGCTCTTAAGACTTGAAAAAGCCCTTGGTTTATTGAACCCTACTGGCAAAACACTTGTCGGTTGCTGTTATTTCTTTTCTCCTTAATTTAAACGTTTGGATTTGCTTTGGATAAATGAACATGCAAATCAGAGAAGACTCTTTGGACTATGTTATTTTAGGGCATTATGATTGATTTTTTTTTTAGCACACTTCTCCCCTCTAACACTCTGTGCAAGTTGTTCAACATAGTGGTTCTTAGGTGTAACCACTTGAGGGAGAAGTGCCAACCATAAATTTGGGTCCAGTGTCTGATTGTTGATGGAAATTCCGGACATGACCCACCCACTCACCAAGTACTTTTCCTTAATAGCCCGGGCCTGGCGCTTAAATTAAAAGTCTGTGGTCCGAGGTGCAGTGACTACAGCCAGACTGCAAAGGTCAGTCAGGGTAATGTCAGCCACAGCACGTACTTTCAAAGAGTAGCACATCGCGGCAGACTTCTTTAGATTTAAAAAAGTATTTAAGTGTGTCCTTTTAGCAACATTGGTGCCTGCTGAGCTTCATGAAACAAGAAGTTTGGCGGTCGTGAAGTGGGTGCTGTGCTGGTAAGGCACGCAGCCGCACACGCACCCACACAAGGGCCCCTTGTAAATAAAAACAAGATGGAAATCAGTAAATGGTCAACAACAGCGAGCTGGGCTCACAGGTACATGCTATGCGTGGAAACGTGGCTCTCAGCTCTGCCGCTCCTTAAATTTTAATTGAAAGCGTCATTGTGCACAAATAAAGAAAGACGTGTAGTGAATGCTACACAAGTCAATAAAGAGTGAGCAAACACAAAGGAAAGTGAAAGCGACGTTGTGCAGAAATAAAGACTGACGAGCGACAAATGCTACAGACGTAAATGAAGAGAGTGCAAGCAAACACAATGGAAAAAGTCTTCAGAGAAAGGATGCTGCAATAGGCCAATATTCCAGGGTAGACATAAGGCACGAGAAGGTGGGACATATAAACACAAAAAACCATAGAGAAGCAAGCTTCTCCAAACGACACACACTTTAACCAATCAGCAGTGAGAGCATGGCCATAGCCTGTAGAAGTGAATATAAGATGCCTTGAAGAGCAGGGCATGCGCTCTGCTAGGCTTGACCTAAAAACTATTATCCTCATAGGAGAAATACCTTTATATTGTTATTTAGCTCAAAGCAATTACGACTATTGGCAGAAAATATTGACTACAGGTCATATATCCAGAAACTTCCTGATTAGGCAATGCACATAGACTAAGGATAAGAACAGCTGACCTAGGAGAAATCATAAACGGGTAAAAGATCTACTCAATGAAAGCTAGACCAGAAAAGCTTGTAAATGCTACACACGCCATCACAAAAAATAGAGGAGCTAAATGATAGCCTAGATGGGGAAGGACTAGGAAGCAACATTAAGAACTCTCTGGGGAACAGATGGTATGCAGGATATATAGCATGTACATGGGTAATTGTCCCCTGACAGTGAGCCAAGCCACAAATGATTGATGTGATCCTTCTGAAGATGAAATTTAGTAGCACCAGGGTACGAATCGAACCAGTGTCACCTAAAAAACTGGACATCCATTGTCAATATACTTAAACCATTATGCAATTTTGAAAACTGGCAGCCCATCCCTATCCTGACACTCAAGAGATATTACGACCTCCCGCTTCAAAGCTGTAAATATTTAATATGTATGTGTGCCACCCTAATCGCTCTAACTTTTTTAAATATGTAATCTTCAGTGAATATGTAATTTTTAAATCCAAAAAGGTATGGTAAAACTCTCACCATAAGTAAGTAGCCATAGTGGAATTACGTACTGTCACATAATACTCGGAATTTATTAAGTGGCGTTCTTCGCTCTGACACATTTGGGTAAAGTAAGCGCTATATAAAAACGCATAAACATCTTCACCGATCTCGGAAAAGACCCCTATATAAAAATGATTTTCAAAACGGCCTGCCCGGCTATTAGTCGTGAGCAGACGGGAGACGGTGACAAGTTCCAACTATCTCTCACTCGCATCACTTCACAGGTCTGCTTAACAATTCCCCCTTCCTCCCGCCCTCTCCTACCAGGAGGACAGGAGACAAAGTGGGATACCGGCCATTGCCATGTCCCAAATCTAACTCAATCACTTCCGCAGGATCTATTCTCCCGCCACTGTCGAAGCTAGGCACCTTCTGCCGCGCGCACTCAACAGCGAATCAGTACTTCTAAATACTGCATGACGCACTGGGACTGGCTGGGATTGGCTAAAGTTCCTAATACGCCAATCCTAGGTCACCTTAAACAACGGCGGAACGCCCACTACCAGAAAACTCCCGGAATATGTTCAGCCACGGGATTGGTTATTATTAGATCGGAAGTGCTACTCTTCGACTGAACTACTTTCATGAGAGAAACAGCTACGGTGGTGGACACGTGTGTGGATTTAGGACTGGTCTGTGTAAGTATTGGACAGGTAGTTACCATAGAGTCCAGACAGCCTTCCTCCGTTAGTGTATATAGGAAAATGCCTGAGTGTGCTCAAGAGATAAAATTATCATTTTTTATTGCCAAGGCTTATAATATGCCCCGCGTGTAGTTTTACTATTTGAAGTTGTGAGACACTTTGGAGATATTTACTATTCATCATAGAAAAGCACCGTCAGAGAGGTCCGGACTTTATATGTAGCTTTATTTAAAAAGTGTTTTAAAGTGTATAACGGAATTGCGTAGCAAGGAGAGGAGTCTCCGGGTTTGGTGTTGTAGTTTAATAAGTTCATGAGGGTGGTCTTGGAGGGATATGATATGGCATAATGAGCCGTTTGCATTTATTATTTTTAAACCTGGTAGTTTTGTAGGCTTCGGAGCAAAGGCAGCTGTGTTCGTTTCCAAACCCGGACAGCTGTTCGTAGTCTTTGGCTAAATTCCCGCCCTGCGTTAGCGACTCCTGGGTTCACCCGATTTTCGTTATGTAACCAGTAGCAAGAGGAAAGCATCGACACAGCTTCCCAACACGGCCTTGACACACTTACTGACTGGTGAGAGGGGGTGCGTGGAGGTAAAAGTGAGACGAGGCGAGTAGAAAAAAGTAGGATATGATCAACGCTTTACACTACAGCGCTCTGACACCGGGTAATGTCCGCGCTTTATAAAAATGCACTAAATAAAAAAAACAATACGGGATCCAATGAGGATATTGTGGTCCTGCAGACTACAAAGAAGATCGGTAGGGATTTTTTTGAAGACAAACTGGATGAGGCTATGTGGAGTTACCCCTGACCGTTGTGGGAAGGGATAATTGGAGGAAAGGATACGCATGGGTACCAGAATGAGAGACGAGGGGTCCGGATAAAGGGAGATGATCGGAGTGGCGTGCAAAGTGAGGCAGGGAGAGCAGTCGAAGGACATCTCTGTACAGGCCATTGAGAGCATGTACAAGCGCGCAGCGGAGAGCGGCATATGGGTGCATGACGGTGAGGCGAGGTACCATGGTGAACTATTCAATCTGAACAGGGCCGGTCCTAGAACTTCTGGGGCCCCGGGCGAAAGGGAAGATGTGAGGCCCCTCTAATTTGCATGTAAAATCCAGTTGCGGCTAGCATGACTCGCGGGTGGGAGGTCTCGCAGGGGTTATTAAATAAACTTACCTTCCCAGGTCTCGTGTCATCTCTGCTCCTGACCTGCTCTCTTTCTTTCCTGCCTCTGGCAGGAACAGGAAGCAGGCAGCCTCCCTCCCCAATGGCAGCATTGTGATTGGTTGGGAGGGCGTTTTCTCCATGTAGGGTGCATTGGTGCCTACATGGAGAAAGGCCAGAGTGTGCATGACTGGTTAGGTCGGTCTCGGAGGGCCGACCAAACAGTCAGGGCCCTTAGCAGGGGGCAAGGCACTCCTCCCCTGCCCTAAAGCAGACCCGCCTGCCCCCAACCAAACACTTCTGCTTTCTCGCAGTGTGAGTAGCAGAAACATAAAATGGTAGTTTTTGCATTTTATATTTCTGCTTCTCGCTCTGCGAGAAAGCAGTGGGGTGACGCTCCTCCACCCTAGTGGAGTCACTGAAGTATGCCCGAGCAGATGACATTTGCGGCGGAAGTCGCTGCGGCCAAGAGGCGCCCCATGCTGAATTGCCGCTCCTCTCCTTTCACAAAGTGAGCAAGTGCCTGCTGTTAAAGTAATTCAAGAATAGGTGTGTAGTAATGCCTTGAAATAGCGAAGCGACGCCCTTCAGATGTATACTAAGCAGACCTGAGTCACTGCCTGCATGCGCCACAGTCGGACTCCGTACTGACTCAGACTCATCCACGGCCGTGGCCCAAGACCGTAAGTACCAGGCACTGTGAGCCTGTGTGTGTTTGTAATAGACAGTGATGGTGCCAGTGCAGCGCACAATCACATCAGGAATCTGCAGTCGTTCCTGCCGGTGTTACTTTAAAGTTGTTACTCTGTAGAGTGACATAGGTGGATTGATCCGATCGAATGTATATATAAATGACACCTGTTCATGTTGTTGGGCCCTCTCTGACATGGGTCCGTCCCCGTTCCCAGTTGGCCCAGGTCACTCACGTGATGTCAGAGGCCCGAGTTTGCCAGCGGGGAGGGGGCCTACCACATAGGCTGGCAATCTGAATTTTGTTTTTCCGGTGGCCCGCCCGCCCAGCAACAGTAGGCACCGGTGGAGTGTGTTGTTTGATAGGGCTGTGTCCCACGTGGCAGAGAGGCCCTTGATAGGCTGATGCTCTAAACAACAGCATCATTCACTTCATGGGTGGAGCCAGGGGACCCAGTACGAGTCGCCAAAGGCTGGAAGACAGGATTCTGCCGGCCTGCCCATCAACACAGATGTCCAGGCAGGTCCATGATGTTTTCGTGCCTCAGTTGGGTCTTCACACACCCTGTTTGAGCTGGGTCCCACGTTATTTTATATGTTTTCCTCTTCATCGTTGCTTGATTTTGCGTACTAGAAAGGGTCACTCATGGTCGTCATAATGACTCTGAATTATGACAATTTCACACATAGCAATTTGAAACCTTGGCAGCTAAGATGGAGGCTAAGGTGTCAATTACCCATAGCCAAAAACCTGCTCCCTCAGTGACGGCCCGGCATACTCCCACCTGCCCCCACCCACCATTGCCTGGCAGGGGAGCGGTCTGATGCAAGACACTTCTTTGCGGCCTCAATGGGGGGCTGAGGGAGAATGACACAACACTTAGATCAACACCTGGCCACAATTAAGGCAGATTGCCACACTTAACACCTTCGCCCCGCACACAAAAGCCAGAAGTGTGATGGCCTGGGAGGCAGGAATGAAGTTGAGGCCCTTTAACAACCGGCCCACATGTCACACCTTTCAGCACCGGCCCATCGGCCAATGCTCGATTGCTTGCCTTCGCAATCCGACCCTGTCCCCAATTACAGGTCAAAGCTGCAAATGCAGATGGGCCTCGCACTACATGTGGGCTGCACAGCCCTGGGGAAAAGGGGCCCCCTCCCTGGGGTTAACAGCCATTAACCAGTGCTGCGAGGCACAGGGGAGGGGGGGGGCCTCTTCTCCTATTCTTACACATGCTTGCGAAGCCCAGAGGAGAGGCAGCCCTTCCCTGGGCCACGCAGTGCTCACCACAGGCGCGAGGCTGGTAGAGAAACACTTTTGCGAGGCCCCCTGTTGGTGGGCTGAGCTCGGCCCCTGGGCAGCCGTCCATGCTGCCCATGCCTAGCGCCGGCCCTGAATCCACTTGGTAATACGATGCGAAACTTCCATATTTTCAACATTTTACAGTTTTGTTACAAATGATTGTTTTTAAGTGTGATTGCCCTCTAGAAGAAGATAACCTTGCTAAAACGCACTCGCCTGGAGGCAGAACCGTAGTCTACAATGCTACATAAAAAGCAAGTTGTATGTTTATTTTTGTTTAGGGTGTTTATAAATAGGGCTCCAGGTTTTATGGTGTGTTTTTTTTTTTTTTTTTACATTTCCCGTCTGTATTTATCTTTTTATTTTTTGCTAATTTTATTTGCATTTATCCATATTTATTTTGGGTTTTATGGAAAAAGTAAGCTGAAATTAGTATATTTCCAAATGTATTTAACCGGTAAATATGCACTCATGCTTGAATGCATACTAGGTTTCAATGCTGTAAACACCCACTGACCAATTGGTGTGATTAGAAAATATACAAATTTCAATACCAACTGTTAAAGACTCTTTACTAAAATTCATTTCTTTTGTAGCCCACTTACCCATATCCACACAGCTATTGGCCTGGCAGTCATGACAGACGGTATTTAAAATTACTCAGAAAGCAACCCAATTTCCGTTTTGTATCCACATTTAAAAATACAGACCAATAAATGTTTTCTGTCTGTATTTATTCGTAAAAACGGAAAGCAGGGAGCCTTATTTATAAAGCATGAACCTAGCTGCAAAGTAGCGAAGTGCTGTACGTCGCAACAAAACGAGTAATGCATGATTTAGAAACTACGTGTCGTGTTTTATACGAAGTTAGGTTGGCGATCTGGTTTTGGCACGTTACCTATTTTCAGGTTAAGACCAGATTGGAATATTTGATCAGCATGTTGTTGCTACCACAATTACTTGGTGTATACAAAGAGGGACTTTGCGTTGTGGATAGGCTTGCTGCATGAGCGGCCTTCCCGAAGCGAACTATGAATTTTGTTTTTTTCTCAATGTAAAGTAAGATCTTATTACTACACCCAACTGTAACGTCTCTTTAACCTTTCAATGGAAAAAGTGTATGCGTGTATATATGTGTGGCTTTTTGAACGGCCTTTCTGAACTGAAAGGAGCTCCAGGAATCTTTTTATATGTATACGCTGCACGTGGGTTCAATAGTACAAATTTAGTAAAAATGCTTCATGCTCTTGTTGGCAGTTTAAATATCGTAATTATTCGGACAAGTGCCATTTTTTTTTTTATGTTGAAACTCACTTAATGTGTGTGTGTAGGGAAAATAAACACGTTTTTTTTTCTATCTCTAATCCCAGAACTAATGAAGAAAACCTAAACATAGGTGGGGAGGGAGAGAATGGCTGCGTCCATGGTCAGTTGTGTTAAGGATTTTAATTTCTGGTTATGACAGTGGCACTTTTATTTCGGCTGTCGCAATTTTATTTTACTAAATTTGAGAGTTCTGGATTGGTGGTTATTAATCTGATATTAACGATCCACCTTTAATAATGCTACAAGCGGATGGGAATCGCTGACTTGGACATCACCTCTGCTCCAACTTTTATCACATTTCTGACAGCAATTGGGTAGATTACCATACGAAGGCTATTGATTTAAGGACCGCGTTGGACATGTGTAGTTTGGTAGCTACCCAATCCAGGAGCCTGGCGTGGGACAGTTTTGAAGTATTTTTTTTTCTTCTGTGTGTAAACCACTTGGCAGGTAGTGCGGTCGGCGAGGCTTGATTAGAGAATGAACATGGGCGATTTGTTGGGCAGAAACAAAACTAAGCCAGCAGAAGATGGTGCACAAATAATGGTGATGGCTAATGCTAGGCATCCATCCCAAGGTCCCCTGTAGTTTCTTGTGGTCTGGCTTTACGACTTGCACAGCATGTGCACTGTGCAGGTCTCCCTGTGTACCTAGAGAGGTTGTGGTGAAGAGGGCCAATATTACAGCCCAATGTGTTTCAGCCCAGCAAGTTAGCCAAGGAATATAATCAAGTGGCTGCAGGTAAAGAGCATGGGCTATGTACGGTGGCAGTGGGTTAATTTATCTCTTCTTTAGAGTCTATATGTAAACTGCAGGTAACTAATGCAACAAGGAAGGTGTAAACCGCATACTTGGTCTTTGTAATGGAAGTAGACAAACTCGGGCTTAATTCTCCTGGAGGAAAATCTTATGTAGGTCACATTCAGATCCCGGTATTTTTCTTAATGCAGTTTTACATCCTCAGACTATGTGATATACTCCCACTTTATTCCCAACCCCTGCACTGTAAATTGCCATAACACTTTGGATTACCTCCCCTATAGTTGTTTTGTAAAACCATCTCCTTACCACCAATCTTTTGCATGCCTCCTCAATCTGAGTATGTGGCCTATTTTAAATTGCATGGCTATCTGCTTAATCTCTATTATTTGTGTTTGCAAACGGCCTATACATTTAATAGATTACACCATCTTTACCTTCGAATTATGGCCCGGCATCCTACCATAACCTAATCTTGTCTAGTCTATTTATTTAATCCACAAACCATTTGCTTGACCTCACATAGCCCCTACTAATGAACCCGGTTAGCTACCCTTAATCCCAGAGGAGTAAAGTGCATGGAATGTTTTCCTTAAGAGCACGAGACTAATCTCATACCCACTGAATTAACAACTAACCATTGGTTCTGGAGTAGGATCCTACTTCAAAATACACTAAAGGGGGTCTAAGGGAAATTTAACGACCTAAATGCTACATCCCTTAAGACTACTGAACACCAACTGACAAGTAGCATAAAGTCAAAAGAACCCTAACACGTGAGGGTTGAGTGAATGCATGTGCTGATAGCGAAATCAATCATGGGGCACCTTCAAGTTTGTTACAGTGTTCCCATCAGAGTCCATCCTGTACCGCCCTACATCATTTGGGAAGGTTACCATAGGTACACAAGGAGAGACCCAGTGTCCGATTTGGCACAGCGTAAGCCTGATGGTAAGAAATTACCCAATGAGATATATCTAACAGGTAGGGATCAGGATGTGACTACTAAGCAGTGCTAAATATTAAAGAAAATAAAGAATTATTCAAAAAGTGGTGATTTAAAAATGGGTCGAAGAAGGAAAATGAATTTATTAACAACCTTCTGCTCCCACTCTCTAAAAACAGTGCAAGAGGTAGTGTCAAACAAATAACTACCTAGACAGTTTACATGGTCAGGGTCGACATGTTTCTGCAGCTTTACCTGTGCCCCGGGGTCACTTACTGCTTCGTCAGGACCTATTTTGCTACTGCTCAATTAGTGCATGGTAAACAAGAAAAATCAAATAAATTAAATGTCACCTTCGATTCTCCTGATGAGAGGACCGTTGGATTTCACACAACAGCACATGCATAAAAAGAAAAAGAGAACATGCCAATTAGCAACACTCTCTGGCGAGGCGTCAATCTATACAATCTCCCGCTAACAATGATGAATAATTCATTGCTTGTAGCACTTATCTTGTTCTTACAAATATTCACAAGAGAGCCAAGTTTTCACTCGTATAAAAACACTCACCCTATTTCAAGGAGAATGTTGCCCCACCTCACCCGGCATTAGCTCAGGTACTGCGGAGCCCCGCTCTGTGCAAACAACAAACACACACAATGGACCAGTTAAAAGGAAGTACTCTCTGGCCAAAGCAAGGCACTCAACATCACATGGTTCTGAGAGATCTTACTGCGTGTCTCCTAACTCACCTAACCGTCGGTACTCCAGACGTCCAACTGGGCTGTCTGTGGGAGGTACCGGCGGTGTGAGTAAGCAGACTTTTATAAGTCTCTATTTACATACCGGGTGGTGGACGCTGCGCTCGTAACCAGGAGCGTCGTCTGTCTATTACCGGATATGCTGTGTTCTCTCCCCATTGGTCGGCGCGGCGCGATGACACTCATGCGTCGCGCTCAGACTCATGGGTAATGTAGTTTTACCGTGGCCCGTTTAGAATATAATCACGGACTACTCGATCTGCGTTCTCGGGTTCACAGATGAATTTATTAAAATTAAGGGGTGAAGACATCACTCTACAAGGTATGCGAACCTCTGAAAATTTAGAGGCAACATTTAGAACGAGTGTAAGTGAAAAGTTATTGACGAACGATTATTCCTTACAAGTACTCCCAAATATACCATCTCGATCTAGACAACAGCGCCTCACTCATCTAAATTAATATCGCGCTTTATCATTTATCCTGTGCACTACATGCTGATTACAGTGTACATACAAGAGGGCCATCTGGTGTCACTTGACCTTTGTTAGTGGAATCTATTGGGCAATATAATCACGCTGTAAGCGTTTACCCATAGCCAACATCTACCCTTCGTTTCATTTGCCACTCTGACTACTGCTAGAACACTACTTGATCGTATCTTACGTCAGTGGGTGATCACGCCCCTCTGGCATGAAATCATCAGATAGGCTATGTGTACAAGAGTTATTGTGATTCCGTCACATGACACTCATGACAACGGGAAGACTCATTAATGAGATAATGAAAGTGCATAATTCGGGTATATAGCTCATGGATGTCAAAGCACTGATTTTAGAGGCTGTTAAATTCAGAGCGACATCCAAGGAATATCTTCATTCAGTCCTTGCCTATCTGTCCCCAATTTGTAAACCCATCTCTGTTCACGTCGGAACAGGAAACTCTTTATGTCTGTGATATGGGTCGGTATCAATGGTTGCTCTATCACAGTCCAATGCAGATCAGACGGAGTATGCTTAATAAAAAATGATTCGTCAGTCTGGTTGACTGTCTAGAGCATCGGATGGAGCTTTTGTGTTCACAAATGCGTGTCTTAATTTTGCGAGTGGTCATGCCCACATATCTCTTATTGCAAGGGCAGCTTATTAAGTACACCAAATTGGAGCTGTTGCAATTTGTGAATCAACGTTGCTCCCACGGTCTATCTGTCCCTATGTCGATGCTTTGTGATCTAGTTGTATTGGGACAGGCTGCGCAATTCCCACAGGGATGGTGTCCTGTGGCCGCAGGCATGTTCCACAATGTGCCAAGAGCTCGTGGTAACTCTCCTTTGGGACGCGTGTGGACCAGTCTATCCTTTAGATTTGCCCTCTTTTGAAGGCGAACAACGGAGCTGGGATGGTATCACCTCCAGTATTGAGAATACTCCAGCGTTTTTTTATGATTCGCTGAATTTCGTTGGATTGTGTGGTAAAAGTGCTCACACAAGTCATCCGATCGTGATGAGGTTTAGGTGGTAAAACTTCCAGTAACCCCTCACGATTGTTATTTGAGGCTCTCTTTTTTGACCTCTTGACCAGGTGTTTAGGATAATGTTTCTGGCCTAGATCTTTTTCAAGGCATACGGCATGGTATTCAAAACGATCTTTGGTGGAACAGTTTCTTTGTATGCGCACGAATTGCCCATATGGCAAATTATCTCGAAGAGATTTCGGATGACAGCTGTTGTAGTCTAGTAATGAATTTCTTGACATCGGTTTGCGATACAACTCTGAAGACAAACCGGTGGCTGAAGGCGTTATCAAAATATCAAGGAACGCTAATTTGGATCTACTGTACTCCATCGTAAAGCGTAGAAAACAATTCCTCCTATTAAGCCACTCGTGAAATGTTGTTAATTCCTCTTCACTCCCTCTCCAGACCACCAAAATATCATCAATATACCGCTTCCACAGACACACCTTGTCTGTGAAAGGGTTGGTGTCTGAGAAGATGTTGTCTGTTTCAAATTTATGAACATACAAATTCGCTAACGACGGAGCAAAAATGCTGCCCATGCTCGTCCCACTGATTTGGAGATAGAGCGAATCTTCGAATTGGAAGAAATTTTCCGTCATGGCTATAGTTGCCAGAGCCATTATGAGCCTGACTGGGGTGATGGAATCGAGATCTCTCTCCAACAGGAGTGCTTCAATTACTTCTAATGTCTCTCTCTGTGGGATTGAGGTGTACAAACTCTCCACATCAAAAGATACCAGGATGTCAGTCCTATCATCAAATTCGATGTCTCTCAACAGTCTTAGTACATCCTTAGTATCCTTGAGATAAGTTGGCATTTCACTCACCATTGGTTTTAAAAACACATCAACAAATGTTGACAGGGGCTCTAAGAGAGAGCCAATCCCCGAAATGATTGGGCGACCTGGAGGTGGACGCTGGGGCTTGTGTATTTTTGGTAGGTGGTAGAAGTAGGGAATTCTTGGGTTCGTAGTGCATAGGAACTGCCCTTCTTTAGCTGTAATCCAGCCCTCACTGAGGGCCTCCTCCACTATATGTGCTATTTGTTTAGTCAATCTTGCAGTGGGGTCTGAGGTCAGCTTTTGATATGCCCTGGTATCCTCTAGTTGGCGAAGACACTCACGCCTATAGGCATCGGAGTCAAGTAGTACAGTTGCGCCACCTTTGTCGGCCGGTTTGATGACCAAGGCCGGATTATTGGCTAGATTGGTAATAGCATCTTGTTCTCTACGTGAGAAGTTCTGGAAAGGTCTATGTTCTTTCCGAAAAAGTTTCAGATCTTGGTCTACAGCTTCTTCAAAAGTGATGACTTTAGCTGGAATCCCCATAGTAGTAGGATTGAAAGTAGAGGGTTTTTTTTAACCCAGTGTTTCTGGTTATCGTAGTCGCTTGAGTTGTAGCTTGTTGTTTATGTGCAAAAAGGTAGTGTAGTCTTATCTTTCGATAGAACTTTCCCATTTCAATTTGGGTAATGAAGGGATCACTCTTATTAGTGGAGACAAAGCCTAAGCCCTTGTTCAGAGCTTTCTCTTCTGTCTCTGTGAGTTGATGCGAGCTTAGATTTATCACGATGTTTGACCGCTCGATGTCCCCGCTTGATCCTGACCCACTACCTTCCCGCTCCTCAGTCCCATCGCTTGAGGCGGTGGTTGTGGTAGATTCCAGCGCACATGGCCTTGTTGCGCTGGCCGTTGGCGTCCTCGTCCTCTCCGGCCAGACCCTAAAAAAGGCTGCTGACCATATGTTTGAAAGGATTGATGTGGATCGTACATCCCCATCATAGGAGGATAAGCTGGAGGTCCCCATGGTGAGGGTTGCCACCAAGGTGGTGGTGGTGGTCCAAACTGTTGACCATAGCCTCTCCAACTCCTCCTATTGTTACCTCTACCCCTCTGTTTCTTGGAGGAGTCTCCCTGTTGAGGGGTATCGGGGTCGCTCGAGTCGTTATCTGAGCCAGAGGAGCCATAATTGGAGCTTGCTTTTTGGTTATTTTTATTATATGTAGGGGGGGAATAGTCATCACTTGTGTAAGGGTAGACTTTACTAGTACTGAAATTCGCCAGATCTTTTTTGAATTTCTCTAACTTCGTGAACAGAGTTGAATCCCGGAAATCTTTACTAGTTTTGTTTCCTTCTTCCTGTTTCTTCGAGAAAACTTTGCTAGAGGATATCGTAGCTCTTATTTGTCCTTCTAGGGTCTGTATCTCAACCAGAATATTATCTGCTGTTTTTTTGGCCGTCTTGATAATCAAGACTAGCCAGTCGCGTGTGCATCGCCACGCTATGAGATACCAGTCCCTCAGGAAGTCTTTATCATCTAAGAATAGGCGGGGTACGTTGTTAACTATCAACCCACTCGGTGCGCAATTGCTACGCAAATATTCTGCCATTATGGTACCGTGCACACATACCCTGGCTTGGTTCTTTTTAAGCACGAGAACTTTCGACCATCCTTTATCGGTGTTGGCTTGTGTGGCTGGTACCTGATCCACTATACTGGGATTCTCTAGTAAAATGCTCTGTATTTCGTCTTCATCAAAGGCCAAGCCCAAATTCATAGCCATATTTAAAGAGTCACGGTGTCTCTAGGCCTATTGCCTCAGCCAACCTCGTACCTCAACTTCCACTGAGTCTATGTGCGTGTGTATATAAAACCGTGAGTATGCATGAAATTACATGTACGCACTAGCTTAAAGACAAGAAAAGAAAAATTAATGACCCGCAGCCGTGCGGCTGCTCTAACTACAAAATACACTAAAGGGGGTCTAAGGGAAATTTAACGACCTAAATGCTACATCCCTTAAGACTACTGAACACCAACTGACAAGTAGCATAAAGTCAAAAGAACCCCAACACGTGAGGGTTGAGTGAATGCATGTGCTGATAGCGAAATCAATCATGGGGCACCTTCAAGTTTGTTACAGTGTTCCCATCAGAGTCCATCCTGTACCGCCCTACATCATTTGGGAAGGTTGCTTCTTCGACCCATTTTTAAATCGCCACTTTTTGAATAATTCTTTATTTTCTTTAATATTTAGCACTGCTTAGTAGTCACATCCTGATCCCTACCTGTTAGATATATCTCATTGGGTAATTTCTTACCATCAGGCTTACGCTGTGCCAAATCGGACACTGGGTCTCTCCTTGTGTACCTATGGTAACCTTCCCAAATGATGTAGGGCGGTACAGGATGGACTCTGATGGGAACACTGTAACAAACTTGAAGGTGCCCCATGATTGATTTCGCTATCAGCACATGCATTCACTCAACCCTCACGTGTTAGGGTTCTTTTGACTTTATGCTACTTGTCAGTTGGTGTTCAGTAGGATCCTACTTGCCATAAAGTGCTACAATGCCTTGTCGGTTGTAGGAAGCACTACATAAATGCAATTGCCATAGAATAGGGGTTAGTCTTTAGTGATTGTAACAGTCGCTGGTTTGAAGTTCTTTACCATGTTGGCAGTGCCATAGCCCTGCAACAGTGCTAAATCTGTGGCGCAGATCCTTACGATGTGATCTGTACACTGCATAGTTTTGGGACTGCATCATTTGAGTTATTACATTTACACTTTAGGATAATGTCCTTGAGAAAGCACTCTATGATTATTAAACACCTTTCTACTGAAACTAGGTTTGGAAAACAACACAATACATGAATAAATTGTTCACACTCAGTGCCACATAAATTGACAACATTTTATCCAAGGAGTGTGAAAGCATATGCTAAATGGTGATAATATAGTTTAGCTTTTGTTTAATTGATGGATGGGTGTAGGAGAAAAGGCCTACAATTGTGCACCAAATGTGCTGGATGCAAACATTGGACTTACCTTCACCATGACATTAGTTCATAAGTGAAACCTGTTCAAGACCTATGATCAACGCATTTCCTCTTCTTTAGTTGCACTTTGCTCCCGCCTCGAGGCTTGAGCCAGAATTGAGTAGTCTGATCATTTAGGAAGGCAACAGCAACCCTGTTGGCTTTCGAGTGATCGGTACATTCATGAACTCTGGTTTTTCTATGTGTTGCTTGACTCTGGTGTGTAGTTCAATACGAGGAGTGGATCTCTTACTAAGGTTGTAGTTCTTATGGTGGGAAAGTACTCCTCTTCAGGCAATTTTGTGCATTAAGGTCCAGTGGTTTGGGGATATGAGGTTGTCTGGGTGTTGGCTGTGCCATATAATTCTAAGGAATAAGCATGGAGTCTCCTCAAGAAGGATGGATTGCTGGATTTGCTATGTTAAATGTGTTGAGATCATCATGAGATGGAGGGTGGGGGGGATCTGGTGTTTTTCTTTGCGACCCTGCTAGTGTGGGTGCATGGTGTGTTCTTCAGTGCCAATTGGGGTCATTGGTTTTGCTTCAGTAAGAAGGTAGTCTGACCAGTGCAGCAACCTAATTCTTAAACTCTTGCAACAGAAGTACACGTCTTTTTTAAAATTTTATTTTTTATATGTGGATAAAGTCTAGCATGCTACAACGGAGTTTCAGACTTCATGGGCTTGGAGAGGCGTATGTGCTGTCACTACCTAATTATCAAAACACATTGGTACGTGCAGTTTTCCTTATTCACAAGAATGCATTTGCCCAGGCAAATTCTAGAGGAAGAAACCTGTGTTTGGGGTTACGGTTCCCGTTTACTGTAGTTGTTAAAGACTAGGCCATCCATTCTGCCCACCCCCCTCTATTTTTGACCCTACCTTTTAGTTTTTAGGTCGAGCATTCATGACCGCTTTTATATACATTTGTATATACATATATGTGTAAGTACTGTGAGCTCTGGAGATCAGCTCTAGGACTTGTCTGTTTCTGCTTGGGGACTCTTCATTTCTGTTCAACTGCCTCTATTTAACTGTCTTGATAGAAAACGACCATCCGAGGTCAGTAAAATACCAGATTCACTTTAGCATTCTTTAGATTCCAGTCCATAGAAATTGTCTTCCACGAGCACCCGTAGACAATAATATATTTTTTCAAATCTTGTATTTGCAGTGATATGACCACCAAAGGCCCTGAATTTATATTTTTTTTATTTTAAATGCAGGGACGTACCAGTGAAAGAACACCAGCCGGAATCATTTGTTGTCCTGACTCTTGCTCACTGTGACCAGGATGGGAATTCATGGCTTGGCCAAGCTGATTGCAGATGTGGCTCCTGGGGCCATCAAGGAGAATGACTTCAAAAGTTACTTTGGTAGGAAGGTGGCCATTGATGCCTCAATGAGCATCTACCAGTTTCTAATTGCAGTGCGCCAGGATGGCAATGTGTTGCAGAATGAAGATGGTGAAACCACCAGTCACCTGATGGGCATGTTCTATCGCACTATCCGCATGGTTGACAGTGGCATCAAACCGGTCTACGTCTTTGATGGGAAGCCCCCTGATTTGAAATCTGGTGAACTTGTCAAGCGCAGTGAGAGGCGGGCGGAGGCAGAGAAGAAGCTAGAGGCTGCTGTGGAGGCGGGCGAGGCAGAGAACATTGAAAAGTTCAATAAAAGACTGGTGAAGGTTACCAAGCAGCATAATGACGAGTGCAAGAAACTGCTCACTTTGATGGGGGTCCCCTATGTAGAGGCCCCATGCGAGGCAGAGGCCACTTGTGCGGCCTTGGTTAAGGCAGGCAAAGTTTATGCAGCTGCAACAGAGGATATGGATGCCCTCACCTTTGGGACTCCAGTTCTGCTGAGGCATCTGACTGCCAGTGAGGCTAAGAAGCTGCCGATCCAAGAGTTTCATCTAAACCGCATCCATCAGGACATGGAGGTGACACATGAGCAATTTGTGGACCTGTGCATTCTTCTAGGCAGTGACTACTGTGAGACCATCCGGGGTGTGGGGCCCAAACGGGCCATTGACCTAATCAAACAGTACAAGAGCATTGAAGAGATCTTGGAGAACATTGACACAAAGAAGTACCCTGTCCCTGAGAACTGGTTGCACAAGGAGGCCCGTCGGCTCTTCTTAGAGCCAGAGGTGATAGATGCAAGCAGCATTGAGCTCAAATGGACAGAACCTGATGAGGAGAAGCTGGTGGAGTTCATGTGTGGCGAGAAGCAGTTCAGCGAAGATCGAATCCGCAATGGGGCAAAGAAACTAGCCAAGAACCGCCAGGGTGCCACGCAAGGACGACTGGATGACTTCTTTAAGGTGACTGGGTCAATTAGCTCCACTAAAAGGAAAGTGCCAGAGCCCAAAGGCTCTGCAAAAAAGAAAGCTAAGAGTGGCGCTACTCCAGGGAAATTCAAGAAGGGGAAATAAGAACTGTTCCCTATGGTTGCTCCATTGTGGAATGTGCTATATGTTCCACCATTCTGCTACAAACCCGTGCGGTGGTGTTCACTGTCGATTTCCTAGACCGATTAATACGACAAAAAAAACATCTTCCAGAAGCTCTTGCATGGTGATTCTTTTGATAAATGTTGAACTAATATAGTTTGAATAAAGTTAACACTTTTTGTTTAAAAAAAATACATAAGCAAACGGATTGTTAGTTTCACATTGCTTCTATTTTTCTTTGCACCTCCATGATCACGTGACGTGGTGTGTGATTTTCAGTGCGGAGTGGGCAGAAACCTTGGGTTTTTCACAAATAATGTAAAATGTAACTGACACTTTAGATCACCTGATACGACGCATTAAACCAACTTAACTAATCAACCATTAAATGCATAACAGTTATTGATAATTTTCTGCAAAGAAATTGCAAGATTATCAGAATTGTTTAACGTTGTGGTCGTTTCTGCAAACTAACGCAGGCATTTACCGTGTGTTGTGTTCATGATAACCTATTTCGATGTCCAATTTATACATTCCCCAAAAATACAGAACATTATACGCTGTAAAACGTATTTTTTTTTTATCTGCCGATTACTAACCTAATTTTTTTTGCCGTTTTCAGTTTCATCTTGAAGTAGCTAAAACCAAGGTGGCAAAAGACGAGTGGTGTGTTCTGCTGTCTCTATCGTGGTTCTAAAGCTAAACTACGTTTGTGGTTTGGATATCCCAGAACTACATTGTTCCTCAGGCTGTCCTCATCTACACTAACAGTTACATTATTTAGTGTTTCAGGAGGCTGTAGAATAAAGAATCAGACAGAGGCTATTCTAAAAAGTATACTTTGATAAGTATGTCCTTCTGGATTAATGGCATTAAGAGCCTATTTAGTCACACCATGGTGAAAAATGTTTGGGCCTTTTCCAGGTGGATAGTTCCAGAAGCTGCATTCTGACACAGAATTGCTCATTTATGCAACAGCCTTATCGGATACTGTTAGTTCTAAAATACACCCTTTCCACACTTGACTAAAGATAGCAAAGGCAACCAGTCCAAGTCCTTAGAACCCAGCAAACACACTAAGTGTCCAGACCGTAGTAAAGCGAAATACTATACTATACCATTCAGTGTGGTTACAGGGTTTTGTTCTCACCTATGAGTTCTAGTGCAGGCCGGTGCTCAATGCAGGGCCTTCTCCACATTCTAAGAAGTTCCCAGTGTCTGGTAACTTATGCAAAGTCATGTGTGCAGAACATAAGTGATTAGTGTTTGGAATCTAGTTTCAGTTCGATATCTCTTTAAGTTGAATTTTTGCATTTGCAAAAATAAGCGTTCTAACAGCAGGTTCACCTTTTCATGCTTAAGACCCAGCCTTCAGTTTTTATGAGTTCACGCCCTGTGTTACGTACTCAAAGAAGATGTGAGTTGTATGGTGCTGGGTGGCATGTTTGGTGATCTCACACCTTCGTTGCTCTTTACTTGGCACCTGGGGTTAGGCAATGCAGCACACCTGCTCAGTGGGTGTTCGCTTTTGTGGCTTCCGGTTTTGGTACCGATGGGCGCTACTCTAGTAGCAGGCTCTGGCCTAAGTGTTGGGCTTTAGCACATTGTTGTTCCTGCAGATAGCTTTTTCACTGTGGGATCTGCACTGGGGGGGATCCCTCGCGACCTGGGTTTGTACCAGCTTTTTTCCAATTGGTAGAAAGCTAGGTGCTCTACATGCAGAACTTCTCCTAGACCGTCTCTCCTCCAGGGTCAGGCACTCTCCTTGCCTCTCTCAGCAGGCAAGTAGGCTTCTAGGTGCTTAGAATACCTGTGCCACTGGGAGACAGATTGACTGTCCTGTAGACAGCAGCCCTGGTCACATAGCAGCCCTCGAATAGTCTGCGGAGCACTTCTTTACTTGGTGAAGAAGAATTTGGACCTGGAACAAAGAGGGGTAGTTTAGGACCCACTTGTAGATTTGTGCAGGTAAGATATGTTGCTCTGAAGTCTACTGGCTTCTGTCCTAAAACTGGTTTGGGGTCCCCCCCCCCCCCCCCCCCCTCTTTAAATGTAATTTTCTGTCTGTAGTACAGATGCAGAATGCGTAAGGCTCTTGCATAATGTAGTAATGATGGTGCCAAATAGGAGTATCCAAAAGACTGTCATAATAATGTGTGAAGACAGTGCACCTGGCTGTCATCGGACTTCCCGAAGAAGCAGTCCGTTGCAGACAAAAGGGCAAACTGCCAAAATGTCTCACAACCTTAAAGAATAGAATCTGCTGACTCCTGTTGCTCGGTAAAGCTATATCTGTACAGAAAGGGTATGTACCCATTGGACTGAAACCTAACGTGTTCATACCTGTGCTTGGAATGAAATTGCATATCACTGAAATGCTAATAATAACATTAAAAAAATCAGCTGACCCATGTCCTCTTCCCTTACAATCTCCCAAATAGCAAAAAACATTGTCAGAATTTCTATTGGTAGTTCTGAGGCCGTCCTCCCACACCATCACTGTCTAGGTCTCCACCATTCAGCCACAGAAATGCAAGCAATATACTTCCACTGTCTGGCTCAAAGCTATATCCACCTTCCGTTGTGTGCCACGCTAAACCCGAGGCCAACCAAAATTGGTCCCACTCGCATTGCACACAGTTTTGATGGCGTCATATATGGTCACACAAGCACACTGTGTGCACACATGGAATGCTAGTGTAGGGTTCTGGGTGCTACATTAAAGTGGGAACTGTACCCAATTGGTGCCAGCAAGCCACGCTTTTTTGCCAGAAAAGTTCTGTTCTCAGCCAATACTTTGTGAAAATCGGCATACTGACCACCACCATTTCAAGTCAGCAGCCCAGGACGTGGACATCAGTCCCATTTTAAGAAGAGACGTTTGGTGCGACTCTATAGGTTACATAACCAAGTGTGGACCATGGCATTACCACAGACAGACCTAGACCTCCGCATGCACACTAGATTAGATTGTTACCTGAGATTGTAAAAAGTCAGAAAACCACTTTGAAACGCAATTGGGCCACTCGGAAAGGGGCGCATGCAGCGAACATTCCAGTCCGAGTAGTGTCACTTGGCAAACTAAATGCTTGTGCTCGACACTTTCACTTTCTGTTATTGATTGATTCAAGAATCAATTTTATTGCTTTTTGAATAAACAAATAGCAGCATAACACACGATCAGAATTTCACCGCATCGTCGGGTACACTTTGCGTGGATAAGATACAGTTAGCTGTGTCAATCTACAACCGCAGCATATGGACTTTGCACTAATTTATTGAGACAGATGGCACTTAATCATTCTAGCTGGTTCGTCCACTCGCCCCAAACCCTCTGGTATTTAGTGGGACCGCCCTGGGCCTCGAACAGGGGGTTTCCTGCGCGGCACACCAGTCCACTCCCCGGCAGCAGCTACCTACGTTTGGAGATTTAGACTGAGCCCATGTCGCTGCAATGTCTCGCTTGGCCACTGCATAGATCCATCTAGGCCGTCCATTACTCCTAAAATGAGCCTTAGGGGGTCATGAAGAACGTGCCAGCCCAGGACTTAACTGTTTTAGTATCATATTGAACCGTTTACTGTTTTTTTTTTTCTTCCCCATTCACCCGGTTGTATTTGTGAGATTGTTTAAACAAATAATGGAATTGGAGATCATAAATTTGACCCCTTGTGCACACGGAAGGTTA
The DNA here is from genome assembly GCF_964261635.1 of Lissotriton helveticus. NCBI lineage: Eukaryota > Metazoa > Chordata > Amphibia > Caudata > Salamandridae > Lissotriton > Lissotriton helveticus. Next base: position 618,962,670 of record NC_136061.1, on the reverse strand, counting down.
TCCATGGGATTAAAACTCTTTGCCAAAGGTCTGTATCAGTGTAGATGGTGGAAAGGGGCTGAAGGCGTACTACTGCCTTTTATGAAGCTTGATGATCTGCAATGTGGCCGTTTTTAAAATTTATTTTAACGCTACTACTGTGTACCTTGTTCCTACCGTGCCTGACTAAATCTAAACGTATAAATTATCACTAACCTTATCCATGTTCACTGAAATTTCAGCACACCAGACCGTGTTCATTTGTGACACCTGGTCTACCTACCTAGAAGAACAACACTACTGTTGTCTCCAAAATACCAGTGACGGACAGAAAGAGTATCTCTTAAACCAGGGCAAAAATGGCACAATCAGGTGCTCAAGAGGCTAGTTTTAAAGGATTGCCTCACTGTGTTGTGTAAACATAAGAGAGAGAGGGGATATGTGCTACTCCGAGGAAGGATTAGCAAGATATGCATGTGCCGACTCAGCAGGGCAAAACTTGACTGGACTGATCTCACTAGGATGCAGTTCATGGTACCGATCACTAGAAGATTCTTGTGCGTTGCACATGAGTTGCTTAGTAGAAATGTGCTAAGGACATAAGGCACCTGTAGATCGACTGTTGTAGTTTATAGGCCAAGTAATGGGGATTGTATGCTTGACCAGATTAGTTCATTTGCGATACCAACAACCTGAGAAGAGTTGATGGCTAAAATGACCAGCAAGATGAAATGGGAATGCAATTGAGGTAGAAAGTCAAAGTAGCGATGAACTTACCATTGCACTTAAATGAGTGACCACAGCAGTAGCCTCCTCTGACGTAGGTGATTTAGAAAAACTAATTGGCATCCTCGGGACTTTAATTGGGCTAAAAAAAGTTGGGGGGGGGGGGTCTAGATATGGGCTAGAGCATAACTGGATCTTTTCTAAAAGGTGTGACCTATGTAAACTGGGGAGGGCATGGCTTAAAAGATTTAAATCAGTGGTTTTTTACCTTTTGACTTCAGTGGAGCACGGTGAGTCACTATTGGAAGCCAGGGACCTATGCCCAATCATAGGAACGTTCAAAAAAGACAAGTTACAGAAACATGTACAGATCAATTATATGAATAGCGAAATATGTTCTTAAATTCATAAAAAGTTAAAATGATATTTTTATTGGGAAGGTGGGATTTTTAATAAATGTATAAGTTCTAAAAGACGAGCAATACCATAGACTGTAGCTTATGGCTGCCTTTTAGCCACTAATGTAATCGAACAGTGGCCAGAAAAAAAAATCAGCATAGTAAAGGATACAACTACCTCTACAACATAAAGACACTACTTGCATATAGCAGGGTGAAATTAAGTTATGAGCCAAAGAGGACACCCTCAGTTTCCCCTGACCGATTCTGGCAGGTCAAACCTGCGGGTGGTGAATGATTCTAGTCGCATCAAAAATATAGTATAGCTTTTTTTTACAACTAAACCTTCATCTATTGGACTGTTAAGGAACGCTGATAGGCGAGAGGTTGAGTAGCTGAAGAGTGGTTACTAAAAGTCAGGAAATGATTAGAGATAAACGTGCATACGTTGTCAGATTTTGGGCGATAGTAGGGAAAAGGGGAATTTGATGTTTGTTTAAGGCATAGGACAAATTATGAGGAACAGCACAAACACCACAGACGGGTCAGTGGCATAATGAGAACAAGGGCTGCATTTTATGATATACCTTAAACGGCTACATTAAAAATAATAGATTCAAGAAGATCAAAAATAAGACTGGGAAAGCTAAAGTCACAGCATCGAATAAGCAGCTGCAGTGACTCAACACTATTATTGACATAACCCAGGACACTGCAGTCAGCCCTTTTTGGGACAGAACAGTATAAAGCATCGAGTTGGTAAAAGTACCAAATGACATCTGCAGTGGAGTACAATCCCTCCTGGAATTAAAAAACATTTCTGGAGGACACTTGCTGGACCCTGGAGATACATGTTGAAAGTTTACCCTTAAGCCAGAACACATCTTCGATCTTTTCCATGAAATGCCCAGGCCCACGCCAACCTGCCGGAGACTGACAGTCACTTCAGCTTTAAACATCAGTATTTCTTAGCTCCCCAACCTACTGGACAGACGTCTTATCAATCCCACCATTAGCCATGCCACTTTGCCCAGAAGCGAAAACACCATAGTACCATTTCAGTTAATGGCATTTTATTGGTGTATGCAGCTACAGTGATCTTTCACAAGACATAAAGCTGTAAGCCCATTTCATTTTGAAAACGGGCAAACACTAGAAGGAAAACCAAACACCACGAACTACTAAAACATGTTTTAGTTGTTTCTATTTGAAAGAATCTCAACTGTGGGGCTACCCCTCTTTCATGTATATATCCGGTGCTGGTGCAAGGGTTTATGCTGCTCCAGACATTAACTGTTGCCATCGTCCATCCACCACTAACCCAAAATCGCAGCTGCTTAATAAATAAGAATTGTTTTGTGATATATCAGGTTTGACTAAATGGTCTCAGACTTGTCCAGACCCATCACAGAGGCTTCTCTGGCATTCTCTCGCCCCTCTTGGTCATCACCACCCTTAGCCCCGTTCCATCGCGGCTCTGTGCCGTTTGTGTGGAGGGCAGGGTGAGCTCCATTGTGCCTCAGCGCTGGCTCACCAATCCGAACGGAGGTAGTGTTTCAGCTGGGGGCGGGGCTCAGGACATAAAATGGCCACCCGGAAGCGCAGCGGGAGCGCCGTCTCCGCGCCGAAGCCGCGCCAAAGGGGTGCCAGTCTGCGCCAGTTCTTCTGGCCGCCACAATATCCATCAAACATCGAAGGTAATTACCTACTCTAGAACACAGCTTCTGAGCATAGGAAACAGAATACATGACAGGAATTGCACTCATTTTGATTTTGGGTCACTGTATAATCTCTCCTATAACGGCTGTCCAAACTGTGCATTTACGATTATATCACCCCACTTCCAACACCCTTCTGTCTTACCTTCTGGAGACAATAATGTAAAACACATAAGCTGCGTACTCATAAATACACGCTCTCTTATAAAACACAGGAATGATGTCGCAGAATTAATAATTAGTCAAAACATCGACGTTATGTTTATTACTGAGACCTGGGCAGATCTTGCATCTGGCCCGGATTTTAATATTGCCACGCCAGATGGCTACCGGGTAACAAGATTAGACAGATCTTCAGGAAAAAGAGGGGGGGGGTCTAGCTATTATACATCGAGCTAAGTTAGCCATCAAAACTGAACCTCTTGATTATAATTTTGTGGAAGCATTCGCCTTCACTATTTTTCTCTCCCCTACACAAACTTTTAAAGGAACTCTCCTTTACCGACCGCCCACTTTACGCACATCCTTTTTGAAATCTCTTAATCACCTATTAGAACCAGTAGCTGCTAATCAGGATTACACCATACTGGGAGATTTTAATTTCCATTTAATTTCCATTTAGAGAATTTTAACGATAAGGACTCGCACACTCTGATCTCTGACTTTTTGGCCGCTGGCTTAGTACAGCAGGTTAACGTAGCCACTCATCAAGCAGGACACACCTTAGATGGTTTATTCACTAACAACGCCCATATCACGTACTCTACAGTGCTCCCACTCATATGGACGGATCACTTAGCTGTCAAATTTACAATTCTAGTTAGGAATCATAAGAACCCCTCTACCAGTACATGCCCTCTGATTATATGTCGTGATTGGAAAAATATTGATGTCACTGCTTTACATAACATCCTGGAATCTACGATACCAGAAGATATATCAGATTCTCATGAAGCATCCCATAATTATGAACGTTGGCTACATAAGGCATTTGACCACCTAGCACCAAATAAAAAAATGCAGCCAAATCGCACCAAACCATCTGCGGCTTGGTTTTCGGAGTCACTAAGGCTCGAAAGACAACGCTGCAGAAACTTGAATAAGAATGCGTTGTTGAGCTACAGAAAGCTGATCACTGCAGAAAAACGCGCTTTTTATAGCACACAAATAGAACGAGCTCTCAACTCGAACAAACAGTTGTATCAGGTGGTAAAAGAGTTAGCTAATCCTCCCCCCCCCCCCCCCATTTGAACCATCCCAAATATTCTGCAATCAGGTAGCGGACTTTTTTCAGGCTGAGGTTAGAGATATTTTTGACAATTTTACTAAAATAACGACTACTGACTCTGCCACCCCGGAGATTCCCCCTTTGTCACCAAAACCAAACTTTGAGGTTTTCTCTCCAGCGCTGTCTATGGTGGAACTTATGAACACTGTTAAATCAGGATCATCACTGGACCCATGTCCTCCATTTATCCTTAAATCAGTATCCAACCTAATAGCCCCAGTACTTACCAACATCTGTAACACCATATTTCAGACAGGTGTTTATCCTCCAATCTGAAAAAAGGCAACTGTAATACCTCTTTTAAAAAAACCTACATTAAATCCTTTAGAGCCCAAAAACTATCGTCTTATTGCCTCACTCCCTTATCCTTCAAAAATAATTGAAAAGGTAATGAACCAACAGCTGTCGACCTTCATTGATCAGAACGATCTACTTGACAACACGCAGTTTGGTTTTAGGAAGGGCCATGGGACGGAGACTGCTCTGATAAAAGCTGCAGAGGAGGTTAGGATAATCATGGACAGGGGTGGCGCAGCGATCCTTATACTCCTGGATCTGTCTGCGGCCTTCGACACGGTCGATCATACCATCTTGATCGACCGTGTCGCCGCCATTGGCATCCAGGGTAGGGCTAGAGCAACGCTGGCATCTTTCTTGGCCAAGAGAGTACAGGCCGTGAAGATGGGGTGTTATTGCTCTCCTGACTTCACTCTCCCTTGTGGTGTTCCCCAGGGCTCCTCGCTAAGTCCGACACTTTTTAACATCTATGTGTCGTACTTGGCGAGGGTAATTAAGTCATCCGGTATAGGTCTAACATCGTATGCCGATGACACACAACTGGTCCTGGGGATACACAAAAATGGAGAAGCAGTGGCAGCGAACTTTCAGGAGGGCAAGAAGGCCATCAGTACATGGATGAATCGGAATAGCTTAAAGCTAAATTCCGACAAGACGGAGGTGATGGTTTTTGGTGAACTAACCCCGTCTTGGTCTCCGGTCTGGTGGCCTTCGGAACTGGGAAATCCTCCACTACCAGTAGCCAAGGTGAAAAACCTGGGCGTGCTTTTCGACAATAAGCTTACATTCCTCAGCCATGCCAATGCTGTGGTTTCAGCTTCTTTCTTCACCTTAAGAATGGTGAAGAAACTGCTCCCATTTCTTCCCCCAACTGCAGGTAAAACCCTAATGTCCTCCTTGGTATTATCTAAGGTGGACTACTGCAATGGTTTATTGCTTAACGCACAGGAGCAAGTTTTGAGCAAATTACAGCTTGTCCAAAATGCTGCTGCAAGGATTCTTATGGGTATACCTAAGTACTCATCCATTTCTCCCATAATTCGCGAGCTTCAATGGCTACCAATAAGAAGCCGGATAAAGTTTAAGGCCATGTGTATTATTCACAAGGCCTTGAACAACAATGGACCTGAATTCTTTAAAAAAGCAATTAAAGTGTATAAACCCAGTCGAACACTACGTTCATCTTCAGCTCAACAGCTCCGAATTCCATGTACAAAAAAGGTAACATGGGGAGATAAACGTTTTGTAGTGGCTGCCTCAAAATTATGGAATCAGGTCCCCTCCCATATCAAACATCACTCTTCACTACTACTATTTCGAAAACATCTTAAGACTTGGCTTTTTAATCAGTAAGTTGTCAGTGGAATCCCCGCAATCTGCGAACTCTAGCGCCGAGACACCGGAAGGTATTTGTGCGCTTTAGAAAATTTAAAAATAAATAAAAGAACATTCAATGTGTACACCTCAATACTCTCCCTTGAAACGGGTTACTCTATTCATGTCCCTAACTGTACGGGGTAGATGGAGGGGTCCAGAAGGATTTCTGAATAATTGCTGTAAAAACCGTTACGGTAAAGCAGGTCAGCAGTGAGTTTCTGTTCACATTTCACATATTTAATTCATCTTGCCTTCCCTAGGCGTTTGCTTTCTCCAGTATGTAGTTTCTGCAGTTTGTCATTCAGCATATTACTCCTCTATAATGCGTACTTACTATGAACAGAGTCGCCTCTAGATGTCCGAGTTCAGGTTGCATGCCTTTTTTTTAATGGCCACGCTTGAGACCCCTGGAGTTGAGGCTGAAGGTGTAACAAGCTTCTCAGTGTTCAGAACATGCGCTAATCCAACCCGTGGTCTCACGAAGGAAAAATTCAGGTGCCAGCTGCAATTGTGGTTCTAAGCGAAAGCGTGTGTGAATGCGGTACACAGCTGTAAACAATAGCGACAGGAAAGTAAAAGAAAGTACTATGTTTACAGGTGAGTGGTTGCGTTGTGGGATAGTGAAGGCTATGCTAGGCATTATACAAAGGAGAGCGAAAAGATGGTGTTTCTGGGGAAGATGTGGGTTATGCAGATGTAGGATTCCAAAAAGATGGGCGGGGGAAGACCTAAGTGTCCAAGAAGGAGGCTACAGAGAAAGTGGCGTGAAGGGATGAACAGAAGTCATTCGGACACTACGAAGACTAGGCTAATCAGACCATAGTAATGTTTAATTCAGTTTCATGTTTCAGAATTGAAACATTTTCAATTCTAATCATTCACAACAAGCTCATTGTTCTTGCCCATTTATTGATATGCTTAATAAGCACTGGCAAGTCCAAGAGGTCTTGTTTTAGGTGCATGTCAGTTGTGTGATATTTCTGGATGCAATAACCATGGGAGCTCTTATGTTCTTCCACAGTCGTTCTCGGATGCTAAAAGTCACTCATTTCCTCACACTGGAGTTAAAATAAGTCTGTGACTTTTATTGTATGTTAAGTTTTATAAGACTGTTGTAATAATTTTGCATAGCCTTTCTCTGTGTTCTGGAGGAATGTGGAACACGGTCAGTTCTGGTGTTCCAGGTTCCAACTGCGGCAGTAATGTTCCAAGGGAGTCAGTTGGGTACCAGCTGGCAGAAGGACAGCTACTCTTTTGTTGGAGGGTGATCCATTATTAAAACTCGCACTGTTTCCATACCTGAAGTCATTTTTTTTTTTTTTTAAATATATTTTTATTGCAAAATTAGAAACCACAGGATACAAACAATCAACCAGTGCACTCGTGACATCCCCCCGTCCACTAATAAGTCCAAACCATACACAGCCATTCAGCCCGCATCCCGGGGGCCGGGCGGCCTGTCATTACATACAATAGGAAAAGCACGGTGCACGTCCCACGGGGACCATGGTCGAAAAGTCTTTGTACGTATCTGCTTTTATCCCCCCCCCCCCACAACAACATCTCCGTCAGCCATCCCAGAGGTAAACAGTGACACCGCTCATATCGGGGCCTGCCCTAGGTTCTTTCCCGCCTGGCTACTCCCTCCAGCCCTTTCATACTCCACCCTGTACCAACCATCCTAGTAGAGTCAAAGCACCCAGGCGGCTACCATCCAGTGGCTTCCGTCCCACCCCGAACCCTCATGAACCAGTCCCCCCCAAGGCCCCCCCCCCTGGCAACTGCTGGGCGTACGCCTCGTCCTGTCAAGTTAGATGGAACCACCACAGTGCGGAAGATAGCACTTCTGTGTTCGCCCCGTGGTGTCCACCGGTTTAGTTCTCCCCATCCTCGTCGTCCACAAAAGAATCACGCAAGGCCTGCACCACTAGCTCCCATGCACGCGCCGCTTCCAAAACTTTCTCATTCCCCATCTTAACAGCCTGCCGCATCCGGAGCACACTCTCACAGGCAGACCACCGCAGCAATTCATTCTTCCATCTACGCAGCGAGGGCCCCCCCTGGACTTCCAATGCCACGATATCTCCCTCTGCGCCAATATCAGACCCAGATCAAGGAACTTGCTCGTCACCTTGGTGCGTTTAGTGTGCGGGAACCAGAGCAGCAGGCACGCCGCCATGTCGAATTCCACCTCCCTATCTGTCACTGCATTCAGGAGTCCCCCTACCTCCGCCCAATAGGTCCCCAATTGCGGGCACTTCCAAAACAAATGATCCATGTCCGCTCCCAGAGACGAACACCGTGGGCATCGAGCATCCGGTACCTGGAAGTACCGCTGTAATTTCTCTGGAGTTAAATAGGCCCTATGAAGCACATAGAAATGCACTTGCTGAAAGCGCGCATTTCTCGTGCCCTTCCACGTGCGCCGCAGGATGTGTCCCCAAGCCGTATCCGGTATGTGCCGGCCCACACTCTCCTCCCATTTAGCCTTGAGCCCCAGGAGTGGCTCCAGTCCCTCATTCAACATCCTATTATGGAGGCATGTCACAGCTTTGACCGTGCCCGCTGCCATCACCACATATTGGCACGCCATAGTCGTCGTGGGTTTCTACGAGCCCCCCCTTCCAGTGCTTCTGTATGGCAGCCACCACCGCCGCGTGCAGGAGGAACCCCCCGTCGGGCAGCCCGAACTGGTCCCGGAGCGCCTCGAACGGTGCCAAAGCCCCATCTATGTACAAGTCGCCTACCACCTGTAGTCCCGCCTCCTCCCAATCCAGCAACGGGGACCAATCTCCTCCGTGCGGCAAGGCCGTCAGCATGCCGATCGGGAACTCCGGCGCATAAGGCCGCGAAGCCCTCGCTCTCCGAAGGCTCCTCTGCCAACACAGCCGGAGCGTCCTTTCCTCCATAGTGAGGGCCCGCAGCTCAAGCCTCTGCTGCATGACAATATAGGACAGCACGTGGCGTCGTATCCCTCGGTCCCGGTCCCCCTCTGGACCCCGGAACACCCTAGCTACGTTCTGTGTAAGAACCTGCAGCTGCGCTGCTAGATAATACAGCTCGAAGTCAGGCACAGCCATGCCCCCTTCAACCTTAGGGCGGAGGAGCGTGTTCAGGGCCACTCTACGGCGGCCGTGCCCCCATAAGAAGCCAATAATCATCGATCTCAGGTCTCTGAAGACCCCTTGGGGAATCCAGACAGGCAGCGTTCGGAAATAATAGAGGAAGCGGGGGAGCGCCACCATCTTCAAAAGGGCAATCCTACCCAGAACCGTCAGCGGGAGGGTCGACCAGAAAGACAAGCTGCCCCTCAGTGCCCGAACACAGCGTCCAATGTTGCCCTCCAAGAGGTCCGCAGTCGCGTGGTAGATGCGAACACCCAGATAGGTAAAACAAGATGGCTCCCACACCACGCCCAAGTCGCCGCCAGGAACGGGCGAGTCCGCTCGCAGCGGGAACACACAAGTCTTCGCCCAATTGACCTTAAGGCCCGACAGCCGGCCGAACTCCGACAATAGCTCCATCGCACCTGTCAATGCCCGCGAGGTATCAGCCAGGTATAGGAGCAAGTCATCCGCATACAGCGATATATAATGCCACTGCCCGCCTCTCGCTATCCCCGCGTATCTGACACCCGACCTCGCATGGACCGCCAAAGGTTCCATCGCCAGAGCTAACAGGGGGTACAGAGAGCATCCCTGCCGCGTGCCCCTGCCCACCGGGTACGCCGCAGACACCAGGCCGCCCAAACGCACCCTCGCCGCCGCCGAAGCATACAAGACCCTCGTCCACCTGCGGAACCCTTCGCCCATGCCAAACCTCTCCAAAACTCCGTCCAGGAACGGCCATTCCAAGCTATCAAAGGCTTTCTCGATGTCCACGGATAGGACCGCCGGGGCTCCCTCCTCGTCCAAGATGGCGTCCATTATCCCCACCAAGCGGCGAATATTCAGCGCCGTGCTCCTCGTGGGTATGAACCCGGCCTGGTCCCTATGTACCAGGCCCGTCATATATGGGGCCAGTCTGGTGACCAGTATGCGGCTCAGAATTTTATAATCCACCGTCAGCATGGATAGCGGGCGGTAAGACCTCACATCCGCAGCATCCCGGCCAGGCTTTAGGAGCGGCACTATCAAGGCCTCCCGCATGGACCCAGGCAATACCCCAGCCTCGAAGGCTTCAGCGTACACCACCAACAGCCTGGGCGCCAAACAGTCCGCATACCGCTGATAAAATTCAATCGGTAACCCGTCCACCCCGGGCGTTTTGTTGCGAGCCATATGCTTAATGGCCGCCCGTATTTCTGAGAGCGTGATCGGGCCGCCCAGTTCCTTCGCGTCCTCCTCATCTAGGACCGGAAGCTGCCTTGCCCCCAAGTATTCCGCAATGTCCTGGGCCCCCACTCCCAGCTGGCCCTGATACAGTTCCTCATAGTACCCCCTAAAACATTCCAATACCGCTGCTTGGGTGTATACCATCTCTCCCTGCGCAGTACGAATGCCGAGGATCGGGGAGCCCCTAAGTTCCGGATTAGCCAGTCTGGCCAAGAGGGTACCCACCTTGTCTCTTTCCGCATGCGCCCTGATGATATATTGCCTGTGATCATAACTACGTAAACGTTCCGTCTCAGTGGCGACCACTTCTTTCGCTTCTAAGAGCTGGGCCTGTAAGTCCGGCCTAGCTGGCCTGCGGCGCTCCAAATCCCTCAACCTTTCTTCCGCGTTCATGAGGTCAGTCAACACAGCCGTGCGAGCATTTGAAAACCTACCCAAACACACTCCTCTCACCACCACTTTCATTGCATCCCATTCAGTGGACCTACTCGTGGCGAGCCCTCATTCACTCCGAAATAGCTATCAATGCCTTGTCGAACCGCATCAGAGAACACAGGATCTTCAAGCGTTTCCGGCCGAAGCCGCCACGTTGGAATTACTGAGCGCTCTCTCTGCCACTGAATGTGCACCAATAGGGGGTTATGATCTGAGATCGTTCTAGCCAAGTACTCCGCATGGGAGATCAGCGGGGCCAGGGATCCACTGCAGAGCACCGAATCAATCCTGACATGCAGGTCATGAAGAGCAGAGTAAAAGGAATAATCCCTGGTTTCCCTGTGCCGTTCCCTCCAGACATCCAGCAACCCCCACCTATCCTGCCAGTCCTTCCTGTGCGCGGCTAACCTGCGCACCGGGGAGTCCACCAGGGGGGGATGGGACCTATCCAGAACCACATCCGTGATCGAGTTAAAGTCCCCCCCCTAGCACTATTGGGGCCGCCAGGAAAGAGGCCAAAGACCCCGAGAGGCTATCAAAATATCGAGCTTGATCAGCGTATACACACAGCAGAAAACCACATCCCGTCCATATAACCTCCCCTCCACCGCCACAAACCTGCCATCCGGATCCACAGCTTGATTCAGTAATTGAAAGGGTATCCCCGCCCTCACCCAGATCAGCACCCCCCTGGCATACGCTGAGTAAGTGGTGCCAAACACCTGGCCCCTCCATCGTTTCTGCAAGGCAGTACACTCTTTCTTAGTAAGATGAGTCTCCTGGAGCATGGCAATCTGAACCCCCCTGCGTACTAGATATGCATGGACCTTATGACGTTTCACCATAGTTCGCAGCCCCCGGACATTCCACGTCAGGCATTTCAGATTAGGTAACGTCCCCATTCCAACTTCGTACAGTCCAAAGCAAATAACGAATGTTCACAGCCCCCCCAATGCAGTTGCCCCCCCCCAAACACCCCCAAAACAGAAAAACTCCCCAAACCCCACTCCCCAGGACAGAGCTCACGAACCCAATGGCCGCCCCCATCCAAACCTTGAACCAACGTCCCACACTCCTACCCTGTGGTCTCCACCACAGTCGGCCTTAAGGGCCCAAGGGGGTTGAGTCGCCGCCGACCCCAGCAAGCGGAGCTCGCACCCCGCGCCTCCATCCCTCCCGAAGCACTCGGCCTCCCCTCCCGGCATCCCGTCCTCCAACAGCAGGATACCACCCTACCATGAAGTCTCGAACTAGCCCAGTCCAAACTCAGCCGCAAAAGATACCATCCGAAGTCTGTGGGGTCACCGTCGGCCCCTTCAAGCTTTCCGCCTCCGAGAGTTCCTCGCCCGTCTTGCTGCCTTCCCCTCCCGAGTCCGTTTCAGCCCGTTCACTGTTCTGTTGCGACCCTGTAATGGCCGCCGTTGCTGCGAGTGCATCCCTCTTCTCCGCCGCCATTTGAGCCTCCCGTTTCTCCCGCTGGCGCCTGTTGCGGGATCTGATTCGTTGCGATTGCCTCACCCGGGGCCGCTTGGGTTCATCTCGTCTGCTTTTATGTGATCTGTCCGTCCCCGCTCTATACGACTCCAGCCAAAGCCAAACCTCGTCCGGAGTCTGAAAAAAGTGCGTAGCCCCATCCATGATGATCCGCAACTTAGCCGGGTAGAGCAAGGAATACTGAACGCCTTCCTCCCTGAGTTCTTTCTTCACCGCCAAGAATGATGCCCGGTTTTTCTGGACCGCTTGGGTGTAGTCCGGGAAGATCGTAACCCTACTGTTCTCCACCTCATAAGGGCCCGACATCCTGGCCCGCTGAATGAGGAGATCTCGGTCCTTGTAGTGGAGGAGCCTCACCACCATCGGTCGGGGGGGGCGGCCAATCCCCGGCGGGCGAGCAGGAACCCGGTGGGCCTGCTCTAGCGTGAAAAAAGGAGTGAGCCCCTCCGGCGCCACCACAGTGCGGAACCAGGTCTCCATATAGGCCACCGCATCCTCCCCCTCAATCCGTTCCGGAAGGCCGACGACCCGCACGTTGTTCCGCCTATTGCGGCCTTCGGCATCCTCCGCCCTCCGTTCCAGCGAGTCCAGCCGGGCCAACATGTCCGCAATCCTATGCTCCGCGGCCACCACCGATGGTTTCAGGTCCAGCAACAGTTGGTCATGGTCCTTAACTCTGTCCGCTAGCTTCGCATGATCCGCGCGGAGCAGCCCTAGGCCCGCGGCCACTTGGGCGATGTCCTGGTGCAACGCGTCCTTAGTCGAGGCGATCGCATCAAGTATGGCATCCAATCGCTGGTTCAGCCGCTGTTCTCGGTCAAGCTCCGGGGAGGGACCCTCGCCCAGCCGAGTCGATGTCGCCGAGCCCTCCTCAGTGCATCTCACGGCCACCGGCCCTCCAGTCGCCGCCATTCCAGGGTGCTGCGTCACAGGTCCTGGAGCCCGCTGTCGTCAGCGCCCGCAGGCTAGTGCCAGGTAGTCGGGCACCGGGCAGAGCAATGTCTCCACAGAAACTCACAGGAGCAACAACCAGCTAGGTACACTCCGCTCCGCCGCCCCCCTCGGGAGCCTGAGGGGGAAAGTATGAGTCTCCAGGCGGCAGCCAGCCAGGGTCCCCAAGCTCCTGGCGAGTCAAGGCAGCGTCACTCGACCCCAAGGCACAGCACCGCCGACCCCAGTGCCTCGATCAGCCGAACGCAGGGTCTCCTGCCAGTATCCCTCGCCAGACGGCGACAACCCGGCTCAGAGCTGGAGTTCGGGGCCCGCCGGACTCCACGCCGCCATTTTCTTCGCACCCTCGGCAACACCTCAGCCGCCCCTTCGACTCGGTCTCCTCGGGGCCTGCAGTCCCCCAGCGGCTCACCAATAGTGTCCAGCTGTCCCCTCACACTTCAGAGGGCAGGAGCGTCGTCTCCGGGCCGCCTAGGGTTCCGAAAACAGGAGAATTAACGGGATTCTGCGCGGAGCTACGAGCTCACGCCGCCATCCCGATCGGCGTCCAAGCCACGCCCCCTCCATACCTGAAGTCATGTCGACTTTGTTCCCACTTCAAGAATTGAATGACGAGTTAGCCACCCACACCTGTGACTAAGTTGCAGCGGATCCAGCGTATGCAATGGTACCATCTCTGCTGTAATTTGTGAGGAACTGTAACGTTGCTACTTGAGTACTCTGTGAGGAACTGTCCGGCACCAACCAACTACCAGTACCGGTATTGTGTGCAGGAGCGAATGTATCTTTTTATTTGACTTGGTATGGCGAGTGTAGCGTGAGGCGCTAGAGTGGGCTCTCCGCCGTGACATTGCATATGGTTTTGCAGAGGAGCAGAGTGCAGTGGCCCTCCGTCAGACCTTATCTTAAACTCCTGGATGAGGTGTCTGTGTGTGAGTGTGTGGTGGTTAGGAGACGAAAAAAATTCATTCCCCTTAAAGGTTTATGGGCTAAGCTCATTGAGCTAGCGTATATGGGGCATCTAGGCCAGACCAAAACGAAGAAAAGATTGCTTGCTGAGTGGTGGTGTCCTGGAATTGATGTTCACGTGGCTTAGTGGGTGGAGAATTGTGATGTTTGCAGAGAGAGTGAAAAGCGATAGAAAGCGGGCACACAGACTGGTTCGGGGCACACAACAGATCCATGAAAACCTTCGTGCACACTATTTGCTTGTATTTTATTGAGCCCATGAATGAACTGAGAGGGGATTTGAGATTGGCTATGGTAAATGTGGATGTGCACACTAAATGGCTGGTGGTAATGTTTATGAAGGAGATTACCACCAGTGCGACAGTTGCTCTATTTAAGGAAATTTTGCCTGAAGGCTTTCTGTTAGTGATCATCATGGATAATGGCATGCAGTTGACCTCCCAAGAAATGCAGGGTCTTTAGCGTCCTTCAGTATTGGGCACAACCGCACCTCTCTTAACAACCCCCTAGGGGAATGGTATTGCTGAGAGGGCCAACCGGATGGCTCAAGGCACCATTCAGATGGTGGTGGCGCGTGCATGAGATGTCTATGGTATGGTTTCAGAAATGGTGCGGGTGTATCGCTCAAGTGCGCAAGGTGTGATGGGCAAGACGCCATTTGAGTTAATGGGTGGTAGATTACTGGGTAAGAACTTGGTTTAATCCTGGATGAGATTGTAAGACCGACAGGGAGGGAGTCAAGAGTTGTTCTTGAACAGTGGGATGTGATCTCCCTCTGGGCTTATTCGTGAAGGTGATAGGTTGAAGCTACAGAGTGGTGGTGGTCTGTCTAAGTTTCAGGGGCCATTTAAAGAGATTCGGGGCCATCTTCATGCAGTGGTGTTGGAAAATGGTGAAAGGTGGAACAGTAGGCGGGTAGCACTGTAATAAAAGAGGTGGTCATTGTAAACTGGGTGATGGGCAGCATGGTAGCAGTGCTTTTATACTAATGTTGGAAGATGAATTTAGACTCTCCACAAATTGGTCCTGGTGTGAGAATGTTGCTCCGGAATAGAGGCCAACTGAGTGTTGAGGCCCCTTGCAATTTGGATCTCCCCAATAATTTTGTGGAGGGAACAAGTGTCGGAAGAGTTCATCATTCACCGTGGTATCTCAATGACAATTTTTTAATGTTTTTATTGTTACGTGTAGTGCTAATTAGTTTCCTTTAGTTTGAATGTAATGAGGGAAGTGGATGTGTTATACTCTTGCATAGCCTTTCTCTGTGTTATGTGGAATACAGTCAGACCTGGTGTTTCAGGTTCCAGCTGTGGCAGGAATGTTCCAAGGAAGTCAGTTGGCTGGTGGAGGGACTGCTACTCTTATATCGCAGGTTTGTACATTTTTAAAACCTGCGATATAAACGTATACAACTTTTTTGTCCACTTCAAATACTGCCTGAGATTGTGCCACTGACTCTATGCAGGCTTTCACAGCTTCCTTTCTGTGCTGGACATTTTTACAACGCTACTGTTAGGTGATATGGCTGCCAGTCAGAGTTCATGCTGATGTATTCTGGGCAAAGGCACTGGATCTGTTAAAGCCACGCCTGAGGAAATGTTTGGCCCAGTGTTGTGGCATGTTTATTTTGACAGAGGCAGACGGTTGTTAGGGGCTCTAGAAGCGAGGGGTGCCAAGCGTGCATCCAAGAAGCTGCCCCCTGCAGGACTGACGACCTGAAAGAAGAGAAATGTAGGATTAGGAGTGCCTATGGTTAGGAAGTTGTAAAGAAAACCAGGTGCGAAGAGGAAACCTATTTCACATATGTAAACACTGAAATCCAATTCCACCACTTCTATCAAACGCTTTCAATCCCAGAAATGTACTTTGTGAAACTATTCATGGTCACTTATGACATGTCCACCTTTTAAATGTAACGCTCAGTTATGCTATAACATGCATTGCAGTGGTAAAGCAGCCAGCGTGTTCTCTTGGTAAACCCGTAAGAAGTTGGTTCCAGCTCCTGGGGTTGTCTTCTAAAACCTCTTTTACTCTTTGCCCAAGTTCCTGACCTGGTACCCAAAAAGACTGATGATTTCCACTGCAACCACATAGGTCACGAACATCTGATGGAAAAGAGTTGACTCTCTGTGGGTTCCCCTCATGTCTCCAGTTCTTTGTGCTGAAACGTACCCCTTTATACAGATATGGCACAGTGCCACTAGGCTAATATGTAGAGGAAATCGCAACACTAGGCTGAGTTAGCAAAATCATCAGTGTTTATTAGTCAGTACAGTAGTCACATCTGATGATACATTTCTACAGTCGGCGAGCACAAGTTAGCACAGAGGTCAAGACAAATAAGACTTGAAGTGGCACAGATATCCATGGAGTGACATACTGGCAACTTCTTTTTAGGACCTGAGGTTGGCATTGTACAGCCACGTATCCGCTTGCTTTTGGCACCCTGGGTGTATTATAACATGGGCACGGGTACTCTTGCCATCAGTACACTATAGAGCAGTGGTCTTCAAACTTCTTAATGCTGTGTAACCCCCCCCCCCCCCCCCCCCAAAAAAAAGAATTCATCTGTCCTCAATAATTATTCTGCCAAATTGGCAGTTTAAATATGTCTAAACATACTTAAACATTGAAGTTAAGCTCTGTTACCCCTTTTTACACATACTCCTTTGTCAGGATATACATGACAAAAGTTGTTTCTGACGGCCCACTACAAGATGGCTTAGTGCTGCTCATGTTTTTAACACTTAAATCATAGCACAATGCTTCTCTTGGCTAGATGCTGGTACCCCCATCCCCACGGGGCCTGCTCCCCAGTTTGAAGACCTAAGCAATAAAGTATGACTTTCATAAACAAGCCTGCTTTCAAAACCTGATGTGTAATACTGGTACACAGCAACCTATCTTTGACATTTATAATGTCCCAATGTTCTACCAAACCCCATTTTCAAAACCCAGGTCTGAAAGGTCCACTGGTCCAGGTCAGCCAGCCTTTGAAACCCTGAGGTGGAACAGTGACACATATCGACCTGCCTTTAGTTCCGTAGAGGGACAAACGTAAAACTTTGTGAATTTGCCTAACTTTAGTACTTTTGGCTAGCACTGTATTTTGCTAGCACAAATCTACCAGCATGTAGTACTCGGGTGGTGCACTAGTTCTTGGAACAAATCTGCTACTCTGCAGAACCCAGATATGGCACAATTTCAAACAGGTATATATTTGCCTATCACTAGAACCCTAAGGAAGTATAATATAGCGTGAATCAGTCTAATTTCTGAAGTCTCAAATGGCACAATATATTGTTGCAGGGCAACCGCTGTTAGCACCATGGGGTGGCTCGCCAGTCCCTTGCTCTCTACACCATTGGAGTCAAGCTATCCTGGCTGATAACCAGAAACCGGTCCTAGGATGCTTGATTCCAGTCCAGGGAAGACCTGGCTTGGCAGTTTGGGCTGGACTGTTCCCATGAGGCACAGGGTCAATGCTGATTTGCATATGGCCATGTCTGAACTGGGGTGGTGTGGAGTTAAAAAAAAAACGATGGATTTAGGCCCAGATCTCTGTACTGGGGTGAATGTATGACATTGTTCTGCATTCTGTCCATCAACTGTTGTTTTTGATATTACAATGGCATAGATATTCAGCCATAATGGCACAGAAACCAGGCAATATTACACTGGCATCTATATAATCCTACCATCACTACAGTACACTAAATTGCTCTGGCCAGTTTAGATCAATAAGCTTGAAGTACTATAAGAGTACCTTGAGGCTGAGATTAGTCTACCATTGGCACTGCAGACTAGCTTCAGACTACCCTTCCAAACTTATGAAAAGTAATCTGGCTCTTCCTTTTGACGTCCCACAGGAACATCAAATCCTTCAAAGTCTGCTTACGGGTCATTACTCTGAAAAAAACATTGGAGCATATTTACAAGGGAATGTCGCCACCAGAACCTCACTTTTAGTGACATTCTGGAGGCGATATGCTCTTCTTCACATTTACAAAGCGGCATTGAGCCACTTATTTTCGTGACTTAACGCTGCCTTGTAAATAAGGCCCCTTTACACGCATCCCTTAGTGTGAATGGGGCGTGCAATAGGTGTTGCTGTGGGTGTTCCATTACAACATTCCTTGCTGTTGGCGTTGCCCCAGATTTACAAGAAGGTATAAATCTGAGGCAGCGCAAAAAACTAACTCTAGGAAAGAGAAGGCATTAGAATGGCAAGACTAGGAGAAATACTAATATTTCTCCTCGCTTTTTGTTTTTGTATGTGTGCTGCATTTTGCATCACACACAGCATTTTGCTCTTTCTATTAATGATTGTTCATGTGTAGGAAAGTGTCCCTTCCTGCTCAGAAACAATCATTAAATAATGATGATTAGCTTTTTCTATGTACGCTGCATTCTGCAGCACACATAGAAGTAACAAATCATGTTAGTAATTATGTGCAGGAAGGGACACCTTCCGGTACTTAAACAATCATTCCCTGCAACACAGACACCCTTGTTCAAAGGTGCCTGTGTTGGCGCTATGCAGCTATATTTAGTGCTTGGAAAGACAGTGCACTGTTTGCTTGTGAAAACGGTGCATCCCTGCGTTTAGAAAATGTCAGAGCACGGCACTGCCAAATTTGGTGCAGCTCCACGCGCCAATATTTTCTTGTAAATATACCCCAATGTATTACTCCTTTAGCCGCACAAAGGTACTAGCTAGCAGGCATCAGTCGTCTTCAGCACCAAGCGTGAAGTGCTTTGGGTGAAAAACGTAACTTTTCTAACTATGTTGTTTATTACGTTTTAATAGGAAGACTCTTCTTCCCCCAGATCCCAGTGCCAAGCTCAGCTGAATTGCCTATTTGTGTTTGCACTGCACGAGGAGAATGTGTGTACTGGGCTGAACCACACTACCAGTGATGTCGCAGTGTTTTTTAGGAGCTAAGTTCACACCAATGACGTCTGCAAAAGTGGCATGCTTAAAATAGTATGTATTAAAGAAGGCATTCGAGGCTAATTTAGCCTGAATCCATCAACTGTCTTTAGGGTGCTTCGTCTTGCTCTGTACCGTATGTAATGCACTGTAGTGTATCCTAATAGAAACCTTTCCGCCTTCTGGGCAAAAAGGATTACAAGTCCACCTTTCTTTGAATAATCATAAATGAAAGAGAGGGCTGCCACAGTATGTGTGCGCGTGGTAAGAGAATCTCTGCCTACTCCATAAGAAACGGTCTTAGCAATGCAGCGGTCATATTTCCAACTGATCTATTTATATGTGAACACTACAGGGCGTTTAAACCCCGGCTTTATCGCCTAGCACAATTGCTCTTTTCTGGAAGTCACGGTAGCAGTGGGAAAAAGTTAAAACGGTTTGTTATATCGGTTCATAGGTTTTGCCGCCATGGGATACCTCTAAAAACACAAGTAATAAACAAAATAGCCACACGGTGGCACTACAACATTAGAAATAAACGCAGGAAGCCCTTGTGCTTGAAAGAGTCGCTTCTGCACACGACTAGCAAAACTGAGAGGCCCAATTAACCCTGTTTTGTCTTCCAAATAATGCCCAAATTTCTGTCAACAAAATCTTGAGCGTTTGAGAACGGAAATCCACGTAGATTGTGTTTATATAGCAGTCATCTTCGGCCTCCGGAGCCAGAGGCTATGATGGGAATGAAGAGTTGGGTACAGGCCAGATATTTTTGGACGGGGCAGGTTCAGACCCTCACTGTGCCGACCGGACACCTTCATATCCTTAATGCTTGGCTGCCAGCAGTCCCAGTTATTTGTGCAGATATGCGTCCAGCCACAGTTCCCCCGACTCCTTCAGAGAGCTGCAAAACAAGAGAGGCAGCAGTCAATGCTAGGACGAGGTATGCGACTCCTAAATATCGATACACAATCGCCGAGCGGGGGTGACCACGCGTGAAGGGCTGTGGACGGCCGAAACCGTAACTTCTTAGCTATTCTCAGACTTCTTGACCTGTGACGTAAGCCAACCTCAAATTCCCCCCACCCCCCAAAGAAATGATGGGGGGAGGGGGGCGTAATACCCATATCCTCGAGGGATATATGATGATACAACGAATTCCGTTGCAACGCATGCCTTTACCACGCATGCGTTACAACGGAATTCGTTTAGCACGCATAAACCTTTCACCGACTATTTGCGTGGTGATGTCATACGTCGTGAAGAGAAAACGACATTTTTACCGATTTCTCTTAATCGACTCTGATGCCGACGTGACTTATGGTGAGTTGTTTTATTTGGGGGGGGGAGACCCCCCCCCAAGCCCCCCCCATTTTTTTTTTACTTTGACCACATATGCCTTTACTACAAACATCGTAGTAAAGGCATGCGTGGTAAAGGCATTAGTTGTAACCACGCATGCGTTGTACTGCATGCGTGGTTAAAGATTTCGTGGAAACGGCTTCGTTGTAAAAGCCGTTTCCCATCCTCGAACTGACAAACTGAGCGCCGCCTCCTTTATGTATAGAAGACTGCCGCCCCAACCCGGGGGCTGCGGGGGGAATCTGTTAAGTCACTGCCTTAGACCGTCTGAGTGACGCTAGTTTGAGAACAGAGCTGACACTAAGGGGGTTATGTACAAAAAAATATTGGAGCACAGTGTAACGCCAAATTTGGCAACGCTGCACTCGCACATCTTCAAAAGGCAGAAAAGAGCGTATTTACCAAAATATTGCCCATACCTTAGCGCTGGCGTTAAAAAAGCTGCCTTGCGCCACCAGCATCCTTCCGCCATGTTGCAAGGGTGCCTGCGCTGAAGGGCGATTTCCTGTTTCTATGTGTGCTGCAGAACGCTGCACACAGAGAAAGAGCAAAAATAAGAGGAGAAATTGTTTCACCTTGTATCGCCATCCTAAGACCAGGTTTTACCTGGCCTTTAGTTTTTGGTACTGCCCCATCCTAGTAAATATGGGGTAAAGTCAAAAAGCATTGGGTGTTGTGGTGGAACGCACACTGCAACATCCATTGCGTGCCCCTTTGCCACAGTGGACTGCTGCGTAAAGGGCCATATTTACAAGGTGACGTTGGCTTAACGCCCCTTGTAAATATGGGGTATGGAGCACCACCACCAGAGTGTCAGAAAAAGGGACGGTCTGGTGGTGTTAGGGGCTTGAAATATACTCATTACTGTCCTGGCGACCACTAAGTCACCCTAATGGACAACTGCAGCACACACTGCAACGAGGCAGTGAGCGGGCCGCCCAAGACCCATCTTCATCTTTATTATCTGACCTGGCATTGCTTCCGCTTTTTCCACATCTTTACATGATTGTGCCAGATCATATTCTCTCTCCCCTCCCCACCACCACTCCCCCGCACGCAGAGGCTGAACTCCATCTACCCGATTATGTCTTACCTTCTCCCATCTTCAACTGTGCGCCCCACTCACCATCTGTCTTCCTCTATCTAGCTGCCCCTCACCTCTCCTAATCAACTAAGCATCGCATCGCCCAACCTATAGCTTCCTCATCTGGCGGTGGCGTCGCTACAGGCTTTCACGGGTGAGTTCTCAGAAACGGGAACTTACTGCACAATGTCTGCGAAGGCCGTCAGTAGCGTCTTTGACTGGTACTCAATGCCATACTTGGCACACAGCGACTTGACTAACGGAGCCACCTTCCAGTAGTTGTGCCTGGGCATCGTCGGAAACAAACTGTAGGAACAAAAATTCAAAAGTGAGCAGCTGTGCAACTACGCACGGACACGCAATCCCACCAGGGCAGTCTGAGCGCACAGTGAGAAGAACAGAAGGGAACAAAATGCGGGATACTGGAGAGCGGTGGCAGAGAGACAGGATCTCACGGAAGGGCAAAGCCACAGATGGAGACACTTGATATTCAAAGAACACCGTGACAGATTATAAGGGGCGCTTTTAGGTGGGGGCCGGGGGAAGGAGTATGAGGGCCATAGATGGAGATAGTTGTGATTCTGAAAGAGCACTGAGGCCGACGTGAAGGCAGGGGGCTTGGGGTACCTGTGATACTGCAAGTGTACTGAGTGTGACAGGAAGGGGTGAACATGGGTGGGATATCTGTGGTACTGAAAGAGCACTGAGGCCGACGTGAAGGCAGGGGGCTTGGGGTACCTGTGATACTGCAAGTGTACTGAGTGTGACAGGAAGGGGTGAACATGGGTGGGATATCTGTGGTACTGAAAGAGCACTGAGGCTGACGTGAACGATTCAGAAAAGGGGGTGGTGATGAACAGAGTGTCTGAATTAAGCAGACCACTCTTACCCAGTCCAAAGATCAGGGCTTGATCCATCACCGTTATTTAGCTCACTGCCCGATCCCAGCTCAGAACCTGGCTATATGCAAATTAGTCTGTCCCTGGCCCAGTGCATCATGGGAACAGGGCAGACCAAACTACCAAGCCAATTCTTCACCAGAAAGGAGACAAGCTTCCGGGGACCGGTTTCTGGCATTTCAGCCGTCGTCGGCCCGGCTTGCTTGAATCCTGATGGAGCAGTGAGCAAGGGACTCATGTCTGAGTATACCCTGCCACACCTATAGTGGCCAAAAACGATTCAGAAAAGGGGGTGGTGATGAACAGAGTGTCTGAATTAAGCAGACCACTCTTACCCAGTCCAAAGATCAGGGCTTGATCCATCACCGTTATTTAGCCCACTGCCCCATCCCAGCTCAGAACCTGGCTATATGCAAATTAGTCTGTCCCTGGCCCAGTGCATCATGTGAACAGGGCAGACCAAACTACCAAGCCAATTCTTCACCAGAAAGGAGACCAGCTTCCGGGGACCGGTTTCTGGCATTTCAGCCGTCGTCGGCCCGGCTTGCTTGAATCCTGATGGAGCAGTGAGCAAGGGACTCATGTCTGAGTATACCCTGCCACACCTATAGTGGCCAAAAACGATTCAGAAAAGGGGGTGGTGATGAACAGAGTGTCTGAATTAAGCAAACCACTCTTACCCAGTCCAAAGATCAGGGCTTGATCCATCACCGTTATTTAGCTCACTGCCCCATCCCAGCTCAGAACCTGGCTATATGCAAATTAGTCTGTCCCTGGCCCAGTGCATCATGGGAACAGGGCAGACCAAACTACCAAGCCAATTCTTCACCAGAAAGGAGACAAGCTTCCGGGGACCGGTTTCTGGCATTTCAGCCGTCGTCGGCCCGGCTTGCTTGAATCCTGATGGAGCAGTGAGCAAGGGACTCATGTCTGAGTATACCCTGCCACACCTATAGTGGCCAAAAACGATTCAGAAAAGGGGGTGGTGATGAACAGAGTGTCTGAATTAAGCAGACCACTCTTACCCAGTCCAAAGATCAGGGCTTGATCCATCACCGTTATTTAGCTCACTGCCCCATCCCAGCTCAGAACCTGACTATATGCAAATGAGTCTGTCCCTGGCCCAGTGCATCATGGGAACAGGGCAGACCAAACTACCAAGCCAATTCTTCACCAGAAAGGAGACAAGCTTCCGGGGACCGGTTTCTGGCATTTCAGCCGTCGTCGGCCCGGCTTGCTTGAATCCTGATGGAGCAGTGAGCAAGGGACTCATGTCTGAGTATACCCTGCCACACCTATAGTGGCCAAAAACGATTCAGAAAAGGGGGTGGTGATGAAAAATATTTTGTACACCCTAAGCGTGGAAGGGTATACTCAGATGTGAGTCCCTTGCTCATTGCACCACCAGGATTCAAGCAAGCCGGGCCGACGACGGCTGAAATGCCAGAAACCGGTCCCCGGAAGCTTGTTTCCTTCCCAGTGTAAGAATTGGCTTGGTAGTTTGGTTTGCCCTGTTCCCATCATGCACTGGGACAGGAACAGACTAATTTGCATATAGCCAGGTTCTGAACTGGGATGGTGCAGTGAGCTAAAAAACGGTGTTGGATCTAGCCCTGATCTCTTGACTGGGTGAGAGTATTCTGCTTAATTCAGAAACTCTGTCCATCACTCTGTCCATCACCACCCCTTGTTGTTAAATATTTTGTCCACCCTAAGCGTGGAAGGGTATACTCAGATGTGAGTCCCTTGCTCATTGCACCATCAGGATTCAAGCAAGCCGGGCCGACGACGGCTGAAATGCCAGAAACCGGTCCCCGGAAGCTTGTTTCCTTCCCAGTGTAAGAATTGGCTTGGTAGTTTGGTTTGCCCTGTTCCCATCATGCACTGGGACAGGAACAGACTAATTTGCATATAGCCAGGTTCTGAACTGGGATGGTGCAGTGAGCTAGCCCTGATCTCTTGACTGGGTGAGAGTATTCTGCTTAATTCAGAAACTCTGTCCATCACCACCCCTTGTTGTTAAATATGAGGCTGACGTGAAGGCAGGGGGCTTGGGGTACCTGTGATACTGCAAGTGTACTGAGTGTGACAGGAAGGGGTGAACATGTGAACATGGGTGGGATATCTGTGATTCTGAAAGAGCACTGAGGCCGACTGGAAGGCAGGGGGCTTGGGGTATCTGTGATACTGCAAGTGTACCGAGTGTGACAGGAAGGGGTGAACATGGGTGGGATATCTGTGGTACTGAAAGAGCACTGAGGCTGACGGGCAGGCAGGGGGCTTGGGGTACCTGTGATACTGCAAGTGTACTGAGTGTGACAGGAAGGGGTGAACATGGGTGGGATATCTGTGATTCTGAAAGAGCACTGAGGCCGACTGGAAGGCAGGGGGCTTGGGGGTACCTGTGATACTGCAAGTGTACTGAGTGTGACAGGAAGGGGTGAACATGGGTGGGATATCTGTGGTACTGAAAGAGCACTGAGGCTGACGGGAAGGCAGGGGGCTTGGGGTACCTGTGATACTGCAAGTGTACTGAGTGTGACAGGAGGGGGTGAACATGGGTGGGATATCTGTGGTACTGAAAGAGCACTGAGGCTGACGTGAAGGCAGGGGGCTTGGGGTACCTGTGATACTGCAAGTGTACTGAGTGTGACAGGAGGGGGTGAACATGGGTGGGATATCTGTGGTACTGAAAGAGCACTGAGGCTGACGGGAAGGCAGGGGGCTTGGGGTACCTGTGATACTGCAAGTGTACTGAGTGTGACAGGAGGGGGTGAACATGGGTGGGATATCTGTGGTACTGAAAGAGCACTGAGGCCGACGTGAAGGCAGGGGGCTTGGGGTACCTGTGATACTGCAAGTGTACTGAGTGTGACTGGAAGGGGTGAACATGGGTGGGATATCTGTGGTACAGAAAGAGCACTGAGGCTGACGGGCAGGCAGGGGGCTTGGGGTACCTGTGATACTGCAAGTGTACTGAGTGTGACAGGAGGGGGTGAACATGGGTGGGATATCTGTGGTACTGAAAGAGCACTGAGGCTGACGGGCAGGCAGGGGGCTTGGGGTACCTGTGATACTGCAAGTGTACTGAGCGTGACAGGAAGGGGTGAACATGTGAACATGGGTGGGGATATCTGTGGCACTGAAAGAGCACTGAGGCTGACGGGCAGGCAGGGGGCTTGGGGTACCTGTGATACTGCAAGTGTACTGAGTGTGACAGGAGGGGGTGAACATGGGTGGGATATCTGTGGTACTGAAAGAGCACTGAGGCTGACGGGCAGGCAGGGGGCTTGGGGTACCTGTGATACTGCAAGTGTACTGAGCGTGACAGGAAGGGGTGAACATGTGAACATGGGTGGGGATATCTGTGGCACTGAAAGAGCACTGAGCCTGACGTGGGTGGCATATGGCTGTCGGTGGGATATCTGTGATACTGACAGAGTCTTGTGACTGACAGGACGGGGTGAGGGGAGTACAGTGGTGCTCGAACAATTTTCAAAGTGGTGGTGCTACCCTCAGTGTTAGTCGGTGAAGTAAGAGGGATTGTGAACAATTCAAGCATCAAACTAAACACAAGTGTGGCAGGGGAGCCACTCCAATTCAGCAGAAGATTGGTAAGATTGGGTGTTTTGTGTAGCTGCCAGTGCATTTTGCATCACGCTGTTGTACATATATTACTAAAGTGTGATGTGGTAGCAGAGTGTCATTTACGGATGGCAAATTTTTAATTAAAATGGACACAAAATTGGCAGAAACATGCAGTTTTACTGGTTGAACTATATAGCACGCCAACAATAATGTGTGGAAATCAGGTTTCACACTGTCATTTGCGCATCACCAAGAAAAGTGCCTTGATTTGTTTTGATCGTATTAAACTATTTTCCATGTTTGCATCATACTACAGAATTACAAAAACAATTGCTTCATTTGTGCTTTCCTGACTGTTTCTATAAATTGAATATTTTGTGCTGTTCATTTATAATTATTTAAATGTTGCTGTGTGTTGGAAAAAAGTGACATTCTACAGACTTTACTTTCACATTCCCCGTAACTCAGCAAGGCTGTGACATAGCTCACTTTACAAAATCCTGTAACTTTTGTTTGCTGTTGGGAAAAGACAAGTGCACCAATCTCCATGTTAGGAGTATGAGCAGCAATTTGACACAAGACGAAGCCTGATATTTGACCTCGGTCTTTGAACACATAGCAAATGTAAAACAATACAATCAAAATATAAAGGCATCTTTATTGGCCATTCACCTTTTGAAATCCAGCAGTGGTTATTTGGGGGGGGGGGGGGGGGGGTCTGCAGCACCACCCACCCTCTACCGCACTCCCACTTGCTGTGCTTACGGCCGATACCGAAAGAGCTCTGTGGCTGATGCAAGACAGGGGAGAAGGGGAAGTTTGGAGGTGCTGGATCACAAATGAGTGTAGCTGGCGAAAGCTACGGCCGGAGATTGAGATTGTTCAGATCTAGCATGTGAGCCATGCTGGACTCCAGGTAGCAAATAACACCAAAAGGGTTTGGCAAATACGCAGTAAGGCTGCGCCACATATCAATCTAAACAAAACAAAATGCCAGTACTGCCAACCATATTCAACAATTTTCATGCACAGTGAGGTTAAACAACTGTCGCATATACACAAGACGCTAATGTGTCTGTAATAATTTTTGTTTTTTCTTATTCTCAATTGACTTATTCAAAGGAATCAAAACTTTAATTTTGTTTTAACAGGGGGGGTATACTATGTGCAATTTAGGGGAGAAGAAGAAAGTGGTGCAAGTTGTCACCCAAAATCAAAAGGTAAATCACATTCAAACACACTATATTACACATCCGTCATTTACACGTGAAGCTGTCATACCGTCATTCTTTTTGTCATTTATGGACACGCGCAAAATAATAAAAAAGTGGTTGGTGCAAGTGAAAAAGAAACAATTGAAAAGAAACTGGGGGAAGTGAATAAGGACAAGTTAGGAAAAAACAAGGGGACCTCACCCAGGCTCAGAAGGAACCTGTTGCTCTAATTTGTGGGAGATGAGGTTAGGTTTCAGCAATATTTACATTACATTTAGAACAAGGCCATCGTATCTATTTACAATCTAAATATTCACAGTCTACTTAAACATAAAGAATGGCCTTATGTACAACAAATCGCACAGAAGGGTCGACGCGTTTCGAAGCCCCTTTAATGTGGGGATTCTCCTCAGGACCTCGTGGGGTTAAGTCCTCATCTTCATTAGGTATTGCGCCGGGTGTTCATCTTGTATGAATAATGTTTTTTATCCTAAGCTCGATCGTACGATTAATCTGCACTCCCAGGACAAACAGGCCAAAGCTCTGTCAGCGTGGGGTTTATTTTCTTTTACTTCAAAGACGTGATTTGAATTGAGTCCTCTCCCTTGCTCGGCGTTTCCCAGTCTGCCGTCGCGCTCCCACTTGCTGTGCTTACGGCCGATACCGAAAGAGCTCTGTGGCTGATGCAAGACAGGGGAGAAGGGGAAGTTTGGAGGTGCTGGATCACAAATGAGTGTAGCTGGCGAAAGCTACGGCCGGAGATTGAGATTGTTCAGATCTAGCATGTGAGCCATGCTGGACTCCAGGTAGGACAGTTAGATACATTTAGTCCCCCATTCCTCTTTTTGAGGAATCGCATTCGATTTGGATGTGAAAACCTTAGTAAGAATTACTAGAGCTTTCTTTTCACAGAACAGCTCCTTATAGAATATCCTAGACTCTTCAGGTAACATGAGCCGGATGAACCAGAAGCTGGCAATAACACAGCACTCTGTTTTGTACTACACCCAGGTCCAGAGAACATGCTTACATTTGGGTGTTTTATGTATACATTTATAAAGTTCTGGACACTGCTGAAATTGGGAGAAAAAAGTACTCTGGGAACCCATAAACTGGGGGATCTATGTGTGGCACAGAAACATGGGTGCAGTCATGAGGGGCGGAGCTTGAAAAGCCAAGTCTGATAGTCAACATACACATTTATTTAACAAGGACAAATGTCACAGTAAATCTGCGTCCATCCACACCTGGACTGTGCCCAGCGCCAGGGACCCTGGCTCTCTGCCCACCCACAGCTACACCAGCGCCGAGCTGATAGCCCTGAAGAAGTAGTTTCTTACCTGTAACTCCAGTTCTGTAGTAGGGGTATCTCTGTTATAGTCATAATCTAGTGAATAGTCCCGCTCATGTGCGGGGACCCCGGAGCAACCAAAAATAATCTCTTAAGCTGTCTTCTTTGCAGTCCTGCATAGACACTTAAGAGAGAATTTAAAGACAAATAATGCAGCCTATACATGCAAGGCTACACTGTCCAGTACTTCAACTAGAAATGCAAAGGATATTCCACCAATATCACATTTAAACCTGTCTGCCAGGTTTCACCATGGAAAACATCCCCCCCCCCCCCTTCACCAAATCCTTGGAATGATAGAGAGGAAGGGCAGGACAGACAAGCCCCCATAGGCTGCCATTATGTGGCTTAAAAAGGGATACCGTGCCTTTAAGAAAACTTTCCAGAACTCTCCTGGTATCCCAGAATGCACAGCAACTCCCTCCAATTTCAGTTCTTTTTGGAGGTGTATACAGCTAGACCTGTAGCATTTATCCTTTTCTCCACCGGGGAGGAGGGCGGGCGCTTATGACTATAACAGAGATACCCCTACTACAGAACTGGGAGTTATAGGTAAGAAACTACTCCTTCTGTAGTACGGCATCTCTGTGTATAGTCATAATCTAGTGAATAGAAGGGCAAGCCCATCCAAAAAACAACCTGACGGTGGAGAAAAATAAGGCAACACCACTACTGTGCAAACAGATTTCTCAATGAAGCCTGCCCAACCTGAGCATCTGCCCTGGCATCCGAATCCAGACAGTAATGCTTAGCAACGGTATGGACCGACTTCCAAGTGGTAGCCTTGCAGATTTTGGCAATGGGAACGTTACGAAGCAAAGCTGTCGTAGCCGCTTTACCGCTGGTGGAATGAGCCTTAGGCTTACCTCCTACGGTCTTATTCTCTTTCTGAAAACAGAGCTGGATACAAGACACAATCCACCTAGAGATGGACTGTTTCGAAGTAGCCAGACCAGTCCTAACCGACCCATAGTTGACAAACAATTGGTCGGATCTGCGAATGTCTTTGGTTTTATCCAGATAGAATTTCAACACCCTTCTGACATCCAGGGAATGAAGAGACCTTTCCGCTGGAGTAGAAGGATTCTGGAAAAAAGTCGGTAAAGTTATAACCTGATTAACATGAAAATCAGAAATCACCTTGGGAAGGAACTTAGGATGAGTACGCATAACAACCGTAGCAGCATGAAATACAGTATAAGGTTCCTGGCAATACAATGCCTGAATGTCACTCACCCTGCGGGCCGATGTAATGGCCACGAGGAAAGCCGCTTTCCAAGACAGGTGCTGCAGTGAAGCCTTGTGAATAGGCTCAAAAGGTTCCTTCATCAGCCTGGACAGCACCACATGCAGGCGAAGGAAGCCGAACAGGAGGGAACACCTTCTTCAACCCTTCCAAAAAACGCTTAATCACAGGAATCTGGAAGAAGGATGTCTGTGAAGGACATTTTCTGCACGCAGTCAACACCGCAAGATGAACTTTAATGGAATGGAAATTAAGTCCAGACTGAGCTAAATAAAGACGGTATGGAAGGATGACATCTTCCTTGCAGGTCATCGGATCATAGTTCTTAGACATGCACCAGATGCAGAATCTCTTCCATTTGTAAGCATAAGAGGTCTTATTGGATGGCCTCTTAGCCTCCTTCAGTATGTCCATGCAATCCTCAGGAAGATTCAAGTGGCCATATTGCACTATCTCAGGAGCCATGCCGCCAAACTCAACGACGAGAGGTTGGGGTGCACCATCTGTCCCCCGTACTTTGTGAGAAGGTCCGGCCTGCACGGCAGTCGCATGTGAGGAAGGAGAGACCAGTGTAGCAGTTCCGTGAACCACCACTTCCTGGGCCATTCCGGAGCAATGAGGATCATCCGCGCCCTGGACTGGGGCAGCTTGATGAGCACTGCCGGAATCAGGGGAATGGGTGGAAAAGCGTACAGAAAGCTGTTCGACCAGTTGATCCATAACGCATTCTCCAGAATCCCCTGCTGATAATACCTAGATGCGAAGTCTCGGAATTTCCTGTTTTCGGCGGTGGCGAACAGATCTACGTCTGGAGTGCCCCACCTGGCGAAGACGTCTTCGAGTACTTCGTCGTTTATGACCCACTCGTGGTTTTCCTGAATCAGTCTGCTGAGGGCGTCCGCCTGAGCATTCTGCACACCTGGCAGATGGGTGGCCGTTATCGTCAATCCTCTGGCTAGCAGTCAGTGCCAGATCGCCTGCGCTTCCTGTGACAGTGTGCACGATCTCGATCCCCCTTGCTTGTTCAGATAATACATTGTGGTCGTATTGTCCGTCTGTACAAGCAGAGAGTTGGTCTGGAAGGACGGAAGAAAGGCCTTCAGTGCCAAGTGAACAGCTCTGAGTTCCAGGAAATTGATGTGGTACGTTGACTCCGTCTAGAACCACAGTCCTTGGATCTGTAACTGTCCGGAATGCGCTCCCCATCCGTGGAGAGAAGCTTCCGTCACGATAGTCTGAGAGGGAATGTCATTGTAGAACGGAACCCCCTTGAGGAGGTTCTCCGCCGAACACCACCACCTCAGGGACTGGTGAGCATGCAGAGACAACTGTATCCTGTCTTCCCAGGTCCCTCGTCTCTGGTCCCACTGATCCTCCAGACATTCCTGCAGCGGCCTCATGTGCAGGCGTGCATGCGGAGTGAGGAATATACAAGAGGCCATCGACCCCAGTAGAGAAGACACCGTCCTCACTGTTGTAGATCGAGCAGTCGTGAGAGTCTGAGCCTTCCGAAGGATCGATAAGCGTCTCTCCTCCGAAGGACACACGCTTGCTGACAACGTATCGATCGCTGCCCCCAGGTATTGTAGGCACTGGACAGGAGTCGGGACCGACATGGACATGTTGATGTGCAAACCCAGCTGGCTCAACAGGGCGGCCGTCCTGTTGAAGTGCAGTTGTGCTTCCTGGAAGGTCGAGGCTTTGATCAGCCAATCGTCCAGGTATGGGTAGACAAACACCTTGTTCTTTCTCAGGTGTGCCGCTACCACTGCCATGCACTTTGAAAAAGTCCTTGAAGCAGATTTCAGTCCAAACGGCAGAACGGTTTACTGATAGTGATTGGTGCCGACCAAGAATCGCAGGAACTTCCGGTGTTTCCGTGTGATGGGCACATGGAAGTACGCATCCTGCAGGTCTATCGCGCAGAGCCAGTCTCCCCTTTGCAGCTGAGGTTAATCTGGTGCAAATATAGCATGCGGAACTTCTCCCTGCAAATCCATTTGTTTGCTTGTCGTAAATCCAGAATGGGCCTGAACTCGTTCTTGTCTTTCTTGCGCACCAGAAAGAAGCGTGACCCTTTCCCCTTTGAGACATAGGGACGTCTTTTATCGCCCTTTTCCTTAACAGGGTATCGGCCTCCGCCTGGAGCTCACGTAGCTGGTACTGTGAGCAAACCGGTGGAATCGCTGGAGGCGGGCTGATGAAACGAAGACTGTATCCATTGCAAACAATATTCAGCACCCACTTGTCCTGAGTAATTTTTCTCCAATCTGCCAGGTAATGTTGGATACCTCCCCCCACCGGAGCGGGTAACGGACGAGGGGGAAGTAGCACCTCAGGGCTTAGACCCGGCCGGGCCCTTATTCGCTGAGGAGGACTTGTTGTCCACCTCTGCCCCTCTGGCGCTTCTGGAACGGTCGCCGCTGGTATTGCTGCTGCTGCTGTTGCTGCTGTCCAGCCTGCCGACCCTGTCCTCTGCCCTGTGTCCCGTACCGCCGTTGGAACGGGCGGTAGGTCTTCCTTTGTTCCTTCAGCTTCTCTAACCCGACAGCCATCAGGGTCTCAGCCTCCGCCTTCATGCGGGCCATCTCCTCATCCGCATGTCTGCCGAACAGGGTCGCTCCAGAAAAGGGCAGATTGGCGACCCTCTGTTGAGCTTCGGGCTTCAGCGACGTCAGACGCACCCAGGCGTGTCGGCGCAGGTTAATAACGCGGCAGTACCCATGGGCTGCCAACAGTGAGGAATCTGCCTCGGAGCTGATTATCTGGTTAGAGACCATCATCCCCTCCGAGATGATCTCCTGGAAGTCCTCTCTGCGTTCCCTGGGAAGATGTTCTGCAAACTGCTGCAGGGACTCCCACAATGCTCAATCGTACCGCCCCAACAATACCGAGGCACTGGCGGCCTTCATGGACGTGGAGGCCGTACCACATACTCTCCTGCCCGCTGAGTCCATTAATCGACTCTCCTTGTCAGGAGGCACCGTCGATGATGGCGCTGTGGAATGTTGTTTCCTTGCTGCCGTCACTATCACTGAGTCCGGTACAGGATGCACACGCAGAAAAGCAGGGTCCGACTCAGGGGCCGTGTACTTCTTTTGTAGCCTCGACGGTGCAGACTTCGTAGAGATAGGCGTAAGGAAGAGGTCCATGGCTGGTTCTTCTAGCCCTGGCACCAAAGGTAGTAGAGGATGAGACAGCTGCTTTTTATGTAGGGTCTTGAATATAACTGAGGTTGAGGGCGTAGGAACCGTGATGCCCAGTTTTGCCGCTCCTCGCAACAAGACCTCCTGAAAGGAGGCAATGTCGTCCACCGGAGACACCTTCGTCCGAGGGGAATCCGAAAGCGTCTGGGAATAGTCCCTGGCACTAGATGACTCCGTGCGGCGGGACCTGGACCTGTCTCTCCTGTGACATCGTCTGGATCTAGTAGACGACCGACGATCATCTCTGGACCTGCTCCGTTCGGAGCGGGACCTCGGTCTCCTTGGTCTTGGCCGATCCACTGGGCGTACAGGTGCGCGTTGTTGAGGCTGAGACGGTAGCCTAGGTCTTGGAGGGCCTGAGGGTGGCGTAGGTAGATGTAATGAGTAAGACCTCAGAGGAGGAGGTGGAGGAGGAGGAGGAGGAGGAGTAGTTGGAGTCCTCGGAGGAGGTGTAGGTGTTCACGGAGGCGGAGTAGGTGTAGGTATCCTCGGGGGGAAGGCCCCTAGGTAACGGAGGAGGCGGTGTTCCATGCCTAGAGGGTGAGTAGGCTTGTGAGTACCCCGAGCCCGGGGACTGTTTCACCCTCTGTCTCTTTGGCTTCCGTACCCTTGAAGGAGAACTTGAGGCCGACCGCTTCCTTGACGAGCAACGGTGCTGCCGCGACCGTGAGCTCGTGCTCGAAGAAGAAAGGCTGATAACGGAGCCTTGGGACTCTGTCCTGGCCTTAGCACGTCTTCGGGACCTGGACTCTCTTCTTCTTGACTCCAATCTGTTTCTCGACGTCGAACGCGTCGACGCCGACCTCTTCGACGTAATGGCAGCCTATAGGGGCTTGTCTGTCCTGCCCTTACTCTCTATCATTCCAAGGATTTGGTGAAGGGGGGGGGGGGGGAGTGTTTTCCATGGTGAAACCTGGCAGACAGGTTTAAATGTGATATTAGTGGAATATCCTTGCATTTCTAGTTGAAACTGGACAGTGTAGCCTTGCCTGTATAGGCTGCATTATTTGTCTTTAAATTCTCTCTTAAGTGTCTATGCAGGACTGCAAAGAAGACAGCTTAAGAGATTATTTTTGATTGCTCCGGGGTCCCCGCACATGAGCGGGACTATTCACTAGATTATGACTATACACAGAGATCCCCTACTACAGAACCCTGGACCTCGCAACAACTTCAACCAGCATCTCCTTGCTCAACGGCAGAACTGCCGCTCACAGGCCCCCGCCCGCCACCACTGAGACGGGATGTCTCCACTGCCTCCTGATCAACACCCGATCGCTCCACAAACACGCCATCGAGATCTGGGACTCCATCACCACAATTATCATCTTCGTCACTGAGACTTGGCTCAACCAGACATCGCCACACCCAACGGATACAAGATCATTCTCTTGTGGGAGAGGTGTGGCGCCGCGGCCAGGGCGACTGACGCTGGAATCTGGGGATCAGGGTTCGATCCCCGGCTCCAGCGGCAGGTTAGCCCAGCACCATGTGACTCTGGGCAATAGCTTGCTTAATCTTCCCGACGGCCCCCAGCACCTAGAGACCCTAACGGGTGATTGTGCGCTATACAAATGTGGATTATTATTATAGGACCGCATCAACAAACCCGGAAGTGGAATCGTCATCATCCAGAAAGAATCCCTCCACTGCACAGCTGCCACTGATGGCATTAACACTATCATGGAACACCTCAACTACCAACTCAACCACTGGCCATCACCTCAGAGAACTTCATCTTTCTCCGAGGCCTCAACTTTCACCTCAATGATTTCAACAACACCAACACAGTCAACCTCCTTGAGACCATGAACAACCTCGGCCTCTCCCAACTAGTTACAGACCCCAGTCATATCGCCGGGGCACACGGTCAACCCCATCTTTACAACCAGCAACAGAGTCGGGTACAGCAATGTCACCAGGCCGGACGACTCAATCGCCCACTTCACCATTACAGCAGCCCTCATCGCCTACACAAATCATCCAAGCACCACCCACAGAAGCTGGAGCAACATACCCGAAAACCAATGAACCAACACCCTCAGCTCCTCCCTTCCAAATACCACCTCCAACTGCAAAGAGGCTGTTAAACATGTCATTGCCTGGATCACCAACTTCCAAAGTCCTGGAAAAATCCATTAACTGCCAACTCACAAACTACCTAGAGAATGACGACACTCTGGACCCATCCCAATCTGGGTTCCACTCGAACTACAGCATAGAAAAAGCTTGAATCACAGCAACCAACGAAGAACCCAGAGCATCTGCCTTCCACACTATCACATTACACTTGCGACCCCAGGGACGTCCTCTGCGGCATCCCCCAAGGGTTCTTTTTCAGCCCTACCCTGTTAACACCTACATGACCCTGCTGACCAACATACGCAGACAACACCAGGCTTATCCTCTCTCTTTATCCGCAGACCACTCTTCCACCAAAGCCAACTTCCACCTGTGCATGACCAGCGTCACCTACTGGATGTAAAACAACTCCCTCAAACTCAACACCAAACAAAACAGAGGTACTTCTCTTCAGTAGTGACGCATCCCCGCTGAACAACACCTAGTGGCCTGCACAACTGGGACCCTCACCCCCAAAATAGGCTGAGAACTTCAACATCATACTGGATAGCAAACTCACCATAAAAACCCAATCAACGCAGTATACTCAGCCTGCTTCCTCACTCTCCACATGCTCTGGAAAGTCTTCAAGTGGTTCCCAGTCAGCACCAGACGCACCGTCACCAAGGCCTTCATCCCCAGCCGCCTGGACTAAGGCAACACACACTACGTAGGAATCATCTCACACCTACTAAAGAGACTACAGACCATAAGAGAATCAGCCGCCAGACTCGTCCTCTATCTCTGCAGACAGGCCTACATCACCCCACAACTCAGGAAACTCCAATGGCTTCCAATCCAGATGTTGTGCCAATTGAAGATTCTCACCCACAAGGCCCTGCACAATCAGGGACCGGCCTACATCAATCACCGTTTGAACTTCCACCAGCCCTCCAGACACCTGCACTCCACCTCCTTCTCCTTCGCTCAAACCCCGCATCCGCCGAAGCAAGAGCATCAGACTCTGTTTCTCATACCTGGCCACAAAGACCTGGTACAGCCTTCCCCTCCCTGCAGGAATTCCGAAAGGATCTGAAGACATTACTGTTAGACTGATTCCACCCAGCAGCAGAAATCCTTAGTGCCTGGATACCCTTGCGGGTGATAGCCAGCGCTTTACAAATCTCATTTGATTGATACAGTGTAAAGGGCCTGCTGAAAACAAATTGTATAACGTGCAGATCGCATTCTTTTTTTTTTGTAGACAGGTAAGTGGGCTAATGATTTAGACACTTCAATAATTTTGTTTCTTCCAGTTCATAAGTTGCAGTCCTTCTAATATAACAGTGATCTTTTTACCGGCATCAAGGAGCTGCATGCAAACTGCAAGTCAGGGGTTTAGATCCTATTTTTCTTAATATGCTGTTATTCTAAGTTTGCAATGAAGGGCTTCGCTAGGAATGAATAAAGTCTTATTAGTACAGACAACCCCAATCACTGCATTACGTTTTATATCCTGACCTACGGAAACGCCCTCTACGTGGGAGCCGTGACCAAGCTCATCAAACGACTACAACGCATCCAAAATGCCTCAGCACGACTGATCCTCGGCGTACCACGCCACGGCCACATCACCCCCCACCTGAGAAACCTGCACTGGCTCACCGTCAACAAGAGGATATCCTTCAAGCTCCTCACCCACAAGGCACTCCACAAGACCGTCCCAGTCTACCTCAACAGACGGCTCTCCTTGATTGACTCTTTCTCCTGACCATTCACTCATAACATATGTCCACACATGATATGTGATTCCTACACCTTATAACCCTCACTGTTGTAAGTACAATTTCTTGTACACGGATATACACACTTGTATGATTAATTGTGTTTCTGTGTGTGATGGGAAAACACCAAACATATAGATGAGTAGCGCTATCAAAAAACAAAATAAAAAATAAATTAGTAGGTGCCGTTTAAATCGTTATTGGTGTAATTACCCATAAAAACATAAATCCTGTTTTCTTACAGGAAATGCACATCTCTTACATGGGGGTTGAACAAAGTCCTAAACCTGCCTCCAAGTCATAGTTTCTCTAAAGTACTTAGGAACTGATAAGCTATGTGGCTTTGCTTTCTTCTAATGTATTGGCATTCAGGGGTGAGACTCCAGAGAGCTCCCAGCCAAGATGACACTTGAACAAAAGAAGGGCTGATGGTTCTTTGAATCAGGTCTTCGTTTTGGGCCCAGCTGGAAGTGAAGAATAAAGCTCCTCACCACCTGAAAGTTGTTGCACTGAATGGAATACAAACAACGTGCAAGTGCTGCTGGATTGTGTACTGCAGTCGGAAAATGACACTAGAACAAATTCAGCATATTTCCTTAGGTTAGCTGGATCCCCGATTAGGCCCAGAAATAGCAGCCAGACCTAGGATCCAGCATGAGCACCGCCCCCTACATTCCAGCACTGGTTCTGTATAATAAACATTGTTTCAAGACCAGTTCAGAGTTTTCAGGTTTTATGGGACGGTATGCCCTATTATACTGTCTGCTTCTGTTAAAAAACAAAACAGCAACAGGCTGATCAAGAGGTTTCAAAAAGACAAACATGTGTTAAACACATTGAGAAAATGTTGTTAGGTTCTAGATCTGAGAGAACTGGCAAAGATGAGGTTTACAGAAAAAAGGGTCCTAAAAAAGTTAAATATTTGATGCAAACACAGGAGTATGGATCCACTGTGGCCAAACAATTGAAAATATTAGGAATGAACAGTAATTGGTCATTCCAAATCAGGCTGACAACATCTTGTGAACCAAGCTGTGGGCTTGGAATTCCCTGTTTATGCTATGAAATCTGATGTCCATGCCACCTAACGACTTACTTACTTCCCACTAGATTGAACAGACTAGAGTTATTCTGTTGTTAAATTGTCCTGTTCGCAAAGACAGCCATATCCTTTCATCTGCTTTGTGTCAGCTCATGCTTTTGAGTGTTTACCTTAAGAAGAAAACAAGTTACTTACCTGTAACTTTGGTTCCCCAGTATTGGTAACTTTCATAGATTCCCATGCTTTGTATCATTCCCCGTCGTCAGCCTGGGAGCCTCGGTAAATAGAAAATACCATAGCAGTATGTACAAAAGAGAAAGTAAGGCCTAGGCCTCATCTCATTTTGTAGCCTATCTGCCTCTTTTTGTAAAAGAGACCAACATTTTGCAACAACCAATCAGATTAGCCTCACCCCATATAACCCTCCTGAGAGAGCCTCAGAGCCTGATTTTCGTAGCCATTGTGTAACAGTAACAAGTTTTGCTGAAGGCTGAGCTTTCCCAGGGGAGGAGGGTGGGCGCATGGGAATCTATATAAGTTACCAATACTGGGGAACCAAAGTTACAGGTAACTTGGTTTCTTGTCCCAGGATTGGAACTTTCATAGATTCCCATGTTTTGTGTCAGAGTAGCTAGCAGTAAGCCACCAGTGCACATTTTGCTAGTGTATTACAACATCACAGCATAACTGTATCCATATGATCATATATATATATATATATATATATATATATATATATATATATATATATATATATATATAAACCTTGTAACAATACATCAGTAAAATTATGTGATACAAAATGTGCAATCATGGGAAGGAGGGATAAAAGGGAAAGCTCACTTCTCATTGGAACAGATTCCTCAGGACTGCTTGTCCTACTGCCGCTTCGCTCCTCATGAAAGAGTCCAGGCAGTAATGCTTTGTGAATGTATGGGCACTGCTCCATGTGGCCACCCTACAAATGTCTTTTATAGGGACTCCAGTGAAGAGTGCTGCTGAAGATGAAACTGATCTTGTGGAGTGAGCTCTTACATGTCTTTCCAGCGGCTTTCCTGTCGCTTTGTGGCAATAATGAATTGCACTTGAAGTCCAGTGTGAGATTCCTTATTTTGAGAGAGGAAGTCCTTTCCTAGGTGCACTAAAAGCCACAAAAAGTTGAGATGATTTTCTAAAATCCTTTGTGCGTACAAGGTAAAATTTGAGACATCTGTGAACATTCAAGGAATGCAGAGACCGTTCTGCAGGGGATGTAGGCCGCGGAAAGAATGACTTCAGAACCACTGGCTCGTTCAAATGGAAATCCGAAGGGACCTTTGGAATACATTTTGGATTGGTCCTTAAAATCACAGTGTCCTTTTTGAACTGAAGAAAGGGTTATAGAATGGGCAGAGCTTGTAATTTTCCTACTCTCCTAGCTGAAGTGAGGGCTAAAAGGAGAGCTAATTTCCAAGACAAAAATTTGAAGTCCACCCTTTGGATTGGCTCGAACGGAGGTCTCATGAGATGAGCCAGAACCAGATTGAGATTCAGATTCCAAGCCGGAGGTGGTGGACGCACTGGAGGAAAAACCCCGAAAAGACCTTTTCAGGAATTGTTTGATAATTCTGGCCGACCAGAGAGAAGGATCCAAAGCTGATCTTCTGAACCTTGAAATAGCCGCCAGATGTATGAGAAAGACCTGATTCGGCCAGCGATAGAATGTAAGGCAGTATCTGATGAGGAGCTGAAGAGAATGGATGGATGCGTTCCCGATGACACCACAGGCAGAAGCGCTTCCATTTAGCACGATAAGTTTTATTTGTACTTGGTGCGCGTGTTTGACTTAATATCTCCCTACATTCCTAAGGGATATCTAGGCTGTGGAATTCTCTGTGTTCAGGAGCCAGGCCTTCAAATGGAGAGAGCTCGGATCTGGATGTACCACCTGTCCCTGGGCCCGGATCTGGATGTACCACCTGTCCCTTGGGACATTGTTAATAGAGATGGAATGGGACACAGGTGAAATGGATGGTCCTGAGGTAGTAGGAGAAGCTCTGTGAACCAGAATTGGCGAGGCCACGCTGGTGCTATTAAGATCATCCGGCAAGGTTTCATCTTTATTTTCCTGAGAAGCCGTGGGATTAGGAGAATTGGAGGAAAGGCGTAAACAAATGCGCCTAACCAAGACTTCGAAAGAGCATTCCCCAGTGACCCTAGAGGGTGATCCCTGCTTGCATAGGGTCGGCATTTCCTGTTTTCTGGAGTCGCAAACAGGTCTATTGTTGGAGTTCCCC
Source organism: Lissotriton helveticus (assembly GCF_964261635.1). NCBI lineage: Eukaryota > Metazoa > Chordata > Amphibia > Caudata > Salamandridae > Lissotriton > Lissotriton helveticus. The sequence goes on along the minus strand of NC_136061.1, from coordinate 618,922,661 downwards.
AGCGTTGAAACGCTTCCTCCAGAATGTCCTGATCCAATTCCCACTCGTGGCAGGTTGATTTCAGACGACTCCAGGTGTCTGCTGTTGTGTTGAGAGTGCCTGGTAGATGCTCTGCTGAAAGAATTACATTGTGGAGAATCGCCCATTCCCATATCTCCTGGGCCTCTTTTGAGAGTAGACGAGATCTCGTACCTCCCTGCTTGTTTATGTAATGCATGGCCGTTGTGTTGTCCGTCCTGACCAGCACTGTTGCGTCTTGAACCTTCGGCCTGAAAGCCTGCAAGGCTAGGCGAACCGCTCTGAGTTCCAAGAGATTGATATGAAGAAAAACGCTCTTCTGCGCTCCAGTGACTACTAACTTGGTGGTCCTGTAAGACAGCGCCCCACCCTTCCATTGAGGCGTCTGTGGTTAGAATCGGAGGGGGTGGAGCCATTCTGAAAGAGAGACCTTTTGAGATGTTCTACTTGATAGCCCACCAACCAGCAGCTTTCCTCATGAGAGGAGTGACCCTTATCTTGTCCTCGAAAGAACCTTCCACCTGGCGCCATTGTATGTCTAGCTGTTCTTGCAAGGGACGCATTCGCAGTCTGCAAAGCAGAACTAATGGTATGCAATATGAGATCGATCCTAGGAAAGACTTGTATTGACGAACCGTCAGGGATCGTCTCTTCCGTAAATGGTTGGCAGAGAAGATTAGCTTTTTCTGTCTTTCTTCCGATGGAAAAGCCTTGCAGCTTCTTGTATCCAGAATGGCACCCAGGAACTTGACCCTTCTGGATGGAACAAAGACTGATTTTTCTTTGTTGAGATTTAGACCCAGGTGATTGAAAAGTTGGATGCAACTCTCGACTGCCTTTGTCGTTGCTTGAGAAGACGGAGCTTTTATTAACCAATAGTCTAGGTAAGGGAAAACTTCTAGCGATTGTTTCCTTAGGAATTCTGCTACCGGGGCCAACACCTTTGTGAATATCCGCAGCGCGGATCTGAGGCCGAACTGTAGTACTTTGAACTGAAAGTGGCTCTGTGCTACTGTGAAGCGTAAATATTTTCTGTGAGCTGGGTGGATCGGGCCGAGGAAATATGCATCCAGGAGATCCAGGGTCGCGATGTAATCCCCTGGATTTAGAAGACGTAAGACGTCTTGAAGAGAGACCATTCGAAAAGAGTTTTATGAGATAGGGTTGAGCTCCCTCAGATCTAAGATTGGGCAACACTTTTCCTCTGTCTTGTGAATGAGGAAAAACCTGGAATTGAACCCTTTTCCTCCTTGAGAGAGTGGCACTGGTTCTATCGCTCCTTTGTTGAGCACATGACAAACTTCGAGACGGAGAAGGTGCAGATGTTTTGATTCTGTGGCGCGAGGGGCTCTGGGAGGCGGGAGGTTTTGGAATTCTAATGTGTGGCCAAATTGAACGATATTCAGGACCCACCGATCTGTTGATATGATCTTCCAGCAATCAAGAAAATGTGTAATCCTGCCCCCTAACAATGTCACAAGGGGTGAAGGACCAGTAGGCAGAGCCAGGTAGCCGCTATTGGCATTTAGCGGTATCTCTCCCCTGACGTCCTTGTCTACCTCTGGAAGATTGGCGAGAGAAAGACGCTGATTTACATTGCCGTTGAAAGTACTGAGGCTTGAATGATTGAGAGGATTGTGAATAGGAGGAGCAGCGTTGCTGATAACCTCCCCTATATGTAGAGAATCCTTTACCTCTTGCACCTCGGAAAGAACTGTCCTCCGGAGCTTTATATTTTTTCTCCAGCCGCGGTAGAAGGAATATGCTACTTACTAGTATGCATCTGTTCTTGGCATGTAGAGCTACAGAGTTGTACACTTAGCAATAGATCGCCACCTGGTGTTGGGCTCAGATGATTGCAGGTTGTTGTCTTCTTGGAAGAAGTCTTTGTAGTCACGAGATAGGTGACTCCTCCCTTGGACAATACTGCGCATGGTCATCGACTCCATCCTCAGATTGTTTTTCGCCATGATGGGAAATGATGAAGTTAGTAGAAGTAAAGAGAAAGGATGTCCATGCGTGTGCATCTAAGTAAGATGAGTACTGGAACAGATACAAGTCCCAGGGAGGCGGGAGGGCGTGTACAACTCTGCAGCTCTACATGCCAAGAACAGATGCATACTGGTAAGTAGCATATTCCGTTCGAGGCATATGAGCTGCAGATTGTACACTTAGCAATGATTGTGCAGCAGTGTCTCCCCTAGCGGTGGTCGCTTGTATCCGTTACAGCATACTGAAATAGTGTTTTAAGGACAGCTTGGCCTACTGCAGCTTGTTGCTTGGCTTGCACATCAACACAATAGTGTTTAGTGAAGGTGTGTATTGTAGACCATGTTGCTGCCTTGCATATGTCCTCTAGTGGTATGTTGCCTAAGAAAGCCATAGAGGCTCCTAGTTTGCGAGTGGAGTGCGCTCTGGGAGGAACCGTTAGTGTACGTTTAGCTTTTTAATCGCATATCTGAATACACTTTACAATCCATCTGGCAATTCCTCCTTTAGAGATGGGATTGCCTTTGTGTGGGGGAGAGAAAGATACAAATAGTTGTTTTGTCTTTCTGAAGGATTTAGTCCTGTCTGTGTAGTGTAATAGAGCTCTTCTAACATCTAAGGTGTGTAAAGCCCTTTCTGCAACAGAGTCCGGTTTTTGAAAAAACACTGGTAACTCTACTGATTGGTTAAGGTGAAAAGGAGTAATAACTTTTGGCAGGAATTTTAGATTGGGTCTAAGAACCACTTTGTTAGGGTGTATTTGAAAAAATGGTTCTTCTATTGTGAATGCTTGTATTTCACTAACTCTTCTGAGAGAGGAGATGGCAACAAGGAAGGCAGTTTTCCATGTTAGGAATTGCAGTTCACACTTATGTAAAGGCTCAAAAGGGGGACCCATAAGTCTTGTAAGGACCACGTTTAGGTTCCATACTGGCGCAGGTGGTAACCTAGGTGGGATTATTCATTTTAATCCTTCCATAAATGCTTTTATTGCAGGTACTCTAAAGAGAGATAGATGCGGTCTATTTTGTAAATAGGCTGCAATTGCTGCTAGATGCAGGCGTATGGAAGAATACGCCAAATTGGACCTTTGTAGGTGTAGAAGGTAGCAAATAATATTTTGGATGGATCAATGTGATTGTTGTTACAGTATATAGCAAATCTTTTCCACTTAGCAGCATAGCATACTCTGGTAGTGGGTCTTCTAGCTTCTTTAATTATGTTCATACAGTCTGGTGGTAAGTTTAAGTAAAGAAAAACCAAAGGTGGTGATGGACGGAGCGTTGACAATACAAACACTCACCCCCAGTCAACTGATCTGGGTTTAATCCATCACCGTTCTTTAGCTCACTCCGCCACCCCAGTTCAGACATGGCCATATGCAAATCAGTCTGACCCTGTGCCTCATGGGAACAGTACAGCCCGAACTGCCAAGCCATGTCTTCCCTGGACCGGAATCAAGCTTCCCAGGACCGGTTTCTGGCATTACAGCCGTCTTCAGCCGGGCTTGCTTGACTCCAGTGGCAAAGTGAGCAAGGGACTCACGTCTGAGCATACCCTGCCAACTTAGGGCGAACAAAGAAAAACCAAAGGTGGTGATGGACGGAGCGTTGACAATACAAACACTCACCCCCAGTCAACTGATCTGGGTTTAATCCATCACCGTTCTTTAGCTCACTCCGCCACCCCAGTTCAGACATGGCCATATGCAAATCAGTCTGACCCTGTGCCTCATGGGAACAGTACAGCCCGAACTGCCAAGCCATGTCTTCCCTGGACCGGAATCACGCTTCCCAGGACCGGTTTCTGGCATTACAGCCATCTTCAGCCGGGCTTGCTTGACTCCAGTGGCAAAGTGAGCAAGGGACTCACGTCTGAGCATACCCTGCCAACTTAGGGCGAACAAAGAAAAACCAAAGGTGGTGATGGACGGAGCGTTGACAATACAAACACTCACCCCCAGTCAACTGATCTGGGTTTAATCCATCACCGTTCTTTAGCTCACTCCGCCACCCCAGTTCAGACATGGCCATATGCAAATCAGTCTGACCCTGTGCCTCATGGGAACAGTACAGCCCGAACTGCCAAGCCATGTCTTCCCTGGACCGGAATCAAGCTTCCCAGGACCGGTTTCTGGCATTACAGCCGTCTTCAGCCGGGCTTGCTTGACTCCAGTGGCAAAGTGAGCAAGGGACTCACGTCTGAGCATACCCTGCCAACTTAGGGCGAACAAAGAAAAAACAAAGGTGGTGATGGACGGAGCGTTGACAATACAAACACTCACCCCCAGTCAACTGATCTGGGTTTAATCCATCACCGTTCTTTAGCTCACTCCGCCACCCCAGTTCAGACATGGCCATATGCAAATCAGTCTGACCCTGTGCCTCATGGGAACAGTACAGCCCGAACTGCCAAGCCATGTCTTCCCTGGACGGGAATCAAGCTTCCCAGGACCGGTTTCTGGCATTACAGCCGTCTTCAGCCGGGCTTGCTTGACTCCAGTGGCAAGGTGAGCAAGGGACTCACGTCTGAGCATACCCTGCCAACTTAGGGCGAACAAAGAAAAACCAAAGGTGGTGATGGACGGAGCGTTGACAATACAAACACTCACCCCCAGTCAACTGATCTGGGTTTAATCCATCACCGTTCTTTAGCTCACTCCGCCACCCCAGTTCAGACATGGCCATATGCAAATCAGTCTGACCCTGTGCCTCATGGGAACAGTACAGCCCGAACTGCCAAGCCATGTCTTCCCTGGACCGGAATCAAGCTTCCCAGGACCGGTTTCTGGCATTACAGCCGTCTTCAGCCGGGCTTGCTTGACTCCAGTGGCAAAGTGAGCAAGGGACTCACGTCTGAGCATACCCTGCCAACTTAGGGCGAACAAAGAAAAACCAAAGGTGGTGATGGACGGAGCGTTGACAATACAAACACTCACCCCCAGTCAACTGATCTGGGTTTAATCCATCACCGTTCTTTAGCTCACTCCGCCACCCCAGTTCAGACATGGCCATATGCAAATCAGTCTGACCCTGTGCCTCATGGGAACAGTACAGCCCGAACTGCCAAGCCATGTCTTACCTGGACCGGAATCAAGCTTCCCAGGACCGGTTTCTGGCATTACAGCCGTCTTCAGCCGGGCTTGCTTGACTCCAGTGGCAAAGTGAGCAAGGGACTCACGTCTGAGCATACCCTGCCAACTTAGGGCGAACAAAGAAAAACCAAAGGTGGTGATGGACGGAGCGTTGACAATACAAACACTCACCCCCAGTCAACTGATCCGGCTGAAGACGGCTGTAATGCCAGAAACCGGTCCTGGGAAGCTTGATTCCGGTCCAGGGAAGACATGGCTTGGCAGTTTGGGCTGGACTGTTCCCATGAGGCACAGGGTCAGACTGATTTGCATATGGCCATGTCTGAACTGGGGTGGTGGAGTGAGCTAAAGAACGGTGATGGATTAAACCCAGATCAGTTGACTGGGGGTGAGTGTTTGTATTGTCAATGCTCCGTCCATCACCACCTTTGGTTTTTCTTTGTTCGCCCTAAGTTGGCAGGGTATGCTCAGACGTGAGTCCCTTGCTCACTTTGCCACTGGAGTCAAGCAAGCCCGGCTGAAGACGGCTGTAATGCCAGAAACCGGTCCTGGGAAGCTTGATTCCGGTCCAGGGAAGACATGGCTTGGCAGTTCGGGCTGGACTGTTCCCATGAGGCACAGGGTCAGACTGATTTGCATATGGCCATGTCTGAACTGGGGTGGTGGAGTGAGCTAAAGAACGGTGATGGATTAAACCCAGATCAGTTGACTGGGGGTGAGTGTTTGTATTGTCAATGCTCCGTCCATCACCACCTTTGGTTTTTCCTTGGTAAGTTTAAGTAGCCAAACTCTAAGACCTCTTGAGCCAGATCGCCAAATTCAGTTGGTTTGGTTCTGGGTGCCTTATTTCTCCATGGTTCTGTGTTAACAGGGATGGCGTGAGCCGTAATTTCTGATGTGGAACCAGTGAGAGATCTAGTAGCGTGGTGAACCACGGCTGATATGCCCATGTGGGGGCCACTAGTATTAGTTTGAGAGACTGTTGTCTGAGCTTGCGTACTACTAGTGGAATGAGTGGGAGAGGCGGAAAAGCGTACAAAAATCTGCCTGACCAGTTCATCCATATCGCATTTCCCTCCGACCGTGGGTGTGGAAACCTGGCGGGGAAGGTTGGGCATTTTGCATTTTCGTGGGTGGCAAACAGATCTATTTGTGGATGCCTCCACTTTTGGAAGAATGGTTGGAGAACTGTGGGTGCAGCTCCCATTCGTGAATCTGTTGTGACTGACGACTCAACAGATCTGCTATTTGATTGGGAATTCCTGGAAGGTGTTTTACTGTCAGGTGTATGTTTTGAGGGATGGCCCATCTCCAAATGTTCTGTGCAAGCTGGGACAGTTGCAGAGAGTGTGTCCCCCCCTGTTTTTGTATATAATACATGGCTTTCATATTGTCCGTCCGGATTAGAACAGCTTTGTTTTGTGCTTCTACTTGAAAAGTTTTGAGTGCAAGGAAAATTGCTAGCAACTCCAAATGGTTGATGTGGAACTGTTTCTGTTGATTGTTCCATTGGCCTTGTGTGTTATAATGCAAGAGATGGGCTCCCCATCCTGTGAGGGATGCATCTGTCGTGAGCACTATTTGTGGAACAGGGTCTAGGAACGGCCGTCCCTTTGTCAAGTTTTTGGTGTTCCACCATTGCAGAGAGCGATATGTACGGCTGTCTTCCAACACCAGGTCTGTGAGCTGACCCTGAGCCAGATTCTACTGTTGAGCTAGACATTCTTGTAGTGGGCACATTTGCAGTCTTGCGTGAGGAACTATGAAGATGCAAGACGCCACCATGCCTATTAGAGAAGTGTGGCTCAGGGGTTAGAGGCGGCAGACCCAGAAGCTGAGATCGGTCCTGGACCAGGGTTCAATTCCCTGCCTCGCCGGGTCTTGGGCTCAAAAATTCCATGGACTCGATAATTCTCGTTCCGGTGCCTACTTGACTCATGGGTTCACACTCTGCGACTCTGGGCAATAGCTTGCTTAATCTCCACTACGGCCCCTCGCGGCGGGATGCCTGGCTTTCACCTTGTGGATACCCTGCTGGGGCTATCTCACAGGGGAATACCAGGACGGGTTCCCAAGGCAAGCGCCTTGATGCCTACGGGTGATACGTGCGCTATATAAATCGCAATACATACATACATACATTAGTTTCATGAACACTCTGGCTTGAAGAGAGTGCTGGCATTGAAAAAGGGAGACTAAGTTCTGAATACTTTGAATCCTGGCTTGACTGGGATACGCTAGAGCTGCCGATGTGTCTATGGTAGCTCCTAGATATTGATGAGCATGCGAAGGCTCTAGGTGCGACTTGGTGTCGTTTATTGTAAACCCTAAGTTGTGCAATGTTTAAATTGTTTGTTTTGTGTGTTGTACACACTGGTTGAACGATCTTGCTTTCATGAGCCAGTCATCGAGGTAAGGGAAGACATGTATCTGTTGTCTTCTGAGATGTGCTGCTACTACTGCTAAGCACTTTGTAAACACTTGTGGTGCTGTTGTGACCCCGAATGGAAGGACTTTGAACTGATAGTGTTGTCCTTGTTTGACAAACCTTAGATACTTCCTGTGCGCAGGATGTATAGGAACATGAAAATGGGCGTCCTTTAGGTCTAGTGTCGCAAGAAAATTTCCCTGTTGTAGTAATGGGAGTACTTGTTGTAAAGTGATCATGTGAAAATGATCCGATTGTATGTAGTGGTTGAGGGGCCTGAGGTTGAGAATTGGTCTTAATGTCCCGTCCTTCTTGGGGATTAGGAAGTACAGGGAGTAAACTCCTGTTCCTTGTTCCTGTAAAGGGACTACTTGAATAGCATCTTTTTCTAGAAGTGCTAGAACTTCCTGTTGAAGCAGAGTTATGTGTTCTGCGGACATTGGACGCTGCCTGGGTGGTATGTTTGGGGGGGTTGCTGTGAGTTCTAGGCAGTAGCCATGTTGGATAATCTGTCTTACCCACCTGTCTGTTGTGATGGAATTCCAGACAGGTAGGAAATGTGATAGTCTTCCCCCCACAGGAGTGGAATGCTGTAGGGGAGGCAGAGGGAAGTCACTGTTTGGGAGTGGAAGAGGAGCGGTTGTTGTTATTACCTCTACCTCTTCCCTTACTGTTGTTGCATCTGTATCCTCCTCTAAAGTAGCCTTTATTAGAGGAGGTTTGTGTGTGTGTCTTAAAAGATGATGTGGTATCTGTGCCGGTCTGCTTGGAGCCTCCTCTATAAAAGGAGCGGCGAAAAGAACTTCTAGTCTGGGTGGATTGTAATGCACCCATAGACGTAGCAGTGTCTGTCTTTCTTCATCTTCTTAGTGTGTTGTCTACTTCCGGCCCGAACAAATGGTTCTGATTGAAGGGCTGGTTCAGGATGGTAGTCTGTACTGCTGGTTTGAAACCTGAAATGCGTAACCATGCATGACGTCTGAGAATAACACTAGTATTAACTGCTCAGGATGCTGTGTCAGCGACATCTAGTGCGCATTTAATTGAGGCATTAGATATTAATTTGCCTTCTTGTAAGAGCTCTGCTGCCTGATCCTTGTATTGATCTGGTAGGTGCTCCATTAATTTTTCTAGTTGGTCGTAGTGAGCCCTGTCGTAGCGTGAAAGTAAGGCTTGTATATTTGCTATGCGCCATTTGTTTGTTGCTTGCGCAGCAATCCGTTTCCCTGACGCATCAATAATTTTAGATTCTTTGTCAGGCGGGGGTGTGTCACCAGAAGTTTGGGAATTGGCTCTTTTACGTGCATTTGACACTACCAAAGAGTCTAGTGGCAGATGTCCCTTAATGTAGACTGGATCAGCTGGTGCTGGTCTATACTTTTTTTCCATTCTGGGATTTAGCACCCTACGTCGTACTGGATCTTTAAAAATGTCTGGAGCATGTTTAATGACTCCTTTGATCATGGGTAATATTTGAGTAGACCTTTGTGACTGCGCAAATGTGTCTAATAAGAAATCCTCCTCAATGGCATCAGTGTGCATTGAAACTCCATGGTAAAGGGCATCTCTGTTTAATAGATGATTAAACCCAATACTATCCTCTGGAGGGGAAGGTTTTGTTGGGTAGTACTGAGGATCAGGGAAGTCTGGCACATTGTTTGGTGGAAAATTATATGCATCGTCATCCTTGGGATATTCTGGATTGACATCCTCATCTAAAGGGTATGTATGTGGCTCTGGTACGTCATCCCCCCCCATCTAAATCATACTCCTCGTCAGTGTGGTGTGATGATGCAGGAGATTGAACAGGAGAAGTTATAGGTTCAATGCAAGGAGGGATAGGAGAGGAAGAAGGTGAAGGAGAGGAAGGGTGCATTGGAGAAGTTGCACAATCCTTTTTGGCAGGAACCACAGGTGGAAGTGGTGTATCTGCTGGTCTTTTCTTATAAGGAATTGCTTCCACATGTCCTGTTTTTGGATTAATATGGACTTTTTTCTGTCTAGGATCTGGTCTAAACAGTTCTTCCTCTTCTATACTCTTCTTCGGCGTCGATTTGTTCGGTGCCGATAGGGGTTGCTTAGGGTTCTTTGCCTTAGGAGGAGTGATTGAGTCCTGTGGCAATTTTTTTGGTGCCGAAGGTGGTTTAGGCTTGGTAGGCTTGTCAGAGGGTTTAGGCGTGTCTGTATCAGGCCTTGGAGTCTTTGGTACCGATATTGGAGATTTTGGCGTGGAGACAAGTTTCGTTGGGCCTGCGACGCCGGAATCTAGCTTCCCTTCCTTATTTTTGGAACCGGAGGGTTTCGGAGTCGAAGCTTTCGGGTCCGGTACGGTTCTTGGCTTCGGCACGATGTGTCTTTTGGTTCGAGTGCCGAAGGGTCTTTGGGCACCGAAGGGCGTTTTGGCTTTGGTGTTGAAGAGTCCTTCGGTGTCGAAGGATGTTTCGGTGCCTATGGTGGAGATGGAATTGGCACATGTGGTTTTGTCGGCGCCGAGGCACCGGAAGGCGTAGTCTTTTTCCTCTGAGCCGAGCCCGAAGGCGGGGCGTCGGAGGGTAAATTTAGGTCTCGACTGGGCCCCATGGGCAGAGTGCTGACCGCTGCCTTTGGCTTGGGTAGTGTATGTTGTGCAGGGGCAGTGGTACTCACGGGCTGCCGAGACGGTATTGAGTCGTCTGAGTCCTCTCCCCCTGATAAAATCTGGAGATCAGGCGAGTCTTCCTCGGCGACGAGTGGAGCCTCGTCCTCGGAGATATCTTCGAGTGGATGTTCGTCTTCGGAGATGTCCTCTCCGACGATCTCCTCCTCAAAGATGGCCTCCGGTGCTGGCGCTGATCTCCTCATCTCGCGTCGATGGGCCCTCCGATCCCGAATGGTCTTCTTTGATCGGAAGGAGGCACAGGCTGTGCAGGTCGACTCGTCGTGTTCTGGCGAGAGACTATGAGGGAATTTTGCTTGACATACCGGGCATCTCTTGAATGGAGTTCTGTCCATGAGGCGTAGGCCGTACGACGCAGATAGGCCCAACGGCCCGCGTCGACGCACCGGAATGTAGCTGATGTCGAAAAGTCTATTCGATGTCGAAAAAAGTTTATCTAAAGTTTCACGCTTCGAAAATGCAGAAAAAGTTTTTTCTAGCCGGAGCGGAAAACTTTCATCTGAACCCAGTGGCGGAAAAAAACAATCTGAGGATGGAGTCGATGACCATGCGCAGTATTGTCCAAGGGAGGAGTCACCTATCTTGTGACTACAAAGACTTCTTCCAAGAAGACAACAACCTGCAATCATCAGTGTACAATCTGCAGCTCATATGCCTCGAACCCGGAGTTACAGTAGCTGGAGACTGCATTACCTTCTTGCCCTCATTCCAAACATGTTCTACAATGGGTATGGAATGAAAAGATTTCTTGTAGGGGTCTTTAAAATCATAGAGGAAACAGTCTGATTGTAATATAGGAACAGGAAGGCCAAATCTTTTAGATGCCCTTTCCATCAGATTATGGAAACCTCCTATGTCCACTGGAGGTGAATCCACCGGGTCCGGAGATGGAGAAGCCGGGTCTGGGATCACATAATCGTCCCATTCTGCGTCTGGATTATGGATATGCTCCACATTCTGGTCCTCATCTGATGAATCATCATCATCAGGCACCGTAACCACATCATGTCCTTCTATCAAAGGCTGTTCTCCCTGCCTTTGAGAGGTTGTTGCCACAGAAGCAGGAGGAGGTTGCTGAGGTGGTGGCGGGGGAGGTTGTATGGTTCCGGAGGTTTCTGATGGGAACCTCTTCTTGTAATCCAACAACATCAGCTGTAGGTCATTTATAAGTGAAGACGGCACAGCAACCATACCTTGTCCTGATGGTTCCTGATGTGTATCACGTGGAGTGAATTGAGTTCCGGGATGATGTTGATCCAGGTAATAGTCATCTGAATCCGAGTCCTGGTGCTTCACCTGAAGTTGTGATGGACTATAAGCATCCCCATATGGACTCTCATCTTTGTCAAAAGAGGTGGAGGCAATGGTGTTACCCTACGGGGTGATGTCATTTCCGGAGTAATTTTAGTCTTTTCCTGATGGAAATTTTCACTTTTTGGATCGTCGACGGTGTCGTTGACGAGGAAATCGTCGTCGCTGGAAGTGTTGTCGACGGTGGAGTAGCCGTCGACGGTGGGCTGACATCAGGATCGTCGTCCCCGTAGTCATCAATGTCGTCGTCGTCGACACTATCGTCGGTGTCATCACCGTCGAGGTTGTTAGTCTTGTCGACGTAGGATGTATCGTCAACGATGGCGTCGTCGGCGAAGCTCTTGACGACGGGCCCGTCGACGGATCAGAAACCGAAACCAATTGAGTCTTTGACGACCTCGTCGACGTACCTGAGGAGATTGTCATCGACGGACGAATCTTCTTTTCTCCTTTCGCCACCTGAGGTGTACTTGAAGGTTTTTTAAATATATTTTCTTTTTCCGACGGCGAAGAGGCAACAGAAAGGCCTTGGCTTGCCTTTTTTCCAGATGACACCTCAGGAATAAGTCCCTCTTTCTCCTTTAGATGGTGAGGAGATTTTTTGGGACTAAGCCATTTAGACGTTTCAGAGGTCTTTTGAGAGGCCTTAGCAGGAGGTTCGGCTGAAGTTGAAGGGGAAGACCTACCCCTTTTTGTAGACTTCCTCGAAGATGTTGCTGAGGAAGAATCTTCACTATCACTAGACAGAACCTCCTTTCAAGACTTCATTTTCTGTAGCCAAGTCAGAAGCCTTCCTATTTCGGTCTCTCAGAGTTTTGGTCGAGAAGGTCCTGCAGATCTTGCTCTCAGTTGCCTTGTGATCTGGGTATAAGCAATAAATGCAATCTTTATGCTTATCTGCGACATATAGCCTCTTCTTTGAGCAAGTAGCACAGGCTTTGAATAAAGTTTTCTTTTCAGACATCCTGAAGAGGAAAAGGTGTAGAAATCCAAAGTTGAAGAGAAAACTGAGCAGAGCTCAGTGGAGACTCCCTTAGCGCAACGGGAGGTAGAAAATCTGAGGCTCTCTCAGGAGGGTTCTATGGGGTGAGGCTAATCTGATTGGTTGTTGCAAAATGTTGGTCCCTTTTACAAAAAGAGGTAGATAGGCTACAAAATTAGATGAGGCCTAGGCCTTAGTTTCTCTTTTGTATATACTGCTATGGTATATTCTATTTACCGAGGCTCCCAGGCTGACGGCGGGGAATGATACAAAGCATGGAAATCTATGAAAGTTCCAATACTGGGGCAAAAATGTGTTTCTTTGTCAGCTTTTGCTCATTTTATCATCTTGGTAATTAGGCTTTTCGTACCAACCTGTTGTGAATCTATCAATTCTCCACTGGAATTTAGTATTCTATCGCAGACAAAAGTATAACTCGAGCTGGCAACCAGTGCTTAATTTGAGCTCGTGGTTGCCGCTGGGGGCCACCAAATTTATTTTAAACGTTGGCACTTATGTTCATGCATCATATATTTCCTGAGTGCAAGAGACAAAAGACAGAGATCAGAAAGACGGAGGAAGAGAAAGAATGCAAAACCGTTGCAAAGAGACAAAAGAAGGACCCTGCACGAGCAAGAAAAGGGACAGGGAGTGTCTGACAGTAGACTAGAGGCTACCAGCGTTGGTATGAGATGTAATGACGATTAACGGAACCAGCCTCACGTTATGAGCAGAGCTTTGGGCACCATGACTCTGTCTTTCACCAATTACGCCCTAAATGGCAAAGCTCTGTCTGTAAAGATGAACCAGGCTTTCACCATTTAAAAAAGAGAACTTCGGGCGAGATGTATCAACGCTTTTTGCGATCGCAAAAATGCATTTTGCAATGTATCAAACATTTTTAATTCGTAATATGGGTAATCGCAATTATTTGCGATTACGTAAATTGCTAATGCAGTTAGGGAATTGCAATTTGTGATTCCCTAAATGCAAGTATTGCAGCTATCGCAAATTGTGAATTGGCATTAAGGAATTGCAACTTACCACCAACTTCTAGTTGGTGGTAATTTGTAAATTCCTAGAAAAATGCAATTTTCTGCATTTTTCCAAGTGCCATGTGGCGCACATACATGCCATTAGGGCATGTATGTGCGCCACATGTGCACACTTACCTGTTTGGGGGTTCATCAGGGTGGCCTTTTGGCCCCCCCTATCACCCTTCAAAATGTATTTGCAATTTGCGAGTACCTATTTGGTACTCTCAAATTGCGAATATCTTCCCATTCATTCCTATGGGCCTCTTGGCCCATAGGAATGAATGTGAAGGCATTCCTCAATAGCGAATCGCGATTTGCTGTTAAGGAATATGTAGGAATCGCAAAATGTTTGCAATAACCTACATACATTGCATTTTGCGAGTCTATAATAGCGAATCGGCAAAAATTCACTATTATAGACTACATCTGGCCCATAGATGTTACATACCATGGAGCTCGTTTACCTACAAGCATAAAGACAAATTAGTTTGAGAGCATTCTGTATGTACATTTCGCATTAAGAATGCAGCTGGTGAGGGGGGTGCACACCTTCAGCCTTCAAGGAGATGTGCCTCATTTGTCTCACACTATGGTGAGGAGTGGTCTCATTGCAGCTCTTTTTCTGTGACGCTACAGGTAAAGGGAAGTCTTATCATGCTTTACCGTAATCATTTCAGGGTTTAAACCAAGTTTTTGTAGTTGGAAGTGTGCAAGTTATGCTACAGAGCCCTCTCTGCATGGGTAGAACCAAAGCGTATGATAAGCACATTAAATATAATGGAGAGGGAATGTAGTGACAAACGAAGAAAAGGGAAGGGATAGATGGATTTCCATACTCACTGGTGCTCAATCTGGAAGTTGAGGTGTCCGCTGAACCAGTCATTGAAGAGTGACTGATGAACGTTGCAGGTAGCCTGGAGCTTGGATCAAGAGGGAGACTGTTAGTGAAATGACAGAATCTTCCCACAAGACACCAAACTATATCACCCTCCTCGTCACAACTTTCACCCCCATGGACTTTCATATGATAAGGACATTTATCCAACCTCCCTCTTCATAGAGCTCCTTGTCCAGCCAATGTATTCCTTCCCATTTACAGGGTTTCTCTGGTTCCGTCTGATGAGCTCGCTATTCACAGAGTTTTGTTTTCTCAACTCCCTCGTGTCTCGGTTTTCCATTAAATAACAGGATACACTTCCAACCCTTCCCCTTGCCGAAATCTCACCTGAGTGGAGACCCAGTCCTTGTTCTGGTCATAGTCGATGTTCATCGGAATGTGATTCATCTGTGTCACCCAGACAAACCAGTTGCTCTCAATGAATCTGTCCAATGAGGAAAAACAATGTATGTAGTCTACGTTATCAAAACCAGCCAACGTTGAAGCATTCACACCAGTTACTTTTTATTTATATTTATACCATTTATAAAGCGCAACTGTCACCAAACTTGCATCTTGGCGCTAAAACATCTGAGCAGGTGCAAACTGCTAAACATATAACAATCAGGGAAGAACAGGCACAATAATTATCTGGGGAAAAGCCAGGTCTTCCATGCTTTCCCGAATGGCAGCAAATCTGTTGCAGATCTAAGTGGTGGCGGCACCGTGTTCCATAGTTGGGTCGCTTTGACTGAAAAGGCCTGATCCCTTGTATTGCCTTCCGAAACGTATTAATACAGACTAAATCTGCAGTGCCAGAGAGAAGATGTCTCCCAGGGGTATGCCCTTTTTTTCTTATTTGTAGGGGCACCGGGCCAGTGCCCTGCAATGCCTGGAACACAATGAAAATGGCTTTAAAGTAGATCCTCTGCTTCAGAGGAAGCCAGTGCAATTCCTTCAATGATGCCGATGATCTGCGAGGTCTGCTTAAGGCAAGTTTGGCTGCTGCCACTAGGACTCTATAAAGCAGACAATCGGGGGGCCCCAAGTAGCAAATTTACTAAGTATGACGCTACACACTACAAGCGATTTTGCTTCAATAGGGAATAGTGGGTGCACCTTCCCGAGACTGCGTAGGAGTGCAAAACATGTGCCTGCTACTTTTGTGACATGGTTATCCAAGGATAACTTGTTATCAAAAGTGACCCCCAAGTTTCAGACTGTGTCTGATATCAACAGTTGATTTCCAAATGAGAGCGGTCAAAAATTAGAGGGGAGAGCCATTGAAATTTTACTTGCCGAGCAACACAGAAATTCTGTTTTGTCCCTGTTTAGTTTTAATGAATTTGCATTCATCCAACTGACGATATTCAACATTAATTTCTGAAATGCTGTTACTGCCCCCTCTTGATTACTATTAAAGGACAAAATCAGCTGAGTGTCGTTGGCATAGTTGGCCAGCCTAATGTCATGCTTCTTTATCAAGGTAATAAGTGGCCTCATATAAATGTTGAACAGAACAGGGCTCCTATGGTACTACATGTCGCAGATTTTTAAATTCAGAGCAGGAGGGGCATAAGGAACAGCCTGACACCTGTCCGACAGGTAGTACTCCATCCACTTTAGCGCTGTACCTACAACTCCAATTGAGGCTAATCTGGACACAAGGACTTTGTGGCCAACCATGTCAAAGGCAGCCAACAAAGCAAGCATAATCAAGACTGTCCAGAGTGACAAGTAAGGCTGATTCCGTACCATACCCAGGTCGATAACCAAATTTTCATTCTCAAGGAGACAGTAAGATTCCAGATATTGAGATAATCTTGTGCTTACACATCTTTCCAGAATCTTCACAGAGAAGAGGAGGAGCGAAATGGGCCTATAGTTACTCAGAACTGAGGGATCAGCTGACGATTTCTTCAAGAGGATGTAACCATTGCTTACTTTGACGTCTGCAGTACCATACTCATCTCCAATGATTGGTTGCACACCTGCAGTGTAGGCAGGGTAAGCTAATCTCCCAGGTCTTCCCATATCCTCGGAGGCAAGGGATCCAAGAGAGATCCCGAATTAGTGTACCTGGCGATATCTAAAAAGGTCTCCTCTGAGTTAGTATCAAAGGTATCAAGCCTGCAATTATGGCTATCACTATAGGGTCATAGTGGAGCCGACCACAGATAATTTGGTAAATCTCTGGCTGTCAGTCGCACGAGCAGTGTGTCTCTAGAGTATCAGCGGTGTTCAGTTCAAAGAATGCAGTTTGAACCGAGGTACCAACGCCCTACAAAATCTTGCTGATCTTTTTGTGTCAAAATCTTTTTATTGGTCTTTTACAACAATACAATAGGCAGAGTTGAAGTGGTTGGGGTATATGGCGAAGGAAAGGTAGTTAGAGGAGACTCCCTGGTGACTTTGTCCCATGTGTGGAGAGTAGTTGCTGTGGGGGTGCTGAGATCTACATTAGGTGACCTATGTTTCTTTTGTATCCATGGCAGGTTCCACATGGTCCTACCTGCAATCTGTCTGTTCATATGGAGCCAATGTTAATCGGAGGCTTTAAGACATCATTCAGCAAGAACCCTAAGCTGGGCGGCATTGTAGTATGCATGGAAATCCGGGGTCTCATCAGTAGGCAGTAGGATAATCAGGCCCTTCGCCCCTGCCAGACAAATTTGGTGACCATTGTCTTTAACTCAGTGAACAGTTCCTTATCTGATGCAATCAGCAGACTCTGAAAGAGGTAAAGGAGACGTGGCGGGGCATTTATCTTGATCGCATTGATTCTGCCTATCCAAGAGATAAATGCAGACTCCCATTTTTTTAAATCGGATTTGAGTTACCTCAGGAGTGGGGGATAGTTAGCCTTGTATAAGTCTGTGAGTATGGGGGTAAATTTAATACCCAGGTAGGTGATTTCTTTACATGTACAACAGAAGGGAGAAGTCCCTTCAATCGATGCCATCACTTCTTGGAGGAAGGTCAGAGTAGAAATGACTTAGAGAGATTGACTCTGAAACCTGCTACCTTTTCAAAGTGGTTAAGTTCTGCCTGTATGTTCGGCAGCTAGGTCGAATGGTTGGTAATGGGAAGGAGGACATCATCTGTGAAGAACGACATTTTGTGCTTGTCGGAGCCAAACGTAACTCCTCTGATATCTGGGTTGGCTCTTACTAGAGCTGCAAATGGTTCGATGCATAGGGCGAAGAGCAAAGGGAGAGCGGACAGCCCTGCCTCGTGCCCCGCGAGAGTTAGAAGGGTTCCGAGGTTTCCACATTTACAAGCACTCGGGACTTGGCGGAGTGATAGTTGGTCTGAATCATACCTATAAAGGGTTCGCTGAACCCAAAGCGGCGTAGGGTAGCACGTAAGAAGGCCCAATCGACCCAGTGGAAGCCTTCTCCGCATCCTGAGAGGAGGTCCGCTGGGATACGTTTCTTTTGCACCTTCTTCTATTAGATGAAGTATCCTCCGTAAATTATCGCAGGTTTGTCTACCCTTGATAAAGCCCAATTGGTCGGGGTGTATTAATGAGGGAAGGATGTTTTCAATTCGACTTGCAAGAATCTTAGCGTCCAAGTTTAGGGGGGCTATGGGTCGGTACGATGAGCATTGTTGGGGATCCTTCGCCGCTTTCGAGATCAAGGTAATTAACGCTACCCCCATGGACGAGGAGACCTGTTGCGTAGTCGCTATTGCATTAGAGAGGTCCTTCAGGAGCAGGGTTAATTCGGGAGCAAAGGTTCTGTAGAATTGGGCAGTCAACCCATCGGGCTTGGGGCTTTCCGACGTTTGAGAGTATTGATCGCCTTCTGGACCTCTTCTGTTGAGATAGGCTAGCTAAGTTCAGAGTTGCTCACAGGGGAGACCTGCGGGAGGTCTACTGAGTTCAGGTATCGCGATTGGTCCTGGGCTATCGTGGGATCTGCTACATAGAGTGAACGCTATAAATCCCGGAAAGCGTTTGCTTTCCCCGCTTCGCTAAAATGTGACGTGCCCCTGCTGTCGATTATGTGCTTGATGCACTCCTTTTCCTGACGCGCTCTGAGTTGTCGTGCTAGTAGTGTACCAATTTTGTTCCCCCTTCATGTCCTCGGGATGGTAGGCATAGGATAGTTTTTCTGCTCTGTTGGTGTCTATGGCTTGCAGCTACCCTTGAAGTGCAGTTACCCCGCCTCAGGGTTTTAACGGATGGGGTGTCTTTGTGCTCCTGTTCCGCGCCCCGCAGCTCCCCCTCTAGTAAAATTCGTTCCCCTGCCTGTTGCTTTTTAAGGGTGGTGGCCAGAGCTATACACTTACCCCTGATGACTGCCTTAAATGCATCCCAGTTGTTCACGTGAGAGGGGTCTATGGGGTCAGTAGTGGTGAAGAACTTTTTAATTGCCCTCCATAGGTTATCTCGGAGGAGCCAAACCCTACAGAGAAAATTGGGAAGTACCATTTATCGGTTTTAGAGCGCGGCGCCGGTCAATTGAGTAGTAAAGCTAGAGGTGCTCAGTCTGATAGGCATATCGGATGCAAGTGGACTCCAGAAAGCGAACGGAGGAGGGCCTGACTAGCAAAAGCATAATCTATACTAGTGTAGGTTCTGTGGGAGTGCCAGAAAAACGTGTAGTCCCGCATTGAAGGATTAAAAGTCCTCCAAGTGTATAGTAAGCCTAGACGTTGAAGGGAGGCTTTAAGAGATTTACTAAAAACTCCTCGTGCTGACCTATGGGGGTGGGTTGTACCTATGGACGAGTCCCAGATGAGATTGAAGTCTCCAATAAGATTGTCACCTGAGGCAAATCTCTCCAATGCCAAGAGGAATGTGAGGAGAAAGTCCTATTGCCCCGTGTTGGGTGCATACACTGTAGTGCTTTGGCTAATGTAGAGTTTAGTCGCTAGTCCTGCGCGCTTAGGAGGGCACTGATTTAGACTCTTCCTAGTGGGCATTATATCCACGTGAGTGTGCACACTGAGTCTTCCCTAATTCAGGAGAATGTGCCCCTGTGTAGGTCATCCCTTCGTCTTCTTGCCCCCTCTCCTGGGGGTCTGCCAAGGTATGGGTGAGCGACGTTCTGGGGATGAATACGAGCGATTCTCTCCTGAGGTTGCTGCCTGAAGCGGTGGGTCGACCCTGAGACAAGCAGCGCTGCTGCTTCCACTAGCTCTGTAAAGTGGTACTCTTTGTTGTCGAGGAGAAAGGCTATGCCAAAGGTGTAAGTCCACCTGTATTTAAGTTGGCATTCCCTCAGCGCCTCAATCATTGGACGGATTTGTAGTCTGCGGGCCGGGTGGCTTGGGCACCGTCATGGAACAGGGAGCACATCGACCCTTGAAGGTGACTTTATTGTTGTTTCTAGCTTTCCGTAGGACCATTTTTTTGATCTTATGGGAGCTGAATTTTGCAAGAATGTCTCTTGGTCACCTGTTTTCTCCAAGGAGTCTTGGGCCCGCTCTGTGCACTTGCTCTAGCTGGACATCTGGGCACATCTCCCAGGACCGTCGATAAGAGCTCCACTATAAATGACTCTAGGTCCGGACCTTTGCAGCCCTCTTCCAGACCCCTCACCCTTATGTTGTCCAGAGGTCCTCACACCTGAGCATGGTAGCATGTAACTGGGTGCCTAGAGTGGCAGATCCCTCCTCCAGAGGCTTTAACCGGCTCTCCAGTTCTTGGCATTTCGCTTCCAAATCCATGGTACGGGTGCCCATCGAATCTACTTCTGCCTGCAGCGCCACTCATTTTGTTCCCATCTCCGTCAGGAACGCTTTAAAGGAGGCACTGATTTCCAGCTTTAATGTCCTCGCTCAGTTATTTTTTTGAACTCTTTTAGTGTCAGCAGTCGATCTTCTCGGGTGAGTGCCATACCTGCTTTCTCTTGCGGATCCCCCTCCTTTTCTGCCCCAGCCTCGGCAGGTGCGAAATAGCTGTAAACCATGTTGGCTTGTGATTTTTTGGGTGGCATAGGGCTGGGGAGTCTCAGTCAGCACGGGGCCACCTCCTATCTAGGTAGGTGTGAGCACAGAACAAGGTCCTCCGGGCTGTGGCGAATCTCCAGAAAAAACGGCAGTCACAGGCAGGTCAGCGAGGCCCCGGGCCCACGCTTGTGATAGCCGGAGTGCAGCAGGTTCAGTAGGCCCCCTCAGCAACAGACCCAGCCACCGCGAGTGAAGTGGGATCACCGACGTAGCAGCCGCAGGAAATGATGGCCCAGTGTCTCCCTCCACCTTGTCTGCCTCAGATCTTCATCCTGAATGTCCCCCAGCGACTATTTCCTTTTTTTCCACGAGGCTAGAACATCCACCAAGTGAGTCCCTCAGAACTCCTCATTGTCAGTGCCTATCGGGCGCCATCTTGAAGTCAGGCATAGTCGGAAGCCAGCAGGACAAGAGCTTCCAATGCCTCTTCATGGCCAGAGGTTAGTGATCACAAGAGTCAGGGAGCTCCTCTGTTCTTTGCCTTGTCGCTTGCGTACGTCTCCCCCTGGGGGCCGGGTCTCCTCACTTAATGCCTCATGGCGCTGGGGGCGGCCGTTCCAGTTTTGCCACCGCGATGCTACAGGGTCCGGATGACCGTGCCACACCTCCGACTTGCATGGTGAATGCGGTCTCTCCGGCAAACCCAAATGGTCGCCGCTCCCTTTGGTGCTCTGTCTAGCGCTCTGCGGTGGCTGCCACCATCTTGGATTCTGTGCGCCGGAGGTGATTCGGGTTGCCTCAGCATCCTCTATAATCAGCGCAACTTACATTAGCTGCACCCATGAATTTCACTGCATTTCATATGTCGATAGTGCGGGATTCCCGGGGCCTAGAGCGGAGCCGAATGGAGTCACGTCCTCGCTGCCATGATGGTTGGCCACGCCCCCCTTGCTGATCTTTTTGTCAAAGAAATCAGAAAGATCATTGCAACGTTCCTGGGGAGAAGTAACAGCTTGCTTTAAACAATCAGTCTGTTAGTTCCTGAAGAATCTCAGAGACATTTTTTGCCCCATTGTTAGCTGCAAGAATGCTATTACCATAAAAGTCAGCCTTGGCTTTACTGACCTCTTTTTTGTATTCACTTAGTGCACTCAAGACATTTTGTATCTGCTTCGGAATAGCCACTATGCCATTTCCTTTCAAGCTTCTTACATGCCAACGTGAGCATTTTTAATGGTTTGTTATACCAAGGTGAAGATGATCTATGGCGCAATTTCAAATTAGTGAGGGGGTATTACTTTGTCCAAAGTTTCAACAATCCCCTGCTCATATGCTAGGCAGTTGTCCACAACGCATTGCCTAGAGTCAACGGTGTTAGAAAAGTGTGGTTGGTCTACTCAATTTTTACCATGCACTCCCTTTCCTTGTTAATCCTGAGACTAGCGTGGGAGGACAAGATTGCTTCAACAATATAAGGAAAGATATAAGGGCATGGTCAGTACAGTACAAAGGTAGAATATCCTACACAAATATGGGCCCGTCGGGGGCAAATATAAGATCCAGAGTGTGCCCCGCCTATGGGTTGGATCATGCACTAGTTGATGGAGACCCAAGGCTTCACATAAACCCTGCAATTCTTTAAAAGAAGATGAAAAGTACCCTTCTGTACATAGATTGAAGAACCCCCAAATGAAAAAGATTTGATTGAGCACGCTCCATATTGGAGATGGCTTCTATCAGGGGATCAAGATATATATTTGGGAGACCTGGATGCACAGGATGGCCGAAAAAAACACTGCCTTTCTCAGTTTTCAATGCAAAATCCAGGAGTTCAGGGCCACCTAACTCATCAAGTTCCGGCATAGAGATTTTTCACTTTTCAATGTAATTACTCCAACTATTACCCCTCTTCTTGTTGGTGCGTGGTTAAGGCAATGCTTTAAACCTTAGCGGGCTTGTTATGCCTGAATCTGCCTCTGAGTCAGGGGTGGTCCAGGTTTCCGTTAAGAACAGTACATCTCAGTCCCCTGACTCTAGTAGCAAATAGATTACCTCCGAATGTTTTACTAGTGATCTAGCATTAAGTAGGACACAGCGTAGGTGAATGGGCTTCTTACTACAGCCACTTGGAGAGTTACTATCCCAATAATCTGGCCAGCATGAAAACATAAACCTGTAACAATGAGCTACACCCGCTATGAAACTCAATACCAGTTTCCCAAAGGAACCAGGTCATTGAGAAAGTAAAAACCACTGCATTTTCGATAGACTTCCAAGTACGTCAATGCATCTGTTACTCTTATACCAGCAAAGCAAGGCAACACATAAACAAGTTGCATTTCAAGACTCAGTTGTTTAAGGAAACGCAAATTATTTTCTAAGAATCTGGCAGTAATAAACATGTAAACCAGGCATTCTCCATAAAGGAATTTGCACGGTAAGAAGTAGATAGGTCAGTTACTTTCCATGTATTAGACTATACTCAGGGAATCACTTAAGAACACACAGAGCAGCTGCTCTCCAGGAGTAGGTCTATAAAAGCAACGCACCAGCCAGTTACTTATCAGAGCCCATGCAGATCAGACATGTTTTTATGGATTGTCTTATCCTTATCCTGTAACCAGACCAGTAGGGCAATAAATCAATAAAATACCACGACAGACGCGGCTACAGTGACCAATGACATAGAAGAAGGACACTGCGGTGGAGGCAGGCTAGTCTTTGGCAGTGGTTTAGGTACAGGTAGATTGTGGTTGTCGAGGCGTGTGAAGGATGACGATGAGGTGAGACAGAGAATCGATTTAGTAGAGGGCACTCACCTCACCAGCATGAAGAGGCCAAAGAGTCCGCCTACTCCCAGGAGGGGCTGGTAGGTGAAATAGAGTCGAGCGTAAAATGTGAGCATCCAAGCCAGATCCTGCAAGATAAATACGAGACAGTCAACCAGAAAAGAAGCCAGCCTACATCTCAATTAAATGGCAACAGTTGTCTCCAAGAAAATAGTCAAGGTTCATAAGCAAATAGTCAAGGCAGGACGGGGGTACTAGCAGCAGAAGGAAAAAAACACAAGAAAACAAAACTGTTGGTTACTGGTTGTTGGCAGGAATTGCAAAGTAAGGAGAAACTTACCAGTCGTCGTTCTTCAATATAAAAAAGCATTACATAACCTTGCTTACTAATGCAGAACTTTATAAAAGGACTACACGTGTAGCAAGCACATGCCAGTGTGTTACCTAGTGCGCCAGGAGCCCAGTTTAGAGAAATGGGTCTCTTTGGCTAGGCCTTCTGATCGACCACTAGGAAGCGATGCAGAACAATGTGTAGCCGCACCATGCAGGACTATTGTGGTCTGGGGAGGCATATGCAAAATTAACTATGACTGCCCCGTTTTAGGTCTCACCTACAGACAGTTTAGGCAGACCTATTGTTACCAATATAGAACATATACTTAGAGTACTATTATTATCTTTAGGGTATTGAAAAACAATTGGCCGGTGCTCTACATCAGTTAACCTTGTGATGCGTTAATTTCATACATTTAATTGAAGTTTGGGGTAAAACAAATATAGTTTTATAGAGTATAAAGATACCCCAAACAAAGGTGAGCCTATGCATTGATTATTTAACACCTTGCGTGCTCATGACGAGCTCAGCTCGTTATGAGGCATGGTGGCGCTGTGCTCATGACGAGCTGAGCTCGTCATGACCGCCACAACGCTCACACGCGGGGATAATTCCCCTGCTGTGCTGAACGTTCTGTGGAAACGGGCGTGGTCATGACGTGCCCCGCGGCAAAGGGGTTAATCTTCACCAGACAAATAGTTCCAATCATTTTTCATAATCCAAACAAGTTGTGATAATGTTTCACAGTAGGAGTCCCTCATACTGTAGCCTCCAGAAGCAGCTGACATATGTTTTGTGATTTACCTCGCTTTCTCAAGACTGTAACATTATGAATACATAAAAAATAACAATCTATTTCACTGCTTTCTTCCTATATAGCATTACTATTGCATTATTTGATGGAAGTAATGATCCATTCATTGTTATCGATTTTCACAATATATTCCAAAACAGGCAATCCAAAATCAAAATAATATAAATTCAGTGTGAGTTATCTACATATATGGTACTTAATCATTGTCATTCCAGTTCAACTAATTTTGATAAAAAACAAGTTACTTACCTGTATGTACACTGTGGTTCTCCAGTATTGATATCTTTTATAGATTCACATGCTTGAATCTTCCCCGTCGTCATGGTGGGAGTCCCACGGTAATAGTAAAGGAAAATGCTACTTACCAGTATGCATCTGTTCTTTGCATTTAGCGCTGCAGAGTTACACACTGTGCATAGATCGCCACCTATTGTTGGGCCCGGATGTTTGCAGTTGTTTTTGTCCTGAAAAGTCTTTGGAAGTCACGGGATAGGTGACTCCTCCTTTAGACAATAGTGCACATGGGCATCGCCTCCATCCTTAGACTGTTTTTTGCCAGCAGGGAAATGATGGAGTTTTGTAAGAAACAGGAAGGATGCTCATGTAAGTTGTATCTAATTAAGATAATACTGGAACAGATCAAGGTAGCCGGGGAGGCGGGTGGGCGTGTGTAACTCTGCAGCTCTACATGCCAAGAACAGATGCATACTGGTAAGTAGCATTTTCCGTTCGAGGCGTATGAGCTGCAGATTACACACTGTGCATAGATTGTATAGCAGTACCCACTCTTAGCGGCGACCACCCGTATCTGTTGCAGTAGTTTGAAACAGTCTTTTGAGACCAGCCTGGCCCACAGTAGCTTGTTGTTTGGTTAGCACATCTACACAACAGTGTTTTGTGAATGTGTGCGGTGTCGACCATGTGGCTGCTTTGCAGATGTCATCTAGGGGAATGTTCCCTAAAAATGCCATTGAAGCCCCTATCTTTCTAGTAGAGTGGGCTTTAGGAGGAATAGATAATGTACGTTTAGCTTTGTGGTAGCAAAGTTGTATACATTTGACAATCCACCTAGCTATCCCCAATTTTGATATGGGGTTGCCTTTGTGTGGTGGTGAGAAAGACACAAAAAGTTGTTTACTTTTACGAAAGGATTGTGATCTTTCAGTGTAGTAAAGCAATGTTCTTTTGACATCTAAAGTATGAGGAGCTCTTTCTGCGACTGTCTGTGACTGCGAAAAGAATACTGGCAGCTCTACAGATTAATTGAGATGGAAGGGTGAAATGACTTTTGGAAGGAATTTAGGATTGGTACGGAGAACAACCTTATTATGGTGCATTTGCAGAAAAGGTTCTTGAATGGTTAATGCTTGTAGCTCACTAACTCTTCTTAGAAAAGTAATAGCTACTAGGAAAGCAACTTTCCAGGTTAAGAATTGCAACTCACATTTATGTAAAGGTTCAAATGGAGGTCCCATTAACCGTGTGAGAACAATGTTTAAATTCCACACAGGTGAAGGTGGTGCTCTGGGAGGAATTACTCTTTTAAGGCCCTCCATAAAAGCCTTTATGGCAGGTACTCTAAAGAGTGATAGATGTTGTTTATTTTGTAAGTATGCTGCAATGGCAGCAAGATGCAGTCTAATAGATGTGTACGCTAAGTTACATCTTTGGAGGTGTAATAGGTATCCTATGATGTCTTGAAAAGACACATCTAGAGGATTGATGTCGTTGTTATGGCAGTATATTACAAAACGCTTCCACTTGGCTGCATAACATGCCCTAGTGGTGGGATGTCTAGCTTCTTTAATGTTCATACAGTCAGGAGGAAGGTTAAGATAACCGAACTCTAGGACCTCAGGAGCCAGATCGCAAGGTTGAGCTGAGCTGGGTCCGGGTGTCTGATCTCTCCATGGTTCTGTGTTAAGAGACGTGGAGACAGGTATAGCTTTTGGTGGGATACCACAGAAATTTGCAGCAGTGAGGTGTACCACGGTTGTCTGGCCCAAGTTGGAGCAACTAGAATGAGAGTGAGGGAATGTAGCTGAAGTTTGCGCACCACTAATTGAAGCAGTGGGAGAGGTGGAAAAGCGTACGCAAATTTGCCGGACCAGTTCATCCATATCGCATTGCCTTTGGACAGCGGGTGTGGATACCTGGCGGCAAAGCTTGGGCAGTTGGTGTTTTCGTAGGTGGCGAAGAGGTCTATCTGAGGTTGTCCCCACATCTGTAAGAACGCATGAAGAACTTGTGGATGAAGTTCCCACTCGTGGATCTGTTGTGTCTGAAAGCTTAACAGATCGGCCATGGTGTTTTGTACCCCTGGAACATTTTGGGCTAAAAGGGAGATGATCTGAGGTATAGCCCATCTCCATATCTGCTGCGCTTACTGAGAGAGTTGCAGAGAGTATGTCCCTCCTTGTTTGTTTATGTAGTACATGGCTGTCATATTGTCTGTGCGGACTAAGACAGCTTTGCCCGATATGTGCTTTTGGAATGCTTTTAGGGCTAGAAAAATGGCTAGTAACTCCAGGTGGTTGATGTGGAGTAACTTTTGTTGCGGTGTCCACCTTCCCTGCATGGTGTGCTGCAGGAGGAGGGCTCCCCAGCCGGAGAGCGATGCGTCCGCTGTCATGACTATTTGAGGAACTGGCTCTAGCAACGGTCGCCCTTTAGAAAGGTTTTTGGTGTTCCACCATTGCAGAGAGCGGTGCGTTCGACCGTCTACCAACACTAGGTCTGGTAATTGACCCTGAGCCTGGTTCCATTGTCATGCTAGGCACTCTTGAAGAGGACGCATCTGTAGTCTTGCATAAGGCACTATGAATATGCAAGAGGCCATCATTCCTATGAGTTGCATGAACACTTGAGCTGGAAGAGAGTGTTCCGGTTGGAATTTGGTAAGAAGAGCTTGCATATTTGTTATCCTAGCAGGGAGGGATAAGCTAGCGTTGTGGAGGTGTTTACTGTGGCACATAGATATTGTTGTACAGCGTTTTAGGACCCTAGTGTAATTTTCCCGATTCACGCCCTTATATAGGTATAAATCACCTTGTCCTTATAGAGGCATAAAAATCATACCCATATTTAGACATAGCCCATGCAGTCCAAATACAGGCATGGATACTTCCACTAGTTCAGAAAAGCCACAACGATTTCTTGGAAAACTCGGCTTCAGCAGTTAGGGACTGCCCCTCACTTGAATATTGATTTGTCCAAGAACTCATGGAGTTTTCAAAGAACTGAGACTCTTTGATGACGTTATTATGTCCAACTTTATGTCAAATTCGGCACCTTCAAAAGGTATAAATATGCCCACACTTGCCATAGCAAACACACGGTGGTTTGGAGCAGTTCGACTATCTACTTGCCCGACGCAGCTCGCTACAGCAAGTGCCGAAGGAAGCCGACCCTCCAGCTGATGCACTGAGAGAGACGCTGTGTTTTCTCTTGCTGAGAAATCCAGCTCCAGTGTTTCCAAGCTCCCCTTGCAGGATGTTGGGAAATCGAGTCCTGAGACAGAGAGATACCAGACCTCTTTCATTTTAAACCAAGGTACGGAGCTTATTAGACTCTAAGAGAAATCTTGGATAGATTCTTGGCAAAAGAATACTAAACTTATGCTACACCACACTTACTTCTTCCCTCGTACTAGACTTAGGTTAGGTACATCGGGGTAGGCGTATTTTAGAAGCACCAGTTGAGTACTTTTAGTCTGTATTTATTCATGTATGTATTTTATGGCTTAGAAACCATACCATGCTTTTACAGTATTATTTTATAATACTCTTCTTGCTGTACGCATTATACTTTACAGCCAGTATTACGATTGTAGCAGTTCATTTCTTCTACATGAGAAAGAAGACTGTTCAATAAATACCTTTTATAGAAAACACCCGTCTCTCTATTTCTCTGCACCACTGATGAAACGAAGCATGCACGATTGTCTGAGTAGAATATCTATCTATTGTTTCCACGACTCTGAAGATCCGTTTTATCTTGGGGAAACAAAGTTGTCATGTTTATGCGGTTGTCAGAAACTAATCCCTTCTTGTGAATTCGAGAAATTTTCTAGTGACCTCTGAGCTAGCTGGCACTCACAATTAAGTTTAATATATTCGATAGAGACTTAGTAGACATAAGTCCTACGTCACATCTATAGGATATATTATTCCAATGCGCAGAGCCTATTGGGAATATAGGAACTACACTACAGTGGGACTTCGTGTGGTTTACTGTGAACCCCAAGTCATGGAGTAATTGGATGGTGGTGTGAGTGTGCTGTACACACTGACTGTATGAGCTGGCTTTTATGAGACAGTCGTCGAGATATGGGAAGATGTGAATATGCTGTCTTCTTAAGTGTGCTGCCACTACTGCAAGGCACTTGGTAAACACTCTTGGTGCTGTTGTGACCCCGAATGGGAGTACTTTGAATTGATAGTGCTCACCGTCTAGTACAACTCTGAGGTACTTTCTGTGAGCTGTGTGAATGGGAATGTGGAAATATGCGTCCTTGAGATCTATAGTGGCAAGGAAGTCGTTTTGTAAAAGGAGAGGAAGAACCTGCTGGGGTGTGACCATATGGAAGTGGTCTGATTGTATGTACAGGTTCAGTGGTCTGAGGTCGATAATGGGCCTTAGAGATCTGTCCTTTTTGGAATTAGAAAGTACAGGGAGTAAACTCCTCTGTTTTGCTGATGCAATGGAACTGGTTCTATTGCGTTTTTTTGTAGGAGGGATGTTACATCTTGCCTGAGTAGTATCAAATGTTCTTGTGACATTGGACGCTGTTTAGGTAGTATGTTTGGGGGGTAGATGTTAGTACGAGACAGTAACTGGAGTGGAATGTCTTGGGGAAAGGGTGGAGGCAGAGCAGGAGTTGTTGGTTTTGCCTCTGCCCTTATTGTTGTTACCTCTGTAACCACCTCTTTGGTAGCCCCTACTGTAGGTGGATTGTGTAGGTGCTTTGTAAGAAGTAGAGAGGCTGTCTGAGGAGTATCCCCTGGTGATGCCACTGTAAGATGAGCGGCGAAAGGAGCATCTGGGAGCTTGCGACTGTAAGGCTCCCATAGATTTAGCTGTGTCAGTATCTTTTTTCATTTTTTCAACAGATACGTCCACATTAGGCCCAAATAAGTGTTGCTCATCAAAGTGTTTGTTGAGGATGGCACTTTGTACTTCAGGTTTGAAACCTGAAATGCATAACCAAGCATGTCTACGCAACAGGACACTGGTATTAATTGCCCTTGAAGCAGTATCTGCTGCATCTAGTGCACAACGAATAGAGATATTCGTGATGTTTTTACCCTCTTGTATAAGCTCATGTGCCCTGTGTTTGTATTTATCTGGAAGGTTCTGCATTATTGATTCTAACTCATCATAATGTTCTCTGTCGTATTTTGCCAGTAATGCTTGAGTATTGGCAATATGCCAAATGTTTGCTGCCTGTGACGCTGTTCTTTTACCTGACGCGTCAAGGAGCTTAGACTCTTTATCTGGTGAGGAAGCCTCGCCTGATGTATGTGAATTTACTCTTTTGCGTGCATTAGAGACTACAATGGAGTCTAATGGTGCTGGCCCTTTAATGTACGCTAGATCTGAAGGGGCAGCCTTATATTTTTTCTCAATTCGGGGGTTCATGATTGGAGCCCTAACTGGATCTTTAAAGACTTCGGGCGCCTGCTTAATAACACCTTTAAGCATGGGCAAAATCCAAGTGGACCTTTGTGCGTTGTCAAAGGAATCCAGAAAGAAGTCATCTTCTACTGGGTCAGTATGTAGGTCAACCACATGGTATTGGGCAGCCCTATGTACTAGTTGGTTAAATCCCATAGTGTCTTCTGGTGGGGAAGGCCTGGAGGGATATATGTCGTCGTGTGGGACGTTAGGGACATCTGGGGTGCTATAATCATCCCAAGGGTCAGGTGAGCCCGGATGACTAGAAGGATCTGGTGGCTCACTATCTGCACCACCCCCTTTGCCATCATCCCTGTTATCAACGTCTTCTAATGGAGTAGGAGAAGGTGTAGGGGAGTGATGTGGTAGGGGAGGAGGTGGTGAAGAGATATGAGGTGGAGAAGAAGGAGGAGAAGGTATCCTTAAAGGAGAGGTTGCAATGTCCCTTTTCTTTGGATGAGAAGCAGGTGCAGGCTTGTCCAATGGTCGTTTTTCAGAACTAAGAGTTAGTCGACCAGTTTTTGGATCTTTAACCAGAGTCTTCTGTGTAGGGTCTGGATAGAATAAGTCCTCTGTGGGAGGTGAATCCTTTGGTGCCAAGTGCTTTTTAAGCACCGAGCTGTGAGAATCTTTCAGCTTTGAAACATGTTCTCTAGCAGTGTCTTTAGCCGGTGGAACATTTGTCTTTTTCGGCTCCGATGGTTTTCTCGGTTCCGATGGTTTTTTCGGCTCCGAGGGTTTTGTCGGCTCCGAGGGTTTTGTCGGCTCCGAGGGTTTTGTCGGCTCCGTTTGTCGGCTCCGAGGGTTTTGTCGGCTCCGAGGGTTTTTCGGCTCCGAAGCTTGGGAGTCTAGTGGCAATTTCTTGCTCGGCTCGGAGTGTGGTTTTGGTGCCGAGGAACTGGTGCTAGTCTTCGGCGCAGAGTA
The DNA here is from genome assembly GCF_964261635.1 of Lissotriton helveticus. Classification (NCBI taxonomy): domain Eukaryota; kingdom Metazoa; phylum Chordata; class Amphibia; order Caudata; family Salamandridae; genus Lissotriton; species Lissotriton helveticus. The sequence continues at coordinate 618,891,831 of NC_136061.1, read as the reverse complement.
GTTAGATGTGGAAGCAGCTGGCGTGGAGGAAGACGATGCTTTCTTTTTCGGTGCCGGTAGGTGTGCGCCGGCACTAGGGGTAGGCTGACTCGAGCCCGAGTTGCCTAAAGGTTTATTAGGCTTCTTTGCCGAGCTCGAAGGCGGGGCATGGGAAGCAGTGTCTCGGTGTGCACCTGAGGGTGAGGGTGTGACCGTAGCCTTTTTAGAAGCTGTCGAGGAAGGGTCGGCGTCGATGTTCTTACTTACGACCCTCTGTGCCGGAGTGATGTCCTTGACATCTGAATCTTCGGCCTTGGAGTTACTGTGGATGCCATGTTTTTGATGTTGCTCTGGGACGTCGACGCCTTCTTCGAAGATGTCGTCTCGGATCGAAGCGGACGAGCGAGCCATTGTTCTTCGAGCTCGTTGGTCCCGGATCGTCTTCTTGGAGCGGAAAGAGGCACAAGCAGAACAGTCTCTGGGTTAGTGCTCCGGTGAAAGGCGAAGGTTGCACACTTCATGGAGATCAGTGTGAGGAAACTTCGACCCACATTGAGGACACTTTTTAAATGGCGTCCTTTCCATGAGCTGGAAGATGAGGCCTAGGTAGGCCCGAAGACCTTCGTGGACGGCCGAAATCGAAGACTTCGGATTTGAAGAGTAGCGTCGATTGGAAACGCGTTCGAAACAATACCGTCGAAGTTGGTGAGGATTGTGCGCCGAAGGAAAATCGGTTCCAACACGGAGCACAGGAAACAGATCCGAGCCCGGTGGCGGAAAAAAACAATCTAAGGATGGAGCTGATGCCGATGTGCACTATTGTCCAAAGGAGGAGTCACCTATCCCGTGACTTTCAAAGACTTTTCAGGAAAAAAACAGGTGCAAACATCCGGGCCCAACACTAGGTGGCGATCTATGCACAGTGTGTAATCTGCAGCTCATATGCCTCGAACATAGCAGCATAAAAGCTAAAAGGACAATCTCCCTTGAGAATCAATAGCATTTAGTAACCAGTTAGCCTCATTTGAGAACATCCAAACTCCAGCCAATCACAACGCAGACCCTTGAGTATCCATCTCCTGCAGGGCCATCATACCTCAGATTTCGAGCACACGTGTAGTTAGTAAAATAAAAGAGTATGGAATGGTGCAACTGTAAGGGGTGAATGGAGGGCCGCAAGTGAATTTATAAAAGATATCAATACTGGAGAACCACAGTGTACAGGTAAGTAACTTGTTTTTCTCTAGTATTGTATCTTTTATAGATTCACATGCTTGACTCAGACTAGTAAGCAGTACATAATAATAAATGGAGGTGGAAACACAGGTGAACAATCCCACCAAGGTTGCAGAAAAATTTGTCAACCAACAACTTTACACCTTCCTGGAGGCTGGTGGGCTCCTACGCTGCTCCCAGACTGGCTTTCGCCCTGGCCAGGGCACAGACAACACCATGGTGGCAGTTGTAAAAGAGGCAAGGAAAATCCTGGACTCAGGAGGTTCAGCTGCTGTGATCCTCCTGGACTTAAGCGCAGCCTTTGACACGGTTGATCACCGCATTCTGACCCACCGCCTTAGCAGTCTGGGAGTCACAGGGTCGGCTCTTGCATGGTTCAAATCATTTATAGGAAACAGAACCTATCATGTCTCCGATTGCAACGTCTACTCCAGAGCAATCCCTCTCCAATGTGGGGTGCCGCAGGGCTCGTCCCTGAGCCCTACACTTTTCAATGTGTACACGTCCCCACTGGAAGACATTGTTGCCCCCTTTGGTATCAAACTGATTACTTACGCAGACGACACCCAACTGGTCATTTCACTAAACCAGCCGGATCACTCCCCTGAAAACATACGGTTCTCTCTCAGAAATCTTCAACTGGATGAATAACTCAACAGAGATAAAACAGAGCTTCTGGTGCTGGGCAACAAAGCTACTTTCACCCCCAAATCCATGTGGCCGGCATGCATGGGTCCAGCCCCCCTACCAAAACAGAAATTAAAAGTCTCAGTGTCTGGCTCGACCAGGACCTCACCTTCCAAACCCAAGCCAGGAAAACTGCTGGTGTCTGCTTTGGCCTGCTTCGCACTGCACGGAAAATCCTCCCCCTCTTACCACCTCACTCTAAGAAACGCCTCATTCAGGGCCTCATCTTATCTCGACTGTATTACGGCAACGCCCTTTACTTAGGCGGCCCGGAATCTGTTATAAACAAACTCCAACTTGTCCAGAATTCGGCAGCCAGACTGCTCACAGGGAATGAAAAACGGTCTTCAGCAAAACCCGCCCTAAACTCCCTCCACTGGCTCCCTATCCAGGAGAGAATTACATTTAAGCCCCTCTGAATAACGCACAAACTCCTCCAGGGCAAGAGCCCCCCTATCCTAAGAGCCTTGATTACTCCCTACAAAGCCTACAGAGAGCTAAGATCTGACCACCTCTTCCTCGCAAACACTCACAAAATTAGGAAAGCTCGAACAGGAGGGCGGCTATTCTCCTACAACGCCGCAAAGCTCTGGAACTCTCTCCCCCCTCAACATTCGCAAAGAAGCCAATCTACTGAAATTCCGTAAACTCCTGAAAACTAGCCTTTTTCCCTAGGTCACCCCTGCTCTTTAGCCAGTCCACAACTCAGCGCTGGGACTTCCCCGGGTAGCCACGCGCTTTACAAATCCAATTCCAATTCCACCATGCGACACAGTATCATCGCCTAAAACTGAAACAAGTAACATAACTTTTGCAGGCATAAAATATATATATATACATATACATATATACATACATATACATATATATATATAAATATACACACACACACACATATACATATATATATATACATAAATAACATTTGCATAAAGCAATAACAAGAATTATAATAAAAGATTCTTAATAAACCACAATAAACCGAGGACTACCTTAAGCAAACAGACGACGAAGGGCCGCTTGGCCAACTGCAGTATCCGTCTTTCGCAAAAGTATCCAGGCAGTAGTGCCTTGAGAAGGTATGGACGTTTGTCCAGGTCACCGCTCTGCAGGTGTCTGGTAGGGACACACCGGCAAACAAGGCTGAGGACTTTTCCATTTTCCTTGTGGAATGGGCTGTCACTTTAGAAGCAATCGGGCGTCCCGCTCTTTCATGGCAGTAAGTTATAATAGAAGAAACCCAACGAACAGTTGAAGCTCTAGTTAAAGCCTGACCCTTCCTAGGGGCAGAGAATGCGATGAGGAGTTCGGTAGATTTACGAAAAGGTCTTGTCTTTTAAAAGTAAAACTTCAAACATCGTTTGATATACAAGGAACGGAGAGCTCTCTCCGCTGGTGTAGACGGAGCAGGAAAAAATTAAGGCAGGACTACAGGTTCATTCAGATGGAACGTGGTAGGTACCATGGAGATGAAAGAGGGACTGTTGCGGAGCACCACTCTATTCTGCTGGAATTGAAGGTAAGGTTCTGTTGCTGTGAAAGCTTGAATTTCACTAATACGTAGACATGATGGCTAAGAGAATAGCCACCTTCCAAGAGAGAAATTTCAGATCACACTTGTGAATTGGTTTGAATGGTGCTTTCATGAGATGAGACAACATAATGTTCAATTGCTAGAGCACTGGAGGAGGCAGAACCGACGGGTAGGCTCTAAAGAACAAGTTACTTACCTTCGGTAACAATATATCTGTAAGAAATATAGGTTAGTTATAGATTCCTTACCTTAGAATTACCCCCAGGCGTCAGACTGGATCCGGAAAGTTTTTTTATCAGCAGTACCACTGCGCGTCGGAAGGTGGCGTCGGTCGACTCGGCGTTGGCATTGTGGTCGCCGGGAAGCCGTCGCAGTAGCTACATAGACGCCACCCTTGCGCGCTGACATCAGTTCTGTACACGACTTTCCATGCCAGAGGCGCAGAGCCATGCAAGACACTGACCACTGGTGCACAAAACTAGGGCCCTGAAAGGAAGTCCTTAACCCTAGAAGTCAGTTCGTAGAACGGGGATGATGTGCCGGACTGTAAGGAATATATACCTAACCTATGTTTCTTACAGATATATCGTTACTGAAGGTAAGTAACTTGTCATCTGAAAGAAACAGTTAGTTATAGATTCCTTACCTTTGAATAGATACCCCAGCAATACCAACCCCGGAGGTGGGTCTACCAACTAAGTTCACACCAGAAAGTCTTGCAGAATAGAACGGCCAAAGAAGCCTTCTCACCAGACTTGGATGTCCAGGCAGTAGTGTTTGGTGAACGTGTGCAACGATGCCCACGTAGCTGCCTGACAGATGTCATTAAGAGGTACTCCCCGTCCCAAAGCAGTAGTAGCTGCCGTCGCCCTGGTGGAATTGGTGCGCAGCCCCACTGGAGGCTCCTTCTTTGCCAAAGAATAGAAAGCTTTTATGCACAGAACGACCCACCTGGTTATGGTCCGTTTGTGCATAGCCCGACCTTTCAACCAACAAAGAGCTGGTCGTCCACCTGGAATTGCTTGGTGCGATCCCAGTAGAAGGAAAGCGCACGTTTTGGATCCAGACGGTGGAGCTTCTCTTCCTCTTTTGAAGGATGCGGAGGCAGAAAGAAGGTGGGCAAAGTGATGGATTGACCAATGTGGAAAGAAGTAACTACCTTGGGAAGAAAGGAAGGTCTAGTTCTGAGGACTACCTTGTCCGGATGAACAGCCAGAAAGGGAGGCTTGGAAGAAAGAGCTTGTAGCTCACTCACCCTATGCGCAGAGGTGATGGCCACCAGAAAGTCAGTTTTCAAAGTTAGAAGCCTGAGAGGACAGTTATGTAATGGCTCAAAGGGAGCACACATAGGGGGATATTCTCAAGAATTTGTGATAATTATGGCAAAATTAGTTTAACGCAACTCTTCACATCGCAGTCTATCGCGGGAAAAGAACGCTGTGTTAACGTTGTATCCCCAACACGGCGGTACCATGCGATAGTCTCACAATAACGCGTTAAATGATCGCATTAAAATAAACGTGACACCGAAAAAACGCAAAACACGAAGGTGAAAATAGTAGCGATGGGGCCAATCGCGATACAAAAATCAGCGATAACCAGCAACAGACCTGCAATTCTCATGAGTCATGCTGGAAAATGCACCATAAAAGCAGAACAAAAAAAGGGGAAAAAAACTAAACCGCGTAGCACCATTGATGCACCCGGACCGAGTGTAGAGGCCAACGTGTACCCCACAAGCCCCACAGACCAGCAGCAAGGAACCTCGGGTCGTAGAAGGCCAAGGAGAAGAGAAAGACGGGGTTCAGTCCGCAAGAAAACCGGATATTTGTCAGATGATAGAACACTAACAACACTGTTCATTACCTCCACTGTGTCATTAGCAACACAAACGGAAACATGCCAGTCCATCGCGAACAACGAGAATGCAGTCGGAGTGTCGAGGAGGTCAATGGAGGAGGTCAAGAGGCGCTGGCATGATGTGAAAAGCCAAACCAAGCAGAAACCCGCTGCCAACAGGAAGGCAGCCACGGCGACTGGAGGTGGAAGTCCAGCGCCACAGGAGGAGCTGGAGGAAATGGTGGCAACAGTCATCAGTGTGGAGACGGTGCAAGGAGTTGGGAGTCCGGACACAGCTCTATATTACCTTAAACAACATCAACAGGGTGAGTAACGAACAGGGACAGGGGGAGATGGGCACAATGGCACCCATGCAAAATCACGTGTAGCACACTGCACACCCACAATGACCCTGGATCATGTCCCTGATCCCCATGGCACACTGCAGCACACATACAAACACCAAGTAGGCCCCCATCCACCATGTGCCCAAAGGGGGTCCCACCCCACACATCACCAATCTCACAACCAACACATGCACACGGGCGAAACACAGCAACAATACGTATTTGTGAGCCACACTGACAATATAAGTGACACTACATGATGATCAGCATGGCTGCAGTACAATCATCATGACATTGTGCACACCACGACACTGAGGTGGCTGAGTGAGGACCACATCCATAAAGGAGCAGGTCACATTCTGACACATCCACGTGCACAAACAACCCCTGACGTCAACAATACATCTGCAGACCAACAATGCACAAGAGTACAAAAACCGTCCAAAAGCACAATTGACCCAAGTCGCCAACATCTCAGCACCGTAAAAGCACAAAAGTCAAAGGCACATCGCCTCAAAGGGGATAAGGGGCAGCAAAATCGCAGCTGCAGGGGCGACTTTCCCACAATGCAGAACACACACATAGCAATAACAGCACATCCACACTGACAACAAAGTGGTACAAAGTGCAACACTTACACTGCAGAACAGAGGACACAACTGGGTGTGTGTGTGTGTGTGTAGAAACTGGCCAATCACATCTGACATAGCAGAAAACTGTGAGATGAAAATGTACGTGTACAACCGCACATCCGTGATGTAGTCCAAAGGTCCACCGTCCCGCATCAAATAGACCACTCCTCTCAAACAGTCACAATGTCTATTGTCATGCAGTCTGTATGTAAACTTGAACAATGCGTCACACAATGTCAAAATGCATCTCCCCTTCACATTGCAGAGGGACAAACAACACCTCCAGCAGAGCAGACCAGACAACTCATCAGTGATGCTGAAGAGGACCTCCACCCCTTCGACACCAACGACCTACAACAGTTCGTGAACATCTTAGGCAATCCACCTTCAGGAGCAGGGCAGCCCAGCTGCATCAAGGAGACCCCGCCCCCTGCACAGACCACACAGCTGGAAGCACCCACCACCACGGCTGGCTCCCAGCACCCCACTGAAGCACACATCGCATTCCAAGGCCAGGTGTCAGACTGCCAGAAGGAGGTGGCCGAACAGGTGTGGGTGGGGTTCGACCTCATGGAAGCCAAACTAGATCGCATAAGTAGGTGTCTAAGTCCCATCAGGGTGCACTTACACTCTCCAACGGAGACCCACAGTGCGACAGAGACACATGCATTTACACATTTCCAGTACTGAACCATACCCAGAGCCCCGGGATAATCATTCACACCCCCACGCTGGACTTGCGTACGCCGGCCCAGTCTACTCCTCTTAAGTATTGAGTGGGGGACGACAAAGCTACATGTCCAAGGTCTTACCCGCTGCCTGCGGTGACATGTTGCATCTGCTGTACACAGCACAATGTAATGTTGTAGGGCCCGGGGCCCTCATGCATACAATATGACCATACGGACACACTCGGATAGTTTGTGAAACTGGCTACGGGCACGTGCGCTCAGCACCTTTATTGCTGGGGTCACATGTACAGTGACGCCTGTGCTGTATGTGTGTAGGGTGAGTGTAAGCCAGCCCTCATGGAGCGGTTGGTGCAAGCAACAACTTGAACAGTGATCACAATTAAAGCAGAAACAGAAAACACCAGCATTACAGAAACAACTGCGAAGAATCATGGTGGTAGCCGGAGCAAGTACAGAGGTCACCCAATATGCAATCATGAGGGTCCGAGAGTTGCAGTGCACTGAGGTTGGGGCACCAGAGTGAGTAAATTGTCTAGGATTGTGTTCCTTCGGGATATTCCCGCTGCAGCTGCAGTGGGGTGTGTTACACCTGCATCATCTTCCTCATTATCGTCCCAGGTTTTCCACACTGCCTGAGGTGACATTGCTGCGTGCGCTGTCCACAGCACAACAGTCAATCAGAAATGGTGTATCACACTGATTATGGCATCCATGACAGGTGTGAGCAACTCTGATAGTCTGGAAGTAAGACTCTTCCGACTCTGGCAGTTGTTGGTTGGAGGTGGTCCTGGTGGTGGTGGCGTGTGCATCCTGCGGTGATGCTACGTCTGGGCAGGTCAGGACTCGATTTGATGTGTGAGCCCAGGTGGACCGCAGTTGAGGCCAGAGACAGCGAATAGCGCAGGGCCACAGACACATGGTGTTGATGGCCCCCTGTCCATCGACCCAGAGGCCATCCAATATTCAATCCAACTTGGTCCATGACTTGTGCTGCACAGAGTTAGTGACCCTGGATGCACTGCAGCCGGCACAGCCACACTGCCACGGGACGGTGACTTGCGGTGCACTGAGGTAGGGCCATGCGAGCTGAGCGGGTCCTCACCGATGTCGAAGGTGAATGTCGCGGAGGGTTGCGGGGGACAGTGGAAGGCAGAAGGCAGAAGCCGGCAGAAACAGGCAAATGGAGGAGTGGAATGCTACAGCCTCGTTTTGACCACCAAGTCAGTATCACCTACATGGTGATGAAGACAACCCCCAGTCCATAGACTCAGATGCCACCAGAGTATAACCAGAGAGTGACCATGAATGTAGGGGAACAGAGTTAGTGGCACCGGAGCTGAAAGGGGATGCAGTCTGCGATGAGGCCTGTACAATGATATAAACTCAGCCATAAATAAATCAAGCCTCAGTTCCAAATGTGTGACCTACTGGACCGCAGTGTGGGCCAAAGGCAGTAGTCAGCGAGGGACCACAGACACGTGTGGTTGGAATGCTACAAACAGAGTTGGTGGCACCACATCGAAGGGAGTACAGTGATATCAAACGTCCCATGAACATATGAACTCGGCCATCAGGATATCAAGACTCCGTTCCAAATGTGTGACCTACTTGACCATAGTGTAGGCCGGAGGCAGCGGTGCAGTACGTCAATGAGAAAGGAGTACTGCGGGCCTGTGTCGCGGAGGCCGTGATGGTCGGAGGTGGCTGCCAAGGTCGCAGGCCTCCGGCTTGGAGCTTGCATCAGCACCTGGTGGGCCTTCTTTGACACACGGCGGTGTCGGCAGGTGAGCAGTGAGGCCTGGGTGCGCAGTGGCGGGCAAGACAGGTTCGGGGACCAGCGGCCCTGGGTGCAGGAGGCTCACAGGATCGCAGGCAACACCGCTCACTGCAACGGCCTAGTGGCAGGGTGAGAGGCGCTGCCCTGGCAGACACGTTGGCCATTACGGAAGCGAACCACGCCTAGAGCTACATGCTTTTTATTCACATCCCCACGCTGGCCTGGCATACTCCGGGCCAGCCCACTCCGCTCACGCTTACAGGGGAGGACGTAACAAGCTACATTTCTGCGATCTTCCCCACTGGCTGGGGTGAAATGGTTGCGTCCACTGTTCACTACACTCCAAACACCAGCAGTGTATGTAGACATGAATATGTCTGTGGTCTGCATACTGCAGTCTGGCCAGCACATCCACGCCACACTTGGCATTGTGTACATTCTCATTCATGGGTCACTTGTCTCCTTCGCACATGGCTGGTTCCCAACTCTCCTCACATTCTGCTATTGTGTGACTGAGGTGCTATGTCATTGATGGTTCATGTACACGGCTTGCCCAGGTTACCACAGTAAGTTGTGCTGTCGTGTCTGGTGGGTGGGCATGATGTTTAGCATGTTGAGTGTGAGTTTGTCACGTGCATTACCAGAGTTGTGAGTTGCATGATTGTGGAGTTGAGGTGTGTGGTGTGTTCACTTGCTACTTGCCAACGAGCAGTGCATTTCAATGGGTGCCATCCTGGTAGCGCTGGTTGATAATGGACTGTCGGTAGATGTAGGAATCATACACACGGCCTGGGTAGTTGGCGGCGACGTTGGTGGAGATTCCCCGGTGGTCCACGGTTGCCTGCACATTGATGGAATGCGTGTGCTTTATGTAGCTGTAATTGTGTGCAGTGTCGGCAGGGTGCACAAGTAGGACATATATGCAGCCAATTGCCCCAACACGTGAGGGAAGCCAGCTATGGCGTAGAAGCCTTGCTTGGTCTCCAGCTGTTCCTGCGCAGTGTAGGGCTAGTGAAGGTACTGGGGTACCAAGCTGATTATGGCATCCAAGACAGTTGTGATGAACTTTGATAGGGCTGGCTGTGAGACTCCTACGACTGAAAGTTGTTGGTTGGAAGGTACCAGAGGCCAACAGATGCACAGATGCAGCACAGCCAGCAGCTTTGTCAGTGGAGGGATGTTGGTTGTCCGCTGTGTGGGTAACGTCAGCCTGTGGGTAATGATGTTCAGGATGCAGTTGGTGGTTGTCCTTTTGACCCTGTAATGGGCAATCCTCTGGTGTTGGGTCTGTGAGACTGGTGCATTATTTGAAGGTCTGCTGTCTTGGTCTGCGCTGCCTCTGTGGTAGTCCGGGGTTTGGGGGGGGGGGGAGGGGGAGGGAGAGGGAGGAGAGGGGGGAATTGCGGTGGTGGCGATGGGTGCTATTGCCCTCTTGGGGCTCCGGGCTGCATGATCAGTAGCTCCATGGCATCTGTTGTTCTTCAGGTGTGACTCTGGCCTGGGCTCCCTTTTCTGGTGCAGGTTATCCTCTAACTTTACATCAGGTCAGAGCAGGTGTTAAATTCCTGCTGCTAACGCGCCACGCGCCTTACCGCCTGTTTTGTGAGCTTATCTCCGATCTGGATGATCGTTGAGAATGTTGCGGAGAGGTGTTGTTGCGGCTTTTTGCACGGGAACGCCTACTCTGCATCTCATTAGCGATTGTTGCCGGGGTAATCTGTGGCGATGTTTTTAGCGGCTGCTATCGCAGGTACCTGGTGATATCGGCTGTTAGCACCAGCTTGTGAATGGGGCGATAAATTTATCGCCACTTTGGCTGCGATAAAGTGCTGATAACTCGGCAATATGTCATTGAGAATATGTCCCATAAGGTATGTAAGAACCAAGTTCAAGTCCCACTGAGGCATTACGAAGGGAACAGGAGGAAAAAGATGAGTAATGCCCTTGAGCAAACATTTTACAACAGGGGACTTGAAGAGAGAAGGCTGTTCAGGAAGCCTAAAGAAGGCTGAAATGGCCGAGAGATAGCCCTTTAGAGTGCCCAGAGCAGAGCTCTGCTGGGTTAAAGAAAGAAGGAACAAGAGCACCTCAGAAAGAGGGGCGGAAAGGGGATCCACAGCCTTTGCTGTGCACCATGCCACAAATTTATACCGTCTTAGTGGAGGGACGCCTGGCTGCCAAGATTACATCACAGCTTTCGGGAGGCAGGTCAAACGACGACAACTACCACAGCTCAATCTCCACGCAAGGAGGTGGAGGCTGGACAGGTTCAGGTGGAGGACCGTCCCCTGCTGCTGTGACAGACGATCCTCCCAAAGAGGCAGTCTGATCAGAGGATCGATGGCCAGGTGTAGCAGCTCAGGATACCAGACTCTTCGTGCCCAATCTGGAGCCACAAGTATGACTTGGGCCCGGTTGCGCTTGATCTTCTTCAGCACTCTGGGCAGAAGTGGTATAGGTGGAAAGGTGTATAGAAGACTGGAACTCCACTCGCGACGAAAGTGGCACCTAGCGAGTGCCAATTTGGAAATTCAAACGTGCAGAATTGCTGACATTGCACGTTCTCTTCGGTGGTGAATAGATCAAACCAAGGCTCTCGCCACTGCTGAAAGAGACCTTGCACCACCTCCGAGTGAAGACGCCATTTGTGATCCATCATGCACCATTTGGCTGAGGTCGTCCGCACAGGCATTCAGTGAACCTGCCAGGTGTTGAACCACCAGGGCTATGCCTTGATGTTCCAGCCACGTCCAGAGACGGAGGGCCTCTTGACCTAGGGTCCACGACACCACCCCGCCCTATTTGTTGCAGTACCACATGGCGGTGGTGTTGTCCGTGAACACCTGCACTACTCTTTTCTGGACAGAGGGAAGGAATGTTGTGAGTGCAAGACGAATCACACGAAGCTCCAGAAGGTTGATGTGGAGCCCGGACTCCGCCGGAGACTAGAGGCCTCTGATCTCTGCCTCTCCCATGTGGCCGCCACATCCCAGAAGGAACAAATCCGTCACCACTGTGTGTTTTGGTTTGGGAAGGGAGAGGGATCTGCCGCTGACCCAATCCTGGTTCGTTAGCCACCACTGCAATTGTCGTGCAGTGCCCTCCGACGCAATCTGACAGATTGCCCTGATGCTGCGCCACTGGAACTTCAGGTCCCACTTCAGAGCCCACATATGCCCCCTGACATGATCTACATGCAGCAGGCCATGAGGCCAGCAGCCTCAGGGTCATCCTGACCGAAACCAGGGATAGAGGCCGAAAGATCGGAATTATAGCCTGAATATCAAGGACTCACTGTTCGGGAGGATAGACCTGAAACTGCGTCGTGTCCAGAATCGCTCCGATGAAGAGGAGCTTCTGAGAGGGAGTCAGGTGTGACTTCGGCATGTTGATGGAGAACCTCCGTGAATGCAGGAGGTCGGCCGTAGTCTGGAGGTGGGAAGACGACAGCCTGGGGCGAGCCTGCATTCAACAGCCAGTTGTCGAGACAGGGAAAGACTGGAACCTCTGATCTGCGACCACTGCCATCACTTTCGTGAACACCCAATGGGGAGCTGGTAAGGCCAAAGGGGAGCACGGAAAACTGAAAATGCTCGTGGCCTACAGTGAACTGTAGGTATCGCCGGTGGGTCGGCAGGATGGGGATGTGAAATAAAGCGTCCTGCAAGTCCAACACTACCATCCAGTCTCCAGGGCAGACAGGAACTGAGCCAGCATCAACTTTTTGAACTTCGGAGGAAGCGGTTGACGTCCCTGAGATTCAAGATGGGACACAGGCCTTTGTCCTTTTTGGGCACCAGAAAGTAGTGGGAATAGCAACCACGACCTACTTCTGGGACAGGAACTCGCTCAATGGCACCCTTGGCCAAGAGTGCCGAAACTTTCTGTTGGAGAAGGGCCAGATGATCCTCCGACATGCGATGGTACTGAGGTGGCATGGATGGAGGGGTAGTTTTGAAGGGGAGGGAGTAGTCCCTTCGGACTATTTGCAATATCCACCTGTCCGACGTGATGGTGCGCCAGTGGGAGAGGTGATGGCGAATCCTGCCGCCCACTGGCGATTGGTGACCCTGAAAGGTCGGACTAGGAGGGTTTGGAGGGTTCTGCCCGCTGGCCCCCAGAACCACAGAGTTGGTTCCCACGTCCCCGGCCGTGCAGGAGCTGAACAGCTTGCGCTGGCCTGTGGCTCTGGGCAGGACGTGGTGGGGCACCCCTTCCGTAGCCACGAAAGGGGGCGAAAAGCAGACTGCGCAGGGCAGGTGATGGAGAGGCCCAAGGACCTGGCCGTAGTCCGAAAGTCCTTAAAACGCTCTAGCGCGCTGTCTGCTCTGTCGCCAAACAGGCGACGGCCATCAAAGGGCATGTCCATAAGGGTGGATTGGACATCACCGGATAAACCAGTTGACCTCAACCAGGCATAGCGTAGAAGGGCTACCAACGTGGAAATCGTCCTGCCTAGTGAGTCGGCGCTATCCAGCCCATAGTGGATGGTAAACTTTGCTGCGTCTCTACCTTCATCAACTGCTAGAGAGAGTACAGCCCGGGTCTACTCCAGGCACTGAGGCAGCACATGCGCAACCGTTTCCCACACAGAGTGGGTGTAACAGCCCGACAGAGATGCAGTGTTTGCCGATTGCAGTCCCAAGCTAGAGGAAGAAAACATCTTCCCAAGATTGTCCAGCCTTTTGGATTCCCTATCAGGTGGAGCGGTAGGGAATGCGCCCTTGGAGGTGGAGGCTTGTCCCATGAAGCTCTCAGCGGTGGGGTGTTGGGAGAGGAAAGTGGGGTCGCTCGGGGCTGGGCAGTGGCGTCGGGCAATCATCCTATCCACAGGAGCCCCTGTGTTGGGCCTGAACCAGGTGCCCAAAAGGATGACGGTCAGGGCTCCATTAACCGGCAGCAGAGGCTCCAAAGAGCTCGCCGCCGGTTAAAGCACCTCTGTCAGGAGGTTAGTCCTGACTGCCACAGTAGGTAGCTCGAGGTGGAGAGCTTTGGCTGCCCTACACAACATCACAGCGTAAGACCCTCCTTCCTCTGTAGCCACGGTAAGTGGAGACTACATGACAAAGTCTGGTGAGGTATCCAAACCACTGGCTTCCCCAGTTCCTGTCTCCAGTCCGGTTCACAACCCAACTGGTCAGTTAAAGGGTCTACAGATTCCTCCTAAGTCCTCTTCACCTTCCTCTGGCTGCCAATCTGGTCTCAAAGAGCTACGGTTGAATAGGGGCACAAAAATACCCGTCGGCGCCGGATCCAGAGTCGGTCGACGCCAGTCCGGCTTCGTGTCTACCTCGAGGTGGAGGCCGGGGTCGACGTCGTCTGGGGACACAGCCGACGCACAGCTGCGGACGTGGTGCCAGTGGAGTCAGAGTCCATGGAGGTCGACCGGCGCTGCTCTTGATCCAGGCCTGGATCCCAGGGGACCCTGCGGTGCCGAGGCCGGAACCGCCGTCGTCGAAGGCCCAGGACCTACAGCACAGTCCGCGGGGCCCGAAGAGGGTGTGCATCGCTTAGTAAGATTAATGAAGCTGGGCAGGGGTGGGGGGGATGGGGTGTGGCGGAGCCGTAGTCGACCCTTCAGGCTCCGCACGCAGAGGCACGGGAGGGGCACTACCCGCATCTTGCGTCAGCCAACAGATGGGTAGAAGTCGAAGAGCGACGATGCTACTTCGACTTCTTCTTATGCTTTGACTTACCTGAACCCGAGTGCGAAGACTTGGAAGAAGAATGATGGTGGCTCAGCGACTGGTCCCTCATCCTCCTACGCGACCTGGGACCTCGAGCGGCGCAGAGCCGACTGCCGGGCCTCGATAAGCTTTCGGGACCGCTCCTGCGAAGAATTCGGATTCATGGTCTGGCAGTCGGGGCACAACTTGGGGTCATTGTCGAGCCCCAGACAGAAGAGGCACACGCAGTGCTGATCCATCACGACATCCGTCGGTTACAAGAACCGCAAGCCTTGAAGCCGGGCATCCCTTGTGCACCAGGAGTCGATGTACTCGACAATGACAAAAGTCGCTCAAAAAAAGTCAGTCAAAAAGTGACTGGAGGTACCGCTCTCTCCGGATTTGTGCTAGCTGGCGCGGAAAAAGAAAAAACTGACGTCAGCGCGTGCGGGCGGCGTCTATGTAGCTACCGCAACATCATCCCGGTGACCACGATGCTGAGCGCTGAGTCGACCGACGTCACCTTCCGAAGCACAGAGGTACTGCTGGTGAAAAACTTTCTGGATCCAGTCTGACACCTGGGGGTAATTCTAAGATAAGGAATCTATAACTAACTGTTTCTTTCAGATAAGACCTTTCATAAATTCCTTCACTAGTCTGCAGGACCATAGGGACGACTGGCTTGAACGTCTCTTATACCTTGAAACTGCAGCCAAATGAACTTTAACCGAAGAATTTGAAAGGCCAGCGTTTGCCAGAGATAAGAAATGTGGCAAAACCTCCTCCGGAGAAGAAAAGAGCGGATGGCCGGAGTGTTTTGTACATCAGGAGCAGAATCTTTTCCATGTGGCTGAATAACGCTTGACACTGGAGGGAGGATGGGTCATGTTGAGAATGGAACAGCACTCCTCAGCCAAGTCGCTAAACTCCGCGTGGTGAGGAGCCAGGCCGACAAGTGAAGAGAGTGAATCTGTGGATGAATTACCTGGCCTTGGTCCATTGAAAGTAGACGTTCCGAAGGATGAAGATGTATTGGAGAAGCCTCTGATAGGCGACACAGCTCTGTGAACCAGTTTTGCCTTGCCCGCGCCGGGGCATTGAGAATGATGCAGCAAGGCTCTCGTTTCATCTTCTGTTGAACTTTGGGTATTAGTGGGGACAGAGGGAACGCGTAAGCAAACGTCGCTTCCCTGGGGAAATGCAAGGTGTTCCCCAGAGAACCTGGCTGAGGAAATCTGCTGGCGTAGAATTCGCAATTTTTGTTGAGTAATGTAGCAAACAGATCTAGGGTTGGCGATAATCAACACAGATTTTATTTCTTCCAGCTGAACGGCATCCAATTCCCACTTGTGACACTGCTTGGTATCTCTGCTGAGCAAATTGGCCCATTCGTTCAGCACCCCCAGAGGAAGGTGAAGAGGACTGGGAGGGGTCTGGAGACCCTTCAACTGACCCCTCCAAATTCATTGCGTCAGACTCTAAAGAGCCACAGATCGCATCCCTCCTTGTTTCTGCAGGTAGAACATGGTGGTTGTGTTGTCCGTGCGGACAATGATTCATTGGTAGGAAGGAAGGGAGCCCTAGAAAAACTGCCTTCAGCTCCAACAGGTTGATGTGGCATAGAGACTCCTGGTCCGACCACTTCCCTTGAACCTGAAGTTCCTGGAGGTGAGCTCCCCATCCCTCCATGGAAACGTCATTATCAACTAAGGCTTTGGTGGAAGGAAGGATAGGCCTTCTGAGAGATTGCTTCTTAATGTCCACCAAGACATTGCCCTGATCATCTGAGGCGTGGTTGACAGAGTGTCTTCGAAGGAGCCTCGAGCTTGTAGCCATTGCGCGTCGAGCTTTTCCTGAAGTGGCCTCATCCGCAATCGACAGTGAGGAATCAACAAAATGCAAGATGACATCATCCCCAACATTGATTTGTAAATCCTCAAGAAAAAACTTTTTTGAAGAAAGGGACTGAACCATCCTTAGAAGACGAGAAATTCTTTCCTCTGTGAGAAAAGTCATTGAGCGGTTGGTGTCTAACATCGCTTCCAGAAACACCAGAGACTTGGAAGGAAGGAGTGAAGACTCTAGTTGAGATTAAGACCCAGAGAGCGAAAAAGCCAAAGACAGGCATTTGTGGACTTCTTGCACCTTGAAATGTTAAGAGTCTTGACCAACCAGTCATCCAGGTAGGGAAACATGTGGTGACCGGAGCGCCAGAGATAGGCTGCTACTGGCACCAAGCATTTTTGTGAAAACCCTGGGCGCAGACTTTAGTCCAAAAGGTAGCACCTTGAACTGGTAGTGGTACACTGCCACTTGGAACCTGAGGAAACGATGGTGCTTTGGATGAATAGGAATATGAAAATACGTATCCAGAAGATCCAAGGAGGTCATGAAATCTCATAGGAACCAAGAGACGGAGAATCTCGTGGAGCGACAACATCCGAAACGGCTGACTTTTGATTAACTTGTTCAACAACCTGGGGTCCATGGCTTGCCTCCATTTTCCAGACTTTTTCTTTGTCAGCAAAAAGTGGGAGTAAAAGCCCAAGTTGCACTGAGTGCGTGGCATTATGTCGATTGCCTGTTTGTTTAGAAGGAGCTTTATCTCCCTTTTGAGAAGTGCCAGACGGCGGTGAACAGTCTTTCTGTGGGGGAAACCCGGAGATGGTTGAAGAAATCCAGGGTGTGACCATGGCTGAAAACATCCAACACCCATCTGTTGGACGAAAGGGAGTTCCTTTGAACAAAGAATTTGGAGCAATTTTACGCCGAATGTAGTGGGACTGGGGTGGCGGGTGCCTGATAAGTCTCACTGCCTTCTACCTGTATCATGGGATTTTCCCCAGATGTGGGACGTCTTCGAGCTGGAGCCCTGGTGTAAGTCGGTGCAGACGTCTGCCGAAAGGACTGGGCAGAGTATTGAGGTTGGAAACCTTATTGGTAATAAGGTTGAAATCTGGGACTGAGATGTAAATTGACCCCTTCCTCGAAAAGAAGAGAACCTTTTCTGTTGCAGACTGGCTAAAGATTTTGCCGTATCTGTGTCTGATTTGATAGCCTGACGTGCCTCATCAAAATGTTTGCCAAACAGGTTCTCCCCGTCAAATGGCATGTCCAGCACCGTAGCTTGAACTTCTTGGCAAAATGTTGCTTTCAGCCAACCATGTCTGTGCAACACTGCAGCGCCTGCCATCTGCCTGAAGGCAGTAGAAGAAATGTCCATCGCCACATCAATGGCTTTCGATGAGGCTCTCTCACCCTCTAAAAGAATCCCTTTTGCTTCTTTTTTCTTGTCTTCAGGCAGAAATTCCGGAAAAGAAGCAATGTCTGACCACATCTGCCTATCACACCTCCCAAGGATGGCCATGGCATTGGAGGCTCTGATGACTGTAGCCGCCAGCGCGGAAAATCTTTTCCCAATATTGTCCAACCTACGCCCTTCCTTGTCTGGCGGGGTGGTACATGGAGATGCAGGGCTCGTAGATCTTCTTTGAGCAGCTTGTATTATTACCGAATCAGGCTTCGGATAGCCGATGAAACATGCCGGAGAGTCTTCCAGTGCTCTGTACTTGTTATCCAGTTTTGGAAGGACTACTGGAACAGACGCTGGATTTTTCATTAACTTAACGCCTTCTTGCCACAAGAAGTCAACAATAGGGATTGCCCTAAAAGAACGCTGCGTGGTAGCCTTGAAGTCATACAAGAAGCATTCTATTTGCTTGACAGGCATAGAAAGGTCAAAGCTTTTCGGTGCTCTTTCAAGAAGGTCAAGGAAGATGCTGATATCTGCTGGAGGATAGTCAGCCACTGGCAGCTTGGGAGAAGGTGGTGTGTGTGCTACATAATCCAACAACTCATCATGGACATCAATGTCCACCTGCATCTCTCCTTCTTCCAATTGTTGGTCACCACTGTCTGATGCCGTAGTAGGGATTTGCAGGGGAGGTAAGGGCTTCTGCTTTGGCTGAGCAGGTGGGGTTTATTGATCTGGAGTAATGGTAGGGTCCCCCTGTCGAGTAACTGGCTTCTGGGCCACATTGACCTCAGGGAACCGTTTCTAATAGTCATTTAGCATCAAACATAAGTCCGTGACCAGTGACATTGGAACGTTAATGAAGGGTGCTTGTTGACCGTCCTCCTCTTCCTGCTCATGGGTAATGTTCCTGAAAGGTGTCCAAGCGCTGCATAACGGAGCGTCTGTCCGGAAAGGAATAATCACCTTCCAAGAATGCAGGAGGGTCATCTGGTTGATCTTCTTCTTTAGATTCCTGGCACTTTACTCTGAGTTGAGAGGGGCTGTAAGCAGGGCCATGAGGACCTTCATCCTCCAATTCCTGACAATCCAGGAGGCGAGAAGGAGGCAGAGGAGATATCTTGGAAAAGTCTTCTAATAATGATTTGGACACTGGCATGCCCATTTTCTTCGTCGAAGGGATTGTCGACGGGATCGTCACCAGAGACTGGACCAACGTAGATGGGGGGAGACGCTCATCGATGGCGCAGCACCCAACTCAGCCAACATCACAACTTCTGTCTTTGTTGACGAGGCAGTCGTCGTCGTCTTGACCGGCGATGTCGCTGGTGAAACCGTGGATGGAGTCTTTTTTACAACGGTCGTAGGCGGAGAATGCCTCGTCGACGAGCCCGGCGACGGGCGGATTTTCTGTAAGGGAGTTTGTGGCGAAGAGGGAGGAGCAGAACCAGCTCTTTTGTTGGGCCTGAGACAAGCCAGGTTGCTCTTTTTTTGCCCTTTTTCCCACCACAGACTCCTTGCTCCGACATCTTGATTTCTTTGGATATCTCTGACTAGCAGAAGGATCCTCTTCCTTCGTTTTCTTGAAGGAGGTATGAGGCCTCTCCTCACTCTTGGAGTCAGATTCCCTCACAGATTTTCTCTTTTGAAGCCAAATGAGAAATCTTCCCTCACGATCTTTGAGGGTTTGTGATGAAAACGTTCAGCAGTGCTTACAATCTTTAGGTTTACTATCTGGGTAAAAGCAGTATAAGCACTCTTTATGAGGGTCTTCCGAGAAAAGTCTGGACTTTCCACCAGTCTTGCAGGGACTAAACAGCCCTTTTTTTAGACTCTCCCATTCTGCAGTAAATACAGAAATAAAGGAGTAAACCCACTTTCTAGCAGCACCTCAGTTGAATAGAAGGTTAAGGAAAAGGAACTGGTAGCTGAAAGGTCAAAAGTTCAATGTAGAAACACTGTGACTGAACAGAGCTCAGGGATACTCCTTAGGCCCTGCAGGGGATGGATACTCAAGGGTCTGCGATGTGATTGGCTGGAGTGTGGATGTTCTTTAATGAGGCTAACTAGTTACTAAATGCTATTGATTCTCATGGGAGAATGTCCTTTTAGCTTTTATACTGCTATTTTACTGTACTGTGGGACTCCCACCATGACGACGGGGAAGATTCAAGCATGTGAATCTATAAAAGATGAAATACTGGAGAATGCAGGATACAACTGATTTTAGGTAAGACATGTTAGGTTTCTGATGATCTGGTTCACAGCAAAGTTTACCCAAAGGGGTTTACATACCCCATTTTATGTGGACTAATATAACCACAATAGCAATTTAATGCATACAGGGTGTATGATTAGGGCTCCCGGTTTTATGGTATTTATTTTTTAGCATTTCCGTCTGTACTTATCCATATTTATTTTTTGGCCATTTTATCTGTATTTATCCACATTTATTTATGTCGCAAGCAAAATAAGGAGCTTCAGCTAGTATTTTTTCACATTTATTTAAATAGACAACGGGCACATGGTTGTTATAGGCTTAGATAGATTTATGTAGATGGGTAAATGGGTTACTGCTTTTAACAAAGAGGTCCTTTTGTTACTTGCAGTTCATAAATTGTAATCTTTCTTATGTAGCACAGTGAGCTATGAACGACATGTGGCTCCTACACCTTGTAACCCTCACTGTCTTATTTAACACATCCTACACATTGATTTACACACATATGATTTATTGTCAAAGTATAATGTGAACGTGTGATATAAAGTGCTCTGACAACCTGCATTGGGATGAGTAGCGCTATAGCACTATAAAAGAAATAAAGCAAAATAAAGGTATTTACATTGTTATTTGTGTAAATACTGGGATAGACCAGCACACCTGACATTCCTACAGTGCATGCCTATCTCTTATATACAGTGCATGCCCCTTTTAAGTGTCTGATAAGCTCTGTG
Organism: Lissotriton helveticus; assembly: GCF_964261635.1. Classification (NCBI taxonomy): domain Eukaryota; kingdom Metazoa; phylum Chordata; class Amphibia; order Caudata; family Salamandridae; genus Lissotriton; species Lissotriton helveticus. The sequence goes on along the minus strand of NC_136061.1, from coordinate 618,871,234 downwards.
CATTTGTTTTCCCTCCATTGCTTTTAGGTGTGCATCTCCTCCCCAACCTCATCGCTCCCAGCCAGAATACTACAACAAAAGGGGGCTGATGGCCTTTTACTGTCTGCCTTTGTAATGGCAACTCCAGGAATGGTGGACTTCAATGCTGTTCAAAGAATGACAAGAAAACAAAAGTATCACTTAACTGGCAAACTCTGTAAAGAGGTGCTAATGTGTTTGAGTGGGAATAAACCTAGTCAAGCCACTTTGTGACCGCTGTGCCTTGATTTATTTATTTAATTTTAGATGCTTATAACCGTTTTTTTCTCCATCCAGAGGCTGCACTTTGCAAGAGAAAAATGTCAGAAAAAGGCCACATTTCCAGCGAAAGTGTTTTTGGATCAATTTCACAGGAGAACCCTAACAAAAAGCTAGCATCCGAAGCAGCTGAAACCTGGTTGACCAATCCACAAATGCGAACATGCAACGTTATTGTGGCTACAAAAAATCTTGCAGTCAACATATTTACTGTCATTTTTCCGTTTATATTTATAAAAACAGACAAAGGAAAAATATTTTTCTGTATTTATATGCAAAAATCCGTTTAAACGAAAAACGGGGAGCCTTATGTATGATAAACCATTTTAGTATTACAAATAAGTCACTAATGAACTCATTATGAAAAGCCAACAGTGCTCACACCAATATAAGTGAGATGTAACACTACACCCCATGAACGAGCACATAGTACCCTACCCACATAAGCAGGCACCTCTATTTGTCTTATTGATAATAATTCAGAATTGGTAAATGTTCTAGTCCGACAATTCACACACTTTCATTATATTAGAAAGTGAGTGAAATATGCAAAAACACACATGCAGCCCCACGGCAGACATCTTGGATATGATTTATTTAATAGAAAACCAGTCTTAAAATAGAAGCCTTGCGTCTCGACACATGGGTCTCTGTGCTATTACTTACCCCAAAAATTAGGACCTTTAGGGCCTTGGCTCATTTACTTTGCCAATGCTTGTTTAAATTTGTTTACTAAGCAGGTTTTGACATGCTTTCAGTTGCAATGCACTCCAGAACTAAAAAAGTTAAAGCTGGGATTTTTAAATTTGAGAAATTCATTGGAGGTCTCGGCATAATAGACACAGTGAAAATTCTAATTGCTGCAGAGGGACAGGCAACTCAACCTATCTGCATTCAAATGGTTACAAATATGTCTTACAAGTTTGAAATCCAGGCAGCACTTTGTGGTAACACGTTATTGTTCCAAACATGTTTTTGAAACAGGGCAGGATGATGAGCCAAAATTTTCTGCTGAAAGAATGTACAGGATATGCGTACTGCATAAGTCCAATATATTGTTTAGAAAACGTTGCCTGTCCACACAATACAGTGTAAGTCCAAACTAGGAATGTACTAAACAGAATAATCCAGCCAGTGTGGAAAGGCCAGAAGTCAAGTTGTGAGAGAAGGGGTCATGGAAGCCATGGGTAAGAGGAAGGCTAAAGAGGAGACCAAGAGGAAACAGGGTGGCCTGGAAAAGATGAGGGGGCCAGGGGAAAATTATGTAGAGGGTGCACTGCCCTACTATGTGCCACGGCGTACATTTAAATGGGTGCGCCAGGCATAGAACTGGCCAGAGAGACCCGTGGACTTGTACCTGCCTATGGGGCAACGTGTTAGTGAAAGGCCGACAATCTGTTTGAAGACGGCAACGCAACCTGCCTTTCAGAGATGGGCAAGACTGCACCTGCCTGCAGGGGTGTGTCTGGGAGCCCCACCACTTTTTAGCACAGCCACAGCACCTCCTGGCTGTCTCTTTGCCTCTGGGCCTTGTCTTTAATGTGGTGTGGGAGCAAAGGCAGTGTTTCCTCATTTTACTGGGACAAGCCCCCATGAAGATGAGGGAACACCGCCTTAAAACCGTGCCGGCGCACATGTAGCAACAGTGTGAGCTGTATTACAGGAGGGGCTGCAAAACTGTTTTTAGCTCCTCGTCAGGGCTTGAAAAAACCTAAAATTCTTCCTAGACCTGCAGGTCTAATAACTTCAAAAATTTACTCGACCTAACTTGACCTCTGTGAGCAAATGTGGCAAGTTAGCAAGATTTAAAGGCATTTCTTTGCTCAATCACTTTGTGAGCAATAAAGATGCTTTTAAATCTTGCTATCTTGTCATATTTGCTCTGCTTTCAGAGACAGAGGTCAAAAGTCAGTCGGTCTTCCTACTCGTCAGAAAGGGCGGGTAGGACCTAGAAATAGCTTGCCCCAATTAAATCTGGCTTGCAAATGCGAGCGGGCAAATGGATTTTTCGAGCTCTGCTTCTGTAATGCCATAGTGCCCAAAGAGCACAGAAAATGGGTGCACAAGCCATGGGCACCAAGTGTGATATAGCCCCAAAAAGTTGAGTTTAGAGATGATCTGGTTTGCAGTACGTACATTATTAAGTACATCAAATACCATAAGTATAGATGATAACATTCAGAAGGCTTTATTGAAGGCGGAAAGCTTAGACAGACTGAGAGTTAAATGCAAGACTTCCAGCAACAACAAAAAAATAAGATAAGCTGACTTTGACACACTGTTAATATTGCTAGTGTATTTGCTGTATGAAAAAAAGGGAAATGCTACTTACCCAGTATGCATCTGTTCTTGGCATATAGAGCTGTAGAGCCATATGCTTTAGCATAAATCGCCATCTGGTGTTGGGTCCGGATGTTTTCACTTTGTTTGTGACGCCTCCTTTCGGGGGTAGGCGCATGGGCATTGACTCCATTCCCAGATTGTTTTGGCGGTTTTGATGGAGTTAGTAAGAGTAGAAAGAGATGTCCATGTATAGTGTATCTAAGAAAGATAATACTGCAACAGATAAAGGTACCCAGGGAGGCAGGTGGGCGCATATGGTTCTACAGCTCTACATGCCAAGAACAGATGCATACTGGGTAAGTAGCATTTTCAGTTCTAGGCTTATGAGCTGTAGATCATATGCTTTAGCATAGACTATACAGCAGTTACTCCCAAGCGGTGGCTAACCTGTATCTGTTGCAGTGGTCTGAAATAGTGTTCTTAAAACAGCCTGCCCCACACTAGCTTGTTGTCTCGCTAACACATCTGCACAATAGTGTTTTGTGAATGTGTGTGGTGTAGACCATGTTGCAGCATTGAAAATATCATCTAAAAGTATGTTCCCTAAGAATGCCATGGAAGCCCCTAATTTGTGTGTAGAGTGTGCTCTAGGGGGAATTCTTAATGTGCGTTTAGTTTTAATGGAGCATATTTGTATGCACTTAACTATCCACCGTGCAATACCTGCTTTTGATATAGGATTGCCTTTATGTAGTGGTGAAAAAGCAACAAAGAGTTGTTTGGGTATCCTAAAAGATTTAGTTCTTCAATGTGATAAAGTAATGCTCTCTAAGCATCTAATGTGTGAAGAGCACGTTCTGCCACTGAGTCTGGTTGAGAAAAAATACGGGTAACTCAACAGACTGGTTGAGTTGAAAGGCAGAAACGACTTTGGGTAATTATCTGGGGTTAGTCCTAAGAACCACTTTATTTTGGTGAATTTGTAAAAATGGTTCTTGTATGATTAGAGCCTGGAGCTCACCAACTCTTCTAAGAGATGTAATAGCTATGAGGAAGGCTACCTTCCAAGTCAGAAATTGTAGTTCACATTTGTGCAACGGCTCAAATGAGGGGCCCATAAGTCTTGTAAGGACTATATTAAGATTCCACACAGGAGAAGGTGGAAGTCTAGGATGAATGATTCACTTAAGTCCTTCCATAAATGCTTTTATGGCGGGTACACGAAACAAGGACAAGTGTTGTCTGTTTTGTAGGTAAGCTGCTATTGCAGTAAGATGCAGTCTTATTGATATATATGCTAAGTTAGCCCGTTGTAGGTGTAACAGATAGCAAATGATGTTTTGAATTGAAGCATCAAGCGGATTAATTTGATAGTTATTACAATAAATTACAAATCGTTTCCATTTTGCTGCATGGCATGCTCTTGTGGTAGGGCGTGTAGCCTCTTTAACGACTTTCATACAGTCTGGCAGGAGATGAAGGTAGCCAAACTCTATGATTTCAGGCGCCAGATCGCATGGTTGAGTTGACTTGGATCTGGATGCCTTATCTCTCCATGGTTCTGAGTGAGAAGCTTGGGGAAGAGGTGTAGTTTTTTATGAGGAACCACTGATAGTTCCAACAGGGTTGTGAACCAGGGTTGTCGAGCCCATGTGGGAGCAACTAGGATTATAGTGAGGGAATGTTGCTTGAGATTCCAAAACCACCAATTGAAATAGCGGGAGAGGTGGAAAAGCGTAAGCAACTATCCCTGACCAATTGATCCATAGCGCATTGTCTTTGGACAATGGGTGTGGATACCTGGATGCAAAGTTTGGGCATTTTGAGTTGAGGTGTGTGGCGAACAGATCCATCTCTGGGTAGCCCCACATTTGAAAAAATGGGAGAAGAACTTGAGGGTGTAGTTCCCATTTGTGGATCTGTTTTTGACGACTGAGCAGATCTGCAATTTGATTGTTTACTCCTGGGAGATGTTCTGCAAGGAGATATATTTTTTTAGGTATGACCCATTTCTGTATGCTTTGAGTTAGATGTGAAAGCTGTGTGAAACCCCTGTTTTTGTATGTAGTACATTGCTTTTCCTACTAAATGCATCTGAAAAGCTTTCAATGCTAGAAAAATTGCTAGCAACTCCAGATGGTTTATGTGGAGTTGTTTTTGTAGTAGAGCCACACGTCCTGAATGGTATGTTTTTGAAGATGAGCTCTCCAACCAGTGAGGGATGTGTCTGCTGTGAGCACTATCTGTGGAACTGGGTTAAAGAATGGCCGCCCTTTGGAAAGGTTTTGTGTATTCCGCCACTGCACAGAGCAATGAGTGCCGCCGCCCACCAACACCAGATGGCTTAACTGACTTTTAGCCTGGTTCCACTGATGTGCTAAGCATTCCTGTAGGGGACGCATTTGGAGTCTTGCGTAAGGAACAATTAGAATGCAAGAGGCAATCATTCCGATCAACTGCATAAACACTCGGGCTGGTAGTGAGTGCTGCGGTTGAAATTGTGATATTAGGGTTTCCATGTTGCGTATTCTGACTGGGTTGGGGTACGCTAGAGCTTTGCAAGTGTCTATTGTGGCTCCTAGGTATGCTTGCGTGTTGGAGGTTTGAAGATGAGACCTGGTGAGGTTGACAGTGAATCCCAAGTCGTCAGGCAGCTGAACTGTTTTGTGAGTGTGGCGTATGCAGCTGTGTTGTGACTTGGCTTTTATTAGCCAGTCGTCCAAATAGGGGAAGACATGAATGTGTTGTCTTCTTAAATGAGCTGCGACCACTGCTAGACAATCGGTGAAGAGTCTTGGTGCTGTAGTTACCCTGAATGGGAGGACTTTGAATTGGTAATGTTATCCGTCCACCACGAACCTGAGATATTTCCTGTGAGCTTGGTGAATGGGAATATGGAAGTAGGCGTCCTTTAAATCTAGAGTGGAAAGAAAGTCGCTTTGCTGAAGCAATGGGAGCACCTGTTGAAGGGTGATCATGTGGAAGTGGTCTGATTGAATGTAGGGGTTTAGCTGTCGGAGGTCCAGTATGGGCCTGAGGGAGACATCTTTTTTTGGAATAAAAAGTATAGGGAGTACACTCCCGTCCCTTGATGATGTAATGGGACCGGTTCTATTGCATGTTTGTCTAACAGAGAGAGGACCTCTTATTTTAACAGGGTGAGATGTTCTGATGACATTGCACGCTCTCTCTGAAGGATTGTTGGTGGAGTGCTGGCAAGTTCCAGGCAACTACCATATTGGATAATTTGTATTACCCACTTGTCTGAGGTGATTGAATTCCAGACAGGGAGGAACTGTGAGAGACGTCCCCTAAGAGGAGTGGAATCATCGGGGTAGTGGAGGGAAGTCACTGTTTATTGGCAGGGGAAGTGCGGGTGGAGTTACCTCTGCCTCTTCCCTTTTTATTATTTCCTCTGTAACCTCCTCGAAAATAGCCTCTGGAGGAGTTAGACTGGATGTTCCCTTTGTAAGAGGAAGAGGAGGGATTTTCTGATGACAGTGTTTTTGAGCCACCCCTGTAAAAGGAGCGACAAAATGAACCCCTGCTAGAAGGTAATTGTAGGTCTCCCATGGATTTTGCACTTTCCGTGTCTTTCTTAATTTTTTATAATGAAGTATCTACTGTTGGCCTGAAAAGATGCTCTTTATCAAAGGGCTGATTAAGTATGGAGGATTGTACCTCCTGCTTGAATCCAGAGATTCGAAGCCAAGCGTGTCTTCGCAACAGTATGCTTGTGTTGATAGCACGAGAAGCTGTGTCAGCTGCATCTAGGGCGCATTTTATGGAAGTGTTAGTGATGAGCTTCTGGCAAATGTTGCACGAGCTTTTCCAACTCATCATAGTCGGCCCTTTCGTAGCGTGCTAACAGAGCCTGAGCATTGGCAATACGCCAATAATTAGCAGCCTGTGTAGCTACTCTCTTGCCAGAGGCATCAATAAGATTAAACTCCTTATCAGGAGGAGGGGCATTGCCTGTTGTTTGAGAGTTAGCTCTCTTGCGGGTGTTAGATACAACAAGAGAGTCTAGAGGCAACTGACCTTTTATGTATGCAGGTTCTGTAGGAGCGGGATTGTATTTTTTTATCCGCTATAGGTGTCAGTATCCTGGCTCTAATTGGGTCTTTGAATACCTTGTCGGTATGTTTTAACATGCAGTTCAGCATGGGCAAAGTGTTAGTAGACCTTTGTGAGTGTGTGAATGTTTCTACAAGTAAATCCTCTTCTAGAGTCTGTATGTAGCTCCACCCTGTGATATTGGGCGGCCCTGTTGATAAGTTGTGCAAAGCCAATGTTGTCATCAGGTGGGGAGGGTCTGGAGGGATACAGGTCAGGGTGATTAGGTTGATCTGAATCCTTCTTGTAATCTTCCTAGGGATCAGTGTCATGTGGTATGTCCGGATCTTGTGGGGTATCATGATCGTCATCCCCATCCCCATCCCCAAAATCGTCATCCTGTGGGTCAGGTGAAATTGGAGGTGGTGAATTTGATGGTGTAATCTGTAAATTGGGAATAGGAGGAGGAGAGGGAGGTATGTACGGGGGAGAAGGGTTAGTATCCATATCTCTGTTTTCCTTCGGGGTATAGGGGCATCTTCTGAGAGGTCTAAATTCCGTTTTTTAGGAAGAGAAGCCTGAAGGTGTCCAGTTTCTGGATCATCACTAAGTCTTTTTTATTTTGGATCCAGAAATGTGTCTTCAGATGGAAGTTCCTTGGAAGGAGTATCTTTTCCTTTAGGAGTGGATTTCGGCATCGAAGATTTGGGTGCAGAGTGTTTTGAATCCGAATGCTTCGTTATAGCCGGTTTAGGTTGTTGAGTTTTTGGAGTGGCATGTTTCAGCTCCGAACTTTTCGGCGTGGAGGGTGTTGGCTCCGAGCTTTTAGGTGTGGAGCGTTTCGGCTCGGAGGCTTTAGGCTTGGACGACTTTGGTTCTGAATCTTTTGTTCTGGAGGGTTTTGGCTCAGAGGTTTTCAGTGTCGAAAGTGTCTTTGGTGCCGATGGCGTGGGAAGTGGCACATGTTTCTCCTTATGTTTCGGTGCAGAAGGTGTTGGTTCAGCACCAGAATGGGGCCGGCTCGAGCCAAAAGGCTTGTGTTTATGTTTCAAAGCCGGGCTGGAGGGTGGGGCATCTAAAACTTTTACTCGGCGTCGACCAGAGCCCGAGGGTGATACGGGAGCCTTATCTTTTGTTTGAGTGGGCACATGGGGATCTGTACTCACAGTACGTTTACTCGGAGTGACGTTCAGGTCTTCCTCCATGTTGGAGTCGGCTTCAGACACGGAGACCAGATCTTCTTCTTCTTCTTCGCCTTCTGCAGCAGGACGGTGGTATTCTAGGTCTTCGCTGAAGATGTCAGGTACGGAGCCGCGTTGCATCTCTTGGCTTCGAGGCGACGATCACGGATGGTCTTCTTCGATCGGAATGATCGACTCGCAGGATTTTTCGTCATGTTCCGGGGATAAGCATAGATTGAAGACGTCATGCAAGTTGGTGCATCGAAACTTAACACGACACCCGGGACATAGCTTGAACGGAGTCCGTTCCATCTACTGCTGGCGTGGTCGGCACAGGTAGGCCTAACGGCCCGACTCGAAGGTTCCGATCAAAGGTTTTTACAGTGTACATGATACACGTTGAATAGGAAACTGCGATCGAAAGACAATACCGTAGAGGGTAGCTTGTCGAAGGGGTTAAAAACGATACTGAACCAGAGCGCAGCAATACACATCCGAACCCGATGGCGGACAAAAACAATCTGGGGATGGAGTCGATGCCCATGCGCACTATCACCAAAAGGAGGAGTCACCTACCTTGTGACTGCAAAAACTTCTACGAACATAACAACGTGCATACAGCCGGACCCAACACCAGATGGGTATCTATGATAAAGCATATGATCTACAGCTCATATGCCTTGAACACATATTTATTTTTATAAATCAGCACAAATCTAACTGTATTGAGACGTTTCAAAAAGAATCCCTTAAAGCAGATCTGGAAAAAGCCAAAGACATCACAGGACATGTTTCTCCTGTAAGAAATGTTTTGCTATATCCAGAACATCAGCCCACAACAAGTAAAGAAATGATTGCTCCCATGAGGAGATTGCACATTGCAGTGATACTGCTTCTAGTTGTATCAGCAGACCTCTGGCTATCTCTGCAAGTGGCCAGATGAAGTTAGAACATGAGAGCTCGGTTACGGTCACTGTAGAAATCAAAACCTCTCATTACATTTAGCACAGATTGGCCTCATGCAAGGAAATCAAGACTAACCTAGGAAGAAAAGTGTCTGTATCCAGATGGAAGGTAGCCATGATTATGAGAGTTAAAACCCTGATAAGTTCTAGGGAGTAGCAAGGTGTCGGAAGGCCCAGCATTGTCTACTTTAAAAGAAAAAGCCTCCAAGTCAAAATTGGCCAATAGTATAGGTTGACAATTGGACATATACTGCTGAGATCGAACTATAACCTGCAAGTCTCAAGTTAGAATCTCAGCAGGTCCAACTCAGCCTTCCATTCTCCTGTGGCTGAGAAGTTGAGCACCATCCTTTTGGTAACCCAGCTATTTGTATCTCTATGAAACAGCAAAAATAAGTGAGGAAAGACACTCCCAACACAGTGAATGCTTTCTTTGTGAGTTGCACCGAATGGTTTATAAGTGGTCTTAACTTGCAGTGGTAGGGTGCAAAGAATAATTTAATGCATGAGATATCTGACTTGATAAGTGAATGAAATTACAGAGAAGGATCCCTTGTCTTGTACCCAACAACCAGAATCTAGATCTAACTTTTTTTAGGCATGAGTTTATGATGCCAGTGTAGGTTCTACAGTACTTGTTTATAAGCAAATACCTTCACGCAGTAGGACAGGCAGACACGTAGAAAAGGGTATGAGTCTAGGCTGAAGAGACATTCACCACAGCTACCAAAAACTATAGGAAAAAAATGCCTCTTCCTGGTGTAAATTCGATTTTTGTTCTAGCTCTATTAATTGTAGTCTAGGTAATGTTCAAGGTACTTACCACCCACTTTTTCCTTTTTACTACGAAATAGAAGATGAACCACTGGAAGTAGAGAGGCATCAGGGCAGGAGGTCCAACTAGAGAAAGGAAACGTATATGAGAGAGACATCAGGGAGTAATTAACCCTCACTGCAACTCACCCTCTTCCCAATGCCTGTTGTTACATGCCATCCCTCCCACTGCACCCAAGCCAAGCCTATAGAAGGCTCTGATCTCTGCACCAACACCTATCTCCATACCATCACTCCATTTATACTAACTCTAACTCTCAGTGGGTGGCCATTGAGTGGTTAGGATCCCGAGCATCGCAGGTGTCGCTCTGGCTAAAAGATCTGCTTGAGTTGGGGGTGGCGGAAGTTCAGCAGCGCTTGTCTTGAACTGACAATAGAGCCGCAGATGATGTGATGGCTTGGGGGCTTCTGCTAGATAGGTTAAAAAGTGATTAGGATTGCAACCCTGACTCTGGCTGCGGAGACGAGGGGTCACATCTGTGTGTTTCATGTTGGTAGGAATTGGAGATGTGGCGGCCAAGTATGGGCATGATTTGTAAGTACTAGAATAGCGTTCGACTTGGTATATGATGTACTGTATTCCACACTATGTACATTCAAGCTATGCTAACTTCATTATGTATGGAGACGTCGCTCACTGGAGACTGTTACATTGCATTGTTGTGCTATGGACACATGTACCCGAGTCGTTGGCACGGTCTGTTTTATATAAACCCACCTGTGCTCTAGCTACAGGCTTTTCACCAGCTCCCTTCTGCAGCACACAATGCAATCCATGGGAACCACCCCTGATCTGCAGCAAGACCTGTCTCTACATTGTCTTATCTTTGGAAAGGGGTCATTCTCCCTGAAATGGAGTCCTATGCATTCAGCTCCCATGGCTGCACCCAGTCGCTCTCGTGCCCTTCACCCGACATCTCCATCTTCCTTCACTCTACATCCAAAATTTTTGTCCTACAGTCATCTGCTTTAAGAAGCTTCTTCTGTACTTGTAACCTATCCCATATCATCAGCTCCAAGCTTCAGGCTCAACTCTTTCCTGTTACCCACTCTGCCCTCAATCTCATCCCGTTATCCGACTCCTCAGTCCACATCTACACCCCTTCGTGTTTCTGCCCTCCCTTGACGCAGCTACCAGCTCTCCATCTGCCGCATCTGTCCTCTGCACCTATATGAGTGCACCATGCCCAGGTCAGGGGGGTGAGCGCGAAGGGCACCTGGTACGTACTGAAGAAAAAGTACTTGTGCTGCTGATTGTAGGGCATGTATTTCTTCTTCTGCATTCCGAGCTGTAAAAGAGGGGACAAGAGTTCAATATTTTCTGGTGTAGGGATGACATTATGGGAGTGACACATAGGAGGGTAGCAAGGCAGAGAGGAAAAGGGAATGTTGGTCAGAGATACAAAAAAGCACAACAGTGATGACAGTGTGGAATATGGAGGAGCTCCTTGAATCCTTCTTACTCTCCAGTTCTCCCCCACACCCTACAGCCATGTATAGGTCGAAGGATGCTAAGGTTACACAGTAGTCAAGGCCTCTGAGACTGCTGCAGTGACTTCTGGGAACGTTTCTGGAAAGGGAAGTGGAACTTGAACCAGAAATGAGGATAGTGTACAGTATGTTTGGAAGCATCTAGAGGCGTCTAGCATTAAAAAGAAGCAACTGACAAAGATGACTGACAGGAAGATGAGTTGTTACATATGGTGCTGAAAGCTTAAGATTCTGAAGTGTTCCCTTCATGCCTTCAATGCGTGCTAGTGGTGAGTGTTTTTTTTGCCTCCCTGCTAAAGGGTTTGGGAGAAAAGAGATGTAAAAAGGATGACATGTTGGATTATGAGTCTAATAGCAGTAGGAGATGTCTGTGCAAGGTCCCAGCGATAGGGAGTTTTCTGGGAGTTCAGGTTTCATTGGGTCAGCCAGCCGACGCTATCTTTCTCCAAAGGCACACCTGAGGCATCAGAAGAAAAAACAGGGTGGAACCCTCTTACAAAGTATTAAATGGAGGGGAGAGTGTTTATTTTTTATCCATTTGTTCGTCATCTGGCAGAACCTCTAGGCAGAGATTAAGTGAGTTCTTTAAATAAATTGATCATAGACTAGTATCAGTGAGCAGTCATCATGGCACTACAACGCTACAGTGAGTCGTGCGCTTAGACACTGTGGGCTGAATGCATGTGGAAGACTAGATGGATATTCTCAGGTGCAGTCATCCTTTCCTTGGTAGTTTATTTATTTATTTTATTTTGAAGGTTTTATATAGCGCGAACAAGACCCTCGCGGGTATCAGAGCGGTTTACACATGTTAAAGAACAGAGACACATACAATCACTATAAATATAGTTAGGAAAGGAACATTATTTGACGGAATCCCTGAGAGGGCGAGATCGCATTCATGATAGGATAGAAAGTCAAAACAATAAAATAACCAGCGAGCCATATCATGAGAGAAGACAACAGGTTCAGTTAGGCCCAGCGAGAAGACTTCCAAGAACCTAGGGCAGAAATTTGTTCCGGAGAAGTATTTTAACTTCTTTCTTTAAGGATACCGTTGAGGGATTTAGTCTGGTTTCGGGGAGGGGTGGGGGAGGGAGTAGTTTCTTACCTGTAACTCCAGTCCTTTTAGTTGGCTGTCGACCATTTAAGTGTTTAAATATGGGTTGCTCACTAATCAACCAGTATTCTGGTGATCCACTGCTAGCAGGACATCCCTTCTCCAATTCATGGGCAGCTTAACCTTTATTCCTTTTCCTTCTCCAGCCCCAGAATTGATTTCCTTCTAAGCTAATGCCCCAGAGGCCCAGAATTCCCTACGTACAGGCGGACTACTCCGTTTGCCTAACTTGTTAGGGTTGGCCACTGGGATCCCCTAGGCCCCTTTAGTAAAACAGTGCCTAATCTATAGTAGATCTGGGCTACACAACCAACGCAGTCCATGCACTGTAGGCACGAGAGGAAGGTCAAGTTCAGAAGTTGCATGACTGTGCTTCCCGTACTGAACAATATCTGTATTTGAGCATGGGGGACCAATCAGAAATCACGCATATTGCAAAGCAGAGATGGTGCAAACCACGTACACTTCAAGATCTAAGAAAAAGATAATACATGCAGTGTAGAGAAGCTTGCTGAGTGCAGCTGACATTCAGACACTTAAACACTACTCTGTGATTTCATGGTTACTATGGAAAGGTCGCCAAAAGAAACATATAAAATAAATAAAAACAACAATAGATAAATAAGACTAGCATGGCGAAAATAATATCTTTCTAATGGAAGTAATCAAAACATTTCTTGCAGGCAATTACAACAGGGGAAAAAAGCAGGAGGGCAGCACTGAATAAGAGTGCATAAAAAAGGAAGCTGGGGCGAGGAATGGTAACAAGTAATTAGAGTAAAATAACATTAAAAAGATACAGCAGTGGTTAGTAGTCCAAGTTGGAGAAAAAAACAAGGAAAAAAGCTTTAAAAATTGATGGGAAAATGTTTTTTGCTCATGTCCATTGATAATAAGACAAGGGAGTCATTTTATTCATGTAGCATTTGTTGTTCTGGAAGCGAGTGCTGCCCGGGTGCAGAAAAACCTTTTCATACAGTGACATGGAAGGATCTAAAATGGCTGCTGCATTTGTCCTTGGACTTGCTTTGTATCAATAGTGAGTGAGATGCACCCACAATGAATTTCCATGGAAAGCTTGCACTGAGGCCTGATGTCCCCAGCAGTAAGCTCATACTTATAAACAAAGGAATCAGTGAACAGCTCTGTATCTATTCTAGGCAATCAGTAGGAGCATCCACTCTTTGTTACACCACTGATTCTAGTCACCAGCTTTAGCTCTTACTCTGTGATCTCTTCTATTAGTCAATCCTGTACATGCCTTAATTTTGTTGCTTTATGTTCTTTAGAAATAGTAACCTAGTTACTGTTTGCATGACCCCTGTTGCTTGGATGATCCTTCCTTCTTCAGAGAGAAATCCAAATTCTTTACAATATAACGGTTTAAATGATGCTAAGTTTTGGCAAGTACCTCTTAGAATAATCATAAACATATTTATTTAATCAAAAAAAATTATGTCATCCTGAATGTATCTCATATTATTATTCTGTTCTAATATTTTCATTCGGTATTGGCAAACTCCTGCAAAATACATTTACTACTGTTCATATGTCACGGTTACCTCACATATAGGTTCACCTGCATAGGCTAAACGTGGTAAACGTCAGGGTCATGGGAAAACTGATGAACAGTGCACGAAAAAGGGTCGAACTGGCCTTTAGGGAAATCTGTCAGTGCTTGTGGAACTTTTTATGAGCTGGTAGGCTAATTTTACATGATTTCTCTGATATTACCATAAAAATTGTCTGAACCAAGCGAAAATGCATGCAATCTCCCATACCTTGCAAAATACTTATAAAGAGTGTGTTTACAAGTTTAAAACTGCTCTAATTTGCAAATGTAGGTCGCTTTTTAAGCTATCTGACTCGCTAATGGAAGCCACTTCTGATTTGGTGCCCAGGACTAATTTCTGTTCCGGTTCGACCCTGTGGAAGAAGCACAGACTGGTGGGTGAGCTATCCTAATGCAAGCACTCAAGTCTGATTCAGGAGAGTAAAAACTCGTCCATCAACATTTAACACTTTCCCAACAAACACTGCATCCTAGTTTGAAAAGCTTCTTTACTAGCTATGTGAAGGCACTGTATGTATATTTTATGTCAATATACTCGCACTCCTCTTCGGGTAAAGATTTCAGAACGTTGACACTTGCTATTCAAACCAGGATTGGATGCCCAACCCGGAAGCTGAACATCTGGTTTAATATAGACAAAAGTACACAGGAAAATGAAATCTCTAGGACTCAAACTGCCCGTGGTATACAATGACACCACAAAGACCCCTGGAGATGCTTCCCTAGGCCTCCAGCCTTGTACAACGCAGTCCACTTATGACTCCGGCATCACAGTGTTGTTATCAAGAACTTTAAATAAATTGACCAATCCTCCTGAATCACTCCTGTGAAGTCTAGCAGTTTCTGAATTATCTGAACGATTTATAATTGTGGGGTATATGTCAGTTCTTTCATTGTCTTTCCATGCAGAGACTGCACCTTCATAGCAGAGCACTAATCTGACACCAACACACACAGTGCAGCCCCTCCAGGGGATTGTGCCAAAGTAAAGCTCTGAGGGCTGCTCACAAGCTATCCTGGTGCAAGTCTTCTTTAACACATTCCGGTTAACCGCTTCGCCACGGCGCAAATTCCGCCGCGGTGCATCGGAAATTGACGCGTGCGCACATCGGACGGCCACCGGCCGTACGACGCACACGCCCACCGTGACGTCGGTCGGCCAGGGTCCACCAACGAATGGAAGGGGTGAAACACAGTTAGACCTAAAGGCATCCCATGGAATACCCATGAAGCAGCAGGAGAAAGTCAGCTTAGTGAGCCCTTACACAGGCCAGGGAAAGCAACCAACAGGTCCTCAGGACTGGGGCCTACAAAAAATGGGGGGATTCAACTCTACCAACTGGTTCTTGTAATTATATCCCAATGGGGTACTGCATCCAAAGGTTTCCTGCCAGCTAAGTCACTGCAGGTAAAAAGGAGCTGCAGGCACTGCACTAATTGGGCCAATGAGCAGAGACTCTGAAGCGATGTCTTTGGAGTTCACCTCCAATATTCTGTTCATTCTAAGAACCCCATCCTATATGTGCAAAGGAAGAAACAGAAAAGAAGCCCTCAGGTGGAATATATTCCTGCTGCACAGAGAGATAAAATGCAGAATGCAGGAGAGAAAGAAACCCTACATGACAGGTGTCTCAGGAGACAGTGACGGATGTGCACTCCTTTTGAGGGAAGCGAAGGAGAAGAAGCAAAATATGAGCATGCAGAGACTGAAAATGGGTGGGCCTGTGTATGAGTGCAGTGGCACGTATGCTCAGAACGTCCAGTTGCTATGACAACACACTAGTCCGTCTACCTACTGAAGACAGAAAAGAAACGAGAGTCGAGGGCTTACAAGTAATGCCTAGCCAGATCCTTTCCTTAAATAACTGTATTCTTGTTATCTTGGCCATGTTCCACTTTCTTGTTCATACCTTTAGTGGCAGGTAACTCTGACGGTACAAAGATATCCAAGGATCTTTCCTCTTAAGGTGCTTATCCTGATTGCTCACTCGCGCCTGACTGACTAAAGGTTCACTTGGCAATCAATGGATGCGGAAAAAAGTAATCCGCTCTCTCAGCTATGCGTGGTCCGCACAACTTTTATTGATAATTTGATGCCTCCTGGATATCTGAAGGCTTATATATGCGCTATTCCTTAGCATTTCCTTTGCATTTTGTGTTGTGTAGGATGCGGCTCCTGCGTACGTAATAGGTGAACAATCGTCTCCTTATTGGGAACCAAGTACCACATTGTAGCTTTTTACTCTCTCAGGGTAGCGAAGCAGAGCCATCCAAGGCCTACTCATGCGAGGTGGTGTGGGCTAATAATCTCTATTCGCTGGCACACAACCGCAACAAATATATATTGTTCAGTCAGGGTTTTTTCTTTGAAAAAGGAAAAGTACATTTATTACACACAACAGCAGGTAGATCCAAATACCTTTAGTGAAACTCATGCATCACACTTGATGACTAGTGGGTCAGGACCCTCTAATCACAATCAAGTGTATTGGCTTTGTCAAGGGGTCATCACATTGATATATATATTCACAGAAAAAAACATAGGTTTGACACCAGTTATAGTTAGCTGGAAATTTTACTGACATAAAACCATTGAAATTCCCACGTTATAGTTCGTTGGACTCACTATAACTTGCGCGCCTGCAATGCACTGCTGATGACGTCACATATTACATCACTCATGACATGGTCAGTGACATCACTCATGGCATCACTGATGACACCATCCAGTGAATGTGTGTCTTTCTGAAAAATAAATATGTTTTATATATGTATATGTAAAGGTCTGTATGGTTTGGTGGGGGTATTACTTAACACATAGATGCATCAATGACTGACTCACTGTTTGTATGTGTTTTGAAGACAGCATATGTGCAGGACTGTATGGGTGGATGAGTGTGTATATGTGTGTGTTAGTGAGTGAATGACTGTCTCACTAGTGTCTTTATCAGTAACTACATATGTTTTAATCTAGTATATGTGAGTATTGATGTATATAAGTGAGTATATGTGAGAGTGAGAGATTGTAAGAGTTCCTGTTTAAATAAGTATGTGTTTCTATAAGAGATTGTTTAAGAGAGTAAGTATGTGTAATTTTCCTTAGAAGTAAGGTGGTAGTGTGTGTATAGCTGTATATGCAAATAAATGGATGTTCAATAGTTTATTTGCATGTGTGAGTAGGTGTGTGAGTAACTTTTGGATGACTGTCGGTGTGTAACAGGATGTATAGGTGTATCACTACATATGATGAGTGAGTATATGTATGAGTGACTATATAGAACTGTTGGTGAATGAGTGGATGTGTATATAGATGGTGGAATTACTGAATTGGTTGTTGTAACTGGTATGGGTATCTCCATTCTTTTTAAACTGTTAGTTCTATTTTTGAATATGTGTTTTAAGGGTTACATTACACTGAAAGGAGGTCTGTCACTCTGTCACAAGGATGGTGTCATCAGTGATGTCATGAGTGATGTCACTGACCATGTCATGAGTGATGTAATATGTGACGTCATCAGCAGTGCATTGCAGGCGCGCAAGTTATAGTGAGTCCAACTAACTATAACGTGGGAATTTCAATGGTTTTATGTCAGTAAAATTTCCAGCTAACTATAACTGGTGTCAAACCTATGGTTTTTTCAGTGAATTTAATAGGCTTTTTAAATGCTAATTCCTAACTATAACTGGTGTGAAACCTATGGTTTTTTCAGTGAATTTCATAGGTTTTGTAAATGCTAATTCCTAACTATATATAGGGCCTCAAACCTATGTTTTTTTCAGTGAATTTCAAAGGTTTTTTAATAGCAAATCTCTATAGCTATGAAATATAATATTTTTTATAATGAATTTTATATTGTATATTTATGTAATACTATTTTTTTATGTATATTTTCCCTTTATTTATTTATTTTTTTTGCCCTGGAGCGCTCCCGGTGCGCGTACCGGTGAGCGCACCGGTAAGCGCAGTGTTGCGGCGCGTACCGGTGAGCGTCCCGTTAGCGCTATTGCCGCGAACGAAAACATCATCATGACGTATCGCGTAGCCGCTTGATGCGTCTTATGACGCACGGCGTAAGCGCACCCGGAAGCGCCCGAGCGCATACGATCGCGCAACGTAAGCGCCCCCGGGCGCGCCCCGGGGCGCGTAGCGTAAGCGCGTCGGGTCATGTGACCTGAAAATAACACTCTTCATTGGTTCAGAACAGTTTTTTTTTCCAAATGATGAAAGCCCCCACCTTTTTTCCTCATTCTCACTTTGTACTTTGACTGAGGAAGACCTCTTTCTAGTAAGTGAGAAATGGCTACAGTAGCAGCAGCAGCAGGAGCATCTCAACCACCACCACCACCACCACCACCACAAGGACCACCACAACACCACAGTGGTGGTGAAGAAGAAGAAGAGGAGGAGGAGGAGGAGGAGGAGGAGAGGCAGTTCCTGCTTGAAGATAATCCCCCCTATAAACCGAAGGAGCACATTGTGTGGGAGTTTTTTAAAATCCCAAGGGGACTAAAGAAAGTCAATGCGCCAAAAGTGACATGTCTGATCTGTGGCACTGCACTTTCCAGGGGGAACCCTGCAAAAAAGTATTCATTTGGCAACAATACCATGATTCGCCATATGCAACGCAGGCACCCAAACAACTATGCTGCGGCAGAGGTCAGAGAACTGACAAGAAACCCTCCCCAATCTTCTCCGAGTACCTCTAAAAGCAAACAAGCCACTCCATCGGGTCCAGAGACAAATGAGATGGTCCCAAATATCCAACCCCAGAATGGAGATTTTAAAATAGTTTGTATATTTTGCGGGACTACAATTTCCTATGGAGAGCAAAGTATCAAATTGATCACCCGTGCTGGAGACAACCACAACTGCAAAAAGACACCTTAATTTTTTCCTGATTTTTTTTGCTCCAGTTGAGCCGTTTACAATTCCCTGTTTTTTGTTTGTCCCCATAAAAATTACAAAAAAAATATAAAATTGTTCATAAAAGCCAAAAAAACTAAAAAATGTAAAAAAAAAAATAAAACAAAAAGAATTAAAAAAACAGTTCTTTTTAGAACTACCTCCAATTTATAAAAAAATGCTACATTTTTATAAAACTCTGTAATTCTTTTTTTTCCAGGGTACGCTCCCCGGTACGCGTACCGGGCGCTCCCCCCGCGAAAATCGAAAAAAAAACTTTGTTTTTTTGCCCCGCGGGGCCCTTTTATGGCCCCCACATCAAACCTAGGGGGTCAGGGGTGGTCTACCCTGCCCCCTTTTGGTCATTTCCCCCTTTGTTTTTGCCACCTCTTGTGTGGGCCGCTCCGGACTGTTTGAAATGTTGACAAAACACCCGAGAGCCAATCAGCTTTCCGCTCGCGAACTAGCGTAGCGCGCGCCCCGGTGCGCGTACCGGGGCGCGCTTATAGATATATATATTTTTTTAACCTAAATTACTCAAAATCCACTTGAGCACATATCTTGAGACATAGCAAAGGCACATCGGGCTACCAGTCCCTACAATTTTGCCAAGTTTGGTGGAAATCCATTCAGCCGTTCGGGCTAAAAGTGAGTCCAACCGCCCTATGGAAATTAACATGGGGAAAACACGTTTTGGGACCCCCCTTTTATCTCGGCCCCCGCTTGACGAATCCCACCCAAACTTTCAGGGAAGGAGCGGAGCAGAGCTGGCCATTTTCTTGGAAAAATTCAGCCAATTCCGTCCATCAACGCCAAAGTTATTCCCAATAGAATGTTGCGGATTTCCTATGGAAACTAGGTCCTAACTATAACTGCCTATTGGCTTTGTCGCACATCACTTCAAGATTTAAATACTCATCACTCTGTTAGTCTTCACCATTCATATCAATGGAATTTATTATCATACAGAAGGATGTTCATTGTTATTCAAAAACATTACAGTGTTCATCAATAATAATTGCACAGTAAAATACTTTAAATAAAGCAGTTGAAAAACAATCTCAGATGTGTTAGAGTCTATTTATGTTCACCAGCCACATAATGTAGCCACTGGACCACCACTAGGAGTCCTGCACTCCCGAGCTGAAGAGCACCATGCCCCAGCTCCAGAAAAGCTAAATGATGTTGAACAGTCCTACTAGGTCATTGACCCGGGAGACACAGGGTTTGTTTTTATTAAAAACTACCAGGGGCACAGCTGCACCTTCTGCAAATCCCCCTAGTACTTGGCAAACACACTGGTGGCGACCAGGCCCCTCCATGGAGCACCACAGGCAAGAAAACTTTGTCAATAACACCCTAGTGGGGGCATTACTGGATGCTCTTTCGCAGGACAGTCAATATCTAATTAGCATATCCTGCTGCTTTCTTCTGCAGCCCTGAGCAGCAAATGTTCCTTTGTTTCGCCTTTTTGTTCCATTTGGGGCACCAGCAGCCTCACTTAACTTGGGGGCAGGTCAGGGAGTCCACTCCATAGCTGCCCTGCTGGCACTTTGACCTCCGCCTCAGGCGGGAGCCAGCAATCTTCTGTTGGTGCTCATGCCCCAGGTGGGAGCGCGGTTGCTGTAGTTCTGCCAGGAGATCCCAACACTTTCTTCTGCTCCAGGTGGGAGCAAAGTCGATCTTCCCACTCTGGTCCTCGGTGATGGGGATGGTTGCTTCCTGTGCCGGCAGGGAGGGCATCCTCTATTTGTGTCAACCCTTAGGGAGCTGGGGGACCCAGGGGCAAAAAGCGCTCTTAAGACTGGGTCCAAGCACACCTGCCCCCATGGATTTTATTAAATGAATTCAATGCTAACTCCCAAGCCTTGGGTCAATACAGGGGGAATTTCCAGAGATATGGCAGACCACCACGTGCTCCATTTTTAGTTGTCAAGGGTTTTTTTTTGGAGTTCAACACTGCTTTATTGCATAGTACAATCCAGAGTACACAGCTTTTCGTGCCCACAACCCGGAGGCTGGCAGCGCGATACAGTAATCTAAACACAGCCTCGTAGCCGGCATCCCTGAGGCCCGGCGGCAAAGTATAAGCACGGGAGATGGTGGTAAAGCAGCCGATGTTGAAGGGCCTTTAGAGGATGAGCAGCAGCAGAACAGTGTTATCTATATCAACATTCAGTAACAGAACAATAGTAAAAACTTCCCAACATAGAAGAAACTAAGAGGCAGTTCGTTCTCCCTGGAAAAGAAAAAAGAAAAAGAAAAAAATGGTCGAAGCAGTAAGGCAGTCTGGTTAAGTAGTACAGTGTAGTGTCCGGCGGTCGTAGTTCCACCCTCCGAACGGTTCTCCAATGAGTCAGGAGGCGATGATATGTGCTGTCAGTGGAATGTAATGCGTTAGGATGGAAGCTGAGTCCGGGGATATGCAAGGTGTGGTGTAGGGGGTAATGGATCAACTTAGAGGGGGGGGGGAGACATTCGCTACCAGGCGGGGGGAAGCGACAATGGCAGGTATAGGAGTATCAGTACCGACAACTGACTAGTCTAGCCCACCCGCAGGAGGTAAAGCACGACCCATGCCAATCTCGATGATATGTGGATGTTGCAGCCAGAGTGCAGGTCTGTCCTAGGGCCGTAAAATGTGGCCTCAAATAGAGGCAGAGTCCTCCTCAGTCGCAACTTCCCCAACCGGTCGCTGGAGCATGTAGCACACCAAGGGACCCCATATGTCTCTGGGTTTACAGGATGTAGGTAATAAGTCAGCAAATGTGTTATGCTGATCTTGACAATATGTCAAGTCCGCAAGCCAGTCCTTAAATTTAGGCGCTCTGCCTCGGCCCCAACGACAGGCCACGCGGCGTTTGGCCAGCAGCAGCGCAATGTCGACAAATTTCCGGCTAGTGCTAGGGATCTGCTGTGTATAGCCGAGAATCGTTACCAAGGGGTCTACAGGCACCGTGGTGTTCGTCATGTCTGCAAGGGCATCCACCACTTGCTGCCAATAAAGTGCCACCTGTGGGCATTCCCATGCTAAATGTAGAATATCCGCATGGCCTGCACGGCAGCGTACGCAACGGTCGTCCTCAGCCAAGCCAAATCTGAGTTTGCGTACCGGTGTATAATACATCCGTTGCAGGAATTTATAATGTATAATTTTAAATCTGCTGCTGGCAGAGAGGCGGGAGGTGAGCGCACAGCAGTATTGCCACTGCTCATCAGTGATGTCAGTAGCCAACTCGGCAGCCCATCGCGCCCGAGCGCTGGAGTCCGGCATCTGCGCAGCGCTCCTGAGCTGACGGTAGAGGCCAGACACCAAATGTGCCCCATCTCTGGAGTTCAACAGGAAGTGGAGCGGAGGCAAAATCTCAGGCTCGTCAGGGAAGTTGGGAAGTATGTCCCGCATCCCTGCACGTAGGCGCACATAGTAAAAAAGATCGAGCGGAGTGCGGACATGCGATTGAAAGAAAAGGTCCGCCGTTTTAAACTGACCATTGACAAACAAGTCGCCCCAACAGGAGATACGCAGTGTAGCGCACAGTATGCGGAATCCCTGTTCTCGCAAAAGGGTGAGTTGCGGATGATAGGTAAGTGGCAACTTCGGCGAATACGGTAGTTGGCATAACAAGCTCTTGGCTATGCGCCGCCATGCATCCATCGTGCACGATACAGATGTATTCGGCGTGGTAATGGACGATTCTGGGCAGTGGAGCAGTCCCGATAGCGGGAGGGGATGGACTATCCAGTCTTCAACCGCTATATGTGGCATGAAAGGTGTAGGAGCCATCCAGTGGTAGACAAAGTGTGCCTGAGCGCACTGGTAATATTCCTCGAAGTTTGGGACATCGAATCCCCCTTTGTCGTAGGGCAAGGTAAGCGGGGACCATTGGAGCCGTGGGTTCTTGCCTCCCCAAAAGAATCTGCGTAGTTCAGCCTTTAGTGTCTTAAAAAAGAAAGCGCCGGGAAAATAGGGGATGTTGATAAAAAGATAGAGGAACCGGGGAAGGACCACTATTTTGATTAGGGAAGCCCTACCGACCATGGAGAGCGGCAGGGCGAGCCAGCGATCAATAGAAGCGGTTAGTTTTGTAATAGCCACTCCATAATTGGCTCGCAACGTCTCCTCCCTGTCCCGGGAAACACGTATCCCCAGGTAGCGGAGGTCCGTTCGGCACCATTCCAACGGATAATCAAGGGAAAAATCACTCACCGCCTCAGTCAGGGGGAAAAAAAGGGACTTAGACCAGTTAATGTGCACACCCGACATGCCGCCAAACATAATGAACTCCCTGAGTATAGGATTGAGGTTCACCTCAGGGTGCTTGACATATAGTGTGATGTCATCGGCATACAGGGACACATCAATCTGTCGCTGTAAACATTGAATCGCGCCATCTCGTTGAAGCTGACGTAGACGGCAAGCCAGTGGCTCAACAGCTATGGCAAACAATAAGGGCGAGAGCGGACAACCCTGGCGTGTGCCTCTGGTGATGTCAATAGGTTGTGACAGACGACCATTGATCAGCACTCTCGCCGTGGGCCGGGTGTAGAGCAGGCGGATCCAGGACATAAACAAGGGTGGGAACCCCATGCTTGTCAATACAGAAAATAAATAGGGCCATTCGACTGAGTCAAAGGCTTTGGTCGCGTCGAGAAATACCGCTGCGACTGGTGTTCTAGGATGCACGGTGCGTAGAAGAGAGAACAGGGTACGAAGGTTGTGCGACGTGGATCGGCCAGCCACGAAACCAGATTGATCAGGCAGCACAATTCTGGTCATCAAAAGCGAAAGCCGAGTAGCCAGAACTTTGGCGAGTATCTTTACATCACAGTTTGAGAGGGAAAGTGGGCAATATGAATTGCAGGAGCTGGGATCCTTATCGGGCTTCAGTAGGGAGGTGATGACTACCTCGCGCATAGAACAGGGTAGAACGCCATCATCAAGAGATTCAGAGTATACTTTGCGCAAAACAGGGGCCATGATATCAATGTATGTTTTATAAAATTCGGCAGGAATGCCATCGAGGCCTGGGGCCTTACCATTCTGAAGAGACATAATGGCATCCCGGATCTCATCAAGCTTGAAAGGTGCAGCTAAAAAGGCCCTATCTCCATCGCTAAGCCAACACAATGCCACATCCTTCAGGTAAGCGGTATAGGACGGTGCAGTCCCCACAGTGGAAGTGTACAGTGACAGATAGTGTGTTGTGAAAGAGGTGAGGATTTCATCCGAGTTTCTGAGAGTGGTGCCTTGTGGATCCGTAAGTTCGAATATGATATTGCGATCTCGTGATGGTTGAGTGAGTGCAGCTAGTACCCTCCCAGGCCTGTCACCCTCACAGTACTTACGAGCCTGCCAGTACTTGCCACAGAACTTAGACTCCCTAGCAGCCTCCTCCTCAAATTTCGACTGCGTCTCCCTAAAGGTAGCGTGTAATTCAGGGTTAGGTTCATCCACCATTCGGCGTTCTAGAACGCCCAGCTCAGTCTCCAGTTTGCTAATAGTACGACGGATATCCCGGAGGACCCCACAGCTTTTAGATATACAATAGCCCCTTATGGTTACCTTGAATGCCTCCCAAATATGCTCCACAGAGTCAACTGATCCTTTATTTCTGGGGGAAAAAGCAGCTATCTCCTCCCCCAGTTCAGATCGAAACAGAGTGTCCAGCAAAATTTCCGCGCGAAGTCTCCAGTGTGGTCGTTGATTATCCCACCCAGGAATACGGAGGTGAAGGACAACGGGGCTGTGATCAGAATGCGTTCTAGGGAGGTGAAACACCCTCTCCAGTCCCTCAGCAACCCCTTTGGTAATTAAAAAATAATCCAAACGAGCCCATGTCCCCGTGTGCGAGGTGAAATGAGTGCCCTCTCTCCCTAACGGATGTAAGTGTCTCCAAGCATCAAGAAGGTCCCCTTCTGCAATCACTCCCTCCAGTGCCTCACGAGCCCTGGGTTTATAGGAGCATAATCCATCAGCTCTATCTAAGTGTGGCACCAATGCCAAATTAAAATCGCCACCCCAGATGACGTGTCGGGAGCCCGCAGCCAGTATTTTGCCCCAGAGTGTGGTGAAAAAAATAGGCGTGTCTACATTTGGCGCATAAACTACAACAAATGTGTAAGTGTCCCGGCCTAGTCTGCCCCACAACAGTGCGTATCGCCCCTCCTTATCAGCCAAGTTTCCATATCTATGAAACGGCATATTCCGGGCCACAAGGATAGCCACCCCCCTCGCATACGTGGAAGAAGAGGAAAAAATGCGGTCCCCAGCCCATCTACCTGCGAAGGTGATCCCATCTCGTGGCGGCAAAGGAGTTGCTTGTAACATAACCACCTGAGCGTGGTGTCTATCGAGATAGGCAAGGACACTACGACATTTTCTAGCATCATTCAGTCCCCGGACATTCCAAGACAAACAATTTAAATGTACATTAGCAGTCGGTAGGGCCATAGTGCAGTGCATAGCAGAAGCAGGAATAGCAGCCAAGGTAACAAGTTCGGGTCTGCAGCTACCCTCCGCCAGGGCCACATGTACCATCGCATAATCTGCCTACAGAATCCAAGGAAGTATAGCCTCAACAGAGAACAGCCCAACCCCCCGCCCACCCCAGCATCCCAATCATGCCAGTAGCCAATGAGTCCCACCCAGCATTCCCCGCCCCACCCCGCCATTCCCAACCCCCGTAGTAACCAAACAATCAGCAACAGCTTGAAGGGGAGCACCCTGTGGGGGTAAAACATAGAGTACGCACAACCACTTCTTGGCCCACAACTCCAGTCTGTACCACCCTCGGTGGAGCCTAGGGCCAAGAGAGTGGGCCTTGGTGTACATTACCACAGGTGCGTCGAGGCCATGCACGGTCGGTGTCCAAGTTCAGTGTAGGCACCATGGTCTACAAGATGAGCGACGTTCCAACATTGCAGGGAAAGCAGCCAACGCAATCTATGGAGGCAAGCATTATTCGTCCTGGTCCGGTGGCGAATCATCGTGTCCCATCTCCGCTGCAGCGCCCTGTTCCTCCTGTCTCGCCCTTCGGAGTGATTTCAGGAAGTCCTCTACCTTTTGCGGGTTTGTGAAGAACCTTTGCCGTCCCTGATGAGTGATGCGCAGTTTCGCCGGGTATAAAAGAGCATAGTCCACTTGGGCCTCTCGAAGCTTTTTCTTCACGGGTAGGAATTTGCGGCGCTCCTCCTGCACCATCGGCGTGAAGTCCGGGTAGATGGAAAAATTAATGCCATTGAACTGCAAGTTCCGTTGAGTTCGGGCTGCTCTCAGCGCTGTATCGCGATAATTCAACAGTTTGGCAATAATAGGCAGAGGCGGCAATCCGGGCTTGGGTACAGGCGCAAGTGAGCGATGCGCCCGCTCCACGATGAATTGGGTAGAAAAAGCATCTTCTCCAATTGACCCCTTAAGCAATTTCTCAATGAACAGTTTCATCCTACCCGTGTCCGTAGATTCCGGCACATTTGTGACGCGTATATTGTTGCGACGGCTGCGGGCCTCCAAATCCTCATTCTTCGCCGCTATGATTCGGAGCAGGTTATCCATCCGTGCCAGCTGCGTCGTATGGGATGCGGCCGCATCTTCGGTAGTAGAGATTCGTTGCTCCGCAGCTGTCAGTCGTTCCTCATGACGATCCACCTTATGGACCAGAGCGTCCAGTCGAGCAGTGACGCCGTCAACCTTCTCAACCACTGTCGCAAACCCCTGCCTCATTTCCTGGAATAGGGCTGGAAGATCAAGGTCCAAGGGGGGCGGGGGGTGTAGCGGCCGCCGGAGGCGTCCCGCTGGTCCCAGAGCCGTCAGGCACCGACTTCGCGCCTTTTTTCGCTCCATCAAAGCTTAGCTTCGCCTGTCGACCATCAAGGCGCCCCATGGCCGCAGATGGAAGCAGTCCACAAATACCGTGGGCCTGGGAAGCACTATGTGACCCTGGAATCTCCGAGCAGGCCGTCAGGCGGTGCAGAGCCCCAGTCAGCTCCGGCAGCCCTCGGTGAGTCAGCCCCTGGTAGGATGTTATGTAGCAGTAACTATCAGAAGGAGGGTGCAAGCCTAACGCGCTTCTCACGGTCCCAAGCCCGCTTATGCCGGTGAAATAGGAGCACAGACAGAGCAATGTTCTGCAGCCTAATCAGCAGCGCAATGGTCGCCGACACGCAGTGCAGGGAGATCAGTGTCCAGGTCGCAGGTGGCCCAACAGGCAGATTACAGGGCAGTCACAGATCCCCTGCTAGCGGCGTGCAGCGGGTGCCTGCGTGTGCCAGCAAGGATCAAGGAGGCAGGATAGCCCGGTGGGGATGTAGCACAGGGAGGGCGCCAGCAAAGAGCTCCGCGCTGTTTTCGGGGGCCTCCTGCGGGCGACGGCGTCCTCGTGCGCGTAACCCCTCAAAGGCCAGGCCGTCCGGCATGCAGGTCCCGCCGGCGGTCTAGGGCAGTCCCGACGCCCCTCGCCTCCACCAGCCGGCCAGTGCTGTGGCCGCCCCCCTCCGGGCGGTTCTCGTCCGCCGTCTCACCCGCCTCCTCACCGGGCGGATCGGGAAGGCTCACCTCAGGTCTCCGCGTCGGGGATCGGCGCCAACGGAGGTCCAGCACAGGCAGCGGGATGAACGCAGCTCTCCTCCGGCCTCAGAGTCCGGCACAGGATTCTTCCACGACTCCAGGTGGCCACCCGGAGATGCGGCCCAGTCCCTCGTGGTCGACCACGGCCTCACGTAGGACGTCACCCCGGCGTTCGTCGCCTGCCGGCTCCAGGGCAAACCTCGGCAAATGTCGCGGCCGCGATAACTCCGGCTCCGAGTCCTGCAACGGCTCCAAACTTGGAGCGAGGGTAGAGGATGACAACTTGCATACAGCGATGGGTTTTGCTGGTGAGTCTGCACCTTGTGGCTTAGGATAATGAGAGGATTTGGCACCAAGGCGCGGGAGCTACTCGTTCAAGCAGCCATTCCGCTCGTGCGCCCTCTAGCGCCCCCCAGTTGTCAAGGGTTAATGGTTAATTTAATAATAATATTTTGTTTTAATTAAACGTACCTTTCCGCCGGCCGGGTCCCGCGGCTTCTCTGCTCCCCTGGAACAAGATTAACCCAAAGTGGTGGCTTGGCCCGATGGGAGGGAGGGTAGGCAGGGCCTAAACTAGAGGAAACCAAAAATTTGCCTATGCCTCCAAACAATGCAATAATGCAAACACTGAATGATTAGAGATAAACCATAAATTTATTAGTTTATCTCGACAAAACTTTTGTCATTGAATCAATACGTAAGTTACAAAATTCACTTATTTTAGGAGCAGACAAAGAGAGAACCATCGACTTCCTTTCTAGCCATATGGAGATCAATTGAACAATGTGTAAGTATCTACAGTGAACAATTATAAAGCAAAAACATTGCGCTAAATCGTACATACATGGACATTAATGAATCAAAAAGAAACTTTTCAAGAAACAGGTAAACGATCACAGTTTGAAAATCATAAATACAGCAACATGTGAGAGCAAGGGTGAATCTTTCAAATACAACAACCCCTAACTCATGAAATGAATTCGTTTGTGTAAAAAATCACAGTAAGCCCATTTTGAATATGTGACTATCAAAAGCCATTGGTGTGAACACAAATATATGAGTTCAAATGTCAAAATGCCTAAAGTCAAATGCCGACGCGTTTCCAATCCTGCCAGTAGTTTACAGGATTTTCATCAGGGCGGGGAACGAGTCCATGGGAACTGTTTTCCAAAAAGAATAAAGAGTTTGTTTTAGTAAAATGCAAACAAACGCCATTGTGTTCAAGTGCAAAATGAACCGCATTGTGGTGCGGCATACCTTGAAGGTAGTGGCCTGTGTGGCTTCAATTTTGGGAATAGCGCTTTGGCTCTTTTGGTCAGGCGGGTCTGGGCTGTAACAAGAAAAATGACTGCGGTCACTGATTTGAAAGTGACCCACTACACGCTGAAGGAAATAACATGAAGGAAAAAAGATTTTACCTTGAGTCTTTACAACATTAAGTCAAGGCAGCCGGTGGCAGGGTTATTTTTCAATTATTTGATCTGGGGACAGAAATGACGATATTTTGAGAAGTTGTGCCAAAACGGTAAAAGAACAGGCACTGGAGCATCACCGCTCCGATGGGAACACTTACTTTTAAAAGTTGAACACGGGCGGAGGGATCGGACCGGTGTTAACAATGGAACGCTGTCCGTTCTAAAAAATAAGAAGGAGAGGAGGCTAGCAACTGTGCGCTGAATCACGCAGTGGAAAGGTAAAAGATAAAAACTGACACTCAATGGCAGGTGAAGAAGGGATCAATCGCTTACCAAACAACGCCACGGGGGGCTCTGCTAGACTGCATCCTTGCTTCTACCGGCACCTACAGGCTTTAGTTGTCCAGGGCGCTGCCGGTACTGGTGGTGATAAAAGCATGTGTATGCTAACAGCCAATGGGATGAGTTAAGAGTGCTACTGCATTGTGGGAAATGGAGTCCAAGTGTGGAGTCAAGCTCGATTGATTTCACTAAGCGTGTTTAGGCCCTTGTTCACACTATCGAATCGCAGTATGAGGTATGCCTCCTTACGCAAAAGCATAGTTTCTACATTGGGGTAGCGTTTAGAGTCCAGCCAGACAAGTGGTGTCCATTTGAAATCGTTTTCTGTGTGCTGGTTATTTACAAAGTGTTCAACCATGGGTGCGGTCATTACTCGTTTTTTTATCCGGGATCGGTGTTGTGTAATGCGTGCATTAATGGCTTGATTTGTCTTGCCAATATAGACCTTGTCACAAGGACAGACCACTGCATAAACGATATTTTTTGTTTTACAGTTGGTGAATGCATCATGTGTCCATTTGATGCCATGATTAATGAAGGTGTCCCCTTCAATTGTAGAAGAACATGAAACACAGTTACCACATTTGTGGTGCCCAGTGATTGGTCTGAGGTTCCACTGTGATATGAGGTCACTTTTGGGCGGAGGAATATGGGTGTCTGCTTTGATGAGATGCTGACCGATATTTGGGTTCTTTCTCATTGCGAAGATCGGTTTGGGCAAAGGATGCTCCATTGTTTCCAGCAAGTGCCAATTGTTTCGGATGATGTTTTTGAACTGGTTCGTGTGTTGCCCGAAGGTAGTCACACAAACCAATTGATCTAATTGCTTTTTTTCTTTTACCTGAAGGAGTGTCTCCCTCGGGGTGAACTTCGCCCTGTTTTTGGCATGCTTTAGTAATTTCTTGGGGTATCCTCTGACAGCCATCTCATTACAGAATCTTGTTGCGTGGAATTCAAAATCCTGTAGATTGGTACAATTGCGTCTTATGCGCAGCAGTTGCCCATAAGGTAAATTATCCTTAAGGCTTTGTGGGTGTGAGCTATTGTAATGCAGGATTGTATTCCTGTCGGTAGGTTTTTTGTGCAAAGAGGCCGTCAGTCCAGATGTGCTGGTACCTACTAGGACGTCCAGGAAAGTCATTTCTTTGGAACTCGAGTTCATCGTAAACTTAATGTCTTGGTGTCGTGAATTCAACCATGCGTGGAATTGATCAAGTTCGGTCTGGCTCCCCTGCCACAGGACCCAGACATCGTCTATGTATCTCAACCAGTGAATCATGTGATGTAAAAAGGGGTTGTCCTTATAAATGAAGCGTTCCTCGTATTGGGACATGTAGAGCACCGCCAGCTCCGGCGCATAAGGACAGCCCATGGCTGTCCCTTTGATTTGTATGTAAAAATCACTCTCGAATCTGAAATAGTTACTCCGAAGAGTCAATTCAGCCAATTCCACAATAAATGCGGTTGGAACCCGGTGGGGTCTTTCGCGTTTTTCTAGGTATAGTTCAATAACCTCTAAAGCCTCATCCTGAGGTATTTGTGTGTAAAGAGAAGCGACATCTAGTGTCACCATCAATTGCGTTGTCTCATCAAATGAGTGTCCTTCAATGTGGTTAATGAAATCAGTCGTGTCTCTCAGGTGCGATTTGACTTGTTCTATACATGGTTTTAAGAAAAAATCAATGTATTTAGATATCGGTTCAAGCACTGAATCGCAACCGGACACAATGGGTCTGCCCGGGGGTGTCTGATCGTTCTTGTGGATCTTGGGTAAGAAGTAGAGAATTGGCGTTCTAGGTGATTTTTTGTTTAGATATTCATGCTCTTTTGGTCCTAAGAAGCCTTCAGCTAAGGCTCTTTGAGTGATTTGTTTAAACAGGCGGACAAGGGGGGTGCGGTGGTCTTATGGCCCCGACCCATGTATCTCACCGAAGGACAACAGCATGTAAACAATAAGGATTGGTACAGACCATCTAAAGAGGATCCTGTCCTTATGATCCAGGGCAAAATAGCACAAATCACTCAAAGAGCCTTAGCTGAAGGCTTCTTAGGACCAAAAGAGCATGAATATCTAAACAAAAAATCACCTAGAACGCCAATTCTCTACTTCTTACCCAAGATCCACAAGAACGATCAGACACCCCCGGGCAGACCCATTGTGTCCGGTTGCGATTCAGTGCTTGAACCGATATCTAAATACATTGATTTTTTCTTAAAACCATGTATAGAACAAGTCAAATCGCACCTGAGAGACACGACTGATTTCATTAACCACATTGAAGGACACTCATTTGATGAGACAACGCAATTGATGGTGACACTAGATGTCGCTTCTCTTTACACACAAATACCTCAGGATGAGGCTTTAGAGGTTATTGAACTATACCTAGAAAAACGCGAAAGACCCCACCGGGTTCCAACCGCATTTATTGTGGAATTGGCTGAATTGACTCTTCGGAGTAACTATTTCAGATTCGAGAGTGATTTTTACATACAAATCAAAGGGACAGCCATGGGCTGTCCTTATGCGCCGGAGCTGGCGGTGCTCTACATGTCCCAATACGAGGAACGCTTCATTTATAAGGACAACCCCTTTTTACATCACATGATTCACTGGTTGAGATACATAGACGATGTCTGGGTCCTGTGGCAGGGGAGCCAGACCGAACTTGATCAATTCCACGCATGGTTGAATTCACGACACCAAGACATTAAGTTTACGATGAACTCGAGTTCCAAAGAAATGACTTTCCTGGACGTCCTAGTAGGTACCAGCACATCTGGACTGACGGCCTCTTTGCACAAAAAACCTACCGACAGGAATACAATCCTGCATTACAATAGCTCACACCCACAAAGCCTTAAGGATAATTTACCTTATGGGCAACTGCTGCGCATAAGACGCAATTGTACCAATCTACAGGATTTTGAATTCCACGCAACAAGATTCTGTAATGAGATGGCTGTCAGAGGATACCCCAAGAAATTACTAAAGCATGCCAAAAACAGGGCGAAGTTCACCCCGAGGGAGACACTCCTTCAGGTAAAAGAAAAAAAGCAATTAGATCAATTGGTTTGTGTGACTACCTTCGGGCAACACACGAACCAGTTCAAAAACATCATCCGAAACAATTGGCACTTGCTGGAAACAATGGAGCATCCTTTGCCCAAACCGATCTTCGCAATGAGAAAGAACCCAAATATCGGTCAGCATCTCATCAAAGCAGACACCCATATTCCTCCGCCCAAAAGTGACCTCATATCACAGTGGAACCTCAGACCAATCACTGGGCACCACAAATGTGGTAACTGTGTTTCATGTTCTTCTACAATTGAAGGGGACACCTTCATTAATCATGGCATCAAATGGACACATGATGCATTCACCAACTGTAAAACAAAAAATATCGTTTATGCAGTGGTCTGTCCTTGTGACAAGGTCTATATTGGCAAGACAAATCAAGCCATTAATGCACGCATTACACAACACCGATCCCGGATAAAAAAACGAGTAATGACCGCACCCATGGTTGAACACTTTGTAAATAACCAGCACACAGAAAACGATTTCAAATGGACACCACTTGTCTGGCTGGACTCTAAACGCTACCCCAATGTAGAAACTATGCTTTTGCGTAAGGAGGCATACCTCATACTGCGATTCGATAGTGTGAACAAGGGCCTAAACACGCTTAGTGAAATCAATCGAGCTTGACTCCACACTTGGACTCCATTTCCCACAATGCAGTAGCACTCTTAACTCATCCCATTGGCTGTTAGCATACACATGCTTTTATCACCACCAGTACCGGCAGCGCCCTGGACAACTAAAGCCTGTAGGTGCCGGTAGAAGCAAGGATGCAGTCTAGCAGAGCCCCCCGTGGCGTTGTTTGGTAAGCGATTGATCCCTTCTTCACCTGCCATTGAGTGTCAGTTTTTATCTTTTACCTTTCCACTGCGTGATTCAGCGCACAGTTGCTAGCCTCCTCTCCTTCTTATTTTTTAGAACGGACAGCGTTCCATTGTTAACACCGGTCCGATCCCTCCGCCCGTGTTCAACTTTTAAAAGTAAGTGTTCCCATCGGAGCGGTGATGCTCCAGTGCCTGTTCTTTTACCGTTTTGGCACAACTTCTCAAAATATCGTCATTTCTGTCCCCAGATCAAATAATTGAAAAATAACCCTGCCACCGGCTGCCTTGACTTAATGTTGTAAAGACTCAAGGTAAAATCTTTTTTCCTTCATGTTATTTCCTTCAGCGTGTAGTGGGTCACTTTCAAATCAGTGACAGCAGTCATTTTTCTTGTTACAGCCCAGACCCGCCTGACCAAAAGAGCCAAAGCGCTATTCCCAAAATTGAAGCCACACAGGCCACTACCTTCAAGGTATGCCGCACCACAATGCGGTTCATTTTGCACTTGAACACAATGGCGTTTGTTTGCATTTTACTAAAACAAACTCTTTATTCTTTTTGGAAAACAGTTCCCATGGACTCGTTCCCCGCCCTGATGAAAATCCTGTAAACTACTGGCAGGATTGGAAACGCGTCGGCATTTGACTTTAGGCATTTTGACATTTGAACTCATATATTTGTGTTCACACCAATGGCTTTTGATAGTCACATATTCAAAATGGGCTTACTGTGATTTTTTACACAAACGAATTCATTTCATGAGTTAGGGGTTGTTGTATTTGAAAGATTCACCCTTGCTCTCACATGTTGCTGTATTTATGATTTTCAAACTGTGATCGTTTACCTGTTTCTTGAAAAGTTTCTTTTTGATTCATTAATGTCCATGTATGTACGATTTAGCGCAATGTTTTTGCTTTATAATTGTTCACTGTAGATACTTACACATTGTTCAATTGATCTCCATATGGCTAGAAAGGAAGTCGATGGTTCTCTCTTTGTCTGCTCCTAAAATAAGTGAATTTTGTAACTTACGTATTGATTCAATGACAAAAGTTTTGTCGAGATAAACTAATAAATTTATGGTTTATCTCTAATCATTCAGTGTTTGCATTATTGCATTGTTTGGAGGCATAGGAAAATTTTTGGTTTCCCCTGGAACAAGAAGCAGAAGCATTGCAGCCTGCATGGAGAAGGGCAGAGTGAGCATGACTGGTTTTGGCGGTCCCAGGGGACCAACCAAACAGTCTTTGTGCACTCGGGAGTGGGCAGGCACATAACTCCTCCGCTGCCCTGCTCACAGAGCAGCCCCATCCACCCGCTTCTCGCACTGTGAGAAAGCAGTGGGGAGAAGCTCCTCCGCCCTGTACGCCTGGACTAAACAGCAGTTAGCGCGCTGCAAGGCGGGTTGCTGCCTACGCGATAGCATTCTCTTTAAAAACCTCCCTGTATTTGTATTAGCTTTAATATACTTTTGTATTTGCCCCATTTTAGAAGATCGGCACATCCCCATTACTTGCACTGTAATTGTTAACATCACCGTGCATTCGGCGGGTCCCTTGAGTCACTTTCTTTGTTGGCGGCCATCTTGGGGGGAAACTTGGACGCCTGACGGCGCCATTTGGGTTAGCAGACCAGCTGTCACAAGGACACGCTGACCTGCATATAAGGTGGGCATTCTAGGCGGGCTCTCCTTGTTTGTATCTCCCTGTACGCCTGGACTAAACAGCAGTTAGCGCGCTGCAGGGAGGGTTGCTGCATACGCGATAGCGTTCTCTTTTAAAAACCTCCCTGTTTTTGTATTTACTTTAATTTACTTTTGTATTTGCCCCATTTTAGAAGATCGGCGCATCCCCATTACTTGCACTGTAATTGTTAACATCACCGCGCATTCGGCGGGTCCCTTGAGTCACTTTCTTTGTTGGCGGCCATCTTGGGGGGAGACTTGGACGCCTGACGGCGCCATTTGGGTTAGCAGACCAGCTGTCACAAGGACACGCTGACCTGCATATAAGGTGGGAATTCTAGGCGGGCTCTCCTTGTTTGTATCTCCATGTACACCTGGACTAAACAGCAGTTAGCGCGCTGCAGGGCGGGTTGCTGCATACGCGATAGTGTTCTCTTTTTAAAACTTCCCTGTTTTTGTATTTACTTTAATTTACTTTCGTATTTGCCCCATTTTAGAAGATCGGCGCATCCCCATTACTTGCACTGTAATTGTTAACATCACCGCGCATTCAGCGGGTCCCTTGAGTCACTTTCTTTGTTGGCGGCCATCTTGGGGGGAGACTTGGACGCCTGACGGTGCCATTTGGGTTAGCAGACCAGCTGTCACAAGGACACGCTGACCTGCATATAAAGCTGCCCTTTATACGCGCAGCGTTTACGCGCAGCGTTTGCGTCGCAGTAACGCCGGAGTCACGCCAGAGTCCAGCCCGTCTGCGCCCGTCCGCGCTACGGACGGGCTAAAGGGCGTGAGACTCTGTACTCTGGGTGCTCCTGATATGCCTCCATCAGCAGGTCCCCTATATTCCTATCAGGACTTCGCTCGTCTGAGACCTGTATGGCTTCCCTGCCATTTTACTTGCTTGCCTGACATTCTTTTGGATGCATTTTATTGTACTTGTTGTAGCACTTGTGGTAAGTCATCGGCAATTCGCCAGGTTAGGCCCCCCCCTGCAACTACTCTTTTGTCGCCTCCTCTGAAAGAATCGGGTTTTCTTATAAACACTAGATCCTTAGTGAAAAATAATATCGCTTTTCGCGACTTTGTTTTAGCCCGAAAGCCCACATGGGTTTTCCTCACCGAAACCTGGGCAACTGAGTCCTCAGGACCAGAGTTGGTCGAGGCTGTGCCGGATGGATATTCTCTAGTTAGACTGGATAGAGTGGGGCGTAGAGGAGGTGGCCTTGGAATTCATAAGACCTCTCACACCTGTCATACTATCCAACTCTCCAGGCCTTCTGACCTCTTTCAAGCCCTGCACTTTCTTATTAAATCTCCAGAGGCCGCTCCCTTCGTGGGTATCTTGGTATACAGACCTCCTGGGTCTAGAATAGACTTTAGCCAGTCCCTTCTTAATATCCTGGAACCCTACTTCGGAGCAGCCAACTTGACAGTTTTGGGGGACCTGAACTTTCATTTAGACAACCCTGATTCTAAAGACTCTTTAGATCTCCTCGATTCTTTATCCGCATGTGACTTAGTGCAACTGGTCAAACACCCCACGCATCAGGCAGGCCACACATGGACGCAGTGTTTTCCAATGATGACAGGCTTAAAACAGAAGTCCCTATTCCGTTGTCCTGGTCGGACCACTTTGCTGTTCCTTTGGAGCTTTTGGTCGCCTCTACGCCTGCTAAGACAGGTGTCACCAGCCACATCAAGTTCAGGAGGAACCTTAAGAAAATTACAAGTACCTCGCTAGCCCCACTCATGCATAACTATAAACCTGACCTCTATGTGGATACCAACCTAGCGGCTTCGGAATTGTCCAAAGCCATTAGTGCAGCAGTCGATGTGCTTGCTCCTCTCGCCTCTTGCTACTCTGCTAGAAAGAAACTTTCTGCACCCTGGTTTTCGGAGCATCTTAGGCTCATGAGACAAGGGTGCAGGAAGCAAGAAAGGCTTTGGCAAGCAAGCTGGAATCTGAAGGAGAGGGATAAACATAAGTTACTCCTTAAGGAGTACAAGTTGGAGATTATCAGAGTTAAGCAAGAGTACTTTACTAACCTGACAATGACTCTCTACTCTCCCAGAGATCTCTTTAAAATAGTGGACTTGCTTTGCACGTTACAGATACAGGACCCTGTGGCAGGTACCCAGGAATTCTGTGCTAAAATCGCATGATTCTTCCATTCGAAGATTACGGACATCTACCGGAATCTTGAAGTACAAAGATCTGCTACATCTCCCCCGCATGTCCCTCTCTCTCTGCTCTCGAAGGAGGTCTCTTCAACTGCCTCCAAGAGTATTTTAGAGTTTCCGCCTTTATCCTATCAGGAGCTTGACCTGCTTTTAAATAAGACAAGGTCGGGATCCCCTTTGGACCCGTGTCCTCTTAAAGTCCTGAAGGATTGCAGAGACTCTTTGCTCCCTCTTCTACTTGACATCATGAATAGAGCTATGAGAGAGGGCATTTTTCCATCTGAATGGAAGAATGCTGTGGTCAAGCCCCTCTTAAAGAAGTCCACACTTGACCCTGAGGTGCTCAAGAATAATCGCCCCATATATTTGCTCCCAGCACCTGCAAAGATGCTTGAGACGTATCTCAATCAACATCTAGCGGCATTTCTTGCCTCCTCAGACCTCCTGGATCAATCCCAGCACGGCTTCAGGAAACATCATAGTACCGAGTCCGCCCTCACGATCGTCTTGAACAACATCTGTTTGGAGGTAGACCAGGGACATTCCACCATCCTGGTCCTTCTAGACCTCACGGCCGCCTTTGATACCCTGTCCCCCTCGGTGCTAACATCTCGCCTGAGGGAGATAGGGGTGGAAGGGGCGGCCTTGACTCTGCTGGCCTCCTTTCTCGACCTGAGGACACAGAGGGTTAAGCTGGGAGACTTTCTATCTCCATCCCTACCTGTGCAATGTGGGGTCCCACAGGGGTCGGCATTAAGTCCGACCCTGTTTAACATCTACGTGACCCCACTTGCCAAGTTGGTTAGATCTTTTGGGATGGAGGTAGTCTCCTATGCAGATGACACACAGATCTTGGTGTCTCTTTCTCACCCTGATGGCTCGTCCCGCTCAACTTTAGGAACTGCATGGAAGCAGTGTCACAATGGATGATTTACAATTCATTAAAGTTGAACGGGGAGAAGACGGAGATCCTGGTGTTTGGCCCTAATAATAACATCTGGTCACATGAATGGTGGCCGCCCTCGCTGGGGCCTTGTCCTACCCCCACAGAGTCAGCGCGGAATTTGGGAGTTTTGATTGAACCTGCCCTCTCCATGGCTTTGCAGGTAAACAGAACTGTTGCTCCCTGCTGGGGGATCATCAAAATATTCAGGAAAATAAAACATTACCTGTCCCCCCAGGCGCGGAAGCAAGTGGTTGTAGCACTTGTTGCTTCGCGACTCGATTATTGTAACGCCCTTTACACCGGTATGAATAAGAGCTTAACACAGCGTCTTCAGACCGCCCAAAATGCGGCCGCCAAATTCGTTCTTGACGCTCCCAGACTAGCATCATTGACAGCAGCCAGGAAGCCTTACACTGGCTTCCTATTGAAGCGAGGATCACCTTTAAAGTGCTCTGCCTGACTCATAGTGCACTTTCTGGCAATGGTGCAGGAGGGGTCAAGAAACTGCAGGCCCCCTATGTCTCGGGCAGACTCTTACGTTCTTCCTCAAAGAACTTGTTTGTGGTACCTCGCTTCCGTAAGAGCAGATGGGGCGGTAGGGCCTTTTCCTTAATCGCCCCTAAGCTTTGGAATACCCTTCCATGTGAAATTAAAGCTCAGCCTTCGGTTCTGCGGTTTCGCAAAGCACTAACAATCTGGCTGTTTGCAAGGGCGTACTTGTAGTTACTGTTTTATTGTTTCCCTGGTTCTTCTGTTAGGCGCCTTGATGCCTTCGGGCTAAGTCGCGCGTTATAAGATTCATTTCATTTCATAGTGGAGGAGCCGTCCCTTCTCCAAGGGACTGTGAGGTGGCCTTCACAGGGACACAGCAGCTGAGAGGCCTGCTGGGGCAAGTTGGAAACCCAGAATCTTCAACCCGCCGCCAACCACAACACTGCAGCACTAGGGACCACAACCCAAAGCACAAAGTTGCGCCAGAGTTGGCTGAGCCTGAGAGTGTCATTAGAATGCAGCTGGGACCCCCAGAGGACGAGTTAATGAGCCAGGAAGGATTGGTCTGTGACCGCAATACTTGTTGTACAGTGGTGAAAGGACTTCTGTCAGCCCTGAGAGGACTTCAATGGATGTTAATCCTGTGACTAGTGGATGTATGACGTTACAACGCATGCTTTTACCACGCATGCTGTTACAACGCGGTTTTTACAACGCATACCATTACAACGCATAGCGCTTTGGGGTGCTGGATAGTGAATAGTTTAATTTACTATTCCAACTCCAGTCCCCGTGGACACTAGGGAAGGTGTTGGATAGTAAATTAAATCTATTCCCTATCCTAGAGCGCCCCCCAGCGCAATGCATTGTAATGGTTTTTCGTTGTAAAACCTGCGTTGTAATAGCACTGCGTGGTAAAAGTTGCGTTGTAAAGGATGTTTCCTGTGACTAGTACCACCTCAACTCCTTTGTGGATCTAGGAATAGTCGCAGCAGGACCCCAGTCAACCACATCACATCCACAGCATCCTTTGAGCATCGTTCATCTCTTTCATCAGGACCTCTTCCATACGAAATCCCGGCAAAGGATAAAAGTGCCTGGAACTGACTGAAGACAGCGACACCTGATGAGGTCACTGTTTCTGAGGACCTTGCTGGTCCACCCGATTGGCTTCTCCCTGGAGCTGGCCACCAAAAGTAACTCTAAGTGACCGCATTACACTTATTTTCAAATATGTTGAAGTTGCCAGTGCTTGTTTGAGGTTGAGTGAAATGCTTTTACTTACTATACCATTTATATTATATATCTCTGGAACCCCCCTGGTGGATCTTTTTCATTGTGGGGTCTAAAAATACATAAAAATACAGTCTATTTTTAAAAATTGGTGATGGATTTCTTTGGTCTCTTGTCAAATTCTTCTTAATTTTTTCCTGCTGTTTAAATCCTTTAAACTCATTCCTTTATATTAGCCTTGCTGCTCAGAGCCACAGCTACTCCAGGTTGAGGTGAAGGTTTGACAAACGAAACTTAAGGGTCCTAGAGAGCATGGTAAGTGTATTACACAGTGAGGTTGCACAACCACAAAATTTAGTATAACCCATTTTCTCACACTTCTCGAATAAAATGGTATGTATATAGGAACTGGAAAATTCAAGGCATGAAAGGCTAATGGTTATCTGGAGGGTCATGATTAACTAAATGCTCACTCGCGCCTGACTGACTAAAGTTTCACTTGGCAATCAATGGATGCGGAAAAAAGTAATCTGCTCTCTCAGCTATGCGTGGTCCGCGCAACTTTTATTGATAATTTGATGCCTCCTGGATATCTGAAGGCTTATCATGCCAAGATTCATTGGACTCTTGTTTGCTCGACTTTTGCGTGGTATGTAACGGCCATAACAATGTACTTTTTATTGAAATATGTTGCAGGCTTTTTCTAAACTTGTATTGTTAAATAAAGTTTAACACGTTTAAAAAGTATTTTTGGCCAGGCACCACGTGCCCACTGCTGACATATTCTGTGAACAAAGGTAGCCATATGTCTTGTGGCACTGAGTATATCCAAGAAATTCCAAGAATTAGATATCCACTCCGATTCTGAAGTTAAACCCAAAACCCAGCGTAGCACCAATGCTCTCTATTCGAAAGGCTTGACCTCAGAAAGCATCACTCTAGAAATCTCATTACAGGCTGTGACATTACTCCAGAATCCCAAATTCAGCCACCGGGTAAGTCACAGCTCCTTCAATCCAAGTATATAAGGAACAA
Organism: Lissotriton helveticus; assembly: GCF_964261635.1. NCBI lineage: Eukaryota > Metazoa > Chordata > Amphibia > Caudata > Salamandridae > Lissotriton > Lissotriton helveticus. The sequence goes on along the minus strand of NC_136061.1, from coordinate 618,830,728 downwards.
AAAGTACACATAGATAAAATTAAAAAACTGTATTTTTTGCTTTGAACCCAAAAAACACATTATATTTAAAAAATGCAAATACTGACTGTACATTTGAGCAGTGTGACTCAAATTTGTGCTGTCAATAATGTGGCGGGGGGGGGGGGGTATTCCAGTTCTGGCCGCTTTCCTGAGGGCCTAGCTGCTATGCAGACAGCCTATTTTGAACACATACACCTATATCCTTTAGTATATTTCTACCTATTAAGACTATTCTTTTCATGTGAAGTAAGAACCGTGCTTTAAGGGATACGGACCCTCAAGACACCAAAGGATTTGTTGGGGAAGATTCAAAATTCTGCTCATGAAGAACAACCCCGTCCGGGTTATATATGACAAAGATGTTGCAAATAATGATGTAAAACTCAAAGTAATGAAAAAACCTGGGTTGAAGAAAGGGAGTGTGACGGAGCCAAGAGAGGTATTGGATTTCATGAGGATGTGATAAAGACCTGATGGAGCACATTTACTTCATGCTCGAATCTACCAGCCTGAAAGCATTGAACCAGAAGCCCAGGGGAAGAGAGGAAAGGTGAGGGAAAGGATAGCATGGAAGGTGGACAGCTTAGAACAACTGTCGACTACGTTTAGGCCCACCTCCACAGACAGCTTCTTCCCCAGTGCGAAAAGGAGGGGGTGCATGTTGATGTCAGGGTCTTTCCGGAAGCAGTTTGGTTTCGCATGGTGCTGGAAGTGAAGGTGATTCCACCAGCTAGCCGGTGCACCCTGCATAAAACATATGAAAACAGAATCAATGAAGAGGAAATACAGCGCCGCCCGATAACTCATGGAGAGATTGCGCCTCCCACTCACAGCAGCAGTAACAACACAGCACCCCAAAGCTACTGAGGGATATCCCACAGTACAAACAGTGTAACTAACACTACGCTGCAATAACTAGGCCTCCCAAAAACGTAGAAGAGAATATCTGAGCGACACCCACCCTTTCACACAGAGAAGAAAGCTACACAAAACTGAATGGTGAGCCCTCACTGACCTCCTCAGTGCATCTTCATTGAATTCCACACAAATGCCTATTCTCCTTGCCTCAGATGTATTCTGCGCTGCCTCCTGCTTCACGTATCCATACATAGTACACAACTCCTCCCACTAAGTACTGGCACTGGATCCCAACCAGGTGCCTGGTCTTTGTACCTCCACAGGATAGCAATGGGGGTCCCTGCTCTTTGTATCTCCACTGGGACAACATCCATCATTACAAGTTCCCAATGGCTCCTTGCTCTATGTCTCTCCAATTGATGCCAAAGGTCTACCTGAACTGCATCTCTATTGGATCCCACCCAGCTCTCTGCATCCCCAGTGGCGCTAATGCCACTTCCTGCTCTCTGTATAAGCACCAAGTCCCACCAGATGCCCAGCATCCGCCGGATCTCGCGCAGCTCCCTACTCTGTGCATCTCCAGGCACCCCACACTGTTTAGTCCACTTACCTTTAGATGCCCAATCACAAAATGATGGAGCCAGTGGTTCCACTTGGACTTGCTGAAGACAGAGAGGTGCCCGTAATCATGCTGCAGCCACCCGGCCTGAGCCTGGAGAGGGAAGGAGATAGTATCACCCGTGGTGCACTGTCTGGCCCTTCCTACACATGTGAGAGGCTGCATTAACATTACTGGTGCTCAAAATGCATTGCCTAATACACCCCGCACATCCCCCAAGAAGCTGCCAACATATGCACTCCCTGCATGCATTAAACTAATTCTCCCCAGGCCCTCACGCTGCCAGCATTCTTTGCCTCAAGTCAATATAGATGACTGGCCTTCTGCAGTAACTGTTCTTCCGGGAATGTCACTTCTTTTCACTGTACTGCATGCTTGCAAGTTCAAACTTGGAGAATAACTAAATCTGGATTATGCATAACATATTCCCTCCACTAGGTTACCACTGGGAGATTGGATGAGCCAGGCAGGGCTCCCACGCCTGGTCAGAAGTTACCTGTACAGTCCCAAGCAGCAGAGCAGTGATGAGGAAGGGCACCACCGATGTGCCGAAGTGCCAGAGGGTGAGCCAGGCAAGCACGTCCAGCAGGAGGATGTGAAGGAGGGCACACAGAAAGAAGGCCTGGCTGGGCTTCATCAGACCCATCTTCTCCACAGCCAGACGAAGCTCTCGGAACTCAGCCGTGAGCATGGCCTGCGAAGGGGGGGGATGGCACACATTACACTGGGAAGGAGAGGAGCTCCTATAAAACAAGAGACACGCTGTGTATCTGTGATTCCTGGCTAAAGGTGGGAACTGGCAGCTGGGCTGATCTGGTCTTGGAAGCGGAGCTGGGCTACCTTGATCTTAGGTCGCAGCCTGGTAGGCCCGGGCCCTTCCCTGGGGTGGGTGTTGGAGAATCCCTTTCTTGTTCAGTTGTCCCACAGAAGTAGTGTCAAGTGTTTATTCTTGAGGGGGAGGCTGGAGGAAGCAGTGGTGCACATGCACTCCCAAGCTACTACTGGTTCATAGGCGAACTCGTCGTGTTATGTGGGGCCAGTGAAGGCCTTGTACTAGTCACAGTCGGGCAACTGGGGACTGATCATCTTCTTGGCTGCCTCGATCTAGTGGGGAACAGGGAGGGTGTTATGTTCGGTTCCAATTCAGAGCTGGGCTGATCCGGCCTATCCTTGAGTGAAAAGATGCAGTGGTTTATGGGTGCTCACAGCCTTGGGTGGCTCACAGCTGGCCAGGCTGCTGGATAGCTCATACTGAGTGGGGTGATAGAAGGGGTACTCACGTTCTTGGCGGGCTCTGAGCTGGGCTGGTCGGGGGCCAGCTCCCCCACTTGCAGGGAGCTCATGTACTTGCTCACTAGCGCTTTGTCGATGTGAAAAGCAGTAAAGGCATCCTGCGAAAAAAGGAGTAACACAAACGCTAAACTCAACAAAACAACATGAGCTGTACAGATGTGGAAGACAGCAGAAGATTGACTTCCGGGGGCAGGGGGGGCGGTCTGGAAATACACATCCATCAAAGATCACAACACTGGGCTGTAAAATGGTGAATCCGGAACCCCATCATCTGTGCAGGATATAATGCATAGCAATGCATATAAAGAGAAACTTCTCTCTTCTATTGTACTTGTTCAACTCAAAGAGAATGCTCAATTTTTCTGATAAAGCGCTCACAATTGATTCAAACATTTTAGCCCGGAAGAGATGCCCTACCTATGTGTAGTATCACTTCCTCTTAATGAGTTTGTAATCTTACTCTACTCTCTTTTCCAGACAGATGGAACATACTGCCAATATCCACGTTACAACGCACAATACTGCACTACAACACAACACATAACACACTATACAGGATTTACTGCATACCACATCACTCAATACAATAATGCTCTACACCACACCGCAATGCACCATACTACGGATGTATGACGTTACAACGCATACTTTTACATCGCATGCCTTTACAACGCGGTTTTTACATCGCATACCTTTACAACGCATAGCGCTTTGGGGTGCTGGATAGTGAATAGTTTAATTTACTATTCCAACTCCAGTCCCCGTGGACACTAGGGAAGGTGTTGGACAGTAAATTAAACTTATTCCCTATCCTAGAGCGCCCCCCATCGCAATGCGTTGTAATGGTTTACGTTGTAAAAGTTGCGTCGTAAAGGCACTGCGTGGTAAAAGTTGCGTTGTAAAGGATGTTTCCCCCATACTACATTTCACCAACAAAAGCCAAATCTCTCGAGAGCAGAAGCTATGACTCTATATAGCACAATACCACAGACCATACCACAGCATGTGACGCTGAAGAATTTCCTGCTGTTCTTTAAAATGCAAACCTGGTTTCCCCACTGGTGCACCATACACCTCATGCAGGGTGTCACTACATTTCATGGGTCTGGTTGACGCTAAATTATGCAGGGGCTCAACAGACACTCTTTAATGCCTTCATTTTGGTTGTGAGAGCTTGTGTTCTGGGGACAGTTTTCGGATTAGAAAGGTTTCTGCCTTCAGTGACCCTGGGCGAGATGAGACCGACCCTGGTGGATTTGGATGCTGTGTTGTGGTTATGCAAACACAATGTGTAAAGTCATGCTTGGTGGGCTGTCTAGAGCGGGATGAGCACTCTCTCGCTGAGAGATGAGGAATCACTGCATTAATAATGAAGGGTTTCCTATAGTGTGATAAAATATGTTGAGAGATAATGTGCAACTAACTAGGAATAGAAAAAACAAGGGACGGTTAATATCACAACTAAGCGCAGAGTGGGGCTTCTGTTGAAAGGAAGCTGGAGCGATAACTGTTGCTGTTGCAGGGAGGAATCAGGAATACCTGATTTAACAGCAAAGACTAAGGCCCTCATAACAGTGTCCATCCGATAATGTGTCCGCGGTCCCCCCTGCTCGATTACATAAGGACTGCTCGGCAGGCGGTCGTAAAATGCCTTTTTCTACAGCGGCTTGTGCTGCGGCCCAGGAAAAGGGCTGCAGCACAAACCGCTGTAGAAAAAGGCACTTGGTGCACATTCATGCACTGTGTGCCAGGTATGTTCCCCCCAGGCCACTTCGCAAAGCCCACATTGGGTACCCCTGCTTGGGGTACCCAAAGTCAGTTTCTGTCTGCCTCTACGTAAAGGCTGAGGGAAAGGAGCATCCTTATCCCTACGGTGGTGCCTGCGCAGGCAATGCCCCATAGTAGGGGCAGGATTCTTAACGACACCCCGACTGGATCTTTGATCCTGTTGGAGGCTGCAGTCTTTCCCCCCTACCACTGCGCTCCAACCGCTGATACTGTAATCCAGCGGTGGAACTGCTGCCCTGGATGTCGGTGGGACCACCACCAACGGCATGTCAGTGGTGGTCCCACCGACATCTAAATTAGGTCCTAACTGTTGTGTGATTTATTAGCCTAAACACCAAATGGGATGTTAATCATGCTGAAAAGAAGGAATTATTTCCCAAGCAATGTAATAGTTTATCGGCTGAGGCAAATAATTTTAATGGGATGCAGCAATATTGAAAGGCAACAGAAGGTGCTTTTGTGGTTATAGGCTGACTAACTATTCTGATTACTTTGAGGTGTTTCATATAAAAGGAGTTAATTCCGATTTCTTTACCTTAAATTTGACTACATTGGGTCATGGGTTGAAACGCAACACCCTGTATTTGATTGCAGAAGGGGAATACACTGCTTACTTTATTCTTAACTGAATAACAAAAGAGAGTTGTTTTCTCTGCTTTGCAGTGCCTTTGCCTGATATAAGATTACAGTGACAGTGAAGGAAAATGCACTGACTACTTCATCATGCACTACAGAATAATTACTCTGATTACTTTACCCTGCATTCGATTACCAAAGCAGATTCCTTGAATTAGATGACCCCTTACTTGACCAAAGATTTGTAAATGTCAGATTTGGCACCCAGGTACAGTATGAAATAGCTGATGACATCACTATGTGGGTCAATGCAAACGCAGAAAACACTGATTACTTTACCCGTTACGGTATTATAAAGAGATCACATAAATTGGTATGACTTTACCTTTATCCTTTACTAGGTACAAAACATTATTTTGATTGGTTGCCATGTGTCGGATTACAGAAGTCGATTACACTCATCCCTTCACTCTGCATTAAGTAATAGAAAAGTACTCTAAATACTTTAAGCTGCAGTAGATAAAGAATAAGTCAATGCTTTATTGATTGATTAGTTAGTTACAATTATTTCAATTTAAAAACAGCAAAAGTACGTTATTTGATTAAAAGACAACAGCTACTAAATTGTATAAAAGCCAAAGTGCAAGTATATTGTGCATATTAAATTATGTATCTAAAATTACATTTACAAAATAATCGACCCAACATCTATTAAGCATTGAACCTACATCACTGAGCCAACAAATTGCTGCTTGCCTGCAGGTACGCACTTGCTGGTGTAGAAAAACAGGTCTAAGTAGCTCCCTTCTGTGTACCAAACGTGCTGGACATGTGCATAAGATGGGAGTTAATGACTTAAGTCTTCCAGGAAGGTATTACGTCTTTTGTATCGAACTGCCCGAAGCGTAACAACATGAACTGATGTTTTAGATTGGGCGAGAAATGGGTTGTTAAGTAGGCGTGGGGCTTCAATTGTTGGTATGAGGATATAACCCTCCAAGCATGGCGTTTGACAGCAAGTGTATTCTTATCTTGCAGCTGAGACAAATCTTTGGCAGAGGTGTTGCTTAGTTAAGTGAATTATGTTTTTTCCATGGAGGGGGCCAGGCTTCCTTTTAAACCTAAAGCTGTGATTGATGACTCCCAAAGAGTTGTTTAGATTTTTGCACATCTTTGAAGCTCGATTTTCTGCCAGCACAAGTTGTTTAGGGAGCCTTTTTCAGAAGCACGTAGAGTCCAGCATAGCTTAATAAATGCATTCATTCTTTGCAGTGCTTGGCTCTTTAGGCCAAATTCCATCCGTACTTGAACTTGTGAGAAGGCTTTGTAAACGGTTTAATAATCCCGACTCTTTTCCGTGGGTGATGTCCAGGCCATGTGAAATCGTCGGTAGGAACTGTGCTGCCATTACCGTAAGCAGGTGATGACGTGAAGGTCAGTTGATTTTCGTTTGCAGCTGATTGAATGTAAAGGATAAAGTACGTACTTTTACTCTAATCATAGCGAACTGCTGTTTGACGATCAAAGCATGCTCTATCACTATTCCAAGATATTTATAAGAGGTTTCAACCTCTAAGCGGTTGCCCTTCACAAACCAATATGTGGATTTTCTATTTGGGTCAACCAAGCGGATCACCTTGGTGTTTTTTAGGTTTAATCCAGGCCTTGCGGCTCGATGTACCGACCAGAGCATTCATCAACCTGTGTAGGCCAAAGGGAGTCTGTATTAGCACAACTATATCATCAGTGTATTGCAGATGCCCGATTTTGTGTGTTCCCAGTCTTGCCGGAAAACACTCCACTTGTGCCAGATGTCAATCTAAGTCAGCAATGTAGGTTGAATAAGTTGGCGGCCAAGGCTGTTTAAGGCTATATCTGGCCAGAGACCCTGGAAGACACCATTTTGAACAAACCCAGAGGCTGGACAAGAAGGAGGGGGCTGTTTGTGTCACTGTTTGATAGGACCAACAGAGACTTCCTGCCAGCCCCCTGCTCAACTTTTAAAAAGTGCTTGCACCAGAAGAGAAGCTCTTTCTGGGGAGTGGTCTGCTGAGGCGGAAGGTGTTGGAGCCTGGCAATGGGCAGTTGGAAGGAGGAACCCCCTGACTGCCCTCCAGGCACCTGAACCGCTCCAGGGAGAAGAGTCCAGGACCAGTGCGCAGAATCAGGCGCCTCTGCACAAGCAGAAGAGAGGCGCAGGGGGAGAGACCGGCGAAAGGCTGGCTCAGGGAGCCAGTGAAGACAGCTCCCCGCTGAATACCTCCTCTGCGAGGCCCAGAGGACAGTGCTCCCTGTGGCTGGGGGGGAGCAAGAGGACCCTTAAATGGGGAAGATCGGACCCCCAGGAGCTGCGATATGTGCCCCGGAAGGTAGGTGACCTTTGACCCCTACGAAGACCGATGACGAAGAACGTGGGGCTCCGCCGCCGGGCTTAGAGATGCCCCGCGGTGGGTCAGGTCCCGGGGACTGCCACCAACGAGAAGTCAAGCCGGGGGGAGGGGCGCTGCCGCCCTCCCCGTGAAGGTGACCTTCCATCCCCGGGCCCACCAAAGTCGGGTACGCCATCGCGCATCCTGCAAAAATCTGCTCAAGCAAAGTCGGGGAAAGCCGTTGCGCTCCCCGTGAAAATGGCCCCAAGCGGGCACCAGGAGCCCACCCTGATGCGGGATGAGTGGGAGCGCTGTCGTGCACCCCTGAAGATGTCCGGGGGCCCATCCCCGGGCCCCGAAGTAGAGGAGGAGGCTTGCGTGGGCTGCCAGGAGCCCACCCTGGCTCCCGCAGAAGTGGCACAACGCTGGCCGAGGGCCCGGGACCCCATCCCCGGGCCCCGATGTCGGGGAGAAGGCGAGGGAATGGCGTCGCACTCCCCAGAGGACCGGGAGGACTGGCCGGAATCCCAGCATCTGCAGAATGAAGGATCCGGCTCTCTCGGAAGCACAAGAGGATGCTGGCCGGACGGGGAGCTGGCGGGGGCAGCCGAGGGTGGGCTCCCCGGGCTGCCCGAAGAAGGCATGCTGGGGTCCCGGGTGGGAGCGGGACCCGAGAAGGAGAGTTTGGGCATCGCGGCCCGGGTGGGACTGGCCCCCGAAAATTAGCCGATCTGCCGGGGGTGGGCTCCCCGAGCCTTTACCCTCACCTGGGGGTCCAGGACCCCCACTGAGGCCCAGGAAAGCGGCAAAGCGCCAGCACCACCAGCAAAGCTCTCCCCGGCACAGTGGCAGAGCCGCTCATCTGATATTCATGAAAAGGAGCTCAGAGCACCCCAGAATGCCTTTCCAGGCATTTGAGAATCTGCAGTTTGGGCACTTGGTGGCCCCCAGTGAAGGGGGCCACCCTCATGTGTGAAAAGAGGTGCAGGGGGACATACAGGAGCAACGCAGCCTCCCCCAGCACAAAGAAGAACAGTCCCTCCCTAAGTCACATGGGGACTTGAAAGGAATAACCCCTCAAGTTCTCAGTCTGCAATTAAACACCTTTTGGGTTGGATCTTTTGTTCTTCAGCTGAGGGTGTATTGAGAAGTGAATCCAGGACTGAAGGGCTGAGTTGGCGATGTCGGGAGAAGGGCATCCCCTGGAGGTGAAGAGATGTAATTGCACCGAAATGCTTTTACTACCGTTATTTCTTTTAGAGGGACTGAAGGTCACATGTCATAAGCAAAGTGGGGTTATGTTGCCAGACATTCCTGCGAGGGTGTCTGGCTGTATATGCGTAATTCTGTGATTTCATCTGTGATGCCTTTACAGGCTGTAATTGCAATGCAATCTAATGATACACAAATGTGATGAGTACTGACATTCTAAAGTGATGCTTAAACATGTATTCATGCTGCTGCTGTTAGGTGAGGAACAACCCAGACTGTTAGCCCCAAAGATTTAGAGGTGCATATTTTATGGTCAGTAGGAGATGCTCAGTCAGGGTTATGTGTCACCAAAGCAGGTGTACCCATTTTTAATGCTTGTTGAGGTAATGGGGTGGGTCACCACTGGGATGGTGCCAGTGTGCAGGGCCCACGCCCCGGGTTATGTGCAAGATAATGTGCATACATGGGAGTGGTGGTACTAGGCCCCACCCCCACCTGCGGGAGGGGAGGAGATGTTATGAAATGCCACAAAGTAATTCCAACAGCTTATGTATACTTGTAAATTGGTGCATAGTATTGAGTAGTGTGTGTTTTTAATAAATGTACTCTTACTTTTATAAAGCAAAGTACAGACTGGACAATTAATTATTGAGTGTTATTGGTGCGTACCTGCAAATGGCGATTGCTAGCTCACACCACCTCCCTTGAGGAAGCCTCAGACTTCTCTGCAAGGCCACTCTCTGAGAGTCAGGCGCTACAATTGGGTGATTGGTTCCCAGTGAAGGACAAATGTAGTCATGTTATTTGTGCAGGCCTCACAGGTACTGCCTCGTTTTCCAACAGTCTTTAAACCTTGGCTTTTCACTGTGCAGTATTTTATTATTTTAACTCTGTGTCAGGATATCCAATTGTAATCCCACGCTATCTAAAACCAGATCAAAATGAAATGAGATTACTTTGATTACTTGACCCTACACAAGATAGAAGATTCCCCAAATTTTGCCCTACATTGGATGACATAAGATTTCTCTTATTACTTTAACCTGCAAAAAAGTACAAAAGATTGATCTGATGAACCTATCCTATACCATACCATATAGGATTTCAGACATAGATAACGGTTTTACCCTAAATGCATCTCTGTTAGAGCATAGAAGGCATTTACTCTGATTATTGTAACTTAGATTGCGTTATAGAAAAATACCTTAAATTATTTAACCTGTGCTGGGTTACAAGCTGACCCAATTCAAATTACAGAATTTAATTACTCTATTAAACTTGTTGCATGTTACATTGAAGGATATTACTATGAAGACTGCAACCTACTATTCTTTTTAAATCATCTTATTCTGATTGTTTACCATTTACTGGATTACAAAGATTATTCTGATAGGTTTAAATGCATCACCCTATTTAAGAAGAAATCTTACACCAATTACTTTACCCTAAATAGATTTACAGAAGATGACGGTAATTACTTTACCATGTACTTCATGACAAAAAAATGTGTCTGATTACTTTACTCTGCATTAGATTGCAGAAAAAGACTGTGCTCTAATAGACGTTTGAGCTACCCAAAAGAGGTTCATACGCCTTTAGCAACATAATATGAAGATGTAATTTTTCAGTGAATACGTTGTACGATGGGGCGCAGTGCAATTATTCCCCATTAGAAATGTTACTACCAAGTCCAATAATTCTTTCCGTACCTTAGCCAGTCCTTCGAGTTACTGCCAATGGTGTGCCCAGCTTTCTAGAATAATATGATAGCTTCAGTGTGCACTTCAAGAAGCAAGTAGGTCCTGTTCCAACAAATCGAAACACTGACTTAAATAAACAAGTATTGGCAAAACCAATATGTCTTGCCTATACAAGATTTTTGGCTTTGCTAATGTTTTTAGCTCTGGTGAAAATGGCTGAAAGTATTATACAAAAACAGTATGACACAGCCAGCGTTAATCCTGTTATAGTGCCTTTTTAGGTCTCGCCTAGCGACACTGCATGCTATCGGCGAGCCCTATTGTTGCCGATTTGAAGTCGGGAGCGGGATAGGACCTTTGCACGAGCGTACCACAAGACATGAGCTGTGCACGCGTACGGCTCCGGCGTGATTACAACTCCTGCTGGCACCATACGCGTGCACATCTCCTGTCTCTGCGCGCCGCACTTTCGTGAACACGTGTGGCGAGCGTGTAATAAACGTGTTTGACAGCGTTACATTAACTTGCAGTAGGAAAAAAAACAAACAGCCTCGCGTTTAAAAAAAAGCTTTCATTAATTGCAAGCAAACCTACCCTACCCTGCACGTTCAAGCACGTTCTAACTCGCTAGAAGCATTCCATATACCCGCTTTTAAAAACTTGAGGATCACCGTGATGCGCCCCACCCAAAGAGGCTTGTCTCGGCAGCCAGGGCTGGAGGGCAGCGTAGGGGACTTGCACTTGTCCCAAAACTAGCACAATGGTACATTGAAGTAACCCTGCACCGACAGGCCTTCCGAACACCGCGTACCACATAACTCGTATGTTAAATTGGGTGCTATTAGTTCTCCTCAGAGATGCATTCTGGGAGTCGTAGTTAAAACTTCTGATTGACTATAGTTTGTAATAGAAATCAAAACCAATGATTGGAAACGTGTAAAGGCCTGCAGCGTGTGATCTGTCAGACTGTGGTTGCAGCGGAGCCCGGGTAAGCTGCTCGAGAGCAGACCATGGCAGGGAAGGAACACAACATTTGCAGGTACAAGGAGTGTCTTAGTCTGTTTTTTCCGGAAAGTTCAAAGGAATTCTTCCCTTTTTACTTTAAAGACAAACATCTGTTCTGAAGCCTCGTTTTATTAGGTCTCGCCTAGAGATGCAGTGCAAAGCGCTGCTCGCTATCGGCGAGCCCTATTGTTGCTGACTTGTAGTCGGAAGCAGGACAGGATCTGTGCACGCGCGTACCGTAAGACATGAGCTGTGCACACGTACGGCTCCGGCGTGATTACAACTCCTGCTGGCACCATACACGTGCACATCTCCTGTCTGTGCACCGCACTTTCCTGAACATGTTTGGCCAGCTTGTAATTAAACGCGTACGCCGGTGTTACATTAACTTGCAGTAGGAAAAAAAAAAAACAGCCTTGCTTTAAAAAAAAAAAGCTTTCATTATTGCAAGCAAACCTACCCTACCCTGCACATTCTAGCACGTTCCAGCTCGCTAGATGCATTCCATATAGCCGCTTTAAAATACCCTGTCCGTACGCTCCTGGTTGGGCCCTTACCTCAGTTGTTGCTCTGTTGGCAGCCGGCAGCTCCACAATCTCCACAGCCCACTCACAGTATAGCTTTTTGGCATGGTGATGCAGCAGTCATCCCTTACCAAGTCCCAGTTTGTGGCTAGGCTTCTCAATCGCGGTACATCACCATTACCCAGCGCACCCGGACAGCCAATGTGCACGCTCACGGCGTGTCTTCTCTGGCCATCTCAGTGCACCCAGACAGCCGATGTGCACTCTCACGACGTGTCTTTGCGTTTGGGCCAGGACAGCCGATGGGCACGCTCACGGCGTACCTAAAACACGCGCTTTCCCTTTCCCTTATCATTCCAGCCACTATAAAACAATGCGAGCATTATAGTAAAGTCTGGAGGCTGCAAACAGAGATGGCTGACCCACGCAGGGTGCCCTTCGTCAGTCTTCCTGCCACCCAGGTGGTTATTGTGGACGATGACGTGAAGGGACAGGTCGGACAAGTGCTAGAAAAGCAGCGTCAGCTCTTCGTGACGTGTGCTGTGCCCTCGCTCGGACATGAGGTGGATTAAAGACGTCAGGGTCCGCTGCAGCAGCTAGAGTTACACGCCCTGTCAGGAGGTGATGCTTGTTAATGGCACCAATTATTGTAAACCATCAGAGTGCAGTAATTGGTTAAGTAAAGCTTACGACTTGACAGTGTGCCCTTGGTGTTACGTGTGCACTTTATTACGTAATCCAGCAGGCTTATTTTCTGTTTGTCAACAGTTATGACACCAGGTACCCGAGGACACGCCTGCCTTTCTGTATCCTTTCAGCCTTTGGAGTCCGATAATGTGTAAGTTCACCTGATTGTCATTGTCCCGTCTGACTGGATTAGCGCTGTCCCGTCCCCCACCCGCCCCCATGATTAGCACTGTCTCGTCCCTCGATTAGCGCCCCCCCTCTCTATTAGCGCAGAGCGTGTTTACAGTACATTTTCATGCAATTGTGTAAAACGTTTCTACCCCTATTGAAGAGAATGCTCTTATTATATTTGTACTGGAAGTTGCCTGTCCTTACAAATCACACAAACCAGACCATTTGCTTACATAGCACGTTTACCACTCTAAGCCAGACTCAAATAAGCCTATGTGAAGCTGTCGCTGGATTAAAGCTGACATCTTTAATCCACCTTGTGTCCCAGCGAGGGCACAGCACACATCACGAAGAGCTGATGCTGCTTTACCCTGCTTGCAGGCAAGTCGCTCCCTACACCACCACACAGCCGCCAGCTGACTCGTTGCTCCTGCCTACCGGCCGCCGCCGTTTCCAGCTCCCTCGTTCCCGCCGCTGCGTCCCGCCCCGTTCCCCATTGGATACCCCGCCTCCCAGCTGCTCCTCCCTCCCTTCCCTCCTCTTAAGGGGGCTGAGCAGTGTCGTAGAGGCGACCTTTGAACCTGCTTGCAGGCAGGTCGCTCCCTATGCCACCACACAGCCGCCAGCAGACTCGTTACTCCTGCCTACCTGCCTCTGCCGTTTCCCGCTCACGCGTTCCCGCGGCCCCGCCCCCCTCTTCCCCATTGGATACACCGCTCCCGCCTCCCAGCTGCTCCTCCCTCCCTTCCCGCCTCTTATGGAGGCCGCGCTCGAAGGCGCGCCAAAGGCAAGCCCGTCTGAGCAATCCGCGCCTGGACCGCGCCCAGCGCCAGAACCCCTGAACCCAGCGAACGCCACAACACCAGACTCCGCCAGCATCCTCTACGCACTCAACGGCGGCTGAAACCACACCTGCTTCCAAGCCACAGCGAAACGGACTCACAGACCTTTCACTTGCCACACCTGCAGCTTCACCTGCGATAGAACCACCAAACCTTCAAGGACCAGACCCAAACACCTCCGTTGCATACTCCTCAACACCCGCTCCACACGCAAACATGCTGTCGAGCTCTGGGACCTGCTCGACACCTCCCCAGACGTGGCCTTCCTGACCGAGATCTGGTGGAATGACTCCTCGGCGCCAGACATCGCCATAGCCATCCTGGACGGCAACAAGATCACCCGCAGGGATCACGCCAACGGAACCGGAGGAGGAATAGCCATCGTCCACAAGTCCACCCTCAAGGTCGCCACCCACGCAGACGACACCCTCAACACCGCTGAACACCTGCACTTCCGGATCCCCACTGACCCCACCACCACCCTCAGAGAAACACTCATCTACAGACCACCCGGAACCCGAGCACAATTCAGCGACTCCATCGCCGACCTCGCCAGCGCCCACGCACTCGCATCCACAGACTACATCCTCTTCGGGGACCTGAATTTCCACCTCGAGAACAACGACGCCAACTCCGCCACCCTGATCGACAAACTCGCCAACCTCGGCCTCAGACAACTCGTCACCGCACCCACCCACGTCGCTGGCCACACACTGGACCCCATCTTCTCCACAGGCACCCACGTCGCCTTCGACCACACCACCGAACTCCACTGGACCGACCACCGCTGCATCCATTTCACCTTAAACAAACCAACCACGCACCACCGCACCCAACAGCTGCCTCGCTGCTGCTGGAGCAAAGTCATCGAAGACCAGCTGATCACCACCCTCGTCCAGAACCCACCCACCAACCCAGACAACGCAGCCCGCAACCTCAGACAGTGGATCGACGACTGCGCCAACACCCTCGCCCCACTCAAGAAACTGTCCAACAAACACGCCAGCAAGAGAGCCACCTGGTTCACCGACGAGCTGCAGACCTCTAAACGCGCCTGCCGGAAACTGGAGAAGATATGGCTCCACGAACGCACTTCGGACAACCGCGCAGTCCACAAGGACACCACTCGCAGACATCACCACCTCACCAGAATAGCAAACAGGTCCTCCTTCAAAGACCGCCTGGATAACAAAGCACACAACAGCAAAGAGCTCTTCAGCATCGTAAAAGAACTCTCCACCCCAGTGCCAGCGCCAACGACATCCCACCCTCACAAGAACTGTGCAACTCACTAGCCATCTTCTTCCACCGCAAAATCGCTGACATCCATGACAGCTTCAATACCATGACCGACCCGACTATGCCAGACCCCACGCCTCCTGTGAACACCACCAGCGCCAACCGCCTGACCTCCTGGTCCAAAGTCAACGACGACGAGACACGCAAGGTCATGAACTCCATCCACTCAGGATCTCCGTTAGACCCGTGCCCACACC
Organism: Lissotriton helveticus; assembly: GCF_964261635.1. Taxonomy (NCBI): domain Eukaryota; kingdom Metazoa; phylum Chordata; class Amphibia; order Caudata; family Salamandridae; genus Lissotriton; species Lissotriton helveticus. Next base: position 618,815,567 of record NC_136061.1, on the reverse strand, counting down.
ATGTATTCAACAAAGCAGACGCTGCCATCGCACCCCTACTATGGAAGGTCATCGACATCTCCTTCGAAACAGCAACATTCCCAGAAAGCTGGAAATACGCCAAAATCAACGCCCTACTCAAGAAGCCCAAGGCGGACCCCAAGGACCTCAAGAACTTCCGGCCCATCTCCCTGCTCCCGTTCCCGGCGAAGGTCATCGAGAAAATCGTCAACACGCAACTGGCCTGACATCTTGGACCCGTCCAAGTCCGGTTCAGACGAAACCACAGCACCGAGACAGCCCTCATCGCCGCCACAAACGACATCAGGTGCCAACTAGACCACGGCGAAACATCAGCCCTCATCCTCTGGACCTGTCAGCCGCCTTCGACGCGGTCTGCCAACGACACTCTAAAGACATGCCTCCTAGAAGCCGGAATCCAAGAGAAGGCCCTTGACTGGACCACATCCTTCCTGCCTGGCAGAACCCAGAGCGTACGCCTCCCGCCCTTCCGATCCGAGGCCACCAACATCATCTGCGGCGTCCCCCAGGGCTCATCCCTCAGCCAGACGCTGTTCAACGTCTACATGGCCCCCTCGCACAAGTGGCCCGCCAACACGACCTCAACATCATCTCCTACGCCAACGACACCCAGCTCATCCTCTCCCTCACCAAGGACCCACACACCGCCAACACCCAACCTCCACGAGGGAATTAAGGCCGTCGCCGACTGGATGAAGAACAGCCGTCTGAAGCTGAACTCGGACAAGACGGAGGTACTCATCCTCGGACCCACCCCCTCAGCCTGGGATGACTGCTGGTGGCCGACCACACTGGGAACAGAACCGACACCCACCGACCATGCACGCAACCTAGGATTCATCCTCGACTCCTCCCTCTCGATGTCTAAACAGGTCAACGCCGTCTCCTCCGGATGTATGGTGTTACAACGCATGCTATTACAACGCATGCCTTTACGACGCAAGTTTTACAACGCAAGTCGTTACAACGACTTGCATTGGGGGGCGCTGGATAGTGAATAGTTTAATTTACTATTCCAACTCCAGTCCCCGTGGATAGTAGGGAAGGTGTTGGAAACTATTCCCTATCCTAGAGCGCCCCCAGCGCAAGTCGTTGTAAAAGTTGCGTTGTAATGGTTGCGTCGTAAAGGTACTTCGTTGTAACAGTTGCGTTATAAAGGATGTTCCCCTCTCCTCCTCCTCCTACAATACCCTCTGCATGCTCCGCAGGATCTACAAGTGGATCCCGGCCGAAACAAGCAGAACGGTGAGACAGTCCCTCGTCAGCAGCAGACTGGACTACGGCAACGCACTCTATGCAGGAATCCCAGCCAAACACCTACGACGACTATAACGCATCCAAAACGCCTCCGCGCGACTGATCGCCAACGTCCCCCGCCGCAGCCACATCACCCCCCACCTGAGAGACCTACACTGGCTTCCCGTCGACAAGAGGATCACCTTAAAGCTCCTCACCCACGCACACAAAGCACTCCATAATGCCGGAGCAGCCTACCTGAACAGCAGACTCAACTTCTACACCCCGACCCGCCAGCTCCGCTCCGCCAGCCTCGCGATGTCCCCCACATCCAACGAACAACCTCCGGCGGCAGATTCTTCCCCTACCTCGCCGCCAAGACCTGGAACACCCTCCCTACCCACCTACATCAGACCCAAGACCTACTCGCCTTCAGAAGACTCCTCAAGACCCCTCAAGACCTGGCTCTTCAAGCAGTAGCGGCACCCCCTCCCCTCAGCGCCTTGAGACCCTCATGGGTAAGTAGCGCGCTTTACAAGTGTTCTGATTGATTGATTGATTCTAGCACTTGTCCGCCCTGTCCCTTCACCTCATCGTCCACAATAACCACCTGGGTGACAGGAAGACTGCCGAAGGGCACCCGGCGCTGGTCAGCCATCTCTGTTTGCAGCCTCCAGACTTTGCTATAATGCTCGCATTGTTTTACAGTGGCTGGAGTGATACGGGAAAGCGCGCCATGCTCGCGTTGTAGGCACGCCGTGAGCATGCACATCGGCTGTCCGGGCCCAAGCTCAAAGACACGTCGTGAGAGTGCACATCGGCTGTCTGGGCGCACTGAGATGGCTAGAGAAGATACGCAGTGAGCATGCACATTGGCTGTCCGGGCGCGCTGGGTAAAGGTGATGCGACGCGATTAAGAAGCCTAGCCACAAACTGGGACTTGGCAAGGAATAACTGCTGCACCACCATGCCAAAAAGTTATACTGTGAGTGGGCTGTGGAGATTGTGGAGCTGCCGGCTGCCAACAGAGCAACAACTGAGGTAAGGGCCCAACCAGGAGCGTAAGGACAGGGTTTTTTAAAGCGGCTATATGGAATGCATCTAGCGAGCTGGAACGTGCTAGAATGTGCAGGGTAGGGTAGGTTTGCTTGCAATAATGAAAGCTTTTTTTTTTTTAAAGCAAGGCTGTTTGTTTTTTTCCTACTGCAAGTTAATGTAACACCGTCGTACGCGTTTAATTACAAGCTGGCCACACGTGTTCAGGAAGAACAAGTTACTTACCTTCGGTAACGCTTTTTCTGGTAGATACAATATCTGCCTGTGGATTCCTCACCTTGTGAATTCTTTTTTCGTAGCCTCGCGCCGACGTGGACTCCTGACGTCATAGAGACACGACCTCGCTCGCGACTCCGCTGACGTCACCGACGCCTATAATAGGCCCACGCCGGCGTGATGACATCAGTTCCGCCCTTTTTTCCGTGCCATCGAGGCACACGGACGGACCAATGACAGTAGAAATGCACATAGTATACACAGTACACAATAGTCAAGGCAAAACACACAGTGTTAAGCAAAAGCAGGAAAGCAAAATATATATACATTACAGTAACTCCGGCATAGAAGAGTGGACAACGGGGAGGCGGGTGGGTCAGTGAGGAATCCACAGGCAGATATTGTATCTACCAGAAAAAGCGTTACCGAAGGTAAGTAACTTGTTCTTCTGATAGATACATCTGCCGTGTGGATTCCTCACCTTGTGAATAGAGTCCCACAGCAGTCCCCACTCCCGGAGGAGGGTGTCCACTCTTCTAGACCAGGAAATCCTGAAGAACAGAGCGTGCAAAATGACCGTCCCTCCTCACTTCGGTATCCAAACAGTAATGCTTCGCGAAAGTGTGGAGGGAAGACCAAGTTGCCGCCCTACAAATGTCCTCCACAGGTACACCTCTAGCCAATGCAGAGGATGAAGACTTAGCTCTTGTAGAATGAGCCCTTATACCCTCTGGTGGTTCCTTACCGGCCAAAGAGTAGCAGATCTTTATGCAGAGGACGATCCATCTCGATAAAGTTCTCTTATGGACCGCTCTTCCTTGCTTGCAGCCAGCAAATCCAACGAAGAGCTGGTCTTCCAAGCGAAAGTCCTTGGATCTGTCCAAGTAAAAGGACACCGCCCTCTTAGGGTCCAGACGGTGCAGTCTCTCTTCCTCCTTGGAAGGGTGAGGGGGAGGATAGAAGGTAGGAAGGGTAATGGACTGTCCCAGGTGAAAAGGAGTTACCACCTTAGGCAGAAAAGCAGCCCTGGTCCTAAGAACCATTCGTTCAGCATGAATGGTCAGGAATGGGGGCTTGGAACTAAGAGCTTGAAGCTCACTAACCCTCCTTGCCGAGGTTATTGCAACCAGGAAAACTGTCTTAAGGGTAAGAAGCCTCATGGGACATTTGTGGAGAGGCTCAAAGGGAGCACCCATCAGAAAGGTCAACACAAGATTCAAATCCCACTGAGGCACAATAAAAGGTGAAGGAGGGAACTTATTAGTGAGACCCTTCAGAAACCTTAAAACCACAGGAGACTTAAAAAGAGAAGGCTGGTCAGGCAAACAGAGAAAAGCCAACAGCGCCGACAGGTAACCCTTCACCGTGGCAACCGCAAGACCCTGCTGCGCCAGAGAAAGGGCAAACTGGAGAACATTAGACAAATGGGCCTTCAATGGATCAATAGACTTTTCCCCACACCACGAGACAAATTTCGCCCATCTATAAGAATAGATGGACTTAGTGGAATCACGCCTGGCTGACAGGATGACATCCACAACGTCAGGCGGGAGGGAAAAGGAAATCAGGTTGCCCCGTTCAATCTCCAGGCATGAAGGTGCAATGTCTGGAGGTGGGGGTGTAGAACCTGCCCCTCCATCTGAGAGAGGAGGTCTGCCCTGAGAGGGAGACGGAGCGGCGGGTGAGAGGAGAGGTGGAGTAGATCTGTATACCACACCCTTCTTGGCCAATCCGGGGCGACCAATATGACTTGGGCCCGGTCCTGGCGAATCTTCCTCAGAACCCGAGGAATCAAAGGTATGGGGGGAAACGCGTAAAGGAGTTGACATCCCCAACTCAACTGAAACGCGTCCCCCAAGGCTCCTTGCATCGGATACTGGAGACTGCAGAATGACAGGCAGTGCGCATTCTCGTGAGTGGCAAACAGGTCCACCCGAGGAGTCCCCCACATCCGAAAGATGTCGTGAACCACCTCCGGGTGGAGCCTCCACTCGTGGTCGGCAGAGAACTGCCGACTGAGACTGTCTGCACGAACGTTCAACACTCCGGCCAGATGATTCGCCATCAGACAAATCTGATGGTCCTGAACCCAGGACCAGAGACGCAGAGCCTCTCTGCAGAGACACTGCGACCCTACCCCTCCCTGCTTGTTGATGTACCACATCACAGTCGTGTTGTCCGTTAGGACCTGAACAGACTGACCGCGAAGGGAAGGGAGGAAGGCCTTGAGCGCCAAACGTATCGCCCGCAATTCTAGAAGGTTGATGTGAAGCAACCTTTCCTCTGGAGACCAAAGGCCCTTGACCTCCAGATCCCCCAGATGAGCACCCCACCCGAGAGTGGATGCATCCGTTATCACCGTGGCCACCGATGGGGGAAGATGAAAAGGCTTTCCTTGGGACAGATTGCCTTCCACGCCCCACCAAGACAGATCCGCTGCAGCTTCTCTGGAGATCCTCACTGACTCCCTGAGATCTCCATTGTGCTGATACCACTGCCTGCGGAGGCACCACTGGAGCGCCCTCATGTGCCAGCGTGCATGATTGACCAACAGAATACAAGAAGCCATCAGACCGAGCAGGCGAAGGACCTTCAGGACTGGAACGACCGCTCCATTGTAAAATAAAGGAATCATCTCCCGTATGTCGCGAATCCTTTGAGGGGGAGGGAATGCACGACATACGGTTGTGTCCAGTACCGCACCTATGAACAGGTTGCGCTGGGAGGGCACCAGGTGAGACTTGGGTACATTTATTGAAAAACCCAACCTGTACAACAACTGGGTTGTCTCTCGCAGATGATGGAGCACTCTCTCTGACGACTCTGCTTTGATCAGCCAGTCGTCCAAATAAGGGAATACTGGAATCCCTGATCTCCTGAGACGAGCCGCCACCACTGCCATCACCTTGGTGAAGACTCGAGGCGCAGTAGTAAGTCCAAACGGAAGGACCGCAAACTGGTAATGCTGCGATCCCACTGTAAAACGGAGATACTTCCTGTGCGACTTCAGGATTGGGATGTGAAAGTAAGCATCCTGCAAGTCGAGCGACACCATCCAGTCTTCTTCTTGCAGCGCTTGAAGAACCTGAGCAAGGGTGAGCATCTTGAATTTCTCCTGCTTCAGATAGAGATTCAAGATCCTGAGATCCAGGATTGGACGAAGTCTGCCATCCTTCTTTGGAATCAGGAAATACCGGGAGTAGCATCCCTGACCCCTTTCCTGCTCTGGGACCACCTCTATCGCACCCTTTCTTATTAGAGTCAACACTTCCTCCTGCAGAAGTGACAGATGTTCCTCGGTGCAATACCCTTGGCAAGGAGGGTAATTGGGAGGGAATTCCCGAAAGGGAAGGGCATACCCATTTTCTACAAGATTGAGAACCCAAAGATCTGATGTAACCGATTCCCAATCCTGTAGAAAATGGGTAAGCCGGCCCCCAACCGGACCCACATGATCCTGAATGTCGGATCTAGGGCTGCTTCTCAGAGGTAGGGGGGTTGGAGGAAGTGGAGGAGGAAGAGGCCTGACGTCCACGAGGACGTGCTCTCTGTTTTCCCCTATATGTCCTGTACAAGGAGTTTTGCTGCTGCTGTTGTTGCTGCTGCTGCTGCTGGCCTTGCCTGAAATTCCGAAAGGAAGAGCGGCCAAAACCTCTAAATCTTCTGCCAGATGAAGAGCCCCTCATTTGAAGACCCAAGGATTTAGCAGTCGCCCTGCTATCCTTAAACCTCTCAAGGGCCGCATCCGCCTTCTTCCCAAAGAGGCCTGAACCATCGAAAGGAAGATCTAACAATGTCGCCTGAACATCAGCCGAAAAGTCAGAAGATTTCAACCAGGCAGATCTCCTAGTAGCTACAGCAGTGCCCATAATGCGTGCCACAGAGTCTACAGTATCCAAACCGCTCTGAATGACCTGGCGAGCCGCCGCCTGAGCGTCAGAAATGACTTCCTCAAAATCCTTCCTGCTGCCATCAGGAACTTTTGGAACAAGAACACTCAAAGAGTCCATCAGTGCATGTAAATATCTCCCCATCAAGCAAGTGGCATTCGATGACTTCAATGCCATACTGGCAGAGGAGAAGGACTGCTTTGCCACCTGATCCTGCTTCTTCGCCTCCTTCTCAAAAGGAACCTGAGGGAAAGCGCTAACGTTCTTTTTGGAGCATGCAGCCTGAATGACCAAACTCTCCGGTGAAGGGTGAGAGGTTAAGAAGGCAGGATCCTCAGGGGCAACCCTGTATCTTCTGGCTACACTTTTAGAGACAGCCGGAGCCGACAAAGGTTTCTTCCACACCTCTAGAATGGGCTCTGTCAGAGCATCATTGAAAGGAAGAAGAGGTTCCACCACTGAACTTGGAGAATGCAAAACTTCAGTTAGAATATTAGACTTGAATTCTGCTGTAGGCAAAGTCAACTTAAGGAGACTGGCAGCCTTCCTCATAATTAAATGATAGGGTTGAACGTCCTTAGAAGGAGTACTAGAGCCTGAGGGTAACTCCCACTCTGGAGAAAAATCCAGGCGTCCTGCGTCTGCCAACTCCTCAAAAGCATCTTCATCCAATTCACCTTCTTCAATGTCAGATTGTGAATCTAAGAACCTCCTTTCCTCCAAAAGTCGTTGAGCCTCTCTTCTGGATCTCATCTTGACACGCTTTGCCACCGGATCCAACATCGGATCCGACGGATTCGGAATCGACGTCGGAACCGAACTCGATGGCTCAGAGGGATGTGTTCGAGGACGACTCGGAGCAGGCGAAGCCGGAACCGGCGTCGACGGCTTCGGTGGAGCCGGAAAATGCCACAGCGGCGTCGGAGCCGGCATGCACGGCATAAACGGAGCTGGAGGGTAGGAGTGAGGGACTCCTAAATTAAAAGCTAAGGGACCCATGGGACCCGAAGGTGCACCAGAGGGGTACCATGCCCTCGAAAATACTCCGTACATTGCGTTGAGAAACGCAGATGGGTCTTGGCCTGGGGTAGGAAAGGGTGGTTGAAAACCCTCAGGCCTGTCTTGAGGAGCACCCGGATTCGGCTCACCTCAGGGCGCGGAACCCTCATCCTCAAGAGGCTCCTCCTCATCTCGGGCCGGAGACGGCGCCGGAGACGGATTCGGAGACGGATTCGGAGCCGGAGCCGGAGACGGCGCCCTCGACTCAGAAGGGGAGGCCTCACCTTCAGGTTCTGGATCCGAAACATCAACGGTCACCACCTTCGAACGTACCTTCTTCGGTGACCTCGACTTCGATCCCGACTCCTTACCAGAACGACGTCGGGACTCATGTCTCCTCTTCTTATGTTTCCTTTTCTTCGAAACATGCCCAGAAGTCGACTTCGAGGACGACCTCCCCCGAGATCCAGATCTAGACCTCGATCCTGACTTCGACCTCGCCCTTCGAGAACGAGACCTCGATGACTTCTCCTTTCTAGCTTTCATCTTAGCTACCAAGAGTTTCGCCTCTCTCTCTCTCAGGGCCTTCGGGTTCATCTTCTTACACGAAGAGCAGTCATCCACATCGTGGTCCGAGCTCAAGCACCAAATGCAGTCGCTGTGAGGGTCGGTGATGGACATCATTTTTCCACATTCTCTGCAAGGTTTGAAGCCGGTCTTTTTAGAAGACATCTTCGAAGAATAAGATACAGAGAAACAGGAAAAGGTAACAATATAGCCAACAAAGTATCCGTTGGCTACAGAGATTCCCGATAACCGTTAGCGTCGACGACGCGGAAAAAAGGGAACTGATGTCATCACGCCGGTGTGGGCCTATTATAGGCGTCGGTGACGTCAGCGGAGTCGCGATCGAGGTCGTGTCTCTATGACGTCAGGAGTCCACGTCGGCGCGAGGCTACGAAAAAAGAATTTCCGAATGTTGCTGACACAAGGGGTATTCACAAGGTGAGGAATCCACACGGCAGATGTATCTATCAGAAAGTGCGGTGCACAGACAGGAGATGTGCACGTGTATGGTGCTAGCAGGAGTTGTAATCACGCCGGAGCCGTACGTGTGCACAGCTCATGTCTTACGGTACGCGCGTGCACAGATCCTGTCCTGCTTCCGACTACAAGTCAGCAACAATAGGGCTCGCCGATAGCGAGCAGCGCTTTGCACTGCATCTCTAGGCGAGACCTAATAAAACGAGGCTTCAGAACAGATGTTTGTCTTTAAAGTAAAAAGGGAAGAATTCCTTTGAACTTTCCGGAAAAAACAGACTAAGACACTCCTTGTACCTGCAAATGTTGTGTTCCTTCCCTGCCATGGTCTGCTCTCGAGCAGCTTACCCGGGCTCCGCTGCAACCACAGTCTGACAGATCACACGCTGCAGGCCTTTGCACGTTTCCAATCATTGGTTTTGATTTCTATTACAAACTATAGTCAATCGGAAGTTTTAACTATGACTCCCAGAATGCATCTCTGAGGAGAACTAATAGCACCCAATTTAACATACGAGTTATGTGGTACGCGGTGTTCGGAAGGCCTGTCGGTGCAGGGTTACTTCAATGTACCATTGTGCTAGTTTTGGGACAAGTGCAAGTCCCCTACGTTGCCCTCCAGCCCTGGCTGCCGAGACAAGCCTCTTTGGGTGGGGCGCATCACGGTGATCCTCAAGGTGGTGGTGAATTGAAAACAACGATGGGAGAATGAAGGGAATTGAAAGCAGTGACAGGAGGGTAGAGAAGAATTTAAAGCAGCTACAAAAGGATGAAAGCAGCATAATTGAACGCAGCAACAGGAGGGTAGGGGGGATTGAAAACGACGATGTAAAAGTGGGAAGATTACAAGGCAACAGCACAAAAAAAATTCTGCTCTTCTGAAACCTAATACAATGATTACGTAAAGTGTTCCAATGACCTTAGCAGAATTTGCACTACATAAAAACAGAAATACTAACTGAATCACAGTGTGAACAGCACATGGCCAGTGGAGGGACACTTATCAAACCTGATGAATGTGCACTTAGTCCGTGTGCCGCAGAAACAAACGTCTCGCATTTGCGAGAGTTTATGCAATTGGCATTGTAAATAACAATGCCTTTTATTTATGTTTTAAAAACCAACACGTAAATAAAAGGCTCAAACGCTAACAACTGTGAGACCTATTGCATTGCAGATGCTTGTTTTGTATTTTCAATTATGCTGCACTGAAGCTAGCGTTGCTGTATAATATGACAAAAATAAATTAACAAAGCCAATACATCTCACATAGGTAAGACCTTCTTGCTATGCCAATGCTTGGTATGGAATCCCATGTGGCAAGTTATAAGTATATATATAGTGTTTACAACAGTTGAAGTGCTAATGTTATAGAATAGAAAAGGCCCATGTCAAGATGTTAAGTGTGTCCAGGTTCAGAAGCATTTTAGGACCAGGCAAAAACTGTGAAATTGTGCCATATAAATGCACTGAATGTAACATAAGTAGCAGGTAGACAGCAACGTCCAATAGGTTACAGCTTTTACTACGTTGATGCTTTAGGCAATGTGTACCTTTGGGAGCAATGGTTACAAAAGAATTAACAAAGCACTCCTGGCTGCTTGTTTAGTAGTAAAATATAGCAATAATCCATTTTCAGTGGGATTCCTGGACCTTTTGGCTCCTGTGCGACTGCACCTGCTGCACCATTCAAATCCTGACCCTAGTGCCTGCAAGGTAACTGCACTCGTGATTGTGTGTTTAGTAGTAAAATATAGCAATAATCGGTATTCAGATGGTTTCCTAAACCTTTTGGCCCCTGTGCCACTGCACCTGCTGCACCACTGAAATCATGACCCTAGTGCCTACAAGAACAAATGAAGAAATTGTTTATATCCCGTAATATATGTGCTCCTGAAAAAGGCACAGTTGCAGACGGAATATAGATTTATAGTGTAGGTAAACAAACACAAAAGCTTTCATAAAAAGTGCCATTAAACTTATTGAACTCTTTTAAACGAGTTGGCACAGAGGCCATAAATAAAGCATACACTTTACACACTTCATCTCACTGTGCTACTTGTTTGCGACACAACCTGTTCAACCAACACCGAACAACATTCTTATTTCATGCAACCACACTACAGTAGTTTCTGTCTCACACTGCACTACATAGCATTGTCAAACTGTGCCCCATACTCACCAACTCTTCCTATGTATCTAACATCAGTGCTCAATTTCTGAAAAAATGAGTGCCGGAGCCCAAAGCTCTGCTCAGAAGCCTAGCTGGCACTATTAAATGTTGGTGTGCCCAATACTGCATACTCTTCAATTCACATCATGCTTCTTTAAACCACTAAGACATTCCCTATCCTTTTATCCCTCTCCTGCGTTCTCCTTTTAAGAAGTTTTTTCTATCTTTCTCTTCCTTTGTCTTTCCGTTTTGTTTGTTTTCCCCCCTTTCGGACTAATTAAATGTCTGGTGAGGAAAAATAAGTATATACAAAACACAAGGATCCACCTGTAGATGGGTTTCTTTCAATGGAAATTTTCTCAATTAACACAGGTGTGTCTCCTACATTGGTTGGAAAAACACAGTGTTTGCTTAAATACCCCTCACACACCCAAAGAGCACTTGGTGTCATGCTTCATCATGGGGAATGGGAAGACCCCCCCATGATGAAACATGACACCAAGGGCCTGATCCAGCGTCAGCAATATTTGCCTCCATCCCAGCATTGTGCTTGCTGGAGGTAACGACGGACAGAGCGGGCCTCTTTGACATACGCTGGTGCCAAGAGAGGTGAGGCCTAATCCTCGTGGTGCATTGATGTCAGATACATCATGTCCACATGGAGGATTTGAGAATGGATCATTCAATTTGTGAACTTGACAAACAGTATGTATAAAGTATGATTTGGTGACAGTGACGCAGCTTCTCTGAAGCATTAAGGTCCTGAAGAAAGCTAGGGAGTTTTTGCCCTATAAGCTGAAACATGTCGACCATAAGAGCAGTGCTACATTTCAACTGCTCTTGATTTTTTCCTTTCACTGTTTTTAGATAGGAGGACATCTGTGAGGCTATACGTGTTAGATTCACTGATAGTCTGTGTCTCCGATGTTTATCCTTTTTTAATTCACATTTTGTTCTCCTCTTTTTTGCACTGCACTATTCACTCAAGTAAGTTTTGTCCTCTGATACTATCTTCTTATACAGAACTCTACAAAGAGGATACAACTATTTTCTTCTATCCTCCTCCTTGTTGGGGGTAAGGTGTTTGGCATCCCAGATGATGACACTGGACAAGTATTGTGTAATGATAGGACACCAATGATCCCTTGCGGAGGCTTTCTCCTGTTTTTCCTTTCTCCTTGAGGTCATCCAACTGGTGACCGTAATTTCTGCATTTCAAATCTACTCTCTACCTAAACCATCAATTCATCTGTTGTACTTTAGTTTTTGAGTACTTGAGATTTGGAGTGCTCATATATCAAGGAACACTCCTGTTTATAGACTTCTGACTTTTTTGTGTGATTAGCAATATATGCCTACCACACATTGAGCTCATGCCACCTAGCCACGTGACACAATGTCAGCTATACCCCATACACTAGCAGTCTGCCTCAAGCTAAATGGCAATCCCATAATACACTACCTACCTATCTCTCACTTTACTACCTGCCTTTCCAAAAGCATGCCACTAATTTCACACCATCACACTATTGAGTGGATATAGGGCATGATGTCAAAAAATGTAATCCTGGCAGGGCCAAGTAAACCTTCAACCTGTCTATGGTCTGTAAATTGAGTTCTGGAAATTAGATAATAGTGATATCCGTTATTTGCAAAACTTGTAAATGGCTGAAGTGTGTTATGGAACACTAGATAAAAGTTACTACCTACCCCTGTGACAACCTGATTGCCCAGAGGGCAGTTATTTTGTGTCACTGGAATACACCTGCCTGTAATGGGAAGGAAGTGTGCTGAAAACTTACTGTGGCATCCTGTCCCGAGTAGTGGCTGATTACACGAGCCCCACCCGGGTGTCGCTGGTAAAAGCTGCTGATGTTGTAGATCTTTCTGTTAATGACCAGCCATCGTTCCTCAGGGCCCGAACGGCGCTGCACCTCTGCCCATGAGTACTGCTGACTGCAGAAGTTGACTGGTCCAGGCTCACCACCATCATCGCTGCTGTGTGCTCCGGAACCCATTCTGGAGAGAAAAAAGAAATGGGGATTAGGGTAAAGACCTCTGAGGAAGTCATCAGACCCTTGCCGACACCACAGTGATTGAATCCCTGAATTGGGCATTTGAACAAGTCAGATCGATACTCGAAACCCAATGTGACAGTACTGGAACGGTAAACAACCTTTACAACGCAACTTTTACCACGCAGTGCCTTTACAACGCAACTTTTACAATGCAAACCATTACAACGCATTGCGCTGGGGGGCGCTCTAGGATAGGGAATAGGTTTAATGTACTATCCAACACCTTCCCTACTATCCACGGGGACTGGAGTTGGAATAGTAAATTAAACAATTCACTATCCAGCGCCTAAAAGCACTATGCGTTGTAATGCTATGCGTTGTAAAAACCGCGTTGTAAAAGCATGCGATGTAAAAGCATGCGTTGTAATGTCATACATCCGTACTGGAACATGACCTTAGAATTTAACCTGAAAATGTCAGGGGCAAGCTTCATAATTTTACTTCACAACCAAGAGGGTTTGAATGATAACCTTAAACATAGGCATGACATGCGAGTTGCCCTAAAAAGACATTAGAACCAGGCCTGACTTCTTAGACCCAGACCTCAAATTGGCAACAGAATGACCAACCCATATAACCAGATCTCAAAACCATATTTTGTTTTAATTGATTTTTGATGGTTTTTGACATTATTATTCATATACAGATCAACAGCCACATACTTGCAATATCGATTTTCGCAGAACATCCCTTGCCTGTACTTTTTCATTTATACTTGCGCTTTAATATATAATTTCAATCATTGCTACAATCATGTCATGCTCAAGTGTTACATTTCAACTTTGGTGTTTTGGCATTGAGTCGGTCTATCCCTGATCCGCTCTCTAGGTTGTTTTCGAATGCTCTTTCACAGATTCATCTTGGCAGTTCTTGGTGCTACCTTTATAGTCACTTAAAGGAACCAATAAAAAGAAGTAACTCCAACAACTAAGTGAAATACATTTTTAAATAAAACATTAAGTCCAAAGAGGGAACTGAGAGGGCTGGACATTATAGTGCTAGTTTACAGTCCTTTGCCCCAAGTCATAAGCAGCATCGTTTTTTAGGTCCCACCTACACAGCGCGCAAGCGCTGCTTTCCAGACCTTTTGGAAACGTTCCAGGCTTTTCTTGAAACTAGTGCGTGTTTTGCACTGTTTGCTATTGGTAATCATGCTTGTTTAACGTTTCCCTTGAGGGAGCGAGCAGCGGCACCACCTGTTTGTAATTATTGCGCTCGTGCTTCTAAAACAGATGGCGCCGCCGCTCGCTCCCGCAAGGTAAACGCTGTACATGAGCATAAAAGGCAGCTGGAACCATGAATAAGGCCATTAGACACTATTAGCTGCACCTTTAGCTTTCCCCATCTAGAACTAGGGATGTGCTGCCACCTTGTGGCTATTAACAGCAACATGCCAAAACCATATGCATTGTGTTACTTTAGCATGTGAAATTGTCCGACAGCGTTAACAGCTGCCGAAGCCATTCTCTGACAGGACAGTGTAAAAAAACCTTTCCTCTCAAGCCTACCAACAAAACCACTGGGGTTAAATGACAGCGCTCTGCTGGCTCTTGCCTGCCACGGAGGTCGGGAAATTGCAGCCTGTCTCCGGGATGGTGTTTAGACACATTCTGAGATTTATGGTTTTGCATAGACAGGCTGCACTCGGAGTGATTTTGAGATGAACTCCGCCATGGCAGTACTTCGCATTTAGCTTCACTCTGTATGCAACTCTACCGCTGCGCAGTAATTACGCTGTACACCGTGCCCTGTGGCTGTACAATCTGCACCAATTTGTCCCATGGCGTCGCTAATTCTGTTTTCACAAAATTAAGGAAAAGCTGTTGGCACCTCACCCTGATTGTTAGCTTTCCCAAGCATATTAGTGTGATAAGAGAGAAAATAGTGGTACCACAGGTGTCTGTGAAAACCAGCCTGAATGAACTAATAAGCTCTTCCTTGTTCCTCTTTCTGTCTCTCACGCTCTCTTTCGTTGTCACCCCTCAATCTCTCAACATTTGTGTGTTACTCTCTCTCTTCCCGCATCTTTTGTCTTTCGCTCTAAACTCTATCGCACACACACCATACTTATCGCTCTTTTCCCTGTCACCCTCGTTTCTTCTCCTGTGCCCTTTCTGTCTGTGCCTCTCCCTGTATCTTACTCTTTCTCTCTTCCGTTGTCACCCACACTGTCTCTTCACCTCTCTCTATCTCTCCCGCACTGCTCTCATTGACCTACTCACTCTGGTCTCTATTGCTCTCACACCACTAATGTGACTGCTGAGCATCAGTGAAACATGTCGTATTCCCACCACCAATGTCAAGGGGGGAACATCACTTACAACGCAACTTTTACCACGCAGTGCTTTTACATCGCAGCTTTTACAACGCAAACCATTACAACGCATTGCGCTGGGGGGCGCTCTAGGATAGGGAATATATTTAATTTACTATCCAACACCTTCCCTACTATCCACGGGGAGTGGAGTTGGAATAGTAAATTAAATAAATCACTATCCAGCGCCCCAAAGCACTATGGGTTGTAATGGTATGCGTTGTAAAACTCGTGTTGTAAAAACATGCGATGTAAAAGCATGCGTTGTAATGTCGTACATCCATGTCAAGGTAACACATAAACTGCGTTTACGTCACATCATTATCAGAAGTTTTTCTTGGAATCATCCGTGATGCGGGTGGGTGGCTGATCTCTGGTGATTACAAGATGAAACCTTTCGACTCAATCGTGCAGAGAGCGCTCAGGATTCCCAGGTCCATGCGCGAGTATCCCTTTCAGACCAAGTCTCAGGTTTGCACTCTGGAGCTTGTAATCCTGATTTTATAAAGTGCTAATTAGGACTACAAGTCCCAGAATCCAAAGCCATAAAAGTAGACTGGATGGGTTACTTATGCATTAACTTAGAAACCGTGATATATGGAGCTCCGCCTTCACTGTCTATTCCTGTTGCGTGCCATAGCGCCTACGTTGGCTTGAAACGCTACACAAAAGGCTGTCACAAAATAAAAATACCATTTGTTAAAATGTATCTCGGCGTTCATTTTACGATAGGCGCTCTCAAAACACAGACGGACCCCAAGTGTTCGTAAGCCCCCTTCTCTGGTGGGTAGGCAGAAACATGGCAAGTTTGAAAACTGTAATGTGTGGCATGCAATTAATCTCCATTCATGCCCTGCTGTACCTGTCAGCAAACAAAGGGTCGTCTTCAGAGAGAGATCTGCGGAATTCTACTTAGGGCAGTCAGCTAACAAGAGTATGATCTGAGCTAAAGGAAGATGGCAGGCTCAGAAATGAGCTATCTTTAGATGTGTCTGCGTCAAGAAGGTGGAAAAAGAGAGCTACTCATCAGAAGGTACTAGGGCTGTTATTTGCAGTGCCACGATGATGGGGGCAGGGTTCCAATGCAGCTGGAATGCGTCAGAGGACTGGTGCGAGGGGGAAGAAGTGCTACTGGGAGCAACAGTGCAGCAGGTGCAGTTGCACCGGGGCCTAAGGGTGTGAGGGGTCACTACACTCAGTGGCGGCTCGCTTCTATAACAAGCATTGGCATAGCCAATAGGTCTCACCTTCGGGACCTTATAAGTGTTTAGCTATTCAGCTCAATATCCTTGGTGCAACAACATCAACTGTTGCATGGCTAAACACTTATAAGATCCCAAAGACGAGACCTATTGGCTATGCCAATGCTTGTCTTCCCTTAATATTGTCATGCTCCTCATCCTGCCAATGGTGAACAAACTCTAAGAGTAGGGCATCCCATGTCTGTGCTCCCCCTCAGTCTACTACGCCTCTCCGAATGTGTAATGCCTTCGCTTCAAGTGTTGCCCACTTTATCACGTTGGCTTCCACTTCTCATTGTTGGTGCTTCTGCAACCTGCCACTGTAAAATCCGACATCGCTTTGCTATCTCAACACCTTTCATAGCACCACAGTTCACACATAAGAAGTAAACATGAGAACCATGTCTGAAACCACAGAGGCCAGACCTTAGAACCATGGCATACAAAGAAGACCTCTTAACAACGTCTGATACCAGCAACCAGACCTCCAAGTAGCAAACCTCTGCGCCAGAGCACAAACCCAGTACTACTGGACCCTGACCCTAAAAAGAACCTGCCGACAAGGGACAGACGTCAGAACCAAACTTGAAACCTCAGGGAACAGACATCAGGAAATACATAGCCGACACCACAATGGAGGTATTAGACACCGGGTAACAGGCTTTAGAATCTGGCATGACAGAAGCGTTAGGAGCGTAGGGCGAAACTTGAGTTCACAAGTACCAAACCGAACAACAGTGTTGAAATTATCGGGCCAAGCTTCCACCAGACCACAGAACTAAATCTCATATCTCCACCTGATGTCCTAGGTAATGTCCTGCTGCAAGTGCCTCACATTTGGCCATCCTGTGGCCATACTCTGTAAATAGGTAATATTTAATTGTCCAAGTCTAATCGCTGGTAAAATGTAATCATGAGTAAATTTACTATTTGTATATATATATATATATTTATATATAACTCTAACCACTAGTATATGTAGTAGACCTTTGTACTTACTACCATTCCTATGAGTTTAAAGTTTATCCGTTTGTATCTCTTCCTTGAGTGACTTTACAACTTGTACATTTGGAACAAAAAATTGCTACACTAGAGAAGAGACATATAATCACTAGGGATACCCTCGTCCTGAATGAAATAATGAATAAGAAATATGAATACAATAAGATAGTCAGTGAAAGAGCGGGGATATGGTTGAAAACACAAAAAATGACCAAATTATGTGAATCCAATAAAGCAGGCAAGAGCCTTGCCTCTTACCTGAAGTGTAAACTGCAGAAATCTGTGATAAAGAGCTTAACAGACCAGTCTGGGGTGACTCACTCTGACCCCATCAAAATCGTAGTTGTTTTTAAGGATTTTTATAACACTTTATACAGCAAAAACAAAAATCTTAACCCCTTGCATGCTGATGACGGCCCCCAGCCGCCATGCACTACATTGCTCGTGTGCTGATGACGGCTGGGGGCCGTCATGACCGCACCCGTGATTGGAATGTGCCGCACAGGCGCAGAATCACGGCAGCTTGCAAGGGGTTAAAGGCTCTAAAACTCACGATTATCTAAACAATTGCTCGCTTCCCACGTTATCGGTCCAAGATCAATCAGAACTTAATAATCCGATCACTGCTCCAGAAATTGAGATCATAATCAAAGCACTTAAATCTGGGAAAGCCCCCGGCCCAGGCGGGTTTAATGCAAAGTTCTACAAATGTTTCACTCCGATACTGACTCAGCCACTACTCAGCCTATATAATGAATTAGCTAACACCGGCCCAGTTAGCGGTACTCCAGCTGAGGCCATCATAGCAGTAATTCCCAAAATTGGGAAAGACCCGTCACTCCCGAAAAATTACAGACCAATATCACTAATTAACTTAGACTGTAAAATCTATGCTATGATTCTCGCTAAACGAATTAAAAATGTTTACCCAAACTCATCAACCCTTCACAAGTGGGCTTATTAAAAAACAGACTTTCTAGCGACAATAAGCGCATTTTAGCTCATGTACTAGAGAAGGCCAAATACACAGACTCTCCAACAGATGCAATTACCCTAGACGCCGAAAAGGCCTTTGATAAAGTGGACTGGTCCTACCTGAAAGCAGCGGTGGATACATTTAAATTAGGGGAGAATTTAATTTGTATGTTGATGGCACTTTATTCCAATCCCTCAGCCAGAGTTAGAGCGGGAGGCTGTCTCTCATCCTCCTTTAAGCTAGAACAAGGTACTAGACAAGGCTGTCCCCTTTCCCCTTCTCTATTCCTGCTTGCTGTTGAACCCTTCCTTTACCATTTTAGGAATAACGATCGGATTACGGGTATATGCTTTGACAATTGCCGGGTCAAACTAACAGCGTACGCCGACGATGTCTTAGTGATATCTGAAAATGCCGAAACCGCAATACCGGCTCTAATATCTTCAATAGCAGACTTTGCCATAGTTTCTCGTTACAAATTAAATAAAGATAAGACGGAAGTGAAACTCTTGAAGAACAACATTGGTGACAAAGGCATTATTGGTGACTCAGGCTTACTTTGGCAACCTAAATGCTTCAAGTACCTGGGACTGGACTTCGAGAAAGATCTGATCACCACCTTAAAAACTAATGAGAACTCCCTTCACAAAAAAGGTATCGACTATGCTGTACGGGTGGTCCCCAAAATTCTTATCATGGTGGGGAAGGGCGGAGACATTGAAATTGATGATAACCCCTCTAGTTAATTATTTTGCCTGCATGCTCCCAATGTTACTATCGAATGACTTCCTGAAGAAGGTTTATAAACCTTTTAATACGTTTCTATGGCAAGGCAAGAAACCCAGAATCTCATAGAGTAAACTTCAACAGCCCAAGGAACAAGCATTTACAATGCAATGGTCTCGGCATTATTAAAGTTAGAGCTATTGGCATTGCTCATGACATTATTTTTATTTATGTTTTTGTTTTGAAAACATAAAAAAATGGCATTGTCATCTACAATGCCGATAGCTTAATCTCTCGCAAATGCGAGACCTATTGCATTTGCACCCACACACAGAGCCACACACACAAAGCCACCCACACAGATACAGAGCCACCCACACAGTCATTCACATAGAGCCACCCACACACAGAGCCACCCACACACACAGAGCCACCTACAAAAAAAGCTACCCACAGAGCCACACACAGAGCCTCCCACACACACACACACAGAGCCACACACAGAGCCACACACACAGAGCCCCACACACACAGAGCCAAACACACACAGAGCCACACACACACAGAGCCACACACACACAGAGCCACATACACAGAGAGCCACATACACAGAGAGCACAACACACACAGCCCCACACTCCCACCCACAAATATGTAGATAGGAGATATACTGCCATTTACAGGGTGGGACCAGGGCTCATCAACCTGAGATCACACAGAACAGATGTTTGTCCGCTCAAGATCACACAAGGCGGAAAGAGAGCAGTGTCCACCCAAGATCACACAAGCTGTCGGAGTCACGGTCGGTGTGTAACACATACAAACGCTCTTACATTTAAAAATATAAAAGCCTGCTTTTGGTTCAGTGCTCCAGCCTACAATGAGCGCTTTGTTTACATTGTGGGAGTATTTTAAATGGAGAGGGCGTGGGGTTCAAATATTCCCATAATCATAGTAAATGTTACACAAATGGACAATAACCTAACACCACATGTATGTCTGGGAGACAGACTTCATGCCAGGGCGCAGGTGGGGCGTTATTACAATATATTAATAAAATAACTCTCTCCAATCTATTAAACATACTAACGGGTGAGCGTTGCTCACAAATTCCACTGCAAAGATTTGGAGGGTCCCCAGAACCAGGCATGGGAATAGAAAAAAGAATAATATTTTAAGGAAGGAGAGCGGTGTTTGTGTTCAATACTCGGGAGCTATAAAACTGGAATAAAAAAAGGGGGAAAAATGGAAGAATAAAATGTTTATCTTCTCGCCCGGAACTGCTGTCAGCCTTTTTAAAAAGTGTTTTTTTTTAGTAATAGAGACTCAGGTGTATTCTCGGCAGCTCCAGGTAAAACCACAATAGGTGGCACAGAAGTGGGTAGCTAATTATTCTATTTAGGGCCCCAGTTCAGACACCCGTGCTGTCCTTCAGCGCTTCACTTTGGTTAAAGAATCGAAGAGTTGACACTTTCAGAGCAGTGGTTGCAATGAGGCACAATTTATATATCTAGCTGTATAAATAAAACTGAAATGGGGGCGCTAGAGGGCACACGACAGAATGGCCGCCCTTGGGTGAGGCTCCTGAAGCCTGGATCGACATCCTTCGTTTATCCTGAATTGCTGGCTCTGCACCTAGCTGGAATTATCCTGATCGAAACAAGACAAGTTACCCAACACTCGGTGAAAGTCTCGCACGGATCGGACAACTACAACTGGACTTTCAGAGACTTGCAACTTTCCCCGAGCGCGCCGCTGGTTAGCGGGGAGCGCTACAAGCGGCGGCGGCGACCAGGAAAGGTCGCGGATTCACATGTGCCGGACAGGCCGCGTCTCCGGCCCAAAGACCCGAACACCACCGCGGCAGTTACCACCGACACACATCCAAGTACGGTAGGAAATCGCTGCGCCGCAAGATAAGAAGCTGCAAGACGTACCGCTAGGGCTCCAAATGCGGCTTCGGCTCTAGGCACAAGCCGGCTACGGGGCAATGCGAGATGCGCAATATGGCGGCCTGAAGGGGAGGACTATCGGGAGACAGCAAGCGGCCTACCTTGAGGGCCACTGAAAGGACGAGGGAAAATAGGCACGCATTGTGGAGACCAGTAGGTGTGGGGGCTCTAAACGGTAGCCGTGACCACGGCAGGCAAGGCGACTGATCTGCCCATTGTATATTTGGCGCGCAAAAGATAATGGCGGCAACACACGGACAGTGAGCGCGTCATACCAAGACATTATACTTGTTACCAGAAGCAGTGGCCGCCTATCGTACAATGAATTGCCCTACACATAAGCATTCCAAAGCTGCTTGCTGCCGCTGCACGGCCCTGCCTCACCAGGCCGGTATCCCCGTATCTTTATAACTCGCTGATGCGACAACGGAGGGGCTTATAGACCAGGAGTCGGCTGAGCTACATTATACACTACTCATGCTTCCCTCCTGGGAGACACCAAAGATCTCTAAGTAGTACAGAAACTGTGGCTGCCGTCCAGGGGGTGCACCGGTTGAAGGTCTGACCAGTCCTTAGGCGGTTTTGAACCAAGACGCGGCCTCTTGCCGAACTGAGAACTGGCAGGAGGTGGGAGCTACTGGACCGGAGCCAAGATGGGAAAACCAGACCTCCGCCAACCTAAACTAACATTTGATCCCGCTAAAAAAGGATCGCCCTCCACCGCCGAGAAAGGCATGCCAGCTGGGGCGGATCAGGCGGCAGGTGGATCAGCTACCACTGACATTAATGTCCAGCAACTCCTGTTAGAAATACGACAAGGATTTGCCACAGTAGTGGACAAAGTGGACAAGATGTCGACCAGGATGGACGCCATTGTACATAAGATGGATCAGCACGAAGATAGGATAGTGGAGACGGAACAGCGCATCTCAGTGTACGATGACATCTCGGCCGGGCACACAGCGCAACTCACGAGGATGGACAATCTCCTACGCACTATAGCTGCAAAGAACGAAGAGTTGGAGGCCCGCAGCCGGCGCAATAATATACGCGTTACGGGTGTTCAGGAGTCCACCAATACGGGGCGTATGGAGGATTACATTGAAAAGCTGCTGTTGACGACCATCGGGGCAGAAACTCTTTCCGCGCAGTTCATAGTGGAACGGGCACACCGATCCCTTGGGCCACAGCCCAAACCTGGAGCTCCGCCCGCCCCATAATTGCTCGTTTACTAAACTATCGAGATCGTGATGTGGTCCTGAGGGTAGCTCGAACTTAAAGATCTCTGAACTATGAGGGCGTCGTCTTCTCCATTTATCCGGACTTTACTCCAATGGTTCAGGAGGAAAGACGAAAATTCATCGCAGTGAATAAGAAACTACGCGAAGCAGAGATAGATTATGCCCTGTTATACCCGGCCCGGCTTAGGGTAACGCACCAGGGAAGACAACGATTCTTCACTAAGCCGCAGCAGGTGGAAGACTACCTAAAGACATTGAAGAAAGAGCAACGCAGAGTGTCTGGACGGGGTCCGGCGGACCCAGACAATCTAAATGAGGACGACGACGCATGAGACAATCTACAAGAGGATGGCCCAGCGCTGAGGATGGACTACTGCACTCAGTTGATGATATCCCACAAATGATAACGGGAATGGGGACAAAGATTGCTTACTGTACAGACTGGGTTCAAGAGTTCCAGTGGTAATGTATTCCAGGCCCCACCACCCCTCCTTGACCGTTGCCTGGGGGACGTCAAGGATTGAGGCGCGGCAGGGGGGGGGGGAGGGTGGTTGTGTGACCATCTAGAGTTGAACCCCCTAGGGTGTTCCCCTATCTTCGCTACTGTTTTTCTGCAGATGGTTATGTTGTTCATGGGAAAATGGGGTGGAGGGTGGGACGAGGAAGCTGGCAAGTTGGGGATGCTCCAGTGGGAGGGGGGCGGCAAGCAGGGGGGGGGATGGAAATGTGTTATCACGCAGCCTTTACTTGCTTATATGCTACTGGAGGTTCAAGTACTGCATAAGGATGGGGGAGGGGGTGGGAGGGGAGGGAGGAATTTTATGGATATCTCCAATTTGATCGAAGATGGTGGGTGTTACCTGGTTCCTGGATTCAAAATGATGGAAAGCTGGTTGTTATATAGGCTTTATTCTTTAGGAGGGTATGAGATGTAGGTGATGTTACACTGGATGTTACAGGTTTGGGCAACCGCAGTGCAGGTGTATACTATCCTTCAGATGTGTGGTAACACTGCCAAGTGTGACAATGGCTGATGGGCTGATGACAAAGATTTCTGTCATGACTTGGAATATACGGGGCCTGAACGATGCCAGAAAGGGTAGGAATGTGTTAGCTTACCTGGATAGACACCAAATACAAATCGCCCTATTGCAGGAAACACACCTCAGCCCCCGCGCCAAACATACATTTGCTAGTAAATGGGCGTCGCTCCGATGATTCTCTTCATATTCTGCATATGCTAGAGGGACGGCTATATTAGTCAGAAAGTCAGTGCCCTTCGTCCTGCTCGGAGACCTATTGGATTCTGAGGGTCGATTTGTCCTAATGTGGGGTAGACTTGGACTGGACACAATCACGATAGTGAATTGCTATGCCCCCAACACCGCCACACCTGATTTCTTTTCCCAGCTGTGGGGAAAGGTGATTAATATAGGTTCCATGCATGTTATATGGGGAGGGATTTTAATGTGGCTCTAGTTCCAGGAATGGATAGATCAGACGGAAGTCCCCAATATAATAGACGAGCCAGTGAGATGTTGAGGGGCATAATGACAGAAGGGGGGTTGATGGACAGCTGGAGGTTCACCCTTGCCACACATAGAGAAGGCACGCATTTCACTGCACACTCCAACACATGGGCTCGGCTAGACTACTGTCTGGTGTCTCGGGGGTTGAGCGTGGACTTAGGCAAGGTGTGCCATCTGCCGAGGACATTGTCGGATCATTGCCCACTACTTACTGGTCCAAATCAGCATACCTGGGTATGAAAGACCGAAACCCCCTTGGCGTCTTCAACCTACAGCACTACTGGATGAGGTCTTTAAATCGGAATTAGGGGAGGAGATAACGGAATTTTTTCCTAGAAATAAGAGGTCTGTGGAGGAAGTAGAAACGATATGGGAAGCGTTTAAAGTCACGGTCAGGGGTTACTGCATCTCCAAAAGCTGTGGTGTTCTGAGAGACATTCGAGGCACTATCACGAAACTCGAACAGGAATTAAAAGAGTTGGAGATGAAGATGACGCGGGAAGTAGGGGGGAGATCCCGTAATGAATTCTGAGATAAACTCACACAGTATGAAACTGAGGCAGCCAGAGAAGTTAAATTTAGGGGTAAACACTATGCCGCTAGAAGATATTGCGAGGGAGAAAGACCGGGGCGAGCACTCGCAAGCCTCACACAAAATCCCCGTTACAACACACACATACTTGAAATGTCCGCGCCAGATGGTCAGAAGTGTCAGGATACTAGGAGCATCATGCATCTCTTTACAACACATTACAGGGGATTATACCATACAAAACGATCTGGAGACGCAATGTTTGACGACTTCCTAAGTGAGGTGGCGCTGTGCTGGCTTGGTGACGCACACAGACAGTTTCTTAGTGCCCCTTTAGAGCTGGATGAAGTGCGGGATGCCATAATGTCCTTAAAGAATGGCAAAGCCCCAGGGTTAGATGGCCTTCCGGCGGAATTTTATAAATGTTATGTGGACACAATGGCCCCAGTTCCGAAGGAGGTTTTTGAAAGTGCGATGGAGGTTGGGATATTGCCACGCTCAATGCGAGAGGTGGTGATTACCTCCCTTCTAAAACCCGGGAAGGACCCATCAGATTGTGATTCTTACCGGCTGCTCTCCCTTATAAACTGCGATGCAAAGATCTTGGCCAAAATACTGGCGACTCGGTTATCCCTTTTAATGACCAAGATAGTGCTCCCGGACCAGGCTGGGTTTGTACCTGGTAGATCCACCACTCATAATTTGCGTACCCTTTTTTCACTGATACGTACCATTGCACCAGAAGTCCCGGTGGCTGCCGTTTTTCTAGATGCTACAAAAGCATTTGATTCAGTCGAATGGGACTATATGATAACAGTATTGAACAGGATGGGCTTTCCAAAACTGTTTGTAGACTGGATTGGATTGCTTTACAATAAACCAATGGCGAGAGTGCTTATTATTGGCGCACTATCTGACCCGATCTCTATCACTAGGGGAACCAGGCAGGGGTGCCCGCTCTCCCCCTTGCTCTTCGCCATTGCGATTGAGCCCTTGGCATGTCGTATTCGGCAATTCCATAAGCAAAGTGCGTTTAGGTGTTTCCAACGGCAGATTGACGTGTCCCTCTATGCGGATGATTTGAAGCTCTACGTCACAGATCCTCAAACTAACCTCAATCCACTGCTGCGAGAGTTTATAGTGTTCGGACGCGTGTCAGGCATACAAATTAATTGGAAGAAATCGCAGTTCTTACCACTGACTCCGGCAGTGACTCAATTCCAATTAGACTATCCACTGGACTGGTGCAGTTTGGATCTTCGCTACTTGGGCATACAATTGACCATAGAAAAGGATGAAATCATAAAGCTGAACTATGGTACTGCTATCACGAAATTGACTGACGATGTCACTCGAGAGCGTCACTTATAAAAATGGTTATCCTACCAAGATTTTTGTATCTCTTTCAAAATATCCCTTATTACCCGGGTACATATGTCTTCAAAACACTTCGATCGGAACTGCTCAGACTGTTCTGGGGTGGCAACCAACCGAGACTGGCTTGGTCTGTGAGCACTCAGCCATATGCTAATGGAGGGTTCGACGTGCCTGACTTCCTAGTGTATTATATGAGTGCGCAGGCACAATATGCATACCATTGGTTTGCACCGACCCCTTTCATGCCGCAGCTGGCCGCTGAGGATTGGATAGCACGTCCCTTACCCCTGAAAGGAGTAATACATGCCCCTGTAGAAGCTATAGAAACACCCTTCACGACTGTGACGTGCACAGTAGACGCATGGCGACGGATTCGTAAACTGCTGCAGCTCCCGATACTTTACTCACCCGACTTACCTCTTGTATATCATCCCCAGCTGACATTACTGCAGGAGGGCGAGTTTCAAATTATGTGCTGTCGCCTTGACATACAAAAATGGGGTGATCTATTCCTGAACGGTCAATGTAAAAGTAGGGATCAGATATTTCAATCGGTCCAGCCCAAGCCTCTTGACCTCTTCTACTATATCAGACTACGACTGGGTTTGAGGAATATACTGCCACAATTTCCCGAAGAGCCCGAAACAGCGATACCACTGCACGGTGTATTGATGTCGGCAGACGGGAGCCACATGGTATCCCACATATATAGACATTAGGAAACAAAGCACGAAAACACAGTGTAAGGCTTGCATACAGTGGAGCTTAGACATGGGAATAGAAATCGAGGATCAACAATGGGCCTACTGTTGTGATATCACCGCCAACATCTCCTCAAGCTGTAGGCTCAAGATTATACACTACAAATTTTTACAGAGACTATATTATACCCCAGTCAAAAAATTGAGATTTCACCTGGCTGACAATGACAGGTGTGACAGATGCGGGATGGAGGGTGCGGGTTTCCTGCACTTAGCATGGGAATGCCTGACGATTTCTGAATACTGGACGGAGTTTTACACAGCGCTCCAAGAGATGATAGAAGGTACGATAGATAGAGATACACTCATTATGTTACTAGGGTACACGATGGGAGTGCCAAAATCTGTTAGGAAATTTGTCAACATTGCCTTACTACTAGCGAAGCGCAGAGTTGCGTGTAGGTGGGGGAGCGGGAGAACCCCCAAATTTAAGGAATGGCTGAATGACCTTATATACAGCCAAGACCAAAATCTTATATATGCGGAAACATTACCAATACGCTGCAAACCTAAGGATGTATGGGATCCCTTGCGGGTCTACCTTGCGAAATACGATAGTGAATCAAATGATAATAACCAAGCAGGTGCTGACAATGCTACTGAGTTGTAAAATACACTATATGTAAAACCGCTATGTCATGAAAAATGTCATTTGTTGCTATTTGCTTGGCATTACCATAGATATTGTGAAGAAGAAAAGTGCGTAATTGTATTGTGACTGGTGAAACGTCAGTAATGTCCTGCTGTAGAGATTATGCTGATTTATGCACGAACTTACTCTAATCACATGAACTGCTTGAAGGTAAAGGATGTATATTCTGATGTAATTGTGTATCCAGATATACGTTACTTACAAAAGACCTAGCCCGTATGTTACCGAAATACTTACTATGACAGTGTTCTGCGATGTACAGATTGCCTGAACTTTTGCCTGTGAGAACACACCTGTACTGTAATTGGAGAATAAAATTAATAAATAAAGTTTTTAAAAAAACAAAAAACTGAAATGAATTCAAATAATGTCATGTAATATAATAGTTAATCCAGAGCATGTTCCTCTGCGAACGTTTAATCCCAGGCTCACACGCGCGCTGCGGCGTGGACGCAGAAAGGCGCTGGTGTAAAACATGTAAAACATGCGAGATAGCATCGGCAGTTATTTTTACACGATAAAAGTTTAGGGGAAAGTATCAGATGTCTGGTTGGCAGCAGTGGAAAGTAACTGCGCGTTTCAGGACAGTTATCCTGAATTAAAAAAATGTTTTAAACACGACAGGCTCTCTCCCCACTGCTGTAGAAAGAACGAGGTTTTCCTCAGTCCAAGCGTATTTTACATGAATGTTTCATGGAGCTCAGAGCTGCTAAAATGTAAAATATTGGCGACTATGTGCACAGACACGCATATAAGTATGGAAACATGTGTGTGCATGTATATGTATATGTATAATGTAATGTTCTATTCGCTGTACTGAAATGTGGTCCATCCGCATGCGAGGGCAAATAGAAAGATATGTGGGCTCACATAAGTGAGCATGACCACGCTCATGTATGTACTGCGCGCCCACAAACATGTAATAGCCGTATGACTGTAAATAGCTGTCGAATGAGTCATTTTTCCTGCTCGGGTGTATGTTTATATGGTCACAAAATATGTGTATGAATACATTGTAAGGAACACATATATATTGTGCTTATAGGTGCATGCGGACTACTCACATCCCCGTGTATATGTGATTATACACATGAGTGCGGGTGTATTTATATATAATACATATTTGTACTACATGAACAAATATGCATATATAATGACATGCATTTATAGCATAACATAAGC
This sequence comes from Lissotriton helveticus, assembly GCF_964261635.1. Lineage (NCBI taxonomy): Eukaryota > Metazoa > Chordata > Amphibia > Caudata > Salamandridae > Lissotriton > Lissotriton helveticus. The sequence goes on along the minus strand of NC_136061.1, from coordinate 618,787,372 downwards.
ATTTAAAGCATAGCGTGCTTACAAAGCGCATGTTTATCCGTGGGTTTCTTGGCGCTAATAAAAGATGAGCATATGCCTATGAGCGCCCGTATGTATATCGATGTCTACATGCATGTCTGTACCTCTGGACACTGTCGCACACGTATCTGTATTACTGCACACAGGGTGCGAACATACAGTTGTGCGTGTGTTGTGTATGCATGTTGGTAGTTATGTATACAAATAACAAGGGAGGGAGGGAGAGGAGAAGTGGATCCTGTCTCTCCTAACGTTATGCATAAACAAAAGGGAATCCACAAAATGGGACAGGGTGGACCCTACAATGGAGGGGAGCACCCAGTGTGGTTTAAATACCCCTCACACACCAAAAGGCCCCTTGGTGTCATGCTTCATCATCGGGGTCTTCGCAAACCTCTACGGAATGCGGCGTGCTACGACTCACAGCTACGCAGGAGCACTTTAAGGTGAGCTATGTGTAAACGTGTGTGAGGGTAGGAAAATGTGAGTGAAGGTGAAGAGAAAGGTTTAAAAAATACCTGGCTCGTGGGCTAACACAAAAATATTTTATTTAAACACCGGCTGGTATTGTTAAAAAGTGCAAGGGTGGTGGCCTTTACTAGTTAGGGTAAGGCAACCTCACAAGTGCGTCGTCAACATGTTTCAGAGTAAAGAACTCCTTCTTCAGGACAAGGATATGCACTAAGTATCCCCACCTTACTCACATGGATGTAGATTTAAAAGTGTGCTCTACAAAAATAAGTCTAGGTGTAATGTACCTATCAAATTGATACAAGTTCGTTGCGCCCAATTGGCGAGAAATAGGAACCTGTGAAGGAACAAAAAGGCAGAATAAACCATATTGTCACAATGGGTGTGGAATCACACTACAGGGTAAAAAAGAACCCAGTGTCGGTCCAGGAACCCTAGAAAAAATGTAAAAGAACGTATAAAAAACACACAGACACACACATGAACAGGGACACACATTATTAGTCTCTGAAAAGACATCAGGTATCACACTATGGAATATAAGGCATGCTGTAAGTAAAAGTGTGGCTTACTTATGATCACAAGTTTAATAACCTCATGAGCCCGATGCGTGATATTGGGGGTCAGCTGTCCTGCCTACTGTGGCGACCTAGAGAATGTTTAAGCATTTAGGTAGTTAGATTTGCTGATCTTAGACCCAGATCTAGGTAGGAAGAGACACCCTGTATCAACATTTGAACTCACGGTTACAGCATAGCCTGCTCGACTTCCTCCCCTCAACGTGGCTCCGACGAAGTGTCGGTTCAATGGGAGGTTTAGCGTTTATATATTATCAAGGTAATTGAATAATTGCCCCAAAATTGAAAACGGGAGATGCCCAAACAAGGATATGTATCCATCGTTTTCCCGGTATTGCGCGAGAAAGCAGGGCGCGACCAGGATTGAACTGAGCCTGCGTGAAGACATGGACACTACCCGTCGGTACATGCATACGGCGGTAGTGTCTCAGGCAGGGCTCAGCAGTGCGAGGGCCATCCTCAAGCGCATGCGTACGGGATGGGAATTGCAAGAAGACACGCGCGTGCAATAGCAGTGTCTCTGACTGAAACCAGCCCGATTGTTTAGCGCATGCGCAAGTCGGGGTTATATTGTTGTTGCCACTTTGAATAAAAGATATCTCCGAACATCCTAGGCTCTTAGAGTTTGTTGTAAAGGCAGATAACCAACAGTATGAGGAATTAACGCGCCTTACTTCTATCATCCAGTGGGAGGGACATGAGATAGAAGTATAAAAATATTTCCATAAATTTACTTATAGAAATTATTATTGGTGGCGCTACCTAGATGGAATTAATATAAGAACTGTGTAGGTCATTCTAGCCTGGTGTAAATGTTACACACCCGAGGTTTAGCAGATTAATGCGCCTCAGTTCTACCCAACATAGTTGAATATGCGTGGGAAGGGGGGCCATGAGATGAAAGTTAAATGGGCTGAAGCCTATTGTAATAGGACGTAAAGGTACATTTAGCTGGAGTCCTAGAGACCAATAGATTTCATTCCATCAACGTAATTGGCTCCATGGGATGGAGTCATTAAGCCCATTCACATCTGAGCCCAGACGGAAAACCCATCTCTGCTCCTTCTCGAACAGGCCCTTGTCAGAAGGAAGTTGCTCAATCACTGTCCAATGTATTTCGTTCACACAGTGTTGTGCCTCGAGGAAATGTGATGCCATCTTGGTGGTCTGTTTTTTGCACCTCACGTTGCTTTTATGTTCGTTGATCCTGGTTTTGACAGGGCGTGTAGTCATCCCTACATATTCCTTTCCACAGGGACATGTGATCAGATATATTACGTTTCTGCTGTTGCAATTTGTGAAAGTACGTTGATCCCATCTGGTGCCATTCCTAAATACAAGGCTGAGACTTTTTCCAGTAAGGTGACAGTTATTGCAGTTGCCACACGGGTGATGCCCGTGGAGATCTCGTAGTCTCGTCTGTTCGGTCACTGGGGTACAAGGTCTAGTATGTACCAAAATATCCTTGAGGTTTCTTCCTCTCCTGTGGGCAAACAGCGGTTTCTCTAATTCCAGATTGCCACTCGTCAGGATACGCCAATGTTTATTAACAAGTTTGGAGACTTGGTTAGAGACCGAACTGTATGTTGTTACACAGACTGTTCTATTCCGTGTCACTTCTTTTGGGGGATTGTCTTCTAACAGTGCTTCCCGGTTGTTGTTGCGGGCCCTTTTCATTGCCTGTTGTATTATCCTTCCTGGATATTTCCGTTGTTGTAATTTCTTGCTTAGGTCTAGGGCTTGGGACTTATATTTTCCCACATCGCTACAGTTCCGTCGGAGGCGTAGGAACTGTCCGTAGGGCAGATTATCTCTTAGATGGCGTGGATGGAAGCTATCGTACCTTAGGAGACAGTTCCTGGCTGTAGGTTTAAAGTGTGTCCCAGTTTTCAGAAAACCCACCTCATGGTAAATGTTTAGATCTAGAAACACCATAGAGGTATTGGACACCTGGTGCGTGAATTTAAGAAAGTTGTTCTGAGTGTTGATCCAATGCATGAAATCGGTGACTGTTTGGCCATCCCCTGACCAGATAACCAGGACGTCATCGATGTAGCGTCTCCAGGACAGGATCCTATAGAGATACATTCCATCACTAGATCCACGAATACCATATTTCTACACGATCCCTAAGGTACACAAGAACCTGCAAAATCCACCTGGTCGCCCGATTGTGTCCGGCATATCCTCAATACTTGAACCACTTTCCAAGTTTGCGGATGCATTCTTGAGACCTCTGGTTCAAGCCACAGATACTTACCTGAAGGACACCAAAGCTGTGCTCCAAATATTACAAGACCACCCTTTCGATCCCAATTCCCAGTTATTACTGAGCCTCGACGTGGAAAGCTTATATACGAGCCTCCCCCACAACGAGACCCTCCTCATCATTGAGGAGGTGTTACACAGCAAACAATGGGACTATCACACACCCCGTGGGGTAGTGATGGAATGTATCTCTATGGCCCTGACTAAGAACTTTTTTGAATACGAAGGAACCCTATACCTACAATGCCATGGTACCAGTATGGGCAGCACCTTTGCCCCGAGCCTGGCGGGTCTTTATGTACACCATCTGGAGGCCACTAAAATTCTGCACCCCAGCAACCCGTTCAGGAACAGGATCCTGTCCTGGAGACGCTACATCGATGACGTCCTGGTTATCTGGTATGGGGATGGCCAAACAGTCACCGATTTCATGCATTGGATCAACACTCAGAACAACTTTCTTAAATTCACGCACCAGGTGTCCAATGCCTCTATGGTGTTTCTAGATCTAAACATTTACCATGAGGCGGGTTTTCTGAAAACTGAGACACACTTTAAACCTACAGCCAGGAACTGTCTCCTAAGGTACGATAGCTTCCATCCACGCCATCTAAGAGATAATCTGCCCTACGGACAGTTCCTACGCCTCCGACGGAACTGTAGCGATGTGGGAAAATATAAGTCCCAAGCCCTAGACCTAAGCAAGAAATTACAACAACGGAAATATCCAGGAAGGATAATACAACAGGCAATGAAAAGGGCCCGCAACAACAACCGGGAAGCACTGTTAGAAGACAATCCCCCAAAAGAAGTGACACGGAATAGAACAGTCTGTGTAACAACATACAGTTCGGTCTCTAACCAAGTCTCCAAACTTGTTAATAAACATTGGCGTATCCTGACGAGTGGCAATCTGGAATTAGAGAAACCGCTGTTTGCCCACAGGAGAGGAAGAAACCTCAAGGATATTTTGGTACATACTAGACCTTGTACCCCAGTGACCGAACAGACGAGACTACGAGATCTCCACGGGCATCACCCGTGTGGCAACTGCAATAACTGTCACCTTACTGGAAAAAGTCTCAGCCTTGTATTTAGGAATGGCACCAGATGGGATCAACGTACTTTCACAAATTGCAACAGCAGAAACGTAATATATCTGATCACATGTCCCTGTGGAAAGGAATATGTAGGGATGACTACACGCCCTGTCAAAACCAGGATCAACGAACATAAAAGCAACGTGAGGTGCAAAAAACAGACCACCAAGATGGCATCACATTTCCTCGAGGCACAACACTGTGTGAACGAAATACATTGGACAGTGATTGAGCAACTTCCTTCTGACAAGGGCCTGTTCGAGAAGGAGCAGAGATGGGTTTTCCGTCTGGGCTCAGATGTGAATGGGCTTAATGACTCCATCCCATGGAGCCAATTACGTTGATGGAATGAAATCTATTGGTCTCTAGGACTCCAGCTAAATGTACCTTTACGTCCTATTACAATAGGCTTCAGCCCATTTAACTTTCATCTCATGGCCCCCCTTCCCACGCATATTCAACTATGTTGGGTAGAACTGAGGCGCATTAATCTGCTAAACCTCGGGTGTGTAACATTTACACCAGGCTAGAATGACCTACACAGTTCTTATATTAATTCCATCTAGGTAGCGCCACCAATAATAATTTCTATAAGTAAATTTATGGAAATATTTTTATACTTCTATCTCATGTCCCTCCCACTGGATGATAGAAGGCGCGTTAATTCCTCATACTGTTGGTTATCTGCCTTTACAACAAACTCTAAGAGCCTAGGATGTTCGGAGATATCTTTTATTCAAAGTGGCAACAACAATATAACCCCGACTTGCGCATGCGCTAAACAATCGGGCTGGTTTCAGTCAGAGACACTGCTATTGCACGCGCGTGTCTTCTTGCAATTCCCATCCCGTACGCATGCGCTTGAGGATGGCCCTCGCACTGCTGAGCCCTGCCTGAGACACTACCGCCGTATGCATGTACCGACGGGTAGTGTCCATGTCTTCACGCAGGCTCAGTTCAATCCTGGTCGCGCCCTGCTTTCTCGCGCAATACCGGGAAAACGATGGATACATATCCTTGTTTGGGCATCTCCCGTTTTCAATTTTGGGGCAATTATTCAATTACCTTGATAATATATAAACGCTAAACCTCCCATTGACCCGACACTTCGTCGGAGCCACGTTGAGGGGAGGAAGTCGAGCAGGCTATGCTGTAACCGTGAGTTCAAATGTTGATACAGGGTGTCTCTTCCTACCTAGATCTGGGTCTAAGATCAGCAAATCTAACTACCTAAATGCTTAAACATTCTCTAGGTCGCCACAGTAGGCAGGACAGCTGACCCCCAATATCACGCATCGGGCTCATGAGGTTATTAAACTTGTGATCATAAGTAAGCCACACTTTTACTTACAGCATGCCTTATATTCCATAGTGTGATACCTGATGTCTTTTCAGAGACTAATAATGTGTGTCCCTGTCCATGTGTGTGTCTGTGTGTTTTTTATACGTTCTTTTACATTTTTTCTAGGGTTCCTGGACCGACACTGGGTTCTTTTTTACCCTGTAGTGTGATTCCACACCCATTGTGACAATATGGTTTATTCTGCCTTTTTGTTCCTTCACAGGTTCCTATTTCTCGCCAATTGGGCGCAACGAACTTGTATCAATTTGATAGGTACATTACACCTAGACTTATTTTTGTAGAGCACACTTTTAAATCTACATCCATGTGAGTAAGGTGGGGATACTTAGTGCATATCCTTGTCCTGAAGAAGGAGTTCTTTACTCCGAAACATGTTGACGACGCACTTGTGAGGTTGCCTTACCCTAACTAGTAAAGGCCGCCACCCTTGCACTTTTTAACAATACCAGCCGGGGTTTAAATAAAATATTTTTGTGTTAGCCCACGAGCCAGGTATTTTTTAAACCTTTCTCTTCACCTTCACTCACATTTTCCTACCCTCACACACGTTTACACATAGCTCACCTTAAAGTGCTCCTGCGTAGCCGTGAGTCGTAGCACGCCGCATTCCGTAGAGGTTTGCGAAGACCCCGATGATGAAGCATGACACCACGGGGCCTTTTGGTGTGTGAGGGGTATTTAAACCACACTGGGTGCTCCCCTCCATTGTAGGGTCCACCCTGTCCCATTTTGTGGATTCCCTTTTGTTTATGCATAACGTTAGGAGAGACAGGATCCACTTCTCCTCTCCCTCCCTCCCTTGTTATTTGTAAAGTTTAGACAGCGCACAGCTGTGGGAGCCCCTCCCAATAACAGCACACTTTTTGTTCAGGCGACACACATCACACTTCACACCAAACAACCCTCTACACCAACATGGAGGATGAACATGGACTGACGTTCAGTGAGGATGATATTGACAGAATTTTGGCCGCAGACAACCCTTTTGAAGGACTAAGCACTAATGACCCTGCCCCCACGGTAGGAGATTGGGATGAATTAACCAATGTACGGAAGGTACAGATAAGAGCCGCCCTCCACGGCCTACTGATGAGGGAATACTTAAGAAACAAACTGGCCCCTCAAGGCCTGTTAGTTAAAAATGAACTCTTCATCTTCCAGGATGATCTGACCTTTAAGAAAGCATGGTCACTGATCTCCTGGCACTGTACCAGAGACTGGCTAGTTTTGATAGTACAAACTGCTAGTCGTAAATCTCAAGAGTTAAAAACAGAGATACAAAGACTGGAGGTCCATTTGAAAGCATATATCTCACCAGCAGATCTTAAGAAAGGACTGGATGAACGTAATCAACAGATGGCAGATTTTGAGGCCACTTTAAAACAAAGCAAGTTCAACAAGTTCAAAAAAGATAAAGACCGCTTCACAGCTGAATGGGCTTACCCATACACAAAAGCGGACTATGTCTCTAATGGCAATACAAGTGATGCTGATTGCGTGAATTCAGATGGTAGTACAAGCAGTACTAACTCAGGGGGTTTCAGAAATAGAAGACAACAGAGGGGGGGTTATCGCCAACAAAGAACCCAGTTCCCCCGCCAAAGAGGGTGGAGAGGCTACCAAGTACCACCACCGTTTAACCCTTTCCAAGGCCAGTACCAAATGCCACAATACCAATACGGCCCTCCACAAATGGGACCTATGTACCGACAATGGATGGAAGGTCCAACCAGTGCACCACCTCAAAACCAGCAGCCTTTTTTATCCTGGGGCCCGGGATCCAACCCAACAGGGGCCGCAACAAGAGAGGGAACAATGTGACCTGGCAGCAAACGCCAGAACCAGATCCCCGAATGAACACCAGGAGCATGACAGCCAGCAGGGCGACAACGAGCAAGAGAGGGACCTAGTTATAAATACATCCCCCTGGCCCCTAACTGATGTACAGATACAAGTACTCAATAAAGGTCTAGGATATGTCCCTACAAACAAACCGGATATATTCCGTCTACATCAAGAGGTCCAGAACTTTGTCAGAACTATCAAATTAAAAGCTTTCTTTTACAACCAAGAACCCACGGTTGAGACATCTGACACAGGCTTGAAACCCAAATCATCCTTTACACCATTGGATCACCAACTCCCTGTAGAAGTTCTAGCTTTCGAAAAAGCAGTAATGCTGGAATTGAGCAGAATGGATACAAACCAAAGAGTGTTCCAGAACGTAAGCAAAAAAGAGAATGAAGCTATAAAAGAACTCTCTCAGAATAAACAAATAGTGATCAAACCCGCGGATAAGGGCGGGGCGGTTGTAATTCAAACAACCGCTGCATACGACCAGGAATGCAGAAGACTCCTCGCGGACAGGAGAAATTATCAGATTCTGACTGAGGACCCTACGGAGTCCATAAGAGTTCACATTGGGGCTATGACTGAGGAGGCCCTGGCCCACGACTGGCTTTCGAAAAAAGAGGCAGATTTTCTAACACAAAAAGATCCACGAATACCATATTTCTACACGATCCCTAAGGTACACAAGAACCTGCAAAATCCACCTGGTCGCCCGATTGTGTCCAGCATATCCTCAATACTTGAACCACTTTCCAAGTTTGCGGATGCATTCTTGAGACCTCTGGTTCAAGCCACAGATACTTACCTGAAGGACACCAAAGCTGTGCTCCAAATATTACAAGACCACCCTTTCGATCCCAATTCCCAGTTATTACTGAGCCTCGACGTGGAAAGCTTATATACGAGCCTCCCCCACGACGAGACCCTCCTCATCATTGAGGAGGTGTTACACAGCAAACAATGGGACTATCACACACCCCGTGGGGTAGTGATGGAATGTATCTCTATGGCCCTGACTAAGAACTTTTTTGAATACGAAGGAACCCTATACCTACAATGCCATGGTACCAGTATGGGCAGCACCTTTGCCCCGAGCCTGGCGGGTCTTTATGTACACCATCTGGAGGCCACTAAAATTCTGCACCCCAGCAACCCGTTCAGGAACAGGATCCTGTCCTGGAGACGCTACATCGATGACGTCCTGGTTATCTGGTCAGGGGATGGCCAAACAGTCACCGATTTCATGCATTGGATCAACACTCAGAACAACTTTCTTAAATTCACGCACCAGGTGTCCAATGCCTCTATGGTGTTTCTAGATCTAAACATTTACCATGAGGCGGGTTTTCTGAAAACTGAGACACACTTTAAACCTACAGCCAGGAACTGTCTCCTAAGGTACGATAGCTTCCATCCACGCCATCTAAGAGATAATCTGCCCTACAGACAGTTCCTACGCCTCCGACGGAACTGTAGCGATGTGGGAAAATATAAGTCCCAAGCCCTAGACCTAAGCAAGAAATTACAACAAAGGAAATATCCAGGAAGGATAATACAACAGGCAATGAAAAGGGCCCGCAACAACAACCGGGAAGCACTGTTAGAAGACAATCCCCCAAAAGAAGTGACACGGAATAGAACAGTCTGTGTAACAACATACAGTTCGGTCTCTAACCAAGTCTCCAAACTTGTTAATAAACATTGGCGTATCCTGACGAGTGGCAATCTGGAATTAGAGAAACCGCTGTTTGCCCACAGGAGAGGAAGAAACCTCAAGGATATTTTGGTACATACTAGACCTTGTACCCCAGTGACCGAACAGACGAGACTACGAGATCTCCACTGGCATCACCCGTGTGGCAACTGCAATAACTGTCACCTTACTGGAAAAAGTCTCAGCCTTGTATTTAGGAATGGCACCAGATGGGATCAACGTACTTTCACAAATTGCAACAGCAGAAACGTAATATATCTGATCACATGTCCCTGTGGAAAGGAATATGTAGGGATGACTACACGCCCTGTCAAAACCAGGATCAACGAACATAAAAGCAACGTGAGGTGCAAAAAACAGACCACCAAGATGGCATCACATTTCCTCGAGGCACAACACTGTGTGAACGAAATACATTGGACAGTGATTGAGCAACTTCCTTCTGACAAGGGCCTGTTCGAGAAGGAGCAGAGATGGGTTTTCCGTCTGGGCTCAGATGTGAATGGGCTTAATGACTCCATCCCATGGAGCCAATTACGTTGATGGAATGAAATCTATTGGTCTCTAGGACTCCAGCTAAATGTACCTTTACGTCCTATTACAATAGGCTTCAGCCCATTTAACTTTCATCTCATGGCCCCCCTTCCCACGCATATTCAACTATGTTGGGTAGAACTGAGGCGCATTAATCTGCTAAACCTCGGGTGTGTAACATTTACACCAGGCTAGAATGACCTACACAGTTCTTATATTAATTCCATCTAGGTAGCGCCACCAATAATAATTTCTATAAGTAAATTTATGGAAATATTTTTATACTTCTATCTCATGTCCCTCCCACTGGATGATAGAAGTAAGGCTCGTTAATTCCTCATACTGTTGGTTATCTGCCTTTACAACAAACTCTAAGAGCCTAGGATGTTCAGAGATATCTTTTATTCAAAGTGGCAACAACAATATAACCCCGACTTGCGCATGCGCTAAACAATCGGGCTGGTTTCAGTCAGAGACACTGCTATTGCACGCGCTTGTCTTCTTGCAATTCCCATCCCGTACGCATGCGCTTGAGGATGGCTCTCGCACTGCTGAGCCCTGCCTGAGACACTACCGCCGTATGCATGTACCGACGGGTAGTGTCCATGTCTTCACGCAGGCTCAGTTCAATCCTGGTCGCGCCCTGCTTTCTCGCGCAATACCGGGAAAACGATGGATACATATCCTTGTTTGGGCATCTCCCGTTTTCAATTTTGGGGCAATTATTCAATTACCTTGATAATATATAAACGCTAAACCTCCCATTGAACCGACACTTCGTCGGAGCCACGTTGACGGGAGGAAGTCGAGCAGGCTATGCTGTAACCGTAAGTTCAAATGTTGATACAGGGTGTCTCTTCCTACCTAGATCTGGGTCTAAGATCAGCAAATCTAACTACCTAAATGCTTAAACATTCTCTAGGTCGCCACAGTAGGCAGGACAGCTGACCCCCAATATCACGCATCGGGCTCATGAGGTTATTAAACTTGTGATCATAAGTAAGCCACACTTTTACTTACAGCATGCCTTATATTCCATAGTGTGATACCTGATGTCTTTTCAGAGACTAATAATGTGTGTCCCTGTCCATGTGTGTGTCTGTGTGTTTTTTATACGTTCTTTTACATTTTTTCTAGGGTTCCTGGACCGACACTGGGTTCTTTTTTACCCTGTAGTGTGATTCCACACCCATTGTGACAATATGGTTTATTCTGCCTTTTTGTTCCTTCACAGGTTCCTATTTCTCGCCAATTGGGCGCAACGAACTTGTATCAATTTGATAGGTACATTACACCTAGACTTATTTTTGTAGAGCACACTTTTAAATCTACATCCATGTGAGTAAGGTGGGGATACTTAGTGCATATCCTTGTCCTGAAGAAGGAGTTCTTTACTCCGAAACATGTTGACGACGCACTTGTGAGGTTGCCTTACCCTAACTAGTAAAGGCCGCCACCCCTGCACTTTTTAACAATACCAGCCGGGGTTTAAATAAAATATTTTTGTGTTAGCCCACGAGCCAGGTATTTTTTAAACCTTTCTCTTCACCTTCACTCACATTTTCCTACCCTCACACACGTTTACACATAGCTCACCTTAAAGTGCTCCTGCGTAGCCGTGAGTCGTAGCACGCCGCATTCCGTAGAGGTTTGCGAAGACCCCGATGATGAAGCATGACACCAAGGGGCCTCTTGGTGTGTGAGGGGTAGTTATGTATAGTCAGGCATGTTGGCATAGATGCACTGAGTATTAGGCATTTCATATGTAAAGCAGCTTTTTTAGCTGGGGGCGGAGTGGCTCCGGGAGGGAGGAGGACACGACTCCTCTTCCTCGCAGAGTGCAGAAGGGTAAACCCGAAAGCCTGGGTGCTTGCCCGGGTTTCACGGGCCATGAGTGTAGTTGTGCTGTTCGCCACTGCCGGCAAGAGATGGACACACAGACGCGCTGTGCGGCTCTTGTATGTGTAGACATGGGGGTGCCTGCGGGGTTTCAATGTGCTGTTCACCGCCCCAGACCTTGGCCCAGGGCAGCGTGTGCTCACCACGCATGTGTCCCTCCAAGTGTAACTCCTGATTTTAACATGCGGGGTGGGGGGGCATGAGCACAACGAGGAACAGCGGGGTGGGGGGCACGAGAACAACGAGGAACAGCGGGGTGGGGGGCACGAGCACAACGAGGAACAGCGGGGTTGGGGGAACGAGCACAACGAGGAACAGCGGGGTGGGGGGGCACGAGCACAATGAGGAACAGGAATAAACAAACAAACATATTAGATGACAAAAAGAGACAAAATGCTTACCTGCTCGCAAATCGCTACGTCCATCCTGGCAACAGAGACGGTACCAACTGCGCAAAAACAGCCCTGTTAAAAAAAAAAAAAAAAAAAGGGAAACACCTACAAAGGCCCACCTCTGAAAAAGAGACGGGGCTTAAAAAATGAGAAAGAAACGCCCATGAATCTGCTCAAGCCGGGGCTAGAACCGAGTGACGCCCCTCTCCTCCAATGGCTGGCCAGCATTTGCGAGGCCAGCCAATGTAGAAGAGGGGCGGGTTCAAGCCCCCATAGTGCCAAAACATAAAATCTCGGACTCCGCCCACTGCGTGGGACGCTAGTCCGAGACCTAAAAAGGGGGTCTGGGTCTCCCGAACTTTAGAAACTATCAGACTGCATATTTATGTAAACAGGGATCTAACTGGCTACTCCCCCAAGCAGACTATACCCCTGTCTGTTGGATATAGAATGATCGATCATTAATAACATGCCTCTTTCCGCTCTTCTAACAGCTGATGTCTCTGCTTTTCCTCACACAAAATACATTCTGCTCAATACTAAGAGGGCCCTGCTGAGATTGGAACGGGTCTCCAAAGAGAAAATCAAAATTAATAAATCCAACCTGGCCTCCTTATGGTACAACCCGAGCTTAAAGATAGATGGCAGGTCAATATACTGGGAACACTGGTCTAAAAACTGAGTAAATCTAGTCAAAAATCTCCTTACAGGTTCATTACCTCTACCCTTCTCTGACCTCCAGAACCGACATGGGCTTAAACCATTGGACTTTTATATATTCCTAAAACTCAAATCGCTCCTTTCATTACGTTCCATCACATCCTCTGACCCTTCGATAGCTGCCAAATTTAACACAACTCGTAAAGTCTGGACACACCGTCTCCAAAGTATATAAACTTCTTTTCTCCTAACTCACGACAATCACATAGAAAATGTGAGATGACATGGGAAAATGAAATCAACTCCAACAATACACCATTTGACTGGGAAAAGATTCATCTGACCCCATTTACTAACAAAATATCGCCTATACTCTCACAAACCAAGGTAATGTTAATAAATAGATCGTACTGGACACCAGAGAAAATTTTTAAGCTTAAACTCAGTGATAGCCCCACATGCGGGAACTGTAAATCTCACATAGGCAACTTGGCACATGCTCTTTTATTGCCCTTTCTTACAATCCTACTGGGACAAGATCTATAATTATATACACAAAACCTTTCACTTCTTACCGCCGAGAGATTTCTCCTACATTTTATTGGGGGCACGGGATCCTCAACTTGTAAACATACAGTATCTGCATTTGATGGACCTCATGCTCACTCTAGCATGTAAAGTCATTCTAAACAAATGGAAAAGTGCTACTGAAGTCTCCTTTAGAATGTGGCAGGACTGGCTATTCACCTTAAGAGGTGCCGATAATGAATCTCTCCATACTTCTCCATGGCGTAAATCGCACAGAAAACTGTGGAGATCCCTTGACTCATCGTACTCATGTCATGACTCTCCATAATTTCGCAATCACTGTTATGCCTAGAAAGCCTTATACTCGTTACAAATTGGGGTAAAACATTGCTTTTGCCATGCTGTGAATATTGGTTGTTCTGACCACTTATATATTATTGAACTTGCGCTCTGCAAAGAAGTTCTACTTGGCCCTGGAGCACAGTCATTATTTTATTATTATTGTGATTGTATTATTATTGTCATTATCATTATTTTATTTTAACTATAATCATTTTAGTATCACTTTTATGTTTAGCGTTACTATGATTATTACGGTCACCTTTTTATTGTATTATATTGCTTGTCTTTTTGTTTGTCCTCAATAAAAACGATTTGAAGTAAAAAAGCAACTTGTACATTTGCAATTTTTTCCTGTTTGTATCTCTTATGTAACTCATGTAAACCAAAGTCCTTATGTAACGCAACTGGTTCTTTTGTAAAGCGCTCCGACACCTTCGGGTAATGTTCGCGCTATATAAAATCGCATTAAATAAATAAAAATAAAACGATGCTCCTACCGACGCAACGGATATCAAATGGGCGTCTATGCTCCGGCTAATTACCCATAAGCATGTGGCACATCTCACAACCACAATTGAAACCACGCATCCTTAGATGCCCCGGACACGTAGTCCAAGCCCAACAGCACCTTACGCCCCAAATTAACAGCTGGTACCCAACATCGCAAACAGATACTTCCATCGGCACCGGCTGCAAAAGCTGAAGTCTAGCATCGTACCTGACACGGGGGTTGCTGGCCCCTCAGCTCCGGACCCACCAGCCCCTCAGAGCGCCGCTCCGCTGCTTCGCCGTTCTTGTTGCCACTTCACCAGTACCTGGCCTGGGTTAATCGTCCGTGCTTAGAAATAACAAGCCACTCCCAACCAGGTCACACTCCCTGCCCACTTCGAACCAGGCACCACCTACAGCTATTACAAATCATAGCAGCGCTATACGGACGCTACCCTCCGCTGAGCGTGTCTCCGCCCACTGCATGAGGCCACCCCGTATAACTGCTGTTTAACCGCCCCCCATCCAACGTCCAAATGGAAACACCCATTTCATCTCAAGCCACGCCTACTCACGGAGCTTTTCATCTCTCGTGCCCGCCTATCTCAGTCACAGGCCACGCCCATAGATTCACCGGGCTTAGGCTCCTCCTACTCACGCGCGCCACCTGCTTTGCGCATTCCTATTGGCTTCGGCACATCACTAGGTGCTCTCAGGGAGTGGCGAAATTGGGGTTTAAAGACCTTCCTTTTTTGGTGTTTTGCCACCGCGTCACAGTAGGGGCGAGGCATAGAAGCTTATTGAAGGATGCAATGAGAAGACAAAAGGACTGGAGCTGCTGTTAGTGCGGTTATGCTGCGGTAACGGTGATGTGGGAGGTCAAGGAGTGTGAGACCTTGGGATAGACCATGGTGCAAGCTGATTTGTCAAAAGTTATTGCAATTTTCTTTTGTTGCACTTTTATGTCGCGCTATCTCGACCGGAAGGTTGGAGGGCTTTACATGAGTAGCAGTTTCGTAACACAAGGGCATATTTATTTTTGGTAGGCATGGGGACATTCCGGGATTTGCCCAGAATCACAGAAGCCGACACCCAGACACAAAACCAGATACTCAAATCCAAAGTTCACATCTATGGCCGCTAACCACGTCGTTCCCATTCTTCTTACTACCCGTTATTTGTCATTTATGAAGCGACCTATACTGTCCCTGGACCATATACTTTGTTCTGTCAACCAAGGCCGGACTGCCCGTGGGCTGCCCGTACCTGTGCATTTGGCGGTTCTCCGAGGCTGTAAGGGGGGGGGGTTCGTTTTGTAGCAGGGTAGCAGAGTAGCAGTTTTAAAAGCCCTGTAAAGTTCCTTGTATACCAGATATTTTTGGGCAACAATAAAAGTGTCAAGTATGGTATTTAATGTACCTACTAGAGAGAGATGGGGTTAACATGCAGTAGCACAGAGAACTATGAACTGCCATCAAAGAGCTGCATGGTACAGTTTAGAAAGTTATGACTTTTCCCCCAGTCTTCCATTATCCTGGTTGTTGCCAAAAAAGGTTTGCTTGGGTAGATATGTATTCTTATTAATAAAGTCAACCCTAACCACTGTGTTATGTTCTGATCCCAAGTTTGTACTTTTCCAGAGCAAGCACTTTTAAAAAGTGCATACCAGTATGGATGGCATGTGAATCCTACTTTTTGCCTTATGTAACATTTTCTATACACTGATATACACAAATATGATTCAGTGTCTATATATACTTTATGATGTAAATTGCTACCATACCCTACACTGGTATGAACTGCTATAAAACAAAATACATGTGAGAGAGGGGCTCTCTATGGAGAGATGAGAGGCACTGTTGGAGGGTGATAGTGAAGAAATTATTTTAGAGCCCCATCAAAGATTGTTGTATCCTGGTGCACAGTAAGGGCACCATTTACTATGCTTTCAACACAAATACAATTGAATATATAATGACAAATGTGTTGTAGAATGCACCATTTTCCCCCAAATCTTTTTTTTGGGGCGGGAACATCTACAAAATCCCCCTTTGTAGTGGTCAGACTGGCTCACTGCAGTAGCTACGCTCTGTATGACGATACCAGCTGTCATAGGATAAGTAAGACCTGGGTTGGACCAAAGATTGACATGGGGTTGTTCTGGAAATTGCCTGGGGCTGATACTTCCTATACCATTTCAAAATATGACTGCTGGTGGCAGCTGTGATATAAACATAGCCTGTATATTACTGGTGCTAGGGCAAGATTGTCGCAAATAGGTACCAAATACAACTCAGAGGAAAATTTGGAGTGCCAGGGCCTAGGTACAAAAGGTGTCTCGGGAAAAGTTTTTTTTTGTTTTTTTGTAATCGCTTACAGTCACTGCATCTTATGTTATGTGTACACGAGGAGCAATTTCACTGACCTTGTCAGTAAACTGCTTCCCGTCCTGCACAGCTCTCCCTGGTAGCTGCTGCCCCTGCAGGTCCACTGACCCTTGTTGGTTGGTGTTCGAGGCCCTCCTCCATCCGCAGGCTGCGCCTCATCCCTGGTGGTATAGTGGGGAGTATCTTTGTTATGCTGCTGGTTTGCCTTTTGTCCTTTTGCTTTCTGCCTCTTTTCCCCCTCTGCCTTCTTTGCACTCCTGCTTACATTTTCTCTTTTCCCCCATTTTGCTCACTTTTTAAAACTTTGTCACTCTCTGTTTTCTGCGCATGCCCCTGTCGCTGCTTGACCCCACCCCTGTCCAGAGCCACACTTCCCGGCTCCCAGCTGTCCAGTCCTCCCCCTCACACTACTTAATGCGGCTGCTGAATGGCCACACCAAAAGCAAGCCCGTCTACGCCAGGACCACGCCCAGTGCCACGGACCTTCCACCGTTATGACGCCAGCACCTTCCTCGCCCTCATTACCGGACGTCATGCCACCTGTCAACTCACGTCGCTGAAGGACACCCAAGGAACTTTCTCCTGCCTAAACTGCAGCAGCACCCTCTCTCATCTCCGCACTCCAGCTCCTTCCGCTGCCGGATGTCCCTCAGTGCACCCGACCGGCTCAGCTGCATCCTCCTAAACACGCACTCCCTCCACAGACATGCCACTGAAATCTGGACCTCCTCAACTCCATCTCTGCTGACATCACCTTCCTCACGGAAACTTGGACAAACCCCAGTTCAGGCCCAGACATTGCCATTACTGACGGCTCCAAGATCACTCACTAGGACCGTACTGACCTCTGCCTTACCACCCACTCGGGTGACCCAACGACCACCATGGAACATCTCCACTTCCAGTTCGAGCCACCCTCTGCGGCAATCTAGCCTACAGACTTCCTAGCCCCTGCCCACCCTTCACCGATGCCATCATCGACTTTGTCGCAACGCAGGCTCTCTCATCTACTGATTACATACTACTCAGCATCCTCAATTTCCACCAGAACAACTCCAATGACCAGATCACAGCATCCCATCTGGAGAACCTCGTCAACATTGGACTCAGCAGCTAGTCACCCCTCCGACTCACGCAGCAGGACACATGCTCGACCTCTTATTCCCCGCCAGCGGAAACATCCCCTAAAGCCACATCTCCGAACCTACCACCACTGCGTTCGTTTCACCTTCACTAAACCCACCATATACTACCGCACCCACACCCCCGCCATAACTGGAACAAGGTCACCTATGAACATCTCACTGCCTCCCTCAACACATCCACACCACCAACATCCAAAGACGCCAATACCTCAGCACCCAACCTCCACGATGGATCTCCAACTGTTCCAACGCATTGACACCCCTCAAGAAAGCACCTGGCATGCAACACTTCAAGAAGGCCAGTTGGTTCACTGCTGCCCTCCACCAGTCCAGACGCACCTGTAGACGGCTCGAGAAGCGATGGAGGAACAACAAAACCCTGGAAGCCCACACAGCCTTCATAACAGCTGTCGCTGCGCACCACCTGCTTCGCAAAACTACAAAGAAACCAGCCCTCCGAGACAGATTCAAAGCCAAAACACACAACAACAAGGAACTCTTCCCCATTGTCAAGGAGTTCACCGAACACAACAGCGAGATCACAGAAGTCCCACCTTCCTAAGACCTCTGCAACAAACTCAGCACCTGCTTCCACCACAAGAACAAGCAGATCTATGACCACTTTGACACCCAAGACCCGCCCATCACTTCCGCTGTCATTACACTCGACAACGACGCCCGCCAACAGATCCTCCTCAACTGGGCCCGCTTCTTCTTCACCGATAGAACAAGGGCCCGAGGATAGCTGGTCCCCTGTTGTGGAAACTCAGGAACATCAAAGTTTCAACCATGTCTCAGCGACGCGTGGTGCGTGTGCTTTTGCACAGCTGAGACTGCCGTGTAAGTCTGTGGTGCTGTTTACTAATTCAAACTCCAATCTGACCTCCTGATCCTTCAGACCCAACTTCACCAGGCAATCCTTTTCTAATAATATATCTCTCAAAAGATGGATTCCTTCCATCTTGAAGTGTCTGTATAAAAGGAACCTGTTCAGATCCCTGAGATTTATTACAGTCTCCATCCCTTGTCTTTTTTTCTCCACAAAGAAAAGCATACTTGCGAAAACCCTGCATTCCCAGGACACCTCTTCGATAGCACCCTTTCCATCATGGGGTTCACCTCTTCTACCACCTTCTGCTGGTCTACAGACCAATGTAATTCTCTTGGTGGCAATGAATGAAGCGGTACCTCCTGGAACTCTAGCCGGACCCCTGAACGGTTTCCAGAACCCAAGGATCCTGAGTACTTGTTTTCCAAGCCTGGGAAAAGCCTGAGATGCCCCTCACTTTTATTAGGGAAGAATAAGTAGGAAAAATAATCGTACTCACTGTGAAAGTTGGATGAATCTTGTTCATGTGATTTGAAGACTCTTGCACATCCTCGCTGAGGGTAGATGGATGTCCGCTGCCTGTAGATCCGATCTCCAACTGAAGAACCAGACTAACTGGTGATCCAGGCATGAGGCAAACAGATCGACTGGGAACGGGCCCGCCTGCCTGAGATTAAGGAGAAAACCTGTGGCTAAAGTTTCTACAGACTCAAGTTGTGGAAGTGACAGGAGTACCAATCCACCCCTTTGTTCGCTTGGCTTTCAAGATACTCTGGTGTGACTGATCTGTCAGTACAGAGCTCTGGTCCTAAATCCATAGATTGTTTGCTCACCACGCCACCCCAGTTTGGACCTAGCCATATGGAAATCACTCTTGAACCTGCTCCCCATGGAAGCACTTGAGCCCCAACTGACAGACCAGGTCCTCCCTGGACCAGAAATAAGCATGCAAGGACCTGTTAGGGGGTATCACCCCTCATCAGCCAGTATAGCCTGAATCCAGTGGCATTGTGAGCACGGTACTCACGCCTGGGCATCCCGGTCCCACTTGGGGTGACAGTTGCAAAAACACAGTAGGGGTTAGTGCCAGAAGTTCTTTGCTAGATCAGACAGTGCCTTGGATCTTGTGCCCCCATGGTGATTGATATATCGCTCCAACAATACATTGTCCATCCTGAGGAGGACGCAGGACTGGATCTTGTCCATGGTTCAACAATGAACTGTGAAAGAGCCTGCAAGGACCTCCAAGCAATTGATATGTAACTTCTCTTCTTGTTGAGACTACATGAATCCTGTGGAGAACTCCCCACACCTTGTGCCCCAGCTTAATCTGCTGCTATTTGACTCAATGAATCGATTTGGGGAAGAACTAAAAATCGCTCTTCCCTTTCAAGCCTCCATTTGGGCAAGCCACCAGTCTATCTCCTCCTTTGCTCGTTGGGCAAGGGCACCGATTGGAAATACATGATGCCCCTCCATAGATGATACCCTTTGAGGCGTTGTAGGTCTCTATAGTGAAGCGTACCCTGAGAGATTGCTTTAATGGATGACGAATCCTTCAGTCCTAACATAGAATCAATTTTAAACATATGTTTCTCTTGCATGCAGCTTCTGTGATCCTGAACGCTCTGTTCTTTCTTCCTATTTCTGCCCTTCTTCTTCTGCCCCCTGTGATCTGAGAATATGTTCTTACTGTAACTCCCCAGGATAAGGTGTGAGATTGTTAGTGGGATATCGGTAAGATTTCCGGGTCCCTGACGTTCGAATAAGCTTCTGTTGCAGCATTGAATCATGTCTTCATGTGTGGTTCCTATGAAGGAGTTGACACCATTCTTATTCTGTTAGTGTGCTCTGTTGTTACTTCTGCTCCTCTGATTTGTGTTTTTCAGCACCAAATAACTTTCAAGTACTTGGTGTTCTTTGTTTAAGAAATAAAATCCAAATCAAATCTTAAAAATTCAGAAATGTAGGGCCCTTAGTAGCAGACATCTTTGTCCCAGCCATTTCATGGTGTTTAAACTCAGAATGTGGCCTGGTTGGAATGTGACCTGACTGGCTCATGTCAATCTATTCATGTTCACCCAGTACCTTGTCTTTAAATAAGATATAAGAACTGACTGGCGCACATCCTCGTTTACTGCAGGCAGCGTCTTAAAAATACTTTCGTGTTCATTTGTTCTAATTTGACCTGATCTGAATAATACTTCTGCATGATCTTGACAGTAGAGTACTCAACATTTCATTATCACTTTGCAGGACACTTCGCGCAAAGACACATCAGAAGAAATTTGTTGTAGCGAAGTTGTCCTATGAGGTGTAGCGCATTTGGGGGTTTAATTCTAAATCTCCCTACACTAGCTCAGACCATTTTAAAAGATATAACTCGATGATAGATTGAATTTATTGAGTGTGCTTACTATTCATACAGTATGTGAGTTGTAATCCCTTTACCACATCTTAAAGTAAGCTTTGACAGCTCTCTATTGCAACTTTTGAGAGACGTTTAGAAAATGAACAACTCTAGTATTCAAATTGAATAAAAAATTCTTAAACATTGAGACACCAATGGTAATATCTGTATCTACCTTGCATCATACCCAGTAACCACCTTCTGCCACAGGACCTGGCCCAGTGGGTAGGTTTTACCCATGGAAGTATGATACTTGAAATCTAATCTCAGCTTTGCTACTAAAAAGACTGGATTTTGAAGCTGGGCACAGCTGCAACACTGGGGTATTTCCCTCTGAAGGGCAGCTCCTTGACTTTGCCATCAGATTCACTGCCATCCCAGTTGTCCTCTAGTGGACTAGTGGGAAACATGGAACCAGGAGACACCAATTTTAGGTTGAGACTAGGCAGAATGTGCGCTGCTCTGCGAGGCATGCTGTATACGCCATAGCCTCTCTCCTGCTAGGCATTACTGTGTTTGGCTGCAACTTTCGTATTTCTTTTTAAGAAAGCTTCTGGCGGCAAAGCCTGCTCCCCTCATCTCCATTGTGATGCTTTTGCACTCCCTCCCACCCTCCAGTGGTGGAAGGGGACTGAACTATCTCCGTGCCTTTTGGCAGTGATGAGTGGGGTTAGTGCATAGAAAAAGTTATTTTAATTCCCTTAACCCTTACTTTTCCAAACCAGATGGTAACCCTGCACTTTGATTACAGCTCTTAGGCATGAGTGTTGTGCAAAGGTGTAAGCTATCAATTTCAAGGGAGAGACAACACCGACATTCCACCGAAAGTTATGTATATTAGGCCATGCTTGTTAGTCTTCCACCGCGTTTTTAAGTGGCAATAGGGGGTTGGGGGGGGTGGGGTGGGAGGGGGCGCGTCCGACCACCGGGAGGCCTGCCCCTCCCGGGGTGAAGTTTGGGCCGGGCGGCAGCCAGAGCCCAATTGGGCTTGTTGGGCTGCCTTGGGCTGGGGTGTATTTAGCCGGCCATCTTAGGTCACTGGCCACCATTTCGGTGGTATGGACACGACGGCCGGCTGGGGGACATAGTAGTGGGAATGTTTTTGTCGGTATCTTGTCTCTGTTGTGGTCTAGTGGCATTCGTGGTGTACAGCGTTCTTGCCAGCTGCGTAGCAGAGTCAGGATCCCCGTGTGACTGAGGTGCTACGCCTCTTAGAGGAAGCAGGCCACACGGATATGTTGCGGCCTGAAGTGAAGGTGAGGCCCCCCTGGCGGGCTGCGGGGCCGGGGTCGCGGTGGCAGTACTGGCTTGCGAGCCACCGCGAGCCCATAAGCGTGGCAATAAGGAGGCAGTGGGGGCGCCTGCACTGCTAACGCGGCCGCGCCGGTAAAGAGAAAACGTGGGGGGGCGGGGCGTGGCTCCGCTGCCCGCGCTGCAGTTTTGGGAGGGGGTTGGGGGGGCACCAGTAGGGGCAGTGGCAACAAGGAAGGTCCCGGGGACAGGGGGTGTCTGCAGGGCTGGGGGGCCACAATGAGTTTAGAAGCAGCTGAGGAGGGCCAGGTCGGGGGGGAAGGTGGGGGGGGCAGACCACGGAACAGGGGCCAGCGGCCGGTCCTCCCTGTTGTTGTTTAAGAGTGAGGAGGAGGTTGAGAACGTGAAGGGGGTGCAGGTAGACCGGGGGAGCGTGCGTGGCGGGAGGGCGGGGCCCGGGGAACAACAGGGGGGGCTAATAAGTCCTGGGGTAGGCATGGGGGGAGGGTGGTAGGTTACGTAGTGTGGCGCATGCAGGGCGGAGGGTGGGGGGCCAAACAGCAGGTACAGGGGAGGGCACGGGGGGTCCAAGGAGATGACATGAAGGAAGGGGATGCGCTGGGGGACGATGCTGTCCCTGGAGATAGGGGGCCGGTTGGAGAGAGCACCCGAGGGTTTGCCAGGCAGGTTGTCAGAGATGGATGGGTGGGGGAGGCCCTTGGAGACAGAGGCAGGGGGAGCAGGGGGAAGGGGGGCAGGGGGAGCCTGGTACGGCGGCGTGGGGTGGTCGATGACTTGGAATGGAGTGACGTGGAGGAGGGGGATGGGGGTTCTTGGGGGAGGGAGTTTGGGGCGCCCCCGGTCGGAAGGGGTAAGTTGGGGGCAGGGGGGGTCTACCCCATCGCGGCGAGGGGCATTCATCTGGTGCGCCGGGCCTAGGACGGGTAAGGGATGGTTACCGGGTCTCGGGGACTCTGGTTTCGGGGGTCCAGAGGGCAAGACTAACCCCGGCAGGTCAGCCTACACTTCTTTTTGACAGGAACGGCAGATGAGATTCTCGTGAGAGCTTCTTGCGGCTCCAAACCACAAAGAAGATGGTCCGGTTCTGCCTTATGCGGGCGGCCGTGCTCCCACGAGGGACCTACCAGCGGCACTGTATGGGAGGGGGGGTGACCACTCCCTGGTGGCCCAACCCCGATGGGTCGATGGGCTCAGGAGCCCTCTAGCACAGAGCGGGGCCCAAACAAACAGCATGCAGGGCAGCAGCAAGGGAGTGTTGACTTGGGAGAGCTACTGCGCACTTGCAGGGAGCGAGCGGGCTGGATCCCACAGAGAGCGGCATTCCTGATTTTCACTAGCGTGTACTGCAAGATGTACCTGACAAGTCTGTCGCATTGTTTAAATACATGGACGTCATCAGACGAGCCCAGGTCACGTACGGGGGTATGCATGGTCGCACTATGACGATGAATTTAGGGCACGGCTGGCCTGGGAGACGGAGGCTAAGTGGGGGGAAATAGACTCAGGCCTATACCAGCAAACCATGTGAGGGGCCAAGTTCGGGAAAACAATATACACAGCGAGCTGGCTACCGCTCACACCTCGCCCTTTTCTGAATCACGTCCCGGGGGGGGGGTATGCAGGGAACAATACTGGAGGCACAGTGGGAGTGTGCTGGGACTTTAACAAGGGCACGTGCACAAGGCAATTCTGCAAGTTTCGGCACGAATGCTCCAAGTGTGGCAGCGGGCAGGGACAATACCAGCTGATTCAGCACCTGTCAAGGCCAGAGGGTGCTTCGGTTAATGATTTCATAGCAGCCAAGCTATCATCAGTGCCCTACTCATCAGATGACGGGGCGCAGCAGTTAGTCGGGACGGTAGGGGCGGGCGCCCTAATGGCAAAATGCAACATAAAGTCGGTAACGGTTTGGAGATTATCGAGTGTAGAGCAAGATTTGGCACATTTCACAGATCACAGCGATATTGGATACATTGGGCATCTCGCAACAGACAAGGGAGTATTAGTGATCACCATCTCAGTGCTACAGCATCGGATGGTCTAAGGTTTGGTACCTTTAAGGACGATCACTTTATCAGCAAACAAGATTAGCCCCTGAGGAAGGAACCATCAGGTTCCAAAATGCATTGGGCAACACCTATGTAGACGTTAACTGTACAGCCAACATGTTGAACTATGTAATATGTACAAGAATGAAATTTGTACAAAAATCATTTGATTCATTGTAAATACGATGTATATAATCATGATGATTGGTTTATTGTAATGAAAAATGAACTATAAACTATAACAGTGAAACTGAAAAGAGCAATTAATTAATTTGTTTGAGAATATAATTGTTGTAACACACCTTGTGAACAGTGTGCGACTGTTGAAGGCTACACAGCTTGTAAGTAGTTGGGACTTTAACAAGGGCACGTGCACTAGGCAATGCTGCAAGTTTCGGCACGAATGCTCCAAGTGTGCAGGTCGACATCCAGTTGTGCGATGTTGTGGGATGGGAGGCAGCGGGCAGGGTCGGCAGTCCACTCGGGCAGGGCAGAAAATAGGGCGTAGGGGAGGACAGGGGAATTTGGGCAAAGGCTCATACTTCCATTATACAGGACCATCTGGAGGAGTTTTTGGCGTCCTATCCCCGGACCGAGGACGCAGTACTGTTGCAACATGGTTTTCAGGAGGGTGTCCGGCTGAGCTACGAGGGTCCGAGGGCCGCTAGGTGGGCTGAAAATGTGAAATCCACCAAGGCGTACGGCTTGGTGGTACGGGAACATTTTTTAAGTAAGTCCGGGAAGGGCGTTTGGCGGGACCCTTTCAGGATACCCCTTTTCGGGACCTGATCATTTCCCCTATCTAAATGGTACAGAAGAAGGAACCCGGACATTACCGGCTGATTCAGCACCTGTCAAGGCCAGAGGGTGCTTCGGTTAATGATTTCATAGCGGCCGAGCTATCATCAGTGCCCTACTCATCAGATGACGGGGCGCGGCAGTTAGTCGGGACGGTAGGGGCGGGCGCCCTAATGGCAAAATGCAACATAAAGTCGACATTACGACTGCTCCTGGTACACCCAGCCCAGAGGACTATCAGCTGTTGAGAATACAGTTTGAAGGGTCCATTTTCATGGACAAACCATTGCCAATAGGTTGTTTCATATCCTGTGCCTTGTTCGAGCTATTTAGTACATTCCTGCAGTGGGTTTTTTCGTGGCACGCTGGTAAAGAGACGGTGACATACTACCTGGATGACTTTTTCCTGGTGGGACTGCCTGGTTCTGCGGACTCTCAGCAACAGCTGGCTAGTTTTAAAGAGCTCATGGGCTACCTGGGTGTGCCCCTGGCGTCAGACAAAACACAAGGTCCCAGCATGGTGCTGGTATTTCTTGGTATAGAGCTTGATTCAGTGGCAATGGAAGCCCGTTTGCCCGGAGATAAGAAGGTGCAAATGCTGCTCTTGATTGACAGCCTGCTGGCAAAAAAGAAGGTGACAGTGCGGGAAGTGCAGGTACTCCTAGGACACCTACATTTTGTGTGCCAGTTGGTGCGGGCGGGGTGTACCTTTTGCAGGAGATTAGGGTTATCCTTGTCCGGTTTGATACTGCCGCACCATCATATGCGCTTGTCGGTGGGCACAAAGGAGGACCTGCGCATGTGGCGGCCATTTTTGGAGCACTTTCTTTTGAAAAAAAAATATTTTATTGATCTTCAAAAGTAATAACGATAGCTTCTCGCATCGACTGAGGTAACACACCTTTGTCATGTGCCTCCCCATACACAGCGAGGAGTTTAGGAGCCAGTTCCTCCACATACGTTTTGTAAAAGGCGGTCGTCAGACCGTCTGAACCTGGGGCCTTATCGAGAGGCAGGCTAGTGATAACATCTTTTACATCGGCAACTGAGAACGGTAGGTGCATATACTCTCTGTGTCTATCATTAAACCACACCAGCGTAACTGAATCCAGGAACTCCTGCATACCCTCCGGACACGCAGTTTGTGTAGCAGTGTAAAGGTTGGTATAAGACGAGGAGAACTCATTTAGGATATCTGAGGAGCCCCTGACAATTTCACCCTGTGGAGTTACAATTTCGGGGATAAAGGCAGAGGAGCTCGAAGCATACCAGCCAATGTTCTAGCCGGTCTTTCACCTTCCCCATACCTCCTGGCTTCTGCATATTTACCCAGGAATTTCACCTCCCTGTGCGCTTCCTCTTCATATTCCAGCAACTTAACCTTTAGCTCAGCCAAACGGGCGGCCTCCCCACCTGTCTGTATACGCATCTCCAGATCCTTAATCTGTGTCTACTACTCAAGGTTATCCTTATGGCCTTAAGGACCCCCGCCTGCCAGGAGATACATTGACCCCTGATGACCACCTTGAACGCTTCCCATAGTGAGGCCACGGTATCAACGGTCTCCGTGTTAAGTGTGAAGTAATCAGTAATTTCAGTACGTATTTATTCTTTAAATGCCTCATCTAAAAGCGCCTGTGGGGGCAGTCTCCAGAAAAACGCCCTTCGTGTAGTGTTGGGCAGGGAGAGAGTCAGCAGGCATAGCGAGTGGTCCGATATGGTTCTTGACAAGTGCCTAATGTCCACCACCCAGCTGGCCATATCTTTCGTCATTAACCAATAGTCTAGCCTAGACCAGGCTTTATGGTGTTCTGAAAAGCACGTATCCTCTTAAGTCAGTGGGTTGCGAAGCCTCCATACGTCCACCATTTCCCCCTCTTCTAATAGGGCGTTTAAAACTTTACTATTTATTTATAAAGTTTTATATAGCTGCAGGGTGGTGCTTCCTAGCCGTACCATGTCTGTGGTGCAGCCCGTGGCCCTAACTTTAGCCCAGATGTCCTGAAAGAACCCAGGTGAATCTGTATTGAGGCCATATAACACTATGACCGTCTGTAAAGTGCCGCCTAAATAACCCAGGAGTATTACGTAACGGCCATCAGGGTCCGTATACACCTCCCTCTCCTCCAGTCTATGCCTTGTTGCACCAGCACTGCTACTCCCCTAGAGAAGTTCGAGTGCACTGACTCATATGATGAGCCTCAGTGGCTATGTCTGAGTTTTGCTGAGTGTTGGGATCGGAGGTGAGTCTCCTGTATCAGGCATATATCTATATTGTGTCGTGTAAGGTATGCATGAACTAACCTCGTCTTTCTACTGTCATTAAGGCCTTGTATGTTCCATGTTAAACAATTCACCTTAGTCTTGTGATCGTCAGTAAATATACATGTGTGTAACCGCTTCGCTCCATCTGAAACAAAAGTTTGCCAGTCCTATTCTTCAGTGGCCATACACCAAACAAACAACTCCAAACCAAACCCTACCCATGCACCCCCACCCACATCAACCCCCAATCAGGTTGAGGCAGTACCCCCAGAAAAGACTTAAAACAGAATACTTCAGGAACATTTTCCATGGAGACGTATGAGTACCGGCACACTTTCCTACCGTGGCAGGGTGGCCGAGAAACTGGAAGAGACTGAACCTGCAATACAGTTAACCCAACAGTACATGCGGTCGTATGGCAGCATTTACTTACACCATCCCTCAACTTGTAGTTACAATCTGACATCTCTCCCCTAACTGCCCCATCCAACTGGGCTAAACAAGCAGAAAGGGTGTAAGTGCAACTGGAGCACACCATATATAGTGCTGTAGCTCGTGACAACTTATTATGGCAATAAAACATGTCAATACAGTGGTGGTTTACGTAGGAAAACAAAAAATGGCCCTCAAATCCCAACTATAAAGAATAACATTCCCCAGATTTGCAAGCTGTGGTGTAGAGAAAAAAACAGTTACATAAAAATAAGATTATTCATCATTCAGTCATTATCACTTAGCTGCCGTTCTGTCGCTTCTGCTGATCCCAGGCCGTTCTTATTACGCTTACCACCCACATGCTTGGCAAATTTCAGAGCGGATTTGGCGTCTGTGAAAAAATTTGCGGAGCCGTCATAAGAGACTTTGAGCATGGTATCTGTGCCTGCAATAGGATCTTTTTAGCCGGCAAGAATTCTCTTCTGGCAGCCTGCACTGCTGGGGTGAAGTCAGGGTAGAAGGCGACTTGGTTCCCCTGGTGCGTTATTGTTCCCATCGTGCAAGCCTGTTGCAGCACCACATCCCGATCCTGATAGTTCAAACTTCTCGCCAATATGGGCCATGGAGGAGCCCCCGCAGCAAAGACTGGTGATAGATGTGCGACGAACAGGTCCCTGAGCAGATCCGTCACGTAGACTTCCATCCTCATGAATGCCGTTGTCTCCGAAATCCCAGTGATGCGTTGGTTGTTTCGACGCGACATGGCCTCCAAATCCTCATTTTTAGCACGGATCACGTTGAGGAGTCTGTCCATCTGAGACATTTGGTCCTTGGTTTCCACCTGAAATTCGTGTAGGGTGGTATGTTTATTTTCTAAGACATCTAGCCTGTGCTCATGTACCCCAACCTGTGTTTTCACTGATTCCATTTGCGTTGTCAGGGTATTTAATTTGGTGTCAATGGTGCGCAGGCTAGAGCGCATCTCCAACATGAGCGCACGCAGGTCTTCGCCCTAATCTTCCTGCTGACCATCAGCGGACCCCCCTGCGATGGTCTCTGTGTCTGATTCCTGTTGTATGGTGGAACGGCGCTGTTCAAAGCTAAGCTTGGCTGTTTAGCGTCTTGTTTGCCACGGTCAAGCAGTATGGTCAACCCTTCTGTGCACTGTGTGCTCCCAGCGGGCACATGTCCTCCGCAGGAGCCGCAGACCACCCACACAAAATACAATTCCACAAAGTCTCAGGGTGTCGGGTATATAGTAGGCCTCCCCGATTTTCGCAACAAATACAGTCCCAAAGTCCTAGAGCATGGGTCTCACCTCCAGGCACTAGCAGCTTCCAAGAGCTCTCCCAAGCCCAAATATCACGCCAGGGACATGTGATTCGTTTTTGGAGCACTTTATAGGTATTCCAATTGCAACCTCAGAAGAATGGGAATGGGACATTACCATCTACTCGGATGCGGCAGTGGCGGGAGGTGTTGGACTCTGCTGGCAAGGGAGGTGGTGTGGCAAGGGAGGTGGTGTGCCAAAGAATGGGGATCGCACTGGAAGGATGGGGGAGGAGCATTGCCTTTCTGGAATTGTTTCCACTAGTGGTGGCTGTGTCTGTGTGGGACCGGGAGCTTGCGCACAACAGTGATTTTCAAGTTGGACAATATGTCTGTAGTGCAGGTTGTGAACAGGCAGTCAGCCAGGGACACTCAGGTTCTCAAGTTGTTGAGGGTGTTTGTGCTGCGATGTTTGGAGCATGATATCTTGTTTCAAGCCAGACATGTGCTGGGGGTCGACAATGACACGGCGGACGCCCACACAGCCATTGCGGGACAAATGGGCGGTTACACGAGGGAGGGGATGGTCTGACAAGGAGTGGACTATGGTATTGGCCGGCCCTGTAAACATCCCACGTAATTCACGCTTCAAAATAATACAGTTTTATATCCTACACCAGGCATATCTGTCACCATATAAGATTAACAGGTATTTCACGACTACCACCGCTAGCAGCCCCCAATGCACCCTGGTTGGCGCGGACATTTTACACATGCTCTGGAATTGCCCCACTCTTGCTACGTATTGGAATGAGGTGACGACCCTGCTAACGCAAAGCGCTGGCGCAGGCCTACCCTATACATGGGAAGCATGCATCCTGGGGTTGTATAAAAGGACTTAACTGAATAAAGTGCCGGCCAGATTCTGGGACCTAGGGCTCATCACTGCCAAACGCATGCTCACCAAACATTGGAAGAAGGGTGAACCTCCGCTCACTAAATATTGGTGTACTTCCTTTACTAACTGGGCGAGGGCTGAAAGCATCACACTACACCGAGAAGAAACTGCAGGTTTAAGGAAGTTCCCAATCGCGCAATTCTGGGATGATACCCTGAGATCCTTTCAACAGGCAAGCTTGGCTCAAGGGCTCACTTAGGAGATAGCGCACTAGAGGAGACACATGCTATGAGATGAGACACTGCCATACAGCTAGGCTGTGCTGTCCCCCTGGCACCTACAAGCCCCAAGAGTTAACACCACGGCTCCTCCTGGTTGGTGATAGATCAACCCCCCCCTGTTCCATTGAGCGACGATTACAACGCACTCCTGCCACACTGATCACGGACCCGTACACTCACCTTCACGGCTGCACACTGACCCACCTCACGACACTGTACACCTAATGACACGTCCTATCCCCCATTTTTTCTTTCCACCCCACTCAGCGATCACTCCGTGGTACCTGAGACCCTATCCTTTTTTCCCTGTTTTGTCCTGTTTGACCTCTTGTCCCCGATGGGGTCTTGTTTGGACGTTACTGTGGCAGATTCCACTGCCATATTTGTTATAATGTTGAATATGCGGATTTGGAGAACTGACCACATCCGATATTCGGTACTCCTGATCACACACCGCACCTAGTGCTACCACACGTTGCAAATCAGGAATTAGGTAAACACGGAACAGAGCCACAAGTACATGCCACCTCCCACTGAACTTTACTCCACGATGCCCTAAGGTAGCATTGCCACGCGTGCAGAATGCTATTACACCCATTGCAGTTAGGTTATCTATTAATGTTGTCATAGCCTTTCTAATATGAGATCTGGTACGCATAGCAACTGTTTTGATGAGTGCTGCCATTGTACTACCTGGTTGCACCTCTTTTATGTGCAAATGTACGCGAAATACTCCCTATCCTTTTATATTGGCATTGTATATCTGTGTATCAACCAACTGTTTACATAAACCAATAAAAAATATATTCAAACAAAAAAAATGACACGGCGGACGCTTTGTCTCGTTCACAGTGGCAGAGGTTCCATGGGTTAGCCATGGAAGCGGACGAAGGCAGGACACGGGTACTAGCAGGGATATGGTCTGTGGGAGAGAAAGGGTCGTTCAGTGAGCAGACTTGGGGGATTTCCTTGACAGTGGCGCAACTTGCCATGACAAGCACTGGGTAAGGGAAGAACAGGTAGTACAATTTA
Organism: Lissotriton helveticus; assembly: GCF_964261635.1. NCBI lineage: Eukaryota > Metazoa > Chordata > Amphibia > Caudata > Salamandridae > Lissotriton > Lissotriton helveticus. Next base: position 618,756,096 of record NC_136061.1, on the reverse strand, counting down.
TTCTGTCCATGATTGACAAAGGTTTGTCCAAAGTGACGATTGCAGGAAAATTGTCGGCCATAGCATTCATGGGAAAATTGTGGTGGGGGTACGTGCCATCAGCGGGGGAATTGGGCACACGCCTAATCGAAGGCTGGTCTCGGGAAAGGGGTAGCAGATCCCAGCAGAGGAGGCCCATTACGGTTGGTATACTGGTCGGCTTAACGCGGCTTATGCCGCAGGTATGCCGCAATGCCAAAGAAGCGGTTCTGTTCTCCACGTTAATGTTGTGGATGTATTTCGGAGCCTTCCGGGTTTTGGAGCTCCTGGTGCTAGGGGAACATTCTAATGAATGGTGGAATACATTACTACAATATCTCCCTTCTTTACAGCACACAAGATATAAACATTAAAACCAGAAAAAGTAAAGAAAAGAGAAACAAAGAAGCAAAAACACCAGATCCAAAGAAATATTAGGAAAAACAACAAGCTAAATACAATATAATAAATATATCCAGAGAAAGGATATAAAAACATTTACATAGAAAAGTATCCATGTAGATTACACATTCAAACGTTTCGGTGGAACTCTTCTCTGACTACTTTTCCGCATAGAAGGAGATTGAACAAGACTTTTGTCAATATCAGAACCAGAAGCTCCCTGGATAGACTTTTTCAAAGAACGTTCAGAACCGACTTCCAGTCCCATTTGATGTACAACAAGATCAGGAATTCTGTAAATCCTTGAGATATTCCACCAACTCTTGCCATTGACTCTGAATGCATATTGAGAAATAGCATCTACACGAACAGGTGGACCAAATTCAGACAAACCCGTAGGCACATTGGGAGGAATCTTAATTTTTACCCAATCTCCGACCTTGATTTTCGAATCCTATTCCTTCTTATCCAAAACAAATTTGGAGCGAACAGAAAGAGAAGATTTACTACATTCACCACCGCATCTAGGTTTGGAAATCTCACCAACACTTTCCGCATCAAACAAAGAAGTAGATACTTTGGAGAAGAAACCCCATCGCCTCATCCAAGCAGGACACATACCAAAAGTGGCCACTCTCCCTCACAGCAATTCGAAAGGACTCTTCCCCACAACCGCACACGGAGTGGTACGGTGAGCCCACAACATGCTCTGAACATCTTCTCTTACCTCCACCTTGTTGGATACCGCCCACTGAACACGCTCAACCAAAATTCAGTTTATGCGCTCAATAAAACCATTTGCCTGAGGGTGATAAAGAGCGACTCGAAGGTGAACAATGCCAGATTGACGAACAAAATGGGACATCTCCTTTGAGACAGATTGGACCCCATTATCTGACACTATTTCTTAAGGAAATCCTTCCCTGGCAAAAAGACTTTCAAAAAAATCTAATGACTTCATGAGTGTTTGGATCAACCATAAAGTGCACCTCCCACCATTTACTATATTATTCTGCAACCACCAAGGCAAACTTATACTTGTTAGGTAACGCATTAAAAGGTCCAACAAAATCAACGGCCAACTTCATCCAAGGTCCAGAAGGAAGCTCCACCACTAGTTTAGGAGGAGTAACAGTTTTAACCACCTTGTCACTTGAGCAACAAATAACACAGCTTTTGACCGCATTTTCAATTTGACGGTCCATGGATGGCCACCAATAGACAGCCCGAATTCTGCGTTTGGTGCTAGTCTGTCCAAGATGACCTTCATGTCTGGCATCAACAATACAATCTCTGAAACACACCGGAGGCACAAACTTGTCACCACTTAAGATCATTTCACCACCCTCAAGTGAAAGTTCATCAGCAACCTTCGTAAATGGCAGGCGTTCACCATCAAGGTGTTTTTCTTTGGGCCATTCTTGAATAATTAAATTCTTAACCTCCCTGAGTGTAGAATCAGAATCCAAAGCATCAAACCATTCTTTTTCATTAAAAAATCTAACATTGTAAACATCCACAGCTGCAATTAAACACTCCTCATCTTCATTACACCCAGGAAAATCAGACTCACAACATGGTAATGGTCATCTAGAGAGAAAATCAGGTCTAATATTTCTTCCACCAGGAATGTAGTCGACAAGGAAATTGTACTGAAGCAATTTAGAACTCAATCTGGCTATCCAGGGGGTATGTTCCTTTACCATGACTCAATTCAAAATGGGAATAAGAGGCTTATGGTCAGTCAACAGCTTGAATGTCCTGCCCCACAAAAAGTTCTTGAATCTCTCCACCCCCCAACAACAAGCTAAGAGCTCTCTCTCAATTACAGAGTAGTTTTTTCACTTGGACGCAAAGAACGGGATGCGAACCCAACAGTGCTCAACACCTTGCTTGATTTGTGTTATCATTCCACCAAGTCTGGGTCTACCGCCTAGGGACTCATAAACAGAGCCTAAACAATGATATTCCTTGGGCCACAGTATTAAAACCCTAAGACTTAATGGGTCTAACCTACATCCATCTTCTAGCCCACTCTTTTCGCTGGTGGTCCTTATGTTCATTAACAAATATCCCTACTGTGCCAGTTCCAATCCCTATCAGCAGTATGCTGCCCCGATTCAGGGTGAATTACTCCTCTAGAATTGGGCTCTAGCTATTTACAAAGCCTGACACCTGCTCGATAGAAGCGCCAAGTTGGGCATCAAATTTAAACCCAGTTTATTTATTTATCGCCCTGGCAATCTCATGAGTAAACCGCATCAGATGACATTTCTTTTCTTTTGCCTCAGAGTTTCTCCTCTTCCCATTGACCCTTATGACTTTCTTCTACAACGTGCTTCCTGGCTTTATGCCAAGTACGTTAACTACAGTTCTTTAACAATTGTTGTATTCTTTAACAATTGTAGTATTTGCTAGCTCCACCTTTCCCTGCCAGCCAGAACTTTTTTCATTGCCAGCAGTGTGCAATGCATCACGTCGCTGTTAACTTCAGCGCTCGTTGATTGTGAATAAAGTTTTTTCAATCCTTCTAGGCAGCAGTCTAGCCTTTTTACACTACCAGCACTTTCCTCACCAATACGCGCCCCGTGATTGGCGGTTGAGGCACGCCTATACGCTGTGACGTATATGGCCGCGCCCACCGCATCCGCGAGGACGAGCTAGACTGCCTGGATTTCACCTACCATAAATACCGCGGCCAGACTGGACCTCGCATCGACGGGGTCCGGTCACTGAGGGTCACACACAGTTACCAAGCAAGTGCCTGGCGACGCGGGCGTGAGTCTATTCTACGGATCTTAAGCTAAGGATCCAATGCTACTAGCAAGCTCTATACTCACCCTGAGACCCCTCCTCCTTTCCCCTTTTCGGTTTCCGTCGCAGGGTGTGCCATTTTTACCACCACCCCCCTGCCGAGAACCATGGTGTGAGGATTTCTCACATCAAACGTGAGATTTTATTTACGTATTTGTTTATAATTTGTTCTGACTTTGTGCATGTGTAGATATGGTTGGTGTCACGCCGCAGTGGCTCACTGGCCATTTTTGGCCATTTGATCTTTCTCCAGACACAACTTTTATCGCTAAACGCCCTAGCTGGCGTGCAGGTGTTTTAATAATTCATGAACAACACTCGCCTAAACCGTGCACACTGACTAGCCATACCATTCCGGCTAGCAATACCTCCACTCATAAGATATTGAGTATTGGGTAAAAAGCAATCTACTATATCAACCCAAGCACAAATGCACCGCATTGAGAGCAGGGTATATATTTTTTAGCAAACCAACTGCACAAGATCGAAACTAATTGTGTGTCTTGTCTCTTTTTTCTGTGTTTGTTATTGTCATTGTCATTTTCCTTTACAGGTGCAACTGGTTCGTCTAAATTAGAGGCTAACCAACCCCCCTTTTTACTTCTAATTGCACTTTTTACATTTTTCACTTTCATGTCCTCAGGTCAGGGTGGGCCTTAGCGCGCCCATACTGCCGAGGTACAACTCTTAGGTCCTGACCTATGCCAGGTAACTAACACCACAATGGCAGAAACATGTTGACCCCCCTTAAGAGGAAGTAGCCGAACAATTTATTTGGCCCCCTTCCCACACCTTGTTTTTAATATGTCTGATTGGCCACCCTATATAAAAAATTCATGACTCAAACTAAACAATTTTAAGTAAATCACACTATCACCCTTCCACCCCTTCACAAAAAACCAGCTCCGCAGTAACTCTGGCGTCGAAGCACACCGGGGTGGCACTCGGTCTCTCCCGGTGGGGCCCGATGATGATGCATGTCACCAACCAGGTTGGTGAGTGAGGGCCTTCTATACAAATCTAAATAGATTTATATATCTTTCCCCATGCTCCCTCTCTTGATGTTTTAGTAGTCACACTCTTTTGTTGTTTATACTACATATTGGGGGACCAAGGGTGTGTTCTCTATAATATCCCTCTCTCTCCTGTTGATTATGAGTATCTAGCAGCGCACAGCTGTGAGAGTACAATTGAGGCAGAACATCCTGTCTGACCCTCCATTTTTTTTAAAAATAACACTTTTTTCTCACATAATGGCGAACCTGGGACTCACATACTCTGAGTCGGAGGTAGATGCCATTCTAGCTGACCCTTCCCTTTTTGATGACCCTTCTATTTCCCAGGCCATCGCCCACACCACAGAGTGGCAGAAATTGACTGAGCAAAAACGTGAAAGGATTCGGACCATTTTACATGGGACCATACTCAAAGAATACCTCCGGACTAACACAGCACCAAGAGGACTCCTGGTGACAAATGCCCCCCGAATCTTTATGAATGATGCAACCTTCTGTAAAGAGTGGCCAATGATAGCATGGCACTGCACATGCGATTGGTTAGTGCTGATTATAAAAACTGCGCTACGCCTATCAGAAGCCCTGATGGTGGAAATACAGCAGACTGAGACACATTTTAAAACCACACTGACGAGTTACAAGAAAAAACTCGAAGAAATTAACAAAGAGATAACTGAATACAAGGACAATTTAATGCAATCAAAAGTGACCAAATTCCAAAAAGACCTTAAAAAATTTGATTTTAACAAGGTCTATCCCTATGCTGACCCAACCTATACACCACCTACAAAGAATACCAGCAACTCTGACTACTCGGATGGCAATTCATCCAATAGTAGCGGGTCAACCGGTGGTAGCTATAGACAGAGACGAGGAACAAGGGGCAGATATGGACACAATAATCAACAGCCAAGGTGGCCCCCGTTCTCCACACCTGGGGGTGGACCGCCACCCATGCACTTCCATCAACCGCCCTTTCCAATGATGGGCTGGAATCCAGCATATATGCAACCACCACATCTCCAACAAAATCAATACCAAACGCCTTTTTAAGAGAGGGGCTGGAGAGGAAGAGGCAAGAGAAGAGGACCAAACCAAGTCACATAGGAAACAGAGGACTCAGTGGGCAACAACACCCGCAGCAAGGCACCACTACCAAGCACAAGTTCACAGTAAGTCTGATCACTAATCTTTCAGATAAAGGCCTTTCTCCTGTAGAAACCCAAGTCCTAGAAAAGGGTCTTGGCTTCGTCCCTCCACCCAGACCAGACAAATCCAAACTGCATTGTGAGCTATCAGACTTTTTCAGAAAATTGAAGTTAAAGGCCTTCTTTGAGGGAAAAGAAGACACCACAACACCAACTGCAAAAGGCGACACCAGCCTGAGATTAAAATCTGGTTTCACACCACCGCCCTACACAGTGCCTGCGGAGATATTAGCTTTTGAACAAGCGGTTTTCCGTGATATTGAAACTTGCCAAGAACCTACCACCTTCAAAAACTTCAGTGCACTAGAATACCAAGCCCTTCAGGACCTGCAGAATAATAAAGATATCACTCTGAAGCCAGCCGACAAAGGGGGTGGTATAGTCATCTTGAACACCAAGGATTATGACAAAATCTGTTGTAACCTCCTAGATGATAGGAAGAACTACACCCCACTCAGGAAAGATCCATCACCAGAGCTTAAAACACGTATCAGTAACTTGGTCAAAGAAGCTGAAGAGAATGGTCACATATCGAAACACGGCTAGCAATACCTCCACTCATAAGATAATGAATATTGGGTACAAAGCAACCTACTATATCAGCCCGAGCACAAATGCACCGCATTGAGAGCATGGTATATATTTTTAACAAACCAACTGAGCAAGATCGAAACTAATTGTGTGTCTTCTAATTGCACTTTTTACACTATCACGTCTCAGGTCAGGGTGGGCCTTAGCGCGCCCATACCGCTGAGGTACAACTCTTAGGTCCTGACAAATGCCAGGTAACTAACAACACGATGGCAGAAACATGTTGACCCCACTTAAGAGGAAGTAGCCGAACAATTTATTTGGCCCCCTTCCCACACCTTGTTGTTAATATGTCTGATTGGCCACCCAATAAAAAAAATTTGTGACACAATCTAGACAATTTTAAGTAAATCACGCTATTACCCTTCCCCCCTTCACAAAAAACCAGCTCCGCAGTAACTCTGGTGTCGAAGCACAACGGGGAGGCACTCGGTCTCTCCCGGTGAGGCCCTATGATGAAGCATGTCACCAACCAGGTTGGTGAGTGAGGGCCTTCTATACAAATCTAAATAGATCTATATATCTTTCCCCATGCTCCCTCTCTTGATCTTTTAGTAGTCACACTCTTTTATTGTTTATATTATCATTCCAACAAGACCATCCAAACTAGCCTCAACTGAGACAATGCTTTGCAAAGAAGGATCAAAAGGAGTTACAATTTTACAAGCACCAACCTCAACCTCTGTTCAAATTCACCTTGACACACTTGATCCCACATAAAGGTTGCTCTCTTTTTAAGAAGTTCACGTAAATGAACAGTCTTAGCAGCAAAATTGGAGATAAATTTAGAATAAAATTCACACATCCCCAAAAACGATGACACTTGTTCCTTTGATGTAATTGTTAAGGCTCCATGTCCTAAATCAATCAACCCCTCTCTTGGAAGAATTCATTCACCAGAAATAAGATGGCCTAAATATTCAATGGACTCAACACCAAATACACATTTAATCTTGTTAGCATCAATCCCCTTCTCATGTAACCTGCTCAAAACTTCGGTAAGATTCTTGTCATGTGAAGTCTTAAATTTTCCTGGTACCAGAATATCATCCTGGAAAAAAAAGTGTCTTCAATTCCCATCAATACTTTTTCCATAACACACTGAAACATCGAAGCCGCCGAGGCAAGCCTGAAAGACATCCTTTTGAACTGAAACGTTCCAACAGGGGAAACAAAAACAGCCAGATGTTTGATTTATCTTCGGCGTACCATCAGGTTGAGCTGGATTCATCTTCCAATCTTTGAAAAACACTTTGAAGCTGCAAATTTGGGGACTTAACCATAATGATGATTCCACAGGCTCAATGACACCCGACTCACACATTCTCTTAAGTACCTCTGCTAAATCATCTCTAACCCTGAATGGTACATTACGCAACTTGTGTTTCACAGGAACTGCTTGATCCTTCACCTTGATAAGATGTTTAAACCCTTTAATCAGTCCAAGGTTGTCATCAAACACACTACTGAACTTGATAGCCCAAGGAGATGAACCATCATTATGTACCCCATCATCGACCACAGACACAGGTTCCTTTGTCCCAGGACTAGGAGTCATTCCAAATAACCCTTGGTGATACCACCTTAAAATGTTCAATCTTTTTTTGCAACATACACTTTTCCAGTGATACATCTCTCTTTGAACATCAAACTACTCACAAAAAAGCTTTCAACTCAATTCTCCTGCCCTCATACAAGACAGGATTTCTGCCTGGAGATTCTAGACACTTATCAGTCCACACAGACTCAAACAGTTCCTTCGTGGTCATCGTTATCCGCGCACCCGAATCAACAAGTAATTTTAAAGTTTTCCCATCAACAATGACATCAACAATAGGATCTACACAGTCTTCACAATCATCCTTGACTACTAACATTAACTCACTCATAGAACTTACCACATCCACAGATGTGTCACTTATCATTGTCAACCCATACCGCATTGACATTACTTCTGGAGATGAATTCCTAGCAGGGCACACACGCAAGTTGTGAAAATGTGAACGGAAACCGCACTTTGGACACAGATTTCTTTGTTGACTCATTTTTTTTCTTGCTTGACAAAAGGTAACCTACTCCCTTTTTGTTCAGAGGTTTGTTTTTCCCCAAAATCCTTCCCTTCTTTGATCACTCCCACAGCAGTTTTGTCTGGTTTCAACTCTTTAGAAGCCATATGGGATAACTCTATACCTTTAACAATAGAAATAGTTACTTGTAATGAGGGTTTTTTTTAATGTTAGGAGCTTTTCTTGTACTTTTTTATCCCTACAACGTACCACAATTTGTTCACTGATCAGTTGCGAAGTAAACTGTTCAAACTCACCCTCAGAGGCCAAAATGTGCAGCGAAGCCAGATACGATACAATACTTTCACCTGTTTCTTGCTTTCTGGTAAAGAATTTGTGCTTAGCCACAACTAAACTACTCTCAACGTCAAATTGTTTTTCTAACAGCGACAGCCTGGTCAAATTCATTAAGAGGCTCCTCATCCTCCTGCACTTCAAGTGGGGGTAAATGTTCTAGAACAGCTTGTACTTCAAGGCCAAGATTGTGCTCTAAAATATATTTTTTACGTTCCGCTCTAAATCTAATACTACCAATAGCTCCTAAATATTTTGTAAAGGCCCTATACCATACTTTCCACCTTACTGGTGGGTCCCCTGGAAGCTGTAAAAAAGGAGGGGGAGCTTGTACACTCTGCATGTTGATTAAATGGATAAACACTGTGAAACAGCAAAAGTTGTAACTCCTAAGAAAAACAGTGCAAATGCAAAATGTACACAAATCAACAATTTGTGAATTAACTACCACCCCCTTTTTCAACAAGATAACATTTCCCCCTTTTTTTTAATGGAAAGTGTTGGAAAGGCGACCCCGGGGGAGGCAGAAGATGTCTGACTGACCACCCCTAGGTCCACCTCTCCGTCAAGAAGTAGCCGAGCGTTACTGAGAGGCCTCCGGGGGGAGGGCCCTCTCCTAGGATCGTACAGCAGAGTAACCACAACACTACAAATGGACACCACACCAGAGGTCGAGTTCGTAAGCTTTATCAGGAAATAAAGGCTGCTGGGTCTCAGCGCTAGGTACAAGTAGTTCGAGGGGTCTTTAAAGTCTCGAAAAAGGGGGGACAGGGGAGCGGGACAGTCTCGGTTGAGGTGTAGGACGGGATACCCTGCGCACAGCTCTCAATCCTCGAGCCAGGGGGTTCCGAGAGGTCGAGCCGCGGCAGCGCCAGCAGGCTCTCAAGATGGTTCGGCAAAGGTGTGCCGCTTTTGATGATGCGCCGATAGTATCCAGTGAGCCCCAGGAAGGCTCGGACGGCGGTCTGGGTGACCGGGGGCTCCCAGGCCTGGATAGCGTCAATCTTTGGCTGGAGGGGAGCCACCTGGCCACTCCCTACTTGGTGTCCCAGATACGTCACGGACCCTTGTCCTATCTGGCATTTGCTGGCCTTTATGGTCAGTCCGGCCCGACGGAGGGCCGTCAGGACCTCCCGGAGGTGGGTCAGGTGCGCATCCCAGTGGAGGCTGTACACTGCAATGTCGTCTAGGTAGGCGGCGCTAAACTCTTCTAGCCCGGCCAGCACACTATTCACGAGTCTCTGGAAGGTGGCCGATGCGTTTTTCATGCCGAAGGGCATCACCTTGAAATGGTAGTGGCCATCAGGGGTCGAGAAGGCTGATCGCTCTTGCGCTCCGGGTGTGAGGCCGATCTGCCAATACCCGGCCGTGAGATCGAAGGTGCTGAGATACTTTGCAGCCCGCAGGCGATCGATCAGTTCATCCGCCCGGGGATGGGATGGGCGTCGGTCCTGGTGATGGCATTCAGCCCCCGGTAGTCAACACAGAACCGGAGCTCCGGGGGCGTGCCGGGTGCGGCAGCTTTAGGGACCAGGACAACTGGGCTGGCCCACGGACTGTCGGAGGGTTCGACCACCCCCAGCGCTAGCATCTTGGCCACCTCGGACTGGATGCAGGCCCGCACTCGGTCGGGCACTCGGAAAGCTCGGTGTCTTACAGGCGGGCTGTCTCCGGTGTCTACATCGTGGACACACCACCGGGTGACTCCAGGGGTGAGGGAAAACAGATCTGCAAACTGCCCCAGCAGCTGCCGGCAGTCATGGTGCTGTTCGGGGGTCAAGGTGGAGGATAGCATGACCCCTTCGATGGAGCCGTCCTTCTCAGTGGTGCTCATAAGATCTGGCAAAGGTTCGGAGTCGTCTTCAGCTCCGTCATCGGTCGCTAATAGCAGACTTAGTTCAGTGCGGGCAAAGTGCGGCTTGAGCCGGTTAGCGTGTAGAACCCGGAGGGGGTTCCTGGGGGACTCCATGTCCACCAAGTAAGTGACGGGGCTCTTGCGCTCCACCACCTTGAAGGGCCCCGTCCATTGGTCCTGGAGGGCGCAAGGTTCGACCGGGGACATGACCCAGACCTGCTGGCCCGGCTCGAATTCGATGGACGAGGCGTTCCGGTCATACCAGCGTTCCATCTCCTCCTGACTTGCCTCCAGGTTGACTTCGGCCAGTTCCCGGAACTTCCGAGTTTGGTTGCGGAGGGTCAAGAGGTACTGGTAGACATCTGGTGGAGCACCTCGGACAGCCGTCTCCCAGCCTTCTTTGACCAGGCTGAGGGGGCCTCGGACCGGGTGCCCATACAATAGTTCGAAGGGGCTGAACCCCAGGGACTTCTGGGGTACTTCTCGATACGCAAACAGGAGGCAAGGCAGCAGAACATCCCATTTGCGTCGTAGCGGCTCCTCTAGGCCCTTGATCATTCCCTTCAGTGTTCGGTTAAACCGCTCCACAAGTCCATTTCCTTGGGGGTGATACGGGGTGGTGAACTTATATGTGACCCCGCACTGTTGCCACAGGGATCGCATATACATGGAGATAAAGTTTGTGCCCCGATCACTCACGACTTCTCGGGGGAAGCCGACTCTGGAGAAGATCCCCATTAGGGCTCGACCTACTACTGGGGCCGTGATGGTTCGGAGGGGGATGGCTTCAGGATAGCGAGTGGCATGGTCTACCAGAACGAGGATGAAGCGGTGCCCTTGAGAGGTGCGGGGGTCCAGGGGCCCCACGATGTCTATCCCCACTCGCTCGAAGGGGGTGGTGACCACGGGAAAAGGCTGGAGCGGGGCTTTGACTTTCCCCCCGCTCTTCCCGCTGGCTTGACAGGTCGGGCAGGTTCTGCAGTGATTATGCACATAGTTGCGCATTTTCGGCCAGTAGAAATGAGTCACCAGGCGGCTGTAAGTTTTGTCCTGCCCCAGGTGCCCGGCGAGGGGCACATCATGTGCTAAGTTCAAGAGGAAGTCTCTAAATCGGAGGGGAACGACCAGCACCCGGCTGGCCCCTAGTTCGGCAATCTTCTGCTAACTGTAGAGATGGTCGTTGTCCCAATAGACCCAGTGGGACCCCGCCGGGTCTCCAGCGGCTTGAGTGGCGGCTTGTCGTCGAATTCCCTCGAGGGAGGGACAGGTGCTCTGTTCCTGTCGGAATTGTTCGCGGGTGGGACCACCTTCTTGGCGCCACTGAGCTAGTTCTGGAAGGTGGCCGAGCTCGGTGATTTCTTCATGGCTGGGCCCCTGGGGGCCTGGTTCCAGGTCGGCGTCCTCGGGGACAGCGGGCGGTGGAGGTGCGGGCCACTCCGGCTCCTCGATCGGGTCGTCCTCCGTTGGGGTGGAGGCCCGGGCGGACATGGAGCGGGTGGTCGCACAGACCCACTCGGGAAGGCCTAGCATTCCCAGATGCTCTCTCCTCTCTACGCCGGCCCAGAGGGAACTTTCCAGGTCGTTCCCGAGGAGGCAGTCCACGGGGGAATCGTCTCGGACAGTCACTTTTAGCATGCCCGACACCCCTCCCCACTCGAAGGGGATGCGGGCCATCTGGCACAAACTCTCAGAGTTGTCCGCCGACCGTACTGGGCACAAGACGTTGGGATGAATTTGTTCGGAGGTCACCAAGTGGCAGCGGACCGCCGTCACGCTGGCTCCAGTGTCCCGGAGGGCTTCGGCCCGGCGTCCATTGATGGTGACCCATTGGCGGTATTTCTGGGTGTTACCTGGGATCGGGTCTCGGGGGATCATGTCTCGATCACCCAGGCATGCTAATATCATGGCGGCGGGCTCCCACTCGGCCTGCTCGGTGTCGTCGCCTTCTTCTTCGCCTCCCTCTACACTCAGGGCGGCGGCCGCGATCTGGCGGCTCGGGGGACCGGTAGTGCCGGGTCGCTGGTTCATCGGGCAGAGAGGGTCGTTCGCATAATGGCCCTGTCGCTGGCATCTGTGGCACGTAACATTCGTGCGAGGCCCGGGTCTTGCTGGGGGGCCCCCCCTCCAACCCAGGGATGGCGACGGGGAGGTAGGGGATGACCCCGTGGGGGTGTCTCGGCCCCTGCTCTGGCCTCCTCCGCCGCCTCGTGGTCGGTGGTTCCCCGGGGATCCCCGGCCGTAGTCTCCCATCGGATTCCGGGGAACTCGGGTGCTCACCCATCTATCCGCCTCGACAGCGAGTTTTCGTGGCTCTGTCAATTTGCTGTCGAGGAGGTGCTGCCGGAGTTCGATGAAGCAGTTATTGGAAAGATGTTCCCATAGGATGAGGTCGACCAACTGCTGGTAGGTGGTGACCTGGCAGCCTCTGATCCACCCCTCGAAGGCTCTGCTGTAAACGTTCACGTACTCCACCCAGGTGGTACCGGGGATTTTTTTTATAGTTTCGGAATCGCTGCCGGTACATTTCGGGGGTGAGTCCGTAGCGAGTGAGGAGGGCGGTCTTCATGTGTTCGTACGAGGTCATCTCGGCGTCGGGGAGCTCTAGCAGGGCGTCTCTCCCCTCGTTGATGAACTTTCCCCATAAGCCGGCGCCCCAGTCTTTGAGGGGTACTCGATGGGCGGTCATGGCGACCTCGTAGGCTTTGAACCACTGTTGGATGTTGTTGTTCTTATAGTATTCTTTGACGACCTCCTTGGGTATGTGCACCTTCGGGTCCACCGGCGGGGGTGAGGTCTTGCCCCCGGCAGTGCCGGTTTCGTTTGTCTTGGCCTTGATTTCCAGTTCTTTGATGCCGCGCTCATGCTCGAGCACGAGTTTCTTTTCTTCGAGGTCTCGTTGTCTTCGCCTTTCCTCTAGGTCTCCTTCCAGCCGTAGTTGCTCGAGGGCTAATTTCCTTTCTGCCAGCTGTATCTCTCCTTCTTGTCGGAGTCTGGCGAGCTCCAACTCGTGGAGCCGGTTCCTCTCTCGTTCTCGGGCGTCTCCGTGGGGGAGGCCCGTGTCTAGGTTGGCGGGTCTTTCCCCCGCTGGGTTCGCGTCGGTCTCCGGGCGTCCATTCGGGCCCGGGTTGTCTTCATTCTGAGGTGGCGCGTTATCGGCGTCCGCCCAGGCTTGTAGGGCTGATTTAAAGTCCTCTTTGGTGTTGAGGCCCGTGGTAGCGATGCCTAGATCCTTGCAGAATTGTTTTAATTCCTTGTGGCTGTAATCTTCCATCTTTTCTTTCTGGAATTCCGCAGTCGGTCTGGTTTCCTGAGTAGTCATGGTCGCGGTGTGTTTTTCTCGGTAGTGAGTGAATTACTCTCTGTATGATCTGCGTCGGCTCGGATCCCGTCGCCTGCCACCAATGTTGGAAAGGCGACCCCGGGGGAGGCAGAAGATGTCTGACTGACCACCCCTAGGTCCACCTCTCCGTCAAGAAGTAGCCGAGCGTTACTGAGAGGCCTCCGGGGGGAGGGCCCTCTCCTAGGATCGTACAGCAGAGTAACCACAACACTACAAATGGACACCACACCAGAGGTCGAGTTCGTAAGCTTTATCAGGAAATAAAGGCTGCTGGGTCTCAGCGCTAGGTACAAGTAGTTCGAGGGGTCTTTAAAGTCACGAAAAAGGGGGGACAGGGGAGCGGGACAGTCTCGGTTGAGGTGTAGGACGGGATACCCTGCGCACAGCTCTCAATCCTCGAGCCGGGGGGTTCCGAGAGGTCGAGCCGCGGCAGCGCCAGCAGGCTCTCAAGATGGTTCGGCAAAGGTGGGCCGCGGCAGCGCCAGCAGGCTCTCAAGATGGTTCGGCACAGGTGGGCCGCAGCAGCGCCAGCAGGCTCTCAAGATGGTTCTGCAAATGTGGGCCGCGGCAGCGCCAGCAGGCTCTCAAGATGGTTCGGCAAAGGTGGGCCGCGGCAGCGCCAGCAGGCTCTCAAGATGGTTCGGCAAAGGTGGGCCGCGGCAGCGCCAGCAGGCTCTCAAGATGGTTCGGCAAAGGTGGGCCGCGGCAGTGCCAGCAGGCTCTCAGGGTATCCTCGGGTTACAGGGTCAATGAGTTCTTCTGGTGTCGGCCGTGACAGCGTCAGTAGGGCTTTCCAGTCCAGGATACAACTGCCGTCCTACTCCGGGGCTGGCCCAGATATAGGACTGGAGTCCTTTGATGTCCGGACCCTCGCGCCTGGGGGCCAGAGGGGCCGGGAAGATGGTGTCCAGACACCCAGCAGGGGGGCGGAGCCAGCACCCAGGGATGCCGGGGGCGATCGATACCAGGCGTCCGGGGAGGGTTGGAGGCCCATCGAAACTTCCCTCCTCTGGGATCTGTTGAGTGGCCACTCGACCACCTGGGTAGATCTTGGCGCCTCGATGTCGGGGCTTCGCTGGGGCCTGGGCCGGGGCCGAGTGTTCGTGACGTGGTGGTCCCAAGATGGAGTCGGGCGAGGCCTCGTGCTCAGGACGTGATGGGCCCATGATGGAGTCAGGCCGGTGTGGTGGCCAGTGGTGGTAACCGGACCGATAGTGTTGGTGCGTGCAGGATCGGGCGGGAGGGGCCGCCCGGGGCTCTGTGGAGGGCCGATGTCGTCCGGGGCCCGCCACGCGGGAGGGGTAGGACCACGCCACGAGGCCGGGTCCAACAGAAAGGCACTCTGGAAAGTCAAAACAATATACTCAAAAAAAATGTTGTTTTGAGAAATGTGCAAGATGACTCATCTGTACACCGCAAACGTTTCATACATCCTACGATGAAAATTTCACGAGTGAAGAGTAGTGTTTGTCCTCAAAATCTCATAGTGGTTGTCTTCATCAGTGAAGAAGAAAACACAGTCCAAAAAGATGAACGCAGGACAGGAGGTAACATGTAAAAGAAAATGCGCACACTGAATGGAACAAGTTACAGTATAATGACGCTAACAGGAGGAATAAAACAAACCCTTGTTCTTTCTGCGTGATGATAATTCCATGTGATTAGCGTAAAGATGACACAGATCTTGTTCCTTCTACGCGATGGTGATTTCTTGTGTCCGTAACAGACACCCGACGGCCGACTTGAAAGACGCTGCGTTCATGCGCACATCTCTTCTGTATTGTGAGTAGTCTACTGCGGGAGTGCACGCGTGGATTATATATACGCCTACGTCATCACTCAATGCGCGGTAGCAGACCAACGGTTTCTCCTCCAGTCTCACCTCGTAGCACCAAATAGAAGAATAGAAAACTGAGAAACACACTTTCTTTGAAGAGGGAATTACAAGCCTCAAAAAGACACCGGAAGAGACTGGAGACTGTTAGCCAAAATACAATGTCCCATCGAAATCCAGAATTCGCCTTTCACAAAAAAAAATCCTTGTGTGCCACCAAATCAGAGAAAAGTTGCAGCTTTTCCAATGCTGTCCATAGATTTTTAACAACGCTTTAAGCCAAGACACGATGTCCCATCGGTAGTTTCTAAGTGGAATTCTTCAAAATGGCACTTCAAAAATATTGAGTGCAGAATTCAGTCTGTTCCACTCTTTCTCATCTACACCCGTGGATGGAAACGGTGAACGGTAGACCACCTCGTCGTCAATTGAAGTAACCACAAATACGAAGTAAGTAGTTACACTTGCAGTTTAATTACCGTTTGTCTCCACAGCTTCCAGGGAAATGAGTAACAGCACTTGGGAGTTCAAGTGTATACTTTCCATAACCATGGTTTCTAGAGGAACATTCTAATGAATATTGGAATACATTACTACACTCTGGCTAAACACTGAAGGTCACAAAGGCAAGACTTATTGGCTATGCCAATGCTTGTTAATCCTGCCTCCGATATGGCCAAAGTGTGTGTTCTTAAGCAGTCAGTTTTTTAACGTATCCCTTTGCTTTCTTTTTTGGCAAGATACAAATATGTACAATCTGTGTAAAAGCTGCTTCTAAGTGTGTGGTTAGAAAATGGACTGAATAATAACTTAGGGAGGGGAGAAATGTCGAGTGCCATTGCATATTCACCAACACGTAATATGGTAGTAAATATATAGCCTTCGCATTTAGCAGCAGCACTTTCAAACAAGCTTAATGGAAGAAATTAATGGCAAAGGCATACTCCATGTGATTATTTTTTTCAATGAATGTTCCCAGCAGTGGTGGCCGCTCCATTAGGGCGTTGGAGTGACACCCCTCAAATACCATTTTATTTTCTGCTTCTCTCGTTGCGAGAAAGCAGATGGCAGGGGTATGCATCGTTGGGGGCGAGTGGGAGGGTATGCCTGGTTGGGGGCAGGCGGTGAGTCGGGGAGGAGTGGCTTGCTCCCCTCTGAGAGCCCTGACTGCTTTGGTCGGCCCTGGGGCCGACCAAAGCAGTCATGCGCACTCTACATTTTCTCTATTTCTCTATGTAGGCTGTAAGCAGCCTACATAGAGAAAATGGCCTCCCTTCTGGTGACCGGCTGGGCACCGTCAGGAACTCTGTGCCAGTCACAACGCTGCCATTGCAGCTTTGTGATTGGCTTACAGGAGGGGGAGGGACTAGGAGCAAGCCTGTTCAGAAGTTGAAGGAGGCGGTACCATGGCCCAGGAGCAGAAATGGCACGGACCTGGTCAGAGAAGTTTTGGCCCACAACCCCTTCCAACCCCCCGCTCCCCACCCAGGAGTATTGCGAGCCGCAACTGACAGTAAGTTGAAATAATGGCATGTAATCTTTGCACCGGAATAGGGGAAAACATGTTTTGCCTGGGTAACTGTAAGCAAACCATATTCAGACAGAGAATGATTCTCGCTAGGTAAAAGAAAAGCTTTGCCACTCTCCCCTGGAGAAGTATGGCATAGATGAGGAAAAGCGCGTGCCCCCTGATCATCTTAATGTGGTAATTTATATCAGGCGTCATGGAGAGAGAAATCTAGCGAACCACTTGTGCATTCAGCTTCATGAATTTTATATGTAGCTACGTGGGATTTCTGCAGGGAAAAGCATAGCCACTAGGGACCCCACTCTCTTCTATGCCCGCTCGGAGTCCTCCCTTGCCCCTGGGATGCTGCTCACAATGCAGGCTGGATCTTCTTCTCTGCCACTCTTACACTGCTCACACAACGAGGGTGCCCAGCAGCCCCTTCCAGACTGCCCCCAGGCAGCTGCTAGCTACTGTTAACACCTTTCCTGCTAAGGCAATTCCCGCTGGGTGCTCAGCTTCATGAATTCCCATTCTTGACAAGGTCACCTCGTCATAAGCACAGCTCCAGTAAACTGCATGACGAGCTGACCTTGTCATTAGCATGGAAGTGGTTAAACACCCCCGGCTGGGGGTGTCTTTTTCTGTTTTACATGCTTCATGTAAAACAGCAGTAGTACGCACCAGGCCCAGCATAAGTGGAGTTGGCTGCACTGTCTGTAATTTTGGAATATTATTCCAGGCATACGGTGCACTCCACAGCTAAATGTTCTAAATGGCAGCTCCATCTTGCATTCAATGTTTTCCAGACATAACAGGTGGCGCTTCTCGCACCCTTGTTGGTCAGAGTGGGCCTAATTTCCCGTTGCAGTCACTAAAAATCACTTTGCTACTCCGTCGGCCCACAAGCTGCTGCACCAGCCCCCGGATAGCACGTTTTCAGCAAGCCGTTCCTGTCCCAGCCCGCCTGTTCTGTCTGCCACAGTTCGAGCTGAGCCCAACTCACTACAGACCATTCACACAGGACTTCACCAGTCCTGACATGATGGAGAAGGACCCTCCTGCCCTGCCATCCCCGACAGTCTCCAGGCAGGTCAGCTGTGTGGCACCTAGAACAGACGTGCCGCTCCTCTGAACACAATGCCAGGTGAGTTCGGGACTCACTCTGAATCGTCACTGTATTGCTTTTATTTAGGGCTCACTGTATGGCTACGTGAATATACATATAAACTTCAAAAAATATTTTGATTCCTTAAAGTTATTGCGGGTATTATAACACCAAGGTTTGTTCCACTGCATATATGGTGAAAGTTGCACGTATAGAATGCTCACCTGGGCACAGAGTGTGTATCATGGCTGCTTATTAAGAGTCAGGAGGCATGATTGTATTTTATTTAGTATTGGGCCTGCTCACTGCTACCATTTACAACATTATATAGCTGTGATGCCCTTTCAGTTTCATTGATATTGTAATTGCTGATTTTGTTGTTGTTGTTTGAGACGCCTTTTTGTATTTTTGTTTTTTTGTATTCGTGTTTTTTTTAATGTTTTAATTCTGTAGGGTATACTGTTGAAACACCGAACAGGATGGTAATGGAAACATACAAAACATATCTTGTAGTAGTCAGGGCTGGTAAGGCCTTTTAGTCCACTGGGTATTTCTCTGCAGCACTGCTATCTGAGGGGCAGTGCTGGCGTGGAATAGAACAAGCTGTCTTTGAGTGACTGCACAGGAGAGACAGCAGATAATAGTGGGGTGAGTGAGCGTCACAAGAGATATTTTATCTAACTTCCTGAGCCAGTAGCCTAGCCTATAAGTAAAGTTACAGCGCCTGAGCTGAACATTTCAGTCACTGTCTGCAATCTGCACAATGTTGAGTTCATCGTCAGTGAGGCTGGCTCAGGCTCCACGCTGTAGCCTCTCTCACATTCTAGTGCACTTCCATTTCTGTTGCTTTGCAGCAGTCTTAAGATGTTTCATAGAGTTTCTTGTTGCAGCAATTGGTATAATTTCCAATATTTATGTGTTTCCCTCATCTTCATAGCTTGATTTTGCTTGAAAGAAAGTGTCACCCATAGTCGTTGAATGTCACTCATAATTACACTGAAATTATGAAAATGTCAAATTATGCAATCGACTGAGTTCCAATATTGCTGCTCTAACTTTACGCATACGTTGTGATATACCGTGTCTAGTAGAGTCCACCGCATAATTCATAACACAATTAAAAATCCCCCATAATCAGCAACTCCCCTTCCCATTCCAGCAGTTCAATATTTAAGAAATCAAACATTTTTGGTTCGTCAATGTTAGGCCCATAAACAACACAAAATACATATTTACTATGTTCAAATTGTGCTTGAGCGATTGCCCATCGCCCTTTTGAATCAGCAGCCGTCTTCGTAATTTCAATAACAAAATGTTTCAGTTTTAATATTGCCACCCCTCTAATTGAGGCCCCCAAACTAGAGCAAACAATAAGTTCGTATCCAATCTGTCCCAGTAATTTCCTATCTTTATACCCAATATGAGTTTCCGATATCATAGCTAGGTGCGGTTTGTACATATTAAGTTCTTCCTGAACCAATCTTCTCTTTTGTTTACTGTTGAGACCTGCCACATTCCATGCAAGACATCTAATCTGGGTCATCTAAATACCAAAAATGAATGCATTTCCTCTGTGTTTTTAAATATTTCAAAATGTCGAATTTACTCTTTTTCCATTTTTTATTTTCAACCTCTTGCACCTCTTGCAATAAATTTTCCCCCACTTGACCAACCCCCGCTTCATCCAAGTCGAAGCTTCTCCCACCCTTCCCTCCCTTCCACTCTCCTAGATCCCTCCCCCTGTACCTACCCGGAAGCATCCCCCTATCTTCTGCTGCCGCTTATGGGGCAGCCATCCAGAGAGGTTTCCCTAGGAACCCCATCCCTCTGTATTGCTCTCATACAGAAAGATAAATGACCCAAAACTATAGAACAAGATTCAGAAGAGAAGGAGATTGCCCTAGTCAATTGTAAACACATATAGCACCAATAGCAGGTTAGCAACATAGCAAGTTAGGCTAATGTATCTTATTTTTTCCCCCTCTCCTTTTTCCCCATTATTTTCTTAATTAAGATTTTGAGTCTATTTTCGAAAGAAAATCCTCCGCCTCTTTGACATCATGAAAGAAATAATTATGGCCAGACATAATAACTTTGAGGCGGGCCGGTTCCTGTAAATAAACCGTTGCTCCATGAGACTTAATGGGGTCAATCAATTTACGTAGGCCCCACCTTCTGTCCATAGTTACTTTACTCAGATCCGATTTTACAAAAAAAGTTAGATTATCAATTGTCACTGGAGTTCTTGGTCTGGCTTTCATTGAAACTGCTTGCCTAAGTAAATAATTGCCAAAATAGATTAGAAAGGGCCGTGGGTATTTACTCTCCTGGGTTCTGGGGATAATAGGAAGTCTATGTACTCGCTGAAGGTGAGAGTCCCAGTCCCAGTCAGATAGATCCGGGAAAGCCTTTTGTAGTATTTTTACCATATAACCCCTTGCATCAGCTCCCTCAGATCCTTCAGGTATTCCAAAGAGTCGCAGATTCTGTCGCCTCTGCCGATTTTCCAAATCTTCAACTTTGCTCTGCAGAGTTCCTATTTCTTCATTGTGTCGATCCGATGAAGCCGTAGTAGTGGCAAGGGTTTCCTCCACTTCAACAACTCTTTGTTGTATTTCCTCAATTTCTTTTGTTACGCCACTCAGTTTGTTAGTGACTTCCTGAAGGGAGCTGTGAATTTTAGTATTGTCCTCCCGTAATTGTCGAAAATTGTCTTGTACCTCTTGGCGATGATCCATTAGTGCTTTTAAGATTAGGTCCAAAGATGAGGCATTGATATTAACAGCATTAGCCGAGAGAGAAGCCAGTGGAGGAGAGATAGTAGATATTAGGCCTGAGTCGCTATGAAATGAAGTAAATTCAAGAGGTTTGTTTTTCTGAATATTCCCAATACTCCCAATAGTATCGATATTGCCGTCAAGAGTTTTTCCAGTAGATAGTATATTCATAGAAGCAGGAGCGGAGAGGTCAGTTGTAGGAGGCAACGGCAAGGGGAGAGATTCTGAGCCTGTACTAGATAGGATAGTGCTCCCGAGCAGAGTAGCCTGCGGGTTTTTTAAGTTATTTTTTTTAAGGCTCTCATCTACAGTAGAATTATCTGCTGGTAAGGTCGGTGTTAATTTTCTTGTTTCTCTTTGTAGCTTGAAACCATTTACTCAGCGGACTCTGATCTGTAAGCAATTTCCCTCCAGTGATGGTTGGTATCAATGTGTTTAATAAAGCTGCAGGGATAATATTTCTCCCCCCTTTCTTAGTTTTGTTTTTTGCCTTTCCCCTTTTTTTAAGGGCTGAGGATCTGTTAGCCTTTAATTGCACAGAACTATTCTCTATGTCCTCGCGTGTGTCTTCTCCCCCCTCGGTATCGCCTCCCTCAATTATCTCCTCATATTCCGGATCATCAGAGTTAACCTCTAAGAATATCTCATTATCAGCGCCATCGTTTCCATCAGTGCCATCAGCGTCATCAAAGACATTGTCTTTCCTCTTGTGAATTATAGTCGGATCTAAACCCAGTAAGGACTGAGGAGATTGAGCAGGTTGTAGGGCAGATTTAGTAATAACATCCGTAATATGGGCCTCCGCCACCGTATTCTCATTATGTTCTGCCTTACCCAGCTTGTCCGCCTTGTATGTAGCATTCCTACCCACCAAGTCTGACATCGCTTTGCCTTCTTTAACTAAATTATCAATACATTTATCAGATTTATTGGTGGATATTCCTGCTGCTTCGTTTTTGTCTTTACCTTTATCTTTATCTTTGTCCTTGTTTTTTTCCTTTTCTTTATCTTTATCTTTGTTTTTGATAGCTGTTGTGGTAGAGCTAGTTTTAATGAGTGTATCTGGAGAGAGTTGAATAGCATGTTGCTTATCAAGTTGCCTATCAGTGTGGCGGGGCATTCTTGCTACCACTGCTGGTGAAATCGGTTTGAAAATTGGTGAAGTCTCCTCGTCCACTCCATTTTTCATGGGAGTGCCTTTAGTTAATTTACTCTTGACGTTTTTGGGTGCCATTAGCGCAATATGCCTGCCTTGTCCCTAATAGCGTAATTAGTAAAGCTGATAGCGTAATTGTTTAAATCAGAGATTGCTGTGTTATACTGAGGTTACAGCACCAAAGAACAATAGCTTGGTGTGTCTTCTCCCAAAATGCCCTAACAATCAAGATTGGGCAGACCTTGAGCTTCGGGGCCGGTTTCAAGTTCCAGCACAGTCACTTTAGTCTTACTGGCAGCTCAGGCTAAACACCTCAGGTAAAGCAAACAGAGCTCCTCGGAAAATAAAAAAAAACGTGCTTTACCTGGTGAAGTCTGTCAGTTAAGGCAGTCTCTCTAGTTCGTTGGCAGGCCCCTCTAAACAGAGCTTGCCGGCTTCGAGTCTATGGAAGAATGTCTGCCTCCGCCTCTGACGCCACTGGACACCCTTGCCTACGTGGGTGTTCCAAGCGTTCGCTGGCTTGCCGACTCCTCCTCTCAGCAGTCCGCCTCGGCGGCTTTCTCACAGCCCTTCAAAGCGCTACCGAGCTCGAGCCAAACCAAACAGAGCAATGAGTTTTCGTGCTCAAGATACCGATTCCACAGCGATAGCCAGCGGCAAGGTACGGAGGGTAAGCAGGCTCCCGATAGCGCCGGTAACTTTGTAGCTCTGTAGTTCTGAATAGCTGATAAAGTTATACAGCGCTGTGAAAAACTTTTTGTAGCGCGAGGCACCCCTCGGCGCTTTGAGATTTCGTTTTTCCTCCTTCAGCAGCCAAAGCTTCCAGAAACCAGGCCATAGACATTACAGGTATAGGAATAACAGGAGAAAACCCATAAACCTCGTTGGGATGGGTGTATCGTGTAGGCAAAAACAGTTCCCAACAGGTATTATGTAGAGACAATTTCAAAGGTGTATGCAACAAGCATTACGAAAAGATCAGAAACAAGGAGTCAATTGATTTTTAGAAGAGGTAGTATTATTTACCAAGAAGCAAAAGGGGAAAGTCTTTCATATGCAAATACAGTTTAAACAGCACTGTACAGACCGGATCTTGTGACAACCCAGTGACACTTGGTGCAAGGTGCTATATACAATTAGTGAAGTGAATGTGCAAGTGCTTAAAAACAACAGCATTGGCGACGCATTGAGCAAAGTATGTACATCAATTAGAGGCTCCGAAAAACAAGTTACAGTCACTTGGAAAACAATTATTTCTACAGGAGCACAGAACGTGATATGCGTCGTATAAATCAAGCTGTACAGTCGACGGCGTTTCGATCCCCTTTAGTCGGGATCGTCATCAGGACAGAGTTGTCGATGGACACAGTGAGTTCAGCCAGGCAGGCAAACGAGGCTAGAGGGACTCCGGATATTCATTCAATGGTCGGATGCTGATCGTGGCTTGAATCTGACCAGCGACCTGGCGTATGGGCTACCGGCAGTGAATCCCGCATTCACTGCCGGTAGCCCATACGCCAGAAGAGTCCTAAATTGCCTTCTGCCGCCCTGCGCGAGTCAGGCGCAGCAAATCCCGTCCGCTGGTCAGATTCAAGCCACGATCAGCATCCGACCATTGAATGAATATCCGGAGTCCCTCTAGCCTCGTTTGCCTGCCTGGCTGAACTCACTGTGTCCATCGACAACTCTGTCCTGATGACGATCCCGACTAAAGGGGATCGAAACGCCGTCGACTGTACAGCTTGATTTATACGACGCATATCACGTTCTGTGCTCCTGTAGAAATAATTGTTTTCCAAGTGACTGTAACTTGTTTTTCGGAGCCTCTAATTGATGTACATACTTTGCTCAATGCGTCGCCAATGCTGTTGTTTTTAAGCACTTGCACATTCACTTCACTAATTGTATATAGCACCTTGCACCAAGTGTCACTGGGTTGTCACAAGATCCGGTCTGTACAGTGCTGTTTAAACTGTATTTGCATATGAAAGACTTTCCCCTTTTGCTTCTTGGTAAATAATACTACCTCTTCTAAAAATCAATTGACTCCTTGTTTCTGATCTTTTCGTAATGCTTGTTGCATACACCTTTGAAATTGTCTCTACATAATACCTGTTGGGAACTGTTTTTGCCTACACATAGACATTACAGGAGCATTCTCAGCATTTTCAATCATTCAATCATTGAGAGCTCGAGGGTTGAGGGTTCACAACGGGAGCATCCTCTCCGTCGTCACACCGCCATCTTGCTTCCTACCTAATGTCACATATAAGCAAACTGAAACCTTGGCAGAAAATGCACCATTTGTCCACTCTTTTTTTCAAAATTTTCTTGGGTGGAGCACCCCCTGAACACCCCTTAAGTTGTTCAGGCTGGCTTGCTACACTCGCTCGCCATGGTGCAGTACGGAAATAATTTTACGCCGCACCACTTTCAAAGGTCACCAGCTGCCACTGGTTCCCAGTATGTGTTTCATTCACACATTAAGGAATGTTTATGAATAAACCATGAGAGAATTCTGATTATTGATGGGTATAATGATTACAGCTCTGGTATTCTGATGGTATCATGTAGATTTAAGGCAGCACTTGAATAGGAATATTGTACGCAATAACTCAGAGTTCCTATTTCCTACAAAGAGAAGCAGATGCTCTCATTAAATTTATTAGACCACCTGTTCTGAAGTACTGTTAGTCTCTGACAAATTTCAGAACTTCCCATAGCTGCCAAGGTTTCAGATTGCTTATGTGTGGCATTTTCATAATTTCAGTGTAATTATGAGTGACATTCAATGGCTATGCGTGACTCTCTACTTTTGTGCCATTTTTGTGTTTGTTTGACCGTTGTGCCCCTGTATTTGCCCGATTTTTTGTGCCTCTCTTCCGCCTGTTTCACGCTGTTTTCCCAGCTCCCTGCCGCTGCGCCCCAGCCCCCCTTCTTTGTTCTGTACCCTCAACCCCTCCTATTCGCCACCCCGCTCCCGCCTCCCAGCTGCTCCTCCCTCCCACTCTCGATTTATGGCAGAGTCCGCACATACGCGCAGCGGTCGCGCCAATTGTGCGCCGAAGGCGTGCCAAAGGCAAGCCCGTCTGCGCCCATCCGCACCTGGACCGTGCCCAGCGCCAGGACCCCTGGCCCCCGATGATGCCAGCCCACACGACGGACCTACGACGCCGCCACCCTCATCGCACTCAATCCCGACCGGAACCGCGCCTACTACCGAGCCACCCCGAAACGCACCCACGGACCCTTTAGCTGCCAAGCCTGCAAGTTCACCTGCCTCCGGACCTGCACCGCACCCAAAAGACCGGGCACCAGCAACAACCACCTCAAGTGCATCCTGCTCAACACCCGATCCATACACAGACACGCCGTGGAACCTGCTCGACATAACAGCACCAGACGTCGCCTTCCTCACGGAAACCTGGATGAACGCCTCCTCAGCGCCCGACATCGCCATAGCCATCCCGGACGGATACAAGATCACACGGAGGGACCGCGTCAACCAGACCGAGGAGGCATCGCCATCGTCCACAGGAATACCATCCGCATCACGACCAACTCCAACGACACCCTCACCGCCGCGAGCACCTCCACTTCCAGATACACACCGACCCCAAGATCACCCTCCGAGGCACCCTCATCTACAGACCCCCGGGACCACGCACCCAATTCAGCGAAGACATCGCAGACTTCATCAGCCCGCACGCCCTCCCCTCCGCCGACTACATCCTCCTAGGGGACCTCAACTTCCACCTGGAGAAAAACAACGACACCAACACCACCACCCTGCTGGACAACCTCGCCAACCTCGGACTCAAGCAACTGGTGAACACCCCCACCCACTACGCCGGCCACACGCTTGACCCCATCTTCTCCTCCAGCAAGCACATCTCCTTCAGCCACTCCACCGGACTTCATTGGACGGATTACAGCTGCGTCCACTTCAGCTTCAGAAGAACCACGACCCACCACCACCCGCAACAGGTTCCTCGCAGGAGCTGGAGCAAGATCACGGCCGACCAGCTCACCACCTCCCTCAGCCTGAACCCTCCCGCCAGCGCAACAGAACCCAACAAAGCAGCCCGCACCTTCACACAGTGGCTCACCAACTGCGCCGACGACCTCGCACCACTGAAGAACCCTCCCAGCAGACCCGGCAGCAAGAAAGCCTTGTGGTTCACCGACGAACTCAAAACATCCAAGAAAAACTGCCGCACCCTTGAAAAAGCCTGGCGCCACGACCAGACCACAGAAAACATGACTGCCCTCAAGAACGCCACCCGCAAACACCACCAGCTGATCCGCACTACCAAAAGGACAACATTCAAAGAATGACTGGACAACAACACCCACAACAGCAAGGAACTCTTCAGCATCGTCAAAGAGTTCTCTAACCCCAACGCCGGAAACAACAACATCACACCCTCACAAGACCTCTGCGACTCACTCGCCACCTTCTTCCACTGCAAAATCGCCGACATACACAACAGCTTCAGCGCACAAACCACGCACCCACCCTCCGCACCTAGACCCCGGTCAGCACCGAAGACACCACCCGCACGATGAACACCATCCACTCCGGATCACCAACCGACCCCTGCCCCCACCACGTCTTCAACAAGCCCGACTCCATCATCGCACCCCAACTCCGGGACATCATCAACATCTCCTTCAACACCGCCACCTTCCCGGAGAGCTGGAAGCACGCCGAGCTCAGCGCCCTCCTGAAGAAACCAACAGCGGACCCCACCGACCTCAAGAACTTCCGCCCCATCTCGCTCCTCCCTTTTCCTGCCAAAGTCATCGAGAAGACCGTCAACAGACAGCTCGCAGCCTTCCCTGAAACAAACGGATCCCTCGACCCTTCGCAGTCCGGCTTCGGAGCCAACCACAGCACCGAGACCGCCCTCATCGCAGCCACCGACGACATCAGATCCCTGCTCAACAACGGGGAAACAGCGGCCCTCATCCTCTTGGACCTATCTGCGGCGTTCGACACGGTCTGCCACCGCACCCTAGTACAGCGCCTCAACAACATCGGAATCCAAGGGAAGGCCCTGGAGTGGATCATCTCGTTCCTCGCCGGAAGAACCCAGAGAGTCCGCCTCCCCCCGTTCAGATCCGAGGCCACCGAAGTCATCTGCGGCGTACCATAAGGATCCTCACTCAGCCCCAACCTCTCCAACGTCTACATGAGCCCCCTCGCAGCCATCGCACGCCAACACAACCTCAACATCATCTCCTACGCCGACGACACCCAGCTGATCCTCTCCCTCACCAACGACCCCGCCACCGCCAGAGCCAGCCTACATGAAGGGATGAAAGACGTCGCCGAGTGGATGAAGAACAGCCACCTGAAACTGAACTCTGACAAGACGGAAGTCCTCATCCTGGGATTATCGCCCTCCGCCTGGGACGACTCCTGGTGGCCCCCTGCCCTGGGCACCACCCCCAAGCCAACGGACCACGCACGAAACCTGGGCTTCATCCTGGACTCCTCCCTCTCGATGACCAGACAAGCCAATGCCGTATCGTCATCGTGCTTCAACACCCTGCGCATGCTCCGTAAGATCTTCCGATGGATCCCCACCGAAACCAGGAAGACAGTCACCCAGGCACTCGTCACCAGCCGACTGAACTGCTGGAACACCCTCTACGCGGGAACCACTGCCAAACTACAGAAAAGACTCCAGGCCATACAGAACGCCTCCGCACAACTCATCCTGGACATCCCTCGCCACAGCCACATCTCGACCCACCTGAGAGACCTGCACTGGCTCCCCGTCGACAAGAGGATCACGTTCAGACTCCTCACCCACGCACACAAGGCTCTCCACGACATAGGCCCGAAGTACCTCAACAGCCGCCTCACTTTCTACACACCCACCCGCCAGCTACGATCGGCCAGCCTCGCCCTCGCCGGCGTACCACGCATTCGCAGAGCCACCGCTGGAGGAAGATCCTTCTCCTACCTGGCGGCCAAGACATGGAACTCCCTACCCATCCACCTACGGCTGACCCAGGACCACCTCTCCATCAGGAAACTACTCAAAACCTGGCCTTTCGAGCAGTAACGGACCCCTCCCCCCCAGCGCCTTGAGACCCTTCTGGGTGAGTAGCGCGCTATACAAAATTGCTGATTGACACTTTCTCATTTGCAAAAATCAAGCAATGAAGACAAGAGAAACATATACATGTCAGAAATTACACCCATTTGAGCAACTAGAACCTCTAAGAAGATCTGAAAAGTGCTGCAAAGCACCAGAAATGTAAGGGAACTAACCTAGTGCCCTTTTAACCCGATCGGACTGTTGAACAAGGATAGGTCGGACATCTACCTGTGTGTGTTGTCGGGCAGGACAGCAAAAAAGAAATTAAAACAGATCCTGCCTATGGTGACTGGGTCACCTGGATGGCTCCTCTCTGGCAATCAATTACATGCAGAGCGGAGCATCTGCAGTCTGGACTCCAGGCTGCCATCTGTCCCAATGGGGATTAATAATTAATATTTGATTAGCACAAATGCATATAAATAGTCCCAACTAAACTCCTGTCAAGAACTAGACTACTATGCATACAAGAATATATGTGAATAGCCAGCTGCAATGGATACGCTATAAGGCAACATGATAATTCATTTTCCTTTTGCAATAAGAGCAAATGTCAAAGTAATGATTTTTGAAATTTAAATTAGGTAGTGCCAGTGTTTTCATGACATGTGTGCTTTATTACCTCGCCATCCTGCCCGGGAGCTAGGGGACCAGCCCCTTCCGCACTCATCATCCTGCTCAAACTGTGAGCAGAGTCCTTTAGGGTCCGGACACCGCAACGCCCATAGATGTGGCTGTCTCTGAGCTGCGCTACGGATTACATCGAAGACTAGATTGAATATGTCATGTCTGCTTCACAGCAACACACCTGAGCATTGCTGCCTTCTGTAGAGCGTTGCCCTCCTCTGACAGACCCATGAGAGGCTTCCTACAGGCTTGAGGAGGGAGAGGGCACAGCTGACACATGTTTCCATCCACACATGTGGTGTCTGCAGTGACGGAAACCCACTATTAAAAAGTCTGCGTTCGGTGGGAGCAGGTGCCACTACCGGACTTGTGTGCAGCCCTGCCAAGTACCACGCATCCGGCGTTAGACTAATGCATTTCAGTGGAGTGGTCCGCATCACCCACTGAAATGCGTAAGTCACGCACATTAGTGCCGCCTGAGCTGGGCCTGTCCAGCGCTGCCACCCAGAGAGCGCTGGCCGCTAATAACACCATTTGCTGGCTGGAGTCGAGTGCAAAAAAGCTAAAGTAAGTGTTCCTTGCTGTGAAGTGAGGGGCATTATAAATCATTCAGTTCCATTGCCGGCGGGATTTTGGGGTACGAGGTTCCAACTGTGCATGCACACACGCAAAACAACAGTTGATGGACAGAATGCAGAACAATGTCATACATTCACCCCAGTACAGAGATCTGGGCCTAAATCCATCGTTTTTTGCACTCCACACCACCCCAGTTCAGACATGGCCATATGCAAATCAGCCTTGACCATGTGCCTCATGGGAACAGTCCAGCCCGAACTGTCAAGCCATGTCTTTCCTGACCCGGAATCAAGCATCCTAGGACCGGTTTCTGGCTATAAGCCGTCTTCAGCCAGGATAGCTTGACTCCAGTGGTGTGGAAGCATGGGACTCACGTCTGAGCATACCCATCCCACTCGGGGTGACAAATGCAAAACATTTTTTGCATTTGCATCCCCTTTTGTATCGCTTTGTTCGCCCTAAGTGTGGCAGGGTATGCTCAGACGTGAGTCCCTTGCTCACTTGGCCACTGGATTCAAGATAGCCTGGCTGATGAGGATTATGAATCCGAAACCGGTCCCAGGATGCTTGTTTCCGGTCCAGGGAAGACATGGCTTGGCAGTTCGGGCTGGACTGTTCCCATGAGGCACAGGATCAGACTGATTTGCATATGGCCATGTCTGAACTGGGATGGCTGAGTGAGCTAAAGAATGGTGATGGATTAAACCCAGATCAGTTGACTGGGGGTGAGTGTTTGATTTGCTCAAACGCTCCGTCGATCATCCCCTTTTGTATCGCTGTGCATGCACACACGGCACCGCACAAACTGGGCCTAAGCTGGGCTGGCTGCTTTCATCTATCAGCCCAGGCGTCATCATGTGACAACAGCAATCGCGTAGTGTCTAATTTGCCAACAAGGAAGTCTCTGAGGCTGCGAGCAGCAGTTAATGTGCTTTGCTGCACCGCTGCCTGCCTGTGCCACCAGTTTGGTGCCCATCAATGCCCAACCATCGGGAGAAGCCGGGGTCTCGCTTGCCTGAGGCAGGATGTTTACAAAAGATCTGCCTTCCTGACCCCTGCCTGCCTCAGCAGCCCCCAGGCAGTCATCTCCACGCCCGGCCATTTGGTCCCAGCCTCAACCAGATAAGAATATCAGTGAATATTATGGCAACGCCGGCAAAGCTGTGTTAATGATGTCGTAACCATATGTTCATGTATTTCTTATTGTTTCTCTATTTGACCCATCATTCATTTTTTATTTTTTATTTCACGATATTACAATGATTGTTACACGAAAGGTTCATTTTAACCAAATCTCCGTTATGGTGTGTGTTCATTAAGTACAGTTGATTCACATTTATTTTTTTCACTACATGAATGGCGCGATTGGAGTAGCATGTTTATAGTTTACTCTGACTCCACCTCCTGTGATGTGATACGGTTTAATTATTCGGCACCATTTAAAAAGCAGTTGAAACCCACGTGTGTTTAGTAACAGTGTACTCACCAATGGGGTAACCATATTCGGTTTCACGCACTGGTGCAGGTAAATTTAGTTTGCATCTAATGGCATATTTTTTGTATTTTAGTTTAATTGGTTTTAGTTTCGTTCAGTGCACTGATGTTTCAGAACAGGCACTTCTCACACATGGTTCTGATTTTGGTCTTTTACACAGAGCACATTTTTAGGATATGGATACAAAGGAAGGCCCTTCACTTGTTTTTAGTAAATTGGTTGTTTGTCATAGTAGTTTATTTGCCGTACACACTAAGGGCCTGATTACGATGTCGGTCGGAAACTAAACCGCCCGACTCCTTGTCAGATTTGGTTCCGACCAACTTGCGGTCGGCGGTTCCTCCCG
Source organism: Lissotriton helveticus (assembly GCF_964261635.1). NCBI lineage: Eukaryota > Metazoa > Chordata > Amphibia > Caudata > Salamandridae > Lissotriton > Lissotriton helveticus. Next base: position 618,724,950 of record NC_136061.1, on the reverse strand, counting down.
ACCGATTATGATACTTCTGAACTCCGTTTGGAAGGAATCCCATTGACTTCAATAGGAGCCTGTGTTCTGACTGACAACACAAGCTCCTACGGGGAAAATGGATGTCTGCGGAAAACTTTGTTGCGGGCACCCCACGGTGCCTGCACACTGTGCATGGTTTTACAGGGGGATCCCCTGAGTACCCCCTCGACCCAAAACCAAAGGCCTCAGGATGAAGGGGGGCCTGCTAGGGGCCCCCAAAGTCAGTTTCCACTGCCTTTTTCATGCCGGGCCGACTGAGTGAAAAAGGCTGTTGGAATCCTACATAGTAATCGATCTGTCGGAAACGCTGTCTATAGAGCTGTACGAATCGTCTCTGACCGACTCGGATTATCAGAATGCCGTTCGGAACAAATTTCGGAATGAACAAACGGTTCTCCTTCCGACCGCGAGAATCTTATTCCGTCGGTCGGAAACAATTCCGACCGACCGATTACGATGGGTTCCAACACGGTCTAAGGGTATCCGACTGTCGGTCGGAGGCTTTCCGACTGTCGGTCGGAGGCTTTCCGACTGACATCGTAATCAGGTCCATAGTTAGTTAATTCGTCATGATGTCATCCACCGAAAGTGTATGGTAGATTGTTCTTTTTACAACATTGAGCAATTATGTGTCATGCAAGTGGCAATTATAATTTGTACAATAGAATGTTTGATTTACTGGTTACTGTTGGTTCTGATGCTGTTTTTCTTGCATCATGGTTACCCATGATGAAGGGCAGTTTGCCCGAAATGCATTGGGTTTTACCATCCACGTTGACTCGTGAGGCTGAGGCTCAGTGACAGGCTAGCTCCACGCTGAGCTGTACTGTTCTGAGCTAAACAGTTGTGACTGGAGTGGTATTCCTGGATGCCATGAGGGATATTGGTCATCACTGGAGAAGTGCTTCTTCACCTCTGCCGATGGCGGAATGGTAAAGGAGCATGAACTACTGTGCGACAGCCGAGACGACGGTGTACATTTGGAGAGGGTGACTGGCAAAATACGTAAAACTTTGGGGCAATGGTTAAACTACTAACTTGGCTGATCAGAGTAGATGCCATTTATATGCATCATTGCTGTGGTCCTACTTTCATAAACCTGAGAGTTTTGCATTGGTTCTCTGCTGTTTGTTCTTTCTCCAACCCCATAGGTTTCATCATACAGCATCGACTGTGTTTGTATTTTTTGTGTTCTGTCTTATAAAATGAATGCATAGAATTATTTTAAAAATTGGTGCCAGAAGCTATTTGAACGCTATCAGCAATGTGATTTTCAAATTAGTTGATGGCATTCTGGCGCCCAATTTTGTTATTTGTGTTTACTGTGCATATTGTTTGAACAGCATACTGTTACTTTATGTAGGAGTACGATTGTTAGACCTGGCATCTTTGGCGTGATTTCCCCCTATCTTTTTGCCTCTACCTCCTGTATTTTTGATGCTGTGCTGGATTTCGTTTTTGCTGGTTTAGATGCTTTGGACACTCTGCCACTGCTGATCAGTGCCAGAGTGTAAGTGCTCCCTATGTAAATTGTTATTCTGATTACTGTTACTTTATGTAGGAGTACGATTGTTAGACCTGGCATCTTTGGCGTGATTTCCCCCTATCTTTTTGCCTCTACCTCCTGTATTTTTGATGCTGTGCTGGATTTCGTTTTTGCTGGTTTAGATGGTTTGGACACTCTGCCACTGCTGATCAGTGCCAGAGTGTAAGTGCTCCCTATGTAAATTGTTATTCTGATTGGATATACATGTTTGGCATATTTGTATCACCATGAAGTCCCTAGTAAAGTGCACTGGGTGTGCCAGGGCTGGTGATGACAAATGCTACTAGTGGGCCTGCAGCACTGATTGTGCCACCCACAGGAGTAGCCCTAAAATGGTGTCTCAGGCCTGCCACTGCAGTGCCTGTGTGCAGTTTAGAAACTGCCATGTCCTCCTGGTCAGTGTCCCCACTGACCAGGCCTAACCCTTCCCTTTTTGTGCACATCAGTCACCCCTATGGAAGGCCCAAGGTACCCCCTGGGCAGGGTGCAATGTATGTAAAAGGTAGAGAATGTACTAGTGCAGGTGACATGCTCTGATAGTGAATGGCAGCCATTTTTGTTTTTCACTATTGTAAGGCTATCTTGCTCCATAGATTAACATGGGGGATGCTGGCTACAGTGGCTTCCAGCATTTCTTCCCATAGGAACAAGATAGGACATACGTATCTAGTATCCCTGAACTCAGAATTTAATAACACATCTTTTAGGAAAGATTGTTTTTAAATCCTGTGTTTGAGTACAGCACTTTTAGAAAGTTGCTGTTCTCTTGTCTGACCCATCTGTATATATTGACACGTCACCTCATTGTTACATTTCCTTTACCCTTGCATGAAAACATAAGTTATAATTAGGGCTCCTGGCTTTATGGTATTTTTTTTACATTACATCTAGATTTATCCTTTTTTCGTGTGGCTATTTTGTTGGTATTTATCCATACCTATTTTATGTTTTAAGAATAAATGGAGTTGTCAAATGGTATATTTCCATATATATTTAACTCATAAACATGCATTCATACTTTGATGCGTACCGCCTTTTAGCAATTTAAGCAGCCAAACATAACAAAACACTACACCGACAGGTAAATGTTAGCATTATATACAAATATATGTTAATATATGCCTGAATTTAAGGGAGCTTCATCCGGTTGTTAAATCCCAAAGGTGTTTAGCTGCTTAGCAGTTGGTCTGGAATTTGTAAAGGACAACAAGGAGAGTCACTCACAAAAAGCACAATTGTCTATACTTTTACGCTTTTAAAAATAAATACCTACAGAAAATAGATTATTTTCTGTCTGTATTTATCTGTAAAAACGGAAAACTGGAAGCCTTAACTATTATGTGAGTGTACACAAGGCATAGTGAAAGAAAGTTCCCTTGGAGAGAATATTGGGTGTTAAAATCCCATCCTCCTCACTGTTAGGGGTACAGTGTGCTTTGAAGTGCATCACTTTATATACAATAATCATTTGGGGGAGAAGTGTGAACCCCAGCATGCCCGTTTGCCCAATCCCTTTGTATATAACTCTAATACATTCATATCGTTTTGATCAATAGTGCCGTCCAATGTGGTTTATTCTAAACTGGACATTGGAGCCACAACTCCCGAGTTATATTTAAATTCTAGTATTTTTTACCAATGTTAGTTGCCCAGTATGCTTTAAAAAGCATGGCTGTTCATATATCTTGTCAAAAATACCTCAGGCGAAAACAATAGCAACTAAATCAATTGTGTAGTTTCCTGTCTTTTTATATTGTAGCCGTTTTTCAAATATTTTCTGTCTTCATGCAAACACCCCTCTTATTTTATGCTCCTCCAATCTGTATACTCCTAGCTATGGGCTTGTTTTGCGATACTAAACCTACTATCTATCTAAATCACATAAATCTTTCCAACAACAAATCTGACGATGGAGAGGTAAAGTGAAATGTTCATTAGGAAAAACAAATTGTCATTTAACAGCAATGGGGTAGGTTCCCTGTGCATATACATAAAACCATTACATGACTCCGTTTATCAGGCTTTTTGAGCATCACGTTTCCATTGCTGCTAATATAATAACGTCCGGGATTTCGGTAAATAATAAAGTCAAGCTCTAGAACCAAATCTCTCAATTGCATCACATATCCCAAATAGTTAGGTTTGCAGTGGAAGATGGCACTGCATACACAGATGACTGAAGGCAGGAAGCTTAAATAGAACGCTTTTTTCGGTCGAAGCCTACCAGACAGCTATCTGGTTTGCTAAAGACATCTTGGGGACTTTCAGAAAGCTGACCAAGGAATACATTCTGTCCATTGCTGACCATTGGCTTAGCTCATATTTTCTGGTTTTCTATTTGCTGGCTTTATTTGTTTTAGGCTGTCAAGCTTGAGTTTGTCCCTCCAATTGCCCAAACCCTTGTACTGAAGTCTTCCACAAACTCGCATTCTCTAAACTGGCCTTTAATGTGACAATCCTGCTGAGCACCATTGTAAGAGGAGAGGGTGTAGGTTTTTTTTAGCACACAAAAAAAAGAAAAGAACCTTCCTAATGTTTCAGAATATATCAGAATTAGTACAAATGAAGCACTTGTTTTTGTAATTCTGAAGTGTGGTGGAAACAAATATTTGAATACGGTAAAAATACATTAGTATACTAGGAGAATATATTTGCACACATTATCGTTTGTGTGCAGTAAAACCGTATTTCGGTGCAAATGTAATGGTAATTTCAATTGAAAATGTGTTGTCTATAATGGCAGTGCGCTATTACACCATGCATACTCCACACTATGCCAACTCCACTCTGTGCCCTTCCACTCTATGCCACACCACTCCATTCTACGATACAACACTCCATGACATGCCACTCCACTCTACGCCACTCCAATCTATGCCACTTAGTCCACAACACGACACGCCTTTCTATGCCCCTCCACTCCACACCACTAACCAAACTCCACTCCAATCTACCCCGCTCCCCTCCAATCTACACCACTTCCCTTTGCTACAATCTACCCCAATCCAATCCACCCCACTCCACTACAATCTACCCCCCGATTTCCCTCACCCCACTCCAATCTGCCCCACTTCAGTCCACCCTACTCTACCCCAATCTACCCCAGTAAACTTCACTATGATCCAGTCTACTTCACTCCACTCTACCCCTCTCCAATACCCAACTCCACTCCAGTCTATTCCACTTCAGTCTACCCCATTCCACTCAATCTAACCCATTTAACCCCATGCCTCTTCAATCTTCCTCACTCCACTCAAATCTACCCCGCTCTGCTCCAAATACCCAGACTACCCCACTCCAATCTACCACAATCCACCTCACTCCAATGTAACCAAATCCATCCCACTTCACTCCAATCTACCCAACTCCACTCCGATTAACCCTGCTACACTCTACTCCACTCTACCACAGTTACATTTACTCCAGTCCGTTACAATTTACCCTGCTCCACTGCAAACTCCACTACAATCTATCCAACTCCTCTCCACTCTAATGTACCCCAATCCACTCCAATCTACCTGACTCCACGACAATCTACCCACACCCCAACAATCTACCCCACTCTATCCCAATCTACCACACTCCAGTTCACCCAATCTACCCCAGTTCACTCCAATCTACCCCACTCTCCACTCCAATCTATCACTCTCCAGTCCAATCTGCCCCATCGACTACACTCCAATCTACCCCTCTCCAATCTACCCAACTTCCCCCCAATCTTCCCCACTCCACCTAGTCTACTGCACTCCACTCAAATCTACCTCACTCTGCTCCAAATACCCACTCTACCCCACTCCACTCTACCCCAATCCACCTCAGTCCAATGTATCCCAACCCATCTCACTTCACTCCAATCTACCTGAATCCACTCCAATTTACCCCGCTCCACTCTACTCCACTTCAATCTGCCACAGTCAAATCTACTCCAGTCCATTACAATTTACCCTGCTCCACTCCAAACTCCACTGCAATCTATCCTACTTCGCTCCACTCTAATCTACCCCACTCCCGTCCAATCTACCCCACACCACCACAATCTAACCTTCAACCACCACAATCTACCCCACTCCAATCTACCTCACTCCACCCCAATCTACCACACTCCAGTTCACCCAATCTACCCCACTTCACTCCAATCTACCCCACCCCACTCTACCACTCTCTACTCCAATCTATCACTCTCCCGTCCAAGCTGCCCCTTCTACTCCACTCCAATCTACCCAACTCTGTGAGAAGTTGGCCTGATGTGTGATGTCCACTATTCTAGTGGGCACCCTGTATCAGTCCAAACAACCCTTATGGTGATGGTTGTAAAGTCAACCTTATAGACCAGCTATCCTAGGGGTAGCATGGACAAAAGCAGTCTTAGGCTAAACTCAAGAGGGCATGTGAAGCCAGCTGTTTTACCATATGCAATCTCTTTAATACCAAATGAAAGGACACCATACAGGTTATATATTCAAAATATATGTACTTATTTCTAAATCAATCCTCTCAACTCTTTATGAGATCAGAGGCACAAGCACATAACAAGTAACTCAATATAACATACAATAAGTTGCACAAATATGGATAGGCCCTGGTGGCCCGCTAAACCATATACTAAAATAGTGGTATAAGAACCACGTCACGAACAGTTGGAACCCCTAGGGCCTTGGGAATTGCTGGGGCTACACTGGACTAACAGTTTTTAGGAAGCAGGAGGCCCACGGGATGCTTGTGCAGAGTCTAAAGACACACGCGTGCACACATAGAAGTCAATGGGTGCGTAAAATGAGAGATTTAGGAGTCTTCCGACTGGACTAGAAGCTAACCACTTGAAACTAGGACACTAGGAGAGTTAATCTTCACAGGAGCACCGCAGTGCTCGCGTTACCTCACCCACAGGTGCATAGGTCCCAAAGTGTGTCGGGCTTCGTCGTGGAGTTCTATGGAGCCTTGGAGAAAAGATGCTGCAGGCGACCAGGAGAGAAGAGTCCGGTTGGATCCAAGGGCGGATCGAGGATGAGGAGTACCTGAAAGCAGAGGGGACAGAGTCTGGGTCACTAGCCAGTGACCAGGATGGAACCAGGAAGGAACCAGGCGATGTCGTGAAGCAATCAGGTGATGTCGTGAAGCTTGTCTCTGCAGCCTCGTGGACCAAGAGGTGTCGATGGCAAGCAGGAGCTGGATACGGACTGTCCCACGAAGGATCTTGCTGTCGGCGGTGTCGGCTTCCGGATTGGAGTCAACAAGCCTTGGCAAAGGCAACCCACGCAGAAAAGGAAGATAGCTTGTTAATCAGACCAGCAAGGTCTGATGGGCTGCTCCTTTTCAGGGAAGCAAGGGCCAGTCTGGAGCAACCAGACCAGCATTGGAAATTCAAAGGTTCATCGCCACAGAGGCTAGCCAATGGGCAAGTGACCGGACAGACGCGTTGAGCAGGAAAATGCAGAAGGGCCCCACGCAGAACTCGTGGAGCGTGGAGGTCTGATCTTCGGTGCAGTTGGTGCACGGGGCTGGGGCTTCTCAATCCCCAATGCACAACTTCGAGGGTGCCTCAGAAGTTGCACGGAAATCAATTCGCTGGCTTTCCAAGATGGCCGGTCCCACGTCTCTCGTCGCCTCCACGGGTCTCAGCTTTGCTGTGGCTGTGGATCGGGCTGTTGGATGTCTGGAAGTCCGGGTCTTGTCAGGCTCTGTGTTTGGGCTCCGGCGGGAGCAACAACAAAGCAAACCGTTGAGCGCTTGATGGTGCCTGCTTGCACAGGGTGGTCACTCCTTGACCACAAGGGAGATTCTTCAGTCTTCTACGTCGAGTAGGATGTCGAAGGTCCAGAGTTTTCTTTTCAGTCAGGATAAATCTAAAGTCTTGGGACTCAGCTCCTACCTATATACCAAATCTAGGGGCTGGATTACCTGCTAGGTCCCTCCTATGGGTGGGACCCAGGAAGGGGGTGGTTACACCCCTTTCCCTTTGTCCAGTTTTGCGCTGGGGCTGGAGTGCCCCAGCACCGGTTTGAACTGGACTATGCATGGGACACCTTGTGTGCCACAGCTGGTGTCTCATTTCATTCAGCCCTCCCTGCCCCAATACACTATAGCCTGTCTGGGGTGGTGCTAGCCCCTCCCTGTGACAGGAAACCTTTTGACCAAGCCTCCCTCGCGGGAAGGACTCCCAGCAGCAGGAGGTCAGACTTGTGTCTGTGGCAGCAGCATCCATTTTGTGATGCTGAGGCTCTGGTTAACTTTAACCGGGATTAATGAAAGTAACATGTCTTTTCCCTCTAGAAGGGTGGAATGCTACTCCCGTCGCCAGGACTGGCGAGGGGGTAGTATTCCAAAGCGTATGACACCTTACACAACTTGTTTTGATAAAGCCAAACCAGAGTTAGCATTTAACCGCGAGGTTCATAATGCACTTAAGAGTATATGGTATGGCAATATCCTAGAACAGCTATAAGGACATGGTTCCGAAAGCAGCAGACAGGCTCAGCTCATGCTAGAGCACCATCTCACATAAAACCAAGCACTCTGCCTTCAGGATTGTTAAGGCCTGCCATAGGAGTGACTTATAGGTGTATATGTGCCTAGATATAAGGTTAGACATAGGAATACTATATCTAAGCAAGGGGTGATTACAGGACCTTGCCCTAGCTGAGTGATCAGCCAGTTGTCAGTTTGGATGGCCAGCCAGGGGTGGCAAAAGATATGCTGCAGCCCCTGGTAGGCCTTGGGTGCACCTATGCCCTGGGTACCTATAGTACACTGTACAGGGACTCATAAGAGTGACCCAAATCCCAATTGGTGATGTACCTAAAGTACATGGTGTGAATTTAGAGAGAGAACAGCAGGGCTGTGGGTCTGATTAGCAGGCCCACAGCCACATTAAGTCGAAAACCAGTGAAGCAAAAAGCAAAAAAATGGGGTAACCATAGGAAAGCAGACCCTACTCTCCTACATAACCCCCCCCCCCCAACGCAGGGACATTAGACTAACCTTGACCAGTTATGTCTTCATGTTCTAAGTGAAAGTACCTGGAGAGACCATCTGCATTGCCATGGTCAGTCCCTGGTCTGTGCTCCACTGTAAAGTCCATTCCCTGTAGGGAAATGGACCACCTGAGCAGTTTGGGATTCTCACCCTTCATCTGATTTAGCCACAAGAGGGGCTTATGGTCTGTCTGAATTTCGAAGTGAGTGCCAAACAAGTATGGTCTCAACCTCTTCAAGGCCCAAACCACAGCAAAGCTGACCAACGTTTCTCTCTAGGGGTCAGCCTCCTGCTAATAAAAGCAATGGGCTGGTCTTGACCATCTACATTAAGTTGTGAAAGCACAGCTCACACCCCCAACTCAGAAGCATCTGTTTGGACAATAAACTCTTTGGAGTAGTCAGGGCTAAGATAGGTGCAGAGCGCATGGCCTTCTTCAGGTCATCAAATGCCTTTTGACAGCTAACTGTCCACTGAACCTTTTTTGGCATCTTCTTAGAAGTCAAGTCATTAAGTGGTGTCACAATGGACCCATAGTTCTTAACAAACTTTCTGTAGCACCCAGACAGGCCCAAGAAAGCTCTGACCTATGTCTGGGTGGTTGGAGGAGCCCAGTCCTTGATGGTCTGGATCTTACTCTCCAGTGGTTGAACCTGATCCCAACCTACAAGGTGGCCCAGGTACACAACCTTACTCTGCCCTATCTGGCACTTTGTGGCCTTGATAGTTAGGTCTGTCTTCTGCAGGGCCTCCAAAACCTTCTTCAGGTGGATCAGGTGATCCTCCCAGGTGGAGCTGAAGACCGCAATATTATCAAGATAAGCTGCACAAAAGTCATCCAACCCAGTGAGGACTTGGTTCACCAACCTTTGGAAAGTGGCAGGTGCATTCTTCAAGCCAAACGGCATTACCACAAATTGATAATGACCTCCTGGGGTTGAGAAAGCCGTTTTGGCCTTGGCATCCTCAGCTAACCTGATTTGCCAATAGCCAGCTGTCAAATCAAATGTGCTCAGGAACTTGGCAGAAGCCAGTCTATCAATGAGCTCATCTGCTCTTGGAATTGGGTGAGCATCTGTCCTAGTGACAGCATTGAGACCTCTATAGTCCACACAGAACCTCATCTCTCTCTTACCATCTTGGGTGTGAGGTTTTGGTACAAGGACTACGGGGCTGGCCCAGGGGCTCTCTGATTGCTCAATTACTCCCAACTCAACTCAAGCATTTTCTGTACCTCAGTCTTTATACAGTCCCTGACATGGTCAGGTTGCCTGTAGATATTACTCTTCACAGGCAGACTGTCACCCGTGTCCACCTCATGGGTGCACCAGTTAGTCTGACTAGGTGTCAATGAAAACATATGTCTAAAGGCCTGTAGAACTTGTCTGCAGTCCTGTTGCTGCTGGTCAGTGAGGCTGCCAGCTAAGGCCACACCATCAACTGAACCATCATCAGGGTTCTGAGTCAACAGGTCTGGGAGAGGGTCACACTCTTCCTCCTGTCCCTCATCTGTAGCCATGAGCAAGCCCATGTCTGCCCTGTCAACATATGCTTTGAGTCGGTTGACATGGAGCACCCTGTGGGGGATCCTAGGGGTTCCAAGGTCCACCAAGTAGGTGAGCTCTCCCTTTTTCTCAACAATGGTGTGGGGTCCAGACCATTTGTCCTGGAGTGCTGCTGGGGCCACTGGCTCCAACACCCACACCTTCTGTCCTGGCTGGTACTCAGTCAGCACAGCCTTTTGGCCATGCCAAGCTTGTTGAAGTTCTTGGCTAGCTTCAAGGTTTTTAGAAGCCTTCTTCATATACTCAGCCATCCTGGAGCGAAGACCAAGTAAATAGTCCACAATGTCCTGTTTAGGCTCTGAGAGGTAACTCCCATCCTTCCTGCACTCACCAGACATAGGGGTCCCCTTACAGGATGCCCAAACAAAAGCTCAAAAGGGCTGTAGCCAACCCCCTTTTGTGGGACCTCTCTGTAAGCAAACAGAAGGCAGGGTAGAAAGATGTCCCATCTTCGCCTAAGCTTTTCAGGTAAACCCTTGATCATACCCTTGAGGGTCTTGTTGAATCTTTCAACAAGCCCATTGCACTGTGGATGGTAGGGTATAGTGAATTTGTAATTAACACCACACTCCTTCCACATAGCAGTCAAGTACCCAGACATGAAGTTTGCACCTCTGTCTGAGACAACCTCCTTTGGAAAGCCCACTCTTGAGAAAACTCCCAGGAGGGCTCTTGCCACAACAGGTGCTGTTGTGGTCCTTAGGGGAATAGCTTGATCCAATGTCAGCAGTATAAATCTGTGCCCAGAGGCTGTTTGGGGATCCATTGGTCCAACAATGTCAATCCCAACTCTTTCAAAGGGTACCTCCACCACAGTTAGTGGTATGAGGGGGGCCTTTGTTGTGCCACCTTATTTGCCACTGGCTTGGCAGGTCACACAGGAGCGACAAAACTCCTTAGTATCTTCTGACATATGGGGCCAGTGAAAGTGAGGGACAAGCCTGTCCCAAGTCTTGTTCTGGCCTATATGTCCTGCTAAGGGAATATCATGGGCTAAGGTAAGAAGGAAACCCCTGAAGGTCTGAGGTATGACCAACCTCCTGGAAGCACCAGGCTTGGGGTCTCTACCCTCAGAATAAAGGAGTCCTTCATCCCAGTAAACTTTATGGGTACCTGTAGCATTCCCAGCATCCTCAGAAGCAGCTTGCTGTCTGAGGGGTTCAAGAGAGGGGCAGTCTAACTGAGCCTGCCTCAAGTCTGCCCTTGAAGGTCCCCCTGTCCCAAGAAACTCAACCTGTTCAGGTTCAAGCTCTTCCAGGACAGTTCCTTCAGGAGTCTCAGAATCAGCTTCCTGAGAAGGCTGATCCTCACTTGAGGTCAGGGGGGGGAGGCACTGCCTTAACCCTACTGCTCTTTCTCTTGGATGGCACTTGGTCCATAGTTTCAGGATCCAAGGCCTGTTCAGTTTGGCACTTTATGGCCTGTGACCTGGTCACAGCAAGGACATGTGCTGATATGCCTAACATCTCTGCATGAGTCCTATACTCCACTTCTGACCATACTGAGTTTTCAAGATCATTGCCCAAAAGACATTCAACTGGGAGGTCTGCACTTACCACAACTCTTTTGAGGCCAGTTACCCCTCCCCAGGAGAAATTAACAACTGCCACACTATGTGTAGTAGTGACATTGCTAGCATTGGTCACCAGGTTATTATCACCCAGTACAATCTGTCCAGGGTCCACAAAGTTAGGTGTCACCATAGTGACACTGGCACATGTGTCCCTGTAGGCCTGAGCCACTTTATCATTAATCAAAGGTGTCTGTCTGTACTTGCCCAAGGTATTGGGACTCACAGTAGTGGACATAGCCATGTCCACATCACAGATCAGAACAGCCTGAGTTGGAATCCTGACTAGGCCAGAATCCACCTCAGTACCCATGGTTAACCCCACTATAACCTTGGGTTGGGAACTACCACTGCTGACTGTACTAGGGGGCGCAGTTGCCTTAGGGGCTGCAGTGGTAGGGGATGTACCTTTCTTGGTGCACTCACTAAACCAGTGAGAGGCAGATTTACAATAATTACCCCAAGTTTTCTTTGGACCTTCTTTCTTCTTAGAATTTTGGGACCCCCTTCATGAGAATTTTGGGGGCCTGTTGAAGACTTCTGGTCTTTTTGTTTCTGATCCCCACCTTTTTGGCCTGCCTTTTCCTGATCACCAACTTGGTTCTGGGGCTTCTGCTTAACCCTGGTCCTGACCCATTTGTCTGCCTTCTATCCCAATTCTTGGGGAGAGGTCAGATCGGAGTCAATCAGGTGTTGGTGCAACAACTGGTTCTGACAATTATTAAGGGTTTGCTCTCTCATGATCAAATTATACAATCCTGTATAGTCCTTAACTTTGCTTACCAGTAACCAACCTTCCAGAGCATTAGTGGCACAATCAACAAAATCAGTCCAGTCCTGAGTCTGTCTTCTGGGTATCTCTGAACATCAACCTGTACTGTTCAGTGGTTAGGCCAAACCCATCAATTAGAGCACTCTTCAGGACAGGGTAGTTATTAGCATCCGCATCACTAACTGTAAGGAGCTTATCTCTACCCTTTTCTTCAAAGGAGAGACACAAGATAGCTGCCCACTGAGTCTGGGGGACCTGCTAGACTTTGCAGGCCCTTTCCAAAGCAGTTATCCACTTGTGGATGTCATCCCCAACTTTGTAGGGGGGCACTATCTTACTCCGGTGCCTAGAATTCTCATGGGACCTGTCTTTATCCTTAGGGATATTGCTGCCACCAGTGGGATGTGACCCACCCAACTTCTGCTCTCTAGCTAGGGCAAGCTTCTATTTGGCAATGGCAACTTCTAGTTCTTGCCTCTCAATCCTTAGGTTAGCTTCCCTCATCCTAGCCTGTTGTTCCCTCCTTTCAGAAGAGGTCATCCTTCTCTGAGCAAGGGTATTGGATCCCCTACAGGCATTAGAGTGGAGGGACTCACCTGAGAGGGACCGTCTCCTCTCATACCCCTGGTATAGTCTACTAATAGGTCTGTATGGCGCTAGCCAATTCTTAGCCCCATGTAGGCTTAGGTTAGCCTGGCTAAGTCTCCCAACTTGGACCTGGCTATCTTGGAAAACCTCTCCTTCAGATTCTTCCTCTGGTTCATCTCCTTCTTCCCCTATGATAGTGGGATCTGATGCATCATCTGTAGAGCGTAAGACCTCTTCTGCATGAACTGAGGGACCTTGTTTAGAGGCCTTCTCAGCATCAGTCCTCTCTAAGAGTTCTATTAGGTGGGAAATGGTAGGGTTGGAACCCTGTTTCAATCTCCTTGAGGTACACAAGTGGCTCATCTCTTGGAAATTGAGCATTTCATATCTAGAGGGTGCCCTGGGAGGGTCACCCCCCACAGGAAGAGTCATGCTTGGCTCACCTGTAGTAGACATGATTCTAGTGAGATGTGGTGTGTGCACCTACCTACACTATGTGTTTTCTACTAGAACCTCTCTAGGAGTTGTAGTCAGGGTGTGCTAGGCCCTTTGGTCTACAACAACTAAGTTCAGTAGAACTTATGTATTGTAAGTCTTGTTATATGTACCTATGGTACCTAATGTGATCTTTCAAAAGATATATCAAAGATTACAATTGGTAAAACAACAGCAAGCTCAAATCCCAACCGCTGCACACCAATGTGAGAAGTTGGCCTGATATGTGATGCCCACTATTCTACTGGGCACCCTGCATCGGTCCAAACAACCCTTATGGTGATGGTTGTAAAGTCAACCTTAAAGACCAGTTATCCTAGGGGTAGCATGGACAAAAGCAGTCTTAGGCTAAACTCAAGAGGGCATGTGATGCCAGCTGTTTTACCATATGCAATCTCTTTGATACCAAATGAAAGGACACCACACAGGTTATATATTCAAAATATATGTATTTATTTCTAAATCAATCCTCTGAACTCTTTATGAGGTCAGAGGCACAAGCGCATAATAAGTAACTCAATATAACATACAATAAGTTGCAGAAATATGGATAGGCCCTGGTGGCCCGCTAAACCACATACTAAAATAGTGGTATAAGAACCACGTCATGAACAGTTGGAAGGCCTAGGGCCTTGGGAATCGCTGGGGCTACACTGGACTAACAGTTGTTAGGAAGCAGGAGGCCCACGGGATGGGTGTGCAGAGTCTAAAGGCACACGCGTGCACACATAGAAGTCAATGGGTGCATAAAATGAGAAAGCTAGAGTTTTAGGAGTCTTCCGACTGGAATAGAAGCTAGCCACTTGAAACTAGGACACTAGGAGAGTTAATCTTCACAGGAGCACCGCAGTACTCGCGTTACCTCACCCACAGGAAGCGGGTGCATAGGTCCCAAAGTGTGTCGGGTTTCGTCGTGGAGTTCTATGTAGCCTTGGAGAAAAGATGCTGCAGGCGACCAGGAGAGAAGAGTCCGGTTGGATCCAAGGGCGGATCGAGGATGAGGAGTACCTGAAAGCAGAGGGGACAGAGTCTGGGTCACTAGCCAATGACCAGGATGGAACCAGGAAGGAACCAGTTGATGTTGGGAAGCAATCAGGTGATGTCGTGAAGCTTGTCTCTGCAGCCACGTGGACCAGGAGGTGTCGACGATGACCAGGAGCTGGATACGGACTGTCCCATGAAGGATCTCACTGTCGGCGGTGTCGGCTTCCGGATTGGAGTCAACAGGCCTTGGCAAAGGCAACCCACGCAGAAAAGGAAGATGGCTTCTTAATCAGACCAGCAAGGTCTAATGGGCTGCTCCTTTTCAGGGGAGCAAGGGTTAGTCTGGAGCAACCAGACCAGCATTGGAAATTCAAAGGTTCGTCATCACAGAGGCCACTAGCCAATGGGCAAGTGACCGGACAGACGCGTCGAGCAGGAAAATGCAGAAGGGCCCCACGCAGAACTCGTGGAGTGTGGAGGGCTGATCTTCGGTGCAGTTGGTGCTTGGGGCTGGGGCTTCTCAATCGCCAATGCACAACTTCGAGTGTGCCTCAGAAGTTGCACGGAAAGCAATTCGCTGGCTTTCCAAGATGGCCGGTCCCACGTCTCTCGTCGCCTCCACGGGTCTCAGCTTTGCTGTGGCTGTGGATCGGGCTGTTGGATGTCTGGAAGTCTGGGTCTTGTCAGACTCTGTGTTCCGGCTCCGGCGGGATCAACGACAAAGCAAACAGTTTAGCGCTTGATGGTGCCTGCTTGCACAGGGTGGTCACTCCTTGACCACAAGGGAGATTCTTCAGTCTTCTACGTCGAGTAGGATGTCGAAGGACCAGAGTTTCGTTTCAGAGTTTCAGTCAGGATAAATCTAAAGTCTTGGGACTCAGCTCCTACCTATATACCAAACCTAGGGGCTGGATTACCTGCTAGGTCCCTCCTATGGGTAGGACCCAGGAAGGGGGTGGTTACACCTCTTTCCCTTTGTCCAGTTTCGCACCAGAGCTGGGGCTGGAGTGCCCCAGCACCGGTTTGAACTGGACTATGCATGGGACACCTTGTGTGCCCCAGGCAGTGTCTCATTTCATTCAGCCCTCCCTGCCCCAATACACTATAGCCTATCTGGGGTGGTGCTAGCCCCTCCCTGCGAAAGGAAACCTATTGTCCAAGCCTCCCTCGCTGGAAGGACTCCCAGCAGCAGGAGGTCAGACTTGTGTCTGTGGCAGCAGCATCCATTTTGTGATGCTGAGGCTCTGGTTAACTTTAACCGGGATTAATGAAAGTAACATGTCTTCTCCATCTAGAAGGGTGGAAAGCTACCCCCGTCGCCACGACTGGCGAGGGGGTAGTATTCCAAAGCGTATGACACCTTACACGACATGTTTTGATAAAGCCAAACCAGAGTTAGCATTTAACCGCAAGGTTAATAATGCACTTAAGAGTATATGGTATGGCAATATCCTAGAACAGCTATAAGGACATGGTTCCGAAAGCTGCAGACAGTCTCAGCTCATGCTAGAGCACCATCTCACATAAAACCAAGCACTCTGCCTTCAGGATTGTTAAGGTCTGCCATAGGAGTGACTTATAGGTGTATATGTGCCTAGATATAAGGTTAGACATAGGAATACTATATCTAAGCAAGGGGTGATTACACGACCTTGCCCCAGCTGAGTGATCAGCCAGTTGTGTCAGTTTGGATGGCCAGCCAGGGGTGGCAAACGATATGCTGCAGCCCCTGGTAGGCCTTGGGTGCACCTATGCCCTGGATACCTATAGTACACTGTACAGGGACTCATAAGAGTGACCCAAATCCCAATTGGTGATGTACCTAAACTACATGGTGTGAATTTAGAGAGAGAACATCAGTGCTGTAGGTCTGATTAGCAGGCCACAGTCACATTAAGTCGAAAACCAGTGAAGCAAAAAGCAAAAAAATGGGGTGACCATAGGAAAGCAGACCATACTCTCCTACAAACTCCACTCCAATCTTCCCCACTCCACCCAGTCTACTGCACTCCACTCAAATCTACCCCACTCTGCTCCAAATACCCATTCAACCACATTCCAATCGACCCCAATCTACCACACTCCAATGTAACCCAATCCAACCCACTTCAGTCCAATCTACCCGACTCCAATTTACCCCGTTCCACTCTACTCCACTCCACTCCAATCCAATCAACCACAGTACAATTTACTCCAGTACATTACAATTTACCCTGCTCCACTCCAGTGGCGTAGCAAGGTCAGGTGGTACCCGGTGTGGAAAATTTCTTGAAACTCCCGGCTTGAGAAATTTTGCCATTTTGTCACCTCCCTCAGTGATGACACCTGGGGCGGCCTGCACCCCCTTCATACGCCACTGCTCCACTCCAAACTCCACTGCAATCTATCCAACGTCTCTCCACTCTAATCTGCCCCACTCCACTCCAATCTACCCCACTCCACCTAAATCTACCCCACACCACCACAATCTACCTCACACCACCACAATCTACCCCACTCTATTCTTCCACAATCTTCCCCACTCCAGTCTACCACAATCTACCCCAACCCACCCCAATCTACCTCACTCCAGTTCACCCAATCTACCCCACTTCAATCCAATCTACCCCACTCCACACTACCACCCTCCACTCCAATCTATCACTCGCCAGTCCAATCTAACCCACTCCACCCCAGTGCACCCCACTTCAATCTATCCTACCCCAGTCCAATCTGCCCCATCTACTCCACTTCAGTCTACCCCTCTCCAATCTACCCCACTCCACTCTAGTGTACTCCACTTCAGTCTACCAATCTAACCCAATGAACCCCACGCCACCTCAATCTTTCCCACCCAGTCTACTGCACTCCACTCAAACCTACCCCACTCTGCTCCAAATACCCAGTCTACCCCACTGCACTCCAATATACCCCAATCCACCTCATTCCAATGTAACCAAATCCAACCCACTTCACTCCAATCTACCCCACTCTACTCCAATTTACCTGCTCCACTCTACCCCACTTCAATCTACCACAGTCCAATTTACTCCAGTCTGTTACAATTTACCCTGCTCCACTCCAAACTCCACTGCAATCTATACCACTCCTCTCCACTCTAATCTACCCCATTG
This sequence comes from Lissotriton helveticus, assembly GCF_964261635.1. Classification (NCBI taxonomy): domain Eukaryota; kingdom Metazoa; phylum Chordata; class Amphibia; order Caudata; family Salamandridae; genus Lissotriton; species Lissotriton helveticus. The sequence continues at coordinate 618,707,324 of NC_136061.1, read as the reverse complement.
CACTCCAATCTACCCCACTCCACCATAATCTACCACACTCCAGTTCACCCAATCTATCTCACTTCAGTCCAACCTACCCCACTTCTCGCCAATCTACCCCACTCTACCACTCAGCACTCCAATCTATCACTCTCCAGTTTAATTTAATCCACTCAACCCCAGTCCACCCCACTCCAATCTACCCCACCCCAGTCAAATCTGCCCCATCTACTCCACTCCAATCTACCCCACTCCAGCCCTATCTACCCCACTCCACCGCCCTGCAATCTACCCCACCCACTCTACCCCACTCCAATCCAATCACCCCTTTTTAATCTAACCCACTCCAATCCACCCCGCTCCATTCTAATCTAGCATACTCAAATCCACCCAATCTAACCCACGACACTCCACCCTAATCTACCCCACTACACTCCATTCTAATATACCACACTCCACCCTTCTCTATCTCACTCCGCTCCATTCTCAACTCCACTCCAATCAACCCTACCCCACTCCACTCTACAGAAACTTCCCCACTCCACTTCACACATGCCACCCAAATCTACCCCACACCAGTCCAAATCTAACCCATTCCACCGCACTCAATCTACTCCAACCAAAACTACTCTACTCCAATCTACCCCACTTTACACTGCCTCAATCTACTCCCACTCTGCTCTTCCCCAATCTACCCCACTCCACTCCTGTCTACCCCATTTTACTCTAATCTACTCAACTCCCCCACTCCAATCTACCCTACTCAATCTATCGCACTCCAATCTACCACAATCTATCCTAACCCTCACCACTCAATTCTACCCACTCTTCCCCCCACTCCACTCTGTACCAATATACCCCACTCCACTCTAGTTCAATCTACACCATTCCACTCTACCTCAATCTACCCCACTCCAAGACCACTGACGTTTAGCTAACCTAAACAGCAGCCACAATGGTGTACAACAGTGGTTCCCAAACGTTTTTGACCCATGGCTCCCTTGACCTAATTGGCAGTTGGCTCCTCACCATTTTTTTTTACTGGTGGGCGGGATGTAATCCCGACCTCAGGAGTACTTCCGGCTGTCTTCCTTAAATTAATTGGGATGCAATGAAGGTATTGTGCTCCAGCCAATAAAATACAGGTACATCTTAAACTGAAGAAACGCCAACAAACTAGGTGTGTACAGTAGGGTGGAGTATGGTTAAACGAACATTAATTTACTGATAAAATATGGGAACCTCTTTAGAGAAGTATTGAAAATTGGGAATTTAGGAAGTGCCACGTGTTTTACAGAGCTTGAATATTAACTGAGGCACACTTACAATTTCTTCAGTCTATGTGGCTGCCATTGTTTGCATTTTCAAACCATTTCCAACTGATGTTATTGGAAGTTAAAGGCTGGGGCTGGTGATTCTATTCAACAATCCTTTGGAAAAAATGTGGTCTAGTGGTACAGTTTCAAACCAGGAATGCAGAAATGAAGGTTTGTACTCCTGCTCCCTCGCTTCATTAAATTCTGTATTCTTTGGTACTTCCTTTTATGACCAGGTTCATAGGTTTCTGGTTAGTCAAACAGGCGTACATATCCAGGCAATTCTGAGTACCTTCGATTCTAGGCAATAACATTATTTATTCATTTTAAACTGCTGTGATGCTCCTGATACAAGGGTTTTCATTTGGAAATTCGACTGGAAAACTGCAGCCAAAATGCAGGTGCTTACAAGGACAAATAATGGATCAAAAACGTACTCCTAAGTAAGAGGCAGCCCCATGCGGTCCCTTGCTTTGGCTGGAGATTAAAGACAGTCATTTTACACGTATCTGTGCTCCCAGAGAGAACACTGGGATACCGCCACAGGTTTATTAAGCAGCGCACGAACACCCTCTCTCCCAATCATTAAATAATTCCACCATTTAAGAATCCAAAATATGTCTTCAATATTATGCTTTTTGCCTGATAATGGACTTGCTACAAAGTTGCTTATGAATTTGAAACAGCCGTCATAACAGGAACGTTCGTGAATGTGATTTGACAGTTGAATAGTTTTGCCCTTTTTGTGTGTTTTGGCCGGCTGGAATTTATTTATTATTATTTTTTGCTGCAGATTTATATAGCGCGAACTCGATCAGAAGAGCACCAGATACATTAGGGAAGCTTATGAAGGTCAAATGTCACCTCAGTTTCATAGAGGTCGGGTAGCAAATAAACGAAGCGGGGAAAATCTCATCGCTACATTAAATACGTTTATCTTTCAAGATAATATCCCCGAAGGGCACGAGTCATGCAACAAAAATCGCAACCCAATTTCTTTTCACATTTGCTTAAACAGGGGAATGGATGGAGCATTTCTCAGCCCTTACTTACCGATTTCCTGATGAAGAGGGTCCCACGAGGCACGGCACAACACGGCGGTCACCAACAACGATCCTCAAACGCTCGGAGCTGAGTATACTGGAAATGCTGAGAGTACGCATTTTAAAGCACGTACGACACGTGCGTATGTAAGCATATGGCGGCAGTGGGCTATTGGGCCTAACCATTTTAAAGGTGGCATTTTAAACTCCCCCCCCCCGCATGTTGCAGCTGCTGCTGCAATTTCCATGACCCACATCCTGCGCGGTGCCCCTAGCTTCACATCACGGCGCACCGGGGTGCCACGGCGCACACTTTGGGACCACTAGTATACAACATGGCTAAAACACCATGCCAAAGCCAATAGCTCTCGCAGAGGCAAGCCCTATTGGCTATCCCAATTGCTTATTGAGATTTGCATCTAAGTGAGAGTTTGCAGCAGTTATTGTTTTTGTGCGTACTGTGAGTGTGTGAGGCCCAACCTCAGACCCCCACAACCCTAAACAGATCAAAACTATGGTGTTTCATCACCAAAACAGATAAAAGGCAACAAAAGGCCCTTGGCAAGAGTTTTATTTTTATTGCAAACTATTTTATTTAAAAAATAAGCGTGGCTCAGTGGTTAGAGGCGGCAGACCCGGAAGCTGAGATCGACCGTGGACCAGGGTTCGATTCCCCGCCTCGGCGGGTCTCGGGCTCAAAATTCCACGGACTCGACAATTCTCGCTCCGGTGCCTTCTCGAATCACGGGGTCACACTCTGCAACTCTGGGCAATAGCTTGCTTAATCTCCACTACGTCCCCTCGCGGCGGGATGCCTGGCTTTCACCTTGTGGACACCCTGCCGGGGTTTCTCGCAGGGGAATACCAGGACGGGTTCCCTAAGCAAGCGCCAGGATGCCCTTTGGGTGACAGGTTTGCGCTATATAAGTACACCTACATTTACATTTACATTTACATAAACCATGGACGATTGCTGGCTTCCTCTCCTTGATAGGAGGCCCATGACAGCTGTGGCTCAATAAGGCACAGAAGAATGTAAATACAATGAACTCCACGGCAGGGTCTCTCAAATATCTGTAGCTGGTAAGTGACACTGACTCGAAGAGTGTGCTTTATTATTTATTTTCACTTTCAGTGGTTAAAAATACGAGAAAATATATTATCCAACTGAAAAAATATTGTTTGATAAAAAGAGGACGGAGAAATGGGAATGTTCTGTAACAGGGATTCTGCTCAAACACAGAACTGTGCACAGAGACTTAGGACCTTAGTGAATTAGGCTGTGACAAAACTCACCTTAGTACCCAAAATCTCCTACTAGATTAGCAATCAGTGTCACATTAGCTCTTCGTCCTATAGCAAAGAAACCAATGAATATTAGACAACCAAGAACATGCGACTTAGGACCATCTCAGGAATGGTGGGAAGTGAGAACACTCTTTTGTTATACGTTCATACCAGTCCACAACAGGAGTAAAATAGAGACACGGTAAGGTTAAAATGTTTATTTTAACAACGTGATCTCAAGGGCAGTATTTTAATCAACATAAGCATACATTGATTAAGAATAATACGGTCAGCATGGTTACAATTCCATAAAATACAAAAGGAGGAATCATATTACAATGATAGTGCAAACAGGTGATAAAAGCGCCTATTTAAAGCACCCTCCCTATCTAAGAACTATGTATTATAAAACTATAGAAGGTCTCTTGAGCTTTCTTAGAGGGACCCAATTTACCTGTCCGCTCAGTAAGTGTAAATACATCAGGATCGGTTAGTCTCTCTGCATGCCTGGAATCTTCCAAGTGTGTTCAATTCTGGCAAGTGTGCTATGATAAAGGTGCCAGAATCCTATTCGGCTTGCAGTTGCCAAATTGTTGTGTCTAGAATGTGTTACACGGACATGCCGATAAACAGGCAGCTCAGCACTCACTGTACAGACTGGGGACACGATGTATGTCTAGAGATGTCGAAAAACAAACCTTTTCCCATGTATAGACCTTCGTGAAAGCTAACTCTGTAAAAACAGCTAAGCATTGTCGTGTGCAAAAAAGCAGCAAAAGGAAAAATGGCGTTTAAACTCCTAATAAGCCATGCTAACTTAACATGCATGCAGAAAGAGGCCCATAAACCACACTACAGTTCTTGACAAATGCAATACATCTGAAAAATGAGTACACATCACAGCCAGCCTGAGTCCTGACAGATCTAAGTTCTGTGAAGCAGATATACGACGACGTTTTGGGGCTTTACACAATGTTTTCAAAACATGCCATTAACAATATCAAATACTATGTTCATTGGGGATTTCTTTAAATGGTTGGTCGGCGTTTGGTTCACAGAGAACCTAAAATTCTTGAAGCACAAAAATGAACACATGGTGTCGTTCATCGCAGCTCATTGTTGGGAGCACTAAGCAAAAGGGGCAGAGGTCGGCCATAGCTACAAGCTTTTAGAAGCAAATCCGACTTTTTAGCGTGCGTGAAAAGAGTTCCACATCAAAGGGCATCGGGGCAGCACTATAACCAAGTAAGTATTATTTTCCACAATGATGAATAAAATAACAAAGGAAATAAAGTGAGAGAGAAAAAAGACAGAAAGAATGAAGAAAAGTGGAAAACAGAAACAAGAGAAAGTAGACAAGAAGGTGTGCGGAATGAAGGCAGTGATATAAAGTAACAAGCATTGGCATAGCCAATAGGTCTCGCTTTTGGGACCTTATAAGTATTTAGTTATACAGCTCAATATCCTTGGTGCAACAACACCAACCGTTGCATGGCTAAACACTTATAAAGTCCCAAAGGCGAGACCTATTGGCTATGCCAATGCTTGATCGGGGGCCAGTTTAATGTTAGACTGTAACTTTCACTTCCTAAAAGTAAGCACTTTTATGAAGTAGTGGGGAATAAAAAAAAAGTATTACATGTGAAAATCACATGAACAGCCACTTTAAAACAAACTGCTGAGGTGGCGATGTACATCTTGTAAAAGGAGGCCTGTTTTTCGCAATATGCAACGTGGTGTACATTGGTGTACTCTCGCACATTAGGTTATGGTGCTTCCTGGCCAGTACTCAGATGCCCCAAGGTTCAGAGACATCCACAGATTGCTAAATGGCATGAGAGTCACCGTGGATGGGAAGGGAGTGAGCAGAAGAGATTTGGAGAGAGAGAGAGAGAAAGGTGAGAATGGTGGGAAAGAAGTGAAAGGAATTTGGAAGAAGCTGATAGGAAGTTTGGAAGAATTAAAAAAGATAGACAAAAGGGAGATAAGACAGTTACGTTAAGTAAGTAAGGGGGAAATAGCAAGAGAGCTAGGGTGGGGGGGATGTGTTAGTGGGAGAAATAAAGTGTAAAGAGAAAATGAAATGAAGGGAACTAACGTGCTGGCAGAAATGAGTAGGAGAGAGGAGAGGGTGGGAGACTGGAGTGTGAGAGGCGGTTGGGAGAGGGATAAGTGATTAGGAGAGAAAGTGGTGGGAAGAAAGGGAAAGGCCATTTAGAGGAAAGAGCTGCAGACATCTGTATCTAGGATGAAGAAAAGAATAAAGAGCAATGATGGTGTCAGGAGTAGAGAGATGGGGAGAGGGTATCAGAGAAAGAGAAGGCGGTTCAAGAGAGTAAAGATGTCCATTGAGAACTGTCAAGGAGAGAAAGGGGAGGCCGCAGACAGAATGTAAAGGAGAGAGGAGGAAAGGGAGTAGGGATTGGAGGATGGAGAGAAGTGTACAAGACGGGCAAATATCAGGTGATACGAGAGTGGTGGGGCTAGGAAAGAGGGATTCAAAGTGGAGACTTGTGCTGGAGCGAAGAGCTAAGCAGAGGGTGAATGGACAGAAGAGGATAGGACTGTAAAAGTTATTGTTCAATCTTTCAATAAATGTATTCTATTTGGAGAATGGACAGTTAAAATGTTACTGCTCAGTACTGTCTTTAATACGTCACTTTGACAAAGCATGAAACAGCCCGCAGCTGCCCGGGCACTTATAAGCCGACCCCAGCCTGAGAACCTCTGCCTGGGGCTTGTGGTGAAAACTGAGGGGTCTAGAAGTCAGGTGTGAGCTTCCTGGGAGCGGTTGCACCAGTGTGTGCACAAAAACTGAGCTCCATGTGGTGCGGCTCAATAGCACGCTACTTTTTCTCCTAGGAACCTGTAAGTGAAAATTGTAAAACATCTCGACATGCCGTGGGCTGATACCAAGACGTGTGGCAGTTCTTGGAGCCGGGGCCTGGAGGGGCTCCGGTAAGCACCCCGCACCGACCCACGCACTCTTTCTTTATGTTATGTGCTCTGCCAAAGACTCTACAGTGACCTCGAGCCAGACATAATTAGGACTCACGGGTCAAACGCCACAACTTTTCCATTCACAGGCTCTTACTACTACAGCCCCCTTACCAGGGACCACACCGCTTTACCCCTCACCAATGACACCCATGACGCCAATAACCCCTGCAACCCCTGCATCCGAGAGCTCTGAGATTGTACCGCAGCTCCAGTAAGTCCTTGTGGTGAATTTTATTGGCACGGCTGGGCAGAACATGTGATTGACAATTAACAAAGTGGTGAAAACAAGCTTTCCATAATAGTTGACATGGTTTTCTTTTGTTCGTGAATGAATTAGTATAAATTATTAGTTTGGAGCATTTGGCTAATCAGCAAATTTTAAGTGTTTTATAGGGAACAAATATAATGCACCAAACATTCTCCTCTTCGGGTTTGAACGTGCTTCCAAGATAGTGCAGCCATAGCAAATTGCTGAGGGCACTGTGTAAAGCTGCTTATTTGTTAATTTCAATCAATTTAGCAATGTAGCAAGCAGTCTTTGCTCTGGTGATGGAGCAAGGTCGCACATATGTAGAGACTTGCTTGTATTCAGCCCTTTCTAAATAACCTGTAATATATTAACCAATATGTTTGAACTAATATTTGCATTACACAACATTTCTAGTATCTAGGAGAAGCTCTCCTATGTGCTTTTACTAACATTAACTCGAGTGTATTAAAATGGCCGCCGAAAACACTGGAACTTTTCTGCCCATGCATCGGCCACTTCTACGTGGTGTGACGTCTTTCTGCTTTGGAGGGAATTTCTCGCTTCTGCGCACTAGTGCCAGAAATGGCCGCTTTAAATCTCACATGCTAACGCTTATGAAGCAGCTTGTACTAAGCTTGTTCGTTCTGCTTAACTATTAATGCGAAAGTTAAAATAAAGTAATGGGGTAGAGTAGAAATAAGCGGTTTACAGTGCATTCATTTATTTTTGTATTCTGATGTGTCTTTCTTTGACTTTGTTACTAGTTCGTATGTGGGCCGAGGGGTGTCTTGAATCGCCATTTTGAAACCCTTTCTGCGCATGAGCCGGGAGAAACGAGAGACCTCGAACTGTGGCATTGAAACTGTGCCAGGGATTGTCTTACCCGCGATGCGCCTGAGAACCCCATCCCATGACCTGGGGAAAGGAAGAAGACTTGCAAATTGTTTCAACATTGTATGCTAAAATGAAATAATATTGGTGGGTGGCATAAAGTCATGGGAAAATAAATTGGTGGGTGGAGACTTAATCAATACCAGTTAATTGAGATGATCTCATCTTAGTATGGTGTGATGACCTCTCCTCGTCTTTCTGACCAATCACTGATGGCGTACACATAGATTTGCAACATTTAGGGGTGGTACATTGCCCTCGAAATGGTATAACTAAGGTAGGTTTAGATAGAGAAATTGTCAGACTTGTCAGAGTAGCTGACCTGTCACTGACCCAACGCATGCTATAGGAGATCGAGAGCAGAGATGTTGGCGGAGCACTCTGTCAGAAGAATCGAGGTGTTGGTGGAAATTATCGATTACCCAGTCGGGGTACTAATTGGCTTTCCCGAGAGAGAGAGAGAGGGGTGTGACGCTGGCGTTGCACTTAACTGAGGTCACCTTTCCTGATCTGCACCTGTCTTGTCCCGTGGGCACCTGATTAGTCGGGAGCCTGGTCATATTTTGCCCTAGCCCCAACCCTTGGCCAGGATTGGTCATTGCACCATTCTCGGTAAATATAATCCATGTGATATGCAGGGCCGGACTGGGAACTTAAAGCAGCCCTGGCAACTTTTTCCAGACCAGCCCCCAACTGGCCCATTGCAAACCAGCGCAGCAAGCGAGCCGACCCCTACTAGGGAGGATTGGGGGTGTTTGGAAAAAGACAGACCAAAAATGCGAATTTTACAGCACATTTTTCATTACATATTTAATTGCATCAACTTTCAAAGCACGGTTAGGGCATGTGGTGTGTTAGTGCCAAAGAGACCAGCTTTCCACTACACCTACAGTGTGTCTGAGTGTGAACGACTTAAACAGCATTACTTGAGTTCTGGCTGGGGAAGGGGAGCAGTCCTAAGTTGGAGGCAATTAGGTGGCGTTTCTGCATCCTTAGGCCTCAGATAGTTTCTTCAGTGCAGGCCACTGGCCCTCATCATGTAGTAGGAATGGCACACTTTTCGGAAAGACACTCTTGATCATGCTACAGCCTGGACCAGGGGCTAGAAAAGACCAGGGCTTCACACAGGGACCTGTCTCTCAGTCCAGCATGGTATACACAGCCAGAACTCGTTCCTTCACCCCAGGATCCCTTTCCATCTGAAGCACCCATGCTTACACCTGCCCACTCCATCCATACTGCATCACAGGCTAGGGAGGTGGGTGAAAAGCACTCTATGTCTAACAGAACAGGAAACAGACAGTCACTTTTATATCCTGGTCTTGGACCTATGGGTGATAATGTAGAACATCTTATCCAACAACCGCATTTACATCTTCCTCCCTAAGCCACCCCCCTACGCTATTAACTTGGATTGCTTTCCGGCACTGAAAAGAGCATGAAAAAATCAGAGGTAGATCTAAGGCATAAGGTGTTGCACTGGATACAGTGAGAGCAACAGTCGAATATGTCTGAGGAAATACTACGAAAAGAGAAATCACATGCTTGCACCCCTCTTCCTGGGCCCATCCTCCGCTTAGAGGCTAGTCTGATTCTTGTGGGGCGCCTGCAGCATCCGCTGTGACGCTCCCTGCCTCGAAGCGGTGCAGCACATGCTGTCCATGAGGGCTGCCAGTGGGACGTTCCCTAAAGTCCTCGCTTTCCCCGCTATGTGATGACCTAAAATACCACATCCTTTGTCCCTCACAGGTATTGGCTTTACTGATGAATGATGACCTTGCACACGCCGCTTTCATCCTTACAAGGCGAGGGATGGTGCGTACGCACTCCTCATAGCTGCCAAGGTTACAGATTGATGTGTGCAACATTTTCGTAAATTCAGTGTAATTATGTGTGACATTTCAACAACTATGAGTGACACTTTGTTGCAATTACAATCAAGCAATGAAAACCAGGAAAACATAAATATGAGCAGTTAAACCCATTTGATCAACAAGACATTCTAAGAAGATGTTGAAGCTGCTGGAAAGCAAGTCACCAGAAACTGAAGCACAGAGTTCTCTTCTAAGCGGATCGTGCTGTTAAACAAAACGAGGATTCAGGTCTGCCCTAGTCATTTACAGTGTGCACCGCGCCACTGCAAACAAAAGAATGTTTCTGTACATTTTTGCGGTCAGTTATTGTAATAGGGTTAAATTCTCTTTTTCAAAAAACGGCAGAGTTTGCTTGCCACTTGCTCACCTCAAGCACAGAGTATTCCATGACTGCTGTAGTGAGTGATCAACAGAGAGGGAGGCAGATACGGACTGTTTTCCATGGGTCTCCTCACTTGAAAGTACACATCAACGTTCGCTGGGGTACGGAATGTAGCCATAGTGCACTGCAGACTCCACTACCGAAATTTTGAGCAGGTGTTCGTTAATTTCTTCTGCTTGGACTAACGTAAATAAAATAACAAGCTTTACCTAATCGCTTTCTTGACTCCTCTGCCGTTATAGATCTGGCCAAATTGAATGAGTAAAAGGACATCCGTTTTATTTAAGAACACAGTTTTACAAGTTCAGAGTTTTTACTTACTTTAATTGGAGGCAGGCGCGACGAGCAAAGACGGCGCCATGGCAATAGGAGCCCCCCCCACCCCCCGGGCTGGGACATGCTGTCACAGCTCGCCAGCAGGCTCCGGTCGGGCCCGAGCTGGTTGACCCCTAGTCCAGTGGATCAATATTTTACTGACAGTATGGGCCGAAAGAGTGGCAGCTATCACTACAGGGCAGCAGCAGGCTCACAACTGAGTCAGCTGTTGCCAACGCTGGTGGGGCCTAGTGAGCCTCAGAAGGCCGAGGCAAGCCTGCGGTGGTCAGGCGAGGAATCATGGTGCGGGTCACGGTGGCTTGCGCATAACCTCAGCTGCCTCTACCAAGACTCAGCCCGGACCTCTCACTGTCCAGTGAATGCTGACATCAATTATGGAGGAGATGCCAAAATAGTTATTGCGGCCTGGCGGGCAGCGGCGGTGGCAAACAAAAAAAAACATAACTGCCGCACACTCAGTGATTATGGATACAATGTAATCACATGACCACATCACGTGAATGCCATGCCCCTGCCGGCCTGCAGCAGCGATGTTATAATGAATGCTTAATGGTGCAACCTTTCCAGCAAACGTGTTTTTGTTTTTTGGATCCATTTCTCAGGGAAGCAAATAAACGCAAGGAGGAAAGAGAAGGTAATGCCTGGCTGCTCAACGTAATGACTGTCTCTAACTCACGCAGGGGTCAGTTCCACATGGCCAATTCGGCCCCAGCACCAGAACCGGCCCCATGTGTCAGAACCGGCCCCCACCCCCTCCAGCCTACTGGGGGAATGCCTGGTGCCCGGACTTACCAGTCCGGCCCTGGTATAATGTCCTTGTGCTATTTCCCTTTCTCACCCTTCCCAGGTATCAATGTTTAAAGTTGTTACTGTGATTTCTTACAAACTTTATGTCCTACTGGTTATATTCTTGCTTGTAAAATTTATGGTCACAAGATTGTGGCCCTTTTCATTTTGACTCAGAAAATCTTTCATAGATAAAGGTTTTAAAAACTTTCCCAGAGTCAGTGGTTATTACAGGAAAACATAAATATGTTTAAATACTGCCTGTTTTAAATTAACTCCCTCTTCACTCCCCAGGACTTATAGCAAAGGTGACAAGGATTGGTAAGTCATGGTTTACAGGTATAAGTCCTGAAAGGACTCAAGGCACTGATAGGGTGATTAATTTAGTAATTAGTTAGGCAGGACTGCTAGTTCAAAGTGTGAATGTTATATGGGCCCAGGTGAGTATGGTAAAATTGAGCTAGTAGGTCCCTGTGTGCTCTATCACTGGTTCGAGTCTCTCTGTCAGAGAGACAAACTTAACTATGGTAATACGTGAATCTGACAAAATGGTTAGTGAAAAAAGATGCCTAGGTTTATCGGCCCTAATGTAATTGAAGAAATACTTGCAGTTCAACAAAATTACCATGCTGGACGAGAAAGCCATTATTCGTTAAGTGAAAAAAGCATGGAACTTCATTGGGCCTTTCGAAGCTCTCCCTAGTGAGTGCAACTAGGGCTGCGAGCTTGCTGCTTGATTTTACTGTGTGGGGAGTACCTTTTACCATTTTAGGAGGCACTTGGACTTTTTAGGAAGCATTTGGGCATCGTTCTGCTATTTTAGCATTGGGGGCTTTTATTCTATGATAATTGGGGAATTATATTTTTAGGCACTCTGACACCCTTCACACGCTCTGAATCTTCTTCCCTGCCTCGCCCAGCCGATTTTCGAGCCGGCGTCTGGCGACGGTGGGCGCCATCTTAGGTGTGGCTGGGGGAGCGCTCTAGTCGTGCCGGCCTCCCGCCCTCCCTGAGTATTTAGTTGGGCTTCTCGGCGGCCGCGTTGCCTTTCGAAGCTCTCCCTAGTGAGTGCAACTAGGGCTGCGAGCTTGCTGCTTGATTTTACTGTGTGGGGAATACCTTTTAACATTTTAGGATGCACTTGGACTTTTTAGGAAGCATTTGGGCATCGTTCTGCTATTTTAGCATTGGGGGCTTTTATTCTATGATAATTGGGGAATTATATTTTTAGGCACTCTGACACCCTTCACACGCTCTGAATCTTCTTCCCTGCCTCGCCCAGCCGATTTTCGAGCCGGCGTCTGGCGACGGTGGGCGCCATCTTAGGTGTGGCTGGGGGAGCGCTCTAGTCGCGCCGGCCTCCCACCCTCCTCACACCACTACATAATGTGCGTCATGGCCAGACGGCGCAGCGGGCGCGCCGAAGCCGCGCCGAAGCCGCGCCTAAGCCTAGCCCGTCTGCGCCCGTCCGCGACCGGACACGGCCCAGGGTCCCCACCCCTGGTCCAGACAAACGAGTGTGTTGGAGTAGGAGCGATCTTGTAAGTCTCTCCATCTCTACCTGCATGCCGGGCCTTCATAGTTTAAAGATAGGGGAAGAGGGAGTGTGCAGGCACTGTCAATTTCGTTTTAGCACACTGACAGCTGATACCCGGGGCAGTTCCATCTTGTCCTGTGGCCTGCTTAACGTGAGATTGTTGCGATGCCATAAGCACGACATATACGATCTTCTTGTGGATAGACAATTAGACTTGCTCTTCCTCACGGAAACGTGGTTGGATGCTCACTCGGACCCTGACATCATTCAGGCTTTGCCAGAAGAATATCTGATGGTGAGACTGGACAGACTCGAGGGCAGAGGGGGGGGGCATAGCGATTGCTTTTAAACAACAGTTCGCTTGTCAATTGGAATTAGTCCCTTTGGCTGGTAGCGAGGCCGGTGTTTTTACCATAAAAATTAATGGGGGTACCACGGTGAAGGGCTATTTAATCTACCGCTCCCCGGGACCACTGGCAAGGTTCAAAGGGAATCTACTAGAGCATGTCATGGAGATAGCACTACGGAGAGACAAGTTTCTGCTACTCGGAGACTTTAACATGCACCTAGAGGATCTGTCAGACACAGGAGCAACGGAGTTTTGTCAAGAACTTCAGGCCTTAAAGCTCGAGTTAAAGGGTCAGCTTCCAACACATCAGCATGGCCATTTGCTCGACCCGGTCTTTGCGAACTGGGAGGATGTCACAGTGGCGCCCTTCCCCTGGACAGACCATTTCATGGTGCCATTCAAAATTCATCTCCCTAAACACAAGGTGTCAGACCCCCCGCCCCTCAACTACCCCAGGCGTAAATGGGCCAGGTTCTCCTTGCCAGAGTTCAATGAGGCTCTTATCGCAGGGGGCCCTCCCGGAGGCGATGACGCAGACACGGCAAACAAATTGCTCAACGACCGTATCATGGCCGCACTAGATCGTACGGCCCCTTTAGGCCGACCGAAGTAAACAGAGAACGGCACCGTGGTTCAATGAGAAACTACGAGGCGCCAAGAGGGACTGCAAGCGGGCAGAAAGGCAGTGGAGAGCAGCCTATGACAGCCTGGCGAGAGAGAGATACCTCGTCATTAGACGAGCATATCATAACCTGATTAGGACAGTGAAAACTGCTTATTACGCAGACAGGATCCTGGGTGCTGATAACTCAGCTAAAGAACTGTTTAGTGTCTATAAATCCCTGACTGTCCCTAAGTCCTCGGCAGGACTGGAGGACTGTTCAGTTGCCGCCTGTAATCGTATTGCTGACTACTTTGGTGACAAAGTGTCTAAAATGTATTCAGCTTTCCCTACCCAACCCAAGGCAGGGGGAGAGTTTGAAGCATCTGCTGGAGAGGCAGGTGGACAAAATCTGCTGCTTAACTTCACCACCCCCCCCAGCAGATGACCTGATTAAAATCTGTAGATCTGTGAAATCAGGCTCTCCACAGGACCCAGCATCACCCAAGCGGCTGGGGGACAGCCTGACAACGCTAGAACCTTACATTAGGCATCTGATGGATGTCTCCTTTAGGTCCAGCACCATGCCAGAGGAATGGAAACAAGCCGTGGTGCTTCCCCTCCGCAAGAAGCCGAATATCAGCTTCGAGAAACTGGACAACCTGCGTCCCATCTCCCTTCTACCCTACTTCCCCAAAGTGGCGGAGAAGGTGGCTAATATGCAGTTAATGCATTATGTAGAAGACACTAACCGGCTACACCCCACCCAGTTCGGCCCGACACTCGACGGAGTCAGCGCTCCTCATGGCTTCCGAAACCATTAGGAAGGGCGCCGATGAGGGCCAGACTATGGCCCTGATCCTTTTGGATCTTAGCGCTGCGTTCGACACTGTAGCACACGCCATCTTGCTACAGTGTCTGAACAAAGGAGGAGTAGGAGGGGCAGCGCTGAAATGGATCCAATCATTTCTTGCTGGCCGAGGTTTTCAAGTCAGGCAGGGCGACTGTTACTCCGAGCGAGTTGCCTTGGACCAGGGGGTGCCGCAGGGCTCATCCCTGAGTCCAACCCTTTTTAATTTATATGTTGCCCCGGTTGCTTCCATAGTGGAGAGTCACGGCCTGAGCATGGTGTCGTACGCCGACGACACGCAGCTGGTCATCTCCCTCTCGCGTGCACCAAGTCTCGCGGCGGACATCTTCAGAGCATGCATGCAAGATCTTGCCGCCTGGATGTCTGCCAATTGCCTTAAACTCAACGGAGGCAAGACTGAGGTGCTGGTGGTGGGGGGAGACCAAGCGGCTTGGACGGCGGCGTGGTGGCCTCCTTGCTTGGGACTAGCACCAATTCCCTGCCAGGAGGCGAGGAATTTATGTGTCTGGTTCGACTCTAAGCTGACCTTTGGACCCCAGGTGAACCGGGTAGCTGGTGCCTGTTTCGGGATTCTTAAGAGCCTTAGGAAGGTCTTGGAGCTTCTGCCAATCAAAGCCCATCACACTCTAGTGCATGCACTAGTCACGTCCAAGATGGACTACGGCAACCTACTCTATCTGGGGACTCTTAAGAAGAACCTGAGCCGCCTGCAGGTCCTGCAGAATGCTGCGGCGCGGCTGGTTCTCAAATTACCCAGAAGAGCATCATCTAAAGCTGCGCTCCAGGCCCTGCACTGGCTCCCGGTGAGAAGTAGGGTGGAATTTAAAGCACTATGCACATGCCACCGGATAGTTAACGGCAGGGCACCCCTCCCTCTGCAGGGCCTGCTAACACAATATGAGCCCTCCCGTGATCTCAGATCTTCCGGCTCGGGCGCCTATCCATTCCTAAGGTATCTAAAGTACGGATGGGCGGTAGATCCTTTAGGTATCTGGCAGCCTCAAGCTGGAATAAACTTCCTGTGGCACTGCGCCTGGAACCTTCAGAGTGCACCTTTAGAGCCAAGTTAAAAACCTTCCTATTTGCCCGGTAGTTGGGTCCCTGTCCCGGTATTTCCCTAGCAGCACTTGCCTCTTAGCGCTGGGACACGCCGTGGTGCGTCACCAAGCGCTCTATAAGACCCCCTATTATTATTATTTATTAGGGGCTTAATCAGCACAGTGGGTTGGGAGGTAGTGATAAAGCGACACCATAAAGGCAGAGAAAATAGACGGTGGATGGAAAGCAAGTGGAGACGAGATCTGAACATATTGTTTTTCAGGCATTTCTCTTCTACAGGAAGCTCACTTGACAGCACCTGGGCTGTAGGAATGACAAGTCTTCAGCTCTTTCTTTCAGCTCTCCCATATTCATGTATTTTTCGATAGTCCCTTCTTTTCTTCTTTGCATGTCTGGATGGCCTACAACCGAATGGACCATCACACACCAACCCCAATCCTTGCAAAGTGGGTGGGGGTCTCCGAAAGGGCCCCCTACCATTATTCTTGAAGCTCCCTAATTTTATTCCTGTAAGGACGTTGGCATTATTATATTTGTAGGTGTGCGGAACTGCTGCTCCTCAGTGGTGACATCACAGACTCCACCAGCAGCCTCAGTAAGAATGATCCCTTCCCCACATCCAGAGTATCTAGGGACACTGGACCGGGGTGTGTGTGCGCGCTGTACGTCAGGCATGTGCAGGGCCGGACTGGCAATGCCGGACACCGGGCAATCCCCAGATAGGCTGGATGGGGTGGGGGGCTGGTTTTTTGGCAGGGCGCCGGTTTTGGTTCTGGGGCCGATTTTTGGTCGGCCCGGTTTTGGTGCTGGGGCCGATTTTTGGTCCGGCCGGCGACGTTAGGCAGAAAAACAAGCATTGGAAATGCAATAGGTCTCGCATTAGGAAAGTTTGAGTGATTGGTATTGTAAATTACACTTTTTTTATTTATGTGTTGGTTTTGAAAATAGCAAAATTAATAGCTTTGTCAGTTACAATGTCAATAGTTTTAACTTTCGCAAATGTGACACCTATAGCATTTGTAATGCAATGTGTGTTGTATTTACGTGACTTAGATGTACTGATATTACAAATAACAATGGGTTTTATTTTTGTAAATAATGAATACTTAAATAAAATTCATTGTAATTTATAATGGCAATAGCTTAAACGTTTGTAAATAACTTTTGTGAAGATTATGTTCAGTGTATTTTATTGTGACGAAAATCCAAGAACATTGCATTTGCACCTACACACACACAGAGCCACCCACACACACACATATAGATGTGGTGGTGGTTGATCTGGGGGATATGGTAGTGGTGGATATGGTGGTGGATGTGGTGGTGGTGGATGTGGTGGTGGTGGTGTTGATGGTGGATGTGGTGGTGATGGTGGTTGATGTCGGGGTGGATGTGGTGGATGGATGTGGTGGAGGTGGTGGATGTGGTGTGGTGGATGTGGTGGTGGTGGATGTGGTGGATGTGGTGGTGGATGTGATGGATGTGGTGGTGGATGTGGTGGTGGAAATTATGGTGGGTGTGGTGGATGTGGTGGTGGATGCGGTGGTGGATGTGGTGGTGGTGGATGTGGTGGTGGTGATGGATGCGGTGGTGGATGTGGTGGTGGTTGATGCGGTGGATGTGGTGGTGGATGCGGTGGTGGTGGAAGTGGTGGTGGATGTGGTGGATGTGGTGGTGGATGTGGTGGTGGATGCGGTGGATGTGGTGGTGGTGGATGTGGTGGTGGATGCGGTGGATGTGGTGGTGGTGGATGTGGCCGTGGATGTCATGGTGGATGTGGAGGTGATGGTGGATGTGGTGGTGGATATGGTGGTGATGGTGGATGCAGTGGATGCGGTGGATGTGGTGATGGTGGATGCGGTGGTGGATGGGGTGGTGGATGTAGTGGTGGGGTGTGGTGGTGGTGGGTGTGGTGGATGTGGCGGTGGATGTGGCGGTGGATGTGAAGGTGGAAGTGGTGGTGGATGTGGTGGTGGATGTGGTGGTGGATGTGGAGGTGATGGTGGATGTGGTGGTGGTAGTGGATGCGGTGGATGTGGTGCTGGTGGACGTAGTGGTGGTGGACGTAGTGGTGGTGGACACAGTGGTGGTTGTCGTGGACTTGTTGGTGGTGGATGTGGTGGCTACCTACTCTGTCAATAGCCTTCCCTTTGACCTGGTACAAAATATATTATTGTACTATGGTCTTGAGTATGTGCAGTTTTCTATCATATTACAAAGAAAAAAATAATAGTGTTACTCTATATTTTGCACCAGTGCAATTATTTCTAATATGGCAATGGGCGCATACGTTATTAAACTACACGCTGCCAAAGTAATCGGGTGAATTTGATTGTAGAAGAAGCAAATCGGATTTATGACGAGCAAAAATCTTGTAGAAAACATGTACGAGTAAAACACGTGGAGCATCAACTTGACCACCAGATGGCGCTACATCGTGTCCGGTTTTAAGAAACATTCGAGTCAAACAAACTAGTAGAAGAAACAAGCATTCCTCGGTGGCGGCGTGGTTGCAAAGCAAGCCCTGCAGATTGCAGGGATCTGAACA
This sequence comes from Lissotriton helveticus, assembly GCF_964261635.1. Taxonomy (NCBI): domain Eukaryota; kingdom Metazoa; phylum Chordata; class Amphibia; order Caudata; family Salamandridae; genus Lissotriton; species Lissotriton helveticus. The sequence continues at coordinate 618,689,215 of NC_136061.1, read as the reverse complement.
GACTAATAATGTCTATGTAAATAAACAAAAAAAATACAAGACTGTGCATGCAATTTATACCTGACCACAAGTTCATGCTCCCGTTGTAATGTATGGACCGTGCAACTACATGAGACATACTTGCATAACATACCTACACTCACTTTCCAAACTCTACCTCTGTAGAATGTAAGGAATGCATGCCAAGCTTATATGTGGCTGAATGTGCCTTCCTGTAATGTAACTGATGCTTATGTAAAGCGCCCACCTCTGTATCGAGTTTATGCTAGATAAAACAGCAAAGGGAAACAAGACGGAGGGCATTGCTGTGGTGAGGGGGGAGGAGAAATGCGACACGGGGCGGAACAGGGAGAGCGGCGAGTGTGAAGCAGCAGGGGCCTTTGAAGTGAAGCTAAGCTTCACTTCAAAGGAGTGGGAGGGGTGCTGCTGGGGAACAGATGGCGATTTGATGATGTGCACGCGCATTTTAGGGCAATGCGCTTGCGCATTGACCTAAAAGCGCACGGGCACAGCATCAAATCGCCAGTCTAGGTAAACCTTGTTTAAGCCCCTATAGTCTCGCTCAATGCGCATGCGCATTGAGAGGCGAGACCTAAAAATCAGAGAAGTTCACTTCACTCACTCTCTGCATGCGTCTCTCTCTCCTCGCTCCGTGCGGGAAAAAAAAGCAGGCACAACCCTATCAATCTCTGAGTCTGGGTTCTGCAATCTGCATAAATAATGGCATGCATTTGCTGTGCACCATTTATTAGGGTGGGTCGCGCGCAGCTCGCAGATGTCTCCACAGTCTCTTCAGTTCACCCACCTTAGGGTAGGGCCGGTGGTGATCATGCGCATTTGGGCTTGCGCAATAAAAAGTGCGCGTTACCGGTGGTGAGGCCAGGCCGAGGAGCATTCCAGAAGTGAGCCACTCCCTGCTGCCGACTGCCGCCCGCCGGTGAGTCACTCACTAGTGCCTGGCTATTTTTGCAAATTTTGCGATCAGATTCATCATCATGGCACTGGTGGGACGGGCCGGATTTAAAGAAAGGTAGAGGCCCTCTCCCACCCCTCTCCGGACCAGGGCCTTGGCCTATATCTTTGTTTAAGCAGCACACTAGGTTAGCCCCTGGCCCCTGAGAGTCACTCTGGATTTATTTGTGACTGTGAGCAGGGCAGGCCTGCTGTTGGTGAGCAGGGGCCAGGGCCGACGAGTTTTTTACATCATCTGTTACTCAACTGCTAAAAACACGCCCCCGAATCGCGGAAATGGCGGTGCTTTTGTTCTGGCATTTTGCCCCGACCGCTGCAGCAAGAAGTCGCCGAGTCCTCCGCCCGTTGTTTCCGCCCTGCCCCCTTTTTCTCTCAATCCAGATTTCTCGTTTCCTCTCTACTTTCACGTGCCCCCGAGCAACTACCCATCTCTCTCTGTTGCCCACACCCCTCAACTGCCCTCGTTGTTTGGCCTATGTTACCTTTCATTCGCCCCCTCTTTCCTTCGCACCCAGCTTGCCCTTCTCTCTCCCCGCACCCACCCGTCCCTCTCTGTACTGCACAAGATGGCAGTGGTGGCTCTGCTCCACGTCTGACAGACAGTGCTGTACATTTGGCGCCTTAACCCCCCTCCTGGGTAACGCCGCCTCCCCAGCCATCCGAGACACCCCAGAATTCTAGAGAGCGTGGGGGGAGCTCGCATATCACACACAGAGAATATTTCTCCGGAGGAAGCTGCAGCTGCAAAATGGCTGTTATACCAACTTGCAGATAAACGCAAGATCTGCTTTCCCACTCCTGAACAACCGACGGCTGTGCTGGGTGGTACTCACACCCTTCACGTCTGAGTACCAAGAGGCTGGAAACTGGCTATTTTCCAAAAGTCTCTCAATCTGCCGTAAAACACCGAATCCCCCCACACCTCCATAAAACCCCATTCTCTCCACCGATCTATTTCCTCAGCCAATACTTCACGTGCAATACGCATTACAGAACCGGCAGGGGATGCGCTGCACAACATCAGTAGGCTGCAGAACGCCTGTTTAACCTCAAAGACCCTAAATCTGCCGACAAATACAAAATCAAACTCGCTGCCTTGCCTGCTACCCCTATGATATGTGCCCTCACCGACATTTTAATGATTAGCCCGCATTATTCAACGGATAGGGATAGTGGGCCGTTTGCAGAATATCTCGGGCCGCAACCCGGTTTTTAGCCCACAAATCTCGTAATCTGTTGGCAGGTAGGAAGTGGAACCCACGCCACACCTCTAAATATGGGACGTCCAGCCTCGGTCCTCCGGGCATAGCTGGCTATAAACACCGCCCCTAGGGTCCTTTGCTTCTTTCTGCGGGTTGCAAAACGGCCATTGACCCTCAAAGTGGGCCTGTCTTCTGACAAAATTAAAACCTCAAACCTGCACCACCTAAATAAGCATTGGCATTGCCAATAGGTCTTGCTTGTGGGACCTTATAAGTATTTAGTTATGCAGCACAATATCCTTAGTGCAACAACATCAACTGTTGCATGCCTAAACACTTATAAGGTACAAGGTTTAGCCGTGCAACAGCTGATGTTGTTGCACCAAGGATATTGTGCTGCAAAACGAAATACTTATAAGGTCCCACAAGCGAGACCTATTGGCTATGCCAATGCTTGTTTTGTATTTCAATGCAACTAGATCGCTCGCCTTCCTGCCCACGCCTACAAGAGAGCCTTCGAGACCAGCCTCGTAAGAAGGATGGGCAAGTTGTTTACTGCAAGTACTAGCCCCTCCCAAGCTGCCTCGGGCGATAAGTCTACCTTGGTTTAACAGAAACCTCGGGCGATGGTTACAGCTTAAGAAAATAGACATACTTGTTCGATGCAAAAATGATAGGCAACGAGTTGCAAATGTAAAACCGGACAGTTGTTTTGATTTTGGGTTAGCCTCAATCCAGCTGCAGCATATAGTCATTGTGGTTGGAAGAAGGGAGCACGAATGCGGAGGCACACGAACCACGAAAACACTACACAAGGAATGCGGCTGAGTGGAAAGAATGAAACACTTGGGATACGATCGAACAGTTTTAAATGGTACCAACAACAACGCCTGCTGCAAACTCTCAAAACCGAGGAACACATTGGTGTTTCTAATGGTCGTGGGACTGACGTTACACATGCCAGATATTGAAAAATAGACTGGAATTTTTAAGAAAGGTAAAATAACGCAGTTTTTGTCCTGGAAAGTAAAGCATCTCCTGTTGTATGTGTTCGCATTTATGACATGGGCAGCAAACATTCATGGGACTGAGTAAAAATCTAATAAAAAGCAGCAAGCGGGACGTGTAAATTAAAGTAAACTGCACCCGGCTAAATGATAAACAGTCACGGGCGGAAGATGAAAGCAAAGCCGGATGGGGGCGTGAGAGCCTGGTGGGGGGCGGGCCAGATATTGAAAAATAGACTGGAATTTGTAAGAAAGCTAAAATAACGCAGTTTTTGTCCTGGAAAGTAAAGCGTCTCCTGTTGTATGTGTTCGCATTTATGACACGGGCAGCAAACATTCATGGGACTGAGTAAAAATCTAATAAAAAGCAGCAAGCGGGACGTGTAAATTAAAGTAAACTGCACCCGGCTAAATGATAAACAGTCACGGGCAGAAGGTGAAAGCAAAGCCGGATGGGGGCGTGAGAGCCTGGTGGGGGGCGGGAATGCGAGCGAGGGGAAGAGAATGGAGGGGGAGGCAAGACAGAGGCAAGGAGTGTGGCAAATGGGCAGAGGGAAGCCGGATGGGGGCGGGAGAGCCTACGAGGGAAGCACACAAGGGAGACATGGGGGAAGCTGGTAATTAGGGGAGGAGATGCCGCAGAGCGCACGCTGGGCAAAGCCCTTTGATGTGCTGTGCGGCCGTGAATGCGCGTGCTTGTTTGATCACGTGATTCACGTGAACTTAATGAAAACCGCAGCGCAAGAAGCCCTTGGTTTGACGAGGATTTCGAGCACTTGATTTCTCGCTCCGCTCAATGCGCTTGCGCGCATTGATAGGTCACGAGACCTAAAAGCCTTCTATCCCTCTGACCTGCCTCGCCCCCATTTCAGAGGATAGCTTCACGTCAGCTACCTCCCCCACAGGCCCCAGTAAGTCGATAAACACAAAACCAATTCCACACCCCGTTTGCAACACACGCCCCTCTGTGCCACATCGGCTAGTCTTGGTGAGCACAGGGCCCCTGTGGGCTGAAGACGCCTCTTCAGTCCCAAACACTCACAATGGCCATATTTACCCAAAGTATAGGGTCACTCCCGCCAGTGTTCTCTTGAGAATTTTTGGGACCCCGGCCCAGACATATGTTGGGCCCCTGTTCGGAGAAATCTTGTTTTTTCATGTTTCTGTTGCAACTTTCAAATTCGCCTCCCTTTTAGACGTTGCTAATTGCATACTTTCTTTTGTTATGATTGTCTTTGCTGACATGTATTCGCAGTTAATGAACGTTGATAAGTGTCAAGTGTTAAAATACCGATTCGCTGTGATGATACATTTTGTCACAAACGAATATTAGTTCCGCGTATCTTATCACGGAACAATCCGCACCTTCATCCTTGTTGGCACGGTTCGCAGCGTCTCAGAACAATCCGCACCTTCATCCTTGCCAGCACCGTTCGCACTGTGTATTGGAAAGTATACATTCTAGCTAGAAGAGCTTGTTCTAACTTTGGTGTACTTTTATAAGGCCACAGAGTCCACAGAGAGGATTTCAAGGCAGGAAACAAACTGGGGATTTCTTAAAAAACACACACTACGAACGAACACCACGCAACATCCCAAGGTCCAGTTAATTGTGCTTGAAATTCTTCATCAACAGAATCATATAACATTACGACTGCAAACTATCAAAGTATGGATTCACGTTTCCTGGTTAAAAAAAACCATGCATTTTAAAAGGGCATTTATTGAACACGTTTTTGATTGTATAGTAGAGTCTGAAAGCGCAAACTGCAGCAAGAGGCGCTACTCGAAAACGGAAGTCACTATGAGTAGTCCCGTGAATACTATCACCCCTCCATACATATGTTTGTTTAAATCCCCAAACATAAAAAACTGCACTGCATACTTTCAAAATGCTGGGAACTGCAGAAGACGATTGGCGGACTGCCACAGAGTATCATTCATTGACACTCATGACCGTTCTCCAACTGATCATATCTCCTTAAGTCAGTGCGTGTTCATATTCAACTCATGCACTTTAACGATTCAGTGGTGGAAGGCGCAAACTAAGATAATGTTTTACAGAAAAAACACAATCCGGGTTTTTTCCTTATCAGAGGGCTGTCATAAAAATCTAATTTAAAAGGTTTTTTTGCAGTTTTATACAGCGCGAATATGGCTCTAGAACTTCACAGCGCTTTCCCCGAGATCAGGATAATGGAACTCAATTTTTTAGGCACAGGGAACTACAAACAACGCGGAACAATCAGTCAAAGAGACGGCGTGCCCGAGGACAGTGCTATAGGACACCACCTCTCGCTCACTTACGGAAGTTTATTATATCAGCTGGCGCACTATGTGTGCGTGCGTGTTCGTGCGTGTGCATGCACACGTGATGTCATTGTCCAGCGATATGTTTAGAGCTGTAAGCACTTCCGAGCCCTTGTCCTCCAGGGGCCCGTTTTGAAGGCGGATCTTTACACCTGCACTTGGGCAGCCGGAGGTTATCTGATGAACCATGAGTGGCACTGACAGGAGCTGAATGCCCCAGTTGTCTTCCATTAGAAGCAGCGCGGGGATAGTCGGTGCCGGGGCGAAAGATGTCCCTGTGCAGGAGGTGAATGGTGAGTGGTGATGTAGGTGTTGCAGATTGAGTTGTGATGTAGGCGTTGCGGATTGAGTGGGGATGTAGGCGTTGCGGATTGAGTGGTGCTGTACGCGGTGTGGATTGAGTGGTGCTGTAGGCGTTGCGGGTTGAGTGGTGCTGTAGGCGTTGTGGGTTGAGTGGTGCTGTAGGCGTTGCGGGTTGAGTGGTGCTGTAGGCGTTGCGGGTTGAGTGGTGCTGTAGGCGTTGCGGGTTGAGTGGTGCTGTAGGCGTTGCGGATTGAGTGGTGCTGTACGCGGTGGGGATTGAGTGGTGCTCTAGGCGTTGAGGGTTGAGTGGTGCTGTAGGGGTTGAGGGTTGAGTGGTGCTGTAGGTGTTGTGGGTTGAGTGGTGCTCTAAGCGGTGGGGATTGAGTGGTGCTGTAGGCGTTGCGGGTTAAGTGGTGCTGTAGGCGTTGCGGGTTGAGTGATGATGTAGGCGTTGCGGGTTGAGTGATGATGTAGGCGTTGCAGGTTGAGTGCTGATGTAGGCGTTGCGGGTTGAGTGCTGCTGTACGCAGTGGGGATTGAGTGGTGCTATAGGCGTTGCAGGTTGAGGGGTGCTGTAGGCGTTGCGGGTTGAGTGGTGCTGTAGGCGTTGCGGGTTGAGTGGTGCTGTAGGCGTTGCGGGTTGAGTGGTGCTGTAGGCGTTGCGGGTTGAGTGGTGCTGTAGGCGTTGCGGGTTAAGTGGTGCTGTAGGCGTTGCGGGTTGAGTGATGATGTAGGCGTTGCAGGTTGAGTGGTGATGTAGGCGTTGCGGGTTGAGTGCTGCTGTACGCGGTGGGGATTGAGGGGTTGTGAAGGGTCAAAGCCTACCTCCAGGTTGCAGCGACCTCGTACGAACGCCCATAGGGGCGACAGCACTAACCTGCCGCCCAAACCGGCTACACCTCTCTCTGTCTCCCTGCAGGTACCGACAGCATCACCGGCGCCCAGCGGACCGGAAACGACCTGGAATGACCCCGGAAGTGCAACGGCTACTAAAGGACCGGAAGTGACCCTGCGTGACCCCGGAAGCCTTTCCTCAGCGACCCGAGGGGATCGTATAAAGACCGGCAACACAGAGGAGGATGGATCCCCAGCGGTGGACTCGTGGCAGGAGTTGGCGAGACGCGAAGGATCAGCGACGGAGGTTGTAGGAGAGCAGACGCGAGGAGAGAGCGAAGAAGAGGAAGAACTGTGGTGCGAGGATTGGTGGCATCCTCAGGAGGAGGCTGGAAAGCGGCCGTAACTCGGATGAGAGTTACGGCGGGGCACGTGAGTAATCCGTTATCATTCTCCGTGTTTACCCCTCCTTGTGTAAATAGTGTAAATAGTGTAATTCTTGTACAGACAGCACGCGCACTTGCACTGTGTAAAATAGTCACCCCCACACTGTATGATACATATTCAACCCCCCCCTTCCTTCACGACAATCCACTCTATCCCGACCCCTCCCTTTTCTTTCCCATCTTACCCTACCCTGTTCTTCTCCCCCACCGTCTATTTCCGTCCCTACACTCCTGGTGCCGGTAACGGTCTTCTAAGTTCCGTGTGCTTTGGAACTAACCGCCCTGTGTCTTTCTCACTTACCTCCGAGGGTCACCCCAACGCCCGCCAACAGGAAGGAGATCCCCAGCCCGGTGGAGGAAGACCTACCTGTGTTCCCCTCTTCGGACCCCCTCTCGAGGACCCGGAACAGGACCAACAAACCGTGTACCTGGACCCTGTGCCCAAGGATTTGATTTCCTCTGTATCCAATAAATACTTGCTAACCATAGCACACTACATACGGCCTCCACGCCTGTTATTCCGGCCCGCACACCCCCACACCCCACAAGTGGTGTCAGAAGTGGGATCGCCCGGGAGCATGGAGGCCGCCGTCAAACAGCTGGCCGAGGGACAGGAGCTCCTCGGCAAACTGATGGAGAGGTTCTTGAAAACCGCAGAAGACGACAGGGGCCAACTGCACGATGTCCTGAAAGGACAGGGCACAGCCCAGGACCAGGCCCTGGAAAAATTGACCACCGTTATGGGGCAGCAGAGACCAATGGCATCCTTACCCTCGGTAGTCCTGCAGAAGTATGTTGCTGGTGAAGATCCAGACTTTTTTTTCACTAACTTCGAAAGGCTTGCTCAGGCCGCTGCCTGGCCCGCAGATCGATGGGGCCATTACCTAGGTCCCCTACTAACAGGGGAACTGCAAGCAGCCTATCAGCAGGCCAACATCCAAGGACAGACCCCCTATGCGGATATAAAAAAATGCATCCTGGAACGTCTGGGGATTGATGACGAAACCTATAGGGTTAGACTCCGCCAGGCCAAGGAGGGACCCCAAGAGAATCCCCGGGCTTTGTCATTCAGGATACAAGACCTGGCCGACCGATGGCTCAAACCTGCAACCTCCAGTAAGGCGGAAATAATGGCCAAAATATACCTCGAACAATACCTGGCTTCCCTACATCCCGCCACCCAGAAGTGGGTACGCCAACACGCCCATCTGACTTTGGATAGTGCTGTCGAAATAGCCAGTGCCTACAACCGAGCACAGGAAGGACAGCGGGCGAGGGAGGAACACCCAACCCACCTAAGTCGGGGCAACCATCCCAGGCCAACAAGACCACCTCTGGTACAGAGAAAACCCGAATCAGCCCCACTGATGCCCTACCCGGTCATGCCCAGGCCACCGCCACCAGGACCACAATGTTATCATTGTGGTGGATACGGACACATTGCCCGCATATGCCCTCAGAAAGAGGAACCCATGGAGATCGGCTTGACAAGAAATTACGTGTGTCTCACCACCGAAACCACCCCTCCACCCTTCAGGTGTCCCGTGCAGATTGAAGGACAAAGGATGATGGCACTTGCAGATACCGGATGTCGCCACAGTGTTCTGCGCCCCCAGGAACTATCACACGCACTGGGACCCGTGACCGGGTCCGTGGCCATCAAGTGTGTCCACGGAGACACCAAATGTTACCCGACCACACAAGTACGTGTACAACATCCTACGGACCCAGGAAGCTTATTGACAGTCGGTTTGGTTCCCAACCTACCCGAACAGGCAATACTGGGAAGCGACTATAGTGGTCTTCCGCATCTCCTCCAAGACACCACCGACTCCTTGAAGAAATGGTGGGCAGAGGCACCCTTTTCCCATGATCCCCCTGCTGCCGTCGAGACACCTAAACCCTGGAAGACCAAGGCCCAAAGGAAAAAGGAAAAGAGGGGGTTCGTTCTGGCTTGCCCAGCACAGGTGGACCCTCATCCGTGGGAAACCGATCGGGAATTCAGAGCTGCCCAACAAGAAGATCCAGTGTTGCAGGACGCTTGGAGTCGGGCCCTCCCCGATGAAGACCCCTTACACGTAGGTCCCTACTTCTTCACCCGGAACGGACTGTTGTATCGCAAAGGAAGTGCCCAGGCCCCTACTCAACTGCTTATCCCGGGGTTGTTCCGTGAGAAAGTCTTGTTTCTGGCGCACAGTCATCTGTTAGGTGGACATTTCAGTGACGAAAAGACAGGTGAAGCGATCCTAGAGAAGTTCTACTGGCCCGGAGTGTACGCGCAGATTAAACGCTATTGTCGGGAATGCCCGGTGTGCCAGAAAACCAGCCGGTACCGACCACCGAGAGCACCCCTACATCCCCTCCCCCTGATAGATATCCCCTTCTCCAGGGTGGGGATGGACATTATAGGCCCACTGTTGCCCTCCAAAAGCGGCTGCAGGTATGCCTTAGTAGTAGTGGACTATGCCACCCGTTTCCCTGAAGCAGTGCCTCTCCGTCAACCAACCACCCAGAACATAGCCAAAGCGCTTATAGCCATATTTTCCAGGGTGGGGTTTCCCCGCGAGATACTAACTGACCAAGGCACCCCCTTTGTCTCCTCCCTCATGCGCCAAGTCTGTTCCACACTGGGGATCAAACAGATAAGAACATCAGCATACCACCCCCAGACGGACGGCTTGGTGGAACGCTACAACGCCACGCTAAAGACCACCTTGAAAAAACTGTTGGGTCTCGAGAGCAAAAGATGGGAGGAATTGTTGCCTTTGGCCCTTTTTGCCATCCGGTGCAAGGCACAAAGCAGCACGGGGTATTCGCCCTACGAACTGCTTTATGGTCGCGCCCCCCGGACTCTTTTGGACATGGCTCGTGAGGCCTGGGAGGCCGAACCTGATCGGACCCGTCCTCTCCCCGAATACGTCAACAACCTGAAGACCCATTTGGGAGAGATCCGAGAAATCGTGAGGCAGAATCTACTGGCCGCTCAAACGTCTCAAAAACAACAATACAACAAAGGAACCAAACTCCGGTCCTTTGTTCCCGGGGAGTTGGTCCTGTTGCTCCTTCCTTCCTCGGACCATAAACTGCTGGGCCAATGGCAGGGTCCATTCACCGTCACCAGACAAGTGACTCCCGTAACGTACGAAGTCCAATTAGACGCCACCAGGGGGTCCACCCAAATATACCACGTCAATCTCCTTAAGAAATGGGAGGGTCCTCGACCCGTCTTGACTGGTGTTAGCCCCCTCCCCTTTGAGTGCTGCTTTGATGCAGAGCTATCTGAGAGCAAGAAGAGAGACCTCTGCCAGACCCTGTCCCCCGTGCAAACCGTGTTCTCCTCCCTCCCAGGACACACTACGGTAGTGGAGCATGCCATCCATACCGAACCGGGGAAAATAGTCAGGCAGCGTCCATATCGTGTCCCAGAAGCACGAAGAGCAGTCATACATGAGGAAACCAATCAAATGTTAAAGATGGGCATCATTGAACCCTCCCGTAGCGACTGGAATTCGCCCATAGTCCTAGTACCCAAGCCCGATGGTTCTACCAGGTTTTGTATCGATTTTAGGGAGGTAAACAAAATCTCAGCCTTCGATTCCTACCCCCTGCCTCGGGTTGACGAGATGGTAGAACGCATCGGAAGGGCCCAGTATATAAGTACCCTCGACCTCTGCAAGGGATACTGGCAGATCCCCTTGAGAGCCGAGGATAAACACAAAACCGCTTTTTCCACCCCAGAGGGACTGTTCCAGTTTAGAGTTATGCCCTTTGGCCTTCATGGTGCCCCAGCAACGTTTCAACGGGCCATGAATCAGGTACTACAGCCCCATTCCCACTACTCGGGTGCGTACCTAGACGACATAGTCATCTACAGCGACACCTGGGACCAACATCTGTCTCATGTACGGGCAATCGTAGACTCCTTAGGTGCCTCGGGCTTTACCATAAATCCCTCCAAGACCACGTTAGCCGCCCAAAGCGTGAAATACCTAGGATACCTGCTGGGGGAGGGACATATTCGGCCCCAAGACAGCAAGGTTAGGACCATCCAGGGCATCCCTTTTCCCCAAACCCGTAAAGATCTCCGAGCGTTCCTGGGTATGCTGGGATATTACAGGAGGTTCATACCAAACTTTTCCCACACGGCAGCCCCCTTGACGGATCTCCTAAAGAAAGCAACGAAAACGGAGGAGATCCTCAAACAACCGTCTCCCTTGTTGTTACAGGCCTTTCATCTCCTCAAGCATTCCTTGACCTCAGAACCCGTGCTGATGAGTCCTGACTATTCCAAGCCCTTTATATTGCAGACCGATGCGTCAGATCAGGGTTTGGGGGCAGTGTTGTCTCAAAAGGACGAATCAGGGGCAGAAAAACCCGTTCTGTACCTAAGTAGGAAGTTGTTTCCCCGCGAGACCAATTATTCAGTGGTCGAAAAAGAAGCCCTCGCCATTAAATGGGCGATCGAAAGCCTCCGGTATTACTTGGAAGGACGGGAATTCGTTCTATACACAGACCATGCCCCTCTTGAATGGATGGCGCGTAATCGGGGTAACAATGATAGGGTACTCAGGTGGTTCCTCTCTCTCCAACCTTTTCGCTTCCGAACCTTACATCGGAAAGGGCATGAACAGGGCAACGCGGACTATCTCTCCCGGTACCCACCAAACCTAACCCCTACAAGAAACAATCCTAGGGAAAGGGGATGTGAAGGGTCAAAGCCTACCTCCAGGTTGCAGCGACCTCGTACGAACGCCCATAGGGGCGACAGCACTAACCTGCCGCCCAAACCGGCTACACCTCTCTCTGTCTCCCTGCAGGTACCGACAGCATCACCGGCGCCCAGCGGACCGGAAACGACCTGGAATGACCCCGGAAGTGCAACGGCTACTAAAGGACCGGAAGTGACCCTGCGTGACCCCGGAAGCCTTTCCTCAGCGACCCGAGGGGATCGTATAAAGACCGGCAACACAGAGGAGGATGGATCCCCAGCGGTGGACTCGTGGCAGGAGTTGGCGAGACGCGAAGGATCAGCGACGGAGGTTGTAGGAGAGCAGACGCGAGGAGAGAGCGAAGAAGAGGAAGAACTGTGGTGCGAGGATTGGTGGCATCCTCAGGAGGAGGCTGGAAAGCGGCCGTAACTCGGATGAGAGTTACGGCGGGGCACGTGAGTAATCCGTTATCATTCTCCGTGTTTACCCCTCCTTGTGTAAATAGTGTAAATAGTGTAATTCTTGTACAGACAGCACGCGCACTTGCACTGTGTAAAATAGTCACCCCCACACTGTATGATACATATTCAACCCCCCCCTTCCTTCACGACAATCCACTCTATCCCGACCCCTCCCTTTTCTTTCCCATCTTACCCTACCCTGTTCTTCTCCCCCACCGTCTATTTCCGTCCCTACACTCCTGGTGCCGGTAACGGTCTTCTAAGTTCCGTGTGCTTTGGAACTAACCGCCCTGTGTCTTTCTCACTTACCTCCGAGGGTCACCCCAACGCCCGCCAACAGGAAGGAGATCCCCAGCCCGGTGGAGGAAGACCTACCTGTGTTCCCCTCTTCGGACCCCCTCTCGAGGACCCGGAACAGGACCAACAAACCGTGTACCTGGACCCTGTGCCCAAGGATTTGATTTCCTCTGTATCCAATAAATACTTGCTAACCATAGCACACTACATACGGCCTCCACGCCTGTTATTCCGGCCCGCACACCCCCACACCCCACAGGGGTGCTATAGGCGTTGCAGGTTGAGGGTTGCTGTAGGCGTTGCGGGTTGAGTGGTGCTGTAGGTGTTGCGGGTTGAGTGGTGCTGTAGGCGTTGCGGGTTGAGTGGTGATGTAGGCGTTGCAGGTTGAGTGGTGCTGTAGGCGTTGCGTATTGAATGGTGCTGTACGCGGTGGGGCTTGAGTGGTGCTGTAGGCGTTGCGGGTTGAGTGGTGATGTAGGCGTTGCGGGTTGAGTGCTGCTGTACGCGGTGGGGATTGAGTGGTGCTGTAGGCGTTGCGGGTTGAGTGGTGCTGTAGGCGTTGCGGGTTGAGTGGTGCTGTAGGCGTTGCGGGTTGAGTGGTGCTGTAGGCATTGCGGGTTGAGTGGTGCTGTAGGCGTTGCGGGTTGAGTGGTGCTCTAAGCGGTGGGGATTGAGTGGTGCTATAGGCGTTGCGGGTTGAGTGGTGATGTAGGCGTTGCAGGTTGAGTGGTGCTCTAAGCGGTGGGGATTGAATGGTGCTGTAGGCGTTGCGGGTTGAGTGGTGATGTAGGCGTTGCGGGTTGAGTGCTGCTGTACGCGGTGGGGATTGAGTGGTGCTGTAGGCGTTGCGGGTTGAGTGGTGCTGTAGGCGTTGCGGGTTGAGTGGTGCTGTAGGCGTTGCGGGTTGAGTGGTGCTGTAGGCGTTGCGGGTTGAGTGGTGCTCTAAGCGGTGGGGATTGAGTGGTGCTATAGGCGTTGCGGGTTAAGTAGTGCTGTAGGCGTTGCGGGTTGAGTGGTGATGTAGGCGTTGCAGATTGAGTGGTGCTGTAGGCATTGCAGATTGAGTGGTGCTGTACGCGGTGGGGCTTGAGTGGTGCTGTAGGCGTTGCGGGTTGAGTGGTGCTGTAGGCGTTGTGCGTTGAGTGGTGATGTAGGTGTTGCGGGTTGAGTGGTGCTGTACGCGTTGCGGATTGAGTGGTGCTGTAGGCGTTGCGGATTGAGTGGTGCTGTAGGCGTTGCGGGTTGAGTGGTGCTGTACACGGTGTGGATTGAGAGGTGCTGTAGGTGTTGCGGGTTGAGTGGTGATGTAGGCTTTGCAGGTTGAGTGGTGATGTAGGCGTGGTGGGGATTGAGTGGTGCTGTAGGCATTGCGGGTTGAGTGGTGCTGTAGGCGTTGCGGGTTGAGTGGTGCTGTAGGCGTTGCGGGTTTAGTGGTGCTCTAAGCGGTGGGGATGGAGTGGTGCTGTAGGCGTTGCGGGTTAAGTGGTGCTGTAGGCGTTGCGGGTTGAGTGGTGATGTAGGCGTTGCAGGTTGAGTGGTGCTCTAAGCGGTGGGGATTGAATGGTGCTGTAGGCGTTGCGGGTTAAGTGGTGCTGTAGGCGTTGCGGGTTGAGTGGTGATGTAGGCGTTGCAGGTTGAGTGGTGCTGTAGGCGTTGCGTATTGAATGGTGCTGTACGCGGTGGGGCTTGAGTGGTGCTGTAGGCGTTGCGGGTTGAGTGGTGATGTAGGCGTTGCGGGTTGAGTGCTGCTGTACGCGGTGGGGATTGAGTGGTGCTGTAGGCGTTGCGGGTTGAGTGGTGCTGTAGGCGTTGCGGGTTGAGTGGTGCTGTAGGCGTTGCGGGTTGAGTGGTGCTGTAGGCATTGCGGGTTGAGTGGTGCTGTAGGCGTTGCGGGTTGAGTGGTGCTCTAAGCGGTGGGGATTGAGTGGTGCTATAGGCGTTGCGGGTTGAGTGGTGATGTAGGCGTTGCAGGTTGAGTGGTGCTCTAAGCGGTGGGGATTGAATGGTGCTGTAGGCGTTGCGGGTAAAGTGGTGCTGTAGGCGTTGCGGGTTGAGTGGTGATGTAGGCGTTGCAGGTTGAGTGGTGCTGTAGGCGTTGCGTATTGAATGGTGCTGTACGCGGTGGGGCTTGAGTGGTGCTGTAGGCGTTGCGGGTTGAGTGGTGATGTAGGCGTTGCGGGTTGAGTGCTGCTGTACGCGGTGGGGATTGAGTGGTGCTGTAGGCGTTGCGGGTTGAGTGGTGCTGTAGGCGTTGAGGGTTGAGTGGTGCTGTAGGGGTTGAGGGTTGAGTGGTGCTGTAGGTGTTGTGGGTTGAGTGGTGCTCTAAGCGGTGGGGATTGAGTGGTGCTGTAGGCGTTGCGGGTTAAGTGGTGCTGTAGGCGTTGCGGGTTAAGTGGTGCTGTAGGCGTTGCGGGTTGAGTGATGATGTAGGCGTTGCGGGTTGAGTGATGATGTAGGCGTTGCAGGTTGAGTGCTGATGTAGGCGTTGCGGGTTGAGTGCTGCTGTACACGGTGGGGATTGAGTGGTGCTATAGGCGTTGCAGGTTGAGGGGTGCTGTAGGCGTTGCGGGTTGAGTGGTGCTGTAGGCGTTGCGGGTTGAGTGGTGCTGTAGGCGTTGCGGGTTGAGTGGTGCTGTAGGCGTTGCGGGTTAAGTGGTGCTGTAGGCGTTGCGGGTTGAGTGATGATGTAGGCGTTGCAGGTTGAGTGGTGATGTAGGCGTTGCGGGTTGAGTGCTGCTGTACGCGGTGGGGATTGAGTGGTGCTATAGGCGTTGCAGGTTGAGGGTTGCTGTAGGCGTTGCGGGTTGAGTGGTGCTGTAGGCGTTGCGGGTTGAGTGGTGCTGTAGGCGTTGCGGGTTGAGTGGTGCTGTAGGCGTTGCGGGTTGAGTGGTGCTGTAGGCGTTGCGGGTTTAGTGGTGCTCTAAGCGGTGGGGATGGAGTGGTGCTGTAGGCGTTGCGGGTTAAGTGGTGCTGTAGGCGTTGCGGGTTGAGTGGTGATGTAGGCGTTGCAGGTTGAGTGGTGCTCTAAGCGGTGGGGATTGAATGGTGCTGTAGGCGTTGCGGGTTAAGTGGTGCTGTAGGCGTTGCGGGTTGAGTGGTGATGTAGGCGTTGCAGGTTGAGTGGTGCTGTAGGCGTTGCGTATTGAATGGTGCTGTACGCGGTGGGGCTTGAGTGGTGCTGTAGGCGTTGCGGGTTGAGTGGTGATGTAGGCGTTGCGGGTTGAGTGCTGCTGTACGCGGTGGGGATTGAGTGGTGCTGTAGGCGTTGCGGGTTGAGTGGTGCTGTAGGCGTTGCGGGTTGAGTGGTGCTGTAGGCGTTGCGGGTTGAGTGGTGCTGTAGGCATTGCGGGTTGAGTGGTGCTGTAGGCGTTGCGGGTTGAGTGGTGCTCTAAGCGGTGGGGATTGAGTGGTGCTATAGGCGTTGCGGGTTGAGTGGTGATGTAGGCGTTGCAGGTTGAGTGGTGCTCTAAGCGGTGGGGATTGAATGGTGCTGTAGGCGTTGCGGGTTAAGTGGTGCTGTAGGCGTTGCGGGTTGAGTGGTGATGTAGGCGTTGCGGGTTGAGTGCTGCTTTACGCGGTGGGGATTGAGTGGTGCTGTAGGCGTTGCGGGTTGAGTGGTGCTGTAGGCGTTGCGGGTTGAGTGGTGCTGTAGGCGTTGCGGGTTGAGTGGTGCTGTAGGCGTTGCGGGTTTAGTGGTGCTCTAAGCGGTGGGGATGGAGTGGTGCTGTAGGCGTTGCGGGTTAAGTGGTGCTGTAGGCGTTGCGGGTTGAGTGGTGATGTAGGCGTTGCAGGTTGAGTGATGCTCTAAGCGGTGGGGATTGAATGGTGCTGTAGGCGTTGCGCGTTAAGTGGTGCTGTAGGCGTTGCGGGTTGAGTGGTGATGTAGGTGTTGCGGGTTGAGTGGTGCTATACACGGTGTGGATTGAGAGGTGCTGTAGGTGTTGCGGGTTGAGTGGTGATGTAGGCTTTGCAGGTTGAGTGGTGATGTAGGCGTGGTCGGGATTGAGTGCTGCTGTACGCGGTGGGGATTGAGTGGTGCTGTAGGGGTTGAGTGGTGCTGTAGGCGTTGCGGGTTGAGTGGTGCTGTAGGCGTTGCGGGTTGAGTGGTGCTGTAGGCATTGCGGGTTGAGTAGTGCTGTAGGCGTTGCGGGTTGAGTGGTGCTCTAAGCGGTGGGGATTGAGTGGTGCTATAGGCGTTGCGGGTTGAGTGGTGATGTAGGCGTTGCAGGTTGAGTGGTGCTCTAAGCGGTGGGGATTGAATGGTGCTGTAGGCGTTGCGGGTTAAGTGGTGCTGTAGGTGTTGCGGGTTGAGTGGTGATGTAGGCGTTGCAGGTTGAGTGATGCTGTAGGCGTTGCGTATTGAATGGTGCTGTACGCGGTGGGGCTTGAGTGGTGCTGTAGGCGTTGCGGGTTGAGTGGTGATGTAGGCGTTGCGGGTTGAGTGCTGCTGTACGCGGTGGGGATTGAGTGGTGCTGTAGGCGTTGCGGGTTGAGTGGTGCTGTAGGTGTTGCGGGTTGAGTGGTGCTGTAGGCGTTGCGGGTTGAGTGGTGCTGTAGGCGTTGCGGGTTGAGTGGTGCTCTAAGCGGTGGGGATTGAGTGGTGCTATAGGCGTTGCGGGTTAAGTAGTGCTGTAGGCGTTGCGGGTTGAGTGGTGATGTAGGCGTTGCAGATTGAGTGGTGCTGTAGGCATTGCAGATTGAGTGGTGCTGTACGCGGTGGGGCTTGAGTGGTGCTGTAGGCGTTGCGGGTTGATTGGTGCTGTAGGCGTTGTGCGTTGAGTGGTGATGTAGGTGTTGCGGGTTGAGTGGTGCTGTACGCGTTGCGGATTGAGTGGTGCTGTAGGCGTTGCGGATTGAGTGGTGCTGTAGGCGTTGCGGGTTGAGTGGTGCTGTACACGGTGTGGATTGAGAGGTGCTGTAGGTGTTGCGGGTTGAGTGGTGATGTAGGCTTTGCAGGTTGAGTGGTGATGTAGGCGTGGTGGGGATTGAGTGGTGCTGTAGGCATTGCGGGTTGAGTGGTGATGTAGGCGTTGCGGGTTGAGTTGTGCTGTACATGGTGGGGATTGGGCGGTGCTGTAGGCGTGGGGAGTTGAGCGGTGCTGTACGCGGTGGGGATTGAGTGGTGATGTAGGCGTTGGGGGTTGAGTGGTGCTGTAGGCGGTGCACGTTTTCAGCAGGCACATTCCTCCAGCTGTCAGTGCACACTTTCACCAGGCACACACCACTATCCGTCACTGCACGCTTTCACCAGACATACACACCACCAGTTGTCAGTGCACGTTTTCACCGGGCACAAACACCACCAGCCGTCGGTGGACGCTTTCACCGGGCACAAACACCACCAGACATCAGTGCACGCTTCCACCAGGCACACACCACCAGACGTCAGTGCACACTTTCACCAGGCACACACCACCAGCCATCAGTGCACGCTTTTACCAGGCACACACACACCACCACCCATCAGTGCACTCTTTCACCAGGCACACAACCCACCAGCCGTCAGTGCACGCTTTCACAAGGCACACACACCACCAGCCATCAGTGCACACTTCCACCAGGCACACACACCACCAGCCGGCAGTGCACACTTCCACCAGGCGCACACACCACCAGCCATCAGTGCACAATTTCTACAGACACAAACACCACCACCCATCAGTGCACAATTTCTACAGGCACACACACCACCAGCCATCAGTGCACAATTTCTACAGGCACACACACCACCAGCCATCAGAGCACAATTTCTACAGGCACACACACCACCAGCCATCAGTGCACACATCATTTGTTAACGCATCCACAATTACCTATTGTAGCAATCGTAGTATGGCACACTTTACTTTTAAACATATTCATCTAAAGCGCAGCATGCCACCATTGCTACAAAAATAAATACAAATTTTTTTGGCCTACAATTTATAGACTTTTGTTGCAGTTGGTGTTGCATTGTAAATGCTTGTTATTTTGTTTACTCTACAAAACTGCAGTTTTTAACGTTAAATATAACTAGCAAGTACTCTGTGTGCGTACATTTCCATTAAACGATCCTACTTGGCCACCCTGTTTCGTAGCCTTAACTGTAAGATACATCTACTTTCTTGAAAAGTGAGCTGTAAGGCGGTTATATTCCTTTCTGTGATGTCACTCCACTTGATGTCATCGCGCATGTCCTATTAGTCCTCCACTATTTCTTTTAGGACTTGAGTTGCGCCTTGGCCTGAATTTTGTCCCGAGGACTGTGCAGTGTTGTCGATGGCAGGACTCACTGTACCAATAAATATGTTGCCAGCACAGACAGAAGTGCGTTTTACGCTAATGTGCACTTTAGAAATCAGTAGGTTCTTCTGCAGTGGCCAGTGTGTTGGTTGGACACAAGCTAGTAATGCCTAATAAAAGGATGAAGTTTTGAGATATCTTTTAATGTTCTACACTGAATCTTTCACGACTTATTTAGTAGCTGGTACTCAATGACTGGTGTTGGTGTGTTGACGTGATTCCTTTATATCACGGGTACTCATAGTATGGCCCGCGGGCCAACAGAGGCCCAGCAAGCCTTCCCTGGCGGCCGGCGGACCGTCCAAACATCGTACCCGTGCTTTAATATATATTTTTTTTAAGTGTGTCAGCAAACACCCCTGCAGCAGCGCGACTCAAGAGACTCTGCTGCTCTGTGGAGGCGGGCGATTCCCGCCATAGTCAGAGTGAAGCTGCAGGGGCCTAAGAGGTGAACAAAGCCTCATTAACATGTGAATGGTCTTTTAAAGACCTGTGAAGTGCTCGGGTGCGGCTGTGTGTGTGTGTGCGTGTGTGTGTGTCCGGAAGCTGTCTCAGCCAGGGCACACACAGGCAGGGTGAGATGAAGAGGGTGACAGAGGGAGAGGGAGGAGGTAGAGGGGGAGAGAGATAGAGGGAGAGCGAGGAAGGGAGACAGGCAGACAGAGGGAGAGCGAGGGAGGGAGACAGAGGGAGAGCGAGGGAGAGGCAGACAGAGGGAGAGCGAGGGAGAGCACGAGAGATCGAGGGAGGGAGACAGAGGGTGAGCGAGGGAAGGAGACAGAGGGAGAGCGAGGGAGAGCGAGGGAGAGGCAGACAGAGGGAGAGCGTGGGAGAACGCGGGAGAGCGAGGGAGAACGAGGGAGGGAGGGAGACAGAGGCCGAGGGAGGGAGGGAGGGAGACAGAGGGAGAGCGGGGGAGGGAGACAGGCAGACAGAGGGAGAGCGAGGGAGACAGAGGCAGACAGAGGGAGAGCAAGGGAGGGATACAGAGGCAGACAGAGGGAGAGCGAGGGAGACAGAGGCAGACAGAGGGAGAGCGAGGGAGGGAGACAGAGGCAGACAGAGGGAGAGCAAGGGAGAGCGAGGGAGGCAGACAGGCAGAGCAAGGGAGAGCGAGGGAGAGAGACAGAGGCAGACAGAGGGAGAGGGAGGGAGACTGAGGGAGAGGGAGGGAGACAGAGGAGCGAGGGAGAGCGAGCGAGGGGGAGGAGACAGAGGAGCGAGGGAGAGGGAGGGAGACAGAGGGAGAGCAAGGGAGACAGAGCGAAGGAGGGAGGGAGACAGAGCGAGGGAGGGAAGGAGACAGAGCGAGGGAGGGAGGGAGACAGAGTAAGGGAGGGATACCTCAGAGTGAGGGAGACCTCAGAGTGAGGGAGGGGGAAGGAGAGAGAGGGAGACAGAGGGAAGGGGGAGAGGCAAGTAAAGAGAGAGGGTAGGAGAGAGAGGGAGAGGGAAACAGTGAAGGAGAGGGAATCAGAGAGGGAGAGGGTAACAGGGAGAGGGAAACAGAGAGAGAGGGAGACAGAGAGAGAGTGAGACAGTCAGAGTGAGTGAGACAGAGGGAGTGAGACAGTCAGAGTGAGGGAGACAGAGGGAGGAAGTGGGAGGGAGACAGAGAGAGAGACTGAAAAAGAACGAGAGAGAGTGAGAGAGATGTGTGTATGCCGGGTCTGGTGGCTCAGTGGACGAAGGCATCCGCTGCAGGGACCAGTGATCAACCTCATGGAACCAGTTTTTTTTGTTGCTCTAGCCCCGACCCCTCCCCCACTAACCCCACCCCCACCGGTGCGGCCCTCGGACACAACCCACACTGTAAATTTGTCCCCCGAGAGAAAGTTTGTGAGTACCCATGCTTTATATCAAAGTTGTCCTTCTGGTGGTGGCTCAGATTGTAGCAAGAAGTACCCAGTGCCATATGAGGCCTTTTAACACTGAGAGAGCTCTGGGAGTGGGACCCGGTGATGCTGTTCTGTTTGTACTCAATTAACGCAGTTGTTTGTTTGCACAGAGATCTGGTACTGGGCAGAGTGGGACAGAGCGGCTTGTTCCAGTTTGAGGGTATTTTGTTGAGCAGTCTTCAAATGGGCCTTCTTCATTAATTACTGTATTTTTTGCAGTGTTCTGAGCAGTACACACACGACACATTGAACCCAGTGTCTCCTTATATTATGACGTTGGTGTGTTAATAAAATCTAATATGTAATGAAAAATGTCTTGAAAAATGCTTTGTTTTGGCCTTTCTGTCTCCAAACTTTTCTTGGGGGGGGGGGGGACAACCCCCCAAACTCCCCCTAGTAGTAGTTACTCACTGCGCTTGCTCGCTACACACCATGTGGGGGCAGGTCTCACTTTTACTTTGTTCTCTCTGATTCACTACTTGTGTCTATTTTTGGTGCTCTCTGAAAGAATGTCTATGGGTACATATGACTGGGTGGGTAACCTGGTGCTCCTTAAGGTCATCATCCACTATTTACTGTGCTTTGAAAGTTGATACAATTGAATATGTAATGAAAAAGGTGCTGTGAAATTCACCATTTTGGTCTGTCTTTTTCCAAAATTTTCATGTGGGAGAACCCCCCAAATCCCCCTAGTAGCGGTCAGGCTCGCTCGCTACGCTTGCTCGCAGCGCGCCAGACTGGGGCTAGTCTGGCAAAATTTGCCAGGGCTGCATTCAGTTTCCAGTCCAGCCCTGGGCATGTGCGCGTGTAAAATAGTAGAAGGCTGCCTGACCTTGGTATTAACTGGGTAAAACCGTCCCTCGCCACCTGTTGTAACTTTAGTTGTTGTTGTGGTGAAACCCAAAAGCCTTATTGTCCAGGAACCTCTTGGAAATAGGTGGGTGGGAAACGGGTCTGTCTGCACACAGCACAGCAAGCTTCCTGGGAGCAGAGCATGTGTTGTTCTGCCCAGCAACGAGATATCCTCCATTCAGTGTGTGACACTGTGTGTGTATGTACTGGGGCTCTGAATCCACTTCAGGAGTTTCTAAGGCGAGAGGGAGCAGGTGAAACTGACACCAGCATGGCTGCCTGGCACCCAGCTTATGAGCCCTGTGATTAGGTTTGGATTGTCGGCTCAAGTGCTACAAACTGGAAATGCAAACTGGACCCAGTACAGCAATTTAACTTTACTTGCATGGTGTGCTGGTGTGGCATAGACCGGAGCTGTGTTTATTAAGGCTGGAACTACGCCTAAGGCTCTGCTTCAGATTCTCTTGTCTGCCTACCTGCTGGTTAGAGGCGCAGGTGCTGTCTGTAAGAAGACCCCCCCCAGCCAGTCCAAAGTGGCCAGAGGATCTGTACAGAGCTCATAAAAGCCCTCAAGAAACTGTCTGAACCTGTAGAAAGCCACAGCTACATTGGAGAAGCGCTCTTTTGAAAATGTAGCATAGTTTATTTCTACGTGCCATCAGAAGAAGCATATCTTACAGAAAAAGCTGCATTTCACAGAAAACATCTTGGCAAGGTAACGTCCTTAACTATATATAATTTTATTTACCCCATGGACCTACAGTGACCAGATCTGCTGGACTGTTCAAACCAGTATTTTACATTCTACTGGCTGGGATCTCACCCTACGGTTACACCAGTCTGCTAATTGCCACAGACACCCAGAAATACTGGAGTGAATTGGACAGCATTCAGTGCCCTTCACCCTCCACACATCGTGAAGGCATCCGAATCACGAGCTGCATCCCACGCCTTGCTAAAAGCACAGGGGCTTTAACTGAGCAGCCAGTTAGAAAACCAAGGGCAAGCTTGTATGCATGGATGGCCCAGTGTAGGCCTCATGAGCCAGCCAGCAACCAGCTGAGTGCTCTTCAATCAATCAGATGTCTTGTGAAGCACGACTACTCACCCGTAAGGGTCTCAAGGTGCTGGGGGAGCAGAGGGGGTTTAGCTGCTGGTCCGAAAGGGCGCTCTAGTTGAGTCGAACAACCAAGTCTTGAGGTCCTTCCTGAAGTGAGGCAGTGACGGTGATTGCCTGAGGAGGAGACGTTTTGTGTGCTAGGTCTTTGGTGCGAGGTAGGAGAAGGATCTTCCTCGGGCTGTGGTCTTGCGGATAGATGGGATGTTAGCCAGGGCCAGCTGGGCAGAACGGAGGTATCTAGTGGGTGTTTGGAATGTGAGGCGATGGTTGAAGTACCCGGGTCACGCATCATGTAATGCTTTGTAGTCATGTATGAGGAGCTTGAACGTGATTATTTTGTTTACCGGGAGCCAGTGGAGATCTCTCAGGCGGCTGGTGATGTGGCTGTTGCGAATGATGTTGAGGATGAGTCTGGCGGAGGCGTTATGAATGTTCTTCAGTTTCTTGAAGAGGTTCTGGGTAATGTTGGCGTATAGTGCATTGTTGTAGTTTGTTCTACTATTGATGAGTGCATGGGTGTTCATCTTGCTGGACTCTGGGAATGCACTTGAAAATCTTTCGGAGCAGGCGCAGTGTGTGTAAACAGTATGAGGAGACGGTGTTGATCTGGCAGCTCACGGTGAGTGAGGAGTACAGGATAATGCTGAGGTTCCGTGCAGGGTCTGTGAATGTGGGGAGGTCTAAGGACTGCAGGCCACCAGGAGTCGTCCCAGGCAAAGGGGGTGGAACACATGATGAGGACTTCAATCTTTTCTGAATTGAGCTTGAGGCAGCTGTTCTTCATCCAGGTAATGTCACCCTTCATCCCGCTGTGAAAGTTGTTCGTGGCGACTGAGGGTTTGTTGGTGAGGGAGCGAATCAGATAAGTGTCGTCAGCATTGCGGACAATGTTGAGTCCGTGGTTCCTGACACTAGCTGCGAGCGGGGCCATGTAGGTGTTGAAAAGAGTGGGGCTGAGGGAGGAGCCCTGAGGTACTCCGCAGCTAATCTATGTGGGTTCCAAGAGGACCGGAGGTAGTCTGAGTCTCTGTGTTCGGCCGGTGAAGAAGGAGCAAATCCATTTCAGGGCTTTGTCAGGGATGCCTGCGCTGTGGAGTCTTGTGCATAGAGTGCGGTGAGAGATGGTATTGAAGGCGTCCGAGAGGCCCAGGAGGATGAGGGCTGCTGTCTCATCTCGGTCACGGAGGGCACGGGCATTGTCTGTGGCAGAGAGGAAGGCGGTCTCGGTGCTGTGGTTGCTTCAGAAGCCAGATTGGCAGATGTCCAGGACATGGTTGGCTTCGATGAACTCAGAAAGGCGGGTATTGCTGGCCTGCTCAATGACCTTGGCTGGGAAGGGGAGAAGAGAAGTGGGTCTAAGGTTATTGAGGTCCGTTAAGTCAGCAGAGGGTTTCTTCAGCAAGGGATTGATCTCTGTGTATTTCCAGTCTTCTGGGAAGGTGGCGGAGTAAATGGAGCACTTGATGGTGCAGCAGAGTTCGGAGGCGATGGTGCTGACTGCTCTGTTGTATATGTGGTGCAGGCCGAGAGTGCTCTGGAGTGGATGCTCTTTATGATCTTGAGGGTGTTGTCCATGGTGAGGGGAGTCCAGTTGAGCAAGATCTGTTAGGTTCCGGTGTTGTAGGATGAGGTGGTTGTGGATAGAGTGGGAGGGTCTTGGGTAATGGTGCTGTTGAAACTGTCGTATATCTTCTTAATCTTGTGGTGGAAGTAGGTGCCGAGGTTATTGCAGAGGTCTTGTGGGATGGGGGGTGGATGTTTGCTGTCTCTGTGCTGCATCTGGTGAATACTTTGACCACGGCAAAAAGTTCTTTACTATTGAGGGGCCTATTCCGATCTCGGACAGACCTAAGTCCGTCTGACATCGGGCAGGAGCTGTAACTGACCGACCAGCTGTCGTCGGTTACAGCCCTGCTAGTATGATGCGACCGAACAGGGTTCGGTCGCATTCGTATACCTTACAAAGCAAGCATGCTTTCCGACCGGAAAGCATGCTTGCAATGTAGAAAGCAGGGGTGCAGTTTATCCCTGCACCCTGTGGCCGGCACCCCAAGGTGCCTGCCGCCGGGTGCAGGTATCAACGGAGGGGCACCATAGGTGCCCCCAGGCCGCCATCCGGTGGCCTCACACCCATGGGGGCCCTGCTGGGGGTCCCCAGAGACCGCTTCCGACTGCCTTTTTGTGCTGGACAGACTGGCACAAAAAGGCAGTAAAAAGCTGCCATCGTACTCCCTCGGTCCACAGAGGCGACCGGGGGAGTACTGGAGGATTTCCGGACTGCGGACAGGCTCTCCGAGCCTGTCATCAGCAATTCGGAAATCCGAGTCGGATTCCTTCCCAACTGAGCCCATCGAATGGCTCGGTCGGGAAGGAATCCGGCCGGCACTGACCAATTCGGTCTGAAGGGTCTCCGAACATGGTTCGGAGCCCTTCCAGCCGAGATCGGAATCAGCCCCATAGTGTGACGTCCCTATAGGGCCACTTCCCTATTGTTCTAATAAGGTGTTGGTGTTTAGTGACAGCGGTCTTGAAGGCTGAGTGGTCTTCTGGGGTCTTGCTGCTCCTCCATCTCTTCTCAAGCCGTCTACAGGTGCGTCTAGACTCATGAAGGGTGAGAGAGAACCAGCTGGCTTTCTTGGAGTGTTGCTTGCTTGGGGTTTTCTTCAGGGGAACTAGAGAGTCGACGTGGTCGAATATCCATCGGCAGTGGTTGTTTGGTGATGTGTTGGTGTCTGTGGATGTTTGTGAGGGTTTTGCTGAAGGAGGTGGTGATATGTTCTCCGG
The DNA here is from genome assembly GCF_964261635.1 of Lissotriton helveticus. Taxonomy (NCBI): domain Eukaryota; kingdom Metazoa; phylum Chordata; class Amphibia; order Caudata; family Salamandridae; genus Lissotriton; species Lissotriton helveticus. Next base: position 618,663,738 of record NC_136061.1, on the reverse strand, counting down.
TGACCTTGTTCCAACTTCTGCTAGGGTAGTGGTGGACGTGGTGGTGTACGGTGGGTTGGTGGAAGAGAAGCGGACACATCGGTGGCCGGTCCACTGGTGTTTGGTGGTGTAGCTGAAGGTGATGTTGTCACTGGCAGAGAAGATGGAGTCAAGGGTGTGTCCTGCTGAGTGGTTTGGGGAGGTGACCAGGTATTTGAGTCTGACGGTAGGGTAGTTCTTCAGCAGGGACAAGGTGTTTTTATCATTGGAGTTGTCCAGGTGAAAGTTGACTTTGCTGAGGATTTATTCTGTGGAGGAGGATGTATTCTGTGGAGGTGAGGTGTGGGATGAAGCCAACGATGGAATTGTTGAAGCGTGGATGAAGACCACGGAGTCTGTAGACGAGTGTGCTGCAGAGGGTAGTGTTCAGTTTGGGCTGAACCTGAAAGTGGAGGTGCTCTATGTTGGTCGAGAGGTCGTCCACATAAGTGGTGAGGTGGAGGGTGCTTTTGTGTGCAATGCCTCCTGTCAGTTTGTTGACGCGGTCCTTGTGAATGATCTTTTAGCCATCCGGGATGGCGGTAGTAATGTACGGGCCGCAGGTGGAGTTCAGTCACGTTTCCGTGAGGAATGCCATGTAGAGGTCAATGGAGTCTAGCAAGTCCCAGTTTTCCACGGCGTGTTTGTGGAGGTAACGTGTGTTCAGCAGGATACAGTGGAGGTGGCTGCTGTTTGTCGGTCATGCGGTGGGTGCGGCTGGTATGCAGTGGCAAGCAAAAGTGCAGCTGCAGTTCGGGCAGGAGAAAGGGCTTTGGGTGTCCGTCGGCGATGTCCGGCTGCAGGCGGAGTGGCATCCGATGTTAAGGGCGTGGAGGGTGCTGGCATCATAGCGTTGGTTGGTCCCAGAACCAGGGTCTGTGGAGCTGGGTGTAATCCAGGCTCGGACGGGTGCAGACGGGTTACCTTTGGAATGCCAGTGGCGCTCCCGCAAATCGGTTGCCATTAAGTAGTGTGGAGGGGAGGCTGGACTGCTGGGAGGCAGGAAACACGGGGAGAGGGAAAGTAGCACTGGAGGGGGGCGAGGCTGCTGGGTATCACAAGACTGGGGAAAACAAGAAGCAGATAAGAAAAATGCCCAAAAAGTGGGAAAAGGCAAAAAAGAGGCAAATGACAGTGAAATGGAAAAAGAGGGAGAAAAACAGAAAGAAAGAAGGCAGAGCAGAGAGACAGAATGCAGCGCAGCAGCAGAGCAGTGATGCTCTACCACTGGACCACCAGGGATGAGACGCATTCAGAAGCCAGAGGGTCAGCAGCAGCTATGGGGGCAGTAGCTACCAGGCTGTGCTGTGCAGGGCAGGGAACAGTCAACTGCCAAGATCAGTGGACTCTTAACTTTGACATTCTGTTCTTCTGTAAGTCCAAGCACCTCCCCAACTCTCCCTCGCTGGAGCCACACCACACAGGTAAAAGTATCTATTAAAGGGAAGCTGTAGAAGACCTCAGTGATGCAGACTCTGTAGCAAGGAGATGGGAGTACATAGTGGCCACCTGACATCTCTGGAGCTCTTTTCTCTGCCATTGGATCTCTTGAATGTTTACCATGAATCATTTATGCGTCTTTAACAGTCACCTCCATCCACCTACTTTCCTCTTTTGCACTCCCTCCAATACTTCCCCGGCTCTGTTTGCGGACATCAAGGGCAGAAGCACACCTATGCTCCGGGATCCTCAACCCCCCCCCTGAAAAATGCTAGTGTTGAAGGAAAGACTACCCAATTGCCTTTTTTCTGACGCCATTTTCTTTCTGTTTTCTAGGCCCTTATTTCCACCTCTTCTGTTCATCCCTAATAATTCAGTATTTTGAGACATTCTTAGGATGGTATTAAGGGCTGTATAGATAACCAAGATAGCATAGCACATATGGCCTTGACTGTGCGTCACTCTGATGCACTCAACTAATCCTATAGAGTGTGCGTCCTAAGAATCCACAGACAGCAGAGCAAAGAGCAGGGAAAAGACGCCTGGAGCCCAGCTGTCTGCGAGCAAGACGCAAGGAGATCATGCTTACCTGTCACATGTCCTGTAAATAGTTGGTGCCTGCCCTTGTTGCAGTTCATGTATCCACTGTCGGCCGAATGACCACTTCTGCAGGAAGGGGACTTGAGACTATATTAATGCTCTTCCATCCACCATGTTTGGGTGCAGTACGCTGGCGACGAGGCATTCGCTCTTCACCCCTTCCAGCTGTCCACTGCTCCTGTATTTACATGGACGGTCCTAATTTGAGCTGCTCTCACCCTGATGTGGCATCTTGAGCAGTGATCAGAAGTGGCGTCCAATATTCAAAGTAAGGCTCCTGCACCCTACTTCTGCCAGTAGCTTATAGGCTGCGCTTGCTCTGCTCCACCCGCTACCCCTAACTCATTGTTCCTGGGCTCCCACCTTTTTCTGACCTCCGTGACTCCAGCAAACTTGGCCCATTATAGAGTCAATCGATTAAGGACTTTGGCATTAAGCAGCTGCCACTGGCATTGAAAATTGAAAGCACGTCAAAGGGTTAATAATGGTACTGAGTGGGACCAAGCATTAGGGACATTATGTTGGAGGATGATGTCACCGTTAGGTATGACAGAATACTGTACTGTCATATGATGTACTACGTGTCCAAAAAGAAAAGAATATTTATTATAAAGGCTACGTGGTCTAATTCCATGTGTCAACAGTTTGTCAAATCTATTGACTCATTTGTTAAACTGGTGAGAGCTTTGGGTGTTTAACTAGTACACCATCAAGGAAACCCTGACATCTGAGATCATTGCTGGGTGCGAGTCCTCATCATTGACAAAGAACCTCTTACAAAAGCCTCGGACGCTATTCACACAGCAAGGTTGGCTTGCTTTGTTGAATTCCAGGTGGAAGCTGGTACAGAATGGAGGATGTTGTAGTCAGCATGGTATGGTGTGTCCAAGAAACATAATTCAAAAGGATGTGTTCATGTTATAGCTAAAGCTTTCCCAAAACGAGCATGTGCCATGAAGGTCATGGGTGTTTTGAAACAGAGAAAAGGCTGGTAAAGACGTAGATAGGCCCAGCAGTTAAGCTCTTAGGAGGGTGTCACTCAGGATCCCCAAAATTGCTCGATATGCACTCAGATTGTAAGAATGTGCCCTTTTTGGTATGCTCACACCCACACTTTTTTCTTCTATGCTGATGGTTATGAAAGTGCACTGGAACCTTCTAACCAGGCCTCAGTGCCAGTGCTGTCTCTCTAAAAATGGCGTCTGTGAATTGATATCCCCAATTAGCAAGGACTTTAACCCCCTAGTTAAGTCCATGGTAAGTGATACCAGTGTTACCCAGGGCCTGGGAGTTAAAGGGGTTATTAGGGCTTGAAATACTGAGTGACCCAAGTAAACAGAGGGGAGCTGTCCTGCTGTTGCAGACTGCAGAAACAGTGCAGACTGCTCCACCTCAACCTTTTCCTCACCATGAGTAGCAAGGTCACGGCACAATTTTTATTATATGTCAGTCACCCCTAAGGTAGGTCCCCTGAGCCCCGGAGGCAGGGTGCATTATATTAAAGGTGTAGACATATAAGTGCAAGCATACATGAACCTATAGTAGCCTCTTTCCATTAAGGGCTACTATAGTGTTCAGGGGCCATAGGCTAACATGGGCTAGCATCCGGGCATCCCGAGTTGCCACCTCCGTTATGGTCCCACTAAAATAAGTCATGTTTGGTATCAAACTCCTTGTCTCATTCAACCTGACCTTTTTCTAAAGTCAGATTTAATGTGACTTGCACCTGGGTGCTACCTTATAAGTTGCTCACCTGATTGCCCCTGCTTTTCCCGTTCCCTGGCTGACAGTCCATTGTGGCTGCTGCTGACAAGACAGGAATCTGATCCCTGCCAGGAGGTGTAAACACTCCCAGGAGACAGAAACAAAGGCCAGGATGGCTAGTGAGATGGCACATCAAGGGGGTGAACTTCGAAGCTTGCACCACCTCTGATATGCATCCAGGTTGCCTCATAATGGAGGAAACAGCTAGCACCCTGCCCCCAGGCACATTTGCTCCCAGGCAGGTGGGAAAATTAGGTAGTCTGGAGGTGTACACCCCCAAAAGGCTAGCCACACCCCAAGGGTGGGCTACCTGGTCTGTACAGCCAAGTAAGGTTTTTGCCATTTCTAAAAGTGACAGATTAGAGGGTTCTAGGTCGAAAAGGTGACACACACCTCCCCTCAGGGTCGGATTAGCAGCTAGGGCTAGTTGCAATTTGGCCACTTGCTCCCACACCCCTAATGCCCTAAATCTAGCTTTTAAGGGGCACTCCTCACACTAAAACCCCAGATCTTTTTTGACTTGCAACAAAGGACAGAGAAGAAACCAGAGTCTGTTACCTCAGGACCTGCACAAAGCAAAAGCATGATACTCTGCACCTAGAGCAACCACCCTGCAACTGCACAACTGCGACTTGTCCTGGACCAGAGTTCAGTTTCCCGAGGAACTTCCCTTAGAGCCAAAGGCAACTCGAGAACTCCCTTGGACTTGAATTACTTTCCCCTGCAGCCCACGGCACCGAACACTCCCAGAACTAAAGAATCACTGGCCATCGGTTCTGCCGAGGGATCACCCTAAAGTAAATGGTCTAGTGCAAACGTAGTCCCGACCTCCTGCAAGTTTGAGGTGGCTATCGTTTTCCCACGGACTCCAGGACGTTGAATTAACTCCAAGCTGAACTTATCTCTGCCCAGGTTTGTTGATGAGCAGTCCAGCTACCCCCAACTTTTTTCAACGCTGCAACTCGAGGGAACCCCGCAGCATCTGCAACTCTCTGCAACAGTGGCCCAGTTGTCAAGTTTTTGCATCCGTTTCCTCACCAGCTCCGTCTAAGTGTTAAAAACAGCTCCTCCATGGCTCCCGCTCCAGTACCAGGGACAGCCAGGACAACTAAAACAGGCCCCATCAGCCAGCAAAAATTCAACTGACTGTCATGACCTGGTTCTGCGACCTGCATCACCTTACCCCCCTCCTCCAGTAGGTTACACGCAACTCGACATGCAAATGACTGATTGTCACTAGTGCTTTTCTCCATTGATTGCAACGTTAACAGTTTATTGTGGTGAATTGCACAGATTTATTTTCCCTTTTGAAATTCATCAATCTGTTTATATTTATCCATTTTTGTTCATTTTGGTGTCCAAATTTATATAAAAATCTGCTTCGTTTAATAAAGTGGTCTTGGATTCCTTTCATTGGTTGTCAATTTCTTTTTGTCCACGTTGGTACTCTAAAATGCTTTTAAATGTTCCTCTATCAATGCCTGACTGCTCTGTGCCACACTGCCAGGTATGCGCTAGGGATTTATAAGTGTGAATCCAAAGGATCTATTTCGGGGTATTGTGAGAGTATTGCATAGGGAAGCCTAACCAGCCGCACTACATGATACTCCACTTTCCTGCACAGATCACATCAGAGGGCAAGAGAAGTTACTGCCCAAAATGGTTGATTAGAAAGATCACCCTCACCCAAGTGTGCCAAGATAATAGCGGAGAAGGTTTTCTCAATGAAAGGCAGCCTTACGTTGGACAATGATGAAGCTGATGGAGATGCACTCACGGAGCTAATTCGTACCATTGATGCAGTCCTGTAAAGATATCATTCTGGGTGGATGCAGTTGTCTCAATCAATGTTATGACTGATTCTGAATGTGCATGTTTCTAAGGGAGCTCACAACTACAAGCCACCAAGGCTCGGATTTATATTCTTGGGTCTAAGACACAGCTGCACTGCAAAGGTTGCTTCACACCTGAAATTAAGCTTATCATGTGGCCTTTGATGTTTATGTAGTTGAACCAACTGTGAGTGCAGGCTGTCTGCTGAGCATTGAATGTACCATAAAGCTAGGGCTGCTGCAAGTCTTCTGTCATTTAATTGTCTAAGTGATGTCATCAAATAAAACGGATATTGAAAAACTGTTTTCAAACTTGAGTAATGGACTGGCCTATTTGAAGAACATACAGACTAATTTGCATATTTATGAGTCAATTAAGTCAATGGCTCAAAACTTCATGACATTCCATTCAACCTCCACCAGTAAGTCAAGCTGAAACAAACAATCTGACATAGTAGGCCATGATAAAGGCTATGGAAAACCCACTCTAAATCTCTAACTGTTGGACATGGCCTCCTTCTGGGATATTACCCCGAAACTTTTCACTTTTTCCTCCCAGTCTTTGCAGACTCTCTCTCATAACCCCCAGAAACTGGCCACCTTCCCCCTGGATGGCAGAGGGAAAGTATGAGCACCCGCCTTGCCCGCATTGGGCTGGGAGTGCATATACGATGGGGTTTAGGTGAGGTACACCATATACCCGTGGTGGGTATGGCACTGGCTAGTAGTGGAATGTAGCAGTGAGTGTGCCACCCACAAGATAGCCCTCAACCCTATATCGGGTCTGCCATGACAGGTCTGTGGGGTGACATTGCAGCCCTACTTAGGTTGGCATTGCCTAAGCCTCGGCCAACCCTGAGTAGGTTATCCCATATCATGAGGGCAACCCCCTAGGGAAGCCATGACCAGCCCCAGGGGGGTGGTAGGCTGAAGGCCGGGTTGGAACATGTGTATGTGCCCTTCCCAGTCTAGCAAGGAAACTCCCAAATGGGTCATCCCCTGCCTTAGAGTTTGGCTCTACCCATGGATACTCCTGGGGGTGTTGCCAATTCTCTGGAGTGGCCCCTGGGCCCAGCGCACGTCCTCACTGTAGAGGCATTCTGGAAGTGCGCGCACCTATTTACACAGATTAGGAAGAGGTGCTGACACTATGTTCCGGAACATAAGCTGGTCTGCCAACACAGGCCAGGGAGTGCGCATCGTCCCTGATGCTGTTTCGGATATGTGTTCTACCTGCAGTGGCAGGCTGAATGAAATGAATTTAAATGAAATGAAATGAATTTGTACTTGTAACGAGCACTTATACATCAACCGGGGTTTCCTGGCGCTGTACGCATACCGCTGTGGAACCCATCCTGGCTTTTCCCTGTGAAATGTCCACTCCTGGGCACCCCCAAGGTGAAGCCAGGCATCCCAGCGCTGTTGGGACCGTTGTGGAGATTAAGCAAGCTATTGCCCAGAGTTGGACCCATGATTAGAATAGGCACCAAGGCAAGAATTATCAAGTCCGAGGAAATTGAGCCTAAGACCCGCCGAGGCTTGAATTGAACCCTGGTCCCTGGCCAGACCTCTGCATCAGGGTCTGCCGCTCTAACCATTGAGCCACACTTCTCCACGATACACCATGGCACATATGGCATTTTGGATGGATGCCCAGCCTGCCATCGCGGGCTGATGAGCATATACCTCTAACACTGGTGTTCTAACCTCCCTGTCAGGTCTAGTGGTGCAGGCCTGTGTCTGCAAATGCATGGTGCTGGTGGCAAGGTTTCCAGTCCACCGTCGCTGGCTGGGAGCATGCAATTGCACCCATAAGGAGGTTCACCCATGCCCGAGCAAGTTGGAATGAGCGCACTTCCACCAAATGTGCTAGGGCCTGGGTAAGCCATGTGCCCAGCCCTGTCCTTGCCGTGTGAAAGCACACTCACCTTACCTATCCATGTTGGGAAGTGGCGCTGATTCCATGATCTGAAACACGGTCGATCTGTCATTGCAGACCGGTGGGTGCACACTGGTATCTATTGTAAGTAAACTAGGCGGCTGTGAGTATGCACCTGCTCCTATGGTGCCTGTGATTGAATGTGCCCCCTGCCAACACAGGCTTGTGCATGTTCACAGACAAACATATTAGTTAAAGCCATGTCCGGGCTGCTGTGCAGACTCGTGCGGGTGCACTTGCCCCACTGGTTCTGGGAACTGTGTTTCCCTCCTGACATCGCAGATCGGTGTGGGCAATAGAGCATGTGCACCCAGGTAGTATGGTATACTTATGCGTGTTTTCACTACCTATGAGGCCTGCTCTTCCTATAGATTAACATGGGGATGTGGTTCACATTACTTCGGGCTGCAATAGAGGATTGCAGTGGAGCAGCCTCAAGATGTTTCATATCAATGGACTTGCTCTCTCCTCTCTGGCACCAAGCAATCATGGAGTGTTTCAAGGCCACACTAAAGAAAACCATAAAGGTTGATAAAGTTACCAAAATCTTACATCTCGGATCTGCAGTGTCTGTATCTTATGGACTAATGCGATAACCTGTAAGGCACAACCGGAACTTCTCCAGCTGTCCTGCTGTCTGGTCAAAACCCAACACTTAACAGCACCCTGACTTGGAATAAGTGAGGTTGCACCATAATCAGAAGAGCAAAATGAGTGAATACTCAGGTCAGAGGGTATGCGCAAGAAACTCAGGAACATGTTAGACAGAACGAGTGCTCAAACATTCAAACCCCTGTAGCAAGGGGGAAGGCCAGGACCTGTTTTGTTTTGGCGTCTTTAAATTAACGCTAGACCTTTGAATAACGTGATGAGAGCGAGCAGAAGAATTTAAGAAAGACGCGCCACATTAATTGAAAATTACATCACAAGGACGAGAGCCCACACACCAAGCTTTTAAAGCTCATAAAAGTCCCCGTGAGTCAATTAACGCGTAGAAAAAAATCCCGCTTTTTAATAGCGAATACAGCTTCCATGGTTGATAACCAAAACAATAAATAGGCAGAAGTTCAACAACTCCAACTTGAATAAAAGATAGAGACAACTAAGGTGACAGAAAACACACTGCTGTCCAGAAACAAGCAGTGCTGCCAAAAATCAAGAGCCCTGATGAGAGTCCACATATTCATTATTAGAGACTCGAAACGCGTTGGCTTAATCACGACATACGATATGAACATGGAGGAATTATGAAATTATTTTTTGTCTATACAGAGAGAAAAGTCCCATGTATGTGACACTAATGTTTTCCCTGGGATCCCTCTTTCTTAATTGAAACGTTGATGCATATAACATCTTTTCAATGTCTATGAAATAATATTTAGGTATGTAATAATACTCAGACCTTGATGCTAAAGGTAACACAAGATCATTAAGATAATAGGATGTTTTGTGTATGATTTTTCTCACTCATGTTTGTTCATATTGTGTATTTGAAACACAATATGGTTGTTTAATGTTTTGTGAACCACATGTACATAAGCACTTTCTGTATAAGGACTTAATCGTCTCTTTTTGTTTTGAGAGTATAACAAAGATTTACAAAAAGTGGAATAAAAGGTATAAATAAAGTACCAGATCAAATGAAAATAAATTGTTTGGTCTAGCGTTAATTTAAAGACGCCAAAACAAAACAGGTCCTGGCCTTCCCCCTTGCTACACGTTTATATACGGCCCAGTCAGAACCTGGTGTATTGGGCCTACCTCCCCTACCTCATTCAAACCCAGCACACAAAGATGCCCCTTCTTTTGATCCCTATTCATTTATAGTAACTGACATGACATACTCCAGGCACACCATCTGGAGACATGAGTGCACACTCATCAGCAACTTCTAAATGTTTAATGTAGGAGTGTCTTGTTCATATGGGCATCAGGGCTCCATCCTTCCTATTTTGGGCCCTTTTTTCCATTATTCTAATAGTGACAAATGAACTTAGTGTAGCAGAAAAAATGCAGACTTTTGCTGTGGCCAATGGTTAACAGTCTATATCAGTGAGGTCTGTGTGATGGCGTGTGCATGTGCTCGAAGCCACATGCATCAGCTATTACACAGACTGTTCTAGACTGTTTGCCTAGATGGCAAAGTCACAGCCCTGGCCTCAGGCCCCTGTCATGCCTGACATCCCCACCCTCTGATGGTACGAAGCAGCTTCACTTGTACAGTGAGCCCTTGACACTGTGAGCTCCAGTCAGATAGCGCCTGGGGCAAATCACTAATCAGCCTGTCAGCCAACCTTTTCGCTACCTGTTTGATGAATAAGCAAAGGGTGGGGTGAAAAAGCATGTGGCTAATCTGCAGCAGGTAGCTGAGGCCTGCACAGTACATCACCATGCACCTGACGTTACAGAGTCCCTGTCGCACGCACTGTCAGGCTCCAGCTCTCAGCTTCCTGCTTTAGAGATTCGGGTGGGAACTCTGACTGGGAGGTTGCTGAGTGCCTCACCAGAGCGTTCATGGAGCATCAGCAGCTGAGGACCTGAAGCCGGACCCCCACATGTAGCTGCAAAAGAATGCTCCTAAATGTGTGTGGGGGTGAGCGTGAGCGTGAGTGTGACAGCATATGTGGGAGTGTAAATAGTGGCAGCTGCTGTGGCATTTAAGTGGTGGGGCAGGTGGGAGAGGGCACCGTGGGGGGGGGGGGGCAACTCTTGGGAAAAGAATTAAAAAGATAATGCTTACCTGCATTCTGCTGTGTCGGTGCTCTTGCCGGCCTCTGCTCCTCGACTCCGGACAGTCCACAGGGTCCCCTATGCCAATACAGGCACTGATCTCATGCTGGTATTACCCAGCATGAGAGCAGTGCCATGATTTGTGTGAGCACCATAGTCAGGCACTCACATAGGGATTATGACCCTCTGCTTGTTCTCCACCCAGCTGTAAACCCTTTGACAGCCGGCCAAACCGGCATGCGCACTTAAAGCAGTGCCACCACCCCTCCTCCTTCAAGCAGCTGTGTTGACGTGAATGGATGGCCCACCCTTGACTCGCTGCAGGAAGTAAGCGAGGAAAAATTAAATGATAATAACCTTTGTTATTATTGTTTTCTTCCTCTATTTTTCACTGCTCAGAGCAGTGGGGCGGCACTCCTCCACCCTATCTGAGGAACCGCCGCTGAGTGTACATGTAAGAGAGAGAACATAAGTGAGAGTGAATGAAAATGAGTAAGTGAGTGAATGTGTGTAAGACAGTGAGTATATCAGACTGACTGAACAGATGAGTGAGACATTGAGGGAGCATGTAAGTTTGACAGTAAGAACATGAAAGTGACACAGTATGTAAGCATATGAGTGAGAGTGAATGAACCTGTCTGAAGATGAGTGAGCCAGTGTGTGAGCATATTAATTAAACTGTGTGACCATGTGAGTGAGACAGTGAGTGAGAATGTGTATGAGCATTTGTGAGTTAGTGAAATGTGCATGAACATGTTAACGAGATATCTGGAGTTATGCAAGAGTGTATGAACATGTGAGAGTGACTATTTGAGAGAGAGAGTGTGTGTATGTTTGTGTTTTATGCTAGTGAGGCTGCCGCTGGCCCTAGGGATGTTGGGACAAAATATTGGAGAAAAAATATTGTGTGAACAACATATCGTGTCAAGAATATCAAGGAAACAAATATTGTGAAGGTACATTTTTATGAGTACACAAACTTTAACTATACTTAACTTCACATATATGTACTTTGACAATATATATATATATATATATATATATATATATATATATATATATATATTCACTCAAAAAACGATAGGTTTCACACCAGTTATAGTTAGGAATTAGCATTTAAAAAACCTATTAAAATCACTGAAAAAACCATAGGTTTCACACCAGTTATAGTTAGCTGCAAATTTTACTCGCATAAAACCATTGAAATTCCCACGTTATAGAGTTAGTTGGATTTCACTATAACTTGCGCATGCAATGCACTGCTGATGACGTCACATATTACATCACTCATGACATGGTCAGTGACATCACTCATGACATCACTGATGACACCATCCAGTGAATGTGTGTCTTTCTGAAAAATACATATGTTTTATATATGTATATGTAAAAGTTGATGGACGAATAAATGTTTAAATAAGTGTCTAAAGGGATGTTTTTTTAAAAACAAATTGATTGGTTAACTGGCTTATTAAGTGTATCTTAGTGAATACATATATTAGTGAGTAATGTTTAAATATTTAAATATATGTATTAGTTTTTCACTTTGTGTATAAGTGGCTGCATGGGTTGGTGAGTAGCTACATGTGTATGTATATGAGTTAGAAGTTTTTTTTGTTTTAGTATCTCTATGAGTGTCTGTATGGTTTGGTGGGGGTATTACTTAGCACATAGATGCATGAATGACTAGGTCTCTGTATGTGTTTTGAAAACAGCACATGTGCAGGACTGTATGGGTGGATGAGTGTGTATATGTGTGTGTTAGTGAGTGAATGACTGTCTCACTAGTGTGATTATCAGTAACTACATATGTTTTAATCTAGTATATGTGAATATTAATGTACATAAGTGAGAATATGTGAGAGTAAGAGATTGTAAGAGTTCCTGTTTAAATAAGTATGTTTTTCTATAAGAGATTGTTTAAGAGAGTAAGTATGTGTAAGTTTCCTTAGAAGTAAGGTGTTAGTGTGTGTATAGCTGTATATGCAAATAAATGGATGTTCAATAGTTTATTTGCATGTGTGAGTAACTTTTGGATGACTGTCGGTGTGTAACAGGATGTATAGGTGTATCACTACATATGATGATTGAGTATATGTATGAGTGACTATATAGAACTGTTGGTGAATGAGTGGATGTGTATATAGATGGTGGAATTACTGAATTGGTTGTTGTAACTGGTATGGGTATCTCGATTTTTTTGAAAATTTTTGTTTCTTTTTTGAATATGTGTTTCAAGGGTTACATTATAGTGAAAGGAGGTCTGTAAGTCTGTCACAAGGATGGTGTCATCAGTGATGTCATGAGTGATGTCACTGACCATGTCATGAGTGATGTAATATGTGACATCATCAGCAGTGCATTGCACGCGCAAGTTATAGTGAGTCCAACTAACTATAACGTGGGAATTTCAATGGTTTTATGCGAGTAAAATATCCAGCTAACTATAACTGGTGTGAAACCTATGGTTTTTTCAGTGAATTTCAAAGGTTTTTAATAGCAAAATTCTATAGCTATGAAATATAATATTTTTTATAATGAATCCTATATTGTATGTAATACTATTTTTTTATGTATATTGTTCATGTTTTGGGGCGCTCCCGGCGCGTGTACCGGTGCGCTCACCGGTAAGCGCAGTCTTGCGGCGCGCCCCAGTGCGCGTACCGGTGAGCGTGCCGTGAACGAAAACATCATCGTGACGTATCGCGTAGCCGTGTGATGCGTCTTATGACGCACGGCGTAAGCGCACCCGGAAGCGCCCGAGCGCATACGATCGCGCAACGTAAGCGCCCCCGGAAGCGCCTACGTTCGCGCCGCGTAAGCGCCCCCGGAAGCGCTCCGGAGCGCGTATCGTAAGCGCGTTAAGCCATGTGACTTTAAAATAACACTTTTCATTGGTTCAGCACATTTTTTTCCTCCAAATATTGAGAAACCCACCCATTTCTCTCACTATTGCTTTGTACTTGGAGAGAGCAAGAGGTGTTCTGTGCATTATCTGCTTCTCAAAGTTTCCTGATCTACAGCAATGACTGAAAGGGAGTCATCCGGCAATGATTCTGATGGTTTTTTGCCTGAGGACCCTCCTCACCACAAAACAAAGGACCACTTCATTTGGAAATTTTTTGACATCCCTGAAGGAAAAAAAAGGTTAATGCTGCTAAGGTAACCTGCAAGATATGTAGCACTATTTTATCCAGAGGCAATCCTAATAGGAAATATAGCTTTGGAAATGCCACTTTAATTAGGCATGTCCAGAGAATACATCCAAATAACTATGCCAGGGAGAGTGTCAGGGACCTGGCACGGAATTTACCAAGAGATGGCGGCAGCACCTCCACTGGTGGAGCAACACCTTCAGGAACACCACATGGAAGAATGGTCCCTAACGTGCAGCCGGTCTTTGCAGGCATAAAATTTCTATGCGTGGACTGTGATGAACTGCTCTGTTATGGGGAGCAGAGCGTTGAACTCATTGCTATGAAGAGACAGGAACACCGCTGCCCTCCCCGTCCCTAATTTTTCACAATTTGTTGCTCCTGTTGAGCAGTTTTGGAATCCCTGTTTTTGTTTTTCCCCTGAAAAAAATCCCCCCAAAAATTAAATCGTTACAAAAAAGTATAAAAAAAATAAAATAAAATTTAAAAAAAAAGTTATTTTCAGAACTACCTCCAATTCTCAAAAAAGAGCTGTATTTTCACTCTAATTTTTTACAGTTTTTCCCCGTGGTGCGCTCAGGGTACGCGTACCGGAGCGCGCACCTGTGAGTGCACCCAGCGCTTACCCCGTGAAATTTTTAAAAGAAAACAAAACTTTTTTTGCCCTTCTAGGCCCACCTCAGAAAACCTAGGGGGTCAGGGGGTGTCTACTCTGCCCCCTTTTGGTCACTTCCCCTTTTGTTTGTGCCACCTCTTGTGTCTCGATCCTACTGAGACACAAGATGGCTGCTCCAGACTGTTTGGAATGCTGACAGACACCCGAGAGCCAATCAGCTTTCCACTCGCGAACTCGCGTAGCGCGCTGGTACGCGCCCCGGTGCGCGTACCGGGGCGCGCATATAGATATATATCTTTTTTTTAACCTAAATTACTTAAAATACACTGGAGCACATATCTTGAGACATAGCAAAGGCACATCGGGCTACCAGTCCCTACAATTTTGCCAAGTTTGGTGGAAATCCATTCAGCCGTTCGGGCTAAAAGTGAGTCCAATCGCCGTATGGAAATTAACATGGGGAAAACACGTTTTGGGACCCCCCTTTTATCTCGGCCCCCCCTTGACAAATCCCCCCCAAACTTTCAGGGAAGGAGCAGAGCGGGCCATCTTCTTTGAGAAATTCGCGAAGATTCGTCCACCGGCGCCAAAGTTATTCCCAATAGAATGTTGCGGATTTCCTATGGAAAACAATCCTAACTATAACAACCTACTGGCGACCGCCAGTAGGTAATATTATATATATATATATATATATATAGTCCAAGGTATGTAGATATGGATAAGGAATAGTAAATCTATACTTACCTCATTGCACTTACCTTCTCAATATTTTGGTCCTCAATACTTTTGACACTTTTTTCTCTCCACATGATATTTGTTGTCTCGAAATTCTGTCAGACAACATGCCTTTGCATACCATAGATAATTCTTGGCTTATGGAGGCACCCATGGGAACATGCTCCTGCTGGAATATTGGGGATCACTCTATGCATAAGAGAGGACAACCATGTCCTATGTGGAACTAACCATTATGAAATGCAGGGCCTAACATAGAGGGAGGACGGGGGAGGGAATAACTTTTGACATATGGGTCACCCATAATATATTAACTGAACCACAATTCTGACACTAGCTTATTGTAGGTGATTATATGCATAAAGGAGTCAGTCAGTCAAGAAATACTTTATTCGGCTCAATATTCAAAAGCCATAAAAGTACAAGACACACATAAAAAATGGTCCAAGAATCACGATACAACATTAAGAAAAAGTATCATTCTACAGTTAAAAAAAAAACATACAACAGTTAAAAATTTGCAAAATACAGAACTTGATTCAGGTTACAGTGGGCATTATTTGTGGTGGCTATTCTATGTCCAATTAATCTTCTTGCCCAGTCTCACTGCAATGGTTAAAAATTTGGCCACATTATAGATTTCCCAAATGTCTGTTAACAGTTGAAGATACAATAAAGCTGGTTTGACCTGCCTGAACCCTCTCCCCTTTAATAGGGGTATAATAAATTTTTTCCTGATGTCTTCAAAGTGGGCACAGAAAAATAAGTAATGGGCAGTGTCCATGATTGAGTAGCCATCACAGTTACATAAATTCAGATCCAAGTCCCTGGTCCAGCCAGGACGGCCAGAGATTAACAGATGGACTTTGTTCAGTCGGAACTTGGTGAGAAGATACCTGTGATTTGAGTTATTAACAACCTTTAGATAGAGTTCCAGGTCGTGATCTGAGGAAACAATCAATTGGTGAGTCCTAACAGAGGGCTTTAACAGCTCCCTGCTTTCTCTGTCCATTCCACTGTACTGCAAAAAAGTGTTCTTTGCCCACTTCGAATCAGCTTTCACCAGGGTAGATGGGTTATGAAACAGTTCAGGCCGTCCCAGCTTTACACACGTCTGTTCAACGTATTTCAGCCAGGGAATCTTGTTCCAATGATCCAACTTTAAGCAGTCCTTTAGGATTTCATGGTTAACTTCCAGCTCTGTGTTGAGCCATACCAATATCCATTTTAAGAGGGGGGCCATAGAAACTCGGTCTTCCAAAAAATCCACCCCACATTCCTGGTGGACTATGAAACTGGCAGTGGATCTTGGTAAGGAAAGAATTGATTTTAAAAAGTTATCTTCAATCACTTGAAGAAATTTGATAGGCCTAAAGCCCCACAGGTCTGCACCATAAATAGCAATGGCAATACATTTAGCAGCATACACTTTTAATACTGCCTCTATGGGCTTCACCCCTAATTTACGTGAAAAACCCAGGACCACAGATATGGATCGTGCCAAAACCTTTTTTTTCTCCAACATTTGGGGATGCCATGTAGAGCGGACATCAAATACGACACCCAAATAAGGGAATCTAGAAACTCTTGATAGCTTGTGGCCGTTACAGTGCAGTGTCATAACATTTTTTTTTGCCTTTACATTGTGGCCTACCACCATGACGTGGGATTTGCCAAAATTGATACTTAAATCCAGTTTTGTCATAAAAGTATAAAAAGAGTTCAACAGACTTTGTAGACCCACTGTGGTTCTCGCTATAAGGGCAGCATCGTCCGCATACAGTAATGCTAGCAGTAAGTATTTCCCCGCCCTAGTTATATCCTTACAAGCTGTACACAATGTTCCACCTAGATCATTGATATATAGTGTAAAGAGCAGGGGTGCGAGGATGCAACCCTGCCTTACACTGTTAGTGATCATGATTTTCCCTGTACAGTTCCCTTTTCTGTCGTAACGGACAGTGGCGGTAAGGTCCCTATGCAGGTCAGCTAAAAAATACACTACGTTTGGGTCAATTCCAATACTAAGTAGCTGTCCCCACAACTTGGATCTGTTAACTCGGTCGAATGCCGAGGACAGATCCATGAAAGCAATATGCAGGGATCCTTGCTTTACTTGTGTATATTTCCCTATAAGCAGTTGTAAGTTTAGGCAGTCACCAATGGCCTATGGTGGGGCGGGGGTGTATACCCATTACAAAATGCTGGTGCTGGCATATTTAAAGAAATTCTTGGTGTAAAAGAAGATACCCATGGAAAAATGCAGGCCCTGGCATACGTGAAAGTAATTTTTTATTTAAGCGGTACCCATGGCAAATTGCTCAAACTGAATATTGGATGTAATCCTTGGCATAAGGGAGAGCAACCATGTCACCTGAGGGTGTGGAATGGCAACCATGGCACAATTCTGTCCCTGGCACACTTGTTTTGACGTATGGGTTAGGGAGGGGGGACCATAGCGCATTTTGACAAAAATGGGCTCAACCTTTTGGGAGTGTCAAGCTTCATTGGCACACCAGGAAAGTACATGAATATTTAATGAATGCCCTTTCAGAGCCAAAAGCTGTTCACCAAGTATGTATGGAAATATGCACTCACATATTTGAATGCATTGAAGGCATAAAATGCATTCTTTAACTCAATTTTGTTTAAAAGTTTTCTCCCTGAGAACTCCCAGCCCTTGTAGAACAAGTGGGACAAGCTTGCTTCTCTCACTCGCTCACTGGAATTTGCAACGAGCATTAGATTACACCCCTTTCAAAGATCCCCAGCACAGCACAGCTGATTAAATGGAAACCCCAGCAAACTCTTATCTGAGTATTTTTGGCATGAATTTTGTGTCAGACTCTTGCTATCTCACCTCCATTGTCTTCTCCTTCCAGATCAAGATCCAGACTCTAGAGAGATCATTTGGATATGCTATGTTTAGCTGTTGTATGTCAGCTTTGTTGCACTCACAATGAAGGTATACATCTTACAGCCCAAGCATAGTGTGTGCATTCTGGGTATATCATGTGCAGTACAACAGATGGAACTAAGGGAAAACACGTCACCATGGAGTGACCGGCTTGCAGTCATAGTGTTCACAGGTATGCCTTGTATAGTTTGCATGCATTAGATACAGATGGTACAGGGCTTACAGCATTTACATAGCACCCCCAGCATGTTTTAAATGCGTCAGTCATGTTATAATGTATAGAGCCTGGATACATCACAAAAAGCTAGAGCACAGTATGTTATGTTACGTTTACTGTGGGTTGCATGGCCAACACCTGAACATGGCAGATGCCTATCTGGGGAACGACTGCTCCAGAAGTCATTGACAGTAGCTTCAATTCAACTGATCTGAAACCATCAGGGGCTCGATCTGGAGAGGGGACACCTGTGGCCATGCAACGGGGAAATCTCCTCCCACTGAGGAACCGAGAAGGGCACAAGTCGGAGGCACACTCTGGTGGACCGCGTCCAACCACTTTTTTCACAGGGTGAACGCCGTCCACCCTGCCAAGAATTTGGGCCATACTGAATAATGTGCTGAACGCGTCCTGGTGTAATTTCCAAACACCGGGACACTTTCAGCAACGCCTGCACATTGTCTGCTTTCCATCTGCAACCAGCAACAACATGCAGGCAGGCAAGGAAGGGGCTTTCTTATTTAAGACTCCTTCTGGGCCCATACCAAAGGCCGAATTTGAGAAGTCATCAGGCCTCCTTTTGTTCTAGTCTCTTGGCTGGGAGAAGTCAGGAGCCTCACACCTGATGCAAATGAAGCACAGGGGAAACAAAGGCTCACTCCTTGTCAGCACTTCACACATACTTAAGAGAGACAGCTTTCCACTTTGTTCAGTCTTTGTTTATGAGATATGCATGCACTGTAAGAATATCAGATGTGTTGCTCTTTCCCAGTATTTACACAAAGCAAGTTGCATTTATACAGAGCTTACTTCCCCTGAGTAGGAGTTGAAATAATTTAAGTACCATTATTTTTTCTTGTATAGCCCTACTCTTTCCAATGCAGGGTTTCAGATCGCTTTACATCAACATGTGCATTTTACATGTATAATAAATTATATAAGTTTGTAAATGAATGTACAGGATGTGTTACATAAAATTGGGGTATTGCAACGTGTAGGAGTCACATATAATTTTCCGTAGCTCGCTGTGCTATTATTCTCGCAATGCGCTATAACATACACATGATAGACTTGCTAAATATATATGTGAGGGTTTTAGATCAGATGTCACTTCTTCTGATTCCACTTCCTGTAGAGTTGTGGCTTGTGATGCCACTTTCTAAGATGTCAATTCCTGTGATGCCATGTGTGATGTTGTGCGCCGTGATGTTGCGCGCTGTGATGTTACGCGCCGTGATGTCACTTGCATACTGCCAACTAGGTCAGTCTCCCCACTTCCTTTTTAGGTCTCGCTGAGCCAGCACATGCGCTGCTGCTCTGCGAGACATTTAGTTAGTGGCTTTTCAAAGTGCTACCACAATCTTTTCCTAGCCTCAAGCTTGCGGCCAGGCGCACGTACACGCACGCAGCCGCCATGTGGCTTTCATGGCTCATTAAACCTTGCTCTCCCAAGCGCCACGCTCTGCTCCTCCCCACCACAGAGCGCGTCCCTGGCATTACTTTTGCTTTCACGGCCACGCGGCCAATGCTTGTTTTCTGAGGCCACTTTCCTCGTTTCTACCAAAGATGAATAGTATGGCATTTTTTATCAATCCGATTTTGTAATATATTTTGTTCACATAAAACATTAGATTGTGAAAAACTGAAAGGCATACTGTCATTAATATTTACAGTTAAGAGTAATTCTTGTTCTCCACTGTATATAAATCATCCAAGGTGGAAGCGAAATTTCAGAGTACCTTTAAAAAAAAAGTAATCGACAGCAGAGCTGTTGTTTGCGGTGTCTGCCCTTATTGTTGACATTTGTTTTTCTCTTCTCCCTTGATGAGGCTGGCAGGAGTGAGCGCCATTAGTTCCAATATCGGCAAACACTCACCCCCCTCCATACAGCATTCTCCTAGAGCAATAACCAGACAAGACACCTTCTTTGTGGAGAAAATTGATGCAGGTTTATTAGCATTAAAAATTTGCCAACATTGGTGGGTTATCTTACTGGCGATCCCAAGGCAGGCAGCCCATCGCCACCTGATGAGCCAAATGACACCATGGCCCTGCCCAACTGTGTTTGCCATATTTTTGGGGAGGGGAGACCCCTCCCAACCCCGGGGTAGTGGGCAAAGAGGGTGCCCAGAGGGCGGGTAGAGGGATATGTACCTCATCCCCCACCCCCCTTCTCCCCGGAAGCCATGCAGCACGCAAGGACGCCTGAGGGTCCCAAACACGGGAAGGCTGCCTCTTGTGGCACTAAATAGGCCGCCCTTTTAGTGGGTCTCCTTCGTGGACCCCGGGCAGCCTGCATGTGCCAATATCGGCAAACACTCACCCTCCCCATACAGCATTCTCCTAGAGCAATGACCAGGCACCTTCTTCTGGATAAAATTGCTGCAGGTTTATTAGCATTACAAATATGCCAACATTGGTGGGTTATCTTATGGGCGATCCCAAGGCAGGCAGCCCATCGCCACCTAATGAGCCAAATGACACCATGGCCCTGCCCAACTGTGTTTGCCATATTTTTGGGGAGGGGAGACCCTTCCCACCGGGGGGCCAACAGCCCACCCCTTTGCTCACGCCCCATAAGGGGGCGTAGCCTGCCAGGCAACCCCTGGTTGCTCAGGTCCACAACCGCCCGCAGGACTAACGGGGCGCCGTCGCTCCTCCAGGGTCCAACGCGAGGACCTCCCTGTGGATATTTGGCCTTTACACCCTTGTTGTTCTCCTGCAGAGGGTACCTGTATGTACCTTACAGCCTCTGGATTGCCCTGTAACTCCGCCACAGCTCTGGGTGTGGCCACCGTCACCCCAGAGGACCCCACCAAGATAGCCTTCATTACTTACACCCTGCTGTCTCTAAGGCCTCCCCCAGATCAAGTAAGAACATGTCCATACCCACTCTGGACAGGTGTCCCTAGTCTTCATCAAAACACCCTGTGGCCTTAGTGTGCAGTAACCCATGACGGATGAAGCCAAACCCCCTTTGCTCAGTGAATTTCCTCATGGCGCTGTTAACCTTCCTGCGAGAGACCTCCATGGCTTCCCTTGATTGTGTGCCCTGACACACCCGCCGGGGCAATGTCTCAGACCACCATATCTCACAGATCCCCAGCTAGTTGCTCCTTGGACATGGTGACCGTCAATGCTTGAAGCAGTGCCTTTCTCCCCAGAGATGTCAAATTATTCCCTCCCAGGTGTATGACCAGCACATTAGGAGGAGGAATCTCCCCCCACATTTCTTACGAATGGAGGAATTCATGTCTTACAGCAGTGCCTTCTCACCCAGGAAAGACAACTCATTGCTTCTTAAGTGTATGTCCCACTGTTAGGGAGGGAGACACTCCCCCCCACCCCCCGGTCTGTGACATAGCTATCTTCAGCAACCAAATTAACTCAGTGGTGGAAACAACACCTGTCTCCAATCCCTGCCTTCCGCCCCGCGTGCCACCCTGAAGATGCACGAAAGGCCATATACTAACCAATGATCCTGGCCAAATAAGGAAATGCTGGGTTGCTAACACCCTTAATTGAGCACTGCACACCTTTCTATACACTCCAGTTTGCACCTAAGCCTTTTTACCTACATCCTGCTTGCTCGAGCCCCTGTCCAGGTCCAGCAAACCTGTCCATGCCCCCTCTGGCCATGGATAGGCATCTTTACCTACATCCTGCTGATACCCGGGCCTCTCCCCGGTCCAGCAAACAAGTCCAAGGCCACTTTTAGCAGGGGAAGCCACATCTCCGTCCAAAGCCCGTGGACTAGGCAAGCAAAAGCCTAACGCACATGCCCCCAATTGTTGCGTAACTTACACCTGGAGGACTTTATCTCTTGCAACATATCCCTCTTCCCCAAGAGAGACAAGTGTGTACACAGGGCCAGTGTTCTTGGCTAGTGGAGCCCTGTGGTAAGTCATACGCATAACTTGCCTGCCCGTTCGTTTCCTATTGCCTGCACGTCCATTACTGTCTGAAAGCGATCAAAGATGCTGAGTCAACCTGTTATTGTCCCCACCCTGGCGTGAGTGACCTCCTGCCCAACTACTGCTATTGTAACGTGGAAGCATACAAGTGGATGTTGAGAACGGGAGGTGTGGAATACCCAGCCCCCAGATTAGGATGTTGCTGGGAGCAGGAAAGGACATGTAGAAGGCTCTAATCCACTTTAAGTTATGCCTGAGTACAACCACAGCCCCAACTGAACGTATTGCTGCTGGCCCAGTCCAGCGCTAAGTGCAGCCTGGCCTCTACTGTGCCTGCCACCTAGACAGGCTATTGACCTTTACTACCTGTACGTTAATAGGGGACTATTATATGACAGGTCAATGCCTTTGCTGCCAACACATGTGCAGAATACTATGGAGCCCCTTGTGGTCTTTCCATTTGCTGGCTGGTACCAAATGCTGCCTGCCAAGTACCACGCTCCACCGTACCACTATCAGGTACTTTTGCCATACCCCCTATCATCACCCTGCATAAATCAATTAGTGGTAGCAGCATACCCCCAAATGGCAGATATCCTCTCGCACCGCATCCAGAACACTTTCCCCAATCAGGTGCTAATCCTTTAACCCCTTCCATGCGGCCGCGATTCTGCGCCTGTGCGGCAGAACCGCGAGTGGGTGGGTTTATGGCGGTCCCCAGTCCTCATCAGCACACGAGCCCCGTACTGCAGGACGGCTGGGGGCCGTCATCAGCATGGAAGGGGTTAAAGTGGGGATCCAAATTTGATAACAGTGCCACTACCAATGTTCATTATTAGTGAACTGCCTTCGTCCCCTGGATAGCTAGAAGGAGCTAGGATGTGGAGGGCATCCCCCACCCACGTGTAGGAAATTATTGTACAGCCCTGTCTCCATTCCCCAGGGTGAAAATAGTACCAATATGAGTGGACCCGATGACAACAGCATCACGTCTAAGATTCTCAGTATCCCGCCAGGACCCCTCTTGCCTTACTTCTTGGACCTAGCTACTCCAGACACGGCGTACATGCGTGCCCTTCCAGTCGAAACCCTCCGAACCAATCGCAGGCCCTCGTGCGAAGAAACAAAAAATACATGGCCCGAATGTGCCAATATGTGTCCAAAGAGATAATACCAGTATGAGGCTATTGTGTCAGCCAGTCCAGCAGTGGAGTCAAAGTGGAATGGACTAAGTGTGGGCTAGGATGGAGGAGGTATATGGGCGGCGACTGCCGGCCCCAAGGTCTGTGCCCTGCTGCTGCTTCACCAAATGACAATGGCCCTGAGTCTGAAGATGGTGATGTTGTGATACAACGTAAGATAATTTGGGCAGAGATATATCCGTCAGTTCATGGTTCAACCACATGTGTAGTTCGACTGAAAAGTGTGTATCACTCTAACTCTATTGGGAGGGTGACAGTTGATTGAGTCCTTCCCCCTGCAGGTTACAAAACTCTATTGGATAACATATATAGTAATCTGTGAATAAAAGCATGACAGTCAGAATCCTCCCACTGTTGGAACATAGCTGCAGTTCCCTGATGTTACGCAAATAATATCTGACACCCACCAATTCTTCATAATTGCTGGCTTTACGGCGAAGTGTGCCCAGTTCATGCACTGCTATTCCTTTACACTTCTTTTCTTTCTAAAACTGCCAAATTCAAGGACATTGTAGGCACCAGTCCCCGTGCTGAAACAACAAAATGCGAACTTTGTCCGGAGACATTCCCTCAGTCTTTCAAGCGCAGCAATGTGGCAAGTCCAAATGAGTTCTTAAACTAATGGCCCCCAGATACCCCTGACAATGAGTTACGTGCAATTAAAATAAAGGGCCAACCCCTAATACACCTGTCCCAACACCTAGGTGAGAAAGATGAACCCATTCTCGATGTGCCCAGCCCTAACTATTTATTTTTCCATTTATTTTTCTTCCTTTGTCAGAAGTGGCAGCATTTATCCATAAGAAAGAGAAGGGGCAACGTGCCTCACTCCAGGTGGCCCAAGGACCATTTTGGCCACGCAGCGAAGAATCGGCTCAATGCAAATACAACCCCTACTCTTACTGCAAAGTTCATTTAGTCAAAACGGCACCCAGGATGTATGCGTTGTCCTATGTCTGCTAAATCACCCCCAAGGCATTAATTGGCCCTCCGCGCGTCCGGAGGCCACTTCAGTTTGCACCACCTTGCTCCTGACCTGCTGCCAGTCCTAGTAACATGACAACTACTAACCAAAACAATTGTGCAAGTGTGAATATTCAGACTATTTCAGGCCCCAGTGCTATAAGGATGGCATGAGCAGCAGGCAATAGATTTAATGTATGTTGAAATAACTGTCCGATGCTGTGGCAATCTCTAAAACAGAGACACCGCTCAGAGTGGCTGGTTGTCACCATCGCTGACAATTAAGTGACGGTGCTGTGGACCGGAAAACACCCGGCCAATTACTGTGGGAAGAGGTCACCCACTGCAACACCTGCATTGCACGGCTCCATTGACCTCGCTGAGGAGCTGCATTACCACTGATGTTGATGCCTGGAGTGCAACGATGGACCGCCTACCCATTACAGCTAACCACCACCAAGTGCAGACCCTTCATGGTTACATAAACAACGAAAGCTCACACGAAATATCCTCAAAACCCCACAAGTCGCCATAAGTTGTTTTGACTTCAGTCGATTTGTTACATTGCACACATGCACTTTACAGAACATTAGGCATTCAGCATGCCAATTCCCTACCACGAAGGATGGCCGACAGTTGCCAGGTTTTCCTAATACCGGTGAAGCACTCACACTTGGTCACTGCGCTTCCCGAGGACTAATTCCACTGTAGAGACAGCTTTCTTACCCTAATTCATTCTAGCCAGACAGTTCCCTAGAGTGCCACAGTGTACAGTACAACGTGTGCCACTTCAGACTTCAGAATAAAACCATTCACGTGTGTCATGGTCTTCTGACACCCCGAGGCTCGCACGCTGTTTCTATCTTACGGACAGGTTTGATTCAGTTCTAACAACAGGTTTCCTCGCTAAACTGTCAGCCAGTGGTAGTGTTAATATCCCGGCCCATGTTTTGTTGTAGGCCGAACACTGGCGGAAGGAGAGCAAGGAGTGTAGCAGCTAAACACAGTGCTTGGGCCCGTGCTGCTATCCAAGCCCACCGCCAATGAACACCTGGCAACAACTGAGGCAGCCAATCCCATACCCCCATGCCCCCTTCTCACATGTTTGCGCCCAAGCCATTGGCTGTGAGCCTTTCGTGAAACTGCTGGCTGCCACAGCGTCCGTTACCGGAGCATTAGAGAACATTGAATTGGAAACTCGCAAATGGGTCTGCTATTGGAAATTATTCATCACAGAACACGAGCGCTTATGGCCCTCTGTCGCATCGGCGAGGGTCAGGAAATACACAGGAGACGGTAGGGTCAGTCAGCGTCCTTCTTTATTATTTGGTACACATGTGTTGGCATATTGCGCTGTGCATGGGCAGCGCTCGTGGTCCCCTGACCTCTCGCTCTGAGGTCCTGCAGGTCAGTGCTTCCTGACCCCGTCCCCTGACTGGATGTGGTGTCCGGTGTCCCTGTCCCCCTGACCCTGAGCCCCAGGGTCCTAGTTCCATCATGTGGGCACGACATCTCCCCCCTTGTTGCAAACAACGTTTCTTGCCTGTTGTCCCCGTGACTCATGACCGTGATGGTAGAGAGAGAGTGAGAGAGAGAGAGAGAGTCACATCTCTTCGATCAGTCTCTTGGTCTTTTTACATTCTCGCTTTGGTCGCTGTTCTCCGACGGCTGGTGATGGATCTTCCTGCGATGTCTCTCTGGTCGGTTCTCTCTTTGGTCTGTCATCTTCTTCTTCCGTTTTCACTTCCTTAAAGTGGGAACTGTTTCTTGTGATCTGGTGTTGGCCAGCTGCAGCTGTGATCATGGGCCCGTTCACTTTCACCACCTTCAGCGGATCCTTTGCGAACGCGCTGTCTGTCTTCCTCACCTGCCGCTGTTTCACAAAAACCATGTCCCCTTCCTCTATCTTGTGGTTCGTTGCATGTCTTCTTTGATCGGCGTATTCTTTCATTTTCGCTTTTTGTCTCTTGTCTCTGGTGGCAATGTCTTTCTGTTCCGCTTTTTTTCTTCCTTTATCTGCGGCAGTCTTGTTCTGCGCACTCGCCCTAGTACCAGTTCAGCGGGCCACTTCCCCGTGGAACTGTGTGGTGTGTTCCGATAATCCCTTAGTACCTGGCACAGGGCTTGTCCGACCGACGTTTGGGTCAACTTTGCTCTTTGCACCGCCTTTTTGATGGTTCCCATGAACCGCTCAGCTATCCGATTTGCTTGCGGCCACAGTGGCGTTATTCGTCTGTGATGTATGCCTAGGTACGCCATGAACCTCTTGAAATCTTCGCCCGAGAATGGTGGGCCATTGTCTGTTTTCAATGTCTGTGGCGAACCCCATGCTGCAAACATCCAGCACTGGCAGCGTAGCGTTCGCCGATGTTGATGACACTGGCTTTACTAGAGGGAATCTTGAGTACTCGTCTATCACGACCAGAAAATAGCTTCCTGTTTCTAGCGGCCCGTAGAAGTCTGCTGCCAGCTCTGTCCATACCGCCTGTGGTAGCGGGGACATTTGCAGGGGTTCCGGTTTTGGCGGTGGTCCTGTTATTTGACATACGTGGCACTTTGTCACCATCTCCTCCACCATGCTATCAAGTCCCGGGAACCACACTTTTTCCCGCAGCATCTTTTTAGTGGCTACCATGCCCTGGTGTGACTCGTGTGCGTTTGGGGCATCACTATTCTCGTGCCTCTCATTATTGTTCCGTTTTCACATTCTGACAATTCCTCGTTTATTCTTTTAAATGCCAGCAGTTCTTCTTTGTCTATTCCTCTTCCTACGCACATGTTATTGTTCACGTGTCTCCATCGTTGCGCCTTGTTGATTCTCATTGCCTCTTGCATGGTGTTGTCCTGTTTCGTTTCTTGTTTCAGTTCACTCGCTGTGATTGTCGCAGGTGTACTGAGTTTCAGTGCAAAATTCAGGTACTCTTCTGCCATTGTGGTCGCTTGTGAATTTTGTGGTAGGGGGTGCCTTGACACGTAGTCTGCTGGGTTTTGTTCTTTTTCTGGCTTGTGAATAATTTTAAAATTGTAATCCATGAGCCTGATTCCCCACCTCTCTATTCTTGGTGGTATCTTTGCATTCGGGTTGCCATATATTGTTATCAAAGCCTGGTGATCCGTTACGATCGTGAACGGCTTTCCGCATATGAACATGTGGTAGTGTTCACAGGCCCATACCACTGCCAGACTCTCTTTCTCGGGTTGTGAATATCCTTTCTCAACGTCTGTCAGGCTCTTACTCCCGTACGTGAAGATGTGTCTTGGGGAATCTCTCCCGGGCTGATGTTGTGCTAAAATTGCTCCCAACCCCACGGGGCTTGCATCCACTGTCAGCTCTGTGCATAACTTCGGGTCGAAGTAGGCCTAGTGATCCACTGCTGTCATTGCCCTTCTTATCTCCTCGAACCCATTTTCACACTCGCTGGTCCACCGAAAATGTTGTCCTTGTTTCGTCAGCTCTCTCAGTGGCGCGCTGACGGTGGCGAAGTCCTTAATGTAGCGCGCGCAGTAACTTGCTAGCCCCAGAAACGATCTCACTTCTGCCACATCCGTGGGTTGCTTTGCTTTTTCCGGTGTCTCTACCTTGCTGTGGTCTGGCCGCATTCCTTTTTTGGAAAAGATGTGACCGAAGAATACTAGCTAATTCCGCCCCAGTTCGAATTTTCCTTCATTTAGCGTTAGGCCTGCTTCTTCTAGCTGTGAGCATACCTCTCTTAAAACCGTGTCATGTTCTTCGTCCGATTTGCCGAACACCAGGATATCGTCACTGTAGTTCAGGCTGTTCTTGACCGGCCTGATGATCTGACGAATTGTCTCTTGAAAAATTTCTGCAGCCGATGAGATCCCGAAACTCAAGCGTTTGTGCCTAAATAGTCTGAGGTGAGTGGAGAACGTCGTGATATACCGCGACTGAGGGTCTAGTTCAAGTTGGTGGTACCCCTTGCATAGATCCAGTTTTGAGAATCGCCTCGTGCCTGTGAGACAGCTAATCATATCATCTAGGTGTGGGCCTGGATGTCGCTCGCATTCAATTGCTTTGTTCGGGATCCTCATGTCCACACATATCCTAATCTTTGATTGGTCTTTCCTTGGGACGGCCACGATGGGTGATACCCACGGTGTCGGTCCATCCGCTGGTTCTATGATGTCCTGTTTTAGTAGGGCTTCCAGCTCTTCCTCAACTTGTGGCTGTCGATGTTGTGCAACTGGTCTTATTGTTTCATCTATGTGCAACGTTATCTGCCGTCCTTTCAGCTTTCCTAACCCTTTGGGGTATTCCTTTAGAATGTTGTTTCTTTCTGACATATGATACGTCATTTCTATCAGCCCCATCACTTGTGCCGTGACGTTGCTCAACAAGCATGGTGCTGGAATGTCTCCTTTGAGCACATGTATCTGCTCCGTGAGTCTTTTATCCTTGTATCTTAATTCTTCTTTAAATTTCCCCAAGTTGATCACCGGTTGCTTCGCCCCCCATGTGAAGACTTTCACTCGGGATTGCTTCAGAGTCGGCTTCACTTCCTTCTTCTCATATTCAGAGACGCACATGATATTGCACGTTGCACCATTGTCTAAAACAAAAGTGGTATCGTGTGGCCCTACTTTTATTGTTACTGATTCCGTTTTATTTATTTTCTTCTTGTCCACCAGGCATATTATTTCATCGCACTCTTCTTCATCTTCCTCTGAGTCTGTGTTGACCTCTGTCATGAGGTATAGCCGCTCTGTTTCCTCTTCTTCGCAATCTCCCCCTGATTCTGCGGACAAACGTATCCCTCCTGTCTCGACATGCCTGATGTGTCTGCGCGTCGGCATTCTTCCTCTGCTGGTTCTTCCACAGTCGATCCTGAACTGTGCCCCTTGACATACGCTTGCGTAGTGGTCTCTTCCATTGCATTTTCAGCACGTCTGGCCAAACAATGGGCATGGGCCTCCTCGGTGTTGGAACTCTAGTCCGCATCTGTAACACGTTCCTTCTTGCTGCTTCCTCCCAGCCTGGCCGCCTCTGTCTTGTCTCCAGTTTCCTGTTTTGTTGATGCTCGCCATCCAATGAATTTGTTCTCCACCTCTTCCTTTGCCACGTTCCATTTCTTTCGCCTGTACTGTTGCTCGTGCTTCTGCCCTCCCTAGTGCTAGGATGTTTTCTAGGGCTATCGGCTCTTTGAGTATTCTTGTTCGGAACTCAATGTCCCGACAACCTGTGATGATTAGTAGTCTTATGGCCTGCTCGTTATCGAACTTATCAAATTCACAGTGAGTCACTAGTTTCCTCAACCTCATTGCGAAGTCGTCTAGTGATTCATCAGCCTGTTGGAAGGCGATCGTGAAACTGTACCTCTCAAAATCCACATTTCTTTGCGGATCAAACTTGTCCGTCAGGCACTTTGTTAACTTGTCATAGGTGTCAATGTCTGCTTTTGGCAGTGTCACCAGCAGATCCTCGACCTCATCGCCCACTAGATTTAGAAACAGTCCTCGTTTCTTGGCCGCTGTGACATCTGTTGCGTCAGTATAGTTTTCAAAACGCCTGAGCCATTTTTCCCATCTTATCCCTGTTTGCGGTTCAGATAGGCTGAATGGCAGTGGTCTTCTGTATTGCGCACTTGGTTTTGGGTTTGCCATTTGTACTCCTTTCTCTCCTCTCGTTTACTTTCCCTTTTGTCACTTTTGTCTTCTATTTTTCTCGTGGCTCGCTGCCTGCTACCTCTGTTCTTTTACCCTTCTTTTCTTCTTCACTGGTCTTTAATTACTCTTTCCTCTCTTTATTCTTTGTTAATATACTCTTTCCTTCTTTCTTTTGCCTTTGCCAATGCTTTTATGTCCTTGCCGGTGCTTTTTTTTTCACTTTTGTGTGTTTTTTCTCTTTTCCACGCTGTGCCTGGCCTTAAAATGGCCGCCGCGCTCGTTCTGGGCTCTTATTGGCTCAGATGCCTGTCTCTAAAATGGCCGCCGTACTCTCGCGGGACTTTGCTGCCAATCGCTGTGCAGCCTGTCTTCAAAATGGCCGCCACGCTGACTCTTCTTTCCTATTGGTCCTAGCGCCTGGCCCCAATATGGCCGCCGAGACTCTCGCGAGAGCTCGCACTGGCTTTCTGTTTTCTTATGCGTTCGCGCTCTTTTTGCTGGGTGCTTACCGGGTCGGATGTTTCTTCCTTTGCAGCGATCGGGGTGGGCTCCCACGTCGCTGCATACACTTTCGTGGCGCCTGTTCTCCTTCTTGACCCCGACGCAATCCAGGGTGGGCTCCTGGTTTCGACTCCCGATTCCTGCACGCCGGTTCTCAATCCTCCTTCGTCGCCAGTTGTCGCATCGGCGAGGGTCAGGAAATACACAGGAGACGGTAGGGTCAGTCAGCGTCCTTCTTTATTATTTGGTACACATGTGTTAGCATATTGCGCTGTGCATGGGCAGCGCTCGTGGTCCCCTGACCTCTCGCTCTGAGGTCCTGCAGGTCAGTGCTTCCTGACCCTGTACCCTGACCGGATGTGGTGTCCGGTGTCCCTGTCCCCCTGACCCTGAGCCCCATGGTCCTAGTGCCATCATGTGGGCACGACAGCCCTCCATCCAATAAGTGAAAACGCGAGCAGTATTTCACTAAGCAAAGCCACGGCATCACTCAGTAAGCACCCTGCCTGGCTTGAGCACGTAAATATCCAGTAAATTACTATAGCAGTCACCGTCATGGTTCTTTGTCACTGCATCGCCCCAAAAAAACGCTGGCACGTGTTTTACTAACATCAAAGGGAACTAACCATACTGCATGTTGAATTTTATAGATTAGGTGCCCCTGAGAACCCCTTAGATCAGCACATCAGATACTGGAGATCACGGCCCCATGTGCCCGCGCTGCACAGGGCACACAGCTCCTGGGCCGTGCAGCTCTCCGTTCCCCCCTACAACGGCGGGCCAGATGTACCCATACCTCGTCTCGACAGCCGCGTGCAAGTGCCTGAATGAAGGAGCTGGGGAAGCCCACCTAGCTTTTCTGATTTGCTATAAACTTTTTAAAACCTGACTGCTAGCCTCTCCCCAAGCACAATTCACGCCCAGCGTATAAATCACTGCACGGCACTGCCCATGTACGTCCACACCGCATGCACCTGGCAGGAATGCGATTCCCAAACAAAATTGGATCCCGTGCAGACAGCAAGGCCGCAGACCATCCTTCCTGTTGATCGTGTTTCCTCCACACGCCCCACAAACCCTGGGCCTGCTTACCAGGCGGCTCCGATTGCATTGTGCCCGGGGCACAGGCAACCAGGCTGCTATACGTTCACTCCTTACATGTCTCTCAGGCAGTCCCTGTACCTACTCGCCCAAAGAGCACCAGAACCCCTGAGAAACCCGGTCCTAGGGCCCGAAGCATGCTTCTCTCAGGAGGCTCGGAGTGCTTGAGAGCACCGTGAAAAGGGGGAGGGGAGGGAGCATGGTGCTGCAGAGAAAAGGGCCCTCACCCCAGGATTCCTAAGTGCCCAGTGACCTTTGCCTGGTAATCCCTGAGGGGAGTAGCCAACTGCCTAAGAAGATACCAAAACCGGACAGCGCCAGTGCTGCTCATCTCCCTTCACACCAACAACAAGCATTTGCAATGCATAGGTCTCGCATTAGGAAAGTTTGAGCTATTGGTATTGTAAATGACACATTTTTTATTTATGTTTTGTTTTTGAAAATAGCTAAATTAATAGCGTTGTCATTTACAATGCCAATAGTTATAACTTTCGCAAATGTGACACCTATAGCATTTGTAATGCAATATGTGTTGTATTTATGTGACTTACATGTATTGATATATTACAAATAACAATGGCTTTGAATTATTTTTCAATAATTAATACTTAAATATAAGTTATTGTAATGTATAATGGCAGTAGCTTAAATTTTTGTAAATAGCTTTTGTGAAGATTATGTTCAGGGTATTTTATTGTGACGAAAATCCAAGAACAGAAGTGAAATATTAACATCTTTTTGTTACATTTGTAATAAAGCTTGAAACATTAAGAGAACATATTTGAACCAGGTGTTGTTGAATGGTTGCACAGATTGATGCTGTGGTGGCGCTGAGTGATGTTGTAATGGCGAACGAGTGATGCTGTGGCGTTCAGTGATGCTGTGGTAGCGCATAGTGATGTTGTGGTGCCTCTGAGTGATGCTGTGGTGGTGCTGAGTGATGCTGTATGCTATGCTATGTTGTGTTTTGCTATCCTATGTTTTGTTTTGTTATGCTATGCTATGTTTTGCTATCCTATGCTTTGATTTGTTATGCTATGCTATGCTGTGTTTTGTTATGCTATGCTATGTTTTGTTATGCTATACTATGTTTTACTATGCTATGCTTTGTTATGTTATTCTATGCTTTGTTTTGTTATGCTATGTTATGTTATGCTATGCTATGTTTTGTTGTGTTTTATTATGCTATGCTATGCTTTGTTTTGCTATGCTATGTGTTGTTATGCTATGCTATGCTGTTTTGTTGTGTTTGGTATGCTATGTTTTGCTATGTTATTATATGTTTTGTTTTGCTATGCTATGTTTTATTGTGTTTTGTTAAGCTATGCTATGTTTTGTTGTGTTTTGCTATGTTTTGTTATGCTATGTGTTGTGTTATGCTATGTTTTGTTATGTTGTTATGCTATGTTTTGTTATACTATGCTATGTTTTGTTTTGCTATCCTATGCTTTGTTTTGCTATGCTATGTTTTGTTTTGCTTTGTTATGCTATGCTGTGTTTTGTTGTGTTTTGCTATGCTATGCTTTGTTTTGCTATGGTGTGCTTTGTTTTGCTCTGCTATGTTTTGTTATGCTATGTTATGTTATGCTATGCTAAGCTTTGTTTTGTTATGCTATTCTATGTTGTGTTTTGTTATGCTATGCTATGTTTTGTTGTGTTTTGTTATGCTATGCTATGTTTTGCTATGCTTTGTTATGCTGTTTTGTTATGTATGATATGTTTTGTTGTGTTTTGGTATGCTATGCTATGTTTTGTTTTGCTATGTTTTGTTATGCTATGCTATGTTTTTTTGTGTCTTGTTATGTTGTGCTATGTTTTGTTCTGCTATGTTTTGTCATGTTTTGTTATGCTATGCTATGTTTTGTTATACTATGGGATGTTTTGTTTTGTTTTGCTATGCTTTGTTATGTTATGCTATCCTATGTTTTGTTATGTTCTGCTGTTTTGTTGTGTTTTGTTATGCTATGCTATGTTTTGTTATACTATGCTGTTTTGTTTTGCTATGCTTTGTTATGTTATTCTATGCTTTGTTATGCTATGTTTTGTTATGCTATGCTAAGCTTTGTTTTGTTATGCTATGCTGTGTTTTGTTATGCTATGCTATGTTTTGTTGTGTTTTGTTATGCTATGCTATGTTTTGCTGTGCTTTGCCGTTTTGTTATGTATGCTATGTTTTGTTGGGTTTTGTTATGCTATGCTATGTTTTGTTGTGCTTTGCTATGTTTTGTTATGCTATGCTTTGTTTTGTTATGTTATGCTATGTTTTGTTATGTTATGCTATGTTTTGTTCTGCTATCTTTTGTTGTGTTTTGGTATGCTATGCTTTGATATGTTTTGTTATAATATGCTATGTTTTGTTTTGCTATGCTTTATGTTATGCTATGCTATGCTTTGTTTTGTTATGCTCCACGTTGGGCGCCATGTCGAAGAGATTCTGCTCCTACACAGAACTGTGCATAGAGACCTAGAACCTTAGTGAATTAGGGTGTACCAAAACTCACCTCAGTATCCAAAATCCCCTACCAGACCAGCAATCAGTGTCTCATTGGTTCTTCCACACCCCCAATGATTAGACAACCCAGAACATGGACTAAGGACACCTCAGGTAACGTGGAACACATGAACATTCTTTCGTTATACTGACATACCAATCCAAAACGTGGAGTAAATGAAGACACAAGCAAGTTTGAAATGTTTATTTCTAATGCCGTGTTCTTAGGCGCAGTATCTTAGCTAATACAATCAAACATATTGTAAGCAACAAGGTTATCAGCATAGTTACTAGTCCATAATACAAAGGGAGAAAGCATGTTAAAATGCTAAAGGGAAGAAGGTTAAATGGCACCTAAGTCTTACCCTCCCATGCTAGTATATTATATTATATCTAAAGATCTCTTTGGGTTTTAGAAGGGCGGCCCCATACCTCTGATCTTAGTGGAAAGGGATCACATCATCTTCCACCAGCTCTCTGCATGCGAAAATTCATCAAGTGTATGTGCATGCTCTGCGCAGTGCAGTATTAAAATGCGCCAAAAGCCAGAGTTGGCCGCAGCTGCATATGTGTTATGTATAGGACGTGCCCTGATCAGACTTCACAACAACCACTGTGTTGAAATAACCTTGAAGGCCTCGGCACTCACTGTTCAGACATAGCTTACCAAGCAAAGCCGATACAATAGGAAAACATATTATTCTCGTGTGAAGCAAAATATTCTACTAGGCTCAAAGCTCTAATAACAATATGTGCCGTGTGCAGAAGCAGCAGAAAGGTAAAATGGCGTTTAAACTTCTAATAAGCTAATGCTAACTTAACACAGTGTGAAGGCAAAGCCTATCTTTATGACAATGTTTTGTTGGGTTTTGCTATGCTATGCTATGTTTTGTTGTGTTTTGCTATGTTTTGTTATGCTATGTTTTGCTATGCTTTGTTTTGTTATGTTATGCTATGTTTTGTTATGTTATGCTATTTTTGTTGTGTTTTGTTATGTATGCTATGCTTTGGTATACTATGCTATGTTTTGTTTTGCTATGCTTTATGTTATGCTATGCTTTGTTTTGTTATGCTATGCTATGTTTTGTTGTGTTTTGTTATGCTATGCTATGCTATGCTATGCTTTGTTGTGTTTTGCTATGTTATGTTTTGTTTTGTTATGCTATGTTTTGTTAGGCTATGCTGGTGAGGGTGTGTGAGGGTGAGTGGAGGGGAGGGGGTGTGAGGGTGTATGTGGGTGTGTGAGGGTGAGAGGGTTGTGAGGGTGAAGGGGTGTGAGGGTGAGGGTGCACCTTTCGCACATGGGGAATGCGTACTACCTTATGGAATTGCGGGATTTGCTCAGTTTTTGTGGAACGAATCGATATGGTGTAGGCGTGACTGAGTGCGAAAGGTGCATGATTGGTGGGGCAGGTAACCGCCCTCCGGGGGGTTCCCTGTTTGGCGGGACCTGGGAGGGGTGGGGGGTCCATGACGGGCAGAATCACCCTTCCGGGGAGGGGTTACAGGTGCAGGATGGGGGTGTGGTAGATGGAAGTGCGATGGATGGAGATGCTGGAAGAGTTGGAAGTGAAAGGGGATGTGAATGGTATACGTGGAAAGGTTGTGGTGTGAATTGGGAGTGCCCAGTGGAATACGTGAGTGGATGATGGTTGAAAGGCAGGATGTTGGGGGGATTGTTAACTGTTAAAGATGTTATGTTTGATTATGGTCTGTCATGCCTGTCCTAATAAATGGCCTTTTACGCTAAACTGATGCGTGGAGTGGTTATTGCGCGATGCGGCCCCTGGGGAAAGCAGGTCGACAGACCAGTCTTTTCCCCGGGGTGTTCGCGTGAGAGGACGGCAGGCAGAGGGTTAGGTTAGGGGGTGGGTTTTAGGGGGTGGGGATAGGAGGTTACTTAAGGGGACAGGAAGAGAAGGACTTCCTCTTCCTGTCCCCAGTGCCTCAGTGAATAGGTGTAGTTTTTGTCTGCCCGCCCACCCTACAAATGGTTCAGGAGTGAGGTGCGGGTGTTTCGTTGGACAAGTTGTTCGGAGTGCCAGTTTAGGACAGGTTGACACGAGGGGTGTTTGCGGGACCTGGGAGGGGTGGGGAGTCCATGATGGGCAGAATCACCCTTCCGGGGAGGGGGTTACAGGTGCAGGATGGGGGTGTGGTAGATGGGAGTGCGATGGATGGAGATGCTGGATGAGTTGGAAGTGAAAGGGGATGTGAATGGTATACATGGAAAGGTCGTGGTGTGAATTGGGAGTGCCCAGTGGAATACGTGAGTGGATGATGGTTGAAAGGCAGGATGTTGGGGGGATTGTTAACTGTTAAAGATGTTATGTTTGATTATGGTCTGTCATGCCTGTCCTAATAAATGGCCTTTTACGCTAAACTGATGCGTGGAGTGGTTATTGTGCGAGCAGGGGCAGGGGTGGGAGTGGGGGTCGGCGGTGTTGACATTGTAGGTAGCTTGTCTGTTGATCTGACGGGTTGCGTCTTTTCTAGGGTGTACAATCGGACGGGTGCCCGATTACTGTCTACTTGGTAGTTTGTGTACAGTGGCTTTTGTGTTGGCAGCACAACTGGTATGTGGGGGGAGGTTTTTAATATGGTCTGGGTGTAAAGTCTCTCGAACCCATATATGCAAACTCATTTCAACTAGATCGTCCTGTTAGGCGAGCTACCAGAATGCAGGCCGTTCCCATTAGAATCCGCCTTTATAAACTCGTAATTCTTTTTGCACATTTTGAAGAACATGTTGTGCTTCGTGCCCGCGTGCTTGGAAAGGAAGGAGGGCGGGGCCCAGGCTTCTTGAGCACGACTTGAAATAGTTGCATGCGGAGTTTTGTGAGTCTAAAGGGACACTGTAAAAGCTCTTGCTAAAATCACACTGGCTTCAGCTTCCTTCAAATCATGCTACAGCTGTTTCTACATCTTTCTATCAATACTGATTGGGGACTTAATAGCAAAATAAGACGTTCACTTGAGAGAGGACCAGTGTCGAGGACTGTACCCTGTTGACAGGGCCACAACCGCTCTCAATATTTCAATTCATGGTATGTGCATCGACCTATGGAGCCAACAGAAACTAAAGGACTGACGCAGAATCTCTGCGAAATGTAGGCCAAGACTTTGACCTCAGATTGCTGTTGGCCAAGACAAAAACATCTATTTACAAGCGTGTTGTGCCTCTGCTCATACGAAAAAGCAATCTTTGTGACACTGCTTACTGCTGTAGCCCATGTCCATCAGGGCATTTAAAATGGGTGGTAGTTGGCATGCTTTATTACAGCACAGAGGAGCAAATGAACCTTTTGAAAATTGTAAGCCTGTATGTGAAAAGGAATGGGTTGACATTGTCATACTGCTGAAAAATGCAAGTATTTTATCGCTTGCATGTAAAACTGAGCTATTTCGAACTAAGCACTGGAAATCTCCAATGCTTCAACTGCTCTCCATATACTTCCGTTTCTCCCCTCTGGTTAAAATGTTGTGGAAACAAAGGTGAATTTATAATCACAGCTCAAAATACTCTATAGTTTTACATACTATGAATCTCGACTGGACTGTAGTAGACCATAAAACACTAATGCAGCTTCTTCACAACATTGGGTCCATTCATTTTTTTGCGGATACTGACACTTCACTGTTGTCTACAGCTGAATGAAGGTGTGTTAGTTTTTAGACCTTCCCCCACTGGTATTATGTACAAGTAATGTGGAGTGGCAGTATTGCTTTAATACTCTGCTAAGTTTATCGCAAAGGCATTACTATAACTTTCTTCGTTCCAGTGCTTTAAATGGAAAGAAATAAGTGCAGATACTCACCAAATAGACCTATAAGCAAGGGGTGGAGTTTGGGGCAGGACTATTTTACTAACTTTTTTTTACTTTAAATGCAAGAAATTTGCATGGATTGTGAAAATGTTGGGCGAGAAGTAGACAAATAGAATAATCAGCAAGTCTACTAGGCAATTAATATGAATGACACCCTATGTTCAGGCACACACAAAATCAACATCTGGGCTATATGGGGCTAGCAACTCTAACTAAATCATTCAGAATGCGTTTTGTCAGTGTCAGAACGATGTTGGAATTTGAGCCACCATATTCCTGAATTAAATAAATTGCCACGTCCTACTGCATGTGTCCTTGTTGGTAATTTCTTTTTGGCAGAGTTTTAAAAAAAAATGAATCTGTCCACAATCACAGGATGCTTAGCCAATGCCGGGATTTGAATCTTCTAAAGTTGGCAGCTTTGTACATTAGACCACAGCTCCTTTGCTAACCCTGCAATGTTACCTCTCTGGTAACGTGTAGGAGTTTGGTGAGTGAGGGATATTCACTGACACTGTTTGAATTAATGCAAATGTTACATTGCACAAGGCAGATACAGCTGGCTAACCCCATGTGGTTCTTGCAGTACAATGCTTAGACATGTTGCAAGCAGAAGACATAAACAGTCTGCAGCCGCTACGGCAATGGCCAGCGCAGAACTAGTTTCCTGCAGTTTACCAGAAAATAGACATTCTTTATCTTCCTGCTACCCCCTGGAGCTCAGTTGAGACTCCTGGAGCTGTGTGGTACTTGGTTCTGTCCTCCATTCAGCTGGCGTTAATGGGATGAAGTGCTCTCAGGCGAGGCTGTGAGGCACAAGGACAGTCTGACCCAACAGCAGAGGTAGACCTAGACAAACACCCTACACAGTCCACCTTGCTGAACCAAATTAGCCAATTGGATGTATAAGTAGGCTGGCACCTCGAAGCAAGAATCATGGAGCAGGTGCTACATAACAAGTGTTCTGTATACGGCTCGCTGCGTGGTTCGTTCTCGGGTTGAGGGAAGATTTGAATAAGCGTTTTGAGCACAACGGTGCTTGCGCCAATGCTGGGCCACCATGAGTACCTGTGCCCTCATTTGTCCTGGAACACGTTCCGATACTCAAGGGGACAATACTAAAAAGTGCTGGTACTCAGTACCGATGAGTACCGGCCCATATAAAGCACTGTTTCAGGCACGAAGAACTGCAGCACTGCAACCTTGTCCTCTGGCTGCAACTTCTGCAAGCAGTCTTTACATTAGCAGGGCCAAAGATGCCATCAGGTGGACTGTCCTGCCGAGGCAGTTTGCCCAGAGAGTTCTATGCTGGTATATTTTTCTGTGTTCTTCTGCTATGTGGTGTTTCTGTCCCTTGCAGGGACTGTTTGTTACGAGTAAACTCGCAGTACTGCCATATCTTTGATCCCTTTTACCTTGTTGTGTCACTATTTTTGTCATGTTCTTTGGTTGTAGTGAACAAAATAAATCCTAAAAAAAATGCTACATTTTAGCATCAAACGTTTATTTTACTATAACCTTCCTCCTCAATCTCCCATCGCCCTTCGAGTCCCTGTAAATTTGGTAGGGGTGAACTACGGGTCTTGTATCCATTTACAAAACTCATCTGGTTGCAGAGAAGCGGAATGCAGTTTTAGTGAATGGAGAGTTTATTCATAACATTCACAAGTTCCTTAAATGTAATAGTTCCATAGTTCTACTGATGTTGTGCAGTGTCTCGGCTAACTCGGTCCCTTAAATTCAGGAGACTAATTTGGACCTAACTGGATTACTTCTTGAATAGTGGTATGACTCAATGTCTTTCTTAGAATCATGATCCTTTTTAGGTCTTGCTGAGCCAGAGCATGCGCTGCTCGGATAGACTTTATTAGGTGAGTTTTCAAAGTTCTTCTGGCTGACCTAACGCTTGCGCTCACGCGAGCGTGCACGCGCGTAGCCGCCATCTGTCTTTCACGGGTCACATGTCATTAGCACCACTCGGACGCATGTCTTTCACTTTGATTGCGATTAACATTTGATTGCAACCATATGGTAGCCACTTCAGGTGGTGGCCTGTTTTCTTTCCTTAGGGCATATGCTTGTAATAAAAAAGTAAAATAAAATACGTTAACAATTGCAGTAACTTACCAAAGCTTTGCTAATGTTTGTTTGTAATTACTATCATTCGCTAGTTAGTGGCACATTTTGCAGTGTTATTTCAGGTAGTAGAAACGATACGGGTGGGATATTGGTTTTAGTGTCTGCGCATCTGTGTCATACGTATTGCCACTTCTTCTGTGCTGTGGTTTATCTCTCCAAGTTGGAAGCAGAGCTGCTGGAAGTCTGTGCGTGAGGGCACGCAGGAGCACATAGCAACCAACACCCATCTTGTGGAGATCTCCTGATGCCAACCTTGATTTTTCACCCCTGCCCTCCATTCCCTCAGAATGCAATCAGGACACGCGCATAATCACAGCATGACTTTTGCCAAGAGTAAGTGGCTCAGCAATGCTGATGGAGTGAAGTTCCCTACTGGCTGGTGGACCTACCCCTCCTGTGGAGTCCAGTCTGGACATCCAGGTAAAGGGTTGTGAGTCTATGGGTTTTCCCGTTTTAGCCCGTTTAGCTCAACCCATACTCTTCTCCCCCCTCCTATCCTTCCATGAATCTGACCACATAATAATCCCTTGGTGGTTAACAGTGCCACCCATGGGATGGTTCTCACTGAGCTCTGGGTAGGATCCATACCCTCACTCCACTGGATGCCATACAATAATCCCTTGCTAGTTAAACATTGCCTCCAATTGGACGGTGACTCATGAAGAGACTCTAGATAATACTCACTGTCGGCTTAAGAGTGCCTCCAAAGGGGATGGCCCTCTGTCACTCCTGTGTTGAACCCATATTTTGTTTAACAGTGCATCCAGTAGGTTGGGCCTTTTGACACCAAATATTCTAGAGGACTCTACCTACGTACATTGCCAAATATAATACTGTCCACCCTAACAATGGTAGGCACCTGATGCATGACTGCGCCTGTCTCACATATTCCACAATACCCCATGCACAGCAACATTCTACACACTGTGCTTTCACTGTGTTGTCAAACTCATGCATCCAGCCCAATACGTTCTGTATAGGTCAATCCACAAACAACCTTACAGCTACACACTCACCACATCCCGAACCTGATGCAAATTGGAGCCCTTAGTTTCCTCTCCCGGGATATGAATTTCCATATAATTAGTACAATCCAACCATCCAGAAAGCACTTTGGATCATGCAAGGGATAGAGAATTGCTGTATAAATAACTATACAATACAATTAACTTTGGTAAGTGGCTAGTGCCATCTGCAGGCTAAAACTAGCTGGTTGATAAATAGGCAACAAATAATGAACATTATGTGCATTTTAAACTCAGAAAAAAAGCGAATAAAAACAAAAAAGTCAGCATAATGGTAGGAAAAATTGGCTTATGAAAAGGAATGTAATTTCTTCCTGCTTCTGGCTTAGCATCTTCAGGTAGGGGATACATTTTAAAACATGAGTTTATGGTAATTAATGCACTTCCTGAGTCAACCTGTGCTAGTATTATGTACTTCCCTCCTCGTTGCATGAGTTGGTCCCCTTGAACCCTGCATTGTTTATCGAATAGTTTTTAGCCCTGCAGCTTTTGTTACTAGTCTCTGGCCTGTTTTGTGAGAACCTTAAAATGATTTATTAATCTAGCAGTCATTATATTGTGTTTGAAAGTTTGGCAGAGGTGAGGCACATTACACTAGCTGCAGGGCCCCATTTGGTGGCCGACAGCCTTTCGTACCAGATTAGGCGTGGCACTTTCTTCACCTGGCTTATGTAGGTTGAACAAGTTTGAAATAAAGCTGCACCCTATTAAGGGTTTAGGCTTGGACTTAGCAAAGGAGAAGTTATTAACCATGTAGGGGAAAGCTTTGTAGTTTATTTAAGGATGCATTCATTGGTCTGTCTTGGAACTTATATGCAAGTAGGAAATACCCATGGTTTTATAGTGGCTCTTAGAAAACGGTTTCGTCGCTGGCAAAATAAATTCCCTGTGGAGAAATAAGGAAAGAAAAGTTGAATATGCAAAGGCACGATATACGCTGGACAAGATTTAATCATGCACATGTCCCATTCAGTTGAAAATCTTCAAGAGTAACTGTTGGGTACTAGGAGTAGTAGCGTAAATGCGTGTCGATTCCCAGAAATACTGCGCTGGATGTTTGTGTACTCTCAAAAAGTCTAAAATCTATGTCAAGTGTAAAATCAATTGTGGAAGATTAGATTTTGGACTTGTTTTGTGAAGCTTTGTAAATCAGGACCATTATATATTCTGAGGGATAAGGCCGACCTTCTTTCTGAAATGCGTTCAGCTGAGAGAGCAGGGACCCCAAATGCCAAACAAACAGCAGATGTATTTTTATACAATGCTCCCATTAAAACTATGCTTGAGTAAAATTTCCTCTGCACAGACTTAATCTCACTTAATTTGAAGTTACGCTTGAAATACGTAGTTCCCTTAATGATGCTAATATGCTATTACACCATGTTGTATAATTATACACCGTTTGTGTGGTATATAAAAGTGAAACAAACATTTTTCTAAAATGTTGTGATATGAACGACTTTTATTGTGACCATAACCAATTCATTACAACCCACAAAGAGAACATAAAACTGCTGTAACATTTCTAACAATATAACATTGTATATCAGGCAAGAGGAGGGTGGAGCTGAGGTGCAGAGGTTTGCATTATGTTGACACTGCTCTGAAAACAAATGCAGGTGTTAAATACACCTTTATTGTCCAGAGCAATGAGAACCTACTTGAGGTTTGGTTCATTGGACACAGCACCACATGCCTAGTTCCTCCCTTATGGTAATAGGATGTGTTAAAGCAGGGCCAGGATACCTGAAGAGATGGAAAACAAGCATTGGCATAGCCAATAGGTCTCGCCTCTTTAGGACCTTATAAGTGTTTAGTTATCCAGCACAATATCCCTGGAGCAACAACATCAAGTGTTGCATGGCTAAACACTTATTACAAGCTTGTTACAAGCTGCTCCTTGCTCACAGCGTGTTCACTGAGGCTGCTGGAATGTACTGTGAAAAACGTAAATAAACTACGAACTTGAACATACATCTCTCAGACTTTAGCCGAGTAGCCCAACAACAAACAAACCCCCCCTTATGTTTCTTGTACCTGAAATAACATTGGTTCCCCCTGTTTGCTGTTAGTACATTATCTACCTATTAATATAAAGCCATGATCTCTTGGAGTAACACCAGCTAGTGCAATACTTATTTTTTTTTTTTAAGTCCACAGCAATAATCTATAACAGAGGGTTCAACACCTTCATACCACAACTTTCATTCCACATACCTTCAGTCCGCATACCATTAAAACGAAAGTACCATCAGTCCGTAAAATTTTAAAACGCATGCCATTATATCTTATATGCTTTTACCGCGCATGCTTTTACAACGAAATTCGTTGTAAAAGCATGAATGGTAAAAGCATATGTTTTTAATATTGAAGTGTAAGGTAAGTATATGGTTTTAGTTTGGGGGTGTTGGGGTATATGTTTTAGGGGTTCAAGAGTATTTTAAGGGTGTGTTGGGGTAAATGTTTTAGGGGTACAGGGGTACTTTTAGGGTTAAGGGATAGGTTTGGGTTTTGGGGTACAGGGATATTTTTAGGCTTCAGGGCTAGGTTTGGGGTTGTGGGGTACAGGGGTATTTTAGAGTTCAGGGATAGGTTTGGGTTTTGGGGTACAGGGGTATTTTTAGGGTTCAGGGAAAGTTTTGGGTTTTGGGGTACAGGGGTATTTTTAGGGTTCAGGGATAGGTTTGGGTTTTGGGGTACAGGGGTATTTTTAGAGTTCAGGACTAGGTTTGGGTTTTGGGGTACAGGGGTATTTTAGGGTTCAGGGGTAGGTTTGGGTTTTGGGGTACATGGGTATTTTTAGGGTTCAGGGGTAGGTTTGGGTTTTGGGGTACAGGGGTATTTTTAGGGTTCAGGGCTAGGTTTGAGGTTTGGGGTCCAGGGGTATTTTTAGGGTTCAGGGAAAGTTTGGGGTTTTGGGGTACAGGGGTATTTTTAGGGTTCAGGGATAGGTTTGGGTTTTGGGGTACAGGGGTATTTTTAGGGTTCAGGGCTAGGTTTGGGGTTTGGGGTACAGGGGTATTTTAGAGTTCAGGGGTAGGTTTGTGTTTTGGGGTACAGGGGTCTTTTTAGGGTTCAGGAGTAGGTTTGGGTTTTGAGGTACAGGGAATATTTTTAGGGTTCAGGGATAGGTTTGGGTTTTGGGGTACAGGGGTATTTTTAGGGTTCAGGGCTAGGTTTGGGGTACAGGGGTATTTTTAGGGTTCAGGGATAGGTTTTGGGGTTGAGGGGTATTTTTAGGGTTCAGGGAAAGTTTTTGGTTTTGGGGTACAGGGGTATTTTTAGGGTTCAGGGATAGGTTTGGGTTTTGGGGTACAGGGGTATTTTAGGGTTCAGGGGTAGGTTTGGGTTTTGGGGTACAGAGGTATTTTTAGGGGTCAGGGGTAGGTTTGGGTTCTGGGGTACAGGGGTATTTTTAGGGTTCAGGGGTAGGTTTGGGTTTTGGGGTACAGGGGTATTTTTAGGGTCAGGATGGGTTATTGTTTAAGGGTGCTGGGGTATTATAAGGAGTAAGGGTGGGTTATGATTATGGGGTGCAGTGGTATTTTAAGGGACCAGGGTTGTTTTTTTTGTTTAGGGTCTATAGGGTAATTAAAAAAATAATATATGTATATAAATATTAAATATATCTTTATAAACAAATATAATTATAAATAATTCAATTAAAATGAAAAAAGTTTATTTTTAAATTTAGTAAAATATATTTGTATGTATATATATATTCACTGAAAAAACCATAGGTTATAGACCATATATAGTTAGGAATTAGCATTTAAAAAACCTTATTTTACTCACACAAAACCATTGAAATTCCATATATAGTTAGTTGCACTAACTATATATCGCGCACCCGCAATCCACTGCTGATCATGTCACATATTACATCATTCATGACATGGTCAGTGACATCACTGATGACATCACTGATGACATCTCAAATGACATCACTGATGACATCACTGATGACAACATCCAGTGACTGTATGTTTCTGTAAAGTT
Source organism: Lissotriton helveticus (assembly GCF_964261635.1). Lineage (NCBI taxonomy): Eukaryota > Metazoa > Chordata > Amphibia > Caudata > Salamandridae > Lissotriton > Lissotriton helveticus. Next base: position 618,618,988 of record NC_136061.1, on the reverse strand, counting down.
AAAATATGTCTTACATATTGAAGAATGAGTGGATGTATAAGTGTCTGGATGAAGGATTTAGTAGGTGCGTGACTGACTGTATGAGTGAGTGATTAAATGTGTCTCACTGAATGCATGGGTTAGTGACTAAACTGTCTTAATTTGTGCATCATTATGTCTGTTGTTCTGTAAACTGCTGCATGTGTTGATCATTAGCTATACGAGAGGCTATATGTGTTATTAATTGGTTGCCCAAGTATTTATATGGGAGATTGAGTTTGTGTGGGGGTGGCTGGAAGGTGTGTGACTCTATGCATAGATGTGTGAGCAGTTTATTCACTAGGTGTATGAGTTCAAGAGTGCATGTGGAAACAGCTACATAGGCAGTTGACTGTGTGCATGAGTGAATGGATATCTCAATGCTACATGTCATAGTAAGTACATATGTAAAACACAGTACATGTGAGAGTTGGCATATATAAATAACTGTGCATGAGAGCCACTGAATGAGTGAGTGGTTGTATCGATCATTGTGAACTTGTATCAGGGATTGTATAAGAGAGTAAATATGTGTTAGTATATGTTTCAATAAGTAAGGTGTGTTTAACTGTATAGTTGAAGAAATGGAGGTGAGATTGTTTCTTTGCATGACTGACTGGGTGTGTGAGTAACTCCATGGATGAGTGGCAGTGTGTGAGTGTCTGTATACACTGAGTGTATCTAAGGTTATATTAGAGTCTGAAGAGGTTTATCGTATTAGCACAAGAATGATGTCATTTGAGATGTCATCAGTGATGTCACTGACCATGTCATGAATGATGTAATATGTGACATGATCAGCAGTGGATAGCGGGTGCGCGATATATAGTTAGTGCAACTAACTATATATGGAATTTCAATGGTTTTGTGTGAGTAAAATAAGGTTTTTTAAATGCTAATTCCTAACTATATATGGTCTATAACCTATGGTTTTTTCAGTGAATTTTCAAGGTTTTGTAAATGCTAATTCCTAACTATATATGGTCTATAACCTATGGTTTTTTCAGTGAATTTCAATGGTTTTTTAATAGCAAATATCATAAGCTGTCGAATGTCAAGTACGTGGTAAGTGAAAACATTTTCGCGTTTATGCACACTGATCTGCTTTGAATGGTGCCCCCCCCCCTCATTTCTATTAGGAGTACTCTCTCTTTGCAGATAGTGAAAGGTAGTTAACGCAGGCCTTTGCCCCCGTTGTAATCCGTCGTGCCTGCTTCTCTCTCCATTTGATTGATTGTTAGCCAAGTATTTACTGTTTTAGAATTAGTTCTCTTTGGTTCATTCTCTATTTACAAACAAACACAGAGTCGCAATACTCTGTTTAGTCTTTGCAGATAACGAAAAATCGTGTAAAAAAAAAAGAAAAGGAATCGAGCAAAATCAGTAGGCCACTGATGGGATCTCTTTTTGACCTCGCTAAAATAGAAACATTAGGAACAACCCCTCATGACAAATACAAAACTAGTGAGATGAACTGAACTCCACACAATGATGGCTGCAAAACAGCTCGGCTCCGCCACCCACCCCGCCCAAAATAACGATAAAGAACGGCTGCCATGATTGGTTGCGGAATGACCACGACGGAGCTACAAAATGGTGCTGCTCTCATGCTAACCCCAGCTTCAGTCTGAAACATCCAGAAACACTGTAGACTACCAATTCGATCAGTTCCGGTAGCGCCCCAATGTAACCCGGTAGAGAAGAACTAGCCCTCCCCTCTTTGACTGATGGTTCTTGTTGCCTGTCCCTTCTGTTGTCATTTAACAGAACTATTTAGCCTGCTGAAAGGGGTTGTGTTCCGACCGCTGGTTGGTGGAGACATTTTGACTATATTCTGTACCTGCGTTGTCGCGTAATGCGTCATATGACGCGCCGCGTTAGCGCATCCGGAAGTCATCCGGGGCGCGCAGCGCGTAACGTAAGCATAACAAGTCATGTGACTTGTTAATAAAACTTTTCATTGGTTCATTTTACTTTTCTTATTGTAATGATGAAAGGCTTGGTCATATGACCTAAAAATTACGCTTTTCATTACTTCCGAACATTATTTTTTCTTAAATATATGTTATAATGTTCCAGGCTAATGTACTTTCCCGGAAATTTTACAACTGTCCTGCAAGTAAAATATATTCTTTTTTCGAGAAAAAGAGCGTTTCTTCGTCCCATGACGGAGCCGTTGAGCAAAAGAGGGTCGACCTGCTGCCTTAGTCGCCGATACGCCTGAATATGAGATTCTTATCGATCACTTTATGTTGCAGGAATAGAAAACACAACAGCCCTTGACCATTTATCTTTACTGCGTTCCTTCGTATTATAGCTTTTACCCTTCATGTAATTGGTCTGCTTTATTTCACTTGCCTTTTAATGATTCTAAAACAGTCACTATTATTAAAAACTTTACCAATGTATATACTACTACCATGTTTTCTTTTAAAAACCTTTATTGTGAAAATTTCATTATACAAATACTTGCCTATAACCACGTGGGCCTGCCACAGAGCAAACTGTAATCGTATATGATGAATAGACATTTACACTGTAGAGGAACGTAACGGGCGGGCCATTAGGTTGCAAGAACTAAGGTGTCTAACAGCTACGGAATCGGTGGACGTACATTTTATAATTAAAATACGACAGGGCCAGTTACAATAAAATTATCTAGATATACATTTGCGGGCAAGTACCATGGGTGACGTTAATTCGAACTTTCAACAGTACAGTAATCAATAACACATCAGAACTTAATATCAATAGGGATGTCGAAATATTCAATCAATTCTCGTCCCCGCCCGCCATGTGCTTCAAAACTGCATACGTATCTCGTGATTTCAAGGTTCTGCAACCAGTACACAACAAGGAGTTACGAGTCCCATTTATTCCGGCGCCATTTTAGGCGAGGACGGGCAGGTCCAGGATATAGTCAAAATGTCTCTACCAACCATCGACTATGATGATGTTCATATGCTGTATTTATTAGAGTAACACTCATCTGTCCACATGAAATTAATTTGCCACAATCTAAACATGTCATTTTAATCTTTCCAAAGTTCTTCTAAATATTTGGGACCGTTTCCCTTGCCTCTGAAGCTCTCAGTGCCACTTCTTTGATGAATGTACTAGCAGGTCAGGGGTTCTCCTCCAAATCTCTCTTTTATGCAGCACTATAATTAATTGGTGCCACCTCTCCATATGACGATGCATGTTATAGTTACCACAACTATATTTTTTTTCGGTTCCTCTGGAGAGTTCATCGTGGCAGATGAAGCGTGTAACGTACCGGGCATTTACCTTTCTTTGCATGTACAGGAAAGGAAAAAAAAATCGAGCGTCCGAGTTCTAAGGTGTCCCAGGGCCATTTTAGTGGACCAGGCCCAAATCCAAAGAACAGGCCGCCATTTTGAGAGTCCTCTTGCAGCCGCCTGTCGCTGTAGCATCAAGAGCAGCCAAAACTCAGCTGAATGGCAACTGAAACGGTAAAGGGGCGCCCCACTACAGCAGACGAGCCTCCACCTAGGAAGGCCCATTCACGCCGGCTCCCCCCCCCTTCGGGCACCCCACGCCGTTATTCGGAGCAGTATTGTAGGATGGCCACACCAGTGCGGCAACTTGCTAGACATCACCTCGGTGGTAACCGAATCTCAACGCCTTGTGGTGTCTTCTATTCAGAAAACATTGTTATGCTGCCTTCGACCTATTCTCCGCAAGTGCGCACACAACTCAACTGCATAGCTTGCTAGACACCACCTCGGTGCCATCCGGATCTTGGAATGTCAGCACCTTTTGGTGTCTTCTCTTCAGAAAATATTGTTGCGCTGCCTTTGGCCCCATTCGCACATCAGTCCGCTACTGACGCCATCTCACAGGCTAATGGGGCGCCCCACGCCGACTTTCAGCATTGTAGAATGACCACACCAGTACAGCAACTTGCTAGACATCACCTCGGTGCCATCCGGATCTCGGCGCCCCACTGCAGATGAAGTGCCTCTCAACTATGAAACCACCACGGTGACATCCGGATCTTGGCGCGTTGTGCTGCCTTCGGCCTATTCGCACATCGGTCCGCTACTGACGCCATCTCACAGGCTAATGGGGCGACCCACGCCGAGTTTCAGCATTGTAGGATGACCACACCAGTACAGCAACTTGCTAGACATCACCTCGGTGCCATCCGAATCTTGGCATCTCAACGCCTAGTGGTATCTTCCATACAAAAAATATTGTTACGCTGCCTTTGGCCCCATTCGCACATCAGTCCGCAACTTAGACATCACCTCGGTGCCATCCGGATCTTGGCATCTCAGCGCCTTGTGGTGTCTTCTACTCCGAAAATATTGTAGAAAATATTGTTGCGCTGCCTTTGGCCCCATTCGCACATCAGTCCGCTACTGACACCATCTCACAGGCCAACAGGGCGCCCCACGCCGACTTTTACCATTGTAGGATGGCCACACCAGTGCCACAACTTGCTAGACACCACCTCGGTGCTATCCGGATCTTGGCATCTCAGCGCCTTGTGGTGTCAGTCAGAAAATATTGTTGCGCTGCCTTTGGCCCCATTCGCACATCGGTCCGCTACTGACGCCATCTCACAGGCCAACGGGGCGCCCCACGCCGACTTTCAACATTGTAGGATGGCCACACCAGTGCGGCAACTTACTAGACACCACCTCGGTGCCATCCGGATCTTGGCGCGTTGTGCTGCCTTCGGCCTATTCGCACATCGGTCCGCTACTGACGCAAACTCACAGGCCAACGGGGCGCCCCACGCCGACTTTCAGCATTGTAGGATGGCCACACCAGTGCTGCAACTTGCTGGACACCACCTCGGTGCCATCTGGATCTTGACGCGTTGTATTGCCTTCGGCCTATTCGCACATCGCTCCGCTACTGACGCCGCCTGACGTGCCAACGTATTTTCTCCGCATTTTATACCCTATGCCGCATAACAGGTCATGTGACTTGTTTATAAAACTTTTCATTGGTTCATTTTACTTTTGGTTTCCTAATGATGGAAGGCTTGATCATATGACCTAAAAACAACACTTTTCATTGGATGAAAACTTTTTTTTTTCCCCAAACGATGAAAGCCCCACCTTGTTTCTGGATGTTTCAGACTAAACTGGCGTCAGCATGAGAGCACCACCATCTCGTAGCTCCATCGTGGTCATTCCGCGAGCAATCATGGCAGCCGCTCCCCACCAGAAGCCTGCAGGAGTCGGGGCCCCCAAAACTTTTGATGAATTCTCAAGGCGGAGGGGACGCTTTCGAGAATGGGGTCCAAGACCTAGCAGACAAGCGTCCGATTTCCAAGGTGTCCCAGGGCCATTTCAGTGCACCAGGCCCAAAAAGGAAAGAGCCTGCCGCCATTTTGAGAGTCCTGTGACAGCCGCCTATCGCTGCACCGCAAGAGTGGCGCAACTCAGCTGAATTGCGGCTTTTGACACAGTGGACCAAAAACGGACGGAATGGCAACTGAAACGGTAAAGGGGCGCCCCACTACAACAGATGAGACTCCACCTGGAGAGGCCCGTTCACGCCGCCTCCCCCGGGGCGCCCCACGCCGTTATTCGGAGCAGCATTGTAGGATACCAAAACCAGTGCGGCAACTTACTGGACATCACCTTGGTGCCATCGTTCTGCTGCCTTGGAACTATTCGCACAACAGTTTGCTACTGATGACCCACCCCCCGCGACGCCCCACGCCGGAAATCTGGACGTTGTGCTGCGTTGGGACTATTCGCACAGCCGACCGCTACTTCGTTGTTTTTCCCTAAAAATGTTTATATGTTATTACTATTTTTGTTTTCTTGTATATATTTATAAATTATTAAAGTTTTATAATCTTACTACTTTGTCGGAGTGCTATATATTTTTAATGTGACACATAATTGTAAAAACTTTGATGTACAAAGAGTCATCCCTGGAATCTTCCGCTTCACGCTCGGTCCCCTCCCCAATCACAATACAGGATGGTTTTCAGATAATAGCAACGCTTCTGCTGTGACGGATCTCATCGAGTGTGGACCTTGATCTACTATAACTCCTTTGAAGAGGGGTGATTCTTTACAGCTGTGGCCATAAACTACATCTGCAGGGCTAGCTGATAGCCTAGGACCGGCCTGGACAATCGGACACAGAGGAAAAGGAGTGTCAGAGGGTGCGGTAGTGAATAGGGCGAAAGGGAGGTGTCGGGCGGGCACAGGGTGTGATTCTCAGGGAAGAGCAGCGCAGATGGGGGGAGGTTTATTACCCATGCATAACACAGACAGCGGGGGTGACCACTGCCTGGGTGAGATGCTTGCGAGGGTGGGGAGCCATGCTAAGGATCGACAGCGTGCACAGAGTGGGTCTGGTCAAGGCATCTAAAATGGCTGCCGTGCACGACAAAAGTGTGGCATTTGAAAAAAGACAAGATGGCGCAGACAATGTTTTTCAACACTTCCTGATTTCCTTCTAATCGAACGTTAACAGACGTTGGGGCATATTACCAAAGTTAAACGATATTTATCCCTAACGATGCATTGCAAAGATTTTTTTACCGTCAGAAATTATCGCAGATAAACCTTGCTATTATCAATGTTTATCACAATACGATAAAAAACGACCGCAATGCATTAATATCGCTGAAAACTCCGCGATATTCATGCATTACCGAGCTAATGCTCTTAGCCATGTTATCCACCTCCCATTGGATAACATGGCTAAGAACTGCTCAGGGCAGCTGTTACTTTTTGGAGATATTCGCGCTTATCTCGAATATTTCCAAAAGTTGATAATAGGAGATAGCGATGTTAGCGACTGTTTCCAGTCGCTAACATCTTGGCATGCCCACTTTGCATGTCATTAGTGATAAACATCACTCACATGCAAAGTGGGGCCCAAGATGGTCGCTATCTTCTACTAGCCGTCGCTAACTGGTGTTAGCAACAGCTAGGTAATACAGATATAATTTTATCTCCGCGAAGCGGAGCGCTGTTACAGATATATATCTTGTTTTTGAACGTTAATTTCTCAAAATGCACTGAAGCACATATATTGAGACCTAGCAAAGGCACATCGGGCTACCAGTCCCTAATATTTTACCAAGTTTCGTGCAAATCCATTCAGCCGTTCGATTATTATTATTATTTATTTTTTTTGCCCCGCGGGGCCCTTTTAAAACCTCCACATCAAACTTAGGAGGTCAGCGAGGATCTACTATGCCCCCTTATGGTCATTTGCCCCTTCGCTTTGGCCTCCTCTTGTCTCTCGATCCTACCGAGAGACAAGATGGCGGCCGCTACGTACTGTTTGGAATGTTTACAGACACCGGAGAGCCAATCAGCTTCGCTTCGCAAAGCTCCGTAACGCGAAAAGTACGCGAAGCGGTGCGCTGTTACAGATATATATCTTTTTTTGAACGTTAATTTCTCAAAATCCACTGAAGCACATATATTGAGACCTAGCAAAGGCACATCGGGCTACCAGTCCCTACAATTTTGCCAAGTTTCGTGCAAATCCATTCAGCCGTTCGATTATTATTATTATTTATTTTTTTTGCCCCGCGGGGCACTTTTAAAACCTCCACATCAAACCTACGGGGTCAGCGAGGATCTACTATTCCCCCTTATGGTCATTTGCCCCTTCGCTTTGGCCTCCTCTTGTCTCTCGATCCTACCGAGAGACAAGATGGCGGCCGCTACGGACTGTTTGGAATGTTGACAGACGCCGGAGAACCAATCAGCTTCGCTTCACAAAGCTCCGTTGCGCGAAAAGTACGCGTCCTGGAGCGCTGCCCGGTCCGCTGTTACAGATATATATCTTTTTTTAAACGTTAATTTCTCAAAATCCACTGTAGCACATATATTGAGACCTACAAAAGGCACATCGGGCTACCAGTCCCTACAATTTTGCCAAGTTTCATGCAAATCCATTCAGCCGTTCGGGCTAAAAGTGAGGCCAACCGCCCTATGGAAAACTCAATGTTAAAAACACGTTTTGGGACCCCCCTTTTTTCTCAGCCCCCCCTTGACGAACACCCCCCAAATTCTCAAGGGCTGCTCAGAAACAAAATGTTCCATTTTCCTGAAAATTTCAGCCAATTCCGTCCACAAACGCCAAAGTTATTAGACATAGAATTTTCAAAAATCCCATAGAGAAAAAATCCTAACTATATATACCTACTGGCGACCGCCAGTAGGTAATATATATATATATATATATATATATATATATCTCCGCAGCTATTCTTCTCGGTTGAAAAGAATCGGGGAACACCGCAGGGCTTTACAGGAATTCTTTGGTATTGGCATGACTCGTTTCGGCGGTTGCCTCATCAGATGCCTCCGTTGTTGCAATCTCATGGTCTTCTGTTTCTTTCTCTTTATATATTATGCCCCTCCTTCTAAAGTAGTGCGGGGCTCACCTGCACCACATCTCATTTTAAGGATCACTCGGCCAGTTCATATGTGCGTACTACAGATCCCATCATGCAGTTGGTGCTCCGCACGGACGAGTGCTCCCACACAGCCGAGTGTTTACCTAACTCACAGTGAGTGGCTGAGTTTTGAGAGTGGGCGTCTTGAGTTGTAACTCTGTGTTGGGTGATAGTTGATTCCTGCCCATGCACTTCCAACCCCGCACTACCTCAGTTGGTGAGGCTTGGAAACGTTGTTCAAGTAACTCCGTTTTCTCCGTGTGTGTCACGACCTGTCAATTGGCAGCAAGATCTCTTCCTCCATCGGGTGCGGGCGGTCCGGGTTGAAGCCACTGAACCCTTAACACTCCTGGAAGACACTTCTGGAAGGGTCCCTCGTGCGTGTCACACGCTAATATCTCCGCAGCTATTCTTCTCGGTTGAAAAGAATCGGGGAACACCGCAGGGCTTTAAAGGAATTCTTTGATGTATAATGTACTTTTACAAAGTATATGCCTTCACCACGCATGCCTTTGCGTTGTGATGGCATGCGTGGTAAAGGCATATGGGGAGTAAAGGTTTGCGGGATAATGGAATTTCGTTGTATTGGTTTTGCGTTATCAAAAATGCGGACTAATGGTATGCGGGATTTTATCCCGCTGGATAACGTCATATATTCATAAAAGAGGCCAGTAACAGACCAAGACATATTTTATTCTCAGCTCCAAAAATATTCAGAATTGATAACGTTGCCAGAGATTGACTAGTACTCTTTTTTGGACTTGTTCTGCTGTTGTAGAGCGGAGAAGGGTTTCCTTTAGATGCTGTCTGCTTGGCCACGGGTTGTGACCCACATTGCCCACCCACTTTGAAATAAAGGTTTCCAGCTGGGATTTTCTCGTACTGACTGACTGTTGTGAAGAATTTGTCTTGACTCCACTCTCGGCCTGACTACAACAGAGTTTTCTTTCCTAAGTTGCCTTGCACAACATTCACTGTTCATCTGCATGTCCCCCTCCCCCCGAGCAAAAAGGATCAGAATAATGACACATTGTTTCTTGCCAACATTTGCTCCGTGGTTGGCAAGTATAGTTGGGTCGTGGCTCAGGAAAGCGCATTTATTGCCAGAGGATCTAAGTAAAACGGAGTTGGTGGTAACTTATCAGCTTCTGTAGTTGAAGATATGGGCATATTTAGAACATATGCATGGATAAGGAGTGGCTGGAGACTGCTTTGAAGCTGTCAGTATAACTCTGCCTTCAGAAAAGGACTGTTTGAAAAGTGAAATTTACTTTATTCTCCTTTGACTCCGATTTATTGAACAAATTATAATCTGTAAATTCGGAGCAAAACTGTGAAGCAACAATTTTTTATGCCCTACATATGGAGTCAAGGTCTGTATGTTCATGTGGTCCTGTCAAGTATGGCAAACATCATCATCTATTTCAGGTACTTCTTTGATCTCTGCTGATCGGTTTTGCCAACTGAAAAGTACTAGGACTTCATTTGAGGACTCTTGCCAAGTAGGAACACATGGGCAGCCGATCTTCCCAGATGTGACTTCAATAGGCGCCCAGCAGGATCCTCAAATCTGTTGGTGCCAGTGGGCTGGTATGAGAGTCATGTCATTTCACCTAAATTAATTGGGACGGAAGCTAAGAAACCGACCCATAACATAATATTTAACAGGACGGCTTTGATATTTTCTGGTAGTTTGCTGCAGACATTCAAGGTGCTAGCTTAGCTAGTGTCCGAAAATCTCCCACCCATGGGCCCATGTTGGTCCCAGAAATTTTTCCATTCAAAACCTCATTGTGATAATTTGTGAGATGTAAAGTTTTGCCAACTTAATTACTTACCAAGTAGAGCACTCGAAAACCGGCGGAAGGATGACGACGTCCATTGCTGTTCACCTAATCACCACTGTTCCACAAACATAACAGACGTTAATGAACACCTACCCCTTGGTCCACCCAGTTCCCCCTACCCCTTGGAACATGCCCTCATTTTACAACCGTAGGTAATGGATGAACCTCAGCTTTCTTAAGTCCATTAGTGCATTTGGCGAAACAAGAATGAATTTTCCTGATCAAAATGTTGAAAGCACTGACTCGTGCTTGCGTCTAGGTCACTTCCTAAGGATCTTTGCAGACCAGGCAACTTTAATCTTGTGGGAAAATGACGTGTTGTCACCTACACTCTTTCAGCTTCTCGCTCAGGATCAACTCCTTGCATGATTAAGAACATCGGATTACCACCATCAACAGCAGGTACTGAACACCATAAAAAATTTGAGATCAGATGGGGCACCAGGGCCAAATAGCCTGCCAAATGCATTGTTCAGACAAGATCCATTCTTTTGGCCATCTCACTCCCCAGTTTACATACATCCTGGAGTCCAGCACCATTCTTGACTACTGGTGAGTAAGTATTCTACAACCAATATACAAATCAGGGGCACGCTCCGATCCATCCAACTACAGATGGATAGCACTCATTGATGTTGAGGCAAAAACCTACACATCCAACTTGCTGGCAGACCTGGAGGACTGGGTCAGCCGCACAAATCTCATTCCGAATACACAAACGGGATTTCGGGCAGGGATGGGCACTTTAACGAACATATCGGCAGTCACCCTTCTAGCCAGCCAAGCCATTGCAAAATCGAACATCCTTTACGCATGCTTTGTAGACCTCAAAGCAGCATGGGGAGCCTCCGCCAAACTACCAGGGGCAATCATCAATCTTTACTCACAAACATGGGTTCAAATAAAACAAGCATTTACAATGCAATAGGTCTCGCACGGACATTATTTTGAGATATTGACATTGTAAATGACATTGTTTTTTGGATTTATTTTTATTTTGTAAAACATAAATAAAATGCATTGTATTTAATATGATGTAATTTAACTGCCAATTGCTCAAAGTCTCGATACTCGCCTGCCAACTCACAGCATTTCTTCATAGAAGCATAAAAATAACAAGCATTGGCGTAGCCAATAGGTCTCGCTTTTGGGACCTTATAAGTTTGGTTATGCAGCACAATATCCTTGGTGCAATAACATCAAGTGTTGCGTGGCTAAACACTTATAAGGTCCCAAAGGCGAGACCTATTGGCTATGCCAATGCTTGTTTAGGACTTGTGCCCTGGAACCGAGGTGTGTGGCGGTGACTCCTGGGATGAGCTGGCCGCACCGCGCTGCCAAGATGGCGGGTGACACCTAACCTCCGAGTCGGTGCCTATCAATACCCTGCAGTGTTCACCGAGGTCACCGGAGTCCTTGCAGCTGGCCAGGAGGCGGCTGATGAGGTAGGTGAAACTGCATTTGACAGCCTGAGTGAGGGAGTGCCTGCTGATTGTCGCACTGCCCGCCTTGCAGTGGAACGGTGGCTGACGGAGATTCCTGGCGGGCGTCTGACCCTAGTGAGCGGTTCACACAGTGGACTCCTGAACCCCTGGGCGGTGCCGGTGGAAGCCCATCACGAGGCCCGACGTGAAGTGTAGCTACCCAGGGAGCTGCCGCTACTGGACAGACTTCGGGGCCTAGGCACTGGAATTGCCCCCTGTGCTTCATCATCTCAGCACTACACGGACGCAGAGCCTGGCCCCGTATTGGCATAGGAGGTTAGAGGGAGCCTCTGTATATCTGCTCTCGGTGAAGGTGTCCTGCACTGTACCCTGAGATCCCCGCTACCTGTCAACTTTTTTTCACTCTTTCCACTGGCACTCAGCCTCTAATCCTTCCCTGTCAGTTACTGTGCATGTGGCTGAGTGCAGGAGAATTTTGGAAAGACTGTGGGACTCTGTGTCTGTGGGACCAGGAGGGGGCATGACCGTGGATGTTGGCAAAGTAATTACAATCAAAAGTGCTGGGTCGTGAAAATAATTGGGACGGCCGTCTCTCCCCGTGTGAACTTCACTGGTGAACAGACCCTACAGCTCCTGGGGTGAGAAGCTGAACTTCCCCGGTCCAAGGCCCTCAGCTGGGTAAGTGGTGGCACTAAAGATTTGACACTAAAGATCTGTTGGCCTTCCGACAGTTCGCGGGCTTCCTGACCGCTGTAAACTATGCTAAATGGACCCCTGGGAGCTAGGGGGAACTTCCCCATCCTCATTCCAGAGGATTTCCTTGCTTGCAACCTAGGACATCTCTGTAAAACAAGGGGGCACTAGGACAAAAAAAGGGACAGAAATATATTACCAACTTGTTCCCTGTCGCCTCCTCTGGATGGCTCTCCAACTAAGATTCTGGAAACTGAAACTAGTGTGCCTTCTTCAGGAGCGACACATCCTCTGGACAACTAGACCTTATCCTGCAGGAAATTAGGGAATCATGTCAAGTACTAGAACAACAGCTGGGGGCCATTACCACAGACATGTGTCTGTTAAAGGATGACCATCGCAAACTTTCAGACAAGGTCAAGGCAACTGCACTGGTGCTCTCGACATTATCGATTTTGGAAAAAGGGGGTGGTGATGGACAGAGTTTCTGAATGATGCAGAATACTCTTACCAAGTCAATAGATCATGGTTTTAATCCATCACCGTTTTTTAGCTCACTGCACCATCCCAGCTCAGAACCTGGCTATATGCAAATTAGTCTGTTCCTGTCCCAGTGCATGATGGGAACAGGGCAAACCAAACTACCAAGCCAATTCTTATACTGGGAAGGAAACAAGCTTCCGGGGACCGGTTTCTGGCATCACAGCCTTCTTCGGCCCGGCTTGCTTGAATCCTGATGGTGCAATGAGCAAGGGACTCACGTCTGAGTATACCCTCCCACACATAGTGTGGATAAAACCGATTTTGGAAAAAGGGGGTGGTGATGGACAGAGTTTCTGAATGATGCAGAATACTCTTACCAAGTCAATAGATCATGGTTTTAATCCATCACCGTTTTTTAGCTCACTGCACCATCCCAGCTCAGAACCTGGCTATATGCAAATTAGTCTGTTCCTGTCCCAGTGCATGATGGGAACAGGGCAAACCAAACTACCAAGCCAATTCTTATACTGGGAAGGAAACAAGCTTCCGGGGACCGGTTTCTGGCATCACAGCCTTCTTCGGCCCGGCTTGCTTGAATCCTGATGGTGCAATGAGCAAGGGACTCACGTCTGAGTATACCCTCCCACACATAGTGTGGATAAAACCGATTTTGGAAAAAGGGGGTGGTGATGGACAGAGTTTCTGAATGATGCAGAATACTCTTACCAAGTCAATAGATCATGGTTTTAATCCATCACCGTTTTTTAGCTCACTGCACCATCCCAGCTCAGAACCTAGCTATATGCAAATTAGTCTGTTCCTGTCCCAGTGCATGATGGGAACAGGGCAGACCAAACTACCAAGCCAATTCTTATACTGGGAAGGAAACAAGCTTCCGGGGACCGTTTTCTGGCATCACAGCCTTCTTCGGCCCGGCTTGCTTGAATCCTGATGGTGCAATGAGCAAGGGACTCACGTCTGAGTATACCCTCCTACACTTAGTGTGGATAAAACCGATTTTGGAAAAAGGGGGTGGTGATGGACAGAGTTTCTGAATGATGCAGAATACTCTTACCAAGTCAATAGATCATGGTTTTAATCCATCACCGTTTTTTAGCTCACTGCACCATCCCAGGGTCAGAATGGTGGCGATATCTGAGACTACGGGGTACTGAGGTACAACTACCTTGTTGACCTCTCGAAGGTCGATGATGAAGCGGTACGCTTCTCATCTCCCTCGCCCTGCTTCTTCACAATGGGTAGGATAGGGCTGTTGCAAATATTGCTGACTACTTCCTCTACCACTCCTGCCTCTACCAGGGACTGGATTATCATTACCAATGCCTTCTCACCTTCGGGCGATATCCGATACTGTGGGAGTTTTGGGAGTATCGCATCTTGGCGAACAGTTATGTGCACGGGGTCGATCATCATTCGTCCTACGTCAGCGTCAGTTTTAGCCCACAGATACAGAGGTAGAGAGTCAAGTAAGGATGCGTCAGCGTCTGAGATGGAGAACATGTGTCGTGCGGGATGAGGTCTGAGCAAAGTCGGGTTATCGTACAGAATGACTCGAACTCCGTCCCGTGAACACCTGATAGTAGCTCGGAAATGCTTCAGTAAGTCAAGTCCCATAATGGCATCGGGGGTGTTGGAGGAAAGCAGAAACGTCGTGTCAGTGGGATTACTGTCCAAGTCGAAGGAAACCGGTGCGGATAAGGGGTTAGTGGAGGGCGTTCCATCAAAGCCTATTGATGTTATGCGTGAGCCAGACAAGGGTGCCCTTGGAATCAGTCGTTTAGATAACGCACTACGTGTCGCGCCAGTGTCTACCAGAAATGGAGACTTCGTACCTAGGACCTTAGCGGTGACATAAGGACCTTGCTGGTCAACATAGAGCTCGACTGGATCCCTCCCTTGTCCTAGGCAGTCCTATGCAAAGTCGCGGGCATCGTCACAGTCAGTCTGCTGGCATTGGCTCTGTCGGGGGTGGTCAAAAGTGTTCGGTCTGCCTGATCTGTTATTGCTGGCGTCGTTTGCGTGCCCTCGTCCCTGTCCTCTATTTTTCGGCCCACCCGCTACGTCTTTTGCGTCCCTATTTTTGTACATTTCTAGCAGGACCGGGCACGGGGACTTCCAATGCCCATATCCTTTGCAAAACGCACACTGGTTCTCATCGAGGTCTGTTCGTGGAGCGCCGGGTGCGGGTGTGCGGTCTCTAGGGGGTGGATTTCTAGGAGCATTCGACTGGTAGTTTCCTCTATACTGTTCCCTTCCTGTCGTCACTCCTTGCAATTGAGCAATCATCACTCGTTCTTTCAAGTCCTTTTTCTTTTTCTCAGTCGCCCTATCGTTCTCGTTCTTTTGCCGTTCGTAGTATTGAGCCATCTGAAGGATAGCCGCGGGTTTGGAGGCAGCCCAACTACTTTCACTAGTCTGCAGTTTTTGCGAGACTTCTGGTGTCAGGCCTTTTACAAAGTTCTGGACGAACAAGTGATGTCCGGTCGCAGAGGTCATGTCCTGGCCACTGTAATCGGAGAACACCGTTTCGAACCGGGAGAAATAGTCTGAGGCGTCTTCCTGTGGTTTCTGGCAGCAAGCCGTTACTATCGACCAGTCCACCTTCTTTTCTGGTACTATGGTTTTCAGTTTTAGTACTATTTTGTCTGGCAGGTCTAGAATCGATTTCAAGGGTTTCTGTCCGGGCTCTCGCTGTTTGTCTATGCCATCGAGTTGTGACCAGGTATGTCCGAACAGCTCAAGGTGGTCGACTTTCCAGATTTGCTTCCACACATCAGCTGGCAGACATAACCCGAAAAACAAGTCGATGTCCGCTAGGGTCATAATCGTCGAACCCAAGGCGGTACCTAATTCTGTGTAGAAGGCAGTGGGGTTCTTTCGTAGATCGGGCAAGGACTTTCGGAAAGTCAGGATGTCTTGCCGATCCCAGGGTTGGTAGACCCAGTTGTACACTACCCTCCCTCTCGCATCTTCGTGGTTAATATCGTCGTGTGTTCCCTGTCCTCGTGAGGGGACCCAATAAGGTGCCGCCTCTCTTATTGGCATCATGGTGTCAGTTCTCTTGGTTTGAGGTTCAGTCGCTACAGGGGTCGTGGTGTCGGCTTCTAATCTTTGTTCAGTGAGGTGGCGGAAGACTTCGAGCGTGCGCGAGAAGAGGTCCGTCACATCACCCTCGCCCTGCTCTCCAATGTCGACTTTTCTATACAGAGTCGTTAGGCTTTCAGGACCTTTGTTACGATACCGGTCTTCATAGGCGTTAAGGGTGTGGTAACAGAAACGTGCAACAAAGTGTCGTTTGTGGTTATCAGCATATGTATTGCATATATCTGTCACGTAATCTTCGTTTTCTTTCCGTTCTACTAGCGTCTTTACGATCTTATCAATCCCTGCTCGTTCATCCTTACTCAATCGATGAAGCCTAGCAGAGTCTTTCTTCTCAGTTTCGGGCTCATCTAATGTTGCTGCTTGCGCTGCGCTGAGTACAAGGGGCTCGGCCGGCGCGGAGGCCGTGAGGACCGAGGCTCTGGCACTGCTCTCATCTGTGCTAGGGGGTTGCGTGCGTTGCACTAGAGGTTGGGAAGGGGCGTATGGAGGGGGCATGTAGATGATCGGGGGACCTAGCAGTAGATCATTGTTCGCTCGCTGCTTCGAAGGTAGCTCAGGGTAAAGCGTAGAGGGTGTTCTAACGGGACATTGGCTCGATGTCTCGGATTCTTGCTTCAGTCTAGCTCCCTCTCTTTCCTTTATCTCTTCTTTCAACTTGCTCGCGGCTAAATGAGCTGCTTTTCGCAATTCTTTCTCTAGTCTGACTTCGTTTCTTTTCTTTCGTTGTTCCGTCTCCTTGCGCCACATGCCGAAACTATCAAGCATAGTGGGCGTGGTTTTATTGTTACAAAGGGCTGTTTCCAGCACGCTTATTTTTGCGTCATCGAAGGATCCTATCAGTGGCCACTGACTTTCCTGATCCTTTTTAGTATATTTATGCCATAACTTACTATAAGCTACGGGGACTAGTCCATACTTTAAAAACATATCCTTATTAGGGGTGCCCTCCAGAGGAGCCGGATGATCCACCTTTAATAAGCGGTCCGGGCTGAACCAACTACTGAACAATGGGGAGAAGATAGGCATGACGGGTTACAATGGGGAAAAAAGTCTGCACTACCTATCCTTTCACTGCTTACAAAGACTAGACAGAATATCTCTATTCCACGTTATTTGTAAGCAGAGAATACCTCCAAAGAACCAATATCAAACAATTAATGTCCGTTCAATCAAACAATCAGTGGCGAGAAAGAAATAGGCACGACGGGTTACAACGGGGGCAAAGGCCTGCGTTACCTATTCTTCACTATCTGCAAAGGAGGACAGAATACTTTTATCCTTCTTCGTTTGTAGACAGAGAATTCTCGAGAAAACAATCCACGAACAAACAATGTTCGGGCAAACAATCAATCAGTGGGGGAGAAAGATAGGCACGACGGATTACAACGGGGGCAAAGGCCTGCGTTACCTACCCTTCACTACCTGCAAAGGAAGAGAGAATACTTTCTATTCCTCTCCGTTTGCAGACAGAGAATCTCCAAGAGAACCAACAATTCGGAGAGTGATACTAGTATTTTCCAATCAATCAATCAAATATTTCACAGTTTGTCGTGTTACACGACCTTACCCGGACCGCATGGACAGTTTCCTGTCTTCCGATTCCAGCGCCCGATCGTCCTCTATCTTCTGTCGTGGCACTCCTGATGGTTCCCAGTCAGGACTGTAGATCACTCGAGAGAGGTCTGCTCGGAACTAGTGAAGTTCGGATGATCGGCTGCCAGACGAGGGTCTATCGGGCAGGTGCACTTCCCGATCGTTGCAGTCGTTCACTCCGTCGTCAGGACCTCTCCCACTGGATCCACGTGTCGCCGATGGGCCCCACGTTTGGGACGCCAATTGAGGAAAAAGGGTCAGGCAGATCAGGTCGATTACCCCTTTTCAAGGTTTGCCCGGCGTTAGCCGCCTCTCACCCAACTCACGGTTACCAAATAAAGAGGCAGGCGCTGGAGACTGGAAGGCAGGAAACAGGAGTTTATTCCGACGGAGCAGAACACGACAAATCAGACAACAGAGTATCTTCTCGAGGTGCTCTAACCGCATCTCTGAGGCCTGGCCTCTTATACACAGGTTTATGGCTTTATTACATTTATGACATCCGTGATATTGCTTTGAAGTTCAAAAAGGCATCTTTGGAATCCCCGGTTCAGGCCCGTTCTCACACATATCTACAGTAGAGGTCCCCACCCGAATCACAGCATGATGGCTATCGCGCAGCTGGACATTCCGCTGGGAACAGGAATGTGGGCGATCGGTCGGATCTAGGGGTGTGAAGGCATTGATTAATCCCCGCTCCTTTGATGTGGGGCGAGGTCCTACTGTAGGGGGCAATAAACTGCATCTGTTGAGCTAAGTGATGGCCTGGGGTCAGGCCGGACAACCGGGCAGGGAGGAAGAGGTTATCAAAAGGGCCTGTTCTATGAATGAGATGAAAGAGTGAGGGGGGGTTCAGCACGGGATGTGGCTCGGAGGCAGGGTCGCGCTGGAGGTGCGTTTATGACCCAAGCAGGAGAGACCGGGGGCTGTCGGGGATGCTTGCGAGGCTGGGGAGTGAGGGGGAGAGAGAGACGCTGGCTATCGGGAGTGGGCAGAGAGGCCATGGCAATCAAAATGGTTGCTGCTTACGCGCACGTATGGATCTGAAAAGGACAAGATGGCGCCGATAATGTTTACGCCACAATCCAGATTTTAACACTGGCTATATGCAAATTAGTCTGTTCCTGTCCCAGTGCATGATGGGAACAGGGCAAACCAAACTACCAAGCCAATTCTTATACTGGGAAGGAAACAAGCTTCCGGGGACCGGTTTCTGGCATCACAGCCTTCATCGGCCCGGCTTGCTTGAATCCTGATGGTGCAATGAGCAAGGGACTCACGTCTGAGTATACCCTCCCACACATGGTGTGGATAAAACCGATTTTGGAAAAAGGGGGTGGTGATGGACAGAGTTTCTGAATGATGCAGAATACTCTTACCAAGTCAATAGATCATGGTTTTAATCCATCACCGTTTTTTAGCTCACTGCACCATCCCAGCTCAGAACCTGGCTATAGGCAAATTAGTCTGTTCCTGTCCCAGTGCATGATGGGAACAGGGCAAACCAAACTACCAAGCCAATTCTTATACTGGGAAGGAAACAAGCTTCCGGGGACCGGTTTCTGGCATCACAGCCTTCTTCGGCCCGGCTTGCTTGAATCCTGATGGTGCAATGAGCAAGGGACTCACGTCTGAGTATACCCTCCCACACATAGTGCGGATAAAACCGATTTTGGAAAAAGGGGGTGGTGATGGACAGAGTTTCTGAATGATGCAGAATACTCTTACCAAGTCAATAGATCATGGTTTTAATCCATCACCGTTTTTTAGCTCACTGCACCATCCCAGCTCAGAACCTGGCTATAGGCAAATTAGTCTGTTCCTGTCCCAGTGCATGATGGGAACAGGGCAAACTAAACTACCAAGCCAATTCTTATACTGGGAAGGAAACAAGCTTCCGGGGACCGGTTTCTGGCATCACAGCCTTCTTCGGCCCGGCTTGCTTGAATCCTGATGGTGCAATGAGCAAGAGACTCACGTCTGAGTATACCCTCCCACACATAGTGTGGATAAAACCGATTTTGGAAAAAGGGGGTGGTGATGGACAGAGTTTCTGAATGATGCAGAATACTCTTACCAAGTCAATAGATCATGGTTTTAATCCATCGCCGTTTTTTAGCTCACTGCACCATCCCAGCTCAGAACCTGGCTATATGCAAATTAGTCTGCTCCTGTCCCAGTGCATGATGGGAACAGGGCAAACCAAACTACCAAGCCAATTCTTATACTGGGAAGGAAACAAGCTTCCGGGGACCGGTTTCTGGCATCACAGCCTTCTTCGGCCCGGCTTGCTTGAATCCTGATGGTGCAATGAGCAAGGGACTCACGTCTGAGTATACCCTCCCACACATAGTGTGGATAAAACCGATTTTGGAAAAAGGGGGTGGCGATGGACAGAGTTTCTGAATGATGCAGAATACTCTTACCAAGTCAATAGATCATGGTTTTAATCCATCACCGTTTTTTAGCTCACTGCACCATCCCAGCTCAGAACCTGGCTATATGCAAATTAGTCTGTTCCTGTCCCAGTGCATGATGGGAACAGGGCAAACCAAACTACCAAGCCAATTCTTATACTGGGAAGGAAACAAGCTTCCGGGGACCGGTTTCTGGCATCACAGCCTTCTTCGGCCCGGCTTGCTTGAATCCTGATGGTGCAATGAGCAAGGGACTCACGTCTGAGTATACCCTCCCACACATAGTGTGGATAAAACCGATTTTGGAAAAAGGGGGTGGTGATGGACAGAGTTTCTGAATGATGCAGAATACTCTTACCAAGTCAATAGATCATGGTTTTAATCCATCACCGTTTTTTAGCTCACTGCACCATCCCAGCTCAGAACCTGGCTATATGCAAATTAGTATGTTCCTGTCCCAGTGCATGATGGGAACAGGGCAAACCAAACTACCAAGCCAATTCTTATACTGGGAAGGAAACAAGCTTCCGGGGACCGGTTTCTGGCATCACAGCCTTCTTCGGCCTGGCTTGCTTGAATCCTGATGGTGCAATGAGCAAGGGACTCACGTCTGAGTATACCCTCCCACACATAGTGTGGATAAAACCGATTTTGGAAAAAGGGGGTGGTTATGGACAGAGTTTCTGAATGATGCAGAATACTCTTACCAAGTCAATAGATCATGGTTTTAATCCATCGCCGTTTTTTAGCTCACTGCACCATCCCAGCTCAGAACCTGGCTATATGCAAATTAGTCTGTTCCTGTCCTCGACATTATCTCCTGTTCAGGAACAACTTACTGCGCAGGTGGCCCAGCTCAGCGTCGAGTGGATCTCCTACAGGACCGAGTGGCGGATGCGGAGGGGAGAGCTCGCGGCAATAATGTTCAAATATTAGCTCGCTTTCCGAAAGGCGTGGAAGGAACGCACGCAACCCAGTTTGTGGAGAAGTGGCTCCAGACTGCAGTGGCCCCTACAGGTATCTCAAACATGTTTGTAGTTGAGAGGGCCCACAGGGTCCCTACCAAGTATCTAATCCCCAGTGCTCCTCCAATTATCGGGATTGAGATGTCCTTTTGCAGGTAGCCAGAGACCGAGCACCTATTTTGGTGAACAATGTGAGAGTCTCTCTCTTCCCAGATTATACTATTGCTGTCCAGTTTAGGCGGGCCTCCTTTCAAGAAGCTGAGAAGTGGCTTCGAGACACTAGCCTCACATACGCCCTTCTCTTCCCAGCTACGAAATCAACAGGCACACTTTTTTGACATCCTGGAATAAGTTCTGGACTGGCTGGACACATCCCTGATTCCCAAGGACGGGAATGACCAGATACAACACCATTGAGGACAGCGGGTTAGTTGAAGAGTAGGCGGTGAGACTTCACTGTTCGCAGGGACGGTGGAGGCCCACAGCAGGTGCTGGAGGGACAGCTGATGGCTCTGCGGTTAGCGACCACTCTGTGGTCACCGCACCCCCTCATCAGCTCCAGTTCATCGCAGAATAGTGCCTCGGACTCAGATACTTGCAAACACAACAATGATGGACAGAATGTGGATCAATGTCACACATTCACCCCAGTCCAAAGATCTGGGCCCAAATCCATCGTTTTTCCACTCCACACCACCCTGGGTTAGACAATGGCGATATGCAAATCAGCGCTGACCCTGTGCCCCATGGGAACAGTCCAGTCCGAACTACAAAAGCCATGTCCTTCCCAGAACGGAAACAAGCATCCGAGGACTGGCCCGGTTTCGAGGTAACACCTCTCATCAGCCCGGCTAGCTTGATTCCAGTGGTGTGGAGTGCCTGGGACTCACGTCTGAGCATCCCCAGTACACTTAGAGCGGTAATTGCAAACACAACAATGATGGACAGAATGTGGATCAATGTCACACATTCACCCCAGTCCAAAGATCTGGGCCCAAATCCATCGTTTTTCCACTCCACACCACCCTGGGTTAGACAATGGCGATATGCAAATCAGCGCTGACCCTGTGCCCCATGGGAACAGTCCAGTCCGAACTACAAAAGCCATGTCCTTCCCAGAACGGAAACAAGCATCCGAGGACCGGCGCGGTTTCGAGGTAACACCTCTCATCAGCCCGGCTAGCTTGATTCCAGTGGTGTGGAGTGCCTGGGACTCACGTCTGAGCATCCCCAGTACACTTAGAGCGGTAATTGCAAACACAACAATGATGGACAGAATGTGGATCAATGTCACACATTCACCCCAGTCCAAAGATCTGGGCCCAAATCCATCGTTTTTCCACTCCACACCACCCTGGGTTAGACAATGGCGATATGCAAATCAGCGCTGACCCTGTGCCCCATGGGAACAGTCCAGTCCGAACTACAAAAGCCATGTCCTTCCCAGAACGGAAACAAGCATCAGAGGACCGGCCCGGTTTCATCACTGTTGTGTTTGCAATTACCGCTCTAAGTGTACTGGGGATGCTCAGACGTGAGTCCCAGGCACTCCACACCACTGGAATCAAGCTAGCCGGGCTGATGAGAGGTGTTACCTCGAAACCGGGCCGGTCCTCGGATGCTTGTTTCCGTTCTGGGAAGGACATGGCTTTTGTATTTCGGACTGGACTGTTCCCATGGGGCACAGGGTCAGCGCTGATTTGCATATCGCCATTGTCTAACCCAGGGTGGTGTGGAGTGGAAAAACGATGGATTTGGGCCCAGATCTTTGGACTGGGGTGAATGTGTGACATTGATCCACATTCTGTCCATCACTGTTGTGTTTGCAATTACCGCTCTAAGTGTATTGGGGATGCTCAGACGTGAGTCCCAGGCACTCCACACCACTGGAATCAAGCTAGCCGGGCTGATGAGGTATTACCTCGAAACCGGGCCTGTCCTCGGATGCTTGTTTCCGTTCTGGTAAGGACATGGTTTTTGTAGTTCGGACTGGACTGTTCCCATGGGGCACAGGGTCAGCGCTGATTTGCATATCGTCATTGTCTAACCCAGGGTGGTGTGGAGTGGAAAAACGATGGATTTGGGCCCAGATCTTTGGACTGGGGTGAATGTGTGACATTGATCCACATTCTGTCCATCACTGTTGTGTTTGCAATTACCGCTCTAAGTGTACTGGGGATGCTCAGACGTGAGTCCCAGGCACTCCACACCACTGGAATCAAGCTAGCCGGGCTGATGAGAGGTGTTACCTCGAAACCGGGCCGGTCCTCGGATGCTTGTTTCCGTTCTGGGAAGGACATGGCTTTTGTAGTTCGGACTGGACGGTTCCCATGGGGCACAGGGTCAGCGCTGATTTGCATATCGCCATTGTCTAACCCAGGGTGGTGTGGAGTGGAAAAACGATGGATTTGGGCCCAGATCTTTGGACTGGGGTGAATGTGTGACATTGATCCACATTCTGTCCATCACTGTTGTGTTTGCAATTACCGCTCTAAGTGTACTGGGGATGCTCAGACGTGAGTCCCAGGCACTCCACACCACTGGAATCAAGCTAGCCGGGCTGATGAGAGGTGTTACCTCGAAACCGGGCCGGTCCTCGGATGCTTGTTTCCGTTCTGGGAAGGACATGGCTTTTGTAGTTCGGACTGGACTGTTCCCATGGGGCACAGGGTCAGCGCTGATTTGCATATCGCCATTGTCTAACCCAGGGTGGTGTGGAGTGGAAAAACGATGGATTTGGGCCCAGATCTTTGGACTGGGGTGAATGTGTGACATTGATCCACATTCTGTCCATCACTGTTGTGTTTGCAATTACCGCTCTAAGTGTACTGGGGATGCTCAGACGTGAGTCCCAGGCACTCCACACCACTGGAATCAAGCGAGCCGGGCTGATTAGAGGTGTTACCTCGAAACCGGGCCGGTCCTCGGATGCTTGTTTCCGTTCTGGGAAGGACATGGCTTTTGTAGTTCGGACTGGACTGTTCCCATGGGGCACAGGGTCAGCGCTGATTTGCATATCGCCATTGTCTAACCCAGGGTGGTGTGGAGTGGAAAAACGATGGATTTGGGCCCAGATCTTTGGACTGGGGTGAATGTGTGACATTGATCCACATTCTGTCCATCACTGTTGTGTTTGCAATTACCGCTCTAAGTGTACTGGGGATGCTCAGACGTGAGTCCCAGGCACTCCACACCACTGGAATCAAGCTAGCCGGGGTGATGAGAGGTGTTACCTCGAAACCGGGCCGGTCCTCGGATGCTTGTTTCCGTTCTGGGAAGGACATGGCTTTTGTAGTTCGGACTGGACTGTTCCCATGGGGCACAGGGTCAGCGCTGATTTGCATATCGCCATTGTCTAACCCAGGGTGGTGTGGAGTGGAAAAACGATGGATTTGGGCCCAGATCTTTGGACTGGGGTGAATGTGTGACATTGATCCACATTCTGTCCATCACTGTTGTGTTTGCAATTACCGCTCTAAGTGTACTGAGGATGCTCAGACGTGAGTCCCAGGCACTCCACACCACTGGAATCAAGCTAGCCGGGCTGATGAGAGGTGTTACCTCGAAACCGGGCCGGTCCTCGGATGCTTGTTTCCGTTCTGGGAAGGACATGGCTTTTGTAGTTCGGACTGGACTGTTCCCATGGGGCACAGGGTCAGCGCTGATTTGCATATCGCCATTGTCTAACCCAGGGTGGTGTGGAGTGGAAAAACGATGGATTTGGGCCCAGATCTTTGGACTGGGGTGAATGTGTGACATTGATCCACATTCTGTCCATCACTGTTGTGTTTGCAATTACCGCTCTAAGTGTACTGGGGATGCTCAGACGTGAGTCCCAGGCACTCCACACCACTGGAATCAAGCTAGCCGGGCTGATGAGAGGTGTTACCTCGAAACCGGGCCGTTCCTCGGATGCTTGTTTCCGTTCTGGGAAGGACATGGCTTTTGTAGTTCGGACTGGACTGTTCCCATGGGGCACAGGGTCAGCGCTGATTTGCATATCGCCATTGTCTAACCCAGGGTGGTGTGGAGTGGAAAAACGATGGATTTGGGCCCAGATCTTTAGACTGGGGTGAATGTGTGACATTGATCCACATTCTGTCCATCACTGTTGCGTTTGCAATTACCGCTCTAAGTGTACTGGGGATGCTCAGACGTGAGTCCCAGGCACTCCACACCACTGGAATCAAGCTAGCCGGGCTGATGAGAGGTGTTACCTCGAAACCGGGCCGGTCCTCGGATGCTTGTTTCCGTTCTGGGAAGGACATGGCTTTTGTAGTTCGGACTGGACTGTTCCCATGGGGCACAGGGTCAGCGCTGATTTGCATATCGCCATTGTCTAACCCAGGGTGGTGTGGAGTGGAAAAACGATGGATTTGGGCCCAGATCTTTGGACTGGGGTGAATGTGTGACATTGATCCACATTCTGTCCATCACTGTTGTGTTTGCAATTACCGCTCTAAGTGTACTGGGGATGCTCAGACGTGAGTCCCAGGCACTCCACACCACTGGAATCAAGCTAGCCGGGCTGATGAGAGGTGTTACCTCGAAACCGGGCCGGTCGTCGGATGCTTGTTTCCGTTCTGGGAAGGACATGGCTTTTGTAGTTCGGACTGGACTGTTCCCATGGGGCACAGGGTCAGCGCTGATTTGCATATCGCCATTGTCTAACCCAGGGTGGTGTGGAGTGGAAAAACGATGGATTTGGGCCCAGATCTTTGGACTGGGGTGAATGTGTGACATTGATCCACATTCTGTCCATCACTGTTGTGTTTGCAATTCGGACTCAGATACAGCAGGAAGTAAAGCGCAGTTACTTCACAGTCTGCAGACAAACTATAAAAGGAACCTAGGAACAGTCACCTCAGGAAGCTCTAGGTATGTTATGATGACCTATAAAAACATTATGCGCCTCCTCATTTGCATACATCTGGATTTTATATGACCGTGTATCCCCACGGATTGAAATTGAATGCTGCCCATTGTCACTGCTGCGCGGTCCCTTCTGACGGACTGTGTTGGGTGGTTTTCAATGACACTGTAATATTATCTATCATTGTCCTTTCAGGATCTGGGGTGCCAGATAGCTCTTGTTTGCTCCCTGGACAGTGCTAAGCCACTAGAACATGTCTTACAGGTTTGGCTGTTTGTACTCCTATAGCAGGTGCACCTGGTTTTTCATGTTTGCATTGTTACCATTTTTCCCACAGGTTTGGTCGAACAACCCACAATCTCTGGACCGAGTATTGGATGCTAATTTTTCTAATATGTTTGCTTGTGTCACTGCTATCATTTGGGAGGGGAGATTTGGTTGGGGGCTCACCACGCCAAGAAGTGGCCTTATTGTCAAAGTTACATAAATGTCATCAGTGAAGAAAAACTATAATTTGGCAACCTTGAATGTACGTGGTATGGGTTCCATACAAAAGATGCATAGGATACTAGTCCAGCTACACAGGCGCCAAGCCCATATTACTTTTCTCCAGGAAACACACCTCATCACCACGGAGGGCTCTAAATTGCACAAACGTTGGCATAGCCAACTATTTCACACTTCCTACTCTGCCTATTCCCGAGGGGCTGCAATCTGGGTACGTGCTGAAGTGCCATTTGAACTCCACGACTCGAAGGTAGATACGGCGGGCCACTATGTTTTGCGAAGGGCACCCTGGATGGGGACATGATAGTATTTGGATACATCTATGCTCCCGATACAGAGCAAAATGCCTTTTATAAACAATTGTCTATGGTAATGACAGATTGTGCCCATACCCCTGGGAACTGGGGGGAGATTTTAATGCAGTATTGGATATTACACTTGATAGGTCACTCACACCCCCCACTGTCTGATACCACACCAACCATTCAAACCTGTATATTGATACAAGGGGTGGATGGTTGGGAATTGACTGATGTGTGGAATGGTCGAAACGAAGGTATGAGAGAATATTCTTTTTACACACACCCTGCATATAAGATTGGACTGCGTTCTGTGTCCAGCGCACCGCCAACCTCGTATAATCCATGCCACTTATTTAGGTAACATGGCAAACACAACAAAATGATGGATGGAGTGCTGAAACTTTTCAAACACTCATCCCCAGTCACATGCATCGTTCTTTTGCTCACTATGCCACCCCAGTTTGGACATCGCCATGTGCAAATCAGTCTTGACCCTGTTCCTCATGTGAGCAGTCCAGCCTGAACTGCCAGGCCAGGTCCTCCCTGGACCGGAAACAAACAGCCTGGGACCGGTTTGGGGGTTTCACCCCTCATAAGCCAGGCTAACTTGAATCCAGTAGCACAGCCAGCAAGGAACCCACATCTGGGCATACCCTTGGGTACTTAGGGCGAACATAGCCAGCACAACTAGATGCAGCACGTTTACAAATGTGGCGTATGCTTTCAGGTGATTCTTAAAGCACACGCTGTGTTGTAGACTTGCTGCATTTCTCTTCTTAATAGAGCTGGGCTGTGGGGTGATTATATGCCTTTGTTAAAGTTTTTAGGTTCATCGCAGCACCCGTCATGAGCTGCAATTGACCTGAAAACCTTAACAAAGGCACACAATCACTCCACAGCCCAGCTCTATTAAGAAAAGAAATGCAGAAAGTCTACACATAGCTACCAAGGTGTCAGATTGCTTAGGTGTGACATTTTTATAATTTCAATGTAATTATGACTGACAGTCAACGACTAAAAGTGACACTTTCTTGTGAGCAAAAATTCAAGCAATGAAGACAAGGGAAACCTATAAATATCTGAAATGACAAACATTTGTGCAACAAGAAACTCTAAGCGCCGTCCCATCACCTCGCCCTCACATCTTCCCAGCTCGGTTATCATGATTCTAGAGTCAAGTCATAAATAATAGTGCCTGTGAGCATTTAAATTGGCAGTTACACAGTTTAAAACAAAAGTTTAAATGTAACAAGAAAATGTGTGTACAAAAATAAATGAGTCGAGTTGATACACAAGGTATGCATGAGCCCACTGTCCAGGTATATAAAATTACTAAAATGGAAAAATGAAACTACAGATTCAGAGTCCACATACAAGTCCAGATTTCTAACACCACACACCTTTTATCGAGCACATGGGGGCTTTTCTAAAACATGTTTGCCACCTCTGTGTTCACAACCTTATCTGGACTAATCATCTCCTGCATCACTACTTGCAGGCTCAGGCTGCTAAAATTAAATTATATCTTTACTATTGTTCTCAATATAAATTATCAACATGTCAGTAATGACATAGACCTGAGCGGCAGCCTAGTTTTGCAGCACAGCATCGCAAGTTAGGTAGTCAGATGTTTTGAAAACATATTCCCTGCCTCTGCAGCATGACTCTGTGTGTTCTCTTGGGTCTCCTAATGATTATGCATGGAGTGTGGCATGGAAACCTAACCTCCCCGTGGCCAAAGAAGCTAAGTTCCGTCTGATCACTTCTTGTTGGCAAATTAACACACAGGGCCCGATTCCAATCTTGCTACGAAAGCCCTCCGTATGACTCGAATCCGCAGGGCTTTCCGAGTGAAATGTGCTCCGGAAGTCCGAATGAGCGAGTACGATGCAGCCTTATGCTTACGGACCCGGTTCGCTCGGACTCCCTGTGAACTCTATTGGAGCCTGGGTACAGACGTGTACACAGGCTCCCATATCAAAAAGGGGTGGGTGGGGTAAAGCGTACACCCTGTGGTGAGCACCCCATTGTGCCTGCCACACTAGGCATGCCTGGATCGGGGTGACCCATGGGCACATCCCCGTGATGGATTCAGAGGACCCCGGGTGAAGGGGGACCTGCTACAGCCCCCCGAAGTAGGATTCCGACAGCCGTTTCAATGTGCTGAGACAGAGGAGAAGTGGCTGTCCAAATTGTGCATCGTACTCGCTCGTCGGAATTCGGCTCCATAGAGTGGCACGATTTGGATATGAACAAGTTGTGCGGACAGGTTCGGGTCCCAGAAACGATTTGGTTGACGCATATGTGATCTTAGCATCGTACTTAGTCATTCGGACCTGTGTACAATTCGCTTGTAAACAAGGGCTACGAATTGGATCCAGGAAAGCCAAATCCGATTCGGAGGCCTTCTGAACTACATAAGATTTGGGCCCACGGTGTTAATTCTAGTTACGCGACCCTATGTCATGTGATGCGGCAGGCTGTGCGAGTCTCAGCTGCTGAACAGATTAATACAGCCATCACAGTTGAGTCACCAGGCCCATTCTGCCCTCTGCCATAATTGAACTTCAATAAACAGCTATAGCAGGCAGCATTACAAAATGGGCCAAAATGTGCCATTGGTGAAGTGCATTATGCCAAAGCAGAGTGCAGTCCGCAATGTGAGTGCTTTTAATGGGTGGCACTAACGTCTAGCGTGTTAGCGCTGGTAGTTTTAGGAGGCGCTATGTCAAGTATGTTGGAGTGCAAACATACTTGGAACGTAACCAGCATTAAACTCAAGCCGCCGTCATCTGATTGATTTTATGCCTAATTCCAGGATGAAATGAAACACCACTGCCGCATTGAGTCTAAGTTCCACTGCCCCGCCTGTAGTGGGCCCCACTCTGGCGTTGGTCACAGGTTTCATTTACGCAGTGAGCTCATTGTGATGTAATGCATGCACTTGACGTCGGACACTAAATGTATCTATTACTATGCCACGCCTTAGTGGGGTGATTAAACATAGTAGCAAGCAGCTTGATGAGTTCAGCCAGCCCCCAGTTGCCAGGCAGCATGCACTGTGTGCTGGCTGCCACTTGACTCCGCAAATGAATAGCGTGCTATTATAATTATGAGCCAGCGCTCTCTGGCCGCTTGACAGGTATTGCTGAGGAGGCACTATATGCGTGACTTTGCCTTTCAGTGTGGTGATGCGGACTAAAATGCCTTCGTCTAGCGCCAGATGCGTGGTACTTGGCAGGGCTGTCTACAAACACGGAGTGTGCTTATAGAATCGCGGGAAAGCACATGCCGCGTTTGTAGACTTGCTGCATTTCTTTCCATAATAGAGCTGCGCTGTGAGGTGATTGACTATGAGTGCAGACAAAGGAAACTAAACTAATGTCTTCTTGAATGACACCATGGTCTTTACAAGAGTATTCAGCGAGATTGCCATAAACTCTCAAGAGTCAGCCCGCAGGAGTTTGGCACAGAGGGAATAATATTGCATGCCTACTCTTGGTAATAGCTCTTCTGACCCTCTGAGCTATACCTGTAAAGGAAGTCAGACTTCAAAGCCAACAATGCTGTTCTATGCTTATATGCTCGTAAGAGAGGAGGCTTCCTGCTCTTGCCACTGAAAATATATCACGTGACAAGCCCTGGGGTAATGTTGAGAGATAGACAAGTGGGACCAGTAGAATACTCTCAAGCACTGTTCCCTGTTACAAATTCAACAAGTTTACAACATGGCATGTGCCTTCAGGTGATTCTGAAACCACACGCCGTGTTCGTAAACTTGCTGCATTTCTCTTCTTAATAGAGCTGGGCTGTGGGGTGATTGTGTGCCTTTGTTAAAGTTTTCAGGTTAATCGCAGCGCCCGTCAAGAGCTGCAATAAACCTGAAAACTTTAACAAAGGCACACAATCATCCCACAGCCCAGCTCTATTAATAAAAGAAAAGCAGCAAGTCTACAAACACGGCGTGTGCTTTCAGAATCACCTGAAAGCACACACCGCGTTTGTCGCACAACTAAGTCCGAAGTCCCATCACTACTCAGGCACCGATTATGTGCTACATCTGGGAAGGTGGAGTAAATCTTTCCTACCTTCTCCGCAAAGAAGTCTCCCACCAAATTGCAGGACTCTACAGAGCTGATGTTAGGAGCAGTGACTCTTGCTAGTGACGAGATCTCTTTAAAAATAGTGAAGAGTTCCTTCGAGGAGTTCTCAGCTGTCCCTTTCCTGTCACTATAGTAAGTGGCCCTAGCTTTCCTAATAAGGGAGCGATAGTGTTTGAGAACGAGTTTGTATTCAATTCTCCTATGCTCTGCAAAGTCCTTTCTCCAAGCTCTTTAGAGGCGCTTACAGGCGGATTTAGCTGACCTGAGCTCAGTGTTAAACCATGGTGCAGTTTTTAACTGTCTCCCAGGCGCCCTCAAGGACCATGGAGCGTTACTATCTAATGCCTTCATAATACGTGTGTCAAGAGCGCTACAGGCAGAGTTAATATCATTACCACCAGGTGGCCCACCCTGTTGGAGGGCCAGAATAAAGTTTGCTGGTGAGAAGCTAGCCTACCTTCTGTGTGCTTCACCGGCGCTAGGCATCTTGGATATATATGTCTGTGGCAACAAGCCGCTGAAGGGAACCACATAGTGATCAGTCCAAGGGACTGCGATCGGTGGTTCAGTTACTAAGGTCCCCCAATTTGCAAATCTCTGGTCCAGCAGATGGCCTAGTTGGTGAGTAGGGAGTCCTGATTGTAGGTTCATCTGGAGGGCACCCAATTCCTAACAGATCTCCTGCACTCTGATGTTCGTCATGTCCTCAAAATGAAGATTCAGGTCCCCCAACAAAATTTTCTCTTAATGCAGGGCGGGGGCTGCATTAGCTGCTCAATAAGGCAGGATGCCATCTGGGTGGAGGGCCCAGGTGGCCTATAATTGGCCTATAAATTAGAAACCCTTTTATAATGTAATTGGCCAATACCATTATAGAAAAGAAGCCAGCTTCGATATCCTCAATGTTGGCGGACTCTAAAGTACACTGAAGTTAGCTTATGAATAATGGCAATCCCACCTCCTCTGTTAGCCGTCCTATCCACTCTGCTAATTCCATAATTATGCGGAAGGGCTTCCAGGATTTCTGGTGCAGAGTCCTCATTTAGCCAGGTCTCAGTAAGAAATAACACATCTGGCTGGATGTCTAATAAATAATCATGAATTTCCTGTTTATGTTTCATCAGGGATCTACAGTTAATCAAGGCAAAACTTAACTTCTGGCGGGTCCCTCTCAGTTCCACGGACGTCTCTGTAGTAAAAGAGCAATGACTGCATTTATTACGCTGATTCCTTAACCTTATGCTATCCTTTCACATTTCCATGATGGAGAGGCATAGTGCGCATAGCTGTTTTGCGGTATAGATACGGGCTGATCCAGTCCAGGCAGGGGTTCTGGCCCCAGGCCCCGACCCGCCGCGGACGGGCGCAGATGGGCTTGCCTTTGGCACGCCCGCTGCGCGCGTCTGCTCTGGCTTGCGCATTAAATAGAGCTGGGCGGGGATTGTCTGCATTTGCAGGGCTGGTTTAAGGCATGCGTAAAGTGGGCTCTGGCCCAGGGCCCCAGTCTATCAATGAGCCCCTTGATAGATCGGCTCTGTTCTCCACACAGTCCAGCGCTGATGACCATGAATGATTCTTAAACCTAGATTGTTTAAAATACCATTATGCTTTAATTTTTTTTTTTATACGAGTGATGTGTGGGAGTCACTGATAGACATTTGGAAACAAATGTTGTTTTTCAACACCATGCAACATCCATTAAAAAGTTCCTTTCAAATCGAAACAGCACCTCACATATGAGAAAGGGCAGTGGGTCACAGAGATGATTATTTGCTATAATGTTAGTGAGTGACTGCTGTGATACAATTTTGAAAATATATGTCACTATCCCTAAATATGAGATGGAAGCACGTTTAGAATTTGGACCAGTGTGCCTCTGCAGTGTCGGTGACCTGGTCAAAAAGGACATGCATTTGCAGGGATATTTTTATTCATGGGCAGAGTAGGCTGTGGCTAAGGGCCCCAGTCTATCTATGGGCCCCTTCATAGTTCGGCTCTGGTCCCCAGACAGTCCAGCACTGATGACCATGAATGATTCTTAAACCTATATTGTTTAAAAAAACATTTTGCTTTGATTTATTTTTAATACGAGTGATGTGTGGGAGCCCATTACAGACATTTTGCAGACAAATGTTGTTTTTCAACACCATGCAACATCCATAAAAAAGTTCCTTTCAGATTGAAACAGGTTTGAAGCCCTGTGCCCTTCTCTTTCCGGATCTTCTCTTTTGCTGGTTTCTTTCCTCTATTTTTCTCCGTGCCTGTTTCCTTGTTTGTCCTTAGTTGTTAGATTTTCTAGTGTGCTATTTCTCTCCTTCTGCCTGAATTTCATTTTCCCCGTTTTCTGCCTATTCCTTGTTTCTCCTTAGCTGTTTATTCTCTATTGTGCTATTTTCTCCGTTGCCTTATTTTCTTTTTCCCCACTTTTCCACCGTATAGTTCCTGCCACTGCTGCCACCGCGGCCCCTTCCGCGTGATCCTGCTCCCACCTCCCAGATGCTCCACCCTCCCCCAACTCTTTCTTAAAGATGGCAGCTGCGCTTGCACGCCAAAGGCAAGCCGCTGGTGCACCACAAGTAAGCCTGTCTGCACTCGTGCGTGACCCGACTGTGACTTGGGCCAGGAACCCTGAACCTTTGACCCACCAGTTCTGCAGCCCCTTGGCTCTACGCACACAACGTTGGCAAGAACAACAACTGCAAACTCTCTTCACCTCTCGACACCCACGGACCCTTCACCTGCCGTCAATACCGCCACTACTTCACCTTCGCTGAGTCCCAGGACCCTCCTCCACCCTCCAGCAAAAACTCAATCACACCCCAAACCCTGCAATGCATCCTCCTCAATGTCTGCTTCCTCCAAAGGCACACCTCCAAAATCTGGGACCTCCTTGACAGCACCACCCCTGACGTCACCTTCCTTACCAAAACCTGGATGAATGCCGCCTTGGGAACGGACATCACGATCACCATCCCCGAAGGCTACAAGATCACCTCAAAGGACCGCCCCAACTGCCCTGGGGGAGGCATCGCCATCGCCCACAAGTCCAACCTTTGTCTGAGCAACTACACCGACGGGCCCACAGACCTGATGGAACACCTCCACTGCAAGATACAGACCAACCCATCCACCACCCTCCAAGGCACCCTCATCTACAGACCCCCCGGACCCCTCGCACCATTCTCCGACTCCACTACCAACATCATCTCCCCGCAAGCCATCACCTCCACCGACTACACCCTGCTGGAAGACCTCAACTTCCACCTCAATAACCTCCAAGACCCCAACTCGATCTTCCCTGCTGGACAACCTCCACAACATCTGACTGAAAAAGATCGTACCAGAACCTATGCACTCAGCAGGACACACCCTCGACCCCGTCTTCTCAGCAGGAAACTTCATCACCTTCAGCCATACCTCCTGACTCCCATGGATGGACCATTGTTGCCTCCACTTCACCTTTAAAACTTACATCACCCGCAAATGTCCTCTCCATCTCCAGAGCAGGAAATGTAACAATATCTCTGATGACAAGCTCACCGCCTCCCTCCGCAGCTCCGCTCCCACTGCTACAGACGATGACCCAACCACCACTGCTGCCCGCACCCTACACAACTGGATAACCGACTGCTCCAACACCTTCGCCCCCCTCAAGAAAACTTCCAATGCACACGCCAAGAAAACCAGCTGGTTCTCCACTGCACTCCCAGAATCTAGATGAACCTGGAGACGCCTCGAAAAGCTATGGAGGAACACCAAAAGTACAGCAGGCTTTGACAGCTTCAAAGCAACCACCACCACCCACCACAAACTCATCAGATACTTAAGGAAACAAGCACGCCAGGACAGAACCTCAACTCATGCACACAACAGGAAGGAACTCTTCGGCATCATCAAAGAGTTCGCCCAACCCACCAGTGAGACTACAGACATCCCATCCTCCCAGGACCTCTGTGACAGACTCAGCACCTTCTTCCATCACAAAATCCAGACCATCAATGACAACTCCGATGAGAAAAACCTCCACGCGGAACCCACACCCGCCGTTTCCTACAACACGCAGCCGACACTTGACAGCTGGACCACACTCAGCATTGAAGACAACCTGAAGACCATGAAGTCAACTCACTCCAGGGCCCCCACGGACCCCTACCCCCACCACATCTACCACAGAGCCGCAGACATCATCGCCGAGCTTTGACGAATCATCAACCGCTCCTTCGAGACCGCCTCCTTCCCCGACGGCTGGAAACATGCCAAAATCAACCCTCTCCTGAAAAAACCCTCGGCGGATCCCACTGTCCTCAAGAACTACAGACTGATCTCCTTACTCCCGTACCCGGCGAAAGCCTTGGAAAAAGCTGTCAACAGTCAAATCGCCTCCCTCATAGAAGAAAACAACATCTTCGACTCCTCCCAATCAGGCTCCAGAAAGAATCACAGCACTAAAATTGCCCTTCTCGCCACGACAGATGACATCTGCTCCCTCTTTGACAGAGGAGTGACTGTGGTCCTCATCCTCCTGGACCTTACCACTGCCTTCAACACAGTCTCACACTGCACCCTGGCCCGCAAACTTCAGGATGCAGGAATCCAAAACAAGGCCCTCGAACTGGATCCGCTCATTCCTCTCTGGCAGAAAGCAGCAGGTCAGACTACCTCCTTTCCTCTTGGAACCCACGCAGATCACCTGTGGAGTCCCGCATAGATTCCCCATCAGCCCCACCCTGTTCAATGTCAACATGGCCCCGCACGCATTCATCGTCAGACCACACACACTCAACATCGTATCATACACCGATTACACCAAACTCATCCTCTCCCTATCCAACGAACCCAACATCTCCAAACACAACTTTCAAGAAGGAATGGAAGCAGCCCTTAGGTGGATGAAGAACAGCTTCCTACAACTCAACATGGACCAAACCGAAGTACTAATCATGGGCCCACACCCCGACGCCTGGAACAACAATGGGTGCCCCCCCCCCCCTCAGGACCACCCCTTGCCCCACAGACCACGCATGCAACCTCGGAATCATCCTAGACTACGAACTCAAAATAGACCGCCAGATCAGAGCTGTCACCTCTTCCTGCAACCACACCCTCCGCCTCCTCTAGAAGACCCTCAACTGGAGTCCCCTCAAACATAGGAAAACCGTCACCCACGTTCTCATCAGCAACAGACTGGACTACGGCAACGCACTCTATGCCAGGATCGACAAGAACGTCACCTGCAAACTCCAGACACCACAATCAGACTAGTCCTCAAATTACCGCACCACTGCCACATCAGCCAACACCTCTGGACACTACACTGGATCGCCGTCGAGAAGAGAATCACCTTTAAGTTCCTCACCCACGTCCACAAAGCCCTCCACAGCACCGGACCAGCTTACATGAGCCACTGCCTTTTGTTCTACACACCCCAAAGATCCCTCTACTTGGCCCAGCTCTCTCTTGCGACAGTACCCCGCATCAAGAATACCAGTGCTGGAGGTCACTCCTATTACCTCGCGCCTAAGGCATGGAACATCCTCCCCCTCCACCTCTGGCAGACACCAAGGGTCATATGTATCAAAAAAGAGTTTTGCGATTCTCAAATTGTGATTTTTAGAGAATTGCAATTAAAGAATCGCAAAATGCAATATATTTAGGATTTGCAAAAATGTTTGCAAATCCTACACATTCCTTATTTGCGAATCGCAAATTGAGACTCACAAATAAGGGAATACCTTCCCATTCATTCCCATGGGCTAGGTGGCCCATAGAAATGAATGGGAAAACATTCTCAATTTGCGATTACCAATTAGAGAATCGCAAATTAAGAATGCAATTTCAAGGTTGCAAGGGTGCACCCCTGAAATATGCATGTATGCACATTTTGCGCACATACATGCCCTAAGGGCATGTATGTGCGACATATCGCACTTTTAAAAATCAAAAAAGTGCTTTTTTAAAGAAAATCGCAAATGACCAGCAACTTGAAGTTGGTGGTAATTTGCAATTCCTTAAGGCCAAATAGCAAATTTCTGGTGCTTCTAGAATTGCATTTAAGGAATTGCAATTTGCAAAATGGAGAATCGCA
This sequence comes from Lissotriton helveticus, assembly GCF_964261635.1. Lineage (NCBI taxonomy): Eukaryota > Metazoa > Chordata > Amphibia > Caudata > Salamandridae > Lissotriton > Lissotriton helveticus. The sequence goes on along the minus strand of NC_136061.1, from coordinate 618,582,115 downwards.
AATTTTGCAATTCTCCCTTTTGCGATGGCCTTTTGGGATGATACATCCCAAAAGGCTTTTTACCATTCACAAACGGGCAGATTCTGAGAATCTGACCCTGTGCAAACGGGAAAAAGGCTTGATACATATGGCCCCAACTCTCTCCAAGCTCTTGAAAGTTCTCAAGACCTGGCTTTTCAACTAATCACTGTGAACATCCAGGAGCCCTGCCCCGTGCCTTGGGACCCCTTCAAGAGAGTAGTTGTGCTTTAAAACCCCCTGATTGATTGATTGAAACAGCACCTCACATATGAGAAATGGCAGTGGGTCACAAAGATTATTTGCTATAATGTTAGTGAGTGGCTGCGATGTAACAATTTTGAAAACATATATCACTATCCCTAAATATTAGATGGAAGCACATTTTGAATTTGGACCGGTGTGCCTCTTCAGTGTCGGTGAACTAGCCAAAAAGGACATGAAAAAGCTGAAATTGGATCATAAATCCAAAGCTGTTCCAAACAGGGGCCTCAGAAATACGTTTGGCCCAGGGCCCCCAAAATCCTTAAGATGTCCCTGTGCGTTTGTTAAAGTTTTCATGTTAATCGCAGCACCCATCATGAGCTGCAATTCACATGAAAACTTTAGCAAATGCTCACAATCACCCTGGCCCAGCTCTATTAAGATAAGAAATGAGCAACATAGCTGCCAAGGCTTCAAATTGCTATGTGGGACGTTTTCATAATTTCAGTGTAATATGAGTGACATTTGAACAGGGCTGGCTTTAGTGCTGGTGGTGCCTGGTGCGACAATGTTTGTTGGTGCCCCCAATGACCACCTCCGCCATGGATACCCTCATTACCACCCTTTAACAGTGCCCCTCAAATCTCCATAACCTTCTCTCTCTCATTTATTTTGTTTAATAGCGCCACTCATACCAGTTTAAGGTGTTAAGCACTTTACATTGCATACAATTTACACAGAGACACTGAACCATAGTGTGTAAATCCATGTATAGGAAATGTTACATCAGACAGTGGACTACAAGTTGTAGGAGTCACAAGTCATCCATACTGGTAGACAGTATAGTTTAAAAGTGCTTGGACTGAAGAAGCACACACTGAGAATTTAAAATGTAACGCCATGGTTGGGGGTTGGCTTTACTAATAAGAATTGATTTATATCCAAGTGAAACCTTTTTGCAGCGTTAGGATAATTAAAGACTGGGGGTAAAATTCATAATGCTCTAATCTATACCTTGCAGTTTGCATGCGGCTCTTTGATAGTTAATAGTTCACTGTTCTATATTAGGATTTAAATTTATAAACTGCAAGTAAGAAAAGGGGCTCTCTAACAGAAGCTATAACGCACTGAACTATTTACATTGCATGCAATTTGTGATCTGCATGGTTCACCTGCTTTGCATCAGGCATTTTAACCTCCTGCGCTACTTTATGATGAGTCAAAACTTCCATTAGACAAACTCAGATCTCTCTGCAGCAGGTTTCAATCTCCAGAGTTATCTTGACATTTTTATGGCTGCCTGAAAATGGCTGGAGGTGCTTTTAAAACTGCATTGCACTTGAAAACACAGCGCCTTTACAAAGTCAGCGCCTGGTGCAGTGGCACCGATCGCACGTCCATAGAGCCGGCCCCACTGAGTGACACTTTCTTGCAAGCAATGAAGACGAGGTAAACATATAAATATCAGAAATATCACCCCTCCCTCCTCCTTTGGAATTCATGAGGGACTATTTTAAAACACTGAAAGGTTTGTTATTACACATGCAATTTTGTATGCCATCAGTGCTTAATAGAGGCACAGCAATTTATTTTAAATGCACTGCTGAGAGCCTGTTTTCTTTAGCTGGAGTTAAAGATTGAAACATAGCTCCATTGCAAATGCTTGCTTTTATTTAATCTTCAACTGTTTTGAGAGGTTTTAGCCTTTCCAAGACCCTCTCAATCACTAATTCCATTCACCAAGCAGAAACCCTAGTAAAAATGCAGTTTGTATCGTCGCTTGTTGCCAAGTACTATTAATGTTGTAAATTAACTTGTCAAAACTCATAAATTACCAGACCTGGGCGGCCGACTCAATGAGGGAGCTCTTCCGTTCAGCACGGCACTGGAGGCAGTCACATCTTTTGAAATCCTATCTCTCTCTGTAGAGATGACTGTGCGACCTCCTCTGCTCTACAAATAGACAGGCATGAGGGCAGGCAGTGGTGCGCCAATTAACATAATTGCCACTGTGCCTCACTAGTGAGTTCCTGTTAGCAAATGGGTACATTCACATGACGCCAATGTCACATGATGTGAACGGCTCGGACTGCGTGACACTCAGCAACAATATGCATCCAGCCAAAGTCAAGCGGAGAAGCCAGTATTGATCCCAAATTTTCTGGTATCACATTGTGCAATTTAATTCAGCCACTAAATATACATGCTTCTCTAAACTCACCTAAACACTTCCCAAATCCCTGACCACTACCCTGCAGGCATCTGTACCACCACAACCAAATATGTTTGGCCCCTGGGAAACTTTTTGCGAGTACCCATGGTGTATTGTAATTGTGATTACATGCAAATGTGTGTGAAAGAGATGCATAGTTGTTAAAACATTGACATGGCAAAGGGTAAAGAAAATGCAGGTGAGTGGGTCGATTGGGTGGGGGGTTAGTGTAATAAAGGTGATATGAGAAAACTGAAGTGTTAGAAAAGTAACCTATTTTTTAATTAGAAAATCTTTATCATATTCTTTGCACGCCACTTGCTGCATCGTCTTCAGTTGGGAACTTTTGATGGCTTTTGTGCGACTCAGTCCTCCTTGTGAATTTCCTAGTTCATCCAACTGAACCATTTGCACAGTTTCAATGCCAGGGAAAAGCTGCTTCACAGAAGGTGTAACACACAATGCAGATTTATAGACCAGTTTAGCATAATGGATGCTAATAATGAAGCACATGTGCACGTGCCTGTTTGGCCTAAACTGGAATGCCAGGTAACTATTTGTTAGTTTTTCCTATTGGAGTCTCTGGACCAGTCCCATTTATTGTTTGAAACCCTTTGAGGCTTTGCTAACGAACTTGTCTTCAATTGCAGGTTTTGAGTCTGTAAGGTATTTGGATTTGAATGGTCAGGCGTGAGTACCCACAAATACAAGGTAATTCTATTTATGTTTCTCATTAGATTGGGGGTTGCTGGGTAAATAGATTCACAATATGCACCCCTTTTCTTTTTCAGGTTTGTGAGACCGTACTATGAATACAACTGCACAGGCAGACATGAGTACAGGTAGAACAAACAGGCAATTGCTTGGTAGAGTTAAACTGGTGAATCTTGTACATTGTAGTATATAACATTATACCTTACCCATGTTTTCTTCTGTTGCAGGTTTTGCAGACAGTACCCCACACATTTGAATGGGCATACGTGAGTACAAGCAGAACAGGTAATTGTTTGGCAGAGTTAAACCGGTCCATCTTTTACAATGTAGTATAACAACATACCTTACCCATGTTCTCTTCCGTTGCAGGTTTCGCAGACAGTACCCCACACATTTGGACAGGCATACATGAGTGCAAGCACAACAGGTACTTTTTTTAGTGGAGTTCCCTTATGGTGCACATGGTATATTGCTGTATCACAATGTGCTATAACAATCTTTACTTCTATTGCAGGCTGTGCGGACAGTGCTACATATAAATTTGGCCGGGCAGAGAACAGAAAAATCAGGGTAATTACACTCTATGTTTTGCCGGTGATGCCTCAGTACTATGTGACAGATTGCATTCATGAGCATAGGCATCTACTTTAGCCATGTTCCTTTTTTTGCAGGCTTTGTGGCACAGCAGGATAAACCCGGTTTGCATGAAAATGTTCAGGCGCAAAGCTGAAGCCTCTGCAGTGTGCGGTGCTTCACCACAAAGGAAGAAATGTTGCTTGTATTAAAGGAAGAGTGGATGAAAGAAATGGTGGAGACTGAGACACAGAAATCACAAAGCTAGGTTCACATGCAACTCGGGGAACTATTTCAATACAGTCCAGACATGGGCTTGATTTGTAAAGCATGTGCCGAAGCAAAGATTGTTGGGGACTTTCCTACAGGGAAGAAATGGAGTGATGTCTGGAAATTGGATTACATGAAACGCCATCTAATTAGCAAAGTTCACAAGTCTGCCTTGGTGATATTGAGAAACAGAAGTACTGCTGGCAGGTTTGGTTATGGAGGGCGGGCAATGCTGACAGAAACTGCCACTGACAAAGCAAACAGAATGGAAGTGGTTAAGCAACAAAGATCCCTGCTTGAGGAGATAAAGATTGTCATCAACAACGTGTTGCTGGCAGTCAAGATAACTACTTCAATGTTGTCTGTCCAAGACATCCATGACCACCAAATCTCTTTGTATGTGAAGATACCAGACAACTGGAGGAGCAAGAACTATACCTTTGAGTTCCTTGAGGCCATCAATAGCGTGATAAACTGTAAAGCGATGGAAGAACTTCATAATGCTTTGTATCACACATTGATAATTGATCAATGTTTGTTACAAAAATGTTCATCCTGTACTTCAAGTTCTGACCTGTAACATCAACAGAGCACAAAACTTTGTTACTGCTGTGAAAGAATTCTACACTGCCAATGAACTGGACCTTATGATAATGGTTATGTTTACATTCAATGGTGCGTCTGTGATGTTGGGTAAGAATAATGGTGTTGCTACTCGCCTTAAACAAGCCATTCCTCATCTAGTTGGGCAGCATTGTGTCCCCATCGAGAATATTTGTGAGTTGATGATGCCTGGAGGAGGGTTCCAATGATTTAAGAGATGGAGACATTATTGAGGACTGTCTACACTGTGCTTTCCAGATCTCCTTCAAGGAAGTCCAAGCTGGAGGAAATCGCATCGGTCTCCTTTCAACCACTGAATGAAGTCCGATGGCTTTCAAGGCATTTTGCAGTTGGTGCACTAATTCATAATTATGAGGCTGTTCTTAAGTACTTTAAGCATAAGAAAGTTGAGGAGAATGATCCAGTTGCTAAATATTGTTACAAAAAGCTATCAGACTCAAACTACCGTATTTCCCTTGCCGTACTTAATGACATTCTGGGTGAATTTGCATCTTTATGTAAACTGTTGCAAAAAAGTTCTTTGACTACTGTTGAAGCTGTACAATATGCAAGTGCAAAGATTGGCTAAATTAAGGAACAGTACTTGGGGGACATTGTCTTTTGGAGCAGCACAGTAAGAGATCTGATGAGGTTGTACAAGTTGTACAAAGTTTGACAGTGGGCCTATTTTGTCTTTCATTTCCCTTCTTTTTGAGTACATGCAAAAAAGGTTCCCTGAAGATTAACTGAAAGAATGGGCAAGTTTAAATTCCTGGCAATAGCAGCATAATCATATTTTTATTTTGGGACAAAGAATGTACAAAGACTTGTTGAAAAGTACAAAAATGTCTTGGTCCTGGGTGATTGTGAAACACCAGAAGATGTTGTTCGAAAATACAGAGAATATAATATATGGTGGCAGAACATGTAAAGGGTAGCTTATTTACCACCTTTCAAGACATGGTGAATTTCACTGTACGCAATGCTGCTCAGTGTAGTGTGGTGTCTCAGCTTGTTGATGTCTGCGCAACATTTCAAGCATCTAGTGCAGATTGTGAATGAGGGTTTAGCCTCATGACCACTATCAAGAGTAAATCGAGAAATAGACTAGAGGAGGATCATTTGGATATGATGGTGAGGATAAAGGCCTACCTCCTGAATGCGAAAGTTTACCTCAATAAAGATTATTAGCACTGGAAAAATGGCAAGGATCGACGTGAAAAGCAACCATGTCACCCATCCAGTGATGGCACTTGACTTGTGTGAACGGCCCTCTCCCACAGTCCATGTTTGCCTAGATGCCACACATTTCACAAACTATCTCTCAGGTGAGATATCCAGACATTACTCAGCAGCTTGCACATCAAATTGTAGATATGGTATGTTATTGTGTAACTTATTGTGAATACGTGATCTTGTATAGGATCCCAACATTTTCCCACCCTATGAACAGTGCTACAGTTGAGAAATGTTAGTAAAATCTTATAATGGTACCACCGTTGGAGTCGTGTACATTTCTAAACTCAAAGTATACTTCCCTTTGTAACCAATTCATGTCATGGCGCATGTATCTAAATTGCAAGCCTGCCTTAAGAGCCTTCATCTGGCGCTGTATGTGTGGAAATGCGCCGTCTCTTCACTTTTTTTAAGCAAAGGTTTGGAGTGATACGTGGCACTGCACTCACACGTGCGGTCTGGTTACTGACGCACATAGCCTTGGCTGCAGTGCACTTAGACCTTACACTGACGCACACCGAGGGAAAAAAATTAGAGGGAACATTGGGAACAAACAGTATAGTTACTCATAAATACTGTGAGCATTAAAACAGTTAATAAAGTCTTATTTTCCTGGACACCCAGACTGCCCGTACAAAGGATAAAACAATAAAAATCACATACTGAGTGGGTAGCGTCTGAAGATACTTCAAAGCAGTCCTAACTTGTTTAAGATTAAAAGTTTTCAACAAGGGGATTAAAAAACGCTTCCTCTGTCAGCTGAAATAAGAACAGAACATTGTAAAATGCAGCATGTCCTGTGCAGACTAATCCTCGCAGCTGCAGGGTGCCCTTGCTTCCGACCGTACCCACCCACATGGAGTTGCCAAAAAATAATGCAATTGATTGATCCTAAACCTGGCCAGTAAAAACCTGTCAGACTGTGAGCGAACCATGACAAGATATGGCTCAATCCCCATCACAGTTTTTAACAATATGTGACCTCGAGCTGAGGGCTTCAGAAGTTCTAAGCATTCTCTCTCCGTTTGAGTGCATTCCAAAAACAACCTTTTGACACACCCCAGCTCGCACATAGAGACAGAGGTCGGGTCCACACAAATATCAGACCTATAGAGGAAAAAGCTGCCTGAACATAGGCTATCCATGCTATACTAATTACCCTACCACGAGTCAAACAGTCTGCTAGGATCAACCAGCTTAGCTTCAATTTCGCTCTGCTCCAAATTTTAATTTAGCACTTAAGGATATCAGGTTTGAAATGTGTTCAAATCAAAGCTCTGCATGCACGGAAAATACTGCTGTAGACTGGGGGGCCTGAAATATCGTGCGTAAAATATTATTCCCCACCGTTTGGATCCGATCCAACTTGTCATAGTCCCAGACCTCACGGCCATGTCAAAGCTGCGCCATGCACTTGGCCTGATAAAGTTTTAAGAGATCTCTTGGTTACTTGGAGCCAAGCCTGTGTGCAAAACTAACAACCTCCCAAATTGTTTTTACAAACTCCGATCTTTTTGCCTTGACCAAAGGTTTCCAGCAATTATTAACATAAAATAAAACACCCAAGTAAGGGAACACCTTAACTTTGCTCAGAGTAAAATTAGATACCTTGAAAGTCTTTCTACTTGTCGATTTGGGGCCCACTACCATTACATATGACTTTGAAAAGTTAACCGACAAGTCTAGGTTCCCTATAAAAGACACATACCTACCAGCAGTAAATCCAAACAGTTTGAGGTCCGAGCTGTAAGGACTGTGTCATCCGCATATATAATAAAACAAGGAGACATCTATCACCAACCTTAGGGTAATCAGCTGAAACTGATAAAAGTGCTGACTCTAACCCGTTCACATACAAGGTGAACAAAAAAGGGACAAGTATGCACCCCTGATGAACAGCAAAGCTCATAGGAAATGAACGAGTACAGATTGAGCCCTGAGAAAACGCATTGAGGCTGAAGTCCTGGAGTGGAGATCATTATAAAGGGCCTCAATACTAGGATCAACCCCCAACTCACTGAGCAAGGCACAGAGTTTCACTCGGTTCACCCTATTGAATGCAGACGCCAAGTCCATAAATGCTAGATGCAAAGATTCAGACCAGGTCACCGTGTATTTATTAATTTTTAGCTGGAGGTTAATTTATTGGTCTGATGTCGACCTCTCTGTACTAAAACCATATTGAACATCATCCAGAATGTTGTTTTCTTCTGCCCAATTACCCAGCCTATTTAAAGTCACCCTTCCCAATACCTTGACCATTGCATCCAATAAAAATATTGGTCGGTAACATTGTGAGGTCTCTTTGTCCCCCTTCTTGAAAATGGGAAGTGGACCAGGAGGGTAACGTTCCACTCCTATGCAGTCGCATTCAGGACTTGCATTAAATTTGGAGCCCAGGCCTCTATATTTGCTTTGAACAGATCTGGCGGTATACTGTCAGGGCCCGGGGACTTAATACTAGAAAAGGCAAGAATGGCTTGTGTGACTTCATCTAGAGTAAAGACCACTGGGTTTCCAACTGTGACCGATGCAACACGGTTTTTCACACCCCCACCATGTCCTTGATTATAAATATCCTCAAAATGATTCCCCCACTGTTGTTCTGGGATATGATGGCATAAGAGCGGTCCAGAGCCCTCAGCAAAGCAAGGCCTGTTAACTACTCTCCAAATGAGAGAGCGGTCACCCGTCTCACAAGTTTGACAGAGCTCCACCAAGGCTAATTCCTGTAAATTATGAGCCTGTTTATAAGCCCACCTACAGTCTTTGACCAATTGCCTGTCCCTCTGTGACTGATTCAGGGTCGCCCTCAAGTGGCGCAGGGTTCTTAGACCATTTTGGGTTTTGTGATACTCGGGTGCTAGAGGCTGTAACAGTCATTAGTTTACAAACTCCCAAGGCTATGCCTTTAAAAGCTTTCAAAACATCCCTCATTCCTGCATCACTGTCAAGACAATTTTTTTAAAATAATTCTTTTTTATTGAAATAAGCACCCGGTTCATACAGCAAGAGGTCCCAGTAATTGATGAAAAATTCTAAACGACATGCAGATATTAAGGATTACATTACAACATAAGATGGGAACATCACAGGTGAGGGGGGTATTCGGTTCAGAGCATTCCGGTGGTGTACAGATTTCACCCCGATAACTATTCCAGGGACTCCAGATGCGGGTCCATTTTTTGGGGTTACCCCTAGCGATGTCTGTCGTCTTTTCCCTAAACTTACACCAGTTGAGATCTCTCTCCCAGGACTCTCACGAAGACAAATTTTTATTTCATGCAAACAGGTTGCAAAGAGCGAAACTTGGAGGCGCTGAAGGTCCACCTGAGACCATTTCAACCTTCTCCGCAGATCAACAACGGATAGCCTTGTTAGCACCCCCCTTAGATGTGGTTTAGTGACAATTGTGATATTCAAGATAAAAAGATAATGGGCTGTGATCACTAAAAGGAGTAAACATTATGTTAAAATGAGAGATGTGCAAGTTTAGTGGGCCTGAGACAAATATAGAGTCAATAAATGAGCTACAGCCCCTCCCTTTGAAAGTCAGGTAAACTACAGGGTTCAAAGAGTTCACCAGTTTCTCCATACTGAAAACCAAATTATGGAAACACCAGGCATACTTAACCCCATATAAAATTAACTTGATATACCCAATGGCACCCTTGTTGTGTCCCCTTTGCCGAGTAGGGGGCTGACTGACTCCACATGCTATGGGTCTGCCCACAATTATCAGAATACTGGACACGAGTAACAAAAGTACTAAATGAGGTTACAGGTCTGTCCCGTAGTGAAACTATGGAATGTTGTATACTGGGATTACCTGTAGGTCCGAAAGGTTCTAAGGTGGGGGCGCGATTTACAAACCCAGCATTACTACTGGTGTAGCGCCTTCTTAACAAGTGCTGGAAGTCAAGCCCCCAAGAGCCCCAAGATTATACACCAGTGTGTACACCTCTGTCAGTGGGGCCTTGCTAAGAGATTAGCCCTCAGGCGTGAAGAACATAGGGGACTTCGCAAAGCCCCAATCTCCATGGAATGGGATTTTGTTATTAGAGAGCTTTAAAGCATTGACTTTGGATCCGGGGGGGGAGGCGGTTTCCCAGTGAACAGACACCCATTGGTTTAGAACCAGTCGTATCCTGATGATCGCAAGTGTGAGACTCCCATTATCACCAGGGTTCACTAGGTTCATAAATACATCACATCATGTCCACATAGGCACCCCTGACCCCCGCTCCCCTCTCGCCATCTGCTTACATTGTTGGCCCTTAAGTGACACACGGAAGTTTTTAGATTGGGTTGGGATCCGGGTGTGTGGGGTTTAACACCCCAGCAAATGATTTCTTGTCCATGGTAACTATCTGTACATGTTCTGACACACCTTCAACAAGAGACTAATGTACTCAACGTGTTAATGTGTTATGCATAGTACACAAGTATATATGCTTCTAAGTTGGACATCATTCCCCTGCAATATCGCCTGTTTTATATAAGAAAATGCAATAAAGTTTGTGTTAATTTTTTTTAATCTTTACTGTCTTTTTAGAATGCATGATAGAAAGTTTCATGGAAAATAACACAACCTCGGGGAAAAATACAACAAAATACACCAAATATCTAGCTTAGAGATATCTTTTAAAAAAATATATTTTTATTGGTATCTTACAACTCAATATATAGCACAAATAACATGAAAGAACAGCTAGCGGTAGTTTTCTTAACCAGTGTTTCTAAACATAACATAGAACATGCAGATGTTAGTGTGGGTGTTGCGGGAGACCATCCTAGTGCTCCGATGGGTCTTACTGTGCTTCGTTTTGCCCTTCCTTCTCTCATGGGGGTTCGTATGGGTCTAGAAACTTGTCTAGAGTAGTCCACATCTCTCTATTGGGATTCTTCCATGGGGCGTATCTAAGTGCTGTATTGTCTGCACCTCTGAGGAATGTTACCTAGTTCATCCACCCTTTGAACTTGGCCTTGGTTGTGTCCTTCCAGTTGGCAAGCACCATTTTGGCTGCCGTTGTTAGGAGGAACTCAAGGAGGCTTCTGTCCTGTTTTGCAATTGTGTCTCCACCCACAAGTGCTGTGGTGATTGTGGCAAATTCTTCTTGTAGTGTGCACCCTAGTGCTCTGCTTGCTAATGTGAAGACTTCTTTCCAGAACTTTCTGACCTTTGAACAGTGGAAAATGAGGTCTTAAGCAAGACCTGTCAAACAACAGGTACAGTAGACAACAAAAGGATGAGTAAAATACTCGATCAAACAAACCAATCTAAAAGCATTGCTAAGCAGGTAAAAAGCTGTGACAGTATTATGGGCAGTAGGAATGGAAGTGGAGAAGACATGGTCTCCAAATGTTGCCACACAAAATGTGAGAATGACCAACCTACACGAATGTGAGGAGGTGAGGGTCCGAGGGGTGATGCATTTTTTATTTGGTAACCAAGAAGTCTGGAGAACCCTAATGAACTACTCTATGCAAAATGACCATCGCATAAAATAGAACTTTCTCTGTCTCTGTATGCAGAGTCCTTGAACACGATGAGCATAGGTTTCCCATGTACAGCCAATGTATGTCGGGTATGTGATCCCATTTACAGGATTCTTAGATCTTGTACAGCCGGTGTGTCTTTAATAGTCAGTGTAATGTGTCTGTTTACAACATAAAGTCGTTGTGTCTTTCTTTAGCAAACACTTCCTCTTAGAAGCACTTGAGTCCATTGTGCTGTGGCTTGTTTGAGCGGTAGCAGAATAACTGCCGAACTCTTGTCCCCCCCACCCCAGGTCACAGGGGAGCTGGTTATATTCCTACTTGTTTGACCGTATCATTTCAGTTTCCCGGATGAGTCCCTTCCTGCACTCATCCTGTCTGGTGCACCGCAGTGAGGTGTCCTGGACCCTACCCCACTCTTTTCCATCTGTAGTGTCCCCCGTCCACTGTTGTATCTTCTACTGTGCTGCATTATGTATACACCCTGTTTCCATAGGAACAGCTTCCAGGGTGTGCTCTCCGCCTAGTGCACTTCTCTCCAGCGGTGCATCTCTACTTGCCTCTCTCTTGTCGCGGCCTGAAGTCAAGGCACTATCTAAAACTTAATCCTAATAATAAAGCAGACACTCTTTTTCTGCCTCATCGCTCACCCCAGCTCCGCCTCAATTTTGTCTCCCACTCATCTGACCAGTTCTGCCTCTGCTCGCAGACTTGGATTCCCGCCAGGGCTGCTGGCTGGATGGCCGGTTAACTTTGGGAGTGCTGCTCTCTGATGCTGGCACTGGCTGGGGGCACAGCTCTAGCTGGTGCTAGGCACAGTTTATGGGTCTCTTGTTGGCTCATTCTCCACACTGTGCTGTCTGATCCTGGGCGGTTTTACTTTGTGAATCATGCTTTAGACTGGATGTGGGGGAGGTGATGCTGGTTGAGGTGTGAAGTTCAAAGATGTAGGTAATTGTTGGCATCTTGACGGGGGAGAGGGGGCATTGCCCTTTCTTACAAACCGCATTTGACTGGCTGGTCCTTAGAAGAAGCTTGAGGGGTGTATTCAGTGCTTTAAATGGGAAAAAATAAGTGCAGGTACTCATTAAAAGAAGCTAGAGGTGTGTCGAGGGGGCGGGGCTAGGGGCGGGGCTATGGGCAAGACATAATGATACATATGATATATAACAGTAAATAAAATCATAAATCATTCAATCACTTCAAAAGTGCCAAAGTATTTCCGTACACATACATATATATATTTATAAACAATAATGAAAGTGAACAAGAAATACAGCAGATTTTGAACTGCAATTTTTAAGCCCCGATTTCAGAACTGAACAACTTAAAGCTCTTGTAGCTGAATGGTCGCTACACGCTTAATCAACAGTGCAAGGTCTGGCTAGACCCTGCTCTGTCAATCACAGCGTGTGACACAAGCCCTCTCAAACCCCTGCAGTGTGAGGAATTGCAGGGGGCGCCTCTGGACTTTGCCAGTGGCTCTGCAAAAGCCGACTTCGTGGCTGTGTGATTGCCAGATCTGGAAGCGTGCGGCATCTGTCCTACGTTGTAGGGGATACAGAACCGGAGCATGCTGTGCAACAAATCAGGGTACCGATACTCTCCCCGGCAAAAAGAAAAGTGCCGGCACTGAGGGCTAGAAAATTTGGAAGTGCCGGTACTCAGTACTGGTGAGTACCAGCCCATTTAAAGCACTGGGTGTATTGTTGGATGATTGTCTGCAGAGAGGGCTAATATTGCTTTCTGGGTCAGGGTTTAGGGGTGCATTACTGACTGCTGCCTAGCTCAGTTTGAAGGGTGCGTTGTTGCATTGTCTGGGCGTTCATTTGATGCTGGTCGCTGTTGAGGGGTGCAGTACTGGAAGTCTGGGCAGCATATCCCTAGTCAATGCTGCGCACGGCCACGCGGGCCTGTGGTCTAGGTGCCCGCGGCTAGTCGTGGGTTTGCATTCTCTCAATGGGGCCTTTGTGGCCCCCTGCGGTGCCCCCTCCGTGCTCCGGAGCTGCAGTTCTCCGGCACAAAGACACGTCTGAGAGCCTGGACTGCAGCCGGGGAACAAGCGGCAAGAACTTCCAGGGCGGCTCTCACGGGCACCGGCCAGCCATTGTACTACTCAGGGACGCGGCCTTCAAGAGAACCAGAACCCTCCGGCCTCTGTCCCCACAGCACCCCTCCGCCCCTCGGCTCCCTCTTCCAGCAGTCTCTCTTCATCGCTTATTCTATTCTCTCGTTAGCTTTCTCCTTACGCCCCATTCTTTAACTCCTTCAACACTGAGATCTGAACCGCAGAGAAAGGGAACTCTTACGTGCATACTGCAACTAGATTCCTGGGTGTAGATTCAAGCTGAGATCTTTGTAATAGTGTGGGGCCCTAGGCCCACATGGTGGAAGAACTGCGACACACACACCAGAGGTATCGTGGGTTAGTGAGCCTCGAGCACGTGCGCTTGGCTCCTTTTATTAACTGTGTCACGTGATGTCGTGACATCAGTGGTGGGTGGGTGTTTAGTGTAGGCTTACATTGTTAACCCTTAACAGTGTAAGCTATGACACTACATTCCTCCCAAACTTTAATAAAAATTAAGGAAAGGCACAAAGTCCGAGCCTGTGGGAGGAAGTACATAAATATACAGTAATTACAAATTTACAGTGAGTCTCTTCAGCTGCTTGCTTGATGACGGTGATGGAAATTGCTGCTGAGACTATTTATTCTTGGCTCGACGTCCTGGTTCTCGGTGGGCGTGTTCTTCTTTGTTTGCGCCGTGGACGTGTGGTGGTCAGTCCACGGAGATCTTGCTTTTGAGGATGACGTCAAACAGGATGACCAGAAGTTAGACTTGGATGGGGTTGTCTTCAGCTGGTCCGTCGGTTTCTTCACTGTAGGCAGCTTGGCTTCACTTTTCAAAGGGTGGAGTGTTCGAAGGACATTCTTCTCACTAGGACGCCCCTCTCGCGGGTGTTCTCCTGCCACGAGATATCACCGGAGGCCCTTTTACCAGGTTTCCACTAGGCCGGATATTATTCCACAGCGTTGCACCAACTCCACAGTCTGCGTGTGAATGGAGGAGTCGATGGGGTACTACCTCGCAAAGTCCGTAGCTCCACCTGAAGGGTAGTTGTTGACTCTTGCCTTTGTGCACAAGTTCCTCATCTTCCTGGGAGGTGCAGGTTAGACGGCGATGGACTCATCTCTCGTGTTGGGACCCTCTGCCACCGGTGTCCCTGAGGCCTTTGCCCCTTGGATCTCCACGGGCTGGTGTGGATTGGTCAGTTCTCCGTGTTCAGGACATCTGAGCTCCCTCAGCTTCCAGACTTCCGCTCAATCCCAAAGGTGGGTGTTGCCAATGGTCCGGCCTGTGCTCTCCTACCATCCACGGGTCGTCGGGGTCTTGTGAATAGGTGCCTGTTCTGTTCTTGGTGCTATCAGTGTTCTCCAGGACGTGCGGGTCACTGTACACAATGTTGCGGTGTGTCACCTCTTCTTCTTCTTGTAGGTGTATGGATTTGTTACACCTCTCTTCACCTTTTCCTGAAGTTGTTGATGATGGCGTCGTGCCACATGACTTCTTCTTCAGTTCTCTTCTTCATGGCATCGTGCCACTCTTCTCCTTTTCATGACACAGTGCGGTCACCTTTCTTCCTTTGTCTTGCTGACCAGGCTTCTTCAAGCAGCGTGCACTCCGCCTGTTTCCTTCTTGTCCTGTCTTTAGGACACTGTCTTCTCTCCACTCTTCGGTGACTGGACCGGTCATTACGATCTTCTCTCTTGTCTCCGATTACTTCTAGTTACTCTTGGTGTTGCGTCCGTCTCTCCGGGTCTTCTGATCTCTCAGTTCACGGACGTCTTCTGGCAGGACATATTCATCCTGACTTGGCAGAATTTCTTCTTTCATTTCTAGCGATCATTTTGGGTGATCGGCTTGTGTTTGGGCGCCCCTCTGGCTTGTCGGATCATCCTTTTTCTTGGGCGATCTTCTTTGCTACCAGATGGGGTGGACAGCTTGCTCTTCGTGAGTCTTCTTGCTATCCGCGACCGTTGGGATCGCTATTGGCTCTGCTGCAGTGCTTTTGCGTTGGCGCAGTTTCTCCTGCGCTCTTCGTGTGCTCTGCTTTTCCGGAGCGTTGGCTTCACCTCTCTTTGGACCTTCTCCGGTGGATGCACTTCTCGTGCTCGCTTCCGGTGAGGCTCTTTAGCTTCTTGGGGCGTTCACCTTGCTTGGTTGTTTCGCCTCCTTTTGGCTGCGGGGTAACTTTGCGTTACTCTTCCGGTGCACGTCAGTGTGCAGTGTAGTGGCAAGTTCTTGCTTCACTTGGTACCGTCGTGATACATCTTCAGTGTAGCTTTGTTCCTTGCGGTTCATTTGATTCTTTGGCGTTGTCGCTTTTCCACTTGCATGTCGCACTTTTCTTCTTCACACTTGGATACTTGCCTCGCACGTCTTCTGGTGCTTTGGGTGTGGCTTCCTTACTTTCAGGCGCTGTCCTGTACTGTCCGCGTCCGGAGTACACCTGTGCTCTTCCAGTTGGTTGCCTTTGGATCTTGCTGCTTGCGGTAGACGTCTTGACTCTTCCTCTCCGTCCAGCGTGAGGTTGTCTTCATCTGCGATTGCGGTGATCACCTGTGGCCACAGGCGTCACTTCTGCCGCGGTGTTGGGTCTCCGTCTTGATCCGCGTCGCTGCAGGCTTGCTCTTCCTGTAGGCTGTCCCTTGTGCTGTCTTGTGCTTGTTTGTTCATTGTGCTTCATTTGGTGCAGTACCACCCAATGTCCAGTAGATGGCAGTGTATTCCACTTTGCTGGCAGTCTTTCTCGTTTTGTTCCCTGAAGCTTATTGTTTGCTTCTTGGTGCAGGTTAAATTATTCCTTTTCCTGTCGGGAAACCTGCTGCTGAGGGAGTTGCCAGTGCTGGGCATTGTGTTTCAGGCTTGATGATGCCAGGTGAGTACTTTATTATTTATTTAACTTTCAGCCTCCCCCTGCCTCTTTTCTGCCTGCTGTCAGGGAGGGGGCTCTTGCAGGCTGTCTGACCTAGTTCCTTCTGTGCTCTCTCGCCCCCTCCCGCGCTGGCATCTTTACAGTTCACTCACTGCGCAGGGAGGGGCAGGAGCTGTCGCCGAGTCCTGCTTGAAGAGGCCTCGGGGTGCCGCTGTGATGCATGCAAGTTTCCTGTCCATCACCAGCACCCGGCAGCGCGGACATGCTTTGCCCTCACTTGTTTTGCCCTCCCTGTTTGCCGGCTTCACAGTACTCGCGCGGGCAAGGGGGGAAGCTATGGGCCATAGTCAGTCATGCGGGGTGAGCACCCGCTGGCTTCTTCCTTTCCACCGGCTCCTCCCTACACTCCTCATGGGAAGCTTCCGGGGTTCGGGCATCTCTCCCTGTAGCTGCGGGTTGCTCCGCTAACAGTGTGCTGTTTTCTGGGGGCACTTATGCTGATCGCGGGTGGGCTCCGCATATATACTTTCACTTTCCTCGCCCGCGGCAGCTCCTCTTCACACGCTGCGCTGGGCGGGGGACAGGGAATACTTCAGGCAGGCCGCGGGTGGGCTCCGCCGGCCCTGCTGTATTTAATGTACGTTGCCGGGCACCATGGCCACGCGGGTAGGCTCCGTTGGCGGCCTGCAGCGCCTCGCAGCACTTCACACGCTGCGGGCGTTGTTCTTCACCCCGCCGCCGCACTGCTCACACGCTGCGCGGCGGGGACGCTGCAAGCAGGCCACGGGTGGGCTCCGCTGGCGCTGCTTTTAATTAATGTGTCTTTTCGGCTGCTTCACGCCCGGCGGGGCGCCTGACCATGCGGGTGGGCTCCGCCAGTGTTGGATCACAGGGGGGATCGCTCCTGGCATATGCGACCCCCCAGGGGCATTCGCAATCCTCGGGCTCACCTTCGGCCGGCTGGCCTTCCTCCTCCTCGCGGGTGGGCTCCGCGCGGAGGTCGCCTCATTGTTGGGGCAGTCGCGGTCGACGCGGGTGGGCTCCGGTCGATCCGCGTTGTGGCAGTCTCAGTTGCGGCCGGTGCAGGTGGGCTCTGGCCGGTCCGCTTTTCGTCGACGCTGGGCCCGAGGCATAACACACGCCCCTCAGGCCTCTCAGTGGCCGGCGCCGCCTGACCAGGGGGTGCCCTTTACACGGGCAGCATTTTCCTCCCCTTTTGCAGTGGCTGCGTCGCGTGGAGTTCGAAACACTCCCTCGTCGCCATTGTAATAGTGTGGGGCCCTAGGCCCACATGGTGGAAGAACTGCGACACACACACCAGAGGTATCGTGGGTTAGTGAGCCTCGAGCACGTGCGCTCGGCTCCTTTTATTAACTGTGTCACGTGATGTTGTGACATCAGTGGCGGGTGGGTGTTTAGTGTAGGCTTACATTGTTAACCCTTAACAGTGTAAGCTATGACACTACAATCTTGAGAGCAGAGAGACTCAGTCTGGGCTCTGAAGAGTGGGCTCAGCTGGACTTTTGAGAGGAGACTCGGGCCGCTGGGCTCGTGAGTGCAGACTCGCACTGATCTTAGGAGTAGATGCACTCTCCGTCTCTTGCTTCCCTTCAGAGAGACGACTGGCGCCGGGCTGCTACTGCAACCACAGTACATACGCACACTGGGCTCTGGAGTGCCGGCTGCGATGGGCTTCTCAAATCATACTCACTCTGTGATCCTGAGTGGAGCTACTGCGGGTCCTGAGCTCAAGTGCAGGTTGTGCTCCAGAGTCCCTCCTCACACTGTGAGTGCGGACTCACAGTAGGATTAAGAGAACAAGTGGTCTGAGGCAGGGCCGGCGCTAGGCATCGGCAGCGTGGGCGGCTGCACAGGGCCTCGCACTCAGCCCAGCAGCATGGGGCACGCACCGGTGATGTGTCCTGGTGTTTCCCTGGCGATCTATTACAAAGAAAGGTGTCGCCTGCAATTAAGGTCCATTGGAGGGGCCCCCCTCCCTGGGCCTCTCATGGAAGGTGTCCTGAATAGGGGAGGGAGATGGAGACGCTCCCTCAATTGCAAGGAGACCATTCACAGACACTGTGGGGGGCCCATTGTCCAGCATTTTGGCGCCCCCACAGTTTTAACTTTTAGACCACAATCAATTCTCACAGCTATCGGACTGAAGGTGTGAGAAATGCTTGTGGAGTAAAAGTTAAAACTGTGGGGGCGCCAAAATGCTGGACAATGGGCCCCCCACAGTGTCTGTGAATGGTCTCCTTGCAAGGGGCCACTTATCTAAATTAGAGGGGGCCTTGCAGGTTCCCTTTTAGCCTCGCAAATCCTAGAACCGGCACTGGTCTGAGGGGCACAGGCTTTCACTAGCGTCTTGATTCCGGACTCGCACTGGTCTCATGAATGAAAGTTCACACTGGGCTCCTGAGTGTCACTTACCCGAGGCTCTTAAGTATAGAATCCCGCAGGCTCCAGAGTGCACTCACACTGGGCTCCCGAGTGCCACTTACCCGGAGCTCTTAAGTATAGAATCCCACAGACTCCAGAGTGCACTCACACTGGGATCCCGAGTGCCACTTACTCAGGGCTCTTAAGTATAGAATCCCGCAGGCTCCAGAGTGCACTAACACTGGGTTCCCGAGTGCCACTTACCTGGGGCTCATAAGTATAGAATCCCGCAGAATCCAGAGTGCACTCACACTGGGCTCCCGAGTGCCACTTACCCGGGGCTCTTAAGTATAGAATCCCGCAGGCTCCAGAGTGCAGACTCACACTGGGCTCCCGAGTGCCACTTACCCGAGGCTCTTAAGTATAGAATCCCGCAGGCTCCAGAGTGCAGACTCACACTGGGCTCCCGAGTGCCACTTACCCGAGGTTCTTAAGTATAGAATCCCGCAGACTCCAGAGTGCACTCACACTGGGCTCCCGAGTGCCACTTACCCGGGGCTCTTAAGTATAGAATCCCACTGACTCCAGAGTGCACTCACACTGGGCTCCCGAGTGCCACTTACCCGAGGCTCATAAGTATAGAATCCCGCAGAATCCAGAGTGCACTCACACTGGGCTCCCGAGTGCCACTTACCCAGGGCTCTTAAGTATAGAATCCCGCAGGCTCCAGAGTGCAGACTCACACTGGGCTCCCGAGTGCCACTTACCCGAGGCTCTTAAGTATAGAATCCCGCAGGCTCCAGAGTGCAGACTCACACTGGGCTCCCGAGTGCCACTTACCCGAGGCTCTTAAGTATAGAATCCCGCAGACTCCAGAGTGCACTCACACTGGGCTCCCGAGTGCCACTTACCCGGGGCTCTTAAGTATAGAATCCCGCAGACTCCAGAGTGTACTCACACTGGGCTCCGGAGTGCCACTTACCCGAGGCTCTTAAGTATAGAATCCCGCAGATTCCATAGTGCACTCACACTGGGCTCCCAAGTGCCACTTACCCGAGGCTCTTAAGTATAGAATCCCGCAGACTCCAGAGTGCACTCACACTGGGCTCCCGAGTGCCACTTACCCGGGGCTCTTAAGTATAGTATTCCATAGGATCCAGAGTGTAGACTCACATTGGGCTCCTGAGTGCCACTTACCCGGGGCTCTTAAGTATAGAATTCCTCAGGCTCCAGAGTGCAGACTCACAATGGGCTCCCGAGTGCCACTTACTCGGGGCTCATAAGTATAGAATCCTGCAGGCTCCAGAGTGCAGACTCCCACTGGGGTCCTAAGTGCCAGTTACCCAGGGCTCTTAAGTATAGAATCCAGCCAACTCCAGAATACACTCACACTCGGTTCCCAAGTGCCACTTACCCGGAGTCTTAAGTATGGAATCCCGCAGGCTCCAGAGTGCAGACTCACACTGGGCTCCTGAGTGCCACTTACCCGGGGCTCATAAGTATAGAATTCCCGCAGGCTCCAGAGTGCACTCGCACTGGGCTCCCGAGTGCCACTTACCCGGGGCTCATAAGTTTAGAATCCCGCAGGCTCCAGAGTGCAGACTCATAATGGGCTCCTGAGTGCCAGCTACCCAGGGTTCTTAAGTATAAAATCCCGCAGGCTCCAGAGTGCAGACTCACACTGGGCTCCTGAGTGCCACTTACCCGGGGCTCTTAAGTATAGAATCCCACAGACTCCAGAGTGCACTCACACTGGGCTCCCAAGTGCCACTTACCCGAGGCTCTTAAGTATAGAATCCCACAGACTCCAGAGTGCACTCACACTGGGCTCCCGAGTGCCACTTACCCGAGGCTCTTAAGTATAGAATCCCGCAGACTCCAGAGTGCACTCACACTGGGCTCCCGAGTGCCACTTACCCGGGGCTCTTAAGTGTAGAATCCCGCAGGCTCCAGAGTGCAGACTCATAATGGGCTCCTGAGTGCCAGCTACCCGGGGCTCTTAAGTATAGAATCCCGCCGACTCCAGAGTGCACTCACACTGGGCTCCCGAGTGCCACTTATCTGGGGCTCTGAGTATAGAATCCCGCAGACTCCATAGTGCACTCACACTGGGCTCCCGAGTGCCACTTACCCGAGGCTCTTAAGTATAGAAGCCCACAGACTCCAGAGTGCACTCACACTGGGCTCCCGAGTGCCACTTACCCGGGGCTCTTAAGTATAGAATTCCACAGGATCCAGAGTGTAGACTCACATTGGGCTCCTGAGTGCCACTTACCCGGGGCTCTTAAGTATAGAATTCCGCAGGCTCCAGAGTGCAGACTCACAATGGGCTCCCGAGTGCCACTTACTCGGGGCTCATAAGTATAGAATCCTGCAGGCTCCAGAGTGCAGACTCCCACTGGGGTCCTAAGTGCCAGTTACCCAGGGCTCTTAAGTATAGAATCTAGCCAACTCCAGAATACACTCACACTCGGTTCCCAAGTGCCACTTACCCGGAGTCTTAAGTATAGAATCCCGCAGGCTCCAGAGTGCAGACTCACACTGAGCTCCTGAGTGCCACTTACCCGGGGCTCATAAGTATAGAATTCCCGCAGGCTCCAGAGTGCACTCGCACTGGGCTCCCGAGTGCCACTTACCGGGGGCTCATAAGTTTAGAATCCCGCAGGCTCCAGAGTGCAGACTCATAATGGGCTCCTGAGTGCCAGCTACCCAGGGTTCTTAAGTATAGAATTCCCGCAGGCTCCAGAGTGCACTCTCACTGGGCTCCCGAGTGCCACTTACCCGAGGCTCTTAAGTATAGAATCCCGCAGACTCCAGAGTGCACTCACACTGGGCTCCGGAGTGCCACTTACCTGAGGCTCTTAAGTATAGAATCCCGCAGACTCCATAGTGCACTCACACTGGGCCCCGAGTGCCACTTACCCGAGGCTCTTAAGTATAGAATCCCGCAGACTCCAGAGTGCACTCACACTGGGCTCCCGAGTGCCACTTACCCGGGGCTCTTAAGTATAGAATTCCACAGGATCCAGAGTGTAGACTCACATTGGGCTCCTGAGTGCCACTTACCCGGGGCTCTTAAGTATAGAATTCCGCAGGCTCCAGAGTGCAGACTCACAATGGGCTCCCGAGTGCCACTTACTCGGGGCTCATAAGTATAGAATCCTGCAGGCTCCAGAGTGCAGACTCCCACTGGGGTCCTAAGTGCCAGTTACCCAGGGCTCTTAAGTATAGAATCCAGCCAACTCCAGAATACACTCACACTCGGTTCCCAAGTGCCACTTACCCGGAGTCTTAAGTATGGAATCCCGCAGGCTCCAGAGTGCAGACTCACACTGGGCTCCTGAGTGCCACTTACCTGGGGCTCATAAGTATAGAATTCCCGCAGGCTCCAGAGTGCACTCACACTGGGCTCCCGAGTGCCACTTACCCGGGGCTCATAAGTTTAGAATCCCGCAGGCTCCAGAGTGCAGACTCATAATGGGCTCCTGAGTGTAGCCACTCTGAGCTTATGGAGCATACTCAGCAGCTAAGTGCTGACTTAGCTCTATCCCGAGCATAGACCCACACTCTCCTCCTGACTGCAAGCTCGCACTGAGCTCATGAATGCAAACTGAGCAACTCAGAAAAGTGCTTTGGATCTCACAAGGGAAATGGAAAGCACTACACAAATATCACTGCAGTACAATGCACTCAGCTGAGTATAGGTTGACTGGGCCCCCCCTCAGTAAGGATTACTGTTAGGCTTTAAAGTGCAGGACACCCTGAGCAACCTGCACACATGCACTAAACTTTGGGGTTCATTATTAAGCTTCTAAAAGTATATTCACTGTGTATTTGGATGATGGGATAAAAAGAGTTGCCGACTTGGCTATTTGAAAAATCCTATTATTTTGGATCAGACTTTGGTCTACACCTGAACTTGAAGTTTTTCAAAGATTCACTGGTAGAGCTATTGAACTTTCAAGGTGCTAGGGACATCCCATCAGGGGCGGCCTTAGGCATGTGCAAGCTGTGCACCTGCACAGGGCCACCAAACCCCAGGGCCCACCACGCCAATATATATCCTTAATATAATAATTCTCGGAGGATGGATACATATTTGCGTGGTGGCCCCTCGCAGGGATTTGGCGGCCTCCGGCTCTGTTCCCCTTCCAAACACCCTGACCCCAGCCCTCTTCACAGGCCTCCACGCTCCGCCCCGCCCAGACCCCCTCTTCCGGGGCCCCCTACCTACACTCCCTGCCCAGGGCCGCCATGAGCCTAGAGCCGCCCCTGATCCCATGGTTAAAGTCCGTATGAAGTTGGTTCTCTAAACCTGGAATGCAGAACTTGTGGGACGACCCCGAAAAATATCTCAAAATCTGATAACAAATTGCTTAAAATTTGATACTGGGCTTACATTAATGACCGTTATGTTCTGAGTAGCCAAAATGGGTCTGTAATTAGTGCATTCCTAGTCCACAAGCATGTTACCAGGTTTGAAGAATTTTTAGATCTAATATTCCCATCCTCATCCAGGAACTTGTATATTCCGTTCCGATATGGGATTCCTACCCTTGAGGTCATTTACTAACAAATGACGCACTAACCAAGATCTCAGAATTTGCCCTATATGTAGATCGGGTACCGAAGATGAGAAACATGTATTGTTCTTCTGCAGAGAGTGTCCTCTCAAACGTCACAAATGGCTAGCTCCATTCTGCCGCAACTTGGCTACCCGTAGCCACCTCAAAGCCTTCAGGATTTTAAAAAGCGAAACGTTGCCAATAACAGTATTTGCTTTAAGTACATTTTTGCAAGTAGTGTGGTTTAAAAGGCAAAAAGTTGTAAGCGCCATAGACTGCTGTGTTCCGTAGAGTGATTTTCCCTTCAATGTATTGCTGCTTACCTGCTTATTTGCACTATGCATGGTCACTTTATGCATTTGTTGCACAATCCCAAGGCAAATTTGAGAACAACATTTGTAACTGTATTGCCTCTTGTTGCAAATTTTTTTAACAACACATTTTTTAAATTAGCTTGCACCTTAGCACATGCTTTATTTTGCACATTCCCCTTATGAGTTTTAAAAAAAAAATCTTTTTATTAAGAAATACAAGAAAACAGTCGGCAGATGCCTTACATTACGGAGTAAGCAACAGTTATACAGACCAACAGTGGGTAATGGACGGGAGTCTCACAAAGCGAAAGCAAAAAAAATTTCTACATGGCAAGCGATTGTGAGAACACAGGATATATCATTTCAACCAGTTCGGCACTTTTCGGTAGGCCATCACCCTTAGGAGCAGAATTTTAAAGGAGAAAAAGAATCATAAAGTTCGAGTGGCAGGCAGGCTTGAAAGAAGTGAACCATATAAAACAACGATCGCTCCCCGTTTGCAGCACTTAAAGGCAATACATTATAAGGATCTCTTGTACATCACCACCCCTAGGACCTGTCCACCCACCAGTCGATATAACCCCTCAGGCAGGCATCTAATAACAGAAGAGGAACAGGATATTATACGTAAAAAAACAAAACAAAAAAAAGACATTACAACAAACCCCTACCCCCCACCCTGCACCCCTGCATAAGGCTTCCGTCCAACCCCAACTAGCAGTGTGCCTGTCGCCCCAACTAACTGTGTACTAAACGTAGAAAAGTGGGGGAGGAAATTGACATACGGCTCCCAGTCCCCCCTCCACCCCGTCAGAAGCAACGACCCCTGAGCGCGTAACCAAAAAACAATCAGGATATTCAATCAAAGCTAACAGGGGAGGTTATAAACATCGACCAACCCTCCGCAAGAATAGTGGTAGCAAACCCATATCTATTAAAGCAACGTTACAAGCCCCTTTCAGTCAATCTCAACCTTGGCCCTTGCGGTCTGCAATACGAACTCCCACAGGTGGAACCACTCTCTCCACAGAATAAAAGAGATGGAATATAAGGGCAAAAATGTTCAGTCCGTATAAGATCAATAGTAGTAGTCCATCACGGATCCCAGTCTCACATACGCACCCCCTCTCCGACAGTAAGTCCCAATATCGTTTCCTCCGAAGACACGATGAAACTGCCGGGGGGGAAGAAGTTGTTATTGCGGTTCGAGAGTAGTTGAAGAGAAGCTCCGGGAACGGATGGTCGAGTGGCTCCATCTTCATCGGGAGAACTAGTAGATGTGGCAATACAGTAACGATACCAAGGTTGCGTTCAGTTATTCGATTACTAACCAAGGGATCCAACTCTGCATCCAGCACACGGCCATCATCCACCGGTAAGGCATTTACCGTCGGAAGCTCCGCACATTTGGGCTCTTGCAATGAAGCATAGTCCGGTCTCAGGTGCTGAATCCCAGCTACACAAGCGGACATCCTGTGGATCAGAACCTCCACATGTGAATGCATAGCCCCGATGGCCATCAGGACGGTCCGCAGCGATGGTTCGCTCTCCATCGACCCATCTCCGCTCTGTTTAGTACTGGCAGGATCTTGGTCCCCAAAGTTCAGGTTCTCCGGTGGAACAGGCCAGAACGGAGTGGACGGTCACGGTGGGCGGTTGATCTTGTACCGCTCAGCAGTCTATTTTCCGCTACCGCGATCGGGGACCTCGGCCCTTCAAACCCGGGGAGGGGGCGTACCCGGTCTCCGGACGGGGGACTCCGGCACGCGGCCACAGGAGCGTCGCGGTACCTCTTCTTCGGTGTTACGCAGACCGAGCGACCGCCATCAGAATCAGGCAAAATAACCTCTGCAGCGAAAGACCGGACCCAAACTGGGTCCCATGGCCGATGTTGTTCAATTGTAACCCGGCCTGGCCAGTACTCGAGGCCCCGGCTCCCAGCCGGGTTAGGCCGAGAATTGCAACACGGTGTAACTTTGTCGATAAAGTCCGCAAAATGATCGGGATTGCAGCACCAGGGTCAGCAACTATTCATCCATCTGGAGGTCGGCCGTAAGATCAGGATACATAACAGGATAATCCGACGGGAGACGGAGGTCGGCGGAGCCGGGAGCCTAAGCGGCCATCTTGTTTGCGATCGTAGCTCCTCCCCCCTTATGAGTTTTATTACATTCTATTGACTGGAGGAATGTTATCAAACCATAAGAAGTCTTTTAAATTAATATTGTTAACGTAATTTTAAAGGGTACTGTGATGATGATGTACTTCAATGTTTACAGGTCCCATTTTGACAATGAGCTTTATGTTATATTCCCCTTGTATATTGATTGTTAGTGCTTTGTTTTTAGCGAGAGGCAGTCTGATGGAAGTATAGGCCAACAACGACTGCTGTAAATGTAACAGGTAGGAGGTAGCAGTTAATCTTTTGTATGGAAGCATCCAGAGGGTTGATGGTATTGTTATTACAATAGATAACAAATCGCTTCCATTTGGCTGCATAGCAGGCTCTTGTGGTGGGCTTTCTCGCGTCCTTAGTGATGTTCAGACAGTTGTAGGTTCAGATAACCAAACTCTTTGACTTCAGGAGCCAGATTGAGAGGTTCAATTGTTTGGGATCTGGGTGTTTGATTTCTCCATGGCTCTGTGTGAGGAGACTGGGAGTTAAATGTAATTTTTGATATGGTACCAGCGAGAGTTCCAACAGGGTTGTGAACCAGTGTTGACATGCCCATGTTGGAGCTACCTGTATTAGTGTGAGGGATGTTTCCCTGAGTTTCCGAACCACTGATGGAATGAGTGGGAGAGGCACAAAAGCGTAAGCAAATATCCTTGACCAGTTCATCCATAGAGCATTGCCTTTGGACAACAGGTGTGGATACCTGGAGGCGACGCTTTGGCATGTGAGGGACTCCCCAAGCTTGGAAGTATGGGTGGAGAACTTGGGGATGAAGTTCCCATTTGTGTATTTGATACCTCTGCCTGCTGAGGAGGTCCGCAATCTGATTGTTGACTCCTGGGAGGTGTTCCGCTAGGAGATAGATATTGTGGTGAATAGCCCAACTCTAGATGTCTTGGGCTAAGTGGGACAGTTGGAGAGAGTATGTCCCCCCCTGTTTCTGTATGTAATACATAGCTGTCATGTTGTCGGTTCGGACCAAGACAGCTTTGCCAGACAGGTGATCTTGAAAGGCTTTGAGAGCTAGAGAGATCACCTTGTGCTCCATGTGATTGATGTGGAGCAACTTTGTTGCAAGTTCCACAACCTTGTACTGTGTGTTGTCGAAAATGAACTCCCCAGCCAGTAAGGGATGCGTCCGCTGTTAGTACTGTCTGTGGAACCGGGTCTCTGAACGGCCATCCTTTTGACAGATTTTGAATGTTCCACCACTGCAGAGAGCGATGAGTATGCCCGATTACCAACACTAGATCGGTTAATAGACCGTGGAACTGGTTCCACTGACTGTGTAAGCATTCCTGAAGCTGACGCATGTGCAGTCTGGCGTGAGGAACGGTTATGATGCAAGATGCCATAATTCCCAACAGTTGCATAAACACTCGCGCTGGAAGTGACTGACTGGCTTGAAATTTGAGAATTAGCGTTTGAATGTTTCGGATTCTGGCTGCGTTGGGAAATGCTAGAGCCCTTTGAGTATTCAGAGTGGCTCCTAGGTAGTCCTGGATTTTGTTTGGCTGAAGATGTGATTTTAACACATTGACTGTAAACCCTAGGTGGTGAAGTAACTGAATGGTTACGGAAGTATGGTTGCGGCATTGTTGGTCCGTGCCGGCTTTGATGAGCCAGGCATCCAGATAGGGGAAGACGGTATGCTTTGTCTTCATAGATGCGCAACTACTACCACCAGATATTTTGTGAAGACTCTGGGGGCAGTGGTGACTCTGAATGGGAGCACTTTGAACTGGTAGTGTTGACCTGCTACCACGCACCTGAGAAATTTGTGGTGAGTCGGATGGATTGGATTATGAACGTAGGCGTCTTTTAAGTCTAGAGTAGAAAGCAAGTCGCCCTTTTGCAAAAGAGGTAGAACTTGTTAAAGTATTACCATGTGGAAATGGTCTGACTGTATGTAAAAATGTAGTTCTCTGAGATCAAATATTGGTCAGAGAGTGTTGTCATTCTTGGGAATTAGGAAGTAAAAGGAGTAGACGCCCGAACCTTGATGTGTGGTGGTACCGGCTCCATAGCTTGTTTGAGTAGCAGGGATTGTATTTCTTGTTTGGGAAGGTATAGGTGATCGGGTGAAAGTTTGTGCGACTTTGGCGGAATGTTTGGAGGAGTGTTGAACTACAAGCAGTAACCAGAATGGATAATTTGAACAACCCACTTGCCTGTTGTTATTGACTGCCACTTTGGTAGAAATTGTGACAGTGTAATGAAGTGATGGAGTCAGAAGATATATAAAAATGAATATTTATTTAAGTGCTATAAAACGACCCACTGGTGCTGATGCAAACGCGTCCAGCTGTAGCAATCTCCAACCGCTTCTCCCCAATTCAAACCAAGCGCTTCTACAACAAATTCTAACATTACATCTAAGTTCTTCTAAATGACATAAATGAACTCTAAGTTCTCTAATAGAAATAAAAGAAATCCAAAGGACACAATTACCGCATGTATCCTTTTATTAAAAAATAAAAAATAAAAGGATCAATCTAAAATGTAATCATCAAACTTCTTTGGAATCTTTGTGCTTCTCTGTTGTAACACAAAATTATCTTCATCATAAGCACCCTATGAAGCTTCTACTTCCACTGTTGAATCAACCTGATGAGCATTGACCGCACAGGAACTTTCAGGAATGAGACTTTGAACATGAGTAGAATCAACCTGATGAGCATTGACCCCACTGGAACTTTCAACAGCGGAACCTTGCGCAGGAGTGCACCTTGCACCATTCTCACCAAACCACCCACCAGCATCCATTGCTTTTTCCTGTTCACGCAAACATTCCTGCCAAGGTTTGAGAACAACTATAGAACTCTTGTTCCACCAACCCTTGTCCTTTCGCAGAACAGCAGAATCCAACACTCTCATCACTTTGAAAGGAACAGTTAACTTAGATGAGCCTTTACAAGTTAAAAGTGGTTTGATAATACGCACCCAATGACATATTTCAACAACTTTGCTCTTGGCTTTGCGAGTAGTGTCATGATACGTTTTTCCATAGATACGAGAAGAAGTTATATTACTTCTGGGTTTATCAATAAACATCTCTAGTGTGTCATTCATCACATTCTTACCAAAAGGAGGCATAAGTAACATTTTAACTTGCCTACCTCTCATTAAAAACTAAGGAGTCACTCCAGTACAGGCATTTGGAGTAATATGATAACTCCAAACTTTCTTTTTTAAAAATTCAAAAACATTAAGATTACTCTCCAAGGCAGTCTGAATCCCTTCCTTTATAAATCTGTTCGCCCTTTCCACTTGACCATTGGCCCTAGGACAATACAAGGGTGCCCTCTCAGAACGCACCCCAAAACCATTATAAAAACAACAACATCGTGTTAGAAACAAACCAGAGGTTTGTGATCAGTCACCAAAACAAAAGGACGCCCCCACAAAAAGTTTTTTAATTTCTCCACCGCCCACACACTGGCTAACGCCTCCTTCTCAATAGTACTGTAGAGTTTCTCTGCACCACAAATACCTCTAGAAATAAATGAGATAACCCTCTCCTTGCCGTTCACCATTTGAGTAAACACAGCCCCTAGGCCGACAGCACTGGCATCAACAGTAACATAAGATTTTCTTTCAGGATCAAAAGTATTGAGTCCAGGAGCTTTATCAATACGTTTTTTTTAACTTGATTGAAAAGCCTCATCATGTACCACAGTCCAAGTAAAAGGAGCCCCCTTCTTTAAAAGTTTTCTTAAAGGCTCCACAACAAGAGCATACCTCTTCGCAAACCTGGCATAATACTCTCCTAAACCTAAAAGTGAACGTAAAGTGTCTTTGTCTTGAGGTTTAGTAGCCTTTTCCTTTTTTTTTTTTTTTTAATTTTTTTTATTCATCATCATCACACATAAGATATTTCATTATTCAATTTTTTCCGCCAATTAATAGATCACAATCTTGTATAAGTAGAAAAAATACATATGAGAAAATTATACAACATATCTCTACATGATAAAACAACATACTTTGATAACTAAGCAAATTATCCATTTGCAATTAAGCTACAGAAAAGAAGAGAGAGAGAAGAGAGTAAGAGGGAGAGATAAAAGAGAAGGAGAGCAAGGGAGGAATATAGTCTTCTAACCATTTTCTAGCCTTTGTTTCCAATCAGTTATAGGGGCCCATATCCTTTTCCCCAATTGCTTTACCTTCCGGCCCTTTTTATCATACATCGCTTTTTCTAATACATATATCACTAGCAACCGTGATAGCCATTGTTGGAATGTTGGCGGATTTCGATCTTTCCACATTGTTGCGACACATAACCGGCTTAGAGTCATTGCTAAATATACAAATTCATATTGAGGTATTTCTACGTCATCCCTGGTTACCCCTAGAACCATAACTTCATTTGTTATACTGATTTTAATCCCTAATTCTCTATCAAGAAATTTCTCTATTGAGTTTTTAAAAGAGTCCAGGGCTGGACATGCCGCAAACATATGTATAGTGTCTGCCTGCGTTGCTTGGCATCTAGGGCAGACAACCCCCGTTGTTCCGCCCCATTGAGCAATTCTGTGTGGCGTATAATAAAGCTCAAACAGGGTCTTGTATTGCTGAGCTTGTAGATTGGTTACTCTTAACACTGAATTTAATAGCTGGAACGATTTTTAGTAGCCTTTTCCAAAGCATTAATGAGATCATGTTTGGGAAATATACCTTCACAAGTGATTCTATGACCTAAATAGTCAATTTCATTAACTACAAACTTGCACTTATCTTTGCTCACCGTTATCCCTTTACTTTCCAAAATGCTTAACACCTTATCCAAAATAACGTTGTGATGATCACAAGTTTCAGCAAAAATTAAAATATCATCTTGAAAGGCCTGCACTCCTCTCAATCCTTGAAACAAATTCTCAATTAATTTTTTTTAAAACACTGGCCATTGAGGCCAGTCCAAATGGCATTCTTAAAAATCTATAAAGACCAAACGGAGTGATAAATGCAGTAAGATCTTAAGAAGTGTCATCAAGGTCCACCTGGTGATAAGGGGATTTATGGTCAATCACAGAAAAATATTTTGCACCATTAACTGCTGCCAATAACTCTTGAATTTTGGGCAACGTGTTCTTATTCAATGACCTAAGATCCACACACAACCGCAAATCTAGATTTTTCTTAAGAGCGATCACTATGGCAGAAACCCATTCAGAACTATCAGTGGGTTCAATGATGCCTTCAGAACATAAACCATCTAAATGAGATTTAAATTTCTGGCGAACACCTAAGGCATGGGTACTCACAACCTTTCTCTCGGGGGCCAAATTTACAGTTTGGTTTGTGTCCGAGGGCCGCACTGGTGGGGGCGGGGTCAGTGGGGGAGGGGGCGGGACTAGAGCAACAAAAAAACTGACCATGAGGTTGATCACAGGTCCCTGCAGCAGACGCCTTCGTCCACTGAGCCACCAGACCCGGCATTCACACATCTCTCTCTTCTCTCTCTATCTCTCTCTGTCTCCCTCCCTCTCTCTAGCTCTCTCTCTCCCTCCCTCTCTCCCTGTCTCCATCTGTCTCACTCACTCTGACAGTCTCACTCCCTCTTACACTCTCTCACTCCCTATCACTCCCTCTCGCCCCCTGTCTCACTCACTCTGACTGTCTCACTCCCTCTCTCCCACCCTCCCTCTCTCTTCCTCTCCCTCCCTTAACCTCCCTTTCCCTCCCTCTCACTCCCTATCCGTCTCCCTCCCTTTCCCTCCCTCTCACTCCCTCTCCGTCTCCCTCCCTTTCACTCACTCTCTGTCTCCCTCCCTTTCCCTCCCTCTCACTCACTATCCGTCTCCCTCCCTTTCACTCACTCTCACTCCCTCTCCAACTCACTCCCTTTCCCTCCCTCACTCCCTTTCCCTGTCACTCCCTCTCCGTCTCCCTCCCTTTCACTCCCTCTCCCTCTCGTCTCCCTCTCTTTCCCTCCTTCTCACTCCCGCTCCCTCTCACTCCCTTTCCCTCCCTCTCACTCCCTTTCCCTCCCTCTCACTCCCTTTCCCTCCCTCTCACTCCCTCTCCGTCTCCCTCCGTTTCCCTTCCTCTCACTCCCAATCCCTCTCTTTCCCTCCCTCTCTCCCTCCCTTTCCCTCCCACTCACTCCCTCTGTCTCCCTTTCCCTCCCTTTCACTCCCTCTGTCTCCCTCTCTTTCCCTCCCTCTCACTCCCTCTCCCTCCCTCTCATTCCTTCTCCGTCTCCCTCTGTTTCCTTCCCTCTCACTCCCTCTCCGTCTCCCTCCCTCTCACTCTCTCTCCGTCTCCCTCTCACTCTCCCTCCCTCTCTGTCCCCCTCTCTTTCCCTCCCTCTTACTCCCTCTGTCACCCTCTGTCATTTCACCCTGCCTGTGTGTGCCCGGGCTGAGACAGCGTCTGGGCACACACACACACACAGCCGCCCGAGCACTTCACAGGTCTTTAAATGACCATTTGCATGTTAATGAGGCGGTGTTGTATTTCACGTCTTCTTAGGCCTGCAGCTTTACTCTGGCTATCGCTAGGATCACCCGGCCCCCACAGAGCGACAGAGTCTTCCACGCTGCTGCAGACACTCTTTAAAAAAAAAAAAAGTAAAACGGGTACGATGTCTCAAGGTCCGTGGGATGCCAGGGAAGGCTTGCCAGGCCGCTGGAGGCCCGCGGGCCGTACTAGGAGTACCCATGACCTAAGGATACCATACGCACTTTGTGCTGAATAGGCACAGCATCTTTTTTTAGTTTGATTTTGTGTGCAAAACCTTTAACTTGTCCTACTTTATTCTGAAAAACAGTGATGTTTAGTTAAAATAACATTTACAGAAGAAATACTATCAGTCACACTTTTGATTTCAATGTCTCTTAGTTGAATAGGACAATCCGTGCCTGGACATAACATGACACCCAACTTCCCCAAATCAAACTATCCAACTATGTTTTTGCCATCAATAGCTACATAAATCTTGGTATAGATATTGCGTCCTTTAAACTCTGAAGTGTCTTCAAAAATTCCTAGCATATGAATATTAAATACCCAAAGGTGCTTTGAAAGGAATACTAAGATTATTGACAGTATAGTCAAATGAAGAATCATAAACAGTAAGAAGCAAATTCTGTAATTCATGCTCAACATTAGATATGTTATTCACAGTAGTATTCAACACTCTTTTTTGTACTCTGAACACAGTTTGAAAGTGGCCATACTTGCCACACTTGACACATTTCTTTTTTAATGCAGGACAATCAGGAGAATTAGCCAAATGAAATTTAGAGCCACACATATAGCAACTAGGTTTAGCACCTTTGGCTGGCACTGTCCTGACTGAACTCTTGACAGAAAATTGTATAGTGCAAACAGGAGAAACATCAATTCTACCCTCATCATTAGTGATGGCTTTAGCAGACTGAATTGATCTTTCAATACCTTTTGCTAAGTCCATCACTTCAGCAAATGTAGGATTACGACAAGCAAGAAGTGTCTCTTGCACCTTTTTAGATTCACAACTAAAAACAAACTGATCTCTAATCGAAAAATCAAGGATAGCCTCAACCTCACAAGTGGGAGCTAAAACTCTAAGAGCTGCAACATATTCTTCAATAGTCTCATTCGCAAGTTGTTTTCTTTTATGAAAAGTATGTCTCTCTATCATGACATTAGGTTAGTCTTCAAATTATTTCTCCAATCTTGCCACGGCTTCCTTGAAAACGTTCCACCCATCCCCTTCACCACTAGGTGGTGCTATGGGTACAAGATTCTCAAAAAATTCTATAGATGATGTACCGAGGAAACTAAATAGAATAGCCTTCTTCCTGTCAGGTGCAAATTTAGTACCATCTATATCTACGATATAATTTTCAAAAGTAGTAAACCATTTCTTCCAGCGTAACTTGGGTTTACCTGGAATCTGCAAAAATATAGCAGGTTTGATTGCAAATCTGAGAAGCAGCCATGTTAAAATGACGTAAAAGGAGTTAATAAAAACGTAAACACAGTAAGAAAAATTCCTTTAAAGAAATACGTGATAACCATAACTGTAAGTGTGTATATAAATAATAAAGTAAAACTATTAAACATACATGTAGTAAATACAGTTGTCAAAATTGTGCATATCACTGTAGAAGAAGACACAACTGTAAATATGCACTTTGTAAATGTACTTGTTAAAAGTGTGCATATCACTGTAGAAAAAAATTAATGAAAATATGGTAGTCTATGAAGTGTGCGCATCACTGTGAAAATGTGCCAGTAAGCCAATAAGGAAGTAACATGAATAAAATACCGAAATGATAACAAGGCTTCCAGAGGAATAGTGTGCGAATCACTGGATTCGCCTTAATCACAAAAAATTTTTACCAAATAAATGAAGAGATGCACACAGAACCGCCAAAGGACTTGCTGTAGGTTCCCGTGTGAAATTGACAAACTACGATGAAAACTCAAGATGACCGCCAGTCTATGTGCTTTGCGTGCTAAAACAATCAAAGGGACTGAAACGCCGTGTAGGTAACTTAGCAACGTAGAAGAATATGGCCACCATTTAGCGTTGTTTACGTGCTATCAACGTGCTTGTTGAACCACAACGTAGGGTTGCTAATGACGATCCAACGTCATTCCTCTTAGAACATCAAAGGAAATTCGGACCACGAACGCTGCAGTCACCGTTCTCGTGCACGAAGTTCAGCGCACGCAGGCATCCACGAGCACACAACGGCCGAACGGTAAATATATAAATCTCATGTACCTCAATGACTTTGCGTTGTATCCAAAACGTAAACAAAGTCAGTAAATCCGAAGTAGGCGCAATCCAGCAAAAATTATTTCTTGAGGATGAGACAGACGAAAACTTGTCTTACATTTAGGGGTATAGGCATAGGAACATTTTACACATGATGCATCCTAACATTCAGAGGTGTAGGGAAGGAAAACACATGATGCATAAACATACATTCAGCGGTGTAAGAACAAGGCACATGACGCATAATCAACACATTCAGAGGTGCAGGGAAGGAACAATTGCGCAGAAACCACATTGGCAAGTAAATCACAAGTTGCGCAAGGTGCACATAGGCACAACACCAGAACTGTCCCAAATGTCAGGGGCCTAAACGGAGCAGCTGCCCACTAAGTGCTGGGCAGCTGTGGCAGGGACCCTGTAAACAAATATGCCCCTGTGACTGTGGAGCCATTCAGGCTCAAGACAAATGCCTCAATGCCCCCAGGAGCCTCGGGGCTCTGCAACAAATGTGGGCCCTCACAAGCCTCGTGGGCTCTTGAACAACAATGGGCCCGGTCGTTGGGAGTCCCCCCTCTGGGGACTCGAAATCAATGAAATGGCCCCGGAGCCCTCGTGGGCTTTAAACAAGAATGCCGGCTTCGTTGGAGTCCCGCTCGGGGGACTCAACAATTAAATGCCCCCTGAGCCTCTCAGGCTCGTAAACAACTATGCGCCACACATTGGAGTCCCTCCACGGGGGACAAGAAACACCAATATGCCCCCCGAGCCTCGCAGGCTCCAACTAAGAATGTCCTGGTCGTTGGAGCCCCCCTTCTGGGGGCTCGAGATCAAGTGAGGCCCCACGGGCCTCCCAACACTCCGGGCCTTGCACGAGAGGAGAGGGGCGGGCACCGGCAATGTGCCCCGACGCCCCCCTCCCTTCACTGTCACTCACCGGGTCTCGCGGCGGCTGAACTTCCAGCGCTGCTTCTGAGGGTGGCTCTTCTTTACTGGCTGCGGGGCTCTCCCTTCAGCCTCCTTGCTGCACTCCGGGGCTCTCCCTCAGTCCCGGGAGCCCCATAAAGGCAGGCGCCGCTCTCCCTCTTCACCGGACAGCTTCAGGCGGCAGCGTGCGCGGGACTTCCTCCCGCAGACCGGAAGTCCCGCCAGGCGACAGGCTGCCTGACTTCCTTTTTCGGCCATTCTCCGGCCCCTGAGCCGCAGCGTTGAGTTTCTTTTCCTATCCGGCACGAACGAGGGGTAAGCACCCTCAAAACTCAAGTGAGCACGGTCCCTGGCCAGGTGGGCACCCGCCAGGGATCCCCATAATGCGAAAACCACGGCAAATAAGCGGGGTGGCACCCGCGCCAAAAATCGGCAAAAATGTGGCGGGGGCAGCCGCCAAAGGGAAAATAAAGCGCTCTGAGTGCTAGGGAAAATTCAGCGCTCCCAGGCGTTGTAGGGCAAAATAAAGCGCTTCCAGGCGCTAGAGGAACAACAAGTCCAGAACAAAGTCCTCCTAGGACTGCAGCGTATTGGGGGGGGGGGGGCAAGGCTGGGCCCAGTGCCAGGTCACTGGGCCTCCAGGCAGGGAGGCAGTTCAAGTGGCAGTCCTCCTGGCACCCAGCAGCAGCCCCCCCTCAGATAGGATCCTGGAAAAGAACAGATTGTGAGGGGACACAGCCCCTTTTTATCTTACTAAATCCTTTGTCTGGCTTCAGGGTGAGGGGGCAAAACCAGTCGCAGCTGGTTTGTGAGCACTCTTGATGTGCTCAGCCCCTCACTCTATTCACTGGCAGGGCTAGGGTCGTTAGACGCACCACAGGGGGCGGAGCCAGCATTGTGTGGGGAATGCCCAGCCCTATTCAGGACCCAGGTGCACCACTACCTCACATCACACATGCTAATCTCAACACTCACCACCGGGCAGACCCAACATGACTCATGGAGCCTGGCACCCCAGCCAGCTCTAGCCAATCACACGCCAGCACATTCACTGCACAGACAGGCACACTTCTAGAAGTGGCACTTCCATACTAGACACTTACACGCCGCATGCATCATTGCGCAGCATTCAATCACACGAGTCCGCACATACCAGACTCGAGCCTGCACACCCCACGCATCAGGAACTACCAGGGACACATACATTCCCCATGCATTCCTATGGGAGGGCAGGCCTATCTCACCACATGCACTCAGAGTGCGCAAGCACTTTCCACTGGGATACAGTGAAAGTGCGCAGAAACCAAATATCACCATCACCAGGTCACATTCAAAAGCAAAAAGTTTAGGGGTGAACCTGCCAGAAGGGCCAAGTCCAACAGTGCCCGACTTGGCATGGGGCTTTTCGGAGCCGGAAGGCTTTTTGGTTGGCTTCAGTGCCGAGCCTGGAGGTGTGGCATCAGAAGCGTGGTCTCGGTGCCGACCGGGGCCCGAGGGCACGGGTTGGTCCAGAGCCTTCTTTTCAGTGGGATTCGAAGTTGGGGCGAGGCAGGGACTGTACTTACAGTACGTTGCCCATGCGGGATGTCTTCATCCTGGTCGGAGTCATCATTGGAAAGGGAGCTTTGTTCCTGTCCCCCTTGGCTCCGATAGCGTCGTCACCTTCTTCTTCCTCTGATTCAGGTCCAAAGAGGTCCAGATTGGAGCCTGTGTGTTGGCTCTGCATGTCCCGTCGTCTGGCCTGATGGTCACGAAGAGTCTTCTTAGAGTGGAAAGCTCAGAGTCGCAGTCCTGCTCACTGTGTTCCGGTGACAAACACAGGTTGCACACTCTGTGTGAGTCGATGCACGGGTATTTCGAGTGACATCGAGGACAAAATCAAAATCTAAAAGGAGTTTGTTCAATCGACTGCGAGTCAAACCGGGGGCTAGGCCCGACAGCCTACCACAAAGTCTCCGATCGAAATAGATTATTTTTTGATAAACACGATCCGAGAAGAATAGAGAACACAATTGAAAACAATACTGTTGAGGTTGCACCGAGAGAAACTGAAGGATCAGCGTCGAACTGGAGCGCAGCGAGTCACATCCGAAGCCGATGGCGGAAAAAAACAATCTGAAGATGGAGTTGATGACCATGCGCACTATCGCCGAATGGAGGAGTCACCTACCTCGAGACTAGGAAGACTTCTTTGAAGAAAAACAAAGTGCAAACATCCAGACCCAACACTAGATGGCGATCTATGCATAAGCATGTGATCTACAACTCGTATATCTCGAACATAATGTGTTTTTTCATACCTCTTTTTATTTGCTTATCTGTGTATGCTGAATGATTAAACGTCTGACCCTGGGATTGCCAGTATTTAACAACAAGTTTATTTAAATATGGCGATGTGCAGCCTACACTAGACAAGCAGCTGAACACATAGTAAAATATTCCAGCCCTGAAGGCTACTAGGACATTTGTTTTAAATGGGAGACAACCTGTATGACTAATGGTAGAACACATTGGCATTGAGGTTTTTTTAACCGGGAGGTACACCCAGTTCAGGCTGGCTACATACTAGAGCAGTGTAAACAACCACGTAGGCTAGTGTGCTACTGGACCATCTCAACTAGAGCCAGAGGCCTAGGTAGTGAGCTGGCATGCCCATCTGCAAAAGTGGTAATCCCATAAGAGACCCTGACAGTCTCCTCAAATGTGGATCCTGCAGGGGACATTTATCATAGCTGGAGTGTTCTTACTGTGGTTTCAGATAAAACCATGTAGGCAAGCAAATCCCTGTGGCCTATTCTGTGGTATGGGAGTGGGTTCAGTGGTATTAAGCACACAGTGTCTTGCTTGCATGCTATTGATTGGGGAAGTGTGAATATCCACTGTTAGAAATGGGATTTCTGGATGGTTAGGCCATGCGCCTAAGCTAGGCAGAAACCACCAATCTAGTCAGGGTAAGATAGTTACATGCTGAAGATAACCCCTGCTCACCCTATTGGTAGCTTGGCATGAGCAGTCAGGCTTATCCCAGAGGCAATGTGTACAGCGTTTGCGCAACACACACACACACAGCAGCGACACACTAGGCACACCGCAAAAAGAAACTTTACACACTGTGGAGGCGCCAAAAAGCTGGACAATGGGCCCCCCACAGTGTCTCTGAATGGTCTCCTTGCAAGGGGCCACTTATCTAAATTAGAGGGGGCCTCGCACGTTCCCTTTTAGCCCCGGGCCTCCCAAATCCTAGGACCGGCCATGCCTTTCTATTACTCATAAACACATTAGAATCATTATCACAAATGTACACTGTGCCACCTGGCACTAGGCAATACTTCACAGGGGATTATATACAGGATAGGGCCAATCAGGCTACTGTCAAAACCATATAAGTAATGAAACAGCCAGTGACTACTGATAAAATACTGTACTTCACGGAAACATATCATGCATAAACACAGCAGGCATGAATCACATTTAGAAGTGCACCGTAGTAACACTCCCTAGGTGCATACATCACCTTAGGCATAAACACATTATGCACCATCTCCAGGCCTTGTGCCCTCCCAGCACTTCAGGTGCTCACAGGACAACTGGCCTTCCTCGGGGCCCATCTGTGACTTCCCTGCAATGCTCTGCCTTATGATGGTGCCCCAGAGTTACAAGGATCAGTAAATTTATGGCAGCGCCAAAAACTAACGCCATGCAAGAACAGGCGTTAGAATTAAAAAAACGTTTTTGCTTTGGCTATGTGTGCTGCATTCTGCAACCTTTGCCCGGATCATCCTGTAGTGCCACTTGGGCTGAGCTCTTTGCTGTTTTGATAGCTTGGTTTCGTTTTGGGCCCGAGGAAGATCCACCATTGAGGATTTGCATGGCCACAATCATTCCTGATTGCAAATAGGGGGGCATGTATGCACACCAGAGACAGTAGCACAGCAGGAGCAATAAAGCCCAACACCAGCTACCTACTGTTAGACCGGGCACCATTGGCGTAGGTCTCCCTTCCATTTTTTCTGTTGCCTCATGTATTTTTACTGGTGTTAGATGCTTTGGGCACTGTACTACTGCTATCCAGTGCCACGATGCAAGTGCTCCCTACTGTAAATTAATGTATTAATTGGTGATTCCATTATTGACTATTTGGTTTACTTGTCAGACCCTAGTACAGTGCACCAGGAGTGCCCAGGGCGTGTAAAG
This sequence comes from Lissotriton helveticus, assembly GCF_964261635.1. NCBI lineage: Eukaryota > Metazoa > Chordata > Amphibia > Caudata > Salamandridae > Lissotriton > Lissotriton helveticus. The sequence continues at coordinate 618,542,577 of NC_136061.1, read as the reverse complement.
CCAAATGCTGCTGGTGGGCTTGCAGCACTGGTTGTGCCACCCACAGAAACAGCCCTGTAAAATGTGTCTAATGTCTGCCATTGCAGAGCCTGTGTGCTGCAGTCTGGTACTGTCATGCTGACTGGGCAAGTGCACCGACTTGCCAGTCCCTAAACCTTCCATTTCTTCATATCAGTCACCCCTATAGTAGGCCCAAGGGCAGGGTGTATTGTACGTACAAGGTAGGACATGCCCTGGTGTGTGTGGCATGTCCTAATAGTGAATTACAGCCATTTTCGTTTTTCACTATTGCAAGGCTACCTGTTCTCCATAGGCCAGAATTAATAGTTAGATTATTACATTCTTATAATCCTAACTGATTCATAGAACATGGTAGAAATTCGAGTTTAGTATGCCTGAACTCAGAAAGATAAAATGCATCTTTTAGTGAAGTTGGTTTTAACATTCTGTGTTTGAAAATACCACTTTTAGAAAGTAGGTATTTTCTTGCCTAACCTTTCAAGCCTGCCTCTGCTAGGTTGTGTATTCCTTGTCTGGAGTTTGTGAGTGACAGGGCTGGGGATTCCAGGCGACAGAATGAGTCAGCCCAGTGGTGAATAGAGAGATGGCTTCCATTTGCATCTTCACATACCATGTCCTCCTCCTCTAGTCAAAAATCTTCTTGCTCGCAATTGGAAAAGATTTAATTCCCTCGACTTTCATGCCATCTTAGCCTCCACTGCACCCTTGCCACTGGATTCACTAAATGATCAAGCCGATCATTTGGATAAATGGCTTCGTCTTGCCAGCGACAAAGTAGCCCCTTTTAAAAATATCAAAACCAAGCGCCCTCATGACGCTCAACGCTGGTTTACGGACCAACTCAAAACTGAGAAACTCGTTGTGCGGCAAGCCGAACGCCGTTGGCGCCGTAATTATGATCCACAGCTTAAACTTTCTTATATCAACTCCCTAAAAGTTTATAAAAAGTTGATCACGACAGCGAAAACGGCCTACTTCTCTCAGAAAATAATGGATTCCCATAACAAAACCAAGGACATTTTCGCAATCGTCAATGAGCTTTCTCTGCCCGATAGGGTCACCCCTCAACCTCAACCCACCCAAATCTTGTGCGACTCACTTAATTCATATTTTATTGACAAAATCATTACCATAAAAAACAACATCCCTACCCCTGCATCTCCCCTTCCTCCTTCCCTTCCCCCAAGGAACCCTAACACCCTGTCGGAGTTTCCCCCGATCTCCCTTCAGGAATTTTCTTCCCTTCTGTCCAGGGTCAGCTTAGGCTCCCCTAACGACTGCTGTCCTCCACTGATTCTGAGAGAAGCTTTTCTTGCTTGTCCAGGCCCCCCACTGGCATTACTCAATAACTCCCTTGCTATTGGGGAGGTTCCCCGCTCCTTCAAACAAGCAGCTGTTCTACCTATTTTAAAAAAACTAATGCGGACCCCACAATTTTAAGTAATTATCGTCCTATCTCCCTCCTGCCCTACTTAGGCAAGATTTTAGAGACCTACGTCACCCGCTGCCTGAGTTCCTTCATAGAAAAATCCTCCTTTCTCGACCCCCAACAAGCCGGGTTCAGACCCCTCCACTCCACTGAGGCGGTCATTGTAGCAGTCATGGACACCCTCAGGAAAGGTGCCGATAAAAACATCTCTCAGGCCCTTATCCTTCTAGATCTTTCGGCTGCATTCGACACGGTCGATCATGCCATTTTGATCGACCGTGTCCATAATGCTGGCATTGAGGGGGTGGCCCTCAACTGGCTCAGATCATTCCTGGACCAACGCTCACAAGCTGTTCATTTGTCCACTTTCTCCGCACCTCTCACATCTCTCTCCTGTGGTGTTCCCCAAGGTTCTGCGCTTTCCCCTCTTTTATTTAACTTATATCTTCAACCCTTACTCACGTCCCTCCGTAATTCCCCGTGCACATCCTTCAACTATGCGGACGATCTTCAGTTAATTTTCCCAATCGATTCCTCTCCATCCACCCGCCTTAACTTTCAATCCACTATGCTGACTATTGCTGAGTGGATGTACCACAGTCAATTAAAACTGAACCCCACAAAAACAGAACTTGTACTCATAGGGGGTCCCACTCACCCCTGGAATTCCATCTTCTGGCCAATCGCCCTGGGGGCGGCACCCACTCCTGTGAGAGCAGTGAAAAGTCTGGGGGTGATCATCTCTGAAGACCTTTCGATGAGACCTCAAATCAACTCAGTCACCTCATCCTGTTTTTTCCATCTTAGGCGGATAGGCAAAATCAGTTGGTTTCTTACAAGGGAGGCCTTAATCCAAGTCGTCATCGCTCTTATCACCTCCAGGCTCGATTACGCCAATACGCTGTATGCAGGTATTCCGGCATGCCATTTACATCGGCTGCAGCTGGTGCAGAATCAGGCTGCCCGCCTGATTTTCCGCCAGCCTAAACACCAGCACGTCACCCCCCTCTTGCGCAGTCTACATTGGCTGCCAATCTCTAAGCGCTGCATCTTTAAGTTGGCATGTTCAGTTTTCAAAGCCCTCTCCAAGGCAGCTCCGGCCTTTATTTCATCTGCCTTGACACGCCACATCCCCCTCCGAACTCTTCGCTCTGCATCACTTAACCTCCTTCAGGTACCCAAATTCAAACGCAAAAAACACGGCGGTTTGAGCTTCTCTGTTTTGGCATCTGTCAATTGGAATTCCCTGCCACCTTCACTTCGTCTATGCCCCAGCTATGACTGCTTCCGTAGCTTACTAAAAACTCGGCTCTTCCAGTCTGCCTATGACTAACCTCCCCCATCCTTGATCACTGCATTTGTCAAGAGCGCCAAGAAACCACTGGTGAAAGTGCGCGGTATAAATAATTTTAATGTAATGTAATGTAATGAGAGATCTGCATCTAGATGGGTGGGAGGAGTTGCACCTGAACCTTGAATAGGGCTGTGCCTGCCTTCCACAATGCTGGCTCCACCTCCTGGGGTGCGGCTGATGTCTCTGCCCTGCACACTGAAAGAAGAGGAGGAATCCTGTCAACAAAGTGCTCCAGGGCTGTGCTTGCCTTCCACAATGCTGGCTCCACCTCCTGTGGGGCGTCTGATGTTTCTGCCCTGCACTGTGAAAGGAAAGAAGTCTGGTAAACAGAGTGCATCAGAACTGGTTTGGACTGGGCAAAGGCCCCCTCCCCTCAGAGAACAAAGGATTTTGGGGTATAAATATTGGGACCCTGATCCTATGAAATTAGATCACTTTTGGACAAAGAAGAAGAAACCTCTGCTGAGGAGAGGAACCTGAAGAAACTGAGGAGAGACTATTCCTAAGCTGAAGTGCTGCTTAAGGGATTGCCTTACTGCCAAAGAGAGGAGAAAGGAACTTTGTGTACTTTGCTTTCAACTTGTGAAGGATCTCCACGGGCTTGGAAAAGAGCTTGCCTCCTGCTGAAGTCTCGGGGACAACAGACTTCAAACCCCATCTCCCCAGAGTTCTTTTGGAAGTGCCTGCTGCTGTTTTGGGCCTTCTGAGGGACTGCGTGTCGCAAGGTGCTCGAAGTGCGACGCAATGAAGAGGAAGCGTGGCGCCGTCGCTGCTGCTGCCGTCGCACTTCTGAACAAGGGTGTCGCCGCTGGAGTTGTCGCACTGCATTGCATCGAGAGAAGCGTCCCGCAAGGAAGAGGAAGCATGTCGCCGTCGCTGCTGCCTGACGTCGCACTTCTGAACAAGGGTGTCGCAGCTGGAGTTGTCGCACTGCACCGCATCGTGAGAAGAGTCTCGCAATGAGGAAAAAGCGTGTCGCCATCGCTGTTGCTGCCGTCGCAATTCTGAACAAGGGTGTCGCCGCTGGAAATGTCGCATTGCACCGCATGGAGTAAAGCGCCTCGCATCCCCCGAGAAGCGCGCCACCATCGGAGCTGCTGCCGTCACATTTCTGAACTAGGATATCGCCGCTGTAGTTGTCGCATCGTGCGGAAGCTTCACGCAAACGTGGGAGAAGAGTGTCGCAGCTGAAGCTGTTGCAGTCGCATCTCTGAACAAGGGTGACTCCCTGCCGCAACAGTCCACGCATCGAACCGAGATCTTCTCGCATCCCCGAAGAAGCGTGTCGCATCTGGAAGATCTTTACGTCTTTATTTCTTTGTTAGCTTATGTGGGGGCGCACAGAAAAGAAGTCCAAGAGAACTGTCAATTTTAATGTATGAAAGAATCCTTTATTTAATATTGTTAATTATTTTAAAAGCAGTCACAGTGCAATTAGCACAAAGTCAGCCAACGCGTTTCACTCCCTACCAGGGAGTTTCTTCAGGGCGAGATGAAAGTATGCCTGAACTCAGAAAGATAAAATGCATCTTTTAGTGAAGTTGGTTTTAACATTCTGTGTTTGAAAATACCACTTTTAGAAAGTAGGTATTTTCTTGCCTAACCTTTCAAGCCTGCCTCTGCTAGGTTGTGTATTCCTTGTCTGGAGTTTGTGAGTGACAGGGCTGGGGATTCCAGGCGACAGAATGAGTCAGCCCAGTGGTGAATAGAGAGATCTGCATCTAGATGGGTGGGAGGAGTTGCACCTGAACCTTGAATAGGGCTGTGCCTGCCTTCCACAATGCTGGCTCCACCTCCTGGGGTGCGGCTGATGTCTCTGCCCTGCACACTGAAAGAAGAGGAGGAATCCTGTCAACAAAGTGCTCCAGGGCTGTGCTTGCCTTCCACAATGCTGGCTCCACCTCCTGTGGGGCGTCTGATGTTTCTGCCCTGCACTGTGAAAGGAAAGAAGTCTGGTAAACAGAGTGCATCAGAACTGGTTTGGACTGGGCGTAAGTGGATCCTCCAGAGTCGCGAAAAAATAAAGCTTGAAAGAGTTCCTAGTCTTCCTGTTGATTCAGAAATACTATTTGCATATTTTTTTCTTTCCTTTTCTAGTTCCGCCTTAGAATGTTCGTGGACCTTGGCAAAACCTCTCAGTTTAATTTTGCAAGGATCCTTTAATTGCCAATATCACGCTCCGGCACCGTAGATTCTGGCGAAGGAAGCCGTATTAGTTCCTTCTCCCACAGTGAAATGTTGGTTCAAAAGTTATGAACCTCAAAAGTTTCCTCGTCAGCAACAAAGTAACGGCATGGATGGTCCCAGGTCTTTATTTCTTTGCACCGGAACTTATACGCATAAGTGGATCCTCCAGAGTCGCGAAAAAATAAAGCTTGAAAGAGTTCCTAGTCTTCCTGTTGATTCAGAAATACTATTTGCATATTTTTTTCTTTCCTTTTCTAGTTCCGCCTTAGAATGTTCGTGGACCTTGGCAAAACCTCTCAGTTTAATTTTGCAAGGATCCTTTAATTGCCAATATCACGCTCCGGCACCGTAGATTCTGGCGAAGGAAGCCGTATTAGTTCCTTCTCCCACAGTGAAATGTTGGTTCAAAAGTTATGAACCTCAAAAGTTTCCTCGTTAGCAACAAAGTAACGGCATGGATGGTCCCAGGTCTTTATTTCTTTGCACCGGAACTTACACGCATTTCCCTCGCTGCGACATTGCTTGTCGTGGAATCGCAACGCATCGTAAGGTACATTGACGCAAAGTGTCGCATCTTAAGAACTGAACTGAACTAAGCTAAAACTACCATCCTAAAGTAACAGTATTGTGTATTTTTGTTGTTTATGGTCTTGTGGTAAATCTATATAAAGTATACTTATTTTTTATTTAAAACCTTGTGTGGTGTCCTTCTGTAGTGTTGTCACTGGGTTACTGTATGTGATTACAAATGCTTTACACACTGCCTCTGAGATAAGCCTGTCTGCTCGTGCAAAGCTACCAAGGGGTTGAGCAGGGGTTATTTAGGAGTGTAATCCCCTTATCCTGACTAGAGGCAAGGGTCCCCTATTTGTCACAAGTACCTACCTGTGCCAACTAGAGACCCCCAAATCTTACACCTACGATATGCCAAACTTACATGGGACAGAGAGGCCAAACATTAGGTTGGTACAGTGTAAAGCCAAAAGATAATGTAGGGAAGACTTTTACACAGAGTACATCCTACTGAACCATAATCACTTAGGAGGGATAGACATTGAAACCAGGAGGAGCCACCCACCCTTTCTCACCCCACAGGGACAATATGTCTTTACTTGCACTAATGAAATCTGTATCTTGGTGAAAGGATCAGCTCAAATACAGCATCAACTGTGTCCTGCATGAATGTCTGACATAATATCGACAGACAGAATATCTACATACAAAAATATCGACACAAAAATATCGAAATCAAAAATATCGGAGTCATATCTTCATAAAGGTAAGTACAAAAATATCGAAAAATTAATATCGTAGTACAAAAATATCGAAATTAAAAATATCGTTTTTTTAAATGTATAAATAATAATGTAAAAATAATTTTAAAATACATATAATTTTACAAATAATAAATAAAAACATTAAAACATAATTAAAAAATTAAAACTAATACATATACATTTAAAATAAATTAAAAACGTATTAATTTAATGTAATTTTTTTTTTAATTTCATTTAATTGATTTAATTTAAATATAAATTTATTTTATTTTTACCCTGTACGCCTGTACCCCAAAAACCCAAAACTGACACTGAACCCTAAAAATACCCCTTTACCCAAAAACCCAAAACTGACCCTGAACCCTAAAAATACCCTTTTACCCAAAAACCCAAAACTGACCCTGAACCCTAAAAATACCCCTTTACCCAAAAACCCAAAACTGACCCTGAACCCTAAAAATACCCCTTTACCCAAAAACTGAAAACTGACCCTGAACCCAAAAAATACCCCTTTACCCAAGAACTAAAAACTGACCCTGAACCCTAAAAATACCCCTTTACCCAAAAACTGAAAACTGACCCTGAACCCTAAAAATACCCCTTTACCCAAAAACTGAAAACTGACCCTGAACCCTAAAAATACCCCTTTACCCAAAAACTGAAAACTGACCCTGAACCCTAAAAATACCCCTTTACCCAAAAACTGAAAACTGACCCTGAACCCAAAAAATACCCCTTTACCCAAAAACTGAAAACTGACCCTGAACCCTAAAAATACCCCTTTACCCAAAAACTGAAAACTGACCCTGAACCCAAAAAATACCCCTTTACCCAAGAACTGAAAACTGACCCTGAACCCTAAAAATACTCCTTTACCCAAAAACTGAAAACTGACCCTGAACCCTAAAAATACCCCTTTACCCAAAAACTGAAAACTGACCCTGAACACTAAAAATACCCTTTTACCCAAAAACTGAAAACTGACCCTGAACCCTAAAAATACCCCTTAAAAAAACTAAAACATATAAAATTTAAAATATTATTATATACTTACCTATACTTACGTTGTAATGGTGTGCGTTGTAAAGGTACCTGCGTTGTAATGGTTTTTGCGTTGTAAACACATGCGTTGTAATGGTTTTTGCGTTGTAAACATTTCGTTGTAATGGTAGTGCGTTGTAAAAGTTGCGTTGTAAAGGTTGTTTCCCCGGTGGATAGCGTAGGGGTAAAAATTACTATTCACACTCCAGAGGGTGCAACAGTAGGGAAAGCGTTGGATAGCATGGGGGTAAAAATTAATTCCAACACTACACCCACTTTAACACACAACACACTACACATATAAAAAAGACAATTAATATAAATTTCAATTAATAACAATTAATATTACTAAATTGATGTAATTATAAATGAACTAAATAACACATATTAATTACTAATTAACTAACAATAAATACCAAAGAAAATTACAATCTCTTTAATTAATTACATTTAATTATATCACACCCTATCCCCCTATAAACACACAACCCACTACACAGAAATAAATCATATCATTTATTCACTTAATAATTATTAATTACCAATTAATTATTATTTAACAATAACAAAAATTTAAATATATTAGCACATTAACTCTAAATAATTTAATTACATAATTAATATTATTTAATTACCAATTAATTATTAATTAACAATAACAACACATTAAATATATTAGCACATTAACTCTAAATAATTTAATTACATAATTAATATTATTTAGTTATCAATTAATTATTAATTAACAATAACAATAAAGTAAATATATTAGCACATTAGCTGTAAATAATTTAATTTACTAATTAATATTATTGTTTCCCAATTAATTAATTAACAATAACAAAAAATTATATATATAAAAACATTACTCTAATTAATGTAATTAACTAATTAATATTAATTAATTACCAATTAATTATTAATTATAAATATGTACAAAATTATATTAATTAATTAACTAATTAATATTAATTAATTACCAATTAAGTAATAATCAAAAATATTTACAAACATATATTAATTAATTATTATTAAATTACTTCCCACCCTATTCCCCTATAAAGCCACAACCCGCTCTGATACTAAAACGCAAAATGTAAACAAATTTACAAATTTTCAAACATACATTACAAAACATGTTTAACAAACATATAAACAACACATTAAAATACATAACACTAAACAAAATTTCGATATTAGTGAAATTCGATATTAGTAACATACATACCTTAAAAAAACGATATTATGTCTGTCGATATTTTGGACATCGATATTCTATACTATCGAAATTAAAACATCGATATTATTGTATATCGATATTTTAATTTCGATATTTTGTCTGTGTACCGTCCTGCATATAAGAAATAGGAGCATTCCAGTGCCCTTGGGAGCGCACTGCAGCTTGCACCACCCACTGTGCCTGCCAGTGCTGCCAATGGCAGTACTCAAACAACTACTAACCATAAGACTACTACAAGTATGACAATTCAGACTCTTCAAAGTCAACCAATGCTATAAGAATAGCTTGGCAGCAGGTCTCTGTCATTTCCTCCTCGTCAGACCTCCCTATGACAGTCATTACCTCATGAGTAATAGCTCCTCCCCCAGAACTTCCAAGTAAAATTCCCTTAGCCCATCCCTACCCTCCAGGCCACTCCCACATTATGTGACTCATAAGCCCTGACCCACATCAGCAAATCCTGTAGCCCCAAGTACAAGAAGCCGACCAGGGAGGGAGGAATGGGAACCAGGACTGTGACAGGGAGGTCTACGTCTCAGATTAATGAATATTACTGGTCATGTTTAATGTATAATGAATTATTAAACAATTGTTGGTTTGCTCATCTCAAAATTTGACAAACTAGGTGGTGGACTGTTATAACTCGGGTGCTGACAATTAAGTGCCATGCTGAGCATTGGAAACCACTGTACACCGGTTCAAATTAAACACTGACTGCGTGGTTAAGTGTATTCAACCACTCTAACTTTTATGTACAGTATTGCATTGTGTGTCAGAAGAACTTTTTCTTTAAATGTAAGCACTGGCTGAACAATGAATTACTGACTATCATTACATGTGTCACTGAGTTCTGAGCCTCACTACCCTCCACGTCCCTGAGTAAGGCATGAACTACTCAAGGTTGCTACCCCTAGGGACACGTGCTGAGAGGGTGTACTTGGCACTCGCTTTTGGGCTTAATAGTAAGGTAAAGATCTAGGACTCTTGCTGTAAACGTGTTGATAGTTATGGTCTGGGCCCATTAAACCCTGTCTGGCCTGTCACTCCTGTAACAGTTCCCATGCATCTGGACATGAAATGAGTTGAGAGGTGTTAGTGATGGAGCATGGAAAGCACCAGTTTGAGGCAGTTTGGGGAGAGGGTGTGGCTTAACGGCTGAGGCAGCTGACTTTGAACCTGGGGAACCAGGTTCGAGTCTTGTCGGGAGGCTCAAACATTCTATGATTGTGGGCAAAGCACTTTATTTCCCCGTGCCTACATTTTTTTAATGAATGTTTTCGTCTGTAATGCAACTGGTGCTGATGTAAAGTGCTGTGATACCTTCGGGACGAGTGCGCGCTATATAAAACTATAACAAAAAGGCTAGCTGAACTTGAATAAACTTAATGTGTGGTTTTATTGTGACCCCACACTGTAGCTCACTGCTGATGTACATCTGGTTGCTTAAAACCAGCGTACTGATGCTTACAAATACAAGACAGTGTGATGTATGGGAAGAGCACGCTGGCATGAGAGAAGGCGGAATGGGAATGCAATTAATGAAACTTGTCCAACCGGACCCTGCTGGCACCTTAGACACAAACTGTCCGCTCATATGCTCGACTTACTGGTGGTCCCGGTGCCCTGGAAACGGTTCTATGGAGGCTGGCCTTTTTCTCGGACTTTGCCTTGCCCTCGGTCTTTAGTTAACCCTGGACATGCTTCTTTGTTAACGACTGCCCTTGTTTTCATTGGAACAATTACATTTCTTCATTTTTTTTCTTTTACAACTTTTTTGTGTGATTTTTTTTTAGTAAAAAAGCAGCCCTGTCTTCTGAAATTCGTGGGGCTGGCATTTTCTGTATTTGCTCTTTTCACGAGCTTGTAATTGCTCATGTTAATTCCCGCCTCTTCGAGTACCGGTGGGATAGTTAAGCCTTAACCTTCGAACAGCACTATTAAAGGTGAGCTAAAAAGGTTGTTCAAGCAGCCCGTGGATTTATACGTGTAAAAAACGACGTCCGGATTTGAGCATTGTGGGAGCACCTATTGTGGGAGCACCTTAAACTTCCAGCAGCTCTCTTAGTCCTGCCTCTATACATTGTGCATGCATTCAGATTAAACTGCAACGTTTCAGATTTAGATTAGAGTAGACTTCAGTTTCTAAAATGTGCAGTGCAAGTGTCTCTCTCCAGTGGGTTTAAAGGCCACTGCACGTTTAAAATAAATAAATAAATACATACATATGCCAGCTCTACAATCTCTGGCGGCACAGCACCCAGGACAATGTGCTGCATTTCCGACTTCTGACTTTTAACAGCTCTTCATCAGTAATCTGGCACTAAAGCCAAGGAAGGGAAGTTGGGCCTGCCTCGGGGGCACGGTGTGTCCGGGCAGCGGTGCCTGGGAACCACACTCAACCAAGTATCCAACTTCCTCTGCTTCCCACGGCCGCGGTGTCCAAGAGCTGCTTTGTTAGAGGCTGCATATTTGTTCTTTTTAGAAATGTATTTCAATAAGGAAAAGCTAATGCCTAAAATAGCCTCCGGTCTAGCAGTAAAATGCACATTAACATTTACAGTGTAACATAGTAACACGAGATGGGAACAATCCTGCCTTCTCACATCAATTCTTGCCTGCAGCAGCCCTCGCTTTTACGGTGGGGTCCCACACAAAGCTGTCCTGGTGCAGCCTTTTCATGGTCGGCTCCACAAGCCCCCTATGATTCCAGTGCTTACAGTTTTACCAACGTGTCTCAGTTCTGATCTGCAGCACCTAATGCTGTTCTAGTACTGGTACCCACAGGGCCGGTCCTAGGCCTTCTGAGGCCCCGGGCGAAAGGGAAGATGCGAGGCCCCCCTAGTTGCATATTGCGTCACAAGAAGTGACATCACAGAAAGCGACATCGCAGTACTATTGATCTTTTTTTGGCATCACTGAAGCTAACTAATGTGGATATCAGTAACATGGACAAAAAGTAGAGGGGATTGAAAACAGGTGAGCAAATATCAATTTATTATAAAAAGTAGATACAATTAAATATTGCAATCAAACAAGGTTGAGAGAATGAACACAATGCTTGTTGCAAAATGCAGTGAGGTCACAAACTCCAAACCAGATCGCTTGTAACCACAAAAATGTTTGAACATCTGGCCCATGGCTCTTCTAGCTGACAAGTTAAAACTTTTTGATTCTGCTGGTTTTAGTTTGAAAGTGAAAATTACATAGATTGGTCCAAAGATCGCCGACCTTGCACCAGGAAGCTCTGCACCTACAACAGTGATTACTCCGGATCAGGCACGTTGCCCATTGGGCTCAAAGGGCTTCAGCATCTTTTTAATTGCGATTTTTCAAACAAAAAGTACAGGCACAGTATAGAAGAAAGAGGAGCAATCGCATAGTGGGGTATGAGGACTGTGAGACGGAACAGCATGCTTTGCTATCAAGTTGTAGAGTCAAGGTACCATCATGACGTAACATAACATAGTAACATTTAATCTTAGTATCCTAGGCCATAGGTGCTTGAGATGAGTAAGGAGCTATAAGAGGACTGGCGAGTGTTGAAGCGCAGAGAATTCTAGAGGAGGCCACCTCACCTACCGGTAGTGAACAGCAATGTAGAGCAGACTTTTTGTGCAGTGGCGAGCGTTACTATTACGTAATCTTTAAGGGTGTGTAATATACCGACCTTGGAAGGTTAAAAGTGTTAGCTTGCCTAGGCACGATTTACGTGTAGGAACCGCAGGTCAGGAGTGAGCATCTGATTTACTGACACATCTTGCCAGTAACGCATAAAGAGCATCTTCTGGTCTATGCCGTACTTCAGGACTAGAGGATAAAATGCGTTTTGAAGCAATATGGTTGAGATGTGATAGCATGGCCATCGAAATGATCACTGCAAGAAGTCACTCAGCACCACCACAGCACCACTCAGCACCACCACAGCATCACTCAGCGCCACCCCAGCATCACTCAGCGCCACCCCAGCATCACTCAGCGCCACCCCAGCATCACTCAGCACCACCACATTATCACTCAGCACCGCCACATTATCACTCAGCACCACCACAGCACCACTCAGCACCACCACAGCATCACTCAGCACCACCACGGCAACACTCAGCACCACCACAGCACCACTCAGCACCACCACAGCACCACTCAGCACCACCACAGCACCACTCAGCACCACCACAGCAACACTCAGCGCCACCCCAGCATCACTCAGCGCCACCCCAGCATCACTCAGCACCACCACATTATCACTCAGCACCACCACATTATCACTCAGCACCACCACAGCACCACTCAGCACCACCAAAGCACCACTCAGCACCACCACATCACCACTCAGCATCACCACATCACCACTCAGCACCACCACAGCACCACTCAGCACCACCACAGCACCACTCAGCACCACCACAGCATCACTCAGCACCACCACAGCATCACTCTGGAACACTACAGCATCACTCTGGAACACCACAGCATCATTATGCGCCACCACAGCATCACTCAGGGCCTCCACAGCATCACTCAGGGCCTCCACAGCATCACTCAGGGCCTCCACAGCATCACTCAGCGCCTCCACAGCATCACTCACGATCTCCACAGCATCACTCACGGCCACCACAGCACCACTCAGCACCACCCAGCACCACCACAGCACCACTCAGCACCACCACAGCATCACTCAGCACCACCACAGCATCACTCAGCACCATTCAGCACCACCACAGCATCACTCAGCACCACCACAGCATCACTCAGCACCACCACAGCACCACTCAGCACCACCACAGCACCACTCAGCACCACCACAGCATCACTCAGAACCACCACAGCATCACTCAGCACCACCACAGCACCACTCAGCACCACCACAGCACCACTCAGCACCACCATAGCATCACTCAGTGCCACCCCAGCATCACTCAGCACCACCACAGCATCACTCAGCTCCACCCCAGCATCACTCAGCGCCACCACATTATCACTCAGCACCACCACAGCACCACTCAGGACTACCACAGCACCACTCAGCACCACCACAGCATCACTCAGCGCCACCATAGCATCACTCAGCGCCACCCCAGCATCACTCCGCACCACCACATTATCACTCAGCACCACCACATTATCACTCAGCACCACCACAGCACCACTCAGCACCACCACAGCACCACTCAGCAACACCACAGCACCACTCAGCACCACCAAAGCACCACTCAGCACCACCACAGCATCACTCAGTGCCACCCCAGCATCACTCAGCACCACCACAGCATCACTCAGCGCCACCCCAGCATCACTCAGCGCCACCACATTATCACTCAGCACCACCACAGCACCACTCAGCACCACTACAGCACCACTCAGCACCACCACAGCATCACTCACGGCCTCCACAGCATCACTCAGGGCCACCACAGCATCACTCAGGGGCACCACAACATCACTATGCGCTACCATAGCATCACTGAAAGCCACAGCATCACTCGTCGCCACCACAACATCACTCCGCGCCATCACAGCATCAATCTGTGCAACCATTCAACAACAACTGGTTCAAATATATTCTCTCAATGTTTCAAGCTTTATTACAAATGTCACAAAACGATGTTAATATTTCACTTCTGTTCTTGGATTTTCTTCACAATAAAATACACTGAACATAATCTTCACAAAAGTTATTTACAAAAGTTTAAGCTGTTGCCATTATAAATTACAATCATTTTTATTTAAGTATTAATTAATTAAAAAATTAAAAGCCATTGTTATTTGTAATATCAATACATCTAAGTCACGTAAATACAAAACATGTTGCTTTACAAATGCTATAGGTGTCACATTTGCGAAAGTTATAACTATTGGCATTGTAAATGACAAAGCTATTAATTTAGCTATTTTCAAAACCAACACAAAAATAATAAAATTGTCATTTACAAGACCAATAGCTCAAACTTTCCTAATGCGAGATCTATTGCATTGCAAATGCTTGTTTAAAAGGTCCACTATACTTAAACGGCAAGGTGCTGTTCTACTAGTAATTTATGAACGTGGTTTCCACTGCAACTGATTTTGCTTCACTTACTTTTTCACGTCTTTGCTTCCTGCCCAATAGCCACCGATGGCTACAATGCCCACATTACAAAGATGATAACAATTTTGTAGTCCAGGACAGGCTCATTGGAGGCATACATTGCCACCTTCACTGACTTGCCGAATGTGTCACCAATATATAAATGAGTCCTGCTTAAAACCTACACTCTTTCTGCGCTTTCTGAAACAGACACCGATCTACAAGGCCCAGGGAAGGGGGCCCCCACACCATGACCTTCCAGCTCGACACAGTGCTATGAGGCCCTGGGAGGGGGCCCCCCTCCCCTGGGCCTTCAAACCGTAACAAGGCACTTCCCAAGACACTGCAGAGAGCTCATCAGAGAGCAAAAAAAAAAAAAAAAACGTCAGCTGAAGGGGTGTGCTTCAATTGTAGCTGTACATAGCTTAGATGGCAACAGTAAATATATTTTCGATTTGTATGTAATACTGACCCCCCCTGTCAGATCAGTACAAGTCAAATATTGCTTCTGCATAAATGAAATGCGTTTAATTTATCGAGCTGTTCAATTAAGATAGGAGACACTGCCCTACCAAGATTCGAAGTATAACAAAAGCCAGTTGATCTGGCTGCTCCCTCCTCCCCTCACCCAACTTCTCTTACCTGTGTCCGGCTGGTGCTCGAAAGAAACAAAGGGGCCTCTGTTGCTTGGATACAAAATGCCCAAACAGAGCCGAGAATGGCCGGTACTTAACCGAGGCGCTGCCGGGGGCCCTGTAGTGAGCTGTGAAAGTGTGACCTTTCAAAGGGGCGCGAGGCCCCCTGTGTTTTGCTGAGCGCGAGGCCCTGGGCGGATGCCCACACTGCCCATGCCTAGCGCCGGCCCTGGGTACCCACAGCCAGCACTACCACCGCATCTCAGTCTGGATCAGCTGTTCACAATGATGCTCGGTCACTGGGTACCACTCATAACTCCGCCCACAGTCTCATCCCAAAATGAAGGTAAAAGGCATATGTGTGGCAAAGGCAATCAGGGTCCTTACCCCATCCAGTTGCGACCTGGAAGAACTGGCGAAGGGATAGACGTCAGTATGCTGCTTCTGCTTAAAAAAAGAAAAAGACCTGGGCGCAGTACGACCTCATCCCTCCTTTTCCTGCCATAGGTATGGGGGAATGCACACGATGTAGTTAAGGGCTCAGAACCGGGATTGGGATCAGGAGTACGTTTTAGGGCTCAGTGATGGGTTTTAGGGCTAATGCCGCACCGGGTCGGGCTTTAGGGTTCGGTGCTGGCAGTGGGTTTTTTAAGGGCTGGGGAGGGTTGCGCTAGGGGCCAGTTTTAGGGATAGAGCCGGGATTGGGATCAGGAGTAGGTTTGTGAATGCCGGCCAGGTGTGGGATTGGGTTTGAGAGGTGCAAGGTGAAGCGGGCTGCATCGGATCCAGATTTAGGGCTCAAGGCTGGGAGCAGGTTTTTTTAAGGGTTGGGGGACAGGGGGAGGGTTGCGCCATGAGCCGGTTTAAGTATTTAGGCCTGGGACAGAGGTGCTTTTTGTTTTGGGGGAGAATCCTTTACCAGGCATACGCCTTTACCATTTATGACTTTACAATGAAATTCATTGTAAAGACGGGGGCGTGGCTTGAAAGCCAAAGTTGTCAGTTGCGTAAGCCTGTAGCTCCGCACCAGCCCAAAATTATCCTGGCACCCGGAGGCGGACGGGGTCCGAACACTCAAACTGGGGAGGAACTGGCAACTGGAGGTGTCCTCGAACAGACCGCGGTGCTCTCGGCCGCTTGGGGTCACTGGCGCGCTTGAGGATGGTACGATGACAAAGCTGGCCTGCCTGCACCTAAAATGGCGGAGTAACTCTGGACAGCAGATCTGCGCCTGCCCGAGGCCACCCGGTGGCCATCAGGAGGGCGGGCCCTTAGTCACGGAGGGCTGCCCCCGCTCCTAGCAGTGGTTAGCCACCCCTCCTCAGGGCAGGCTTGCCCGGTGGAGGTGGGCGGATCCGTGACGCGCGTCCGGGGGCGGCAGGTAGGGAGAGGGTATATCTCTCCCACTCGCCATCGTGGTGGCCTCTTTGCCGCTCCGGACGTCGCGTTGAACACTTCGGGACACTCTTCACTCTTCACGGTGAGTGACCCATGGGCTGAGGCCTACGGGCATTACCCCCCCTCGGCCTACTCCCTCCCTTGGAGGTTTCAGAGCGATGGCTAGGCGGCCCGCTTAGCGTCGGGCCGCTGTGGAGGTGGGGGTTACGGGCTTCTTCCTCGGCAGTATTGGCTGCCGCCGGAGGCCCACGGGCTGGCTTCCCCTGCCCCTCCCTTACCGGGCATGCAGTCCGCTCCGCAGAGAGTCGGGAGAGGTGGGGATTATCGGGCCTCCCGTCTCCGCATGGCATCGCCGGGGTCCAAGCGGTCTTGAGCGGCGTCTCCATGGCGGCTTGCCCCAAATCGCCAGTATGCCAAGCTGCAGTGTGCCACGTGGCGGCAGCGGTGTCGCTCGTCATGGTTGCCCTTGTGGCAAGGGGGCGCCCCGCCATGACTTACGTCCAGGCCCCTTACAGTCGCCCCCTCCCCATCCCATCCACGATGCAGCGCCCACGTGTTGCTCGGCTGGTTCCCGCCCGAGAAGTAGCGGGTGGGGGCGTTTGTCGGGCCTAGCAGTCGATAACTATGCTGGGCCCGGCGGGCCTTATCGTAGGGCCGTGATGATTTAGGCCTCGTTACGAATGACCATATCTTCACAGTTAAGCTCCGTGCATGCGGTGGGTTTCCCCGTGCACATGTGGCTAATAATGTGGGCAAATGTATATAATGGTCGAGGTTCACGCGGTACGTACGCTTTCCGGGTGACCCCCCCACCAGGTTGCACGTTACCTCATGGATTTAATTCATTGTGTTCTCATGCATCGCAATCTGTAGTTCGATATTTATTCTGGCCCCGGCGGGCCTTCTCTGAGGGCAGTGATGATTTAGGCCTCATGGTAAAGTCCACATCCTCACATTTATGGTTTTCGTGCATGCGGCGGGGTTTCACGTGCACATGTGGTATAATGTGTGTAAATGTGGGCATATGTTTGTAATTGCCGATGCTCATGCTTTATGCGGTCGCATTGCTCCCCCACTGTGTGCGATATGCCCTATGGGGTGTGTCAGCCTAACGCGTGGATAAGGATCTACTGTTGAGGCTGCGTTCTCGAGTGTTAATAATGCAGTAAATGTTCAAATTTCTTTCTGTCTGCCACGCCGTCACAGTGCTTCCCTCGTGTTATCGTTAGATTCGATTGGGTGTGCCAGCCTCACACTGGCAAAGGTTCTACTGTGCTGTTTCGTGCGCATTTAGTGCAAGCAAATGTTTTGAAGGTCGATGTTCATTTGCTGCGCGGTAGTTCTGTCACCTTCGTGTGCTCATACTGGCACGGGGATGAGTCCGCCTAGCACGTGTATAAAGTTTCTACTTTAATGCTGTCTTAGGGCCAATATCTTGTAGGTCTTCACCGCGAGGCGCCAACAAAGGTTCATTGTCTCGGCGCAGGGGGCCATAAAAAGCTTAGTTGTGCCTCGCTACTGCTCCGTGAACCGGTGTGTTAGTGTGCTGCTGGCGGGCCTACGTCTGTAAGTGGAGCCGAGGTGGAGTGTTGGGAATTGCAGTTTGGGGGCCCTCGGTCCGGCCCTCCCTCTGTTCTGGTTCCACCATTCCCACCCGTTCCACGAGCCTGCTCACGCACCAAGTTCTCAATCTGCTAATACGATCCTATGATTGAGCCACCTTGGCACACCCCCATGAGTATTGGTCTTTCAGCAGCTCGCATGTACGTTGCCACGCGGCTTGTCAACTTGGTTTCATCATAGTCCGCTGCGGTGGTGACCATTATCGTGATGATGATTTAGCTAATTTTAGCAGGTATGGTCGTCTTGTCGGAGCTTCTATTCATAGAACGTTTCCTTG
This sequence comes from Lissotriton helveticus, assembly GCF_964261635.1. Taxonomy (NCBI): domain Eukaryota; kingdom Metazoa; phylum Chordata; class Amphibia; order Caudata; family Salamandridae; genus Lissotriton; species Lissotriton helveticus. Next base: position 618,524,031 of record NC_136061.1, on the reverse strand, counting down.
CTTTTTTCAGGCCTCGACCTTGCGCGCTCCTCCGGTGGGCGCACCCATTTTCGCAACAACAGCAAGTAGTGGAGGTACGTATATGCCCTATGGGTTGTTGGGCGTGCCTCAGGGGATCATGCAAGTGTGCTGGTCTGGTCACTTGGGTTGCCGTCTCTGCTGTTGTCATCCTAGGTGTGTCTCGATCGGGGATATGCCACCCGCAACATGGAGACACAGGCTCGTGCAAGCCTTTGGGGCGATTCGGGGCTAGGCTTTACATGCCCTTTAACGTTGCCTCCTCAGCGCTCCTTTAACGGGCAGTGTGGCGAGTCGGCGTGTCATTAGTCCTGTAGCTCGTGGACCACCACAGGGCCTGTCCAGTCTCACACTCTCTTTTCTCTCACACAGAAACTCGCCCTCGTCGCCGGCTTAGGATTTTGGGAGGTCCCCCGTGTTCCCGGCAGCACCCCCCCCCTTCGCACAACAGGCGATAGGACCTAGTCGGTGAGGTAAGTGTACGGGGGCAAGGTCGTTGTTGGGTGGCAGGGCTTTTAGGAGCAGGTCAAGCCAAAGTAGCGCAAGCCGTTCCATTGTCAGCATGTGGTTGTGCCTATTGCGTCCCCTGTGAGCGTCGTGCCACGCCATTCCGGCTAGTGTAGGTAGTCAGAGCTGTTGACCCCAACTTTATTTAATACATGTACTTTGGCTCACAGTTACTTTTTCTTACAGGGGAAGAGCCAAATTTAGGCATGGAGAGTCAGGGGTCCCCTCGGCTTTTTACGCAGACGTCACAGGTCGACGATTCAGGGATAGGACTCTCGCAGGATGCGCAGATGAAGGCATTGATGGACTTGATCAAGGCGAATGGGGTTGCGTGGGCTTGTGAACTGTTGACAGCCAACCCCCCCAGAGTCCCCAGGGCCGGCCTCGTCCTGGAACAAGACATTGTGGAAGAGCCTGGTCACACCAGGTCCAAATGTGTGCGGAAACCAACAGTGAAAGACTTCCCAGCTGAGTCTCCTCCCAAAACCAGGGTGCCCGAACTGGTCAGGAATGTGATTGTGCATGCCCCAGCCTCACCCCCGGCGGTGACCTCGGTTAGCGCCCCCCGATCCCCTCGCCCGGTGGCTTCCACAGCAGACTTCGCCACCAGGGAGGACTTGGGTAAGCTCACGGTTTCGCTCTCTGTCTTCATGTCAGAAGTTAGAGCGAGTTTGCTTGCCAACCCACCGCCGTCTTTGTCGCCAGCAGGCCCCTTGGAAGTGGAGCCACAAAACATTGCTCCTCCGCCCACGGCTCCAGTTGACACGCTAGTTGCTCGGGTATGGGGCGGGCTTCAAGGTGGGGTCAGCAGGGCAGCGCCCGAGTGTTCCCTTGTCGACGTGGCGTCGCCGGTGGATTGCTTACCACCTATCTCAGTTATTGCGCCATCCCCTGCCTCAGTATTGCTTGCCCCGTCCCATGTGTCCACAGCCTTACCCGCGCTCCCAGCTGCACCTGCGCTCGTACCCATGTCAGTCCCCTCTGCGCCAGCGGTTAAGATGACCATGGCCCCTCTACTGTCTGGTAAATGTTCATTGGCCTGGCAGGTGCCCCAGGCAGCAAAAGAATGTATTTGGCGTAGGGAATTTGTCAATATCTTTTCCTTCCTCATGGTGGGTGCCGTTGGCTTTGACATCAGGAAAGTGGGTGCCAAAGATGAATATAAGAAAGTTCGTTTTCAGTCCTGGCCTGAGAAAACAATTAAAAACTGGAGACAAGCTTTCTCCATCCTAGCAGCAGTGATCACTGAGCGCTTCCCAGAGCAGGCGCAGGGCCTTTTTCAATACGCGAGTGTAATAACTGATGAAGCGGAGTCAGCTGCGGGCATGGGGTGGTACAGGTATGACTGCGAATTTCGCATGAAAATGGCGGTCTGCCCTGAATTGGAATGGGACCAGATTGAGGTGAGACTCTGGATGCAACATATGGGTAAGGGTAAATTAGAAGGTGGTGGCAAAGTGAGCATGCAGGAAAAGAAAGCTGAAACTAGTAAGACCCAGTACGCAGAGAAGAAAGGTAATTTCAAGCAGTCCTTTCGTGGGGGGCGCGGCGGTGGAGGTAATAGACAGGCAAGCAGGAAAGGTTTCACAGCCACTTGTAGGTTGTTCAATGCAGGTAATTGCAATTGCACCTGGGGTAAGGCATGCAGGTTTGCGCACTTTTGCAGTAAGTGCAGTGGGCCACACCCCGGGTCAGCATGTGACAAGCGAGATTCCGCAAGCGCAACCAGCAAAGACAAGTAAAAACTGTTTCCAAGCTACCCCCTGTTCACTCCTTGCTGCGCACTCCTCTTCTCCACCCCCCCTGCACGGCCATGTTGATCCAAATACTTGTATTGTCCCCATCGGGGTTCCCTCCTGCCATGCCAAAGGCCCGTCCCCGGTTATCATTCCTAACCTTCTGCCCTTACTAAGATCCTATCCCAATGAGAAAGACAGGACTGTCCTGGCGGGAGGTTTCCTTGAAGGTTTTACAATCCCTTACCAGGGTCCCAGGGTCAGCAGGGATGCCGAGAACCAGAAGTCAGTCAGGGACCTCCCTGAGGTGGTAGGTAAGAAAATCTGCAAGGAAGTGTCCTTGGGGAGGGTTGCAGGCCCGTTCGCTTCACCTCCCCTCCCTGATTTTGTGGTGTCCCCACTGGGTGTGGTACCAAAAAAGGAGCCGGGGGCTTTCAGGCTAATTCACAACCTCTCCTTCCCGGAGGGCAATTCGGTGAACTCCTGGCTTACAGAGGGGGCTTGCTCTGTTTCCTACTGTTCCCTAGACATGGCAATCGACCTGGTGAGGAGAGCAGGGAAAGGGGCCTGGCTCGCGAAGGCGGATATTGAGGCTGCATTCAGACTTTTGCCCGTGCACCCAGATAGCCAGCATCTTTTGGGCTTCAAGTGGAGAGGGGAGTACTATTTTGATAAGTGCATGCCTATGGGTTGCGCAGTGTCGTGCGCCTTCTTTGAGGCATTTAGTACTTTTTTGCAGTGGGCCCTCTCATGGAAGTATGGTGTCTCGGCGGTGTCTCATTACCTTGATGACTTCCTTTTCATCGTAGTGAGGGCACTCAGGAATGCAGGGAGGGGCTGAATGCGTTCGTTGACCTGGCGGGACACCTGGGCGTGCCTTTGGCGCCTGGCAAGACTGAGGGCCCTGCACAGGTTCTAACTTTCCTTGGCATAGAGCTAGATACAGTTATGGGCGTGTCAAGACTCCCCGCTGAGAAAGTACAGGACCTAAAACGGGACATTCAGAACTTGCTAGGAAAGGACAAGGCACCGCTGGGGGTCATCCAGAGTCTCCTGGGCAAACTCAATTTTGCGGCCAGAGTCATTCCCGTAGGACGAGTGTTTGCTAGGAGATTAGCCAGAGCCACAGCTAAGGTCTTCAAGCGCCATCACTTTGTAAAGCTGACAGCGGTCTTGAAGAAAGACCTGCAAATGTGGGCTGAATTTTTGTCAGACTTTAATGGGACTGTCACCTGGAGGTCCCCGTGGGTGGACAGCCCTGAACTTAGCATGTTCACCGATGCCTCGGGCAGGGAAGGTTTCGGGGCAATCCTGGGTGATTTGTGGTGCGCACAGGAGTGGCCGAATGCCTGGCGTAAGCGGGGGATCACTTCCAACATAACTGTCCTGGAGCTCTTCCCCATTGTGGTAGCGTTGCATCTGTGGCCGGCCCCGTTGTCCAACAGGAAGGTCCTTTTCTGGTCGGATAATATGGCAGTTGTGCAAGCTATCAACGGTCTAACAGCCAGTTGCCTGTTGGTTCTTTGCTTACTAAGGGAGTTGGCTAGCAGGAGCCTGCGCTGCAATTTGGAGTTTAGGGCGAGGCACATTGCGGGGGTCACTAATGTTGCGGCTGACGCTCTTTCTCGTTTTCAGTGGGACCGTTTCCGGGCGGCGTGCCCACAAGCGAGAACAGAGATGACCCCCTTCGCACCAGGACTTTGGCGCATCTTGGAGTGGAGCAAGAACTGAGAGAGTTAGGGGAGAGGTCTCTAGCCCCAGGTACTAGGAGGCGCTATGGTAGTCATTTGGCAAATTTCCGGAAAGCAATTGTCGAGTTGAGTTTGTCCCCCCTGCCACTGGATGACAGGGTACAAGCCTTTGTGGTCTGGGCCAAGAAGCAGGGTAAATCCCACTCCTGGGTTTGCGGACATCGGGCTGCTATCAGTCATGATGCCAGGTTGAGAGGGGTAGGCGATCCGACCAAGTCTTTTGTAATTAAGGCAGCCCTTAAGGGGTGGGCGCGTGATGAACCTAGGACCCCAGACAACAGGTCTCCTATTGAGTTCTCCACCCTGCAGGCCATGTTGGCGGTCCTGCAGTCGGTGGTGTACTCGCAAATTGAGGCTTCCCTTTTTTCTGCGGCTTTCAGCCTAGCGTTCTTTGGGGCTTACAGGAGCAGCGAGCTGGTAGCACGCTCCAAGGCAGATATGTCCGGGGACGCATTAGGGGTGGCGGACATAAGTGTAGAGGTAGGCCTGTCCATCACCCTCAGACGGTCCAAAACTGATCAGGCAGGCAAGGGGTCTGTTATTTCGCTGGCCCCTTTGGGTGATCCCTCTTATTGCCCAGTGGTGGCCCTCAAGTCTTACCTCACCTTACGTCCTGCGGTCCCGGGTTACCTCTTCATCCATGCTGATCTGAGTCCCTTGACCAAATACCAAATGGATAAAATAATGCTAGCATGCCTTGATAGAGCTGGTTTGTTGAAACAGGGGAAAAGGTTTTCCAGCTATTTATTCCCAATTGGGGTGGCCACCTCTGCGTTTAAGGCAGGCTTGCAGCCAGAGAGTGTTCAGAAAGTGGGGCGCTGGGAGTCCCCCTGCTATAAACGTTATATTCGCCCATGAACAAGTTATCCTGGCCTGGTCAGACTATTGTATATATGTTTGCTGTGTTCCTAGTTGTAGGCCTTTTTGCCCCCTTGCAATTTATTTGTGCACTCTTTGTCAAATAAACATTTAAAACGAATTGCGTTTTTCTTTGACAGGGTCAAGAGTGTGGGTCTTGGGGCATTCCACAGTCGCCAGGTTGGGCCGGTGGGCAGCGATCAGGCACTGGACGCAGGGCTTCGCAGAAATCGACTGTGTTTGGATGGGGTTCCCTGGCATGCGTTGGAATAGTCTGTTGCACAGATCACAGGTAGCTTTAGCTACAGCGGGACCGCCACCTCAACACTTGGTGATTCACCTGGGTGGTAATGACCTCACAAACTGGGGGAGGTCAACCTTACTCCAGAGAATGAAAGAAGATATTGAGGTCATCTGCGGACTAATGCGTGAGTGCGAGATATGGTGGTCTGAAATTTTGCCACGTAGAGTGTGGTGGGGCGCTAAGTCGTGCCAAGCTATTGATAGGTCTAGGAAGAAAATCAACAGCGCCATGAAAAAATTTACCCAACAGAGAGGTCTGGGCTTCATCAGACATGAAATGATTCAGGACAAAATCAAAGGTTACTTCGAGGCGGATGGAGTTCATCTGACGCCTGTGGGCTTAGACCTATTCCTCCTCGATTTAAAAGAGGCACTTCTCAGCAAAGGTTGCAGGTAAAAGTGGTAGCGTTGGTGGGGGGCCCGAGCAGCGGCGGGGACCATCGCCCGGGCTGTGGCGGAGTTACAGGGCAATCCGGAACCAGAGAGGTGCAACACTGTACTTCAGCGGGCACATAGGGGTGCCAGAGCCTAACCTAGAACATCATGGGAGGTCTAGGAACCCGAGTCGGCGCCCCAGTAGTCCTTCGGGCGGTTGTGGGCCTGTGCAACCGGGGGTTTGCCTAGATACACCCCGCAAGGGGCGTGAGTAGTGTATTACCATAATGGTCAGCAGCTGGGTGGTTCGCCACTGTGCTGATTGGCTCATCAGGCGGGCAGGTGGCGAGAATGCGGCCTGCCCTTGGATTGCCCGTAAGATAACCCACCGTGATTACATAATGTTGTATGTAACAATAAACCTGCAGCAATTTTTCCCAATCTTAACACTTGTGTCTGTGTGTTATTTGCGGGATGTTGGTTATGTTGGGGCGGGGGGTTCCTGTGGCCCTGATGTGACTAAGAGGAGTGACCTGTGGCTGCCGCAGGGGCTGCTGTAGACCAAAAAGGAGGTGCGGACTGACGCAGGTGCTGTCTGTGTGCCCTGGAGGATTTGACAGAGGATTGGAGACTTGCAGGTGGCAAGGCCTAAACCTTGGAGCGTTGTTGCAAATGCCAACTATGGAGCAGCGAGGCCTAGCAACTGCGAAGCTTGCGTGACGGTGAGATGTTGCACCGAGTGCTGCTGACTGGCCCTGTGCCATTGAAGGCGAATCGTGGGGCAGCGTACGCTCTGGCGTAATGGTAGTAAAGCCCTGAGCCGGACCTGCTCTGCGGATTCCTGGGTTGGCAATTCGACCTGCGGCCAGTCTAGGGAACGGTGTGCCCTGAGGGGAGACCTGGCCACAGGAGTACAGTGAAGCACTCGCACAGGAATACTCTGGCCAACGGGGCTGCGGGCGGAGCCCAGAGTAGCATATTGGGAGCCTGCCGACTGCGCTTGAGACTGCGGGTCTTTGCGCACTTCAGGGGAATATGAGGACTGTGGTGTAATTCCCCAGGATAGAGGCATGGCGCATGGTTAGCTTAGTAATAAGGGGACAACCAAGAAGGCACTCCACTGCAGTGGAACATCGAGGAGCATATGGTCTGGGACTCTGACCATCTGAGACAGCGATCAGCTGTCTGCATAGGCAGCTGCACCCTGCTGGAGACACCATCACGGGGGTATTTGGCGTGAAGTGAGACGCTGTGACCTGGCCCATGGAGTAGGGCCAGAACTGTGCACACAACCCTGGTTGGAAACAGTAAAAGACTTGACTTTGAGAACCAGGTGGGCACTGCCAGGCCTGCACCCGGAAGAACGATTTGGGCACTGGTGGAATGAAGCGGAGGTACTTGTGTGCAGTTACGCGAGGCTGCAGTGAACCTGGCAAAAAATACCTGCCTTGTGTAGACTCACTGTTGGGGGCGCAGGCCTGAAGAGATAAACTGTCCACTAGACATTTAAGATTAAGTGTGAGTGCGCCAGAAACTGCAGAGGGGAGTACACAGCAAAGTGATTAATGCAGGGGTTGCATGTAAGCCTCCCAAACACATGAACTGTGTGAGAACATTGACCAACGGAAACAACACATGTGTGGGTGCTCCCGATCTGTGGTGGGAGAGATCCCTTCGAGTATAGACTGGTGGCTGTGTCCGGCTGGAGCTGAAATGGGAGCAGAGGGCCCTGAGGACATGCTGGAGCACTCAGAGGCGCTACCAGTGGAGCTCGAGTAGAGGTCTATTGGAACCTGCTGCCAAAGTAAAATAAAACAGAGGGACAGCGACCTGTGGCACCTCAAAGTGCTACGGGTCCACTTAGAGCAGCGATCGTTGAAAACACTCTGTTGTGAGGGGAAGAAGCTAGGATTGCCTGGCAGAAATGGGTAAACCACGAGCAAAACCGACTGGGCAAGTTCTGGAAACTGATGATACTGCCCCAGAAAAAGTGCAAAATGACATGGGCGACCCAGTGCAACAGCAGTTGGCGAAAGTATTGGAGGCTATCGCTGATACCAAGGCCACCCTTCACAGGACATTAGTACAGTGTCGGTGGGCCTGGGCCTGCTCAGGGAGGAACACAAAAAACTGGCAGAAAGAGTAAAGGACACAGAATAACAGTTATGGAGCCAGCGCAGCAATCACTAGTGACGCAAATGGGAGACCTTACAGATCGCATCCGCATACTGGAACGGAGAGCGTAAGATGCCGAAGGGCGTAATAGAAGGGGGAAACACCCGTTACAACGGATATATCGCATTGCGCTGCCATCGCAACGCGACTATTACATCGCGGCTGGCAACACAACGCATGTCATCCGGACGCATGGTACTACATCGCACTAACATATACATCGTTAACGGCTACATCGCAAGTGATGATGCGTACATGATAAACTTTGTAGAATCTTTGTAGAAAGCGCACATGATGCAAGTGATGATGTGTACATGATAATCTTTGTAGAAAGCGCACATGATGCAAGTGATTGTTTATAGCGCAATATGTAGCAATATTTCATAAAGGGATATCTATTTTTAATGCTTACTGGAATCGCACATGATAGCACATTTTCATATTTAATATGTTTTTTAACACTACCTACATCACTAGCAATATGTAGCAATATTTCAGAAGGGATATCGATAATCTTTGTTTAAAGCGCACATGATAATCTGTATTAAGCAGCAGTGGCTACATATTTCAGCGCACGCAAGGGATGCCAAACATATAAATCGCTAGCTGTGTATAAATCGCTAGCTGTGTATTGTGTTTATTTTTATAGCGCACATACATCACTAGCTGTGTATTGTGTTTCTTTTTAGAGCGCACATGATAAACTTTTTATAAACAAAGATTTAAGCAGCATTTTTATAGCGCAATATTTCTACCCAAGGGATGAAAACATATACATTAATCTGTTTTTTATTCTTCATATATAAAAAAACATTCACAGCGCACATGAAACATGTACCCAAATTTTCCAAAATAGCGATGCCAAGGTGTGGTACAGCGCACATGAAACATGTACCCACATTTTCCAAAATAGCGATGCCAAGGTGTGCTACAAAACGTCCAATTAAGAAAGATATGACAACATTTACATATACATGTTATCATTGCCATGCGTCAATAACAGGAACAGGATGTGGTCTGACGGATACCTATGCCGACTTTGGTGCTGTCAGACAAGGTTCGATCCTCATATCAAGTCAATTACAGCGAAGAATGTTATATTTAATCAACAATGGCTATAGTATTATTCTTATTTTAAAACCATATAGCTACTTTCTAGAGGTCTTTACCCCTCATATGTAAATGTAAATGTATTGCGATTTATATAGCGCACTTATCACCCGTAGGCATCAAGGCGCTTGCCTTGGGAACCCGTCCTGGTATTCCCCTGTGAGATAGCCCCAGCAGGGTATCCACAAGGTGAAAGCCAGGCATCCCGCCGCGAGGGGCCGTAGTGGAGATTAAGCAAGCTATTGCCCAGAGTCGCAGAGTGTGAACCCGTGAGTCGAGTAGGCACCGGAACGAGAATTATCGAGTCCATGGAATTTTTGAGCCCAAGACCCGGCGAGGCGGGGAATTGAACCCTGGTCCAGGACCGATCTCAGCTTCCGGGTCTGCCGCCTCTAACCCCTGAGCCACACTTCTCCACTTCTCCATATCATGTCATTTACAGTGCAAAATGTAATATTTAATAAACAGTGCAGTGGCTCTAGTATTTTTATTATTGTATAACCATATTACTACTTTCTAGAGGTCTGTGGGTGTTGGGAACAATTTTTAATAGCAGTGGTATGTGCAATTTCACGACTGCATTAATTAAGAAACATCTGCCAACATTTACATATATATGTTATAATTACTACATCATATATGTTAGAATTAACGCATCAATACCACGAACCGGATGTGGTCTGGATACCTATGCCGACTTTGGTGCAGTCGGACAAGGTTCGAGCCTCATATCAAGTCATGTACAAAAAGGGAAGATTGATCGTCGTGAAGTCGCCTGGGGTCGGGCAGAGAGTGGGGGCCAGGGGTTAGAGGCGGGATGAGGCATTAAAAAAAAAGAATGCAAAAACTGATGGAGGACACCACAAATCGCATTGTAAAAACGTGCGATTTAGTGGCGTGCAAAGTAACCTACATGCGCGTAGAAGTCAACGCATTGGCGTTGCAACATCGTACGATGTTAAGGTACGCGATCTTGTGGAACATGCGATGTAATGACCGTGTGGTTAAAGCATGCGGTGTAATGGTTTATGATGTGTGAACATACATCCAATAGAAGGAACAACATAAGAGTCCTGGGAGTACCCGAAGGAATCGAGGTCAATGATATGGTGTCCTTCCTGGAACAGTGTCTCCACACAGTGGTGGCCCCCGAGGACCTGTCGACCTTCTACACGCTGGAGAGTGCGCACAGTGTTCCGGCCAGACCATCAGCAGTGGGACAGCCTCCAAGACCGTGTGTGGCTAGGTTCCTCCATTTCAGAGATAGAGATGCCCTCCTGCTTAGAGCCGGAACTGACAGCCTGTATATTGTAGACAGTAAAGTTTCCATCTTCCCTGATTCCACACTGGACACTCAGAAAAGAAGAACCTCATTCTTAGAGGTCAAGAAAGCACTGAGAGAGGAGGGGCTCTTTAATCTTTCCTGCCCAATTAAGCATACTCATAGTTGAAAAGAGGCACTTTTATGATGACCCCAGGTCTACTTGTGCATGGCTGGAAGAATACAGGACCAGAACCCCCCAGTCGACACAGACACAAGTGGTACGATCCAAGAGGCGAGAACCCTGGAACAGACGCCTCAGAGGAGGGGCTCCAGGCTGTCCCAAGTCCTCACAAACTGAAAAGGAGAGAGCGGAGTCCCTACAGGCAGTAGCGGCCATCATACAAGATAAACGGCCCCTTCAGAGGCTGGGACTTGCTCCTCGAGAGAATCTGAGGGGCTTGACCCAGACTCTTCCCATAGTGGCAGGTTAACACTGCCCGTGGTGACCCCCAACACCGCTGACGAGATCATCTGATGTAAAATATGATTAGCGAACCTTGGGGTGGGTGGGAGGGCACCCAATGCCGGTCGGAGACCAGATTTAGATCACAATTACTCGGGCCTGGGCACATTACCTGTCTTAGTTTACACCTCTATCATGGTCAACCCCCACTAAGCCCTCTTCCTATTTGGTTTTAGGGCTTCATCAATTGGGGTGCAAGGGTCCAGTTTGTTTTCTGACTTCCTACTAGCATTGAAGAGGCCAAGTTGTTTTTCTATCAAGTCAAGCTTCTTCAATGCCCTGTCACTAGGAGTTCAGTCACTGAGGATTTCTCTTAACTCTGGATCTCAGTGCGGCACTTCCTTGTCAGTCCGATATTGACTGGTAGTCTGTGTCACAGTCTAGTGCTATTTTGGGAATCCAGCTGGAAGAAACACTTTTTACACATGTGTTTTCGAACACAGAGTACTTTAGCTACACTACATGGCACCCTATCAGTTCACTGCTGCCCTGGAGCATGGCACCGTAACACTTCACTTACCTTTTTGCCTCGGTCCTCGCTGGGTTCTTCGGGCGCGAGCTCCCCAATGTGAAGCGGCTTTAGGAATTTCCTCACAAAGTTGACGTCTGGATGGAAAGCTCGGAATGCGTCCTGTGGGGAAATCACAAAGGGTCATTGGTTACAGGTATGAAGAATTGCCTTGCCAGCCAACAGGAAAATGATGCCAAGACAATGCCTCAGTGTGGGTGAGTAATCCCTGTGAGTACTGTGAGGCTTCTGTAAACCAGTCCAGTGGTTCCATTTATTGCCACCTTCAAGAGGTATCAGAGACCCCTTCAGCAGCAATAACTTTGTACTCGCTCAGGGGGTCCAGGACAAGAATATGGAGTTTTCAATATTATCAACAGGCAAAGTTATCGCGACCAGAATATCTGGTCCTAATAGTTAAAGAAACACAAATAATTATATATGTTCTCATGGTCAGTGTACGTTCATGTGGAGTTAGAAATAGTAAACCAACACGTACCTGTAAAGTGCTTACCTTCACGATTATTCTGCTAGTCATCATTTAGGTCATGATATTTTTGCATGTTTATACTTTTGTATTTTATATTATGAGATACAGGCCTCCTGGAGCTGAATTTAAGAGAGCAGGGACATGGCCTGCAACCCAGATAGTCTGTCTATGCAATGTCTCATTGACGCCAGGAACCAACGAGGACTCTTAACTCTGAATTCACTCTGGATCATGCAGGCCCCCACGTTCCCATAATTCCCTGGGCTACTGGTAAATTCAGTACTCGTTGTTACGCCTGCCACCAGACCTTGGTAAAGCGGCATTAACACGTGTTTTGCGCCGCTTTGAGGATGGTCAAATACATATTAATAAACAAATGCCTTAAACAATCACCTTGAACCAGAACTATCTCTCACTACTGCCTACTGTCACCAGAGGCATGTGGTCCACTTGTTATCGCCAAACCATTAACACATTCCAAACGTTTAACAAGGGACACAACGTATTCGTCTGACGTGTACAGTGCATGCAGATAAAAACACACGAGATGTATTTACATAAGAAGAAACAGACGAACACACGGACTGTGGCGAGAGCCCGGATGGATGGTTGGGTGGCAAAGGGTGTGGTGTAGCCTGAGGGATCGATAAATGCGTTTGTGTGGGTGGAAAGACGGAGTGGGTGGGTCGACTGATTGGCACGGACGAATGCACGGGTGAATATATCAGTGTGAGTGGGTACAACGTGATACAGAAAACAATGGTCCTAGAACCTAATTTGCAACAGCAATTTAATCAGAGCACATAGTTAATAGGATTCATGAGTTCAGAAATAGAGCCTGAGGCCAGAATTCCGGCCAGACTCCTAAACACGATATAAATAAATTATTTCAGGACATCGGATTTTGAAGGTTAAAAGATACACACACAGACCAAGAATAAATATCCACCAAACAATTTAATGTATTCTTTTTTAGGTGGACACTCTTTTGGTCTTCAAGGAGTAACAGTTATGATGAGGTTGCTCCAAGAGGGAACGTGCTAATAGAGTGAGATGTGCTCAGTGTAAAGGAAAAGAAGGATTCAGTGACATAGAGAAGAGGAACTGCATATTATTTCAAAAAGCAATACGAAATGGTTAACTTTCACCATCATATGCAGCCTAGCTATACAAAATTATATACACCGTTAAATTATAATGTGTATGACTACAGAATTGAATTCAGCTTCTTGCACGATAGGGGACAGCAAAATGATGTTTATAGTCTAGGCCTTAGTCAAGGGCGTCGACGTTTCGAACCGGCTTAATGCGCAAGGGAAATTCCAGCTTTGGCCGTGCGGATCTTCATCAGGACTGGGGGAGAAGGGGCAACCTGGAGGGAGGTAGTTAATGCACCCACTACGTGTGGCGTGTAGCCACAGGACAGTGCAACCAGTCAATGGCTGTTCAATGTGTCATAAGTCTTCATCTAGGCATCATGGTTATAGCACTCCGTTTACGTTCAGGAATTAAGCCTGGAAAAGGGGCGGACGCCGTCTCAACCCGTGTCTGGGTCGCGGTGAATAGATCGGCCGTCTTGGGCCAGCGAGGGATGTTCGCCGTGCCGTATCCTGCAAATGATTTGCAGGATGCGTCCGCCCCTTTTCCAGGCTTAATTCCTGAACGTAAACGGAGTGCTATAACCATGATGCCTAGATGAAGACTTATGACACGTTGAACAGCCATTGACTGGATGTACTGTCCTGTGGCTACACGCCACACAAAGAGGGTGCATTAACTACCTCCCTCCAGGTTGCCCCTTCTCCCCCAGTCCTGATGAAGATCCGCACGGCCGAGGCTGGAATTTCCCTTGTGCATTAAGCCGGATCGAAACGTCGACGCCCTTGACTAAGGCCTAGACTATAAACATCATTTTGCTGTCCCCTATCGTGCAGGAAGCTGAATTCAATTCTGTAGTCATACATGTTATAATTTAACGGTGTATACAATTTTGTATAGCTAGGCTGCATATGATGGTGAAAGTTAACCATTTCGTATTGCTTTTTGAAATAATACACAGTTCCTCTTCTCTATGTCACTGAATCCTTCTTTTCCTTTACACTGAGCACATCTCACTCTATTAGCACGTTCCCTCTTGGAGCAACCTCATCATAACTGTTACTCCTTGAAGACCAAAAGAGTGTCCATCTGAAAAAGAATACATTACATTGTTTGGTGGATATTTATTCTTGGTCTGTGTGTGTATGTTTTATCCTTCAAAATCCGATGTCCTGAAATAATTGATTTATATCGTGTTTAGGAGTCTGGCCTGAATTCTGGACTCAGGCTCCTGTTTCTGAACTTATGAATCCTATTAACTATGTGCTCTGATTAAATTGCTGTTGCAAATTAGGTTCTAGGACCATTATTTTCTGTATCACTGAGTATGTAACTAGGCAAGTATTCTTTCACCCCTCTTTTCACTTTCGATTCATCAGTCTCTAGGAGGTGGGTGGGTGGGTGAACAACTTTGCTACTTGGTGGGTTGAGGAATTAATATGTGTTTGAAGAGTGAATAGGTGCTTGAGGGGATCAATGAAACTAGTGTTAATGTGTCGGGTGTGAGTGGGTGGATGAAGAGATGGTGTTGTATTTCAGGGGGCCGGCAGGTAGGTGCATGCATGCAAGTGTTATGGAGCACAGTTCATAGACTAATGAAAGCATGAGTGTGGGTGGATTCATAGAGTAATCATACATGCACTGCCTAGGGTGGCCGAATGTTCGACAACTGAGTTGTGTTGGTGGACAGATGCATGGTAACCTTTAGTAGATTCACCAGGTAGGTGGATGGTGGGATGGGTGCTGAACCACACTGGTACAGCCAGATAAATATTGATCACCAAATTATTACTAATCTCATGTATTTCACTTATTTCTCTTTAAGTAGAATGGACAATCACAGAAGGATAAGTGGTTTCCAAAAAGTATGACTCCTTACACTAGCAATGAAGAAATGACCACCAATCAATCAATCAAATCAGGACATTTGTAAAGCGCGCTACTCACCCGTGGGGGTCTCTAGTCACGTGGGGGGGATGCTGCTACTGCTCGAATAGCCAGGTCTTGAGAAGTCTTCTGAAGGTTAGCAGCTCCTGGGTCTGCCGTAGGTGGGTGGGGAGGGTGTTCCAGGTCTTGGCGGCGAGGTGTGAGAACATTCTGCCACCGGAGGTCGCTCTTCGGGTGCGGGGGATTGTGGCGTGGGCGAGGTCGGGGGAGCAGAGCTGGCGGTTGTGGGTGTAGAAGGTGAGTCGTCTGTTGAGGTATGCTGGTCCGGTGTTGTGGAATGCATTGTGTGCGTGGGTTAGGAGCTTGAAGGTGATCCTTTTGTTGACGGGGAGCCAGTGCAGGTCTATCAGCTGGAGTGTGATGTGGCTGCGGTGAAGGATGCCGAGGATCAGACGTGCAGAGGCGTTCTGAATGCGCTAAAGTCGTTTCAGGAGTTTGGCCGAGGCTCCTACGTTGAGGGCGTTTCTGTAGTCCAACCTGCTGCTGATCTGAGCCTGGGTGACCGTTTTTCTTGTTTCGGTGGGGAGCCACCTGTAGATCTTGCGGAGCATTCGGAGGGTGTTGAAGCAGGAGGACGAAATGGCATTGAACTGCTTTGTCATGGAGAGAGTAAAGTTGAGGATGTACCCCAGGTTGCGTGCGTGGTCGGTGGGTGTTGGTGCTGTTCCCAGTGCGGTTGGTCACCAGGAGTCGTCCCAGGCCGAGGGGGTGGGGCCGAGGATGAGGACTTCCGTCTTGTCCGAGTTTAGCTTCTGAGGGCTGTTCTTCATCCACTCGGCGACGGCTTTCATCCCTTCGTGGAGGTTGGTTTTGGCGGTGAGGGGGTCTTTGTTGAGGGAGAGGATCAGCTGGGTGTCGTCGGCGTAGGAGATGATGTTGAGGTCGTGCAGTTGGGAGATGTGGGCGAGCGGTGCCATGTAGATGTTGAACAATGTCAGGCTGACGGGATGAGCTCTGGGGTGCGCCGCAGGTTATGATCTCTGTGGCTTCGGAGCGGCAAGGGGAGAGGTGGACGCACCGGGTTCTGCCGGAGAGGAAGGAGGTGGTCCAGTACAGAGCCTTGTCTCGGATCACAGCGCCATGGAGGCGTGTGCGTAGGGAGTAGTGGCAGACAGTGTCGAGGGTGGCTGACAAGTCCAGGAGAATGAGGCCGTGGTTTCGCCGTTGTCCAGCAGGGCCCTGATATCATCAGAGGCGGCGATGAGGGCAGTTTTGGTGCTGTGGTTGCTGCGGAACCCGGACTGGGACGGGTCCAGGATGCGGTTTTCCTCAAGGTAGCGGTCAGTTGTCTGTTGACGGTCTTCTTGATGACCTTCCCCGGGAACGGGAGCAGGGAGATGGGCCGGAAGTTCTTGAGGTCCTTAGGGTCAGGCTTGGGATTTCTGAGTAAGGCGTTGATCTCTGCCTGCTTCCAGCTCTACGGGAAGGTCGCTGTCTCGAAGGAGATGTTGATGGCTTTCCGGAGATGGGGTGTGATGGTGGTGCTGGTTTTATTGAAGATGTGGTGTGGGCATGGGTCTGACAGAGACCCGCAGTGGATGGTGTTCATGATTTTGATGGTGTTGTTGTCATTTATGTTGGTCCAGGAGAGCAGGGGATCGGTGCGGTTGGTGGTCGCGGGGACGGAGGTCTCA
Organism: Lissotriton helveticus; assembly: GCF_964261635.1. Taxonomy (NCBI): domain Eukaryota; kingdom Metazoa; phylum Chordata; class Amphibia; order Caudata; family Salamandridae; genus Lissotriton; species Lissotriton helveticus. The sequence goes on along the minus strand of NC_136061.1, from coordinate 618,507,734 downwards.
GTGGCTGTCGGGGCGGTCGTGACATTGTAGCTGTCTTGGATGTCTGTGATCTTGCGATGGAAGAAGGTGGCGAGGGACTCGCACAGGTCTTGCGAGGGTGGGATGTCGATGGTGTTGGAGCTGGGGTTGGAGAGTTCCTTCATGATGCTGAAGGGCTCTTTGCTGTAGTGTGCATTAGTGTCTAGGCGGTCTTTGAAGGAGGTCTTTTTGGTGGATCTGATGAGGTGATGGTGTCTGCAGGTGGCATTCTTGTGGGCTGCGTAGCTGTCTGGAGTCTGTTCATGGTGCCATTTCTTTTCGAGCTTTTGGCAGGTTTGCTTGGAGGCCTGGATATCCTCGGTGAACCAGCTGGCTTTCTTGCTGGTGTGTCTGTTGAAGGGTTTCTTGATTGGGGCGATGGTGTTGGTGCAGTCGTCGATCCAGTGTCTGAGGTTGCTGGCGGCAGAGTCGGGGTCGGTGGGTGGGCTCCGGGAGAGGGTGGTGGTTATCTGGTCTTTGGTGACTTTGCTTCAGCAGCGGTGAGGGATCTGTTGGATGCGGTGGTGCCAGGTGGGTTTCCGGAAGGTGAAGTGGATGCAGCGATCGTAGGTCCAGTGGAGTTCGGTGGTGTGGTTAAGGAGATTTGGGAGCTTACGGAAAGGTGGGGTCAAGCGTTTGACCGGCAGAGTGGGCCAGTGCTGTGACGAGTTGTCTGAATTCAAGGTTGGCGAGGTTATCGATCAAGGTGGTGGAGTTGGTGTTGTTGTTCTCGAGGTGGAAGTTCAGGACCCCGAGGAGGATGTAGTCTGTGGAGGCGAGGGCATGTGTACTGACGAAGTCGGCGATGGAGTCCTCGAACTGTGGCTGGGGTCCGGGGTGTCTGTAGACGAGGGTGCCTCTGAGGGTGGTGTTAGTATTGGTGTGGACCTGGAAGTGCAGGTTTTCGGCGGTTCTGAGGGTGTCGTTGGTGTTTCTCGAGACTCTGAGAGTGTTCCTGTGGACAATGGTGATTCCTCCTCCTACTCAATAGGTGCGGTCCCTGCGGGTGATCTTGTAGTCGTCCGGGATGGCTATGGTGATGTCGGGTGCAGAGGAGGGGTTCATACAGGTCTCCATCAGGAAGACGACGTCTGGGGAGGTTGAGTCGAGTAGGTCCCAGAATTCGACGGCATGTTTGCGGGTGGAGCGGGTGTTGAGAAGAATGCATCTGAGGTGGTTGCGTTCTTTCGCGGTGGGTGTATTGGCGGGTCGGATGCTGGTGAAGCTGCAGTTCCAGCAGGAGAAGGGTCCTTGGGTGCGCTTCGGGGTGGCCAAGAGACAGGCGTGCGGTCGTCCGGTGTTGAGTGCTTGGAGGGTGTTGGCGTTGTAGCGGCATCGTGGTGTAGGCGGGGGCCAGGGTGTCTGGCGCTGGGCGTGGTCCAGGCGCGGACGGGCGCAGACGGGCTTGCCTTTGGCACGCCTTCGGCATGCCATGGGCGCGCCCACTGTGCAGCGGCCGCCATATAAGGGGGGGTGGGAGGGAGGAGCAGCTGAGAGGCGGGGCTGGGCGAGCAGGGGGGGTGGGGCTGCAGGGGATGCAGCGGCGGGAAAACCAGCGGAGAGCAGGGGCACGGAGGCAAGGAAGGGGGCACAAAAGGCTAAGGGCCACAGTGGAAAAAGGCACAAAAGGGAACAAAAGGCAAAAGGGGCACAACGGAGAAAGGGCACAAAAGGCAAGAGGGAACAGAGGGAAAAGGAAGCAGAAGAGGCACAGAGGCAAAGGCAACAAGCATTTACAATGCAATGGTTTCGCCTTTGGAAAAGTTAGAGCTATTGGCATTGCTCATGCCATTTTTTTTTTTTTTACTTATAAATAAATGGCATTGTTATTTACATTGCCAACAGCCCACACAGCCCTCACAGCCCACACAGCTCTCACAGCCCACACAGCTCTCACAGCCCACACAGCTCTCACAGCCCACACTATGCTGCTGTCTCTAAGAGAAGCACTTCCCAAATTCAAAACAGATCTCAGTTTCAGAGATTCATTCCCCAAATGCAACTCAGACATGTGCTTTCCCAAGGAAATATACTGAAAAATTAAAACAAGCATTTACAAGTGGGGCCAGAGACACGGACAGCGGGAGGGGGGGGCAGGAACGGGCACACGGACAGCAGGAGGGGGGCGGGAACAGGCACAGGCACAATCAAAAGGCAGAAGGCAAGAAAAAACAAAACAAAGTTGTATCTGTTATTTTGGTGCAGGCTAGAACTCACTTGCATGAGCTAGCTGCACAAAGGCGGAGTCTCATTTCAGGCCTGGAGGGACTCCCTGCACAGGGAGGGAGACTGGGGACAGGCCTGAAGGGACTCACTGCACACAGAGGGAGACTGAGGACAAGCATGGGGGGGACTCACTGCACACAGAGGGAGACTGAGGACAAGTCTTGAGGGACTCACTGCACACAGAGGGAGACTGAGGACAAGTCTTGAGGGACTCACTGCGTCAATCTTTTTGGTTGGTATTGAGTAAATAACGCCCCCCTTCCTCCGGTTGAACTTTGTGGCCCAGACACTGCAAATAAAGATTACCCATTTAGCAGGGCTCTGTGGAGTCTGCCTACTCGAAAAATCAGCTATGTTCTCTTTTGCCCCCCAAAAGTACACAAGCACTTCAAATCTAAGAAAACCCATGCCATATTCATTACATAGCCAAAGGCCTGTGTGATGCCTTAAAATGGTCGCCTACATACTGTGGCCAAGTCTGGTCCAAAAAGTTTTTTAAAGGACAGCGTTAATTCAAGTCACTTTTAAAGGGTTCATGCAACACGTCAAGTTGCTGCCAATATGTGAAAATGTTCTTTCTTTCTTTCAGTATTCTGGAATGGGATGATGTTTCCAATAGCCGGTCCTCCAGAGTAGAAGAGGGATTTAGTGACCTGTCTAATACCGGAGGCATGGCTGAAAGCAGCATACTTGACAGGAGTTACAGCGAAGTAGAAACAGACAATGCTCCTGCTACAGCTCCTACTCTGAGTGGAAAAACTGTTCAGACCAGATGTGGAAGGCAAATTAGAATGCCCAAACGTTATGAAGACTTTGTTCAGGATTAGTTGTATTTCTGTTAATATGTGAAGGAGGGAGATGTTGTGACTTAACATTGTGGTCCTTACCGGCGACCTTACTTTTACTGTTGTGCGTTATCTATGTTTATACTACGTCACGCATTCCATTTTGGAATGCTAGGAATGTATTTAAGTGACGTCACCCGGCCTCCCGGCATATTTCCCCTTCCCTCCTTGTGATTATACTACCTCTGCCCCAGCTGTTGTCTGTGGGCCTTTCTAGTATATATATTTCAATAAATACTTAATTTACTCCACTTTGGTCCGTACTTACATTACAACATCGGAGCTCTTCAATAATGTGGGCCTGGTCAGGGAAGTCCCTCTCGGGGGACTCGGCATCAGGTAAGGCCCCACGGGCCTCTCAGCACACACACTCGCACTGGAGGGGCGGGCACCGGCAATGTGCCCCGACGCCCCCCTCTCCTTTTCGGCCACTCGCTGCTATCTTCACCGGCGGGACTCGGGGGAGCCTCGCTCCACTGCGGCACTCCTCCGGCGGCCGCTCTTCGGCCGGTATACTGCGGGGCTCTCCCTAGCTCCTGGGAGCCCCGGGGGGAAGCTCTTAGTCTTCCCGTCGTCTCGTCATCCCGCCCCCGGCCTGCCTGACTTCCTGTGCTGAGGGCCGCCAATGGCAGCGCGGCCCTTGGCAGGGAGGCGGGCACAGCACCTCCTTAGCGATCTCCGGGCCAGCGGCGGCGAATCACGGGCTCCCTCTTCAAGCAAATTATAAAGCGAGGTGGGCACTCGCTAGGGGCAGCAATCCAGGGGGCCAATGCCGGGTGGGCACCGGCTAAATAAAACAAATAAAGCGCTCCCAAGCGCTAGTGAACAAGATGCCGCGCTCCCAGGCGCTAAAGCAAAAATAAAGCGCTCCCAGCACTCGTGGCACAATTACAGCGCCCCTAGGCGCTATGAGGAAAAAGCAAAGCGCTCCCAGGCGCTTGGAGGCCAAAAGAAACAGACATCGGCCAGCAGCCTCAGTGCGCAGCCCACTCCTGCAAAATCCACGAACAAATGAAATGTGTGTCAAACTGAGGCTTGAAACGCTGGCACTCAGCTTCCGGTCGGGGAAAAGCGATTCAGTCTCTCATCTGTGACTTTGGTGTTTATAAATGCAATTTATGGTATAGAGATTTGGCTTTAATTAAGTTCCATCTGAGACGTGCACTTGTTTACTCTAAGTGCCGCGCTTTTTTAGAAGAAGGTCCAGACGCAATAGCCTTGTCTCAGACTGCTGCTACACAGTGCCAGTTTGGCCCGTAGTTTGGTTCCTAGAGAGTGGTTGTCTGACTGAGCCATGTCTGCTGAGGTGGCGAATTCAGGAGCTCGTGGGCGGCTTGCCAGGATCACGAGACTGATGGCCGAGTGTGGGCCGGAGGTGGGACTGAAGTTCATGATATTTCACGGTAGGGGTGCAAAGTGGCTGGTACGAACGGAGGGGTTGCACTGGGAAAGCACGAACGGAGGGGTTGCACTGGGAAAGCGCCCCCAGTGCCACCTGAGAAGTGTAAGGGATAACACACAGTCTTCTGATGTTGCGTAACGATGATGTATAGTTGCTAGGGCTGCCGTCTTCCGCCCATCTTGAGTCGCAGAAGGGTTGCGGTGCCTGTAAAAAAAAACAAGCCCAGAACAAGCCAACTACTACCAAAATAAACTAAAAACAAGCCCAAGTCGTCAAAAAGCGAACAACAAGCACCTACGAGGACACAGGGGGCGGGAGAGGACACGGACGGCGGGAGGGGGGCGGGAGAGGACACGGACGGCGGGAGGAGGGCAGGAGAGGACACGAACGGCGGGAGAGGACACGGACGGCGGGAGGGGGGCGGGAGAGGACACGGACGTCGGGAGGGGGGCGGGAGAGGACACGAACGGCGGAAGAGGACACGGACGGCGGGAGGGGACACGGATGGCAGGAGGGAGGCGGGAAACGTGCACAGGACAGCGAGGGGGGGGCGGGGAGGCACACGGAGGGGGCGCGAATGGACAGCGCATCTGAAATCACTTTCAGTGAAAGGGGAGGGAACGGGAAAAAACGTAACTCCGCCCAGGGAAATAATCTCGGGAACGCCCCCGAATCTGGTCCGGCCTTGACGGACAGATCCGGCACCCAATGGCTAGCCTCCATTTATGGAGCTAGCCAATGAGAGCCGGGGGACGTTCCCGAAGTCCTTATTGTCAACAAAGGATTTCACCTGCGCCGAAAAGCTGCGCAGAGCGCAGCCTTCGGCAGGCGAAACCCAAAAAGGGCACAGAGAGCAACACAGCAATATAGGGCAAAAGAACACTAGCAGTTACCAGTGTGAGCGCGTCCTAAGGCGAAGGGGCCTCGAGTTTACAATAGCGGCAGCGAGCAGAGGGATACGTGCACACAGGCGGTGCTGTGCGGCGTGGAGGAGCGAACTGCCTGTGGACAGGGTCAAGGGTCGCTCCAGAACAAGATATTACTGTGGATATCAGAGATATTAATATGTATCATTTAATTTTGCTCAGTGGCAGTCAAACAACTGTAATGAATGCTTTTACTCACCTCAATGGTTTTCACTGTAAAACTTTAAAGGTGAAAGGCGGACCAAACCATGCAGCTTCAAACATATGGCCTGCTCAATGCACTCACATTCCTTAAGAGGTTGTAATAACTGATGCAGCTATCATGAGGATGCTGTTCAAGGGCCGGGCTATAAATATCCAAAGATATGCCCTTCAGTGAGGCTGGTGCCCCCTACTCTTTTCTCCCTCCAGTGGCTTCCAAAAGGGGAGAGAGCTCTAAGTAACACTGCCTGCACCACACATTCAACACTTCACTCCTCTGCACCTTCTTAGCTAACCGAGAAGCGGAAAATTTCAGCTGCCAACTGGGATTCAAGAAGCACTCAATCCCTTCTCCTGGAACATCCAGCCTTTAATTGGGAGCTTTGCATGAACCAAACTTTCTCTGGGAAGTGCCGCAAGAAAAGATTCTGTGCCTTGGCACCTTCGAAAAAGACCTCAAAGCTCTCCTCGTTGAATTACACTTGAGTTAACGTCTTCATTCCTCCTCACACTCTCTGTGGTGCATTCCGACCTCACCTGGTACGAACTATTGACGAACATCATGTCGTACAACATCCATTCCATTGACTCATTTTACCTGATTTTCATTGCTACGTTGTGGTACAAGTAGACCCAAACGTAGCTAAAAATGTTTTGTTTTTTTTTAAAACATTGGCAAAGTCAATAGGTCTCGCCTTTGCGAAAGGTTCAATTTTTTTTCTCTTTTCTACAGTTGTTGTGTGGAGAGCAATTGTAGATTGTTTGTGTTTGTGTTAATAAAATAGTTTTCACTGATTAAGTTGTGTAAATTGGGTGTTTTTTCTGCCTCAGTAGACCTATTGGCTTTGCAAATGTTTTTTGTTGATGTTAGCCAGCTGAAGCATTAATGCCCTGTACTATCTCAGTGACAATGGAAACCATTACTGCAGATTACATAAGCTCTCTTTGGCATATGTTCACCGAGCTATAGTACATGCTTTTGTTAAGCCATTTTAGCAGAGCACACAGAGGCTTGGTTCTTTAGTAGGAAGGGGAGTCTTATTTTAACCTACATTCAGTACTGAAGTTGTATGTCTAAGGTATTTATATATAAACCTACTTGAAAGGTAGCGGAGCTCTGTATATTTTCAAGGCAGAGCCATCACTACATATGATAGAAGTGGTAGCTGTTTTGTGGAGTATTGCTGATGCTGTTTGACCGAAAAGTGTTAATCAATGTCTGTAAATCAATCACCCCTTGCAGCATCGTCTCTGCGCAACCCCTCAGCGAACTGGAGTCACGTGACGCAGCGCAAAGAAGATGAAGTAGACTGCTCGCATAACGGTTACCCTTGATCCTGATCCTTTTGGAACATACGGGGTAGCCGCAAGACTGTGCACTAATGGATCCTTTTAAAAAAAACACAGCTGTAAAATTTTGGGTTTGCAAGTATGGTTGTGATAATTATTGTTAATGCATTGTGACTCTGTGTGATGATTGGCAGTCTCATTTATGCGTGTAGCTCTCCAGTGGAAGCTATTATAATGAGGGGCTGGGAAGCTGAAGCGGGACTCCGAAGGGAGAAGACGGAAAGAGCGGCAGACGACGAAGGGGGCAAGCAGCAATGAGGGGGTGGGTGGATGAAACAGGTCCCTTTGGAAAACAGCAAATGTGATGAGTTAAGGACACATTTTACAGGGCTGTTTACTGAAACAGTGCTAGAAGCTGTAACCCCACATAGAAATAAAAGGGAACCACCCCAAAATCAGGCCTGAAAGAAAAAAAAAGTAGTGTTGTACAGGAACTGAAATAGAGAAAAGTGAACGGTTCATTTTATAAAATACATAGCTGGAACATTATGCTTTTGCATGTATGGTTGCTATAATTATTGTTAATGCTTTGTGCTTCTGTGGGATTATTGGCGGTCTCATGTGTGCAAGTAGTTCTCCATTGGAAGCAGTTGTAACAAGGGGCCGGAAAACTAAAGCAGGACTCAGAGGGGTGGAGACAGAAAGAGCGGCCGACGACGGAGGGGGCAGGCAGCAATGGGGGAGGGAGGTGGAGGAACAGGCACCCTCGGATAATCTGATAAAATAAGGACAAGATTTGGAGTGCTGTTTACAGAATTGGCACTAGGAGCATCAACACTACAAAGAAACAAAAGGAAACCTACCTAAAACGTGACAATTCATTTTATAAAATACATAGCAGTAACGGTTTGGGTTTGTTAATGCATTGTGCCTCTGTGATGATTGGCAGTGTCATGTGTGCGTGTAGATCTCCATTGGAAGCAGTTGTAACGAGGAGCTGGACTCAGAGTGGAGGGGATGGAAAGAGAGGCCGATGATAGAGGGGGCAATCAGGGATGAGGGAGGGGGTGGGTGGTGGGTAGATGTAACAGGCGCCCTCAAAAATAGCAACTGTAACAAAACAAGGACAGGATTTACAAGGCTGTTCACAGAAACGGTGCTAGGAGCATCAACACTAAAAAGAAACAAAATAGAAACTTCCCAAAATAAGGGCTCAAATACATTTTAAGAATAGTGTGCATGCGTGAACTGAAATAGACAAAAGTGAAAGGATGCAAATAATAGGCTATTGCTCTGTGGAAGGGAGCAAGACACGAAGGAGGGACAAAAGAACAGATTACCCACATAGAAGCAAGCTTTTTAGAAGTGCACATGAAGAAGCAGATCAAAAGCAATGGGCGGGCAGTACGCCCACAGAGTGGATCCAGCATGTCTTGAAAAGACAGCACATGCACTGCCTGGGTGAAAATCACCCTACACGAACCACTTTTGGTGCTGTACCTCGTCTTTTTTTCCCTCTGTCCTCCTCTGTCTCTCCTCTAAGTGCTATAAATATATAAGAGTTACTTGGAGGGAAAAACGTCATTTATACAGCCCATGGAGAAAAATCAATTATTGAAAGAAGGTGAGGCAATTGTGGCTCTCTGAAATCAGGTGCCTTGGGCCTTTGCCCAGCATGCCTGTGCCTAAAGCCGGCCCTGGTTGTGAGTATGTGTAAAGCATATTATCTACCAGGAGTGGTAAACCTGGCACTCACTCCTCCCAGGGTGTATCTTTGTATTATCCATTTGATATTGATATGTTTCAGTTCTATTGTAATGGACTCTGATGCCTGCAGCCCAAGTAAGCGCTATTTAAAACAAGCATTTGCAATGCAATAGGTCTCGCATTAGGAAAGTTTGAGCTATTGGTATTGTAAATGACACATTTTTTATTTATGTTTTGTTTTTGAAAGTAGCAAAATGAATAGCTTTGTCATTTACAATGTCAATAGTCATAACTTTCGCAAATGGGACACCTATAGCATTTGTAATGCAATATGTGTTATATTTACGTGACTTTCATGTATTGATATTACAAATAACAATGGCTTTTAATTTTTTTAATAATTAATTCTTAAATAAAAGTTATTGTAATTTATAATGGCAATAGCTTAAACTTTTGTAAATAACTTTTGTGAAGATTATGTTCAGTGTATTTTATTGTTACGAAAATCCAAGAACAGAAGTGAAATATTAACATCTTTTTGTTACATTTGTAATAAAGCTTAAAATAAAAGCTTAAAATATTGAGAGAACATATTTGAACCAGTTGTTGTTGAATGGTTGCACAGATTGATGCTGTGGTGGCGCTGAGTGATGTTGTGATGGTGAACGAGTGATGCTGTGGCGTTCAATGATGCTGTGGTAGCGCATAGTGATATTGTGGTGCCCCTGAGTGATGCTGTGGTGGTGCCGAGTGATGCTGTATGCTATGCTATGTTTTGTTTTACTATCCTATGTTTTGTTTTGTTATGCTATGCTATGTTTTGCTATCCTATGCTTTGATTTGTTATGCTATGCTACGCTGTGTTTTGTTATGCTGTGCTATGTTTTGTTATGCTATGCTTTGTTTTGCTATGCCTTGTTTTGTTATTATATGCTATGTTTTGTTGCGTTGTATTATGCTATGCTTTGTTTTGCTATGCTATGTTTTGTTATGCTATGCTATGTTTTGTTGTGTTTGGTATGCTATGCTATGTTTTGCTATGCTATTGTATGTTTTGTTGTGTTTTGTTAAGCTATGCTATATTTTGTTGTGTTTTGCTATGTTTAGTTATGCTATGTGTTGTGTTTTGTTATGCTATGTTTTGTTATGTTATGCTATGTTTTGTTATGCTATGCTATGTTTTGTTTTGCTATCCTATGCTTTGTTTTGTTATGCTATGCTATATTTTGTTTTGTTATACTATGCTTTGTTATGCTATGCTATGCTATGTTTTGTTATGCTATGTTTTGTTTTGCTATTCTATGCTTTGTTTTGTTATGCTATGATATGTTTTGCTATCCTGTGCTTTGTTTTTGTTATGCTGTGTTTTGTTATGCTATGCTATGTTTTGTTATGCTATGCTGGTGAGGGTTTGTGAGGGTGTGTGAGAGTGAATGAGGGTGTGTGAGGGTGTGTGAGGGTTGGTGAGGGTGTGTGAGGGTGAGAGGGCTGTGAGGGTGAGGGGGTGTGAGGGTGAGGGTGAGGGGGTGTGAGGGTGAGGGGGTGTGAGGGTGAGGGGGTGTGAGGGTGAGGGGGGTGAGGGTGAGTGTGTGAGGGTGAGTGAGGGTGAGGGGGTTTGAGGGTGAGGGGGTGTGAGGGTGAGGGGGGGTGAGGGGGTATGAGGGTGAGGGGGTGTGAGGGAGGGTGAGGGGTTGTGAGGGGGAGGGGGTGTGAGGGTGAGGGTGTGTGAGAGTGGGGGTGTGTGAGCGTGAGGGTGTGTGAGGGTGTAGTAGGGATAGCTTCGCATGTGACTTACTGCCAGCTCTCTTGTGAGGTGTACAAAGACAGAAGGTAAAGAGTAACACACAGGAGCTGATTAATTGCACACACACCTCAGGAACTGTGACTTCCTCGCTCCGCAATTTTTCAGTACATAAAGTAGTCCATTTGTATGCAAAATCCGAAGTGACCAAACCATTACAATTACAAATATTTCCAAAAGGCTCAAAGTGTTGGAGACACCAGGAGTATAAAATGGTTTTCACCAGCGGCGAGGTGTTTCTGAAAAAGTATAGCGCTTTTTGGTGCGTTGCAAGACCCTGAAGTTAAAATGTGAAGTTTTTGGTCAAATTTTTTAATGCTCCTTTTTTAATCCGCCCACCCCCAAACATCCGCGCAGAGGGTCCAATTCGCATGCTAAGTTTGCTCGATGGATGTGGTATTAACATTTTCCCAGGGTTGCTTTAGGGTGCCAATCCGCAGGGCCCTTCACTGCCGCCACGGCTCAGTAAATATAGATGCTCACAAAGGAGACAGAGCCAGGAAAAGTGCACCGTTGGGCACAGGGGACCGGCAGTGTTTTGAAGACAGCAGGGCTGAGGCACTGGGTAATATTGCTATCAGGCTATTCTCTGCCACCCTCTTATGCACATATCTCAGGTCACTGCAGGGCCCCCGAGGGCTGTACCCAGCACCCCGCCCGCTAGCTCCCTCCACCAGCACCACGTCCATCTATTGATGCTTTTGCACAGCAGGCCCTGTCTGGGACAGCCCTGCTCGGTTGCCATGGCTGCAGCGTGCTGCCAGGGTGGTTGGAGAGCTCCTTGCTGCTAAGGTCGCTCCTTCCTCAGCGTCTCCGAGATTCCAGGGCGGACCCCGAAGAGGTTAATCTGTGGCGTATGGAGGGAAAGGTTCCCCTATTCATCAGGTCCATTTTATAAGAGCTGATGGCCTGGTCCAACTCAAAATGTGTAATGCATGCGCACAGAGAACATACAAAGAGACCGGCACACCTGCAGACACTGATTTTCACAAAATTCAACAAACCTATGCACAAAGACTAACTAAAATATAAGGGCATCAACGCATACCCACCAATCAAGACCAGTCATGCATAACTTTATGCAGCAGGAGGCACAGGGTGGTTGCCTCGGTGCGAAAATGAGTGATGTACTTCAGGTGAACCCTGGGTGGGGTTTCGCACAGGAGCACTACATTCTGTGCATTAGAGAAACGTGGGCCGCTGTGCGACAGGCAGTTACTAAGTACAGTTCATGGGCACAGGTCTGTGTGCATTATAGGGCCACAGGCAGGTTTGCAATAGGGAGTACTGGGGAGAGGATGTGGCGTAACGGCCAGAGCTGTCGACTTTGGAACAGGGAACCAGGATCGAGTCTCGGTGGCGGCGGCTCAACATCCTGTGATTCTGGGCAAATCATGTCATGTCCCCATGCCTACAAAAAAAAAGCAACGGCGCCCCAAGCTCCCCCCTCAAAATGTTTCACATTACATCGTTCCACTCATTTTTGTAGTGCACGTTCTTTTTCTGTGTGACCCTAAGCACTACATCAGGAAAATCCAACTTAACATCCTCTCTAAGCAGCCCTTATTGTTTTATTCACGCAGACAGGGCATACCTTGAAAACGGGTGACTATGTACCTGTGTATGAGAACAGAAAGCAGCTGCACATCTGGGCTGGGAGGGCGGGGGCTGCCCGCGCATGCGCGGTATTTTGAACTTTCGTGGGGAAGAGGGAGCCTCGGCGCCAAAGCGAAGTGCGAGAGCTGAAGTCCCGGGTCCCAGGAGGGGGCCCGGGTGAAGACCAGCGGATAGCACTGCAGGGCTCCCATGCCTAAGGGGAGAGCCCCGCTGTGGCTGCAGAAGAAACCCTGGGTCCGAAATGGCATCGGATGAGGCCGTCGATGTAAGTGCGGGGCTCCCATAAGTGAGGGAAGCCCCGCGTGTACCAGGTAATGCGTGTGTGTGTCTACGCGTTCACAACTTGCTTGTCTAGACTGCTGGGGGGGGCGGTGTGTGTGTGTGTGTGCGCGTGTGTGTGTGCGCGTGTGTCTGTGTGTGCACGCGTGTGTCTATGTGTGCGCGCCTGTGTCTGTCTGTGTGTGTGTGTGCGTGTGCGCGTGCATGTGTCTGTGTGTGTGTGTGTGCGTGCGTTCGCACGTCCTGATCCATTGTGACTGAAGAGCATGCCGGAATCGGAGCGCGTGTTCACACGCGCGACCTGATCCAATTCCGGCATGCTGCACGTGCCCATCTCATGTCTCCTGGGAAGCACAGCCGTTAGCTATAGGTCTCGCGGAGAGACAGCACGTCGCGCTGTATTAGCCAGGGCGAGACCTAACAAAGATATAAATACATCGAGGTCAAAACTGTCTCCAACATTCTTCAAATCCTGGTTGGTATGAAAGCAAACTTAGCATGTTGTATCATAAGTATGTATGAGGCAATTTTTAAAATCGTGGTGATTGTGCGCACATCATAGATTGCTGTCAAGCATCTAGTCCTGGAGACTCTTGAATCTGCACTATTTTAACACCTCTATGATCAGGGACCGGCAGCCGCGCCACACTTAGACCCGACTACTTTTCCTCCATTATCCTCTCAAAATGTCTGCACCCAGGTTTGCTTTTCTAGATGCAGTTTTGTCATTGATTCCCCAGGGAAAGAGCCTCACATAATACATGTTTTTCTGTCTACTCCTCTTTGATGAACCCGGCTCCCACTGTTTCTGCCTCTGAGGTTCGACCTAGTGTTTGCTGATCTATGGTATTAATTTCTGCAACAGTTTTAGTGGGTCCTCCCTATTAAGACCCTCATCAGGCCAGGGGAGGCTCCCCCGCTATGGCGGAGGAGCTTTGCCTCCCTGCTGCTACCCAGCAGAGACAACAGTGAAAAATAAATGAATAAAATAATGTTATTATCATTTTCTTTTTTGCTGTTGCCTCTGCTGGGTAGCCGAGTTGCTGGGCCGGGCCATCCTCCTGAGCTTGAGGGGTAGGAGTTGTGGGCACTACTAAGTGCGCATGACGGTTTGGCTGTCCGTTTTAGGCTGGCCAAACCAGCTTGCGCTTACCATTTCTCCACCCGGCTGTGTTTTACAGCTGGGTGGAAAAAAGCCACAGCTCCCATGCACTGTCTGGGCAGCAAACCAGGCTGCTCACACCAATGCCAGCACCTCTCTTATGCTGGGAAACCAGCACCTCTCTCATGCTGGGAATGGTATTGAAGTTGGTGGTAATTTGCGATTCCTTGAGGCCAAATTGAACTTTTTTAGTGCTTCTTACATTGCATTTAAGGAATCGCAAAATTTGCGATTCCTTAAATGCAATCGCAAAATAAGGAATTGCAAATTTAGCGATTCCTTATTTCGCCTTAATACATACCATTTGGCAAAATTGCATTCGCAAACGCCGAAATTCTGCAAATTTCGGCGTTTGCGAATTCAATTTTGCTAATTACATATGGCCCTTAATCCAGCCCTTGACTGCTTCAGACGTGTGTTGGCTTCAATTCTGAACTCAGTTTTCACCGTTACTTCAGATGTATTTGTGCTTTCCTGTGAGAGTGCAACTTGGCAGCTGTGAATAGCTTCTTGTCTATGCCCATCTTATTTAGTTTCCTTCACAGATTCCTCCAGCACCTTGATGAAATGTGGATGAAAAATCAAAAAATGCAGATCATAGTGGCATTTACTTGAGAGTACTGTATTTGTGAATCACGTGTTCCACCAAAAACTGGGCCAGCTTTGGACTCACCCTGCAATTGATTCTTGGTCTTTGACCCATATCTGTCATTCATTGAGGTTGGAGAGTGTGCAGTCAGTGACCACAAAGCTAATTGATCTGTTGGGTTGACCTTTTGTGGGTCCTTTTCTGTGAGTAGGTATATCGTGTTTACTTTCCAAAGAATGGAAGCGTGAACGAGGAGGCAAAAAAGCCGAAACTGGATCTCAGGCAGCTCTAGCAGGGTAATTTAACTCTGACCTGTGGGAGTCCATCCTACTTCACTACTTACAAATGCATGCACCCACACGCACCCAGAGATACACGCATGCACACACACAAACACACAAACGTACACGCCATCCTGACCAGCACCACCCCCAGAACCTTAACTCAATATATACAAACCAAGCATTAGCTTTTTTTTCTGTCACACATCATAAACACCCAGATTGATAACTGTCTACCGGCCTTTCCTTCCTTTACTTTCTGCATGAAACATAAAGCCTCCCCTTTTCTTTCCAACATTTTGCCCACTCCATCACTCACTGACTACAGAATATCATCAGAAATGCTTGTCCTTCTTCCATTTTCCAGATTGTGCAACTTAGTGGACTAAACAACATCCCTAGCCGTTTCTGTCCTTTGTCTCTCATGGTATCACTGAATCGAAAAAGACAATTCCCAGCATTACTGTCCTTAAATCTACAGCACAAAGAGCAGGCCGAGGTGTTAGTATCCCACTGGGGTCTTGTCCAGTGGTGCTGATGTGCCACTAAGGATAACCTATTGCGATGGCATTATGAGAAATTGGCTGGTGGCACCAACGCAGGCTGGTGGCACCAACGCAGAGGACGCTTCCCCTACCTTGGCATTGCCAAAGAGTGCTCCTATTAATTTGCATTAATGCCAGTGTGCACTTTGTTGTCACGGCTGAGTCAATCTCCTATGTAAAGTGGTGCTTCATTCACCATCTTGAACTTGGCCTCTACATATTCCCAACACAAGAGGAGAGGTAGCAGTAGTCTTTGGTTTAGGTCTAGTACTTAATGACGTGCCTCCAGATGTGATGCTCAAAGTAGCAGTAGATACTTGGTCGCTTCCTGTCCTCACGGCCACCTGCGTTTTGCACACTATCATTTTATTTTTATTAAATAAGGATGCCTTGAATCCCTACCTGAGAAACACTCCACTCCACGGAATCTGACAACTGCGGACAGATACTGCAGTACAAGAGGATTCAGATGCATTCTGTGGGGTCTTCTTCAGTCTATTCCACCTTCTGTTTTGTCTGTCAGCAGTCACATCGATGTGCATTGGATGGGTCTTTTCCCACCACAAAAAAACAGCTTTTAGGCGCAGGTAAGATGCAGTAGCTGTAGATACAGCAGGCGGAAGTGTCATCATCAGCACTCGAGGGCTATGAAACCTCCAAGATGTTCTTCTATCAGGGTACTTCTTAGCTCTCAACCTCACGCTCAACCTTTTCTCAGTCTCATGCACTCCCTACCTCTTCCTGGTCTCAGTGTCACCCTCTCCTCTCCTTACCTCAACCTACCCTCCTCCCATCAATCCAAACTTTCTCAACCTGTCCTTAGCCGAAAATCAAATCTCACCTCAAACCTTTACCTCATCTTCACCTGCATCTGATTCCCTCCTCATCACAACCTATCCTTACCCTAACTGGAACCGCTATCTCACCTGGACTCAATGAACACCTCACCTCAACACTTTTACTCACCTCATTAGAAACTGAAACACTCCTCAAACTCATCTAAGTTTCACTTCCTCCTTAATTCAGCCTTGACTCACCCCTACCCCTCGTCACAATACCTCACCTTACCCCCGACCTCATTGGTGCCTCAAGCGCACCTCACAGCCACTCCAACCTCACTTCTTTCTCACTTCTGCCTCTCCTTCTCACCTCAATGTTGGGCGAAGGTCACCACACCCTCACTTCCTTCCTCACAATACAGTGGACGGGCCTGCCACTACGCACCACACCCAGGATAAGGTCTTCAGAACTCAATGCAGTATTTATTTATTTATTCCATTTGTATGGCGCAACAGCTACCCTGAGGGTTTCCCGGCGCCTATGTGTGTATGCCAGATGTGTCCCCTAAAAAGTCTTGCAGCACGTTGATCCTATTCTGTATGTGTGGGGGGATCACTGTGTCCACCTCTGCGGTGCATCCTGTACCTGTGCTATTTATCAGTGAAGCTTTGTAACGTTTTTCACTATACAAAAAAACAAATCGATTGGCTTTGTAAGAAGTGGAGAAGTGTGGCTCAGGGGTTAGAGGCAGCAGACCCGGAAGCAGAGATCAGTCCTGGACCAGGGTTCAATTCCCCGCCTCAGCGGGTCTTGGGCTAAAAATTCCACGGACTCGATAATTCTCGCTCCGGGGCCTCCTCGACTCACGGGTTCACACTCTGCGACTCTGGGCAATAGCTTGCTTAATCTCCACAACGGCCCCTCGCGGCGGGATGCCTGACTTTCACCTTGTGGATACCCTGCTATCTCACAGGGGAATACCAGGAAGGGTTCCCTAAGCAAGCGCCGGGAAACCCACTGCGGGTAGCTGTGCGCTATATAAGCTCAACTACATTTACATTTACAAGTGCATGTTTAAATTAGACTCGCTCCTGTGTCCCCATTCCATTATCCCCTTGCCTCCCCTTCTCAGTAAACTCCTATTTCCTCTGAACATTTGTCAAATTCTTTAGCACTTTTAGTCTTCAAAATATGTTGATCCTAATCCTGAAAATAAATATTCAATTGTTAACCAAATTTACTGTAACAATTAACAGTGACTCATGGCGTAGACTTTTATACAGGGCGATAAAGAAGGACTGGCTCCTGTCCAGTCCGCTCGCACCAGCCCCCAGTTGCTTTCCTCCACTCACCATGTCTTTCCTTTTTACACTCATACTTGCCCTGAAGGGCAATGTGTGAATGAAGTGAGTGAGCCTGACTTTTTATGTGGGGAAGAGGGCATAGGATCTGAAAGGTCACTTAATAAATATTCAGATCCTTTCATGCTGTGCCAAGCCAATGAAACCTGATGCTCCCTAGGAGTTAATTGAACAACAAAAGAGAATGCCAATACTGATACTCTATTTGAAAAAGAAAATTGACACAAATGCATAGACCACAGTTCAATACATCCGGGTGCTAGTCGATAGCTGTTTATTTAAAAAAATTGTTTTAAGATAAATAGTTTGAAATTTAGAATACAGTTCCAATAAAATTGTATAACAACAATGAACGTGGACACAAAAATAAGCCAAGGAATCACACATACCATCATTCATAAATCTTCAATCATATCACAGTCATACCTCACACATTCATTCAAACATGTACTCAAACAAATGGAGAATGTATAAACCAATTTGTGGAGTACAAGGTCTGCCAGCAAAAGAATAATGAATGAATTACAATGTGTACTGTTCGAAGAAATACACCATATTCAATTGAATTAAATGACAAAATTCATTCAAAATACAACACAATTCGGTGTATAATTGCCAACAGATTTATAAAAACAAATTAGTAAAAGGGCAAAAAGGGCAGACCCAACGGCCTACGTGTTTCGAATCCCAATAGATCTTGGGATTCTCCTCAGGACCAACCAAAATCTGTAGAAAAAATAAAGAAAGACTGTGTTTCTAGCCAATCTTAAATCAAAAACCAGAGAGCACTACAACACCATAACAAGCATTGGAAATGCAATAGGTCTCGCAGCATTAGAGTTAGTGCATTTAGAATTGTTTATGGGTTTTTTGTTGTAAATCTTTTGCATTTTTTTTTTTTTTTGCCAATGCTAAAGAATTACAAATCAAAAAAGCAATAAACAATTGTAAAAGCTGTAACTAAAAATCCTACGAGACCTATTGCACTGTGTGAGGGTGAGGTGTTGAGGGTGAGTGAGGGTGGGGATGAGTGAGGAGTTGAGTGTGAGTGAGGTGTTGAGGGTGAGTGAGGTGTTGAGGGTGAGTGAGAGTGAGAGTGAGTGAGGGTGAGGGTGAGGGAGGGTTATTGCGAGTTAGGATGAGGGGTTGAGGGTGGGTGATGGTGAGGGTGAGGTGTTGAGGGTGAGTGAGGATGAGTGAGGGTGAGTGAGGAGTTGAGGGTGAGTGAGGGTGAGTGAGGGTGAGTGAGGGTGAGTGAGGGTGACTGAGTGTGAGTGAGTGTGAGTGAGGGTGAGTGAGGGTGAGTGAGAGTGAGTGAGGGTGAGGTGTTGAGGGTGAGTTGTTGAGGTTGAGGTTTTGAAGGTGAGGTGTTGAGGGTGAGGTGTTGAGGGTGAGGTGTTGAGGGTGAGGTGTTGAGGGTGATTGAGTGTGAGTTAGTGAGGGTGAGGTGTTGAGTGTTAGTGATGGTGAGGTGTTGAGGGTGAGTGAGGGTGAGGGTGAGTGAGGGGGAGGGGGAGGCGTTGAGGATGAGTGACGTGTTTAGGGTGAAGTGTTGAGGGTGTGGGTGAGGAATTGAGGGTGAGGGAGGGTGAGTGTGGGTGAATTGTTGAGGGTGAGTGATTGAGGGTGAGGTGTTGAGGCTGATGTTTTGTGGGTGAGTGAGGGTGAGATGTTGATGGTGAGTGAAGGTGAGGTGTTGGGTGAGGCGTTGAGGGTCATTGAAGTTGAGGGTGGTTGAGTGAGGATGAGTGAGAATGAGGGTGAGTGAGGAGTTGAGGGTGAGTGAGGGTGAGGTGTTGAGGGTGAGTGAGGGTGAGTGAGTGTGTGATGTTGAGGGTGATTGAGGATGAGTGAGAGTGAGGGTGAGTGAGGATTTGAGGGTGAGGCGTTGAGGGTGAGGTGTTGCTGGTGAGTGAGGGTGAGAGTGATTGAGTGTGAGTGAGTGTCAGTGAGGGTGAGGTAGCGTCTTACTGATTGCCCGTGAAAAGCCCAATTATCTTCTTAGATGTGAAAAAGAATGAAATGCGATAGGTACATTTTACAAAAAAAATTGTGAGCTTATGTGTTGTATTTATTGTTATAAAATAGCACTCGCTCGGTAGGGAGGCTACTTCAGAGCTGATAAAAACAGAATTATACATTTAATAAACTGTCATTTTTTGTCCTGTGTGTTTAAGCGTAGTTGAGACATTGACAGCACGAGTCTGAAATATAAATGAAAACAACGCAGCAGGACCCGGCGCCTTTTCATCCCTAAAAGTATTTACCATTTGAGGAAGGACAAGGCGCGAACCCGAAATGCATCGAGGGGTGTGATGTACAAGTTGCCTATCTAGAATGTGAACGATTGTCCGATAAAGTATTTCAATCAATCATGCAATAGAAGTATAGAAAATTATTTTCAGCAAAGAAAAGACAAATGCACCAGTTTACGTTGGGATGACTGAATGCCAGCCACGGATACAAGAAAATTTATCAGGGATTCCAGGCTGCAATCGCGTAGAGTGTTAGGGGGTGTGAGGGGGGGAGGATGAGTGAAGTTATTTGCGTAAGAGAGTGTGTGAGTGTGTTAGTGTGAGGGTGAGTAAGTGTGTGTGAGGCTGAAGGTGTGTGATGGTGTATGAGGGAGATGTTGTTTTAGCGTTACTGAGCGTGTGTGAAAGAGTGTGATAGTTTTGTTGTGTGAGGGTGATGTTAAGAGTGTGTGTATATGTTAATAATAATTAAGTAATGTGTTGTTTGTAACTAAAGGTGTCCCCTTTGTATTACTTCAGTCTTATGTGTATATTAGTATGTAATTTTAAATGTGTATGTATTGTACTAACTATGTGTATGTTTTGTAACATGTTTGTGTAGTCTCGTTTTTATTTTTTTTTTAAAATGGCCGACGTATAGCGTCACGTCGACGTCTGCTATGTTTAGCGGTCTAGTTTATTTTTGAGTTGTGTGTGTTTTTTGTTTACGTATTTTTCTAGCCAATCGGAGCGCGACGTTTTTGACGTAGCGTTCCGATTTGCATACGTCAACCGTTGAATTCCCCATTGATCGAGAATGTTGGTGCGCGGAAGGCGTGTTCTTGTCCCGGTGGTGTTGCTGCGTCGTTTGACAGGTAAGAATGTATTCCTAAGTTTATTTTAATGTAATGTAATGTAGTATATATACTATGTAAAATTTAAATACTTGCTAAATTTATTTAATTCACTCGTAATATTTGTAAATGTTTGTAATGTAACATAAAGTAGTGTTTTTTATTGGCGATGTGTAATGCATATGTTTTGTTAAACTGTAATGTAATGTATTAATGTCCTTTTTTTGGTAATTTGACATACAAAAGGGGTTTGTTTCATTTCGAAGTGGTAAATGTGTTGTAATATATTGATGTAAGTTGTTTTTTTATTATTTTTTTGTGTGATGCTGAAGTAGTCGGATAATTTGTTATTGACGTACTTGAAGTATGAAATGAAACTTTGTGTCTTTGCTGACTGTAGTATTTTTAGCAATGTATGAACGACATGTACAGTGAACTAATGTATTTTTCGTTAGATTTTTGTGACTGACTCTTTCTATGTTCGTAATATGTTTTATTGTATTTGAACTAATTCCGTCTGGATAAATGCTATTGTGTTAAGCGTTTCTTTTTTTGTGTAAATCTCGACTATTGTATTCAATGCGTCCCATTTTCCGGATGAATCGTTCTTGTTTATTTCCCTCTGAAAAATTTGATTGTTTCTGAATTTTTGTTTATTTCGTCATATTTGCTTTATATTAGACGGAATTCCGTGAGAAGAAGTGCTATTGTTGTATGCGTCCGGTTTTTTGTGTAACTGTTGACTACTGTCTTTAAACCGTCCCATTCTCCGGATGAATAGTGCTTGTTTATTGCCCGGCGAAAAAGTTGCCTGTTTCACTTGTGTCTTTGTATCTCCTCGTCCTCGCTTCCTGCCACATATTTGTATTTGTTTCCTTTGTGTAATATTGTTGTAATATCGTACGAATTAAATTTACTTTTTGGCCCGAAGACTGATTAACATCCTTGCATCCTTTTAGGTCAATGATGTTAAGTTTTTTTTGTGTCTAACGTATCTGATGCTATACTCCGTCGACCCCCTTGTTTTCCGTCCTGAAATTTCTTTATGTGTAAGAAAATGGCCTAACATTCCTCAAATTGCAGAGTGGGTGAATGCTGCAGAGTGGGTGAATGCTGCAGAGTGGGTGAATGCTGCAGAGTGGGTGAATGCTGCAGAGTGGGTGTATGCTGCAGAGTGGGTGAATGCTGCAGAGTGGGTGAATGCTGCAGAGTGGGTGAATGCTGCAGAGTGGGTGAATGCTGCAGAGTGGGTGAATGCTGCAGAGTGGGTGAATGCTGCAGAGTGGGTGAATGCTGCAGAGTGGGTGAATGCTGCAGAGTGGGTGAATGCTGCAGAGTGGGTGAATGCTGCAGAGTGGGTGAATGCTGCAGATTGGGTGAATGCTGCAGATTGGGTGAATGCTGCAGATTGGGTGAATGCTGCAGATTGGGTGAATGCTGCAGATTGGGTGAATGCTGCAGATTGGGTGAATGCTGCAGATTGGGTGAATGCTGTCTATTGGGTGAATGCTGTCTATTGGGTGAATGCTGTAGATTGGGTGAATGCTGTAGATTGGGTGAATGATGGAGATTGGGTGAATGATGGAGATTGGGTGAATGATGGTGAGTGGGTGAATGATGCAGAGTTTCTGAAAGATGGATAGTGTGTGAATGATGGATAGAGTGTGAATGATGGAGAGGCAGAGTGCTGTTGCGTTTTTGAGTGTTAGTGTGTGTAACTGAGGGTGAGTCGTTGAGGGTGAGTGAGGGTGATGTTGAGTGAAGGTGAGGGTGAGGTGTTGAATGGTATTGAGGGTGAGGGTGAGGTGTTAAGGGTGAGTGAGTGTGACTTGTTGAGGATGAGTGAGGGTGAGTGAGGTGTTAAGAGTGAGGTGTTAAGGATGAGATGTTGAGGGTGAGTGATGGTGATGTTGAGTGTAGATGAGGGTGATGTGTTGAGTGTGAGTGAGGGTGAGTGATGGTGAGGGTGAGTGAGGGTGTGGAATTGTGGGTGAGGTGATAAGGGTGAAGTTAGTGAGGGTGAGGTGTTGAGGGTGAGGGTCTGAGGGTATGCTGTGCTGTACCTGCTCCGTGTGTGAGGGAAGCTTGCACTGTTGCCGCCTGTGCTGTACCTGATGTATGTGTGATGAAAGCTTGCACTGCTGCTGTCGGTGCTGTACCTGTTCCATGTGTAAGGGAAGCTTGCACTGCTGTTGGCTGTGCTGTACCTGCTCCGTGTTTGAGTGAAGCTTGCATTGCCGTTGCCTGTGCAGTACCTGCTCCGTGTGTGATGGAAGCTTGCACTGCAGCTGCCTGTGCTGTACCTGATGTATGTGTGAGGGAAGCTTGCACTGCTGCTGTCGGTGCTGTACCTGTTCCATGTGTAAGGGAAGCTTGCACTGCTGTTGCCTGTGCTGTACCTGCTCCGTGTTTGAGTGAAGCTTGCATTGCCGTTGCCTGTGCTATACCTGCTCCGTGTGTGATGGAAGCTTGCACTGCAGCTGCCTGTGCTGTACCTGATGTATGTGTGAGGGAAGCTTGCACTGCTGCTGTCGGTGCTGTACCTGTTCCATGTGTAAGGGAAGCTTGCACTGCTGTTGGCTGTGCTGTACCTGCTCCGTGTTTGAGTGAAGCTTGCATTGCCGTTGCCTGTGCTATACCTGCTCCGTGTGTGATGGAAGCTTGCACTGCTGCTGTCGGTGCTGTACCTGTTGCATGTGTAAGAGAAGCTTGCACTGCTGCCGCCTGTGCTGTACCTGATCTATGTGTGAGGGAAGCTTGCACTGCTGCTGCCTGTGCTGTACCTGCTCTGTGTGTGAGGGAAGCTTGCACTGCTGCCGGCTGTGCTGTACCTGATGTATGTGTGAGGGAAGATTGCACTGCAGCTCTCGGTGCTGTACCTGTTCCATGTGTAAGGGAATGCTGTTGCCTGTGCTGTACCTGCTCCGTGTTTGAGTGAAGCTTGCATTGCCGTTGCCTGTGCTGGAGCAGCTCCGTGTGTGATGGAAGATTGTGAGATCTGGCATAACGGAAGGATTGGTAGTGCGTGCACAGTATTTTTTTTTGTTTGTTTATTGTTGTAGTGAAAAGTTTTATGTATGCACTGTGTATGTTCTCTTTGTGTGTTTTCTTTTTTATATTTTCTTTATTTCAGGGAATGAGCTGCTACGATGGACAGGTAATGACAAATTAATTTGCATAATATTGAAGCGTGTCTTTGTGACTTTTATACTTTTGTTTATTGATTTGCTTATTGTAAAGCTAATGTAATTATTTTATTAGGTCTCTCTGCTCGCATGTACTTTCTGCCTGGCTTCTTGCATTTGATTTTTATTTTATCAATGGCTGCTATTTCGGTGTATTTGTTGCCATGGATTGTGTTCCGTTTTGCCGTACGTGTTTTTTGGTCGCACTTGGCTTGTGTATACGTTTCTAAAATTATTTAGTGTATGTAATTAAAAGTTTTTTTTTTTCTGTTCTAGTAAAGGGTATTACGCAATGTATTCCCTTTACGTTTGTTACGTAAGGGATGTTAGCGTTCTATTTTTTAATTGATGGTGATGTAATTATGAGCGTTACGTAATTTTTAGCCAATCGCAGCTCTACGTTGTGTGACGTAGCGTTGCATTTGACATGCGTCAACGGGGCTTTTTCCAAATTGATGTGAATGTTCGTGCGGTAAAGGTGTGTTATTCCTCCGTGTTTGTTGCTGCGTCGTTGCGTGTGTGAGTGGCGTGTGTGAGTGGCGTTGCGTGGCTGAGTGGCGTTGCGTGGGTGAGTGGCATTGCGTGGGTGAGTGGCGTTGCGTGGGTGAGTGGCGTTGCGTGGGTGAGTGGCGTTGCGTGGGTGAGTGGCGTTGCGTGGCTGAGTGGCGTTGCGTGGCTGAGTGGCGTTGCGTGGGTGAGTGGCGTTGCGTGGGTGAGTGGCGTTGCGTGGGTGAGTGGCGTTGCGTGGCTGAGTGGCGTTGCGTGGCTGAGTGGCGTTGCGTGGCTGAGTGGCGTTGCGTGGCTGAGTGGCGTTGCGTGGTTGAGTGGCGTTGCGTGTGAGTGGCGTTGCGTGTGTGAGTGGCGTTGCGTGGGTGAGTGGCGTTGCGTGGCTGAGTGGCGTTGCGTGGCTGAGTGGCGTTGCGTGGCTGAGTGGCGTTGCGTGGGTGAGTGGCGTTGCGTGGGTGAGTGGCGTTGTGTGGGTGAGTGGCGTTGCGTGGGTGAGTGGCGTTGCGTGGGTGAGTGGCGTTGCGTGCCAGAGTGGCGTTGCGTGCCAGAGTGGCATTGCGTGGTTGAGTGGCGTTGCGTGGGTGAGTGGCGTTGCGTGGGTGAGTGGCGTTGCGTGTGTGAGTGGCGTTGCGTGTGAGTGGCGTTGCGTGTGTGAGTGGCGTTGCGTGGCTGAGTGGCGTTGCGTGGCAGAGTGGCAGTGCGTGGCTGAGTGGCGTTGCATGTGTGCGTGGCGTTGCGTGTGTGAGTGGCGTGTGTGAGTGGCGTTGCGTGGCTGAGTGGCGTTGCGTGGGTGAGTGGCGTTGCGTGGGTGAGTGGCGTTGCGTGAGTGAGTGGCGTTGCGTGGGTGAGTGGCGTTGCGTGGGTGAGTGGCGTTGCGTGGCTGAGTGGCGTTGCGTGGCTGAGTGGCGTTGCGTGGCTGAGTGGCGTTGCGTGGGTGAGTGGCGTTGCGTGGGTGAGTGGCGTTGCGTGGGTGAGTGGCGTTGCGTGGGTGAGTGGCGTTGCGTGGGTGAGTGGCGTTGCGTGGGTGAGTGGCGTTGCGTGGGTGAGTGGCGTTGCGTGGCTGAGTGGCGTTGCGTGGCTGAGTGGCGTTGCGTGGCTGAGTGGCGTTGCGTGGGTGAGTGGCGTTGCGTGTGAGTGGCGTTGCGTGTGTGAGTGGCGTTGCGTGGGTGAGTGGCGTTGCGTGGCTGAGTGGCGTTGCGTGGCTGAGTGGCGTTGCGTGGGTGAGTGGCGTTGCGTGGGTGAGTGGCGTTGCGTGGGTGAGTGGCGTTGCGTGGGTGAGTGGCATTGCGTGGGTGAGTGGCGTTGCGTGCCAGAGTGGCGTTGCGTGCCAGAGTGGCGTTGCGTGCCAGAGTGGCGTTGCGTGGGTGAGTGGCGTTGAGTGGGTGAGTGGCGTTGCGTGGGTGAGTGGCGTTGCGTGGCTGAGTGGCGTTGCATGGCTGAGTGGCGTTGCGTGGCTGAGTGGCGTTGCGTGGCTGAGTGGCGTTGCGTGGGTGAGTGGCGTTGCGTGGGGGAGTGGCGTTGCGTGGGGGAGTGGCGTTGCGTGGGTGAGTGGCGTTGCGTGGGTGAGTGGCGTTGCGTGCCAGAGTGGCGTTGCGTGCCAGAGTGGCGTTGCGTGCCAGAGTGGCGTTGCGTGCCAGAGTGGCGTTGCGTGCCAGAGTGGCGTTGCGTGGGTGAGTGGCGTTGCGTGGGTGAGTGGCGTTGCGTGGGTGAGTGGCGTTGCGTGGCTGAGTGGCGTTGCGTGGCTGAGTGGCGTTGCGTGGCTGAGTGGCGTTGCGTGGGTGAGTGGCGTTGCGTGGGTGAGTGGCGTTGCGTGCCAGAGTGGCGTTGCGTGCCAGAGTGGCGTTGCGTGCCAGAGTGGCGTTGCGTGCCAGAGTGGCGTTGCGTGCCAGAGTGGCGTTGCGTGGGTGAGTGGCGTTGCGTGGGTGAGTGGCGTTGCGTGGGTGAGTGGCGTTGCGTGGGTGAGTGGCGTTGCGTGGGTGAGTGGCGTTGCGTGGGTGAGTGGCGTTGCATGGGTGAGTGGCGTTGCGTGGCTGAGTGGCGTTGCGTGGCTGAGTGGCGTTGCGTGGCTGAGTGGCGTTGCGTGGGTGAGTGGCGTTGCGTGGGTGAGTGGCGTTGCGTGGGTGAGTGGCATTGCGTGGGTGAGTGGCGTTGCGTGGGTGAGTGGCGTTGCGTGGCTGAGTGGCGTTGCGTGGGTGAGTGGCGTTGCGTGGCTGAGTGGCGTTGCGTGGCTGAGTGGCGTTGCGTGGCTGAGTGGCGTTGCGTGGCAGAGTGGCAGTGAGTGGCTGAGTGGCGTTGCATGTGTGCGTGGCGTTGCGTGTGTGAGTGGCGTGCATGAGTGGCGTTGCGTGGGTGAGTGGCGTTGCGTGGGTGAGTGGCGTTGCGTGGCTGAGTGGCGTTGCGTGGGTGAGTGGCGTTGCGTGGCTGAGTGGCGTTGCGTGGCTGAGTGGCGTTGCGTGCGTGAGTGGCGTTGCGTGCCTGAGTGGCGTTGCGTGGTTGTTTTAGCGTTACTGAGCGTGTGTGAAAGAGTGTGATAGTTTTGTTGTGTGAGGGTGATGTTAAGAGTGTGTGTATATGTTAATAATAATTAAGTAATGTGTTGTTTGTAACTAAAGGTGTCCCCTTTGTATTACTTCAGTCTTATGTGTATATTAGTATGTAATTTTAAATGTGTATGTATTGTACTAACTATGTGTATGTTTTGTAACATGTTTGTGTAGTCTCGTTTTTATTTATTTTTTAAAATGGCCGACGTATAGCGTCACGTCGACGTCTGCTATGTTTAGCGGTCTAGTTTATTTTTGAGTTGTGTGTGTTTTTTGTTTACGTATTTTTCTAGCCAATCGGAGCGCGACGTTTTTGACGTGGCGTTCCGATTTGCATACGTCAACCGTTGAATTCCCCATTGATCGAGAATGTTGGTGCGCGGAAGGCGTGTTCTTGTCCCGGTGGTGTTGCTGCGTCGTTTGACAGGTAAGAATGTATTCCTAAGTTTATTTTAATGTAATGTAATGTAGTATATATACTATGTAAAATTTAAATACTTGCTAAATTTATTTAATTCACTCGTAATATTTGTAAATGTTTGTAATGTAACATAAAGTAGTGTTTTTTATTGGCGATGTGTAATGCATATGTTTTGTTAAACTGTAATGTAATGTATTAATGTCCTTTTTTTGGTAATTTGACATACAAAAGGGGTTTGTTTCATTTCGAAGTGGTAAATGTGTTGTAATATATTGATGTAAGTTGTTTTTTTATTATTTTTTTGTGTGATGCTGAAGTAGTCGGATAATTTGTTATTGACGTACTTGAAGTATGAAATGAAACTTTGTGTCTTTGCTGACTGTAGTATTTTTAGCAATGTATGAACGACATGTACAGTGAACTAATGTATTTTTCGTTAGATTTTTGTGACTGACTCTTTCTATGTTCGTAATATGTTTTATTGTATTTGAACTAATTCCGTCTGGATAAATGCTATTGTGTTAAGCGTTTCTTTTTTTGTGTAAATCTCGACTATTGTATTCAATGCGTCCCATTTTCCGGATGAATCGTTCTTGTTTATTTCCCTCTGAAAAATTTGATTGTTTCTGAATTTTTGTTTATTTCGTCATATTTGCTTTATATTAGACGGAATTCCGTGAGAAGAAGTGCTATTGTTGTATGCGTCCGGTTTTTTGTGTAACTGTTGACTACTGTCTTTAAACCGTCCCATTCTCCGGATGAATAGTGCTTGTTTATTGCCCGGCGAAAAAGTTGCCTGTTTCACTTGTGTCTTTGTATCTCCTCGTCCTCGCTTCCTGCCACATATTTGTATTTGTTTCCTTTGTGTAATATTGTTGTAATATCGTACGAATTAAATTTACTTTTTGGCCCGAAGACTGATTAACATCCTTGCATCCTTTTAGGTCAATGATGTTAAGTTTTTTTTGTGTCTAACGTATCTGATGCTATACTCCGTCGACCCCCTTGTTTTCCGTCCTGAAATTTCTTTATGTGTAAGAAAATGGCCTAACATTCCTCAAATTGCAGAGTGGGTGAATGCTGCAGAGTGGGTGAATGCTGCAGAGTGGGTGAATGCTGCAGAGTGGGTGAATGCTGCAGAGTGGGTGTATGCTGCAGAGTGGGTGAATGCTGCAGAGTGGGTGAATGCTGCAGAGTGGGTGAATGCTGCAGAGTGGGTGAATGCTGCAGAGTGGGTGAATGCTGCAGAGTGGGTGAATGCTGCAGAGTGGGTGAATGCTGCAGAGTGGGTGAATGCTGCAGAGTGGGTGAATGCTGCAGAGTGGGTGAATGCTGCAGAGTGGGTGAATGCTGCAGAGTGGGTGAATGCTGCAGAGTGGGTGAATGCTGCAGAGTGGGTGAATGCTGCAGAGTGGGTGAATGCTGCAGATTGGGTGAATGCTGCAGATTGGGTGAATGCTGCAGATTGGGTGAATGCTGCAGATTGGGTGAATGCTGCAGATTGGGTGAATGCTGCAGATTGGGTGAATGCTGCAGATTGGGTGAATGCTGTCTATTGGGTGAATGCTGTCTATTGGGTGAATGCTGTAGATTGGGTGAATGCTGTAGATTGGGTGAATGATGGAGATTGGGTGAATGATGGAGATTGGGTGAATGATGGTGAGTGGGTGAATGATGCAGAGTTTCTGAAAGATGGATAGTGTGTGAATGATGGATAGAGTGTGAATGATGGAGAGGCAGAGTGCTGTTGCGTTTTTGAGTGTTAGTGTGTGTAACTGAGGGTGAGTCGTTGAGGGTGAGTGAGGGTGATGTTGAGTGAAGGTGAGGGTGAGGTGTTGAATGGTATTGAGGGTGAGGGTGAGGTGTTAAGGGTGAGTGAGTGTGACTTGTTGAGGATGAGTGAGGGTGAGTGAGGTGTTAAGAGTGAGGTGTTAAGGATGAGATGTTGAGGGTGAGTGATGGTGATGTTGAGTGTAGATGAGGGTGATGTGTTGAGTGTGAGTGAGGGTGAGTGATGGTGAGGGTGAGTGAGGGTGTGGAATTGTGGGTGAGGTGATAAGGGTGAAGTTAGTGAGGGTGAGGTGTTGAGGGTGAGGGTCTGAGGGTATGCTGTGCTGTACCTGCTCCGTGTGTGAGGGAAGCTTGCACTGTTGCCGCCTGTGCTGTACCTGATGTATGTGTGATGAAAGCTTGCACTGCTGCTGTCGGTGCTGTACCTGTTCCATGTGTAAGGGAAGCTTGCACTGCTGTTGGCTGTGCTGTACCTGCTCCGTGTTTGAGTGAAGCTTGCATTGCCGTTGCCTGTGCAGTACCTGCTCCGTGTGTGATGGAAGCTTGCACTGCAGCTGCCTGTGCTGTACCTGATGTATGTGTGAGGGAAGCTTGCACTGCTGCTGTCGGTGCTGTACCTGTTCCATGTGTAAGGGAAGCTTGCACTGCTGTTGCCTGTGCTGTACCTGCTCCGTGTTTGAGTGAAGCTTGCATTGCCGTTGCCTGTGCTATACCTGCTCCGTGTGTGATGGAAGCTTGCACTGCAGCTGCCTGTGCTGTACCTGATGTATGTGTGAGGGAAGCTTGCACTGCTGCTGTCGGTGCTGTACCTGTTCCATGTGTAAGGGAAGCTTGCACTGCTGTTGGCTGTGCTGTACCTGCTCCGTGTTTGAGTGAAGCTTGCATTGCCGTTGCCTGTGCTATACCTGCTCCGTGTGTGATGGAAGCTTGCACTGCTGCTGTCGGTGCTGTACCTGTTGCATGTGTAAGAGAAGCTTGCACTGCTGCCGCCTGTGCTGTACCTGATCTATGTGTGAGGGAAGCTTGCACTGCTGCTGCCTGTGCTGTACCTGCTCTGTGTGTGAGGGAAGCTTGCACTGCTGCCGGCTGTGCTGTACCTGATGTATGTGTGAGGGAAGATTGCACTGCAGCTCTCGGTGCTGTACCTGTTCCATGTGTAAGGGAATGCTGTTGCCTGTGCTGTACCTGCTCCGTGTTTGAGTGAAGCTTGCATTGCCGTTGCCTGTGCTGGAGCAGCTCCGTGTGTGATGGAAGATTGTGAGATCTGGCATAACGGAAGGATTGGTAGTGCGTGCACAGTTTTTTTTTTTGTTTGTTTATTGTTGTAGTGAAAAGTTTTATGTATGCACTGTGTATGTTCTCTTTGTGTGTTTTCTTTTTTATATTTTCTTTATTTCAGGGAATGAGCTGCTACGATGGACAGGTAATGACAAATTAATTTGCATAATATTGAAGCGTGTCTTTGTGACTTTTATACTTTTGTTTATTGATTTGCTTATTGTAAAGCTAATGTAATTATTTTATTAGGTCTCTCTGCTCGCATGTACTTTCTGCCTGGCTTCTTGCATTTGAGTTTTTATTTTATCAATGGCTGCTATTTTGGTGTATTTGTTGCCATGGATTGTGTTCCGTTTTGCCGTACGTGTTTTTTGGTCGCACTTGGCTTGTGTATACGTTTCTAAAATTATTTAGTGTATGTAATTAAAAGTTTTTTTTTTTCTGTTCTAGTAAAGGGTATTACGCAATGTATTCCCTTTACGTTTGTTACGTAAGGGATGTTAGCGTTCTATTTTTTAATTGATGGTGATGTAATTATGAGCGTTACGTAATTTTTAGCCAATCGCAGCTCTACGTTGTGTGACGTAGCGTTGCATTTGACATGCGTCAACGGGGCTTTTTCCAAATTGATGTGAATGTTCGTGCGGTAAAGGTGTGTTATTCCTCCGTGTTTGTTGCTGCGTCGTTGCGTGTGTGAGTGGCGTGTGTGAGTGGCGTTGCGTGGCTGAGTGGCGTTGCGTGGGTGAGTGGCATTGCGTGGGTGAGTGGCGTTGCGTGGGTGAGTGGCGTTGCGTGGGTGAGTGGCGTTGCGTGGGTGAGTGGCGCTGAGTGGCGTTGCGTGGCTGAGTGGCGTTGCGTGGCTGAGTGGCGTTGCGTGGGTGAGTGGCGTTGCGTGGGTGAGTGGCGTTGCGTGGGTGAGTGGCGTTGCGTGGGTGAGTGGCGTTGCGTGGGTGAGTGGCGTTGCGTGGGTGAGTGGCGTTGCGTGGCTGAGTGGCGTTGCGTGGCTGAGTGGCGTTGCGTGGCTGAGTGGCGTTGCGTGGGTGAGTGGCGTTGCGTGTGAGTGGCGTTGCGTGTGTGAGTGGCGTTGCGTGGGTGAGTGGCGTTGCGTGGCTGAGTGGCGTTGCGTGGCTGAGTGGCGTTGCGTGGCTGAGTGGCGTTGCGTGGGTGAGTGGCGTTGCGTGGGTGAGTGGCGTTGTGTGGGTGAGTGGCGTTGCGTGGGTGAGTGGCGTTGCGTGCCAGAGTGGCGTTGCGTGCCAGAGTGGCATTGCGTGGGTGAGTGGCGTTGCGTGGGTGAGTGGCGTTGCGTGGGTGAGTGGCGTTGCGTGTGTGAGTGGCGTTGCGTGTGAGTGGCGTTGCGTGTGTGAGTGGCGTTGCGTGGCTGAGTGGCGTTGCGTGGCTGAGTGGCGTTGCGTGGCAGAGTGGCAGTGCGTGGCTGAGTGGCGTTGCATGTGTGCGTGGCGTTGCGTGTGTGAGTGGCGTGTGTGAGTGGCGTTGCGTGGCTGAGTGGCGTTGCGTGGGTGAGTGGCGTTGCGTGGGTGAGTGGCGTTGCGTGAGTGAGTGGCGATGCGTGGGTGAGTGGCGTTGCGTGGCTGAGTGGCGTTGCGTGGCTGAGTGGCGTTGCGTGGCTGAGTGGCGTTGCGTGGCTGAGTGGCGTTGTGTGGGTGAGTGGCGTTGCGTGGGTGAGTGGCGTTGCGTGGGTGAGTGGCGTTGCGTGGGTGAGTGGCGTTGCGTGGGTGAGTGGCGTTGCGTGGGTGAGTGGCGTTGCGTGGGTGAGTGGCGTTGGGTGGGTGAGTGGCGTTGCGTGGCTGAGTGGCGTTGCGTGGCTGAGTGGCGTTGCGTGTGAGTGGCGTTGCGTGGGTGAGTGGCGTTGCGTGTGTGTGGCGTTGCGTGTGTGAGTGGCGTTGCGTGGGTGAGTGGCGTTGCGTGGGTGAGTGGCGTTGCGTGGCTGAGTGGCGTTGCGTGGCTGAGTGGCGTTGCGTGGGTGAGTGGCGTTGCGTGGGTGAGTGGCGTTGCGTGGGTGAGTGGCGTTGCGTGCCAGAGTGGCGTTGCGTGCCAGAGTGGCGTTGCGTGCCAGAGTGGCGTTGAGTGGGTGAGTGGCGTTGCGTGGGTGAGTGGCGTTGCGTGGCTGAGTGGCGTTGCATGGCTGAGTGGCGTTGCGTGGCTGAGTGGCGTTGCGTGGCTGAGTGGCGTTGCGTGGGTGAGTGGCGTTGCGTGGGGGAGTGGCGTTGCGTGGGTGAGTGGCGTTGCGTGGGTGAGTGGCGTTGCGTGCCAGAGTGGCGTTGCGTGGGGGAGTGGCGTTGCGTGGATGAGTGGCGTTGCGTGGGTGAGTGGCGTTGCGTGCCAGAGTGGCGTTGCGTGCCAGAGTGGCGTTGCGTGCCAGAGTGGCGTTGCGTGCCAGAGTGGCGTTGCGTGCCAGAGTGGCGTTGCGTGGGTGAGTGGCGTTGCGTGGGTGAGTGGCGTTGCGTGGGTGAGTGGCGTTGCGTGGGTGAGTGGCGTTGCGTGGCTGAGTGGCGTTGCGTGGCTGAGTTGCGTTGCGTGGCTGAGTGGCGTTGCGTGGGTGAGTGGCGTTGCGTGGGTGAGTGGCGTTGCGTGCCAGAGTGGCGTTGCGTGCCAGAGTGGCGTTGCGTGCCAGAGTGGCGTTGCGTGCCAGAGTGGCGTTGCGTGGGTGAGTGGCGTTGCGTGGGTGAGTGGCGTTGCGTGGGTGAGTGGCGTTGCGTGGGTGAGTGGCGTTGCGTGGGTGAGTGGCGTTGCATGGGTGAGTGGCGTTGCGTGGCTGAGTGGCGTTGCGTGGCTGAGTGGCGTTGCGTGGCTGAGTGGCGTTGCGTGGGTGAGTGGCGTTGCGTGGGTGAGTGGCGTTGCGTGGGTGAGTGGCATTGCGTGGGTGAGTGGCGTTGCGTGGGTGAGTGGCGTTGCGTGGCTGAGTGGCGTTGCGTGGGTGAGTGGCGTTGCGTGGCTGAGTGGCGTTGCGTGGCTGAGTGGCGTTGCGTGGCTGAGTGGCGTTGCGTGGCAGAGTGGCAGTGAGTGGCTGAGTGGCGTTGCATGTGTGCGTGGCGTTGCGTGTGTGAGTGGCGTGCATGAGTGGCGTTGCGTGGGTGAGTGGCGTTGCGTGGGTGAGTGGCGTTGCGTGGCTGAGTGGCGTTGCGTGGGTGAGTGGCGTTGCGTGGCTGAGTGGCGTTGCGTGGCTGAGTGGCGTTGCGTGCGTGAGTGGCGTTGCGTGCCTGAGTGGCGTTGCGTGGCTGAGTGAAACAGGCAGAAACGTAAATGGAGAGGGGGGTGAGAGTTAAAAGAGAGAGTGAAACAGGCAGAAACGTGGAGAGTTAAAAAAAAAAGCAAATGAATCTAAGCTGCGAGATGTGGCATAACAGAAGGATTGGTACTGCGTGCACCGCTGCTTGGGGTATCTGCGAGATTTGTGTAAGTAAATGGAGAGGGGGGTGAGAGTTGGAAGAGAGAGTGAAACAGGCAGAAACGTGGGGAGTTAAAAGAAAGAGGGAATGAATCTAAGCTGCGAGATGTGGCATAACAGAAGGATTGGTACTGCGTGCACCGCTGCTTGGGGTATCTGCGAGATATGTGTAAGTAAATGGAGAGGGGGGTGAGAGTTAAAAGAGAGAGTGAAACAGGAAGAAACGTGGAGAGTTAAAAGAAAGAGCGAATGAATCTAAGCTGCGAGATGTGGCATAACAGAAGGATTGGTACTGCGTGCACCGCTGCTTGGGGTATCTGCGAGATTTGTGTAAGTAAATGGAGAGGGGGGTGAGAGTTAAAAGAGAGAGTGAAACAGGCAGAAACGTGGAGAGTTAAAAGAAAGAGCGAAAGAATCTAAGCTGCGAGATGTGGCATAACAGAAGGATTGGTACTGCGTGCACCGCTGCTTGGGGTATCTGCGAGATTTGTGTAAGTAAATGGAGAGGGGGGTGAGAGTTGGAAGAGAGAGTGAAACAGGCAGAAACGTGAATCTAAGCTGCGAGACGGAGAGGGAGGGAGAGAGGAGGAAAAAGAGAGGGGGAGTGAGACAGAGGGAGGAACACAGTTAGAGTGAGACAGAGGAAGACAGGAGAGAGGGAGGGGGAGCTATAGATGTAGGGAGAGCGCGAGAGAAAGAGAGCGATAAAATTATGTGTATGCCGGGAGGGCTCAGTGCACGAAGCCTTCGGCTGCAGGGTCCTGTGATTAACTTCATGGTCAGTTTTATGTTGTTGCTGTCCCTCCAAGCGCAATGCCGCTGCCAGCAATACCAGCATCAAAGAAAACAAGACGGAGGGAAGAGAGGGGAGAGGGGAGAGGGGAGGGGGGAGGAGAAATGCGACACGGCGGGAAGGGGCAGGCAGGATGACTCAGGGGAGGGGGCGGAGCGGGGCAGAGCGGCATGTGGGTGTGAACAAGCCGGGCCTTTGAAGTGAAGCTAAGTTTCACTTCAAAGGTGTCGGAGGAATGCGGGCGGCTGTGCACGCGCTTTTAAGCTCAATGCACATGCGCATTGAGCTTAAAAGTCACGGGCACTGCAAGGAATCGCCACGATTCCTTGAAAGTTAGATAAAGTCTGGATGAGCCCCTATAGTCTCGCTTGCTCGATGCGCATGCGCATCGACAGGCGAGACCTAAAAAGCACTCCAGCTTACCGGTTAATAGCAATCAAGCCTTGTAAGCAACAAATGTAATTTGTCAAATCCTTCTTTAGAGGCAAGAAAAGAAAAAAGAGAAATGGAAGAAACCAATCAGTGAACCCATATCAAAGCCTTCTATCAACTATGTTATCTAATGGCCAAAGAGGCGCTTACCTTAAAAAAGTCCAAAACAATCTGTTCTTTGCTAGACTGGATGTTCAAAAGCAAGGGGGCGCGGGCCACTAGCCCCTGGAGGGGTGGGTGTAGCCTGTCGACAAACAGGCTACACCCACCCCTTGTGGGTAGCTTGTCGCGCTACCAAAACAAAAGACGAAGGAGCGGAGCTTCCTAAATTCGCCACGCTGTAAAAAACGGAAAGGGTATACTGAGATAAATGCTAGCTCAAAAAAAGAAACCAACAGCAAGGTGGCAGGGTCCGCGTTCAGACTTACCGGTATCTCAACGCTACAATGACCGAGTCGCCGTGTCAATCCGGACCGGGAGCAACAAGGACGCTACACCAATACGCGTGCGCGTTCTCAGGGGAGGCTGGGTAATGTAGTCCAAATCCTGCGCGTGCGCGCAAGTGCATCAGTAATGACTTGTATTCTGAATTTCAAACTATATATCTTTAAAAAAAATTGGGGAAATAAACAGCACCCGGATGTATTGAACTGTGGTCTATGCATTTGTGTCAATTTTCTTTTTCAAATAGAGTATCAGTATTGGCATTCTCTTTTGTTGTTCAACTATATTAGGCTCAGCTTTACTGATTGGAGCCAGCCCTTGTTTGTTATTACCCTAGGAGTTAATGTCATTAAAAAAATGTGCTGTGGGTGCACCCAGGTGTCAAAAATTACCTCCATGTTGTGAGAGCCAGTATTTTGTCATGGGTGCCCCCATATATAGTGTGGACCCCCTCATAGCAAAAAAGACATACACTATGTCAGTGTCAGAATGTTATCATTAATGCTGCCCGCATACCATAGGAGAACTTTATCTCAAAAGCTGCGTTGGTACCCTCCTCTATGCCAAGAATTACCTTAAATGTGCTAGCACCAGCATTTTACCATGGATACTCCATTTCAAGAATGTCCTTAAGTATGGTAGCAATTGCAAATATACGCGCCGGTGGGGAACTGGTGCCCCATGGAAAAATACTGGCACCCAGCCATTTTTTTGCCATGTGTGTCTCTTTCAGATAAGAATTACCTCCAATATGCCAGGGCCAAAAACAGACTAACAAACTTTCCAGCACATTCTCATTCGCATTCACTTACATTCATCCACACACTCATTCTCACTCACTCTCATTCTGAGTCATTCTTTCTAATTCACTTGCACTCATTCGGACACACACTCTCTAACACTCACCTTAATTCTTATACATCCTCATTTAATCACTTACAATTATTCTTCATCTCATTTTCACTCACATTGACTCACTCCTACTCACTTATTGACACTCACACGCATGCTTAGTTGCTTACACATATGCAAGCTTTCTCTCACATAAACCCACTCTCACCTGAAAGCGCGCGCACACACACACACACACACACACACACACACCCTCCACCCCACCCGCCCCCCCCCAGGGAGGGGGGGGGACAGGCATGTAGCAGACAGATTATTTTCATGCCTTCAGAGCATTGTGGCTTTAATTTCCGCTCACCCGTGCCCCAGCAGATTTGAAGGACAAACAAAAGCATTGCATCCTAAACACATCCTCTACGTACTCAGGATATAACAAGGGTCTGAGTAGAATAGCAAGAGGAAAGAACAGAGGGAGGCAGTCTTTATGAGAGCAGTGAAAAGAGTGAATGTTTAAACCCAGAATGCCACAGCAGTGGGGGCTGGTGACGTTTAGAATGAGGAGGGATCATTACTTGCACTTAATTGCAATGAGCAAGCAAGTGAAGCTTGCAAACCTCACTTTCTCAAGGGAACCAGAGGGATGAGGAGGGGTGCCTGAAAATCTCTTTGAAGAGTGAAAAATAGAAACAAAAATCAGGAATCTCACAATCTGAAGCATACAAGGCAGAGCTGTCGAATTTTCGGGCTCATATACAGTATTATCGCTTAGATAACAGAGATCTTGCTGGTTCGAAGACAGGTCACACCAGTAATTTAGCCTATATCAAAGGGGTATCCAACCTTTTCTGTAATGTGAAAACCATCCTGAGCTACTATTATTAGATTTGTAATAATAATGATCACAATAGACAACAAGATTACATTAGTCACACCCTATGAAAGATTAGCAGCATTGGTGACCACAGTGCAGGGTTGCCAGCAGTGATCACTTCAATGCGTCAAGCAGGGTTGCATGAAACAATGTAAAAAAAGGCTTTGTCAATTTGGAATGCTTTTACATGGGTAATACTTAGCAACCATAGCAGTAATGCCTCTGGCACCAAGGTCATATTAGTATAAATCTCCCGCAATGTCACATGATTTTTCACTTAAATATTTTATTATCTAAGGTCTGAAAATACACACATTTTCATCTCAGATGCACACATTTTAATTGTGTACACATATATTTATTCAGCCAAGCAAAAGCTTCACATTTTGTAGACTGGACATGTTAGGGTGCACAAATATATGTCAGAGGGGCAAGAGCTGTTAGATATATTTATCAGATCATGCTCAGAAAAATGCTATGCCGCCTTTTTAGGTTTCGCCTGGAGAACGGAGCGTAAGCTCCGCCTCCAAGAGAAATCTCTTGATTTCAGTAAGGACTCTGGAATACGCCCCCCTGTCCCATTGGCTTGCTCCATAAATGGAGGCTAGCCATTGGAACAGAGATCTGTCCGTCATTCACGGACCAGATTCGGGGGCGTTCCCGAGATTTTTTCCATGGGCGTTCCCTCTGTGTAGTCATCGGGCGGTGGGCGGGGTTTCTTTTTTTGTGTCCTCCGTGTTTGCTTTTGTCATTCGAGGCCGACCGCCGCCGGAAGAAGTCTTGCTGCGTCTGTAGTGGGGGCCAGCGTCTCATGTCGTCTGTGCCGTTCCGCCCCCCCCCTGTCCGTGCGCCGTTCCAGCCCCCTCCCTGTGTGTCCGTTCCGCCCCCCTCCCCGTGTGCCCGTTCCCGCCCCCCTACCCTTTCACTCTCCGTTGCTTGTTCTCTCGTCGCAACCGGCCACATCCAGGAGGCCTCGGGGCGGCGGGGAGCAGACCGCGGGTGGATCCGGGGCCTCTCGTGGGCCTGCGCGCCGCACGCTGCCAAGCCATATGCGCCGCGAGGCAGACTGGGCCTGCTTTGTTCCTGCGGGAAAGATTGTAAACGAGACACTGCGCCGGCTACCGCGCGCTCCTCCCACCATTCGCGGGATGGGCTTGTTTAAGTTAGCCTGTAACTGCCTGAAGACTGTGTCATGCTATGTTTTTCCCCGTGGGGTAGGAGCTCCTCGCACAGCGTACGATGGCCCCTCCTCCCACCACTCGCGGGATGGGCTTGTTTTTGCTGGTGGTTGCTTCGGGAGTCATTACAGCTGCTGGTTCTCACTTTCGCCGTCTCCGCCCTTCCTCTGATGTGTTGTCTTAGCTCTCGTGTTCCAAGTCCCGCAGCTTGTGTTTTTGGCGCAAAGTTGACTTTCTATTAAAAGATTTGGAAAACATCGTGGGCCCGTCCAGGTCTGCTTTGGAGCACGTTTTGAGCTCAGGTGTGTTTATTTCTCCTGTCGCCACCTAAATTTGCTAGAGCAACAGTCAGATTTATTTTCGTGCCACAATAAAGCATGCATACTCTTGTCAGAGCAAAGCGATTTAAAGAGAGGTTCCATTGAATTCAGTGCCGGTCAGTCTTAAGGTGGGTGGCGTGTTACCACATTGCAGTCAGTCGAGGTGAGCCATTCCTGATGGATGAAGGTCTGCTACCTTGGAGATTTGCAATGTGCTGTTGCATTCACATAGCGCTTCATACCTCCGGCGATACGCCAAAGCGCTTAGTGATGGAAGGGTGATCACATTGAAGTGAACGGGGTGAACTGTTCTGAAGAGGCTGGTTCCATTAAAGCCAGTTGAGGTTACCACGATTCGCGCACCCAGCACTAGCACCTTTACCCCTAAATGCGCCCTCCAAGACTCATTGTGTTTACTTGGTCTGCTTTTGTGCATAGCATGACCCGCGGAGCTGCGACTGCGTTTCAGCACATACACATGAAAAGAAAGGGCGATCTTGCGATGTGTTTGAACGCTCGGAAGTGTGTAGAATGTACCATTTCCAAGAGGGTGACATTGGTTGGCAGAGCGAGCGATTGCTCTGAGTTCGAGGGATGTGAAACGCCGCAGGGAAGATTATGTACCCACCTGCCAAGAAACCGTGCATTTTTTGTAAATCAAACAATCGCTCCTTTAATCATCTCCCACTCCCGGATTTGGCAGATATTGGCATATAAAGCAAAGTGGTTTGACATCTGTTGCGTATGCTGGGAGGTTTCATCTTAATAACAATGACGTGCTCCAAGCCAAAGTGTCCGGCAAGTTGTACATCCTGAGGGTGTGGCTTACCCCCTGTCTTCAAAAGTGTCATGCGTCCTAATGTCAGATGTCTCTGCTTGAAGTCAATTAGTTGAGATGCCTCCTACATAGAGGCGCGTGCCTGTGTCTCAGTGGGTTATCTGCCGCCGCCAGCACTCTGCACCTGCACTTCTTTCATTTGGAAAGGATTGCACCGGCACTTCTCAGCACTGCTCCCTTGCTATTAAAGGGGGAGTAACATCACTTCTCAGGAGCAAACGTGCTCAAGGATAAGGAGCACTTACACTAATATATTTCCTTTTCAAGCACTGGTCTCCACTGTTTAGTGTATGGTTGCATTTGTATACGCTTACTACCCCTGTGTGGGGAAAGACACACCAACGCGGATAGCTGGCTACACTCCACAGGCTGCACTGTTAAAAGGTTGTAGTTTTTGTTCTGAGCCTAGTTGGGAAGTGCTTTCATATTGTGCAACATGACCACCAAAGTGCAGTTATCGAGTTACGGGACTGAGTGCTTGGCGGTGTTACAGTACTCAGCGCTTGGCAGTGTGATGGGGTATGTGATGGATAAGATGTGTAAATTACAAGTGTAATTATGAATACAACATGCAGGCAGCTACACAGCACCAGCCTAGCCTCAGGGGCTGCGGAATGCTGCGCACACGTGCACCAAGTAAGGGAGGCATTGAATACAGGTCATAGAACTTTGGAGCAGGGGTGCATGTTTCTGATACGTTCTTGGTGCCATGATGGCATTGGAGATGTAAAAAGACACAAACCGCAACATGCCAAGACACTGCAAAAATGGGGAGGCGTGCATTTTTTGTTTTTTACTTTAATCGGGGTACCTGGTGGAAAGTTCAATAGCCCAATTGCAAATGTTTTTTACTTAATTCATTTGTTATATTATCGGGTTTCCACATTCACTGAACTTCTACTGAAAAAAACAGCTGTCTCGGAACTTGTTTTTGGTGTGTAATGCTGAAAATACGTTTCACCAAATATGTTTTAAATTTTATCAGTAGAATTCTTATTGGCTTTTTTTCCATTGGTACATCTAGAGAACAACTTCCCCAAAACACACATGCTGCCATTCCACTGGGTCATGTAGAGACCTTTTGTAACAGGTGAACAAGATTTGACTGTATTTGAGAGCAGAATTTTAAATTTGTTGAGAAATGTCAGAAGCGGGTCTGAAAGGGAAGTTTCCACTTTTTATACAGGGAGTTTTGTGTAAGGTAAGTGGCACCGAGAGATTTAGGATGCTTCTCTGTGTGCCGCACTCTAAAATAAAATGCAGTGTTCAGACCTTTATCTCACCCCCCCGTCTATCCCCCCTTCACCCGCACCAGTGCTTCGTGCAGCATGTGACCCGCACCCACATTCCAGCTGCACCCCTCCTTCCCCTGCAGTGCCCTCCAGCGACTCACCCAGTGTCTTGACAGCTCTGTTTTGGAAGCAAATCGCTCTTAATATATGCCAGACGTAATACTCTGGTTAATCCAAGAGAGAGCAGCCCCGCTTAGCTCCTCTTTGAATATTAAGGTGCGGTGAAGGATGCTGGCAAGCAGGGACCTGTGTGTGTGTGTGGCTCTGTGTGTGTGTGCAAATGCAATAGGTCTTGCATTTGCGAGAGCTAAAGCTATTGGCATTTTAAATGACAATGCCATTTATTTAGCTGTTTTCAAAACCAACCCATCAATAAAAAGTTTGTCATTTACAATGCCAATAGCTCTAACTTTTACAAAGGCGAGACCGTTGCATTGTAAATGCTTGTTAGATACTAGTTGTCACCATATGGTAACATAACCAGCGTGGGTTCAGACGCTCATTAAGTGAAATGATTATCATGGGTTCCCTTTCTGAGAGCAAATATCACATTTGGCCCAAGGACATCTAGGGTGAGAGAAAACAGAGAATACTGATTGGAACTTGTTTTAATGACCAGGCGGTTTCTCCAACATACGAAGATTTTGTCAGTCATGTACATCATGTCAGTTATAGGGATGGATCTAGTGGGACCACTTATAATCTCCTGATGCTACTCTGCTATTCCTTTTAAAAGAATGAATACATCCAGAATTGCCCAAGCTATGTTCTAATTTTCATCTGGAGTAGGTTCAAATATTTGTTGACCAGAGAACACCTTTCATGTCTCGAATTAAGGCCCAAGTCTACCAAATTACAAGGAATTAAAAAAACATAAGATCCTCAGTTTGTCATCCCCATGCCAGCTACCTTGTGGAACAGTATAATAAGTTCATCAAGACGTACCCCAAGAAGATGGTCCACGAAGATGGAAATGATTATGAGATGAAACTGCCCCTTATCCTTTTTGCTGTTAGATGCTACTCATATGAATCCAAAGTGATCTTCGCCAGACAGCCTAATGGCGTGGCACATGAACATTGAATAGAGCGAGGGTATATGCAAAATTTTCTCGAGGGGGTCACAAAGTATGGTCAATGAAGTGACTGAGGATCGCCCTGATGCCAGCAAGGTGTAGGTCGGGGTGAGGAATGTGTGTAAGGTGGGTGCAGGGGAAGAAAAGCACGTACATCTAGTGGCTGAATTGCACAATGTTAAATCATAAAACCTTGGTTCAATCCCGGCTTCCCCCCTTTACCAACCTGTGTGATAGTTGGCAATTATATTTTTCACTTTGCCTCCTTTTTCTTCATTATCACATATAGGAGAACCTCGTAATACACGAGTTGAGAACGTACGCAGTACAAAACCTCCTTTTGAGTTTGATATTTTGCATCATAATGTTATCCAGGTTATTAGCAACCCAGGCCACCGATAGGATACGCATGACAACTGATTTGCCAATTAGTTCACTATTGGCATTATTGTATGGGTGGGTGGAAGCAAGAATGTTTCTAAATACATGTTTGAAAACTATCATTTTATAAAATAAAAGCTCTCAATGCAACAATTTGAGATGATTTAGTAAGGTGGAACGGCTTCTACACGTTAATGAAATACACTTTTTTAAATTGCCAAAGACTTTATCCTATTTTTACACGTTTGTTCTAAGCTGTCTGTAAAAATGAAGGAGTTTCTAGAGTTATGCGGCTACGTACACCATAGTTACTATCCTTTCTTTCACTGCAGGTAAATTGTAAATAAATGCTTGCCAGTTTATTTGACATCATTCTGAATGTTAGAGCTCAGTAAAGTAAACACCAGCCCAGAGCTGCTTTTGACCAGAGGGCCGTATGTAAAGGTCAGGAGGACCTCAAGTGGCCCGCGGGCCATACTTGGAGTATCACTGTATAGAGCAAGAACGTACTGAAAGCCCTGCAATAGAATGTACTCTTCCCTTACAGAACAGTTTGCAACCATTATGCGTCAAATTAAAGCAATGTATGTCCTAGGCCCAAGATGAACAACAACTGAGTTACTATAAAGATAACAGGAATTCACAGAAGGGGATCCGGTATTAATTCTACTACCCTTAGCTGGTAAACTTCTAGGCAGCTGGCAAGTACAGTACAAAGTGAGGCAACAGGATACACCAATGCCCTTCACATCAATATGAAAAGCAAATCTACCACAGAAACCATTAAGTAAATCGATCAGTCAAAAATACTTTCTTCGGTAAATAAAAAGTGCAAAATGCATAGAACACAGCAAGATAAAACAACGATCTTTAGTAACACCGAGTAATCAATAATAAATCGGCAACCCTTATTTAAACAATTAATTTCTTTTAAAGCAGCTCACATAATACAACAAATATCAAATATTTTAGAAGAAAACATACAAAATATCCAAATTCAGCACCTTAGGCTGGATAAATGGGCTAGATAATTTCATTAAGTGCACATATTAACATCTAACATTTTAATCCTAAACCTGAAAGCTCC
The DNA here is from genome assembly GCF_964261635.1 of Lissotriton helveticus. NCBI lineage: Eukaryota > Metazoa > Chordata > Amphibia > Caudata > Salamandridae > Lissotriton > Lissotriton helveticus. Next base: position 618,464,925 of record NC_136061.1, on the reverse strand, counting down.
CGCCAAAAAGCTTGCAGCATGAAACATGACCAGGGGAGATGAAAGCATTTGCAAATATACCATGGCTGGTTTAATTTGTTGGAAATCCATTCCTTTTATCAATGGGAGGATGAAACGCCTCTGTAATGGAGGAGAAAACTCACAAAAGAATATAAAATGCACAGTGTCTTGAAATGAGAAGTTGTACAAAAGGGGGTGGTGATGGACGGAGCATCTGAACCAATCAAACCCTCACACCCAGTCAACAGATCTGGGTTTAATCCATCACCGTTCTTTAGCCCACTCTGCCACCCCAGTTCAGACATGGCCATATGCAAATCAGTCTGATCCTGTGCCTCAGGGGAACAGTCCAGCCCGAACTGCCAAGCCATGCCTTCCCTGGACCGGAAACAAGCTTCCTAGAACCAGTTTCTCGCATTTCAGCCGTCTTTAGCCCGGCTTGCTTGAATCCAGTGGCAAAGTGAGCAAGGGACTCACGTCGGAGCATACCCAGCCAACTTATGGTGAACAAAGCGGTACAAAAGGGGGTGGTGATGGACGGAGCATCTGAACCAATCAAACACTCACACCCAGTCAACAGATCTGGGTTTAATCCATCACCGTTCTTTGAAATGAGAAGTTGTCACAAGTACACACTACACAGGGCCAAAATCTCTACCTTACTAAATCCTTTAGGGACTGCAAGGACCCAGTCGATTGTATTTAACCTGAATCTCATTCATAAATATCGGTGATGGAGATGAACAACGATCGTCAAGTATGCTTCGATTGTTGGTCGCATTAATAACATGGTATACGTTCTCACCAAGGGTTTGGCGAGCTCCTTCCCTTTCTGAAACCATTAATGAGAGAGATAAGTTCTTAATCTCCAAGAGATCCCTTTTCACCCCTTATACAGGGTTGATAAACAGGTACTGTCGACTCACCCTATCTAACCAATATTTAACATACACTATCCAATGAATTCAGAGGCCTTTCTCCAGTGATAAACAGTCCCTGAGCACTTTCCTATTTAGATCAGCAGCTGGGTTTGTCTAAATTCTCAGCCATTGCAGGATAGGGGCAAGGCAATAAGGTCCAAGATATAACCAATGGCCAACTTCTTGTGGACCACATAAGCAGGGGAACTATCGGAAACTGTAAAAATAATTCTCAAGACGTATCTTCTACACATTGCAACTCCCTACTATTCTTGTAGCCACATAGATCAGACCTATAACGTATCATAGGAAGGCATTTTTCTAAATACACCTTTATTAGTACCTGCAATGGTTTGGCCCCAAATCTTCTTACAAAGTCTGTTGTTGCTACGGCAGCTCTTAGCAAGGTGTTCTTTTTCATGTTTTATGAGGGTTCCAAGACCCTTGCTCATCAAATACAACACCCAAATATAGAAAAGTGGCTACTTTTGTCTTAATTTTTTTTCAGTTAGCCCACTACCATTGTGTAAATTGTTGTAAAACTAGTTGCAAGGTTCAAAGAATCCATGAGGCACACAAAGGCATCCAAAAGTCTTTGCAAGCTCACAGGAGTCGTTGCTATCAGGACTGCATCGTCTGCATACAGAAATCCTTTTTGGGCCAACTCTTGGTATAGATCACAAGTGGACTAAGTGTGGGCCCTAGTTGTTTATATATAGAGAGTGAAAAGCAGAGGGGCAAGAATGTACCCCTGCCTGACTCCCCTTCTGATCTCCACTATGGAGTACAAACTACCATCCTCACCATACCTAATACAAGCCATCAGATTTGCATTGAGGGTGAGCAGGAAAGCCACTTAATCATAGTCTACCCCTATTTTAATAAGCATGGGCCATTATTTTGCTCTGTTTTATTCGGTAAACGGCTGAGGAAAGGTCCGTGAAAGCCAGATAGAGATTCCCAGCTTTGGCGAAAGTATACTTGCCAATGATCAGCTGTAAATTCATGTACTGGTCCAATGTCCCTAGACCCTTCCTAATGCCATACCTGAGGTCTGAGATAATCTTATTGTCATCTAGCCAATCGGTCAATCTAGCCAGTACTGCCCTCCTCAAGATTTTAACTGCAGATGATAACAGGGAGATGGACCGGTAGCAACGGAGGTTGTTTCTAGCCTCCTTTTTAGGTCTTGCCTGAGCCAGCACATGCGCTGCTCTGGTAAAACTTTTAGTAAGTGAGCTTTAAAAAGCTCACCACATGCTTTTGTTTGTGGCATAAAGCTTGCGGTTACGCGCACAGTTACGCACAGAGGCACCATCTGGCTTTCCTCTCTCGTCATGGCTCATTAAGTGCGTCACTCGCCACTCACCAGACGTGCCTCCTTTTTTAAAAACTTTTAGCGCGAGGGGCGCGCACGCAGGCACCATTTGCGTGCTTGTTTTCTTTTTGTCCACTCTCCCGCTTCCCTTTCCTTTAATTTCTCTTGTTCGATTTCTTTCAGGCTTTGCTTCCTCCACCTTGATTTCCCTCCTATTCACCATTCCACTCTTCATACCACTTCTCTCATCCCCCTCCTCTTATTGCCTGCCCTCTTTATCCTAAGCATTTCCTTGCCTTATTCTCTGTACCTGTTGCCTAGCCTCCTCCTTTTCAAAAGCCCGCTTCGCACATTTCCGGCGCCTCTTTTGCTCCACTTCAAGCGTCCGTTCTTCGTGCATCAAGTGATGTCGGCAGTCTTTTCATCTGGGATGGGGTCCCTTTCCTCGCCTCTTTGTCCTTGCTCGGTTCTGATCGCCTTTTGACGTAAAGAATTTTTTAGAGGGACGTCCTCCACCAATGTCCTTCTGCTGGGACTTGTGGACTCTCAGTCTCGCCTTACAATTGCCGTATGTTGCTGTGCCAAAGCTGTCTTGTGAGGTTTCGAATCTGACTATTTCAGCTCTGCTCCACCATGTTTTTCAGTGTTACATGTGTGCTTTTATACTCTTGATTTTTTAGGTGGTGGTTCTTGTTCGGTTTGTCCTCTTTGGCGTCAAGTCCTACCCCAAAAGCCATCTGTGTCCTTGATGTTTCCCTCACCATCGCTAGACAATCCGAGCTACCTCAGAAAGACTTCCCTTCTCTGTATGCACGGTGGCGTAGTGGGTCCACGTCTGTTTTTCTCCAGTTCTGAGCGTTTTTGCCTGTTAACTCTGAACACACCTCACAGTGTTTAGAGCTGTGATAAATCAATAGAAAGAGGTTAAAGACCTGATGGCTGCCCCTCTGGGCAAATTTATTGTGGCACTTTGGACAGAATCTAAAACAGGGGTCTCCAACCTTTTCTGTAATAAGAGCTAGATAGATATCACAATTCTCCTGAGCTACTAATATTATGAGAGATGTAATTGTAAACACAGTCAAGATTAATTTAGTGGATACAATATGCAAGATTGCCAGCAGGGATCCCCTCAGTCCACAGGCAAGGATGCCAGTAGTCATGAAAAACTACTTTTTCAATGTGGAATGCCTCTACATGGATAATACATAACAACGATCGATGCAATGTCCCCTAGAAACAAGTTAATATTAGCATTAGTTTCCCCAGCACTTTTATCACTAATATCATTTTTAAATATATTTTAGAAATTAAACCATTTTTCTCAAACATCTAGTTATAGCTTAATTAATATACATTAATTAAACAAAGCAAAAGCTTTTAATTTAGTTAACTGGACTGCGCATGATCTACTGATAGGTAGATGGATAGGTATATGGAGATCAACTAGTATCATACAAGCTACCTGATGGAAAAGCCCGATTTAATGGGTGCTTTTTTCATCTCCCTCAACAATTCTAGCCACTATCCGATCATAGTGCAGCCTGTTGCCCATGTGCTGCACACATCACCTATGTTTTTCCCGTGTTTCTCAGTGCCTTCAGTTTTTTTTTCTGGATTTTCACTCTTCCCTGCTTTTTCAACAGTTCCCTCAACTAACCCTAAAGGATTCTCAACTTTTTTTCAGCATCCGTGGAGTTTCAACTTCTGCTTTCAGACCCAACAGCAGCAAAAAAAACAACAAGCATTGGCATAGCCAATAGGTCTTGCCTTTGGGATCTTATAAGTGTTTAGTTATCCAGCACAATATCCTTGGTGCAACAACATCAACTGATGCATGGCTAAACACTTATAAGGTCCCAATGGTGAGACCTATTGGCTATGCCAATGCTTGTTGAATATAGGGACAATAATCGATTTTAACAAGGCCTCGGGAAAACGTCTTTTGCATGCTGCATTAGAAACCTGGGATAATATTTTAGCCCATTTTGACATATCAGCCATGTACAAGTCTGCTGGGCCATTATCTGCTCCAAGGGCTTTGCCCCCAACAGCGGCCATGATGACTTCATGGACCTCCTCTTCACTAAAATTTTAGGACGATCGAACATTTCTATCTGGCTCCCCGTCCTCAGCCCTCACCTTCCCAAACATTTCTTGGAAAATATCTAACCCATTTATCGATTGGGAATTAAACATTCCATATTAGTATTTTGACAACCTGAAAAGAAGGGTCTATTTACTTTAATTTACAACCATCATGAAGTAACCTTGCTTGTAAAAGTTCCTCACCGGCTTGATCTCTAACTTCCTGCTCCCGTCTCAGTGTAACTGTTTTATACAATTTTCTGCAGGCCCTTAATTCATCCCTATTCTGTGGGTTTTATTTTTAAGGCAGAGAGTGAGTTTTTATGCATTTTAGAACAATTCAAATCAAACCACTTCTCCCCTTCCTAACCATTCCTTTGCTAATGGAAAGGCGTGATGAGATCTGCCCAAACGGCCTAACAAGGGCCGATAGGATTTCTCCCTTCTGTGTATTGTTATCTAGGCAGATCGTGAATTCAGCCGCATTTACAGTGTAATTTTTTTTAAAGTTTCCTGATCACTCTATCCCATTTTAATCTTCTTTCTTGATTCTTAGGGAGGATTTCCAGGTTCCGAGGGGCCTACTTCCTGCCTTCTTTCTATTTCCAGAACCCACATTACATCTAAAAAGATCGAATTATGATCGCTAAAATTATTCCTTTCCACCCGCAGATCCTGAACTCAAGGTAATAGTGGGCCTGATACCATTATAAAATCTGTTGTAGAATGAAGACCGCTGCCAGAGAATGACGGAACATAATCTTCCCCCAAAGTCTAGTCAATGCTAAACAAATTAATATTAGGAATGATCTAATGAAGACAGGACACTAAATTGGGTGGTTTTTGAAAAATGGACAGCACCCTTCAAAATTAAATACACAATTTTTTGATAAACGATGTCTCAGTAATTGTTAAGACACATACAACATTGTCATGCTTGTTTTCCCAATGAATATATACACAAAAGACTTTAGATCTTCAATTTTCTTTCTTTTATTCAGTTTTTCATTTTCCTTAAAATAATCGCTGATAGCCAAAAAGCCAACGCGTTCCGTCCGTCACCGGACTTCTTCAGGGCTGAATAAGCGTATAATAATCAAATTCATAGATGCTGCATAATTTCACGTCAGAAAAAAGTTCATAAAATGTCAAAGAAAAATCCTTTCTTGTATATGGAGTTTTGATAGTTCAGAATGACGTCATAAAAAGATGTAGCAACGATTTTAAATTGGCCAAGGTAAGCCAACAAACCGCAACGACGAACGTAGCAACAGGTCCTCTGTCCTCTTCATCTGTTGCTACGTTCGTCGTTGCGGTTTGTTGGCTTACCTTGGCCAATTTAAAATCGTTGCTACATCTTTTTATGACGTCATTCTGAACTATCAAAACTCCATATACAAGTAAGGATTTTCCTTTGATATTTTATGACCTTTTTTCTGACGTGAAATTATGCAGCATCTATGAATTTGATTATTATACGCTTATTCAGCCCTGAAGAAGTCCGGTGACGGACGAAACGTGTTGGCTTTTTGGCTATCAGCGATTATTTTAAGGAAAATGAAAAACTGAATAAAAGAAAGAAAATTGAAGATCTAAAGTCTTTTGTGTATATATTCATTGGGAAAACAAGCATGACAATGTTGTATGTGTCTTAACAAATACTGAGACATCGTTTATCAAAAAACTGTGTATTTAATTTTGAAGGGTGCTGTCCATTTTTCAAAAGTCTAGTTTGTCAAGGGAGTAGGGTTTCCTTTTCTTCCTTGTTGGGTTTGTATAGGGATTACATTCCTGGTTCTAGCACCTTCGCTTTGAACTTAGTTGCAGTACTTAAATAGTGGTGCGAACATCTTTGCCTTAATCCCTAAAATAAAATTCCACTAAATTGGGTGAACTGGTGTATTTATTGTAAATACGTTCTCCTCACGGAGAGCGCCGAGCTTACCTCCACTTAGCTCTGCCCCGGCGCCCGAACTGGCGCACTTCATACGTGATCCAAAATGGCTGCCGCGTTCACGCAACGTCATCGCGCAGCGTGAACGCTAGAACGCCAACACTACATATCTCCCCCTTTTTGTATCACACAAACAAAGCAGTCTAGGGGGTTATTGTCCATCACCCATCTCAAGTCTTGGAACCTGGAAGGTCTCACAATCACACCCCGGGGTGGACGTCGCTTCTCCTCCACTGGCCATCTTCTCTCGCCTCTGTGTCTCTGCTCTGGGCGTTTCACCACCTCCTTGCTCCAACACCGGGTGCGCACCTTCCATGTCTCCTACCGGGGTGGTGTTCTCGTTCTCTGTTGTGCTCTGATCTGTCTCTCCTTGTTCCCGATCTTCGGGAGTCCATTGTAGGATCTTGTTGCATCGAGCCATGCGATCCTGGGACCACACGTTGCCATCACTCAACATTGCCGCACGATCGTAAACTTCTTTGACTTGGAGGGGCCTGCTGTATTTGCGGTCTCCCTTCTTCTGCAGCACTGCCAGCTTGACTCTCACCCATTCTCCTTCTTCCAAAGCTGTGTCTTTCACATTCTTCCTTTTGTTGTAATGTTCTGTATAGATGGTCTGTGCCCTTTCCAAGTACCTTTGCACTACAGCCGGGGACCATTTGCTCGTGATAGTCTTTTCTTTCCACGCCAAATTGTCCTTAGTAAAGGCATCTCTACTACTGAGAATCTGGAAGGGGCTGTACCCCGTACCTGTGGGCGTGTACCCAAATCATGTGTAGCATTTCCTTCTCCCAGTCCTTCCCTATCATGATAGCGGCTTGGATGGACCCCATTAGTACTCTATTGAATCGTTCCACTTGTCCATTTCCTGCAGGATGATAGATGGATGTATGTTTGGAGACAATCCCATTCCTCTCCATGTACTTAAGCCACTTTTCTGCAGTGAATTGAGGACCATTATCGCTCAATATGGACTTGGGAATGCCTTCCCTGAGGAAAGTTGTCGTGAGGAACTTAAGTATGGTCTCTGTATCCATCTCCTCTTGGAACTGAACTTCTGGCCACTTAGAGTATCTGTCCACTAAAACACATAGGTATTTTGGAGTCCCTTGTTCATCCAGTACTGGCCCCAATATGTCAATTGAGAGCTCCTCCCAAGGATTCTTCGGGGCAGTGAATTTTCCTAATGCCGGACGCAGTGGTGTCAGGGTTTTATCTGCCCGCTGGCATTGGTCACACTCTCTCACATAGCGTTCAGTATGTATGTCCATGCCAGGCCACCAGTTTCCTTGCTTGGCCCTCAGTTTAGTTTTTCCTATACCTAGGTGGCCTTCATGTAGTATCGCCATCAGCCTCAGGATTAGCCCCACCGGGGGTACCACCTTATCCCCTCGGTACACAAACACACCTTTGTCATCCAGGGACAATTCCTCTCTCACTTCATAATATTTCCTCAGGTTCCTGTTTAGATGCATCTTTTCAAGCCAACCTCTGAATATGTGGTCTATCACCTCTCTCATGTTCCCGTCCGCCTGGTATGAATCCTTCCACTCTTGGTTACTTATTACCTTCTCCGGGTCTTCCATCAATGCCACCAACTCTTCACCCACCTCCTTCTCCTCTGCGGCATTTTCCATGGCTGCAGCCCTGCTCAGGTAGTCAGCTACCTTGTTCTTGCTGCCCGGGATGTATTCCACATCATAGCGATAATCCAACAGTTTTAGGGTCATTTTTGCAATTCTGGGCGTTGCACTCGCATGTCCGGTAGATGTGAGGACTCTTACCAAGGGTTTATGGTCCGTTTTGAGCTGGAACCTCGTGCCCCACAAAAACTGACGAAATCTGCCCATGGCCCATACTACTGCAAGCATTTCCTTTTCGATGACACTGAACTTCTTTCCCATGTCTGTCAGGCCTCTGGACGCGAAGCTTAGTGTCTCCATCGTTCCTCTGCCCCAGTCTTGCATGAGGACTGCTCCCAGTCCCTTGTCGCTGGCATCCGTTGTCAGGACAGTATGACCCTGTGGAACATACCCCTGGAGGGGTATGGCCTGGACAACATCTCCTTTGATACATTCGAACTCTTTCTGTGCCTCCTCCGTCCATGCGAATGCCGTTTTCTCTCTTGTGAGTTGCCTCATGTGGTGAGTCTTGGTGGCAAAATGTTGTACGAACTTGCTGTAATATTCAGCCATCCCTAGGAAGGATCTTACTTCTTCCTTGCTGGAGGGAGGTAGAGCTTCTCATATTGCCTTCACATTCTCCTTCTTTGGTGTGATCCCGTGTTCACTGATTTCGTGTCCCAGATAGGTGACAGTGGCCATCCCCAGCCGACACTTCTCCCATTCCGCGGTCAATCCTTTATCCTCTAGCACATTCAGTACCTTGACCAACTTGGTGTCATGGTCTCGTTGGTCCTTGCCCATCACGAGGATATCATCTTGGAGGTATTGGATTCCTTCCATGTCCTTGAAGAGGCAGTGCGTGAGTTTCTGGAAGACAGCCGTTGCGGATGCGAGGCCGAATGGCATTCTGCAGAACTGGTAGCACCCAAAGGGAGTTATGAATGACGTCAGCTTCCTACTCTCCGGGTGTAACGCTATCCGGTGGTACGCCGACATTAGATCGATGGTGGAGTACCATTTTTTTCCTTTAGTTTTCGCCATCATTTCCTCGATGCGGGTTATCGGGAACTTCTCTACCACTATGTATTTGTTTAGTTCACGCAGGTCCACACACAGACGGACCTTACCATTGGGCTTCATGACTACCACTAGGGGCGCAAGCCACTCCGCACATGTGATAGGTTCTATTATCCCATTCTTTTCCAGTTCACACAGTTCCTGTTGCACCGCTTCCTTCACTGCAATCGGCACATTCCTCACCTTGTGTGATACCGGCTTGGCATCCATCTTGAGGACGATCTTGTGCGTGAATTTCTCCAACTTCCCAACCTTTCCGCCAAATACCTTCGGGAAGTCCTTTTTACATTTTTCTAGGTCTGGCCACTGTTCCGGCGCCGTCATCAACACCTGTACCGCTCCTCCAGGGTCCAGCTTGATGCCCAGGTCTCCCTGGTCCATCCATCCTAGGACCGACGGGCCCTTTTCCGCTACGTATAATTTACATGCAGCGCTGCGTCCCCTGAATTCAAATTCCAGTGGTCTATACCCCACAATCGGGATGCGGTCTCCTAGGTACGTGACCGGTCTGATGTCTGGCTGTTCCAACTGCGGGCCCAGACAAGGCATGAACTTCTCAGCCCATACTGCTCTCTGGACTATCGTGTATGGAGATCCTGAGTCCGCTACGATGCTTATCAACACTCCGCCTATTAGCATGTCCAGTACTGGTTTGTTTGACCTCCTGGCGCCCACGCTTAGGACTTGATCCTCTATGCATAATACCTCGTCCTCTTCCTCTTGACATCTTCCTTCCGTGCTTTCTTCGTCCTGGTCTAAGTACTTCACTGTCCCGTGACTTGCTTTCCTTCGGCATGCCTTTTCGTAATGCCCTGTTATGCCGCAGAACATGCACTTGGCGCGGAACGCTGGGCATCTCTTGTCGTGTGCTTCATGAGACAAACTGCTGCAACGGTAGAAGGGATTCTTGACTCCTTTCGTCTGCTTCCCTTGCGGTCCTGCCTTCCCCGGCCACCTGTGAGGTCCTCTGTACGTCATGCCCGTGTTCCTGTTTCCTCCTTTGGGTTCTTCATCGTCTATCTTGTTTACCATTTGCCTTGCTGCTGGTTCCCTTTTCGCTGCGTCTGCGCACCTCCATGCCAACTCCGCCTTCTTCACTATCGCGATCACTTCCTTCAGTGAGGAATCTCCACTCGCCCATAGCTTGTCCTGCACCGATTTATTTGTTGTGTGCATTACAATTTGGTCCTTGATGAACTCATCATGGAGGGCGCCATATTTACATGTCGTCGCTAACTTTTTTAATGCCACCACATATTTGTCAATCGATTCTCCCGCTTCTTGTTTCCGTTGTTGAAAGTTGTAACGGTCTATCGACACGCACACAGCCGGTAGTGCTCGTTGAGTTCTTCTATCACATGGGCAAAGACATCCTCGTCTGTGTCTTGACGGGTTTTGGGTACTAAGTTCTTGAATACCCTGATCCCTTCCGGGCCTAGGTTGTGTATCAAAATTCTTCTTTTCCTTTTGCTCGTGAACGCCTCCTCATTTTCATCTTCCAGGACCTCTATGTAGTTTAGGATGTATTCTCTCCAGTCGTCCCACTTCATTAGGGGTTCTCCAGGCTTAGGTAGAAATGGTATCGGGGCTGTGGCCGAAGTCGCCTGCGCGCACATGGTTTCGCGCTTATCCGGCCCTGTATTCTGGTTCTTGGGACTGCCCGGCGCGCTGTTCTCCTCTCTCTGTTCCGGTCAGGGGGGGGGGGGGCTCTCTACGTCGCCTGCCTCACTGTCCCTTGATTCCGCCAGTGCTTCTTCTCGGTTGGGGCCCCCTTCATACCTTGTAGCGCCCCTGCGCGCTCTGCTGGGCGTGCGGTGGCTGTGGGCAACTGTCTTCCTGCCCCCCTCACACTACTTGGCTAAGGTGGTTCTACCCCTGTTGCTCCGGGGTTAGCAGTGCCCCTGTACCTGGTCTTCGTTTCCTCCTTCAGCTTTGGTGGTTGCAGCGCTTCTGCCGCGCTCTCCGTGGTTCCCTGGCCTCTCGGTGTGGGGCCTGCTTGTGTGCTCCTGTGTGGCTGTCCTGCCTTGTTGCTCCTGTGGGTTGCTTCCAGCGGTTGCTTGTCCCTCAGGTCCCAGCCTTCGTCGCCACTGTAGAGGTGCAGTGCCCTCTAATGAAGACAGGACACTAAATTGGGTGAACTGGTGTATTTATTGTAAATACATTCTCCTCACGGAGAGCGCCGAGCTTGCCTCCACTTAGCTCTGCCCCGGCGCCCGAACTGGCGCCCTTCATACGCGACCCAAAATGGCCACCGCGTTCACGCTACATCATCGCGCAGCGTGAACGCTAGAACGCCGACACTACAATGGGGCCCCATCTGATTGGCAGGTATATTTAATTGTGCATGCCAATAGTGTGCATCCTAATGTTTAAATTGGGGGCCAGTTCCGCTATTTTATAATAAGGCTAATAATAATGTGTATGCTTTTCTTTTACATTTCATATAGCATGTTGCTGTGCATATTTGTTGCTTTTTTAAACGTTGCTTCCTTGTACATGTTAAAATATGGGCAGAACCCTAATGATGGATATGATTTAAAACATATCCTATTCCTGAGTTCGGCCTATTTAGTCCTGGGTGCCTTCCTAGTGTGTCTTTATCTATAAATCATGGTCAAATCCAGTGTTTCAGAACATTCTACTTCGGAGCCCTCTCATGGTTTCGAAATGGTTCATTCATCGCAGAGCCAGAAAACCGTACCTCAATCACTAGCCCTTTCCATCACTATGCAGTTTTGTTTAGACAGTATTGTTTAATTAAACGTCACTGAACTCATTACTATCTCATTTATTAAACAAGCATATAAAATAAATAATATTTTTCATTTGAATCTAGTTGAATTTTTATCATATTTTTATATCACTTTTGTGAAGTGTTTTACATGTCAAATGTATATATATATGTTTTATTTCATATAGCTCAAATTCGACCCGAAGGTATCAGGGCACTTTATATGAGCAACAGTTGTGTTACTGTCAGACAGACACGTTCATTGTGTTTGGCACGGGAGGTTAAGTGATTTGCCCAGAATCACAGAATGTTGAGCGTCCCTGCCGAGACTCGAACCCGGTTCCTCAGCTTCGAGGTCGACCGCTCTAGGCTTGGCTCGTGATTTGGCTCTAATGGGCAACCCAGACTCAGTGACTGGTTCTCTCTATGAAATTGGTTGCTTCCCATCTCCAATCCTAGTGTGTGGCTTTCTTTGCTTTTGGTCCCAATCAAGCATTAGAAATGCAGAAATCTTAATTCTATTGCAGGACAGGAGGCTCCGATTATGCTATCTCATTTCTTTAATGAGATGCCCAGCAGCCATAGAAACAAATAAACTACAATACCCAGAAACACATGGGTAACAACCATAGAGTATGTGGTATAAAAGGTCATAGAGACAGTCACTCTTCCTCTTTCTTTGCTGCTCCGCAGCCAGTTAAGTGCATTTTGTCTTACCTTATCGCTTTTGCTGGTATTGTCTGACTGTTACTTGCTATTGCGTGCTTTGTGCTTCTTGGCGCTTTGTTGTTTATACTGCACGCGCTTTGTTGTTTGTACTGCACGCGTTTGTTTGTATTGCCCGTTCTATCGGCGCTCTGGTTTTGCCCATTTCTCGGCGTTTATCTCTGGAAGCGCGTGTTCTCCTTCCTGGTGACTCGGGCGCTCGGCGCCTGTGTGTCTGTTTGTGGAGCGGGAGACCGGGGGTTTAAGAGCCTCGCGTGGTGCAGCGCGAGCTCTTTCTCACACGCTTCTGGCTTCCTGGAACCCCGAGCATGCGCGGTAGTCATTTCCTGGTTCCTTGGCTCTTCCGATTCCCGGAGCCTCCTGAGAGACGCCTCTTGTCGGCGTCGACGCCCACGGCCGGCGTGTTAACCCCTCAGACGCCCATTGTTGCATAGACGCTTTGGGTTGTACAATTTGGCATAGGCTCTGCCTAGAGTGTGTTTTTGGTGCTCAGCAAGCCCTCCCTCCACGTTAAAAAGTTCAAAATTAGCATTATTTTTTCTGCTTATTAGCTTGCTGTCAGGGTTTTTGCACTCCCCCTGCATTTTGCCTTTGGCATACAGGATTCTGGCTAAAATTACTTTCTCACTCAGTGGGACAATGAGTACTTCATATGGGGATGACTATTATGAGGAGGACGACGTCTCTGAGTCCTTGGACTACGATTTGGTAGAGGCGCTTGACCAAGGAGTCCAGCATTCGGTCAATAAGGCCTTGGTGGGAGCCATAACGCCTTTAAAGCGGCATTTGACCCAGTATGCGCAACAGCAGGGATGGGTTCCTGCTTCGCGCAAGTCTACTACCTCCCCTAACAACCCTCATTCTTCGGACTTTAAGAAATTGGCTAAAGCATTACAAACTGCCAACCCAGTGCCCAGAGTTGAGGCTTCTACGGCTGCTTCCCCTGCGGATACGGATGATCAAGATTCTTCCTCCTCCTCTGACCATACAGGTCCTCCTCCTAAAAAGAAGGTCTGCAAAGAACATTTTGTGGATGCGCCCATGCACCCCCCTGTCCTATCTTTTGAGCCTTCGGACATTGTCCACCCTAACTCTTCAGCATGGCTTCCATCCCCTGCGATGGCAGAATACGTGCAGGCTCACATACGCCAGCCTTTTGATAAAGACGTGAGGGCCCGTCTTCGTTCTGAGTGTCCGCCTCCAGACCTAGCGGATCACCTTGCAGATACTCCTGAAGTAGATCCCACGATGCTTACATACCTTCGCAAATTTGCGAAATACCCTAAGAAAGGGCTTGACCGTTCTTGGCGCTCTTGCCAGGATAAGGTGTTAGACCTTATGGGTCCCCTCACTAAGATCCTTGACCTTGGCTTTGTGGCGAAAGAGTCCTCCACAATGGTCGATCCTGACGACCTGATCGAATGGGCTCAGAGGGCCATTTGCCAACTCGGCAATGCAAATTGTGCCATTTCTAGCAAACGTCGTCGTTCGATTCTGTTAAAACTTGATCCCAAGCTTGCTGAGCTGTGCACTTCAGAGGCAGGTCCGGAGGCTCAAGGTTTGCTCTTTGGCCAACCTTTCTTAAAAGAGCTCACGAAATTTGTCAACACCTTTAGTGGCTTGGACAAAGCTCAAGCCTCTTTACGCCGGGCCTTTCGTCCGGTTTTTGGCAGGGCCGGACGTGGTAGGGGACTTCCGTCCGGCCGTGGTCAATCCACCCAAAGGGGAACCCAGTCCCACAGAGGCCATCAGCAGGATTCCAGTTATTCCAACAGGTCCAAGTTCTACCCTTCAAAGAAAGGACGTGGCCAGTACCAGAAAGGCCGTTCTGGAGGATCCTATGGTGGATACCAGGATTCCAACACATCAGGTGAGCCTAATTCCTGCATGCAGTGTGATTCTTGGGGGCAGGATACAGTGCTTCCTAGACAACTGGCGATTAATCTCCAAAGATGCTTGGGTTCTCGAGACTGTTCAGGGTTTCCGAATAGAATTCTATCATCGCCCGCATCAGTCCCACCCTCCCTCTATTCTTTCCTTTTCAACGCAGGATCAGAAATTCATTTCCGCGGAACTGAAAGCTCTTCTGTTGAAAGAAGCCATTGTTCCGACCGTGCGTCATCCTCAAGGGTTCGCCAGCACGGTTTTCCTGGTGGAAAAGAAAGGCGGGGGTTGCCGTTTGGTTCTCAACCTAAAGGATTTCAACGTGGGAGTGGTTTACAGGCATTTCAAGATGGAGGGCATCCATCTGTTGAGGGATCTTCTGCGGGAGAAGGATTGGATGGTTCGTCTGGATCTCAAGGACGCTTACTTGTCGGTCCCGATCTTTCCCCCTCAGTGGCGCTTCCTTCAGTTTCAATGGCTGGGGAAATGGTACGAGTACAGAGTTCTCCCGTTCGGCCTATCGTCAGCACCCTGTTGCTTTACGAAGCTTCTGAGGCCAGTGGTGGAGTTTCTCCGTTCGAGGGGTGTCCGTCTAATAATTTATCTAGACGATATCCTCATTCTGGCGGACTCTCCGTTTCGGGTGTTGACCCATCTGAACTGGGCCATAGATCTCTTGCAATCTCTGGGATTCCTTGTGAACGTCCAGAAGTCTGTTTTGGTCCCAACTCAGGTGTTGGACTTTTTGGGTTTCCAGGTCAATTCTCTTACCTGTCAACTTCTCTTACCCGCTCAAAAAGTACGTTATATCAAGAGAGAGCTGACTACTGTTATTTCCAAACCGACTGTGTCGTTGAGGTCGTTAGCACGTGTTGTCGGTCTGTTGGCCTCCTCCATTCAGGCGATCTTTCCGGCGCCTCTACACTACAGGGCATTACAACGCCTGAAGATCTGTCATCTCCGGAAGGGTCTTCGTTACTCGGACCACATTCCTCTTTCAGAGGAAGCGAAATGGGAGATGCAGTGGTGGTTGAACCACATGGAGGCCTGGAATGGTCGAGCCCTCTTCGGGGCCTTTCCGGAGTTGCTGATCGAGTCGGATGCCAGTCAATGGGGTTGGGGAGCCCGGTGCGGTTCCGTCTCGACGGGGGGTCGTTGGTCTCCTCAGGAGCTTTCTCTGCACATCAATTGTCTGGAACTCCTGGCGGGATCCTTTGCGATTAAGTGCTTCTCACCCCTTCAGTCCCAATGCTGCATTCTTCTCCGCATGGACAACGTGTCTGCAGTCCGTTACCTCAACAAGCTGGGCGGTACTCGCTCGAAGCTTCTGGCGGAGGTTGCCAAGGATTTTTGGCATTTTTGTCTGCAACACAGGATCACAGTTATTGCGGAATACCTTCCCGGCCGCGACAATCATATTGCGGATTGGCACTCCAGACACCTGAAAGACTTCAGCGACTGGAGGTTGCATCCCCGCGCCTTTCGCGCTCTTCTCCGGACTTGGGGTCCGTGTCACATGGATCTGTTTGCCTCTCGGCTCAATACTCAACTCCCCCTGTTATTCAGTTGGAGACCGGATCCGGAGGCCCTGACCACGGATGCTTTTCTTCAGCAGTGGCCATCGACTCTGTGTTATGCCTTTCCCCCTTTCCTGATGATACCCAGGGTTCTGGCTTACACGAAACGGTTCCAGTCGGAGATCATCTTGATTGCTCCGCTGTGGCGGGCTCAACCGTGGTTCCCGGTTCGCTTGGAGATGAGTTGTGCGGTGCCGCTCCTTCTTCCCCAGAAGTGGAATCTCCTGTTAGATCCTCTTCGGAATCCGCATCCCCTGATTCTCTCAGGCTCTTGCCTCCTGCTAGCGTGGCGGATTTCGGGGAACGCTGATCGGTCCCAGGCCTTTCTGCGGACGCTTCCAGAATCATTACTGACGCCTGGTCTTCCAGCACCCACAAACGTTACAGGGGATCCTGGAAGCGTTGGTGTGACTGGTGTGTTCAACGGCAAGTTGATCCGCCTTCAGCGGATGTCTCTGTCATAGTCAATTTTTTGGCTTCCCTGGCTTCCTCTGGTTTGGCATATCGCACAGTGAACAATTTTCGTTCTGCCATCTCAGCGGGCCACCTCCTGGTGGACGGTAAGCCTGCAGGTGAACACCCGCTGGTTTCTAAGCTGCTAAAGGGTATTCGTCTTGCGAACCCTCCGCGGCCTAAATACGTCTCGTTATGGGACGTGTCGGTTGTGCTCTGTTTTCTGGAGGCCTGGCCTGTGAATTCTTTGCTGTCCCGTAAGCAACTGTCGGCCAAATTGACTATGTTGCTGTGTCTGATCTCTTGCAAGCGAGTGTCTGATGTCCGTGCTTTAGATCTGGCCGGTCGCCGGTTCACACCGGATGGCGTTACCTTTCACCTTACCAGGCGTACTAAGACAAACACTACAGTTATTTCTTATCCCGCTTTCCTTGCTCGTCCTAATCTGTGTGTCGTCCAATGCCTCAAGGATTATGAAGTATGTACTGCTTCTGTTCGTTCAGATATGCAGGGTCAGTTGTTAATTGCTTTGCAAAAGCCTTTCGGCCCTGTCACCCCTTTTACTCTAGCTAGATGGGTTCGTTGGCTCATGGCTGAGGCTGGGATTGATGTTTCTGTATTTGGGGCACACTCAGCTCGTGGAGCCATGGCTTCTAAAGCTTACTCTATGGGGGTCACTTTGTTTGACATTAGGAAGGCCGCTGATTGGTCCTCGGACTCTGTTTTCAAGACGTTTTATTTTAAACCTATTGCTACTGTTGCTTCTGCGGTGGTGGAACAGCTTTAAACAAGCATAATCGGAGCCTCCTGTCCTGCAATAGACTTCAAAATTTGCAAACATTCGTGACAAGAATTTTCAATTCTATTAAGGACTAGGAGGCGAGGATTATCCCACCAGTTATTGTATGCATTTCTTATTAGTCATATTCTGCATTTATGCTCATGATGTTTTTTCCTTATATGCATACTGTTTATTCACCCTCCCTTACTTTTATGCACAGTATTTTGCATAGCTTGGTATTACGGCTTTGTCTTCTTTTCAGGATCTGATCCCAAATGAAGAGTCTTCTGAACTGTCTGGTGTCAACCTTCCTGCTCCGTCGGAGTCTTCTACCTTCAGTTTTCTTCACCTGGTTGCCTTCGGGATGTTCCTTGGCCTTCCTGGATTGGTGATGCTGTTTTCCTTGTTTGACTTTCCGGAATGGCTTTGTTCTATTTTCCTGGATTTGTTCTCACGACAGAAAGAGGAAGAGTGACTGTCTCTATGACCTTTTATACCACATACTCTATGGTTGTTACCCATGTGTTTCTGGGTATTGTAGTTTATTTGTTTCTATGGCTGCTGGGCATTTCATTAAAGAAATGAGATAGCATAATCCTCGCCTCCTAGTCCTTAATAGAATTAAAAATTCTTGTCACGAATGTTTGCAAATTTTGAATTATCGTTCACTGAGTGTTACACACCTCGGATTTCACAGCTCCACCCGCGGACCACTCCCAATAGCAGAGTAACTAACACACCTCGGAATTGTCATGCTTTCCCATAATGCATTGGGTTGGTGTTTCCCTGCCCTCCTACTGCTTTCCCATGGATTCTCGAGATCTCTGCATACTTACTTGGGGGTGTAGTGTTGATCCAGATGATGTCCAGGTGGCAGAAGTACACGCACTCCTTGTCCATCAGCGTCGAGCAGGAGCAGCGCTTGGCTCTGCGAGGCCGCCAGGGGACGCCCGGTGGACGAGCGGGCTCGGGCGACCGGGGTGCAGAACCAGCAGTGAGCTGTAGGGGGAGCCCGACACCAGCAGACACAGTGGGAAAAGAGGGAGAAAGAAACCTTGAATAAAACAGGTGTCCCGTAAGGGCAAGCGCAGCAAGCACAACCCGGGTGGACTGAGGTCCGCCCATGCCTGCCGGTGCAACAGCTTCGTCAATAGATCCCTCCCATTAGCTTGCCCACTGTGCTTTAGCATTTAAGACGCAAATATGGGTCTTCCCCTCCCAGGTGTCTGACATTATCATTTTATGGGCTATAAAACATAATGTGAATAGTATAAACATATTGCATCGTTAACCTACTATGCTAAGCATATTGATTTGCAGCCAGGGCACAAGAACTTCGAGCTGCCAGACGCGGGCGTGGCGCTTTTTGCATTCAGAGGGTGAACTGCTTGCGCGTTACGGCCCGCAGGGGAAGAGAGGTCTGTAGACCAGTCTTCCCCTGGGGAGTTTGCGCAAGAGGGACAGGGTGTTAGGTAGTGTAGTGGATGGGCTTAGGGGGCGGGGTTATAGGTTAGTGTTTAAAAGGGGGCAGGGGAGGAAGTCCTTCCTCTTCCTGTCCCCAGCGCCTCAGGGAATAGGTCAAGGAAGTTTTGAGGGAAGTTTGAGGAGTTTGTAGGCTGTTAGCGTATACGAATAATAGCCCCCAGTCAGTCGGCTGGGTGAGGGAGCGAGCACAGGTGCCCCGGTGTGAATTTTTGCGGAGGGCATTGTCAGCCCGAGGGAAGGGCCTCGCCGGCGAGATACAGGCCTTTAGGGGCGCCTGGAGACGGAAGCATGGTGGACCCTGATGTGGCGGCAGTCCGCACCACGCTCATTGTGCTGGGCCGGGCCGGGAGAACGGATCTCCTGCGGTCCGGCATGCTGGACCAGGCATGGGTCGGTATGACCCCCACGCTGAGGTCCACGGGTGTGGCCGCAGCGGTGGCGGCATGTCAGGAAGAGTAGCCACTGCCCAGAACAGGTACGTCGGGGAGAGGGCGGGGCAAAAGGCAGCCGGAGAGCGGCAAGCGTGGTGGCAGGCGTCAGAGCCTCCCCGCGCGTCTCCCTATTGTATATCTTGGAATGTCCGAGGTTTGAACACACTGAGGAAAACACGACAGGTCCTGGCATACCTAGACAGACATCACGTCAACATTGCCTTATTACAGGAGACTCATCTCACTACACACTCAGAGGGCAAAATAGCGGGACGGTGGGCTACTTTTAAGCTGGGTGCATCGTACTCCTCATATGCCAGGGGTGTGCTTATTCTTATCAAGAAAGGGGTTCACTTTCAGGCTATACGCACTAGGGCGGATACCGAGGGCCATTGGGCGGCAGTACAGGGTAAGTTGGGAACGAGGCAAGTCACCATCGTGAACATGTATGGCCCGGTAGTAGATGACCCCACTCCCTTTCACCACCTACTGGACGCTCTGCGGGCGTGGCCTGAATCCATCATGCACTGGGGTGGGGATCTTAATACACATCTTGACCTGGCCCTTGACAAATCAGACCCTCTGGGAGCCCGTATGGTCAGAGTGGCTCATTGCGTCAGGGTGGCGATGGAAGAATTTGGGCTGGTGGACTCGTGGAGGCTAAGACACAGGAATATGCTAGCCGGCACACACATAGCGCCGGCGTATGGCAGCTGGTCCCACCTAGATTATTGGCTCATTAATGACACCACTGATTCATGGGTGACTAAGGCAGACATTCTGCCTCGGACCCTCTCGGATCATAGCCCCGTGACGATTGACCTCTCGATACCTCACTCCCCACACAGGCCCTTCACATGGCGCTTCCAGGCAATATCGCTGCTCAATCCGGTTTTTGCTGACACTATAAGGTCAAACATTGTGCAATTATTTGACTTAAACGTGGGCTCGGTGAGCAGTCAGGCTACACTAAGGGAGGCCTTTAAGGCAACGATTCGGGGGGTTTGTATTGGCACATCGGCCGGGATTCTTAAGGATCTTCGAGGGAGACTGTCCAAACTGGAGGGTCAATTGGGGGATTTGGAGGCGCTTTATTGTCAGGTTCCGGGCGCAGATACATTGGCGCAGATATGAGAGTTGACTGAGGAGTATAATGCTTTAGCGGAGACTGAGATTAAACACCTATCGAGTCGTCATGCCGCCCGGGCCTATGGTGAGGGAGGTAGACCGGGCAAGGCCCTAGCGGATAAGCTGCAGCATAGGATGGCATATTCTCCCATAGATCACATTGTGGACAACACTGGCATATCACACCACACTCAGGAGGCCATTACAGAGCAGTTCAGGCAGTTCTATGAGTCATTATACGTCACCAAAGGGAGCATGGAGGAGGACGCTATGTCAGGCTACCTCCGAGACACAGCCATTGGGTGGTTATCGGATGGACACAGGAAATACCTTGAGATGCCCATTAATGACAAGGATATTAGGGAGGCCATACTGTCTCTGCCCAACAATAAAGCTCCTGGGCCTCACGGCCTGACTGCGGAATTTTATAAGCACTATGTAGACCTTCTTGCTCCGCATCTTTTGGAACTGTATGCTGAGGCCCATGATACTGGCCACCTCCCACCCACTCTAAGCCAGGCCCTGATTATTACGCTTTTAAAATGTGACAAACCCCAAGAGCGCTGTGACTCGTATTGCCCTCCCTCGTTAATAAATCTAGATGCCAAAATCCGTGCAAAGGTGTTAGCCACCCGGTTGCAGCCCCTAATGCCCCTTCTGGTGCTCCCCGACCAGTCGGGATTCATTCCTGAACGCTCCACCTCTCTCAACCTCCGTACTCGGTCTGCCATGCTTCATGTATTAGATCCTGACTTGCCGGCGGTCGCCGTGTTACTCGACGAGGCGAAAGCCTTTGATTCCATAGAATGGCGCTGTCTTTTCTTTATGCTGCGCCGAATAGGCTTCCCCCCAATATATATGAGGTGGGTACAAATACTCTACACTGATGTCTCGGCGAGAGTGAGAGTGGGTGGATGAACCTCTGATCCTTTTCCTGTGCAGAGAGGCACCCGGCAGGGCTGCCCTCTGTCCCCTCTCCTCTTCGCCCTCATCCTAGAACCCTTCGCGTGTAGAATCAGGCAGGGGCACAGGGCAGCAGCATTGTCTTTTCATAACAGACCTGTGGCGATCTCTCTCTATGCAGACGATATGGTTCTGTACGCCCGTAAACGCTCTTTATACCTTTCCCTGTTGATCCGTGAATATATCAAATTCGGCCATTTTTCTGGTCTCCAAATCAATTGGGAAAAGTCCACTATCATCCCCCTTACTCAGGCTACCACCTCCCGCAACTAGAATATCCTCTTTTGTGGACGACTGAGCCAGTGAAGTACCTTGGAGTGTGGGTTCATCGGGACCCGGAGATAGTCGTGAGAGAGAATTATGACCAAGCTTACACTACACTCGCTGAGCAGGTTGACAGGTGGGTGGGCATGCCCTTTTCCCTCTCTGATCGTATAGCTTTGATTAAAATGATCGTCCTCCCGATGTTCTTGTACCTGTTCTGCAATGTCCCTATCCGCCTAACGAAGCACTTTTTCACACAACTTCGCACACAGTTATTGAAGCTGGTATGGGGGAACAAACAGCCTACGATTAGCTGGCATACCCTGACACAAACGTTTGAAAAAGGTGTGTTTCAGGCTCCTGACTTTTACGTATATTACCTGTGCGGTCAAGCACAATATGCTTATTTCTGGTTTAAACCACATGATTTTTGGCCTCATGTTGCGGTGGAGGAGGGTGATGCAGATCCTGTGCCGTTGAAGGGAATCCTTACTCACACACGTCGCCACACACCCAAATGTGAGATTAATACTATTGATGTGACAGTACACGCCTGGCAAGAAATCGGGAAGTGCACCAATAGCCTTCCGTTATATGCGCCGGCCATGCCACTGCATGGTCACGCTGCCCTTTCGATAGGATTGGAGTGAGGCCCCCTACAGTCACTTAGGGAGGTGGGTATAACGCACTTGGGAGACCTATATATAGACGGGTCATATGCTACGGATGATGACTTTGCGTACGTGGTACACCCCACGCCCCTCTTCCAATTCACTAGATTTCGCCTGCGTCAAGCGATGAAAGCTCACTACACTACATTCCCCACCGAGCCACGTGCATCTCAGGCATTACAGTTGGTGATAATTGCCCCAAATCGGAAGAAACTGATTACCAAATTATACAAAGCGATACAAACAGACACGCCAGCGGACCCTGATAAAAGCCTGGCCCGCTGGATTCAATGCTAGCCACCCCGATCACTGAAGAGATGTGGACACAAATTTGTACACTGACCAGTAAACTGACATTTAACAACAACCTTCGCATTATTACCCATAAAGTACATACACCAGGTCTACCACTCTCCTCACAAATTACACAAATTGGGCCTCCGTGATTCAGCCTGCTGCAAGCGATGCGGATACTTAGAAGCGGACTTCTTACATTTAGCATGGCACTGTGGGGCAGTACGCCAGTACTAGGAGCAAGTTAACACGCTGTTACACAAGATGACAGGTCAGGCTGTGCCTTGTACACCACAGGAATGTCTTCTTACCTATGCCCCCCAATGTAAATCTCTAGTAGGCCGCTTTGTGAGAGTGGCCTTGTTGTTGGCTAAAAGACGTCTTCTGTTCACTTGGGACTGCAAGTTGAAACCCAATGTCCAGCTGTGGCTTAAAGATATGGCATATTGCCGAGAACAACTGGAACTGTATGCCGAGGAATTACCATCCAAATCCAAACCAAAGGACAACTGGGCTCCTTTCAGGGAGTATTTGTGGTCTCAAATGGAGCAAATCTCGGACTAGACACGTGTAATGTTGTAACTAGGATCTTGTCAAGCAATCTGTACCTTACTGATCCAGCAGGATATCTGTGGCTCTCTTCTGAGCAACTGTCAACATCTGTTTGATATGCGGCTAAATTTTGTTTTGTTGTGCGTTCTAGTTTTGCTTTCTCGAAAAGAAGTCATTGCACTGTACTGCTGTCTTATGAATGTACCATGTGATTTCTGAGTAATGCTTCCAATAAACACAATAAAAAAAAAAAAGGTCAGCGTGACCACCTCCATGGGTAGGTCACAGAGGGCTTCCGGCAGGGTCCCTTTGAGAGCTGGGCCGCTCTGACAGCAGGATGGATGGGCAGCCGCGGTGTCTTTGTGCTGCCTTTCTGCGCCCCGCTGCTGCCGGCTCCAGGAGCAGAGCCTGAGGCCGGCGGGGTTGCCGCCCGGTGCCTGTCACTGGCCGGGTGAAGATTTGTGAATACACGGCCGCCCTCCAACCATAGAGGGCTGAGACAAATCACACGGTGACTCTCTGAAAATTACTCGTCAGTTTTCCAGC
Source organism: Lissotriton helveticus (assembly GCF_964261635.1). Taxonomy (NCBI): domain Eukaryota; kingdom Metazoa; phylum Chordata; class Amphibia; order Caudata; family Salamandridae; genus Lissotriton; species Lissotriton helveticus. The sequence continues at coordinate 618,441,457 of NC_136061.1, read as the reverse complement.
ACAATCTTCAGAGCTGAGCAATACACCTTACTCCATTGCAGCGCCGGCCCAACGAGCACCTGCGCTATGATGAAGCATGACACCTCTCGGGGTGTGTGAGGGCCCGTGCTTATTATTGGAGCTCTTCCCTCTCTCTGTTCCTTCTCTTACCTGGCATTTTGTTTCCTTCTGACCTGCCCATCCCCTTCCTTAGGAACTGCATACCCAATTGTTTGACTCCTATGTTTTCGGGCATGTATGCTGGATCAATACCAAAAAAGGCCTTGTCCCTACATTTGTGTACAATGGAGAGAGGTGTTAAGCCATGACAGCTAACGCCTCTCTCCGCCACTTCCTTGTACATGTCCCCCTATGTGTTTGTGGAATTTTCTTCTTTCACGTTTCTGTTGCAGGTGTATTTGTCTTGTTAGTTAGAATAACGTCTTTGTTTCAGGAGTTAGACAGGCATAGGGAGGAATGCTTTTGAATAAGCGGAACTGAAAATGTAGGAGGATGCCATTCATGTCTGGAAAGGCCTGGGAATCAAGATCATCGAGCAAGAGCCTAGACAAACCGTTGCTTTGTGGACAATTATCTACAAGGAGGTGTCCAACTGGATGAGACAGCCATGTGATATATTTTTGGGTGCGATTTTCGACTTTTTGTATTGGGATTAGGGACAGAGTCCCAAAACTTCTGCCTTTCCTGGAGAGCATCTTAGAACGAGCACTGTCGCTTTACTCTACTCAACCCATTCAACGTGAGTGAGCTTCTTAGGAAGGCTTCACGTGCTGACACCTTTCTGGGGACTTGCCTGGGGAATGTGAAGTATGGATGTCATGATAGAAGTAGTGTAGGGGCAGAATAATTATTTTGTTTAAGAATCACCAGTAACGAAGCTCCTCGATGTGTTCTCTATAATCATTTGTGTCCTGATTCTTGAACTGGTTACTCCGTGCATGTTGCACTGACTACATTTTTTTTTAGGTTCGGTTTGGTATTAGTGCCCATGTATCTTTACACTCTTGTCTTGAGGTGTTTGTATGTCCAACTTTTCTTGGCTTTATAATAAATATTCTAAACTTGGTTTAGGAGTCTGTGCTCTTTAAGCATTATGGGCAATGGTAACGTATAATTGGTTAATAAATATTGCTCCCCTCCACACTTACAAAGCAGGCACCAAAAATCATCGGCCAGGGGTTCTAGAGTAAGCCTAGAACGGGTCTAATAGTTTGGCTTCCTTGACTAGCTTAGAGGAAAAAGACTGACTGAGTTCTTTGCAAGTGGGAGCTAGTCCAACAAGAAATGCCCCTGTGAGTAGATGTGAGATGAAGCATCACCAAAGGCTTGAGCCGAAGTTGGTGAAAAAGAATAGGTTGAATATCGTAAGTTTGAATATAGTAGGGCGGAGAGTAAAAAGAGATGATATTAGATGGAGGAACTTTCTTGCGAGTAACTTCAAAGTCATCATACAGGAATCTTGGGACCTGGACAACTTGTTCTGTTTGGAGGGTGTCTCATCCTTTTTGAAAGCTGCATCACCATCACCTACTGGAAGAGCTAGGGGCAGGATATTGACTCTTGTAGTGATCAAATTGCAAATCGCAACTGCCACAGTGACGTTGCAAAAGGCGCATGTTTTTGAGCGAGTCTTAAACATATATATATAGAAAGATTTTACTAAATTGCAGACACTAGTTGTTTAGTAATGTAAAGTTTACATTTGAGTTTATGTGATGGTTTTCTTGAAAGTGGTGTTATATATATTCAAGGTGACCCTGAAAACCGCGTAGTCATCGGTAGTCGCGAAGTGCGCGTTTTTTTAAAACTCGGGAACACATACTTACTCTTATTTTAATTAATATTTGACAGAAGTTATTTATGTATAAACTCTTTAAACCTAACTTTTAGAAGAATTTTTTAATTGAAAGCCTTTTACGTGGTGTTTTGCGTAATTGCAGCGATGCCGTAAGTCGCGGTGATATCGGTAGCCGCGATCGCTGCAAATATGTTGCAAAAATGAGTAGGAGCATGAGTGCCTTTGTGCATTTGTAAGAAAGTATATAACCTATGACTGGATATGTGAGTGCATACATGAGTGCCTAAGTGGGTGTCTGAGTGGGTGAGTACGTTTCTGAGTGGGTCTGTGAGTGAAAGCATAAGTCTCTCAGTAGGTCTATAACTGGCAATGTGAATGTCTGAGTGGTTCTGTCAGTGAGTGAGTGTGATCTTGAGTGGATACATGAGTCTCTGAGTGTATATCTGACTGGGTGCTTAAGTCTCTGAGTGGGTCTATAAGTGGATGTGTGAGTGACTGTATGGGTGTGTGAGTGTCTGAGTGGGTCTGTGAGTGGATGTATGAATGTCTGACTGGATCTGTGAGCGGGTTTATGAGTGCCTCAATGGGTCTGTGAGTGAGAGCATAAGTCTCTGAGTGGGTGAGTGAATGGGTGCATTGCTGTGTTGGCCTGCTGCTTCTTGCCTGGGAGTGAGAGCACCGGACATGGCTCCCTACATCCAGCATTTCTAAAGGTTCTCCAAGGGCTTGTTGGGCTTGCCTCCTTTTTCTGAATTCTCAGGATATGAAGTACTTCACATGCATCTTGCTGCCAGTACCTGGGCTCCGCTGCCCTGAATCCTGCTCGGCCAAGTGGTGCCAAATCCAGTCCTGGATGCTTGGAAGTGAGTGTTTGGTACTGCAACCCAAGAAACCAATGCATTGACATTGAAGCGCCATTCGGAACCGGCCCATTCCCTGAGATATTGGCACATTGTCAATGCCTGCACCGAATGAAGGTATGGACACTGCTCGCAGAGTGTGCGATGCGATGACCTCGACTAACAACGCAGCCCTGACTTTGCCAATGCAGCACCGCCGAATCACTTCTTCTACGAGAGTCTCTCTGACACCACATCCCCGATGTCTGTGATGCACTGTCCCCAACGCATTCCCAGCTCTGTGCGTCTTCACACCAACGCATCGCCGACAGCCCAGCTGTTCGACATCAACACTTCAGCACCGATGCACTGCACATGTGATGTCGATGCCTTAAAGACATTGCCAGACTTTGAAACTGACCACCGCTTTGGACAGCCACGCATTCCCTCCGTTTTTCAGAGTATCGTCCCGGAGCATTGACACTTCCTAGGTACAGTCAGTGGGTCTGCTTAACTCCTGTACCCGGCCCGCACCACGCTCCCTACTGGTCGGACTGAACTTTTGGATTTGCCCCCGTCAAGCGCAACCATAGAGCCCCAGTTGGAGCTATTGATTTCTAAGCACAGCATTTTGATTTAATCTTGCAAAATTCATAACTTGACTTCTGCAAGTTGGATCTTTGTAATTTTGGTCTTGTTTTACTTAGATAAATATCAAAACACAAACATGGCACCGAAGCACACACAATCCAGTTTTCATTCCTTAGTCTTTTCCCACTTCTCAATAGTTAATTCTAGTCCAAACATGAACGGTACACAGTTCTTATTTAATTCAGGAACACATCCCAGTACATCATTGTTCAAACAAGCAGCAACCGACACATGTTTTGTCCTCATGGACTTTTTCTAGGCTAAGTAGATTTCTGAATGTCCAAAGCGTTTTGTAATCTCATTTGAATCCAAGTTATGGATTTATTGGTTTTGTTGTGCCAGTAAATGAAAAGTGTTGCAGCGCAATCCTCCTGGTGGGAATAATATCCCCCTTCAAGCTTGTTATAACTCATACTCAGTCTTAAGGTAACTGGGGGTATTCGATTTCCCACATTCTTAGTATAGTTAAAATCCACCTATATGTGGGTTCGCAGGACCCTGATAAGCCTGCGCTTCTTTGTGAGTGGATCCAAGAACGCCATGCACAAGAGGTAGTCCCAACGCATCCCCCCCATTTTTTGGAGTATCGTCCCTGAGAATCGACGCTTCCAAGGTACTGTCACTGGGTCTGCATAACTCCTGTACCCTTGCAAAAAGAACAATTGATGGACAGAATGCAGAACAATGTCATACATTCACCCCAGTACAGAGATCTGGGCCTAAATCCATAGTTTTTTTTGCTCACCATGGCATTCCAGTTTGGACCCAGCCATATGCAAATCAGTTTTGACCCTGTACCCAATGGGAACAGTCCAGCCCGAACTGCCATGCCAGGTCCTCCCTGGACTGAAAACAAGCATCCTAGGGCCGGTTTCGGGGTTTCACCCCTCATCAGCCAGGATAGCTTGACTCCAGTGTCATGGAGAGCAAGTGACCCACGTCTGGGCATACCCTTCCCACTCGGGGTGACAAATGCAAAAAGTCCATCATTTACTTGTGTAGCACTTTTCACCCTAAGTCGGATGGGTATGCCCAGACATGAGCCCTTTGCTCACTGTGGCACTGGATTCAAGCTAGCCTGGCTGATGAAGGGTAATACAGAGAAACCGGTCCCAGGATGCTTGTTTCCGGCCCAGGGAGGACCTGGCTTGGCTATTCGGTCTGGACTTTTCCCATGAGGCACAGGGTCACGAGTAGCCTAAGATCCCGGGATAGATTTGTGGTGTAGAAGACATCCAGAGTTGTAATTGTCTGACCAGAGATTGTGGGTTGTGAGACGTCATCGACAGAACCCACAGGAAGATAGGGAACGTTTGAGAGAGAGCTTGAGAGAGTCGTGTGGGACACTGGAACACAAGGGTGGACCACAGCGATTAGCGTGGCTAACGCAGGTCAAGGGTCACTGTGTGCGTGAAAAAACCCTAGTGAGTGAATCCTAACAACTAGTTATATGACTGTCCCGCAGTTCGTGGGCAGACGGTTGAGGTGATTGTCCGGTTGTTTCGCGGACAGACAGTTGCCAGATTGAGGTCGACAATTACTTGTGAGACTGTCCGGTCGTTTCGTGTGCAGACAGTCGGTTATGTGACTGTCCGGTCGTACGGTGGACAGACAGTTACTTGATTCTATGAGTGACATGCGTGAATATGTAAGGAAGAGATTGTGAAGGAGGGTAAACCGTTGTGAGGGGGAAGAGTGACATCGCAGTGTGCTGTGCAGAGATAGGTCGGTTGGTATAAAGTCACGCTTGGATTGGTGGATTGTTGTCAGGAAGTAAAAGCGAAAACATCTTGTAAAGGGAAAGGAGTTGATTTAATTATGCAATGTTTTAGGGTGTTATGTGATCTTTGTATAGGAGATAAAGGAGTGGGAACTCGAGTGGGTGAAGAAGCACCACCTGAGGATACACCAGCACATTACATGGCCACAAATGTAGGACTCCATACTAAAGTTTGGCTTCAAAATTGGCACAAGATTTCTGGGAAGGAGGGAGATTTGGCTTTCCCACGTTAAGGTCCTTTAGATTGGATATATTGTACTAGTTGAGGGCAATGATGGCTTCATTGCGACCTCCACCCAGACCGACACAGTTTGAAGCTTTAGATGCCTGGATAAGAGCATCACATGCGAGGAAAAGGGACCAAAGTCAGGAAAGAGTGAAGAAGTCAATAAGGGTGTTACAGGATGCACAATGGGATGCATTCGCGAAAAGATGGAGAGTGGAGACTATCGAGGGAGAAAGGTTATTCCCAATGCTAGTGAAAGTAGAAGGTGCCCAAAAGAGGGAAGAAGAAGATGATACTGACACAGATGACAGCTTGTTGGACAGGATGTTAGCAGAGCGTCCGCCTCCGTATAATCCAACATCAGAGAAGGGAAGACAAAAGCTTGCTGAAGGAACAGGGAAATCTCAAGCAAGTCCTAGAGTGGTAGTAATGGGCAAGATTTCAACAGAAACTGAGGGTATAGGGACACAGCAAGTGAGAGATGCAGGAACGAGTGGAGCTAATGCTGTTACACGTTTACCGGATGCCCTTACGGTGCGGGTTTCCATTGGTCCCATATTGTGTCAGTGTACGATCCAAGTCAAGCAGAAAATGGTATTCAAACACAGTCATCAGCAACAGGAGAAGGTATCTGTTCAGGAGGAAATGGGACAGTGAGCTGAATTGGTCCTCTTCTGAGACCTTTAGAGGCTAGTACTCAGTTGCCAGCTACTGCAAACACTTCTAAAGGCCATACTAATTCTACAGCAGTAAGATCAGGGGCATTGGCAGAATCATGCTATGATTTGAGGATGTGGGAACCTCCAGTCAGGGGTCCCATGGGACGAGGGATAGAAGGATGAGCTAGTCAAGGAGCTTAGGGGGAGTCCGAATATTCCACGGACAATAGTAGAAGAGAGGAAGCCAGAGCAGCGAAAGTGGACAGCAAAGCAGTACACCAAGTCAGGTAACAATTAAGGCTGCCATAAGGGCCAAGATGCTAGATGTGATGAGGTTGAATGCAGAAGCAGATGAAATTATGAGTGGAAACTTGCCTTTATAAAGAGTGTAACTTTATGAACAGGATGAGCTGCTGTTTCTAGTGAAGGATGTCACCCGTAAGGCAAGGAAAGCTCATGAGAAGTTGACAGAGTTAGCAAGAAGATATGATGTATATTTGTCCAAAACAATGCTGTTGCAGGGAAGTCATAGGCTAAATTACATTGATCCGGAATTTGAAGAGAAAAGAGTCATAGGTTTGAAAACCCATATTCGAGAATTGATTGTAGGTATATGTGCATGGAGCATGCTTGACAAGTGGGAAGAGAGGTGGTCTAAGAAAAAGAACATCAAGAAGGGTATAGGTGATACGCCTCCTCCAGGAGGAGGAACAGCAGGAGTAGAGGCTTACCCATTGCGAAAGGTGCCAAGTGGAGGGTATGTGCATGTGCATGTGCATTGGAGGAGGGGTGATTTGGCAGCTTTCACAAATGATTTTCCTCGGCTGAGGGAAAAACCTGTTGAGTGGTACAAGCAAGTTGATAATTTTGTCAAAATCTCGAAGGTGCTGTGGGTTGATTTGAATACATTGTTTGATATTGTAGTGCCAAGTAATTTGTGGTCACAGTGTAAAATTGCTGTAGAATGCCCGACATCAGAACCAGAGCGAGATCCTATTACACATGGTCCTTCACCTGTGGTTATGAAAGAGGTTTGAGCAGGTAATCACATGGCTACAGTCAAAGATTTCGCCGCAAGATATTGATAGGGTTAAGATAGATTGGACTACCCAAGAGCCTAAGTTCATGCTTACTACGAGAGGCTCTTGCAAGCCTTTAAGCAGTACAGTGGGCTAGACACCTTGGATTCCAAAGATATGGGACAGTTTGTCTCCAAATTTGTTTTAGGATGGAGGCCAATAGATTAAATTCATGATTCAACAGCATCTGATCTGTTGGCAGAATAAGTCTATGCTATGCTAGGTACTGCAGTGATGAAGTAGACTCAAAGCATAAGAAGCTCAAAGATAAATTGATGCTGGTCCAAATGAGAAATGCAGAAATAGTAGACCAAGCACAGCAGAGTGGAGGAACATTAGAACGAAGATAGGGAAACAATCAGAGGGGAGCCCAAAATTCATCAGGTCAAGGAAGAGGTAAACGTATAGAGCCCAAGACAGGAGTGGGTGTCGGTACTCTGAATAAGACTATGGCATGTCATTATTGTCACAAAATTGGCATTTAAAGCGCAAGTGTAGGTTGAATCCTGCCAATCGGGTCCAAGATTAGGAGACAGTATAGGTACCTGAGATAGTGAATGCCACAGTAAGGCCAAGATCTGTACAAGGGGGAAATTTAGGACCACAAGTGCAAATTTCCCAGCCGCCGAGAATTCTACAAGCTAACAGGACATATCAACAAATACCATTCTTTGAAACACTCAATGAATTCGGTCCAGACCCGTTACAATGATGGTGCCTGAGGGGGGAGGAAGACTGTACCCTTGGAGCAGTCTTAGAAGTAGACCAGAGAGGACCGTATATAGAATCAGATGTTGATGGTCATCCTATCACCTTTCACTGGTGCTACCCGTTCTACTGTTAGATTAGCAGTAGTCCCAAACCTACCCCTCTCGGGACATCGATCCAAGTTGTAGGAGTTGCGAATAAGAGAATGATTAACCCATTGACACATGAGGTACCTGTGAGGATAGGAACATTTTATGATCGACATCGGTTTGTGGTGTGTGACTCGAGTCCAGTCTGCTTATTGTGTTGTGACCTTTTGTGTAAATTGAACTGCACCATCTATTGCACACCCAAAGGAGTGGAGTGGCAGACTAACGATGATGACATTGCGTTCAAACTAGTGAACCAGAATCTCTGCATAGAGATTTTCCCTGTGTTGACGGTCGAGGATTTACCACTCAATTTGAGAGAGTCCGACTCTTTGGAGGTATGGGACTTCACAAGAGAAGAGAAAGGATTGATCAAGGGAGTTGAGCCAGTTAAGATTCAGGTCAAGCCAAATGCTGAGTATCCAAGAACGCCCCAATACAATCGGACACCGGAAACGGTGGCAGGAATCAAACCTGTGATTGACTCCATGACTGAGCAAAGAATTCTGAAGGAGATAATGGGGAGCCCATGTAATTCCCCTATAATGGAACAGCAGAAACTGAGTGTGAAGTTTAGAATTGTGCAGGACCTGCGAAAGGTCAATACGATTGTAATTCCATGTTGTCCTGTGGTACTGAATCCATCAGTGATCCTTTTCCAGATACCTTGTGAAGCTGAGTGGTTCATGGTGATTGATTTGTGTCAAACATTTTTCTCAATACCTTTGCACGAGCAGAGACAAATCAAATCAAATAACTTTATTCGATTCCAAAAAGGAGTCATAAAAGTATACACTAATATCATAAAACCACGATACATATGTTCATATTTAAAATTTACAATACGTTAAAAATAACCTGAAGTTGAGTTTTCAACAGGGCAACGGAAAAAACATTTATGGATGGTTTATTTTGGGTAAAAGTCATATAAATCCCAAACGGATATAGGGCCGTCTCCTTTTTGGGGTGGGTAAGCTCGTAAAAGGGGGACAATGTTCCTATCTCTAAATTTTACTAGGACCAGATCCCCACTAATGTCTTTAGTTAGAGACCCTAGCCAGCCTACCCTTCTAACACTCAGGATACCTCCGTCATCATCATGTGCAAGTGGTCTGTTCTTGGAAAGCCAGAATATGACTTTGTTTAAAAGTTCCTGACGGCTTTCAAGTTTCCCACGACAGGGTGCCGGAATTCCTGATAAAACAAGAACAAATGGGGCGGCTTCAGGGGGCAAGTGTATCGATTCTACGCTACTTGGACTTGGGTCCTCTCTAACGGCAATATGCCTATTAAACCCTGGTCTAGGAACGGCTTTGGGTATGGTAGGTTTTTTAAGGAGCTGTGGGGAAGTTTGGGAGTATTTAGTTAGATTAGTAGACAAAGGAACTTTAGTTGAGGTGGACAAATCAGAGCCATTGGATATTGCCTTCTTGAGGGTGGAAGGGGAATTAGTTGTAGTATTTATCTCTTTTGTTATGGAGATAGCCGTAATGGGTCTTCCCCCGTTAGATGGATCATTATTTGGTGGTTTGAGATTGGCTGAAATAATTCTCTCAATCCCCGTTATCCTATCACCCAGGTTGTTGAGTTTTCCTACCAATGGTGATACGATAGAATTAAGTAATAACTCTATCTGAGACAATAAGAGTACTTGGTCTATGTAAGTGCCACTCTCCGCCGTAGTTAGGGTGGGGTTGGTGACTGGCGCTATAGGACCATCGCACGATTTTGGTGTGTTTAGATGATTCCCACTTCCAATAATCTCATCTTGCTTCCTTTTCTCATTTGGTCCCTGGGGCGAGGCAACACCTTGGGTATTGTCTATTAGAAATGGTAGGATTGGATCACATTGTTTCCTGATTGGGGAAGAACTGCTAGTGCTTTTTACATGGAATGGGGATGCCACTGGGGCATACTTAGTGCCACATAGAGAATTCATTTCCTCCCAAAAAGACAAATTCTGTGAGCTAACAAGGTTCAGTGGGGAAGATTGTCTAATGTCTATCAGTTGTAGCGACTCATTCGCATCTTCAAAAAGAATTGGTAGTGAACCATTGGTCTTCTTAAAGTTTAGGGTCCCCTGTCCTGGGTCAAGTGTTTGAAAAGATTTCTTATTAATCCGCTTAGGTGACATAGTGCAACCTGCGAAGGAAACAGACACACTGACCAAGAAATAATAGGAGTATGTATCGAACAAAGTACTACCACAGATTGCGGCGCCAAGGGGGGTGGCCCGTCCCGTCCTCCTCGGACCTATGAGGGCCTGCCCTTTGCCCGGGCTTAGCCCGGCGCAGTCCCGCGCGCGTCCCGCGACGCGGGGGCTCTCGGTGCACTAAGAGCACCTCCGGGGGCGGGACTAGGCGTGCGCGACTTCCGGTCGCAATGGGGCCGCTGGGGGATGTAGTCCCCGGTCCTCGTAGGGCTGTCTGGCTGGATGGTCGGAATGGCGCTGTGAGGCTGCTGCCCACGACGGGAGAGGAGCGCTGATCTTACCCCAGTGGGTTCCATTGCACATGAGGCCAATAATAGTCATTAAAACTCCCCAGTGGGAATCCGGGCTCCATCAAACCGATCTTTTCATTTTCACTCCCTGCTGTGCCTTTCACACGGTGTAAAATCTTTCACCTCGCAAGGCCCCTTAAACCACGTTGGCAGGTTCTCTGCGGCCGGACCGCCGCATTCTAAATCCAAACAATGTGCCCTGAGGCGAGAACGAGCCTCCAGCAGGGTGGCTTCACACCAGGAATTCTTGAAATCAGCGTGGAAGTCCAGAATAAAGTTTATTCCTGACGCGTTTTAATGCAGAGATGCTTCTTCTGCAGAGGAAAACCGCAAGTGCACGTAAGCGCTGCCCCAAGCTTTTTCAACGCACGCTGTACATGATAACTCCCAGGAGCAGAGACAATATTTATTCATTTTCCGTCTGGAAGACCATGTATTAACATGGTGTGGTATCCCACAAGGGTATACAGAGAGTCCATCGATCTTCAATCAGATATTGAAGAAGAATCTTGAGAGCCTCGTACAGCCACAGAAATAAATTCTCATGCAGTACATTGACGATCTCTTGATTGCGTCTGAAACGGAAGATGCTTGCAGGATTGATACGGTTGCATTGCTAAACCATCTAGCTGAGAATGGACACGAGGTGTCCCGAGCAAATTACAGTACTGTTTGACTGAGGTTCAGTATTTGGGTCACCGAATTGAGAAAGGCAAGAGGAAGGTGTCACCAGACCGCATTGAGGCGATCATGAATTTGACTGCACCTACCACACAGAAGGAAGTCAGGATGTTTGTGGGAATGGTTGGGTACTGCCGTCAATGGATACCCAACTTCTCGTTGAAGGTGAAGCCTTTGCAGAGATTGACCCACAGGACATAAGTGATCCGGTACCATGTGGCAATGACTGTTTGATTGCCTTCTTGGAGCTGAGAGAGAGCCTTTGCCCCGCTCCGGCTCTGGGAATGCCTGACTACAATAAGTTGTTCTCACTGTTTTGCTGTGAGAGAAAAAGTTGCACATTGTCAGTACTGACTCAGACTCATGGAGGTGTCCGTAGACCAGTTGCTTACTTTTCAGCTATCTTAGATCCGGTAGCTTCAGCGTAGCCCGGATGTCTCAAATCCGTTGAAGCAACAGGTGTCAGCATTGAAAGGTGTGAAAGCATAGTCATGGGTCATCCTTTAACTGTGTATGTTCCACATTCAGTTGAGCTCCTGATGACAAAAACAAAAACCCAGTACTTTACGATTAACAGACTCACGCGTTATGAGCAGGTCATACTTGCATCAGAAAATACTTCACTGAAAAGATGCTCTGTTTTGAACGCTGCTACCTTGATGCTTTTGCCAAATGTTGATGATAAAGATTGTGAGGCCCATGACTGTCTCGATGTGACTGGCCATCTGAGAGCAGTGTTTGCTGTGTGCACCATTTCTGGAGTTGTGGAAGCGGCTTGTTTACAGGGAGACTACTCCGCACAAATTGCTGAAATCATTGCCTTAACCCATGCTTGTTTGTTTGCTGAGCAAATCCGAGTCACAATCTACACCGATAGTCAGAAAGGTTTCGGTGTGGTTCATGACTTCGGACAGCTATGGCCAGAGAGGGGATTTTTGATGTCATCAGGATCACCGATCAGGAATGGGGAATATGTGAGGCAGTTGTTGGAGGCTTTACAACATCCAAGAGAGATTGCTGTGGTTAAATGTGCCGGCCATGGGAAGGGGAAAACTTTGTCACCCTAGAGAATAGGTATGCTGATGAAGTTGCCCGTTTCTGTGCTGAACAAGGGTGAATTTTCACAGGTGAATATACCGAAGAGAGCCCAGAAAGAGCAGAGCTCAACATGATGCTAGCCATAAGCAGACACTATGGATGAGCTCAAGCACCCGCAGGCAAAGGTATCAGAACAGGAAGAAGCTGGTTGGATTAAAGCAGGTTGTGAGAAAAGAGAGGAGGGTATTTGGGTTTCAGCTGATGGTTGTGCAGTGTTGCCAGATGATTTACTGAGTCCTATGGCAAGACAGATTCACAGAGCTATTCCTATTGGAAGGTATGCCATGGTGAGAGTGTTCAGACAAACGTGTTTTAATCCACGGTTTCGTCCGTTTGCTGAAGGAGTATGTCATTCGTGTGTAACTTGTCAACAAATGAATGCTGGAAAGAAGACTGTGGTTGCATTGAGTCACCTTGGAAGATCAGGTGGACCCTTTAATCGGATCCAACTTGACTTTATAGAAATGCCCAGATGCAATGGATTAAGATACATCTTGGTTGTTGTGTGTGTTTTCTCACGGTGGGTGGAAGCTTATCCGACGAGGAGGTGTGATTGTCTCACAGTAGGCAAGTTGTTGTTTAGGGAGCTCAGACCATATTTCGGATTTCCAACTTCATTGGAGTCGGATAGAGGGACAAACTTCCATAGTGAGATCAAGAGGATGCTTTGTGCGGCCTTGCAAGTTGATCAGAGACTGCATTGCAGCTACAAGCCTGAGGCATCTGGAATTGTGGGACTAATTGTGGGAGATCAATGGGAATCTCAAGATGAGAATGGCAAAAGTCTGTTCTTCCACGTCTTTCAAATGGCCTGATGCATTGCCCTTGGTGTTGGTGAGTATCCGTAGTATCCCCGGCAGGAGAACTGGCCACTCTCGCCACATGAGATCCTGATTGGGAGGGCGATGCGCTTGCCAGCAGTGCCATCTACAGCTTTGATTAACATCACAGACAATTTGATACTTGATTATTGCAAGGGACTGGCTGATGTGGTCTGTTCTGTGTGTTACCAGGTTCAAGTTGTGACTGCTCCAACCTCGAAGGACCTGTGCCACGATCTGTGTCCTGGTGACTGGGTGCTCGGTCACAAACACATGAGGAAGAGTTGCCTTGACGCCCTTTGGAAGGGTCCCTTTCAGGTGATCCTAGTGACAAATACAGCTGTGAAGTGTGGAGGCTTGCAGACTGGATACACGCCTCTCACACCCGCAGAGTTTCAGAGCCCTTGGAAGAAACAGCTCCTCTCCAAGAAGTAAATCCAGCTGTGGTTGTGAGGCCACAGGAGAGGACAAACCAAGCTGTGTAGCTAACCAGTACAGGCTGAGGGGGGATCACGCTTCACAAGGCCCAGATATTGACTCTGAGGGAGACGGTAACGTTGCAAGTGATCTAGAGTCAGACTGGTGCGCAAGGTGGTCGGTGCAAAGACAAAGAACAGAGCTTGCAGAGGAAATGTGGCCTGGGAGACGAGGGAGGTTAAACCGAAGATTGGCACCTGAAAGATATCTCGCTCCTGTGTCTGAGACATCTAAATCGGAGCTAAGTGAAGCAGAACAAGTACAGAGGAGTTTGAGAAGTTAGAGAAGAGCGAGGGTGCCTTGCCAGAGATACGCCTCTCCCGAGTGGACATATTTAGCTACTGATGCCAGGAATAGTGGGGACCGGGAGGCCGAGGTCTTCACGGGTGGTCAGCAGGATCTCAGAACTAACAATTGATGTTGAACTGATAGTTCCTGATCTGGAGATTGAGGGGGTGTTGACAGTGACAGTATCAAGAACTCCGAAATTGAGCAAAGTGCGGGTTTTGATTCTACAAGACTTATCTTTTCAAACCTTTGTATTTCAGTCATTAGCCCTAGAAATTGCAGCTGTTGGTCAAGAAATTTTGCAACGCATTATAATTGAAATTGGTTCTGAGCTCATAAGAGACTGTTGAATAAACTGTTAATTGTAAATCTGTTACTCTAGAGAAGATAACCCAGGCCCGAGTGGAAGAAGAACAAATTTAGGGACCTTCCTTAGAAGGAAAAAAGAGGGCTATGGAAGTCTTTTAACTGTGTAAATAAAGGATCGAACTGTGAATTCATGTCCAGAAGTTCAAAAAAATTGCTTTGAACTGTGTAGCAGCCATAAGAGGCGGAGAAGGAGACTTTGTGTAAATCCTCTTGCTTTGTTTACCCGACAATTGAAAATGGAGTCTGACACCCTGACCAATCGGGCTTCATGCCTCCCCGAACAATACGCTAAATTTGAAGAGACTGCATGGGGTGCTGGGAAGACAGGGCACGATCCAAGAAGCTGCAGTGGTGGTCTCACTAGATGCTACAATGGCATTTGACACCATCGAGTGGCCATACCTGTTTGTGGTCTTGGCTAAGATGGGTTTCGGGTTCTCACCCTGGAGCCATTGGCGGCAAGGATCCGTAGTGATCCAATGATCTGGGGACTGAAGTGGACTGAAGTGAGGGAGGACCGCATCTCTTTTTAAGGGGACGACATTCTGTTGTACCTCGCATCCCCTAAGGAAGAGGCCTTCAAACTTTTTGATGCCGAGACCCCCTTGTAAAACCTTTTTAGGCGTAAGGACCTCCTTCCGACAAACGTTTCTAGAAACTGGTACTCCTCATCATCAACTTTTGACAACCATAAATGCGCCTGTTAGACCTCATCACATCCATCCATCGTTCATCCACCCACACTTTCGCACATCAATCCATCCTTCATCCATCCACCCTTTTATCCTTCCATCCATACATCCATCCATCCTTCACCCATCCACCCTTTTATCCTTCCATTCATACATCCATCTTTTACCCATCCACCTTTCCATCCATCCATCCATCCATCTATCCTTCATCCATCCACCCTTTCATCCTTCATCCACCCATTCATCCTTCATCCATCCACCCTTTCATCCTTCCATCCATCCTTCATCCGTCCACCCTTTCATCCTTCCATCCATACATCCATCCTTCATCCATCCACCCTTTCATCCATCCATTCACCCATCATTCATCCACCCGTCTTTTCACACATCCATCCATCCATCATTCATCCGTGCAACCTTTTATCCATCCATACATCCATCCTTCATCCATCTACCCTTTCATCCTTCCATCCATCCATCCTTCATCCATCCACCCTTTCATCCATCCATTAACCCTTTCATCCATCCATCCATCCACTCATCATTCATCCACCCACCTTTTCACACATCCATCCATCCTTCATCCTTACATCCATTCATCCATCCTTCATCCATCCACCCTTTCATCCATCCATTCACCCATCATTCATCCACCCATCTTTTCACACATCCATCCATCATTCATCCATGCAACCTTTTATCCATCCATACATCCATCCTTCATCCATCCACATGTTCATCCATCCATTCACCCATCATTCATCCACCCATCTTTTCACACATCCATCCATCCATCATTCATCCATGCAACCTTTTATCCATCCATACATCCATCCTTCATCCATCTACCCTTTCATCCTTCCATCCATCCATCCATCCATCCATCCTTCATCCATCCAACCTTTCATCCACCCTTTCATCCATCCATCCACTCATCATTCATCCACCCTCCTTTTCACACATCCATCCATCCATGCATCCTTCATCAGTCCACCCTTTCATCCATCCATCCACCCATCATTCATCCACCCACCTTTTCTGTGCCTCTCTCATGGGGGGTGGGGGTCAGTATCTCTCTGCGTCTTCTTCCTTCTTCTTTCCCGCTCATGGGAGGGCATCTCTGTGCCTCCCTGCTGGGGGCGGGGGGGAGGGGGCAGATAGGCTGCAACAACATCGCACCATGAAGAACAGACTCTCGGGCACATTTCTCCCGCACAGGCGCCAGGTATGAGGGCTCCTGGGACTTGAACCAATGACTTATGGGACATGCCGCAGGACCCACCGCTCCAGGCACGCAACGTCCATTGAACTCAAAGGGCTACAGCCTCCTCCCGCAGCCCCCCCCAGCTCGTGTATGTGAGCCCAGCTGAAACAGCTTCAGGGACACACACACAGCCATACCTGAGTACTTCACAAGTCTTTAAAAGACCTTTTACTTGTTAATGAGGCTTTGATGTTTTTCACCCCTCGGTGTGAATTAGGCCTCCGCCGTGAGCACCCTCAATCAGCCCAACGCCAGGAACTGAACTCTCTGATAGAATCTGCGACCCCCTTCCAAGGACTCCACGACCCCCCTGTGGGTCGTGCCCCAAGATTGAAGACCTCTGCCCTAAGGCGTTGCTCCATAGAGTGCTCAACATATTCACAAACTTTGGGAAATATTTTGGGTATACAATCAATTGGGGTAAGCCCCTCTTGTATGTCCTCAGTGGCGAGCCCCCTCCTCTGCCTAGGGGATGTCCTATCCAGGTAGCGGAGGAGGGCTTCCAGTATTTGGGAATTTTTATCACAACAGACCCCAGAACTAGTTACGAACGCAATCAGCTCCCACCCTTACAGAGACTGAAGCGAGACGTGGCCAACTGGAAAGTGCTCCCACTTTCCCTACTGGTAAGGGCAGCGCTGTTCAAAATGATGTCGCTACCACGTTTTCTCTACATGCTTGAGAATTTCCCGGAACCAGTCCTGGCGCAATACTTCAAGGAGATAGAGGGTCTCCAGAGGGAATTGCTTTGGGATGGTCGACCCCGCCTAGCCTTGCCAAAACTTCTCTTTAGTTGGTATGACGGGGATTGGACTCCCAAACGTCAAAAAATACTAATGAGTGGCCCATCTGGCTGCTATCAATCATTGTACATACGGCCGCTGGGATGACCCGGGTTACAGGATGGGCAAATGGTTACTGCTGGGAGGTAATTATAATACTGCCCTATACTCTAAGCCACAGAAATGTCCCCTTATGGGACCAACCAAGTACTCTGTACAGGTATGGCATGCAGCCAATAGAAGCTTGGGGTGGGATCAGAAACGCACACTGGCCACTCCTTTGTGGGAAATGTAACAGCTGGGCACCCTGAGAACCACAAAGGAATTTGACAAGTGGGATATGATTGGGATCACAAAGATTGAAGACCTTTGGAAAAGGGGTGAGGTGCTCACATTTGCCTTTCTGCAACAGGAATATGAGCTGGCCATTACAGAGTACTTTCAATATTTGCAAGTGGGGCATGTGCTAACATCCCGTCTACCAAAGGGTGACTCTTCCCCAGACTCCTCGCCATTGGAGGACAGGTTACTCGATGGGTATATGCCAACGAAAGCGATATCACTGACTTACAAAACGTTGATTAATAACGCCCCATATTCCCTCAAACTGGTCTGGGAACGCTGGGAGAGGGACGCACTAGAGCTCGATGATGAGGAATGGCAGGAGGCAGTGGCCTCACCACGTGAGGTCACAATCTCATCTAGACTACGGCTGGTCCAACTTAAGATCCTCCACAGAATATATGTCACGAGTCTAGGCTTGTCAGCATGGGCAGAGCAGATGAGGGAATGTGTAGAAGGTAGTGTGGCCTAGTAGGTACCTTCATGCATATCGTTTGGGAATCCACAACTACTGGAAGGGAGTCCATGACTGTATCGGAGAGGTCCTTGAGCTAAACATAGGACTTGAGGCTAAAAGATGTCTTTTAAATGTCTGGGAACCCACTGACCTAAAGAGTATGGATAAAATATGGGTCAAGTTGGGTTTGATGGTAGCCAAAAGGAATACAGCTCAATTGTGAGGTGCTGGGGTACCACCTAAAGTGGAGGCTTGGAAGGCCGACATGGTGTATGGCTAGAGAAAAAACTGTATACGTTGCACGTGGGTGCCCCAAAAAATGGTCTTCTATATTGGCCAAATGGAATGCGTACCGAGGCAATATTTGTATCCCACCAATCACCCCTTCCCTTGAAGATCCTGCTATGCCATAACTGTTGAAAATTATTATTTAGGCTTTATATTGTACATCAACAGTACCTATGTACGAGTATTTGATTTCTGCATTATTTCTTCCATTTGTGATCAGCAATGTTGATTCTCTACAGTTTGTTAAAAAGATTTTTTTTAAAAGAAAAAGGAGTCTGGATATTCGAATCGTAGGCCTAAGTGTATGATAGGTACACTCATAGTAGGAGTGTTAATAGCAATAGCAGTAGTTATTATGGTGTCTATAAAAACTTCAAATGATGCTGAAGTTGAAGGGGTGGGAGTAGAGGGTACAACCACACCTGCTACTTCTAGCACAAAAGAGGGTATCGTAGGAGCTTAGAAGGCTATGCTAGATCAGACTAGTCGTATGTTACAAGTAGATTTGTCTAAAGTTGATTACAGGCTTAATGCTTATGCAAAGCTGCTATACGAGTATGTGGACACAATGGATGTGAGAGATTGCTTTGTGTGCATGCAGTTGCCTGCGTCTGTGGAGAAGGGTATTCGCTATCACCATCTTCCTTTGACATATGGGATTTCATGTAGTTTATTGCGTAGTATGTTTTACGGTAAGGGTAAATAAGATAAGATTATTAATTTTCTCATTATGATGGAGTACTTTCAGAGGTTGCAGCTTATAAGAACCTGAATAAATATGATTATTACAAGCAAGAAGATAGAGTTGGAAAGTATTCCATACCTACCGTCACATTAGATACCGCTTATGCACATCGCCATAACTTGACTTGTATATTAACTGATATAGAGAAGAAATGTGTAGATCAAGTAGAGGACAGACATAGACAATTGTCAGTGAGGACTGACACTAGAGAGGAGAAAACTGCTTGGACCAAGGAGGAATTAGCTCACAAAGTAGAAGGGAGTTCTGGTCAAATAGCTTTACATTTTGAACAGAGAGGGAAGTTATGCATTCGACTGGTACAGACATACTATGATAACATTTACGTGGGAATGTGACCATACCTTCACAATTAAAGCAATAGCAAAAAAGTTCTTGCAAGCGACAGTGCAAGTGGTACTGAATGTATACTTTGTGTGTGAGAGGAATGCTTTTGTGTGATTGCCATTGAACTGGTATGGAAAATGTTAAGTAGCTGTAGTATTTCCAAATATCTATCATGTTGAAGAGTTGGAACCCTTGGGAGGTGGAATGCATCATAGGGAGAAACGAGATACAAGCGCAGGACAGATAGCTATAGATGTCTTTGGAACAATAATACCTAGCTTAGGAGTGGTTCTTAATGATGTTAAGATAAGAAGGTTGTTAACGATTGTGGACAAGTTATCAGCAAATACAGCTCAGTCATTGTTGCTAGTAGATGGGGAGACAGTGTTGATAAGAGCTAGGGTGATGCAAAATTGTCTTGCTTTAGATATTTTGCTAGCAAAGGAAGGAGGAATTTGTAAAATGTTGAGGGTTTAACAGTGCTGTACTTATATACCTGATAACAGCAAAGATCTAAAGAAGTATGTAAGTAACATAACTGAAATTCATGGTGAGATACATGATTTAGCCACTGAAGATGTTTTTCGGACACGGTTGGAAAGGGATTTCAGAAAGTTGGAAACTGGTTTGCAAACCTTGGAAAGGGAATACTTATATTATATCTTGAAGCCCATCATTATAGTTGTGGTTTGTGTAATCATGTGGTTGGGAGCTGTGAAGGCCTATAAATGGCAGAAAGCAGGACAAGCTGAGATATCTCTTAGGGAACGAGAGAGGAAAATGGAGAGACTGCAGGACAGTCACTATGAGAATCTCAAAAGCTTAGAGAAGTTCCGGCTACAACTTCTGTTTAGGTCGGTTCTTTCTCCAGGGAATTGTGATTGTTGTGATGACACTTGTCATCAGAGGAGGGAAACTGATGGAGCGTGATGGTGTTCTGAAAATTATAAGGGTTGCATCATAATCATTGATAGTCCGCACTCCCAAAAATGCCTATGCTGTATTAACGTTTGTTATTAGAAGTGCTCTGTAATAACACGTGAAAGTACAAATGGTAGGGAAAGTGTTGTAATTATGTAGAAGAGATAATTTATTTTATGGTAATAATACTGTAAGCCGCAGTATTTGAGGCTATTTGCCTAATAAAAATTGCTTATATGTGATAATGTGTATACTTAAGACATGCACCATATTAAAGTTGTACATAGATCTGATGAAGTTGCATTAACGTGTAGGGATATAAATGAGATGATTGCGGCTAACGTGTATTGATGTGCCTTGTAATGCAAAAACGTAGAAAGGCCTAAATGAAATGTATGCTTATGTGTGTATTTGAGAGGCCTGTGTATTTTATTCTTATGTTGTCCGATTTCTGTAGGCCTGAAATGTCTTTTCCCTGAGGGCTCTGTAGTGAGACTTTTAGAGAAATTTCATGTGCACAGTGGATTTGTTCTGTTCTCACGTTTCTGTAGCAGGTGGAGAAAGTTGTCTTTGTTAATTAAAATAACGCCTTTTGTTTAGGAAGTTAGACTCAGGAGGATGTGATACATTTCGCTGGAGAGAGCTGATAATTGGGAGCCAGTGTTCTTTCTCCTTGAGGGAGGCTTGGGAATCAAGGTCATCGAGCCAGGAGCTGGAAGTACCGACTCGGCATGGAAAATCACCTATGAGAAATGTCCAGCAAGATGAGGTGATCTGTGGGCGTGTTTTGTGTTCATGTGTTTTGTATCTGGGATAGTGTCCTGGGGTGGCGACAAGAGAGAAGTGGTGAGGACATCAAAAGAGACAGAAGGAGCATCTTAGAACGACCTCTGTAGCTTTGGCTATTTGATCATACAACGTGAGTGTACTTCTTAGGAAGTCTTCAAGTGCGGACACCTTTCCTCTTCCTGATCTTGCATGGGAAATGCTAAGTAGGGATGTCACTATAATGTTAGTGTAGGGACAGACTAATGTTTTTTCTTTATCCGCACCAGATGAAGACTGAACTCTACGTGGGGGCAATCATTGCCTGTGTTCTTCTTTTGGAGATCGTCATTCTGTTTATGATCCATCGCAATAAGTTGGCCCGTAGGTTTGGATTTGTATTAGTCCCCATGTACTTTTACAACCTCGTAATGAAGTGCTTGTGTATTCAGTGTTTTCGGCTTTGCAATAAACCCACTAAATTGGAATCTGGAGTTTGTAGTTCTTCAGAGTCACAGCCCTTGTAAATGGTGATCTTGTTAACGGTTGGTTTCTCCCCTCTACACTTCTCAGCAGGCAACAAAGATTAATTGACCCAGAGTTCCACAGTAACTATTGTAGAGGAACTCGACCCTTTCTCAACTGCGGGTGTGTGGGAGCGCGCACACACAAATACTTTACAAATTGCCTCTTTAGTTTAGCCTGACTGCTCTGTGGCAAGATACCAGAGGATGAGCACAGGTAACCTTTTAGTGTGTACTCTACTTACACTGACTAGGATTGTGTTTCCTGCTTGGACAGGGTGCATACCTCTGCCAAACAGAAACCCAATTTAAGTCATCATAATATTTGCTCTTTCCATTTTCTAGTTCTACATCTGCTCTCTTTCTCTTCATTCCTTTTTTCACGTGTGCATATTTGTATCCTTTATCAATTACAAACAAGAATAATCCCAAAAGAATAATCATTTCTAAGGGTTTCAAAATACTTCCAATTACTCCACTGCCCACATTTTCAAACCATCTGCCTATAGCAGAAAATCTATTCCCTGTTGCTTCCCAAGCACCTGTTGCTTCTAATCCTTTCAAATCTTTCTTTAAGTCAGTAATGTTATTTAGGTATTTCTTTAAGTCCTTACTTCCTTCTGAAATGTAAGTGCAACATTGTTGAACTTTTAATATCGGACAGACTCCACCTTTCTTTGTGCAAAGGACATCTAAGGCAAGTCGATTCTGCAAAACCATGGATCTGATGGCAACCATTTCAGTACCTATAACTAAAAATCCTCCAGCTGTACTAATGGATAACTTATCAACTACAGTAGCAAGCTTTCTAATCTTGTGTGAGTGAAGTATCACTCCTACAGGTTGTATTAAAGCACCAAAAATGTCTCCTTTAATTTCACTAGCACCACTCTTTGTTCTCAAATGTTGTTCCCCTGTAGGATCATCAATTTGTCCCACATAATAAATATTTGGATAAACTATCCGCATGTAACGTGTTCCATACCATCTCTTGAGTAAAATGTAAAATGTATTTTCCCTCAAATATAATAAACTGCAGAAAAAAATAGGATATTGTCAATCTAAGTATAATCCCCAATTTCCCCAAACTTCAAAAGCATGATCACATTCACTATTACCTACGAAATGTGTGTCAGTTGGGGATTTTGTAATGAATATGCACAACTTTACTTAGTGTTGCTAATCTAAGGATAATGCTGCCATATTTCCCACTAACCTATGCTCACTTTCATCCTTGGCTCATTGGGGTACTTTTGAATGATTAATTGGTTTGGCTAATATGTCTCTTCATCGGTCTTCCACAGAATCTATGAATTTCTTTTCTACACATGTTAAGCAACAAGTTACATTGCATTGATGCGCATAAGCTGTAACTAATGTCATGGTGGGTCTAAAGAAATGTTCCACTATCTCAAGGTTTTTTGAATCAGGCTGACAATCCAAGTGCTCCAGCATGAGACTGTCTGAAAAGACTAGGTCATTAGTCAAGTAATAATATTGAAGGTAACCCTTTCCATAGACTAAGCTCAGCAAGAAGCTACAGGTAACTTCATATCTCAAGGGGAGGTGATGGTAAGTTTTCACCTCAGCAAAGGAAATTTTATGCAGACGTAGCAATCCCTAGCATCCATAGTGTCAACATAATCATGAAGAAATTTTGAATAAACATTCAATGTATGATCTCCTGTAGATGCTCCTGTAACTCTTTCTCATCTACAGCAGATTAACTATTGTTCATGGGAAGTGGTGTTTGAGAGGCACTTGTAGATCGAGGCTTCTCTACACGGGAAGGATGGAGTAAATTCAACATTACAAGTAAAGCTTTTAGTACTTAAGTCACAAACCAAAATACTCCTATACATAAGCGGTTACGTTTCCTAGTGTTTGGGTTAGGCTCCATAAGTTCTTCTAATGTCAGGCTGTTTAAGTAAAAGATTGCAGCACAGTCCTTTTAGTTAGTTTCCACTTGAGCAAATAGGAAAGCACAGTTCAAATGTCTTTTCCAGTAAAATATGTACTATGATCTTCTTGAGACTTCCTTAGCCCTACTCTGTGTTCTTCTATGGGACAACCTTACGCTCCTTCAGCAGAATCGGGCCTTGGTCCTTTTCTTTGTAGTTTGAGCAAATCTATTAAGTTCTTGCTCCAATAAATACTCAGTTAAAATTCACAAATAATTACATCCAGGATAAATTGACTCAGTCTGTTTAGTGGCAATCCAATTTTAAAACTCAGTTCAGCTGCAAAGTTCAGTTTAAAGAGGCTCATTTGCATGTGAATTGTTATAGTAAAAGGTGCAAACTGCGCTCTCCGAGACATTGATAGCTAGGTATGTCCACTCAGGTGAAAAGTACCTTTTTTTTGTTTAAATCTGTTTATCGTATTTTTTTATACAATTTATTGGCACAATCAACAATGTTTCACAATCTTATAGCACCGACGTCCACATTACATTTTATTGGGGGAGGATACAAGGATTTGTCATCGGGAAAAAATACGGTGGTACACATATGGGACACAGATCGGCTGCTGGGGTGCTATAAATCACACATAAAAAAACGTTTGTACTGTCAGAAGTAGACAGTGTGTGTCTTAAAAGAACTGTGATAACAACAATGATGATGATAAATGATCAGGCCCTTGGGGCATATCCACCCCAGTGCACTTTTATATGCATTCACTGCATTTAACATTCTGACGGGAACAGCTCAAACAAAGGACGCAAGGATGGCGGTTGCAGCTGTTACATAGCAGGGGGAATTGAGTAGCTATCCAAGCTACACAATATTTGCATGCCATACGCAGGGCATGGGTAGATGTTCAGCAGTGTGTGTCCTGTGCCTTGCTGCTGCGCACCGGAGGAGGGGGTTGCTTGCCCGTGGGATGTGTTCTCTCTATTCTCTTGTGTCAGCGCTGTTGGGGGGAGGGTGGTATGTGGCGGGGGTATCGGGAGTAACTACAAACAGCTGTGTGAGGGTATGGGTGGGAGGGAGGTGAGAAGTACCTTTGACAGGGCACTGGAGCTCTTTTTGATCTCCTTATTTCTGGCCCTTCCTCATCACTTTAGCTTAGGCCAGATCCTTCAATATCTTCTGGAAAAGTGTGTGGCACATACACCTCAGATACACTGTCTCCCTCTCTCCTGCCTCATTGGCCACTGGTCTCCAGGTACAACTTTCATTGCTGCTGCACTAGGTCCTTTGCTAGAGTCTGAATCTGGCACAGTCACCACCACAAGATGGGACCTTTTAGAAATGGGATTTCTGTTTGGCTAGGGCATGAGCCTAAACCAGGAAGAAACCATAACGCTAGTCAGGGCAAGGGAGTTACACACTTAAGATAACCCCTGCTCACACCCTTGGTAGCTTGGCAGAGCAGTCAGGCTTATCCCAGAGGCAATGTGTAATGTGTTTGCGCAACACACTCACACAGCAGCGACACACTAGGCACACCACGAAAGAAACTCCACACAAGGTTATATAAAAAATAGCCTTTGTATTATCATAAAAACACATTAGAACATAAACACATATATACACTGTGCCACCAGGCACTTGTCATGACTTTACAGGGATTACATAAATCATTATGTCAATCGGGCCAATGTCATTATCACTAGTTAGCACAGCCCGTAACTACTGGTAGGTTGTACACATCAGGGTCTAAAACTCAAGCAGGTTGGGGAATACATAACTCATGTGCTGAGCACATTATGTAAATCCTAGCAACGCAACCCCACATGCATCACAACCTCAGGGCGTGTGTCATACAAATGCACATCACACACATAGACCGCAGTCCCAGGAGACCATAATTACCAGGCCACTAGGCAATCGTCATGAACACAAGGAGCGCACTAGCTCATACTTGTAGACCACACAGGGCCCAAAAACCTGGGAAAACATTAGGCATGACACCCACATGGGGACTACTGTACTTTCTTGGCCACCACTTTGGGCCGAAGGCGCTGCATGCCTACTCTGGGGAATATGGCACTGCTAGGATGCTCTGTATTCCATGAAGCGGGGGCCTTCATCGAGGATTTTCCCCCGTGACGCCAGCCAAGAAAAATGCCCCCCCCTACTCCACCCCCTCCAACAGCAGGCACTAGTGCAGCTCGCTGCCACACTAGGGAAAGGATTGGTGTTTACATTGGGAACTTGATTCGATTTACATCTTCGAACATTTACATTTTGTTGTGGCATTGGGGCTTGTGGAACCTGCATTACCTGAGCTTGAGGTACATTGGGATAGTGAACTCTTGGTCTCTGTACTTGCTGTGCCTGAATCATAGCATTCCCTTGAGATTGCACAAACCCAGTAACTGGGATGGCTACAGGGAATCCTGCCAGCGTGTTGCCACAGGTGACCCTCTGCCCCTCCCTCCTGTAATGCAGCTGAGGCATGTACCTGATTGTTGTTGGTACAGGAGCGAAGGCAGCCGCTCGTCGTGTGACAGAGGTCCCGGGTCCCGCGGTGGTGTTGCGGACCGCGGATAGGATTCCTGTGTTTGCTGGCCTAAACCCCTGCTGGCTGGAGACGAGGAGCCGCAGTAATACCGCGAGCAGACGAGTGTTCGGCCGGTGGTTTGGGAGGCCACTCTGAGTTCACTGGGGCAAGCTCCACTCTGGGGGTGAGACCCAGCTGCGGAGCATTACTGTTGGTCTCCTGCCGGTCTGTCCGGAGTCATAGTGGCCACATAAGACTGGAATTGGACGGATGCCACGTGGGGGTACAAGGGTACACCAAGCATCGCTGGAATAAAGTTACCGTAAAAAAAAAAATCCCTCTACCTGTGTCAAAGTGCTCCTTAGGCACTAGCAGGAGAGATATATAGTGGCATGATGCAAAATTGAAGGTTTATTTTTTGCACAAGACTACACACATCTGTAGAACCTTCTCCCCTGCTGCTCAGTTTCACTGCAGTGGGTTTGAAGCTGGAAGCAGGAAATTAAGCACCGGCCTCACACTATATTAAGGACAGGCTGTTCTACTTGCTATAGGGCAAAATAATAGTGTGTTTTTGGACGTTTGTTTACTGCCATGATGGGAAACATTTAAAAATCGCCATCGTTTTAGCCCATGTTGATACAAGTGGGTTGCTTAAATCAAAGACCCGATTGACCCAAGTGAAGACAGCCTCAGCAACTGTAAGAGCGGAACGCGTGCAGTAAGCTCGTCAAGGCTCGGCTAGAATATCAAGCCCACTAAGCTCAGAAGACGATTTGGTGGAGCTCGGAAAGGGAACTAGTAATCATCAGTCCTTGGAAATCTCTGAGACTCCTGCTATAGAAAAGACAAATGAAGATCCCACAGCTGAGGGACTACAGCTCTGGTTCAAAGTGGCTCAGTTTCCATTGGGGCCCATCATCCTAGAAGATAGCCAGGCAGCAAAAAATCTTGCAAATTCAGAAACGTGCCAAAATCAAGAGTCCGCGAGGGAAGATTTCACTGGCATGCACCGCACCAAAACTAAGGAGTACCCTCTATTTCTGAAGTCCAAAATACCTCTACCACCTGTGCAGCCCCCATGTACAGAACAAGAACAAGCACCTCTGGGGGAAACACAAGCGGATGGGCCACTGGATATTCAAATATCTACCAGTTCTCCACCGATTTTACCTCCAAGGCCCCTAGATCATTTAAAGGGAGATTTGAGGGATGGTAAGACTTCAATCTCCCTGGTGGAGACAACGACTGTAGCAGAAAGTCAAGATCAGACTCAGCCGGCTCTGGAAGAGCCCGCTAGGATCCAGCATTCAGATACAGGGCCAGCTTTCAATGTGACATTAAATCAATGCTGAATCTAATCTTGGATGAGATGCGTGAGATGAAAGTGACACAAGTGAATGAGATTGCAGCCTTACATCTTCGCTTGTCAAAAATTGAAGAAGCAATCGCCAGCTATCCGGTAAGATTGCAGGAGGCTGAGTCCAGAATATCTCATCTTGAGGATCAGATCATTGTGATCCAGCATCAGGCAACCCTGGATAAAAAAAAAACAACTCTCTTTGGAAAGTAAGCTCGAAGATCTAGAAAATCTTTCCTGTCGTTCTAATTTGCAACTAGTTGGGGTCCCAGAAGGCTGTGAGGGGACTCCAATGCTCCAGTGGGTCGAGTCATTTCTTAAAGGTAATATGCTGCCTGGGTTCACTGGAGATCTCACCATCACGAGAGCACATAGAATTCAAGCTCAGCCATTTCCGCATTCAAAGTTACCCGAACAATCCTCATTAACTTTGCAGACTTTCGGATTAAATAATGGGTATTGACTCAGGCTATCCAAAAGAGGCAGATTTCAACTCAAGAAGCCCCTAGCTGTCGCATCTTTTCTGATATGTTTGCAGCAGCAGCCCGCCGCTGGAAAGAATTTGTTAAACTTCTCTACCTGTTTAAGGCACAAGGGGCTCAGGCTTCTATAGCCCAGCAATCTAAGCTCTATGTTCTTATACAAGGGAAATTCCATATGTTTGTAGACCTTGAAGAGGCGCAGTAGTTTCTTCAGAAAATCACTATGGGAAAATAGAGAATTAAGTCTGGTTGTCATCATTATAGTCTCTTTTTTATGGAGGTGGAAAGAAGGAAAGGGGAGAGAAGGGAGAAAGGAGAACGTTTTTTTTTAAGAGTAAGGAAGGGGCAGGGTCACTAAGGGTGCAATAAAATGCCACCCAGTTTGGGGAGTAGTCAATGGGAGAAGGCAGGGGGGTATGGAGGCTATTCACCATCTGCTGGGGTTTACGGGTAGGGTGGCAAGGTAGTGGGGGTGGGGGCCGGAAGGGGTAAGCAAAGGAAAAAATGAACAGGAAAATAGTGAAGTTCACAGGATATGTTCACAGGGGAGCAGGAAATCGCAGGGACCAGTTTGGTGGGGTGACGATGGGAAATGTAGGCTTAAAATAGTAGACAAAAAGGGGAAAGGCCAACCAAGATGAAATCAAAAATGCAGAATATAAAAATGGTTACGTGTAATATTAATGGACTTCTGAATCCGCGGAAAAGCTCAGCTTTTTTAAATTGGATAACTTCCTTCTCTCCCGAAATTATATTTTCACAAGAAACACATCTCAGGTCTGACACACCTAAGATATCACTTCCCAAGAAGTATGCGCAGGTGTATTTTTCATCCGCTAACTTAGCAGTTAGAGGGGTAGGGATTTTATTATCTAATACACTGGACTGGCAGGTTAAGGATGTCCGGCGAGATGGTAAAGGTAGATGGCTTTGGGTAAAAGTAAAGCTTGAGGAAATAGTGCTGAATCTGGTCAATTATTACGGCCTTATAGAGGACGATACTGCAGCACTCAAGCGAATTTATCAATTGGCAGTATGAATGGAAGGCATACTAATTCTGGGTGGTCATTTTAATTTTATTCAGAATCTGGCACAAGATACATGGGATAAGACGAAATGACAGCTAAAGCCCAAAACCGCAAAATTAATAAGAAGTTTGTGAAAAGATTTCTCCTTACTAGATCCCTGGGGACTAGGGCGTCCAGGCATCTTGCAATTTACCTGCTACTCTGCAAGATTCAGATCGGCATCCCGATTGTTTTTTTTTTGTGGATAAGTTGTTTGCCAACAGTCCAGCAAAAATACTGGCCAACTCATTTTCGACCACTCTCTAGTTTCATTTACATTAAGGTTAGGAATCACTCCAAAAAAGAGGCTAAGATGGCAGTTTGACAAATCTCTATTACAAGATACTACCTGGGTGACAGAAACCAGGGTGTTTATCAAGTAATTTTTCCAGCTTAATGTAAATACTGCCCCAATGTTTATGGTTTGAGAGGCATTCAAAGCTACTTTTAGAGGCCAGACTATATCATATAAGGCGAGAATAAGTATTTTCGACAACAAAAGATTCTGGAAGACAGACTGCGGTTGAGAGGGCTAAACAAAATGCAACCCTAACAAATATAGCAGAGCCCATCATAAAAGCACAACAGCAAGAATTAGCTAAAGTCAAGGAGCAACTGAAAGATTTTTTTTTGGTAGAGGAAATTACAGGAAGCAAGGCCTACCAACAAAAGCTTTCTGAGGAAAGCCAGCAGATTGGCAGATTCCTGGCTTGGTCTACGAAAAGTCAGAAAGCAGCTCAATTAATCAGCCAAGTTAAAAATTCATCGATGGGCATGTTAGTAGATGACAAACAGGCAATTTCTGATGTGTTTCTTGCACATTTTAATCAAATATATGCAGAAACAAAGGCGGTAGATGAAACAGAATTGACAGATTATTTTGAGTCACTGGAGCTACCACAGGTATCACAGCAGCTCTCGGAGACATTGAATGGCCCAATAGGAATCTCAGAAACTCTATCAGTATTAAAAAGTATGCCTAATGCTAAGTCTAGTGGTGTAGAAGGGAACCCGGCGGAAGTTTATAAGGTATGTCATGAAGAACTACTTCACTTTCTAGAAAAACTGTTCAATCACATAAGGGAGGGTATGGACATCCCCAAAAGTTTTAAAGAATCCGTGCTAGTAGTCTTCCTTAAAAAGGATAAAGATCCCTGTGACCCCAACTCTTATCGTCCTATTAGTTAGTTAAATATGGACTACAAATTGTTTATGAAAATCTGGGCCAGAAGGGTAGCCCCATGTGCACAACAGGTGGTTCATACTGACCAAAATGGTTTTATTCCAGGACAGTTGATGGCATCTAATACGTATTTTCTAATATATGCCATTGATTATTTCTCCACTAATAAGATTAATGCGTTGATTATGATGATGGATGCCGAGAAGGCTTTTGATTTAGTAGTCTGGATTGCTTTATTTTTTATTTTGGATAAGCACTGGAGGAAGATGGGCGCCACTGGTGGAAGATGGGCACCACTGGAGGAAGATGGGCGCCACTGGAGGAAGATGAGCGCCAATGGAGGAAGATGAGCGCCACTGAAGGAAGATGAGCACCACTGGGAGAAGATGAGCGCCACTGGAGAAAGATGAGCGCCTCTGGGGAAGATGAGCGCCTCTGGGGGAAGATGAGCGCCACTGGAGGAAGATGAGCGCAACTGGAGGAAGATGAGCGCAACTGGAGGAAGATGAGCGCCACTGGAGGAAGATGAGCGCCACTGAAGGAAGATGAGCGCCACTGGAGGAAGAAGAGTGCCACTGGAGGAGAATGAGAGACATTAAGGTGAGGAAAGAAACACACTAGGAATAAGAGAGACACATTACGGGAGAATGAGAGACACACTTGGAAGAAGGGGGTACATTGCGGGAATATGAAAGACACTGAGTAAGGAGATAGACGCAGGGGAAGGCGCGAGGCACATTAGGGAAGATGAGAGGCAATTCGGAAATAAGTAAGACTCGTTGAGGGAGATGGGATATCCTAGCAACTCTATTAATATATTTAGAATACACCGGGAAGGTCATGAGGGATTAAAAGAAAAAAATACACAAAAGGTTTTTTAGGTCTCACCTAGCGATGCAGCGCGAAAGCGCTTTCGCTAGCCAGATCTATTGTTATCGACTTGCTTTGGAAGGGAGACAGGACATGTGCACGTGCAGAAAGAACTACAATTGTGAACGCGCCCGTGAACACGTACCACGGCGTTAGCTCAACTTGCAGGACAGGAGATCTGCACATGTACAGCTGGCGCCGCGTTAAAATGCCCCCTGCTTCGTTGTTCAACAACTCCCAGGAGTGGAAATAGGCGGGCGTCCCACTGGCGCCATGTTAATAGATAAAAGATTTAATCACCCCTGCGGCGGCCTGCTGGTAGCGCTTTTGATCACAATCTCCCCCCTGTGCAAACTCCGGTCACGGGTTACAGCCGGTTACCTTAGGATGCGAAGGGGGCTCTGCGTTCCTCGCACTAATCTCCAGTGAAGCCGCTTTCGCCGATGGGACAAGCCTCTGCCTGAGGTTCAGCTCCTTTCCTCGATGACGAGTTTCCCAGACGGCTGATGTGCATGCTCACGGTGTGTCTACCAGCTTGCTCCCGGACAGCACATGGAAACGCGCACAACATGTCTTTGAGCGTGTGCCCGGACAGCAGATGTGCGTGCTCGCACGCTCACTGCGTTATCCTTTGCTTGGTGGAACCGGGAGGGTGCAGGGCCTCTTCGACGCTGCCAGGAACTTGTTATAGGGGTGTGAACCTTCTGTGTCGTTTTAGTGCTTTTGCTTCGGTCTGTTGTGTTCTTTCCTTCGCACCTTACCTCCATTTTTAGGAAGCATTGTACTGCTGCTGTGGCCCTCCTGGGGCAGCACCAGCCACATAGTTCCATTCATCTCTACTTCATAGTTGCATGTGGTAATACTCCACCCCCACATTTGTCTTCGGCTCTAGTCTTGTATCCCTCTTCATGGGTCAGATCGACAAAGTGGGGGTTTCAAACCCAGCAGGTTGACCTACTC
Organism: Lissotriton helveticus; assembly: GCF_964261635.1. Lineage (NCBI taxonomy): Eukaryota > Metazoa > Chordata > Amphibia > Caudata > Salamandridae > Lissotriton > Lissotriton helveticus. The sequence continues at coordinate 618,409,836 of NC_136061.1, read as the reverse complement.
TTGGTATAGCAGTTGCTGCTTCACTTTCCTAAGCCATGCTGGCTACTTATTCAGTGTGCGGCTCATTGTTCATTCTTCCTTCGACTGCCACTGCTTCACAGTCTACCTCGGGGGCAAACACCCAGGCTTGCCCCAATGGCAACCCACCACCTAATACAGGCTTCTATTGGCCTCATGTCCTTTTGACTCCACTGCTATCTTGCCTTCAGCATACAGTGTCATTGGATTCTCCTTTTCCTTTTTTGCTACGAATATTGCTTCTTTGTTAGCAAACATATATTCACGTTGATAACGCCTTGTCCCCAAGGTGGGTGAATACACTACCGGGCATTAATGGTCTGTTTAAATGTCCGGATGGTTGTTGGTGCAGCCAGCTGTCCAGAAGCTCAGGGAAACGCATATTGCTCCATCGGCTGTTAGCTACACCCCCTCAGTGACCCCGTAATTCCCATGAACCGTGTGTGGCCTTCAAGGGAAGCTAGGGAGACTTGCTGATCCTAGGCATATGTTATTTTGTGTTCATTTGTTTTGCAGTGTTATATAGTGCAAGCCAGACACGATGTGTGCCAAAGTGCTTTACATTAGCACTGATTGTGTACAAAGAAAATGTAGGTCTTGTTACATAGGATATTTTTGGGGGTTTCACTAAGCGTAAGAACAGTTTCAAGTATCATGGACGGAATTTAAAGAAGAGAAATCTGTGGGCCTGGTTAGTAAACAGCTACCTGCATTGCCAGGTGACTGTGGAGGAGCGAGGGCCTCTACACATATAGTCATAAAGGGGGGTACTTTTCCAATTCTCTGGAGCCACAGTCAGATGTCTGTGTTACATCCAGCATGTTAGAAAAGTTCAAACAAGGTGATCATACTTCTCCTTCAGAACTGACTTTGTATAAGGTGCAAACTCAAAAAGTCCAGTTAACAAATACACACAAGACAAGCATTGGCAATGCAATAAGTCCCGCTTTCGCGAGATTTTGAGCTAATGGCATTGTAAATGACAATGCCTTTCATTTATGGGTTTAAAAAACCTGCAATTATAAAAGGCATTTTCATTTACAATACCAATAGGTGAAAGTTTAAAAAAGGCGACACCTAGTGCATTGCATATATGCATTTTTAGATAGACATTGTTTAGAAAATACCTTTATCCATCACTTTCCCCAAATCATTTAATACTTTTAAATAGTTACACAGGTAAACACACCAATAGTTATATTATCATATTTACAGTAAATACATTACCATTCACAAAGCAAAAAACGCTAGCTTTTCCAAGGCGAGACCTACTGTATTGCAAATGCTTGTCTTTGTGTGCCATTTCCGCCTACATAATGGTATTGTTAGCACCACCTTTATCACTGTTCATCAGTTAATATATATGTCACAGAATCAGAACAAATGTGCTTAAAAAGCGCCAGTTATCAAATTTTAACAGGTGCGTTGTGGGGAAATGCCCGATCCTTGGCTCTGAAATCCTAGCCACGTTCTCGGCGCCTCCCTCTCCAGCCTTCCCTTAAAGCGCTGTACGCTCACATACGCACGCACGCAGGAGCGCCTAACACAGAGTCTCACACAGTGCAGGGGGAGGAACGGTTTCACATTTCGAATAAAGTCTTCCTTTCACGCGCTCGCTTGCTGGATTGGCCCGGATCAGCGTGTGTCGGCTCCTGGCTGCTGGACAGCTCCCCTCTGCTCGAGCTGGCGCGCGAGTGCTGTTCCCACCCCTAGCGGGTGCATCGCACGGGTTCAACGATCACGGCAGGACGGGCCTTTGTCGGTCTGTCACACATCACCATGTGTGTCCAGGATGCGATGGACTTCAGAGATTAGGGCCAGAGGAGTCAGCGCCCAGGGCAAGACTGAGGATCAATGACAGAGCTGCATGTTTGAGATCAGTGCTAGTAAAACAGGTGATGCAACAGGCCAGGAGTGAAGTTGAATGGCAACGCTGTGTGTGTGTGCGGTGGTGGAGGAGCGTGAGTCCAGTTCTTCATAAAAGGGGACGCTGCAGGACGTACTTGCGGTGCATTAGGAGAGCACTGTCTGCATTGCAGTAATGGGTTAGTAGCAAAGCAGATCTGGGACCTGCTGCATGACAACACCCCAGACCTACTTTTCCACATAGAAACCTGCCTGAACCCTGCATTGGCAATGATATTCCTCCAAACATCCCCTCCCATCCTGGCTACAAGATTGCGAGGCAAGACAGAGTTCTCAAGCCCAGAGGAGGAATCCCCATCATCCACGAGAAAGCATCGGCTGCACCACTTCCGAAGACACACCATCCTCTTGGAACTCTTGCTGTTCAAGCTCCACGTCACAGCCAACTTCATCCTAAGTGCCACTCTCATCTACAGATCTCTGGGACTGTGCACCAACTTTACCCACACCATCATGCCATGGTCACACCACTCGCCTTCAAAGCTAGCAATTACATCCTACTCAGAGACCTGAACTGCCACCTGGAAGGCCATTCCAACCCTAACTTAAAAGCACTCATCAAAATATTAGAAGTATGGGCCTCACTCAATGAGTAAAGGGACCTACCAACGTCACCGTACACATCCTGGACTCTATTTTCACCACCTTTCACAACATCTGAGACAACAAGTTCAAACCAGTCTCCTCCCAGTCTAATGCACATGCACAACTGACAGACCAGCCCACTGAAATAGGAACAGCATCAGTGACAAGGACTGGAACACCACTGTCAATTACCACCAACCTGCACACCGCAACAGTCTTGTGCTGTCCACACGGACCTGAACCTGCCCGAATCCTTCGAAGAGGAACCTGTAAATGCACTTCGGAAGGAACCACATAAGTCGAAACCAGAATCCACCAAACCAAAGGCATCTGGTCCCACCTGATGTTGGTTTGGGGGCTGCCCCGCCAAAGGGAAGTCATGCAGCGCCTGCGGCAAACGTAGCCATTTCTCTAAAGTTTACCGCTCTTCTACATCGAAGCAACGGTCGCTGCCTCCTAAGAAACCAGTCAGCCCTGTTTCATCTCAGTCGGCCAAACTGTCAGAACGTGACATGGATGATGATGCTGAAGTTGGAAGCTCTTAAGAATACAAACATCACAAAACCACATTAAAATATTTTTTCACTGCACAAATACAAATTCCTATAGCTGATACTACATCGTTACTAGCAGCCAAGATTTTGGCTGCTTTTGTGGGTAAAACAATTCTATTTTTAGCCATCACCGGTGTAAACATATAAACACTGAAAAAACACCATTGCAACCACAAACTAAGTGGTATTAAAAGAAATTAAAATATGAGTGGAAGAGACATTTGTATTTATTCCTGAAGGTGCCAATACAATGTAACTTTGTTATACAAGGTAGCATCAAGAAAGACTTGGCTAACATTATTCTGCTTGAGTTTTGTTATTTAGGGATGTCACTAAAACATTGTCTCGTCTTCCTTCTGCTTTTTCCAGGTTTGTGGTCTTTGGTCTAAAGATGCAGTGTTTAGATGCATGTTTTGGGTCTTATTTAGTTATCTTACAACTGGAGAGAATCAGGAAATATCAAAATCATATTTGATATTTTGGCTACATTTGATTTCACTGATAGGTAAAACGGCTGGCTTCATAAGAATCTTTCCTAATATGTACCGTCACATTTACTCACAGACAGAGAATAGGTGAAATCCTCTGATACATCAGCCCTCTTTTATAGTGAGTCAGTATTGATTCCAAGTGAATTACCAAGCACCCCAACCTTTAAGCATTTAATGCAAGATGTAGTGACAGGTATATGTGAAAAGAATGTTGTCACCAAGCATCTGAGATAGTGGTGAAAAAATGGAACGCAGTGTCACTTGGAATGCTGCTGAGAAAAGTTCCCATCAAGTTCAATAAAGATTGGAGTGATATTGTTTGTATTTGCAGTAATTCAGCTATGCATGTGAACAAGTTTTATGATGGTCTGTCAAAATGGATACCTGAGCTGAAGCGCTTCCCTGTAAGAGATCCTTCTCACTTGCTAGACAATATGCTGAAAGCATCTTTACAATTCACAGAGTTACTGACGAATGCTATAGACTTTGTAGTCCATTCTGGTGCAGTAAAAAATTACTTGGATCTCATATACCCTTTGGACATGCACCATCAGTGCAGAAAGCAAGCAATAATTAAATAAATAAAATTAAAATTCCATAAACACCGGAAAAACACTGTTTCTGTTGTTTTTAGTGGCGCGAAAATGTGTAACCACTGATAACCACTGTTTCTTTAAGGTATTGAAAAAACTGAAAACCCCCCACCAGAATTTACCAAAAATAGAAACTGAAAACAGGAAAGCCTAGGTATAATTAAGCCAAGTAACCTTAAGGGATGTACCTGACTGAAACTGGCTATAAAATGTTGCTTTTGCTCCAGGCCACTTTATTTCTTCCTCTTGCTCCCATGCGTCTACTTATTTTTTCAGAATAGGACAAAGTCGCACAGGAAAGCCACATTAATGGTGACTCTGGGATTTCTAGTCCAAGGCTCTCTCTATTCCTCCCTCTCTCCCACCAGCTTCGCTGCTCTCTGTCCAAATGCTACACTAATAGAGTCCTCCTTTTGTGTGTGATGGAACATCCATGCTGTACTTCTGTTTACATGCATGCGCAGTGACATCTGACCGCCGCACTATGAAACTTCCTTAAGCCGCAGTTAAAGTGCCTTCCACTAGATGGTGTGTTGTAAAGAACACTGAAATATAATTTTTAAGTAATTCCTTTACTGTAGTTGAGGAGCAGGGATGAGCATGTCCTTAAACTCCTGTATGGAAGTTGTAACTGCCAGCAACTTGAATACATACATTCTAGGATGAAATCAATACAATCGTACACACTACATCGTAGCCTGTTCTACATTGCCGCCTAAAAACAAAAACATGACACATCCCCCTTTCTTCCAAAAGAAAGAAAGAAAGAAAAGAAGGAAAGAGGGAAGGAAAATGAATTTAATTTTTTTTTTAAAACAAAGAAAAAAAAAAGCATGACTTATTATTAACAATATAATCTTTTAACCAAAGCGGAGCCATCCATTTCCTTACAGAATAAGGAGAATTAAACTCATCACTCAACAAGGAACTTGAACTGGAAGGCTCTTGGGGCTCAACAACATTTTCCTTGGTTACCAAAGAAGAAGTAAACAGACCTGATTCCACAGTATTCTCATCAGTAGTAGATAGAATATTAACTCAATTCTCATCAGTTTCCCACAAAATGTTAACTCCCTCTACAATTCCACTGCTGTTTTTACCGGTCATTCAACATCCAATCACACTCAACATGTTGACCACAAGCAGAAGTCTTGCTCTTAGCAAATCTATTTAAATTCCACACGTTGCCACTTTTCACTCTCGCTGCATTAAGTAGAGTCTCAACAACTTCTTCAGGTTCAAATATTGACTTTCACCTTTAGGGACCCAACCAGGTTTCTTAATTTGCAACCAGTCACCATGTTGATTACTGGAGTTTTAACACCATGCCTAGAGTCATAGTACTCCTTACTCTTATTGTGCATTATCTCCATGCGATCTCGCACCTCATCTATGGACCAAGACTCCACACCAGAAGGAAATAACCAACCAGGGGTAAACTTGGATCAAGGTTTCCTATCTCTTTGATGGAAGGGTTCAATAATTCTTTTTTAGGCCAATCATGTAAAACGAGTGAAATAACCATTTGAAGAGTAGGGGCTTTGGTGTACTCAGCAGCCCTCTCATCCTTACCAATAGCAGAAAACCTGTGATCATGGATAAGGTCCATCTGTAAATCTTTCCATTCTCCATCCTCACACTTTTCTAGCATGATAGGCATCCTGTAAAGAAAATCTGCCACAACAATGTTCTTGCCCGGCATATAAATAATCTTGAGAACAAAATTTTGCATGCGCCTTGAAATCCTTGCAAGTCTTGCAGAAGCAGTAATAGCACCTTCTGTAGTTAGAATGTTCACTAAGGGCTTATGGTCACAACAAAGTATACAAGCCTTCCCCCAAATGAAAGACTTGAAATGTTCCAAAGACCATGCACAAGATAATACCTCCCTTTCAATGATTGGGTATTTCTCTTCACAAGGAGAGCGAGATCTGGAAGCATGAGCAATTATATTTTCCTTTCCTTGACTGTCCATCTGTGATAATACGGCGCCTAACCCTTTGTTGCTGGTGTCAGTAGTGATGACGCTGTCTAAGGCAGGATCAAAACTGCGTATGTGCTGTTGCATTAGCAACAGACAATTTTATGGTCTTGAAATCACCATCACACCCCAAGGACCAATCAAACATGCAATTCTTTTTGAGTAAGTGGCAAACGTTGAAAGTATTTTCTGCGAAATGAGGAACATATTTTGAACATAATTCAGCCATCCCTGAAAATTATCTAACATCCTTCTTACAAGTAGGTACAGAGGCTTCTGCGATGGCAGACACCAGAGTAGGTTTAGGTTTAACACCTGACTCATTAATAACATGACCAAGGTAAGTAACACTTCTCTGTGTAAACTTGCATTTAGAGTGTTCCACTGTAAGACCTTTGTTCTCCAAAATGCTGAAAACTCTCCTTAGTCTTGATGTATGTTCCTCCTCATCAGCACCGAAAACAAGAATGTCAACTTGGAAGAAGAAGGTGACACCTTGTTCCTTGCTGAAAAGTTGAAACATTAGCCGCTGAAAAACAGTGGCAGCAGAGGCAAGCCCAAATGGCATATGCTTAAATTGAAAATATCCAAACGGAGTGATAAAGAGGTGAGTTTAATCGATTCCGGTGACAAAGATCTGGTTATATGCGGACGAAAGGTCCACTGTGGAGAACCATTTTGCTTTATTCAGACATGTTACCATTTCATTGGTTTTCGGCAATGGGAATCTGTCAACCACAATGTTGTTATTCAAATGTCTAAGTCCACACATACCCTGATCTTACCGTTTCTCCGTCTGGCCACAACAAAGGAAGAAACCCAATCAGATGCTTCCATAGGTTCTACAGTGTGTGCTGCAACCAGTTTGTCTAATTCCTTGTAATCTTCATCTCTCACAAGTATGGGAATATTACGACATTTGTGTACCTTGGGTGTGGCATTATGTTTGAGAATTATTCTGTGTTCGAATCCCTGGAGATTACCCAAAACCTTGCTGAAGGCTTTAGTAAATTGTCTTATAGTGCTATCACCCACAGTGCCACACTCATCCACTACCAAAACCTGTTCTTTACTGTTGGGGTCTAAAACAATTTGCAGTTGTTTCTGGTCAAACCATCCTAAAACAGGGGGACCAGTTTTAGCAATATATAATTTGCATCTACTCTCTCACCCTTTGAATTTGAAAGAGAACCAACGATAACCTAACACATTGAAAGTCTCACCACCATACCCATCAGGATGTATTTCCGGTTTCAAATACTGAGTCTGTGTATGTTTATTTGCAAACTGCTCAATTCTGTGAATGAGGCCGCTTGCGAACACAAATAGGCTTGATACAAGGGGGTGGTGGTGGTTTCCAGTGACACTGATCATCCTAGACAATGTCAGACGTCCGGGGTGGGGCGGAGATGCTGCTATACAATGCACAATGTGGAACAAGGAAACCCGAGCCTGGAGCAGGAAAAACGAGAAGGGGCTTGACAGCCAAGTGAGGGCTGTGCTGCTGCTGGGAGGACCGCCATCAGCCCGTCCACTCCAACTCTTCGTGAAGGAGAAGAGAGCACCCCCTCTTGAGCTCTGTCCACCCCAGGACAAAACATCTCTATATCCTTCAACCTCCAACCCCAAAAAAGATCTGAGAAGTCCCTGGACAGGCGCAAGGAGGTCGTCCAGTTTTGTCTTTGCATTCTGCTGCTTCTACAATTAGCTTCCGTTTTACTCCTGTACTACAACTCCCATAACGCACGGGAAGCCAGACCAGGAAGAGCAACTCACAGCTGCTACTGAGCGAGCTCTCTTCACTGAAAGAAGTAATACCCTTCTCGCTTTCATTCCAGTGCTAATAAGAATTCGAAAGCTATCGCGCCAGACAGTGGAATAATACATAGTGATGGGAAAACGTTGCGGACCACATATAATTAATGCCATGAGCAGTCTGGTGAAGGGTAGACCATCAAAGGATACCCCCTTACCTGTCGTATTAACCCGTCTTTCGTTCCGTGTGCGAGCACAGACAAACCACCAGGGTTCCAAGGAAACCTGGAACGGGGGCTTAACCCACCCCGTTATCACCGCCTGACGCTGTAAGAGCCTGGAAGCGTCTTTCTGTGAGCTATGCTAACTCACTACCGCGGTTCCTGAAAATGCCAGGCATTGTGGCACATGGAGCGCCTTACAAAAGTCCATCAATAAATGGGAACAGTGTCGCCTCCTCCCCCGCCCCTCCGCCTAGCCCCCTACCCCCTCCCCTCCGCGCACCCCTTGGCCTGGGTCCTGCAGTGGGATTTGCACACCCTCCTTCTCTTCTTCGAATGATCTCTCGCAGCCAATGAAGAGGCAGTGGCCCTGGGCTCTGATAGGTGGAGCCGCTCTGCTGATCACCCTGGAAACTCCAACAGCAATGAATGGATGCAGGGAGGAGGGAGAGATGCTGGGGGCTGGACCACGGCGCCCAGGAGGGGCTGCCGGAGCATGGGAGACGCAGAGCGCCTTTAGGTGGCAGCTGGCGGCCGGGGAAGAGGGACAGGCAGGTGGAGGGAGAAGTGGGGCAGGCAGAAGGAGCAGAGGGCGCATAGTGCAAGGGTGCACCTGTCACGGGTGGAACAGTCATCATGGGAATGGGGGGCGAACAAGAAGGGGATGCTGGCCGGGGGGCCCTCACCTTCTATAGCTGGGACGAGATCCGGAAGCACGACAGAGTGAGCGACCGGTGGCTGGTGATCGAGCGGCGGGTGTACGACATCACCAAGTGGTCACGGAGGCACCCTGGGGGCGGCCGGGTCATCGGACATTACGCTGGGGAGGACGCCACGGTAAGCAACGGAGGATCCGCGGGGGGAGGAGGGCTGGGGATTACTTTGTGTGAGACCAGGCGCCGGATTACTGCTGCCAGGGGGCGAAGTAGGGCGGCAGGGCGCTGAGCTGTGTGCGTTTAGCGCACACACTTCTTGGAACTATGTAATCCACGCTAACCTGTAAAAGGCAGTGCAAAGCCGGGTACGTGCAAGGGCGTGTGTCTGTGCAAGTGTGTGTCGGTCTGTGCTTGGGAGGACAGTCGGAAAAGACTGTACAAGACATCTCCCGTGGCACCACTGCGTCAAAAGGCAGACTTAAGCGTGTGAACTGCCAGTGAAAGGTACTTAGCGTAAGAGGTGTGTGCCAGCCGGGCACGCCTCTGTAAGCACTCGATGACTCTCTTTGTGTCTTGTGAGTGTTCCTGCGACCGTCTCCTAGACTGAGCGCCGAGAAACGTGCCCTATGAGTAGCGGAGCTCCTTACAAAATAAATGTATTAACGAAAGCACCTGCAAATGCACAAGTACTTATGGTTGGCACTTGCCACTCAGTGACTACACGTGGATAGGTGTGCGTGCGTGCAACCGCGTGCCAAGGTGATTGTGTCCACTCTAAAGCACCCCTGGGTCGCTCTCCGACTCTGTGTTCGTCTCTGAGCGTGTGTTATACGAGTGCCTGATGAATCTGCAGGTATGTGTGCACCTTTCTCTGCTTGTGTGTCAGTGTAGTTGTGTGTTCTTGAGCGCGTGTGACCCTGAAGCGGCGCCAGAGTCTCTGGAAGTTTGCCTAGGGGACCTTGGAAGGCTGGCCGTATCCCAGAATGCACTTGTTACTGCTTGAGGTTCGAGCTCTGCTGCATACCTATGAGATATCGATCGCCCTCGTGATGCACGTGCAGTGACCGAGGTGCGATAAATGGTGCTTCGGGGAGCTTTGTAAATGGACAGTGAGAGAAAGTGTGTGACGAGGGTCACGGAGGTGAGAGAGGTGGGGTGTGAGTGAGATGGGATATGAGTGAGGTGGTGCTGTAGAGATGTCTATATATGGCACAATGAGAGAGATATTACATGGGACAGATGGAAAGCTCTGTAGAGGGGGCAGTGGGGACGCGGCCTTCCTGAGAGGGGAGGTGATTAGCGTTGGTCGCTGTAGACGCCCCGAGCTGCTGCAGATGGTGGGAAAGTCGGTGCCCGGCAGTAACCCCAGACACAGTGACCTGCAGTAACCCGCCTGGTGCAGGGAGGAGTGTAGGGCTGAGAGCCACTGGCCAGTCTGGCCACCACTGGAACTGGGCAACCCGGACCTGGGCCTAGGCTGAGGTACCCGGGCCAGTGAAGGTAGAGCCAGGAAAGTGTGTGGCTGGTTCCTCCCACGGGTCAGTACAAGAGCATTACTGGGAGAACGGGGCTACTGAGGATGGGGCCTGTGCACGAGTAGCGATGAAACCAACCACTGTTGAGAGCGAGGGGCCCGAGGGGCCCGTGCAAGGCTGCCACAGCGAGCCAGGCCAGCGCAGGCCCCGGAACCTTGGCCGGGGCTGACCACTACTGCCAGACTCGGGCTACTTGAGCGCTTGTTGGAAACTAGCGTTCCACTTCAGGAGGCGTTCTTTGGTCTTACGGAGTGGCATAAACATGCCATCTCACATCCTTCATTTCACACGTTGCGCCACAGGAACAGTTTTCGGGGCCCTCTTTGGAAATTGCAGTCATTGTGTCCAGACACAGAACACGAAAACCAACATATGCATACAATGAGACAGGCTTAATGGCTTTGTGAATAAGGGTTAGCATTATAAAAAAAATGAGTTACAATATAAATTGTATTGTGAATGATTAGAATTAAAAATGTTTCAACTCTGAAAATAGGAGATTGCGAAATGAGCATTACTAAGGTCTGTGGAATTGGCCTTCGGAGCGTCTTTTTCCCTCTTGAACTCCCACCACTCCCCCCTACTGTTCCCCTCTGTTAAACACACCATTAATGCCCCCACATATTTCTGAAATCCACATCTGCATATCTCACTGGTCATCCGTTTCCTCTCCAGCACGCCCTTTGCTCGTTTCTGCTATACATACTACCTTTTGTCTCCCCCACTTCACTACTCCCCACATACAGAGCCCACCACTCACCTGCCAGCACTGCATTATCTTTTCCTTTGTTGCTGTCAATATTTTACCAGATGTAGACCTCTTCAAAAATATTTTCACAATTACAGTTGTCACATACGTGATCATCGCTTAGTGCACTCTGCTGAGAGTCCAAGTATTGTATGTGCACATAGTCTATATATTCCTTTATGACTGGCATTGTAAGAGATTCAGACTGCCCTCACTCTTTAGCTCCAGAGCTGTCATCTGTGCCTCTCTTAAACACTCAGCCTTAACAAGTGCTCACCCAGACACTTGGAGGTCACTCAGTTCGCTGAAGACACTACACAAGAATCATATGTTGCTTAAAAAATAACAACAGAAACTCATCATCAGTCTAGAAAAGAACATTGAAGTACTTAATCAAATACACAGTCATATTACATTCACCTTTCACATTGAAAAACATCAAATAACATTTCTGGATGTACTTATTCAAATTGAATCAGTGGCCATCAAAACTAATGTATTTACCAAACCCACGGACAGGAAAAATGCTTTACATTTTATAAGTTTTCATCAGAAATCCTTGGAGAAACATCTCCCCTATTCACAGTTTATCCGCTTGAAGAGAATAACATCTAACCCAGAGGCAGCAGTATCCACCACTAACCAATTTGCCAACAAATATCAACAACGGGGTTATCCTCATAATATAGTTAAAGGCGTCATACAAAGAATTACAAATATCAAAAGCGAAGAATTGTTTCAAACCAGAGAAAGAAATCAAACCACCATTTGTGTTTTGAAACATTCCACTCAATCTCATGCAATCAAATTAATCATAATGAAACATTGGTCCGTAATTCAAGCTGAATCAGATGTGAGTCAATTTTTTCACAACGGCCAATATTTGCATATCAGCGACCCACTAACTTGCAAAACTTACTTTCCCAAAAAACAACCAACACAGACAAGAACATTTGAGGGCATGCAAAAATGCATGAACTGTGTACACTGCAACAACGCAATCATTGGCAAAATTTTTATTCACCACATCAATGGAACAAAAATTCAGTTACAACACTCAAGCACATGCGATACAATTAAGGTGATCTTCGCTCTGAAATGCCCATGTGGCAAGATGTATGTGGGAAGAACAGAATACAAAATAAAAGTACGTATTATGGAGCACAAAAGCAACATTAGACTACAAAATTTAAAATCAACTGTGGCAACACACTGGCTGGAAGCCAGACATTACATTGCGCAATGCAATTTACCATTCTTGAGGTGTTACAGCCAAAAAATGACAGAGATCCGCAAAAAACGTTCGATAGATCTGAATTTTTCTGGATCAGAAAATTACAGGCAATGCAGCCTTTGGGGATGAATGTCAGATTGGAATATCAATGCTTTCTATGAACTCTATAGAGACTGATATGAACATGTTTGAAAGTGATCTTTTATTACAGATTATCGTTTATAATTGTATGTCTTATATCTCACACGTATATTTTTTCAGTATGCATATTTGAGTTGTATACAAAGGGTTTCCGTCTGCCACAGGTTTTACTTTGTTCATGAATTCTGAATGAACTTTATTGATGCAAGGGAAATGCATGCATATTGCACTTTAAATGGGATTTCCCTTTTAAATGGGAAGTTATGACGAACTCGCGTATCACGTCACACGCAATGAGCCGTTAGCTATAGAATAGAATAGAAGTGGCATTTATAGAGCGCATGGCTACCCATGGGCATCATTGAGGTGCAACGCGAGCACTCCGGTAAGATCCTCGTGTTTGCTTGACCTTAATTCTCGCCGCACGGTCATCGACCTGTTAGACAAAAACTGTTACACCCACTTTTTAAGCACATCGTAGTATGCTTTGCCAATCGTGTTTTGCTTGGGTGCAATGCGAGCACTCCGGAAGATCTTCGTTTTCACTCAGGCACAATCATCACCTTATGCTCATTTTCAGACTTTAACTAATGGACACTGATATCTTATCACATATTAGAGCACATTTTATTGAGCGTGTTGTTGTATCTCACTTATGTCACCCCCCAGTGCCCCAGCGCGTGGTACCTTCTCCTCCCCTGCGCGTGAGCTCCCTCCGAGTTCTTCCCTTCCCCATTGGTTCCCCCAACATTCCATTCCTCCCGAGTTCACCTTCTGTGACATCATCTGTCTTAACTGATGTTCTGCTGACCCACGCATCTCCACCGGTGTGGGGTTGTTATAATAAACCTTACTTTTGTACTACTACTGCTTCGTGATTGCTTTTCAACAGTGGCGACGAGGAGCGGATACCTGCGGAACTACAGCCTCACACCGGGGTACATTTTTGAAACAGCTGACGGATTTGAACATTGATGAAATCGGTATCCTACCGAAAGATCGGAACATTTTCTCCTACCTTAGGAATTCCGGTGCCTCATCGTCATGAGTGGATGAGGACGAGAACCACGTAACTGTCGGGGTACGTGGATGCCAATTACTTCAGCCGAGATTTGAGTGTCTCAAGACGTGTCAGCTGCGGCGTCTTACTGAGGTAGGGCCGAACGGCAATTGGGATTTCCTCTTCATGTGTGCCGCCTGAAGGTGTTCGACGTTGTCCCTGGGCAGCTGTTGAGCTTGCGCACTGTATTCCTGTCAGCTGTGTATGCGTCAGCTGTACGCATTCTTCAAGAAAATCCCTGTCAGTTGTATTCGCGCTCAAAATCCATCGCACCTGTGCATGCTCAGTGACGCGTGACGTCACTGAAACGCAGCGTTGGCGGACATTTTGAAAAAACGTACCGAGTGAAATTGATTGTACTGTCTAAGCCTAGTGTTCGAGCCTGGTCAACACCCTGTATTCGTGGAACCTTGCATAAAGTGTTCATAAAGGGACCAATTATTATACAAGTGAAACTGAATGAACTAAACATTTTACAAAAGACTATTTTGAATTAAAGTGACAAGTAGGAGCTTTGAAGGTGACAGCTGAGAACAATTCAAAAAGAGGTATATAGTGACATTCACAAGCACATCTGAACTTATCACAGTGAGAACTTGAGCCAATAGTTTGTCCACCGCCATGTGTGCTCTTAGTTCCTTGAATCTTTCACAACCTCAAGCGTTCCTACCTCTCAAAGGTGCACCATGCATGCCTTGGAAAGAATGGAAAGAATACTTTATTAATTATATTGAGACAGTGGAGGATGATGATTTCACGGCTGTGAAGAAGAAAAAAGTACTTTTGTACTGTTTGGGTCCAGGTGGAGTTAAGACCTACAACAACATAGAGAAGAAAGGGAGAACGGGTGATGATGTTTATCAACATGCCTTGGATGATCTGGACGATCATTTCTCACCAATTGTGTGTGTCGCGGTCGACCGGTACAAATTCTCTAGAAGGAAGCAAGGGAAAGAAGAAAGCCTCGAAGATTACGTTGCTGCCTTGAACAACTTAGCCTTAACCTGCAGATTTGGAGCACTGCAAGAAGAGTTTGTGCGTGATCAAATAATTATGCACGCGAGCAACCCCAATATCCAGGACAAACTTTGGGTCAATGGTGAGGCTTCTTTAAAGGAGGTTGTTGCCCTTGTCAAGAAAGCTGAACTTACAGGAAGATGCGCCAAAGCAGTCATGGATGAACCAGCGGAAATTAAAGCTATAAGGTCCTCCAATGCAAGCAAAGTAAAACAGAAAGGAAACAAAAAAGAAATGAGGCATGAATATCACAAAAGAAGTGAATCAAGCAAATCAAAACAAAGCAGTGATAGACGTGGTAACACAAGCGACTATGATCTTCCTGAACTTAAATGTTATCGCTGTGGGTCTCCAACCCATTTAGCTGATTCAATAAGGTGTCCAGCCATACATCAAAAATGCTTGTCATGCGGAATGACTGGACACATCGCTAAGGCATGCAATAGGAAATTGTACAAACAAAGCAGACAGGTCCGACAAATTCAAGAAGAGAGTGATTCCACAGAAGAGGATTCCGAGTATTCTGACTCCGACAGTGTCAGTTATGTTTTCTCAATTGAATATGATGTGTTGGAACTCACGCCAACAAAGAAGAAAAAACCCATGTGTGATGTAAATTTGGGTGGTGTGACAGTCAATCTAATGGCAGACTCAGGGTCTCCCTTCACGATCATCAACGAGAACGTTTGGAAGCAATTCACGGATAAAATAGGCTCAACTCTTGAAAAACCAAAGGTTGTTGCCAGAAGCTACACGGGAAACAACATAGAATTCCTAGGAACACGTGATCTAGAATTTGAATTAAAAAACAGGAGAGCATTTTGCAGACTTTATGTTGCAAAAAAAGGCCCTTCTGTCCTTGGCTGGAGTGACCAAGCTGATCTTGGTATCATGCTCGATCCCAACAGTGCTGATCCGGTGTTGTCTATCAATGATTCTAGTAAACTGGCACTACAAAAAGATTTTCCAGAAGTGTTCTCAGGTAAAGTTGGTCTTCTTAACAGCTTCGAACATAAAATTGAACTAAAGGATTCAGCTGTTCCTTGCATTCACAAGGTAAGACATCTACCTGTGTCAGTGAGAAGTGATGTGCAAGCTGAATTAAACAGACTTGTCAAAGATGGCATTATAGAAGTGGTGGAATCGGCGGAGTGGGTTTCCCCCTTGGTAGTTGTGAAACGTCCCAATGGGAAAATTAGACTGTGCATCGATCTCAGGGACCTCAATAAAAACATTATTGTCGATCAATATCCTCTACCACGTATATGTGAAATGTTTAGTGCCACCAATGATATGTGTGTATTTTCCATAATAGACTTGAAATCCGCGTATCACCAAATTCCACTGCATGCGGACAGTAAAAAATTCACAACCTTTATCACACCCT
Organism: Lissotriton helveticus; assembly: GCF_964261635.1. NCBI lineage: Eukaryota > Metazoa > Chordata > Amphibia > Caudata > Salamandridae > Lissotriton > Lissotriton helveticus. Next base: position 618,393,934 of record NC_136061.1, on the reverse strand, counting down.
TTGGTTGTTATCGGTTTACCAGGGTACCATTCGGATTGGCCTCTGCTGCTGCACTTTTCCAAAGGGTCATGACATCCATCCTGGAAGGTGTTGATGGCATCAGGTTTTTCCAGGATGATATCCTGGTCATGGGCAGCAACCAATTGGAACATGACACACGCCTTAGGCAAGTTTTTAGCAAACTGAAAATGCATGGTTTAACCGTAGAATTAGACAAATGTAAAATCTCACAAGACAAAGTGATTTACCTTGGGCACACCATCAGCCAAGAAGGAATTAAACCCAAACAAGGTTTAGTGGACGCAATCCTCGATGCTCCATGTCCCTCAAGCAAAAAAGATGTAAGAGCCTTTCTTGGCCTGACGGAGTATTACTCCAAATTCATAAGGAATTTCTCTGAAAAAACCTACAGTATTAGACAATTACTGAAAAATAAAACCAAATTTGTCTGGTCACCTGACTGTCAGAACACCTTTGATACCATCAAAAAGGAAATCAGCGAGGCGCCTTTCCTCAAAGGTTTCGATCCCAAAGCAGAAATCTATCTAACTACTGATGCAAGCAACAAAGGAATCGGTGCCGTGCTAGCACAGAAGGACACATCGAACCAAGAATGAGTTGTAGCCTTTGCCTCCAGGTCGCTCACCTCTGCAGAGGAAAAGTATTCCGTTATTGAGCGTGAAATGCTGGCTTGTTCATGGGCGCTCAATTACTTCAGAGCATATGTGTGGGGATACAAAATCCATCTTCGCACAGACCACACATTAATCAAGATACTGTCTGCCTCTGGTCTACAAAATGCCTCACCAAGACTGAGCAAAATGTCAATCAAGTTGTTGGATTACAACTACTTGGCAGAATATTGGCCTGGAGTGAAGAACAAAATTGCAGATTTCCTCAGCAGACTACCTCTGCCTCACACTGAAAACATGGTCACACAAGAAGATGAGGAGAAAGTAGCTCTGCTCTTCAACACTGACCTGGATGGAATTTCAGTGGAAGAATGGGGTCAACACATGTCGCGTGACCCTACGCTACAAGAGGTATGCAAATTCGTCAACTCTTCTTGGCCAGAAAAGCGAAACCTACATGACAATGTCAAAGCGTACTGGGAAACAAGAAATGAACTCAGTTGGGAAAATGGTGTGTTGTACAGAATGGGTAAAGCCATAGCCCCTGTCACGCTCAGAGACAAAATTCTAAGTTTGTGTCACATAGGCCACCTTGGCATCACCAAGACTAAGCAGAGAGTCAGGTCAAGTTATTGGTGGCCGGGTATTGACAAACAAATTGAGGTCCAGGTCAGGAACTGTATTGAATGCTGTGACTCAGACAAAACTCTCAAAACTTCAAAAGTCAGTCTCTCTCCAATTCAACCCCCTCAAATGTCCTGGGAGAAATTGGGCCTAGACATAGTGGGGCCCATCGAAGGACATGACGGAGAAATCAAGTACATCCTAGTGGCGATAGATCATTTCTCCAAGTGGCCGGAAATAAAAATAGTCGATGAAATTGACAGCTCAAAATTTATTGATTTCCTGGACAAACTGTTTTTAAGTGAAGGATTACCCAAATCAGTGCTCACCGATAATGGTCCACAATTCTGCTCAGAGGCATTCAAGTCTTTCCTAGCGAGGAACTGCATCACTCATCACACCACTTCAATTTATCATCCAGAAGGTAATGGCCTCACTGAACGTTTCAACCGTGTCTTGAAGGGTCACATACAACTATCCAGAAATGCAAACCTAAACTGGGAAGAAGAAGTATACAAACTCATCTGGGCATGCAGGATATCTCCTTGTGCAAGCACACGCACAGCACCATTTGTTCTCATGAGAAGCAGACAACCTTTAAGGATTGACCTGGGGTGGATGTCCGAATCCAAGCAAATTGAATGGTCACCAGAAAACATAAGGAATAACATCATTAAAGCACAGAAATACTACAAGGAATGGTATGATTCGAAACACAGCTCTAAGGATCATGCATTCAAGGTTGGCGACCTTGTGAAAGTTCGTTTGGAAAAAAAGGTAAAGGAGAAAGCAGATTCACTGCCCCTCTTTACATTGATGAATTGTTTAACAATGCGGCAAGGCTCAGCGATGGAAAAGTATGGCACATGAGCAGACTGGCAAATTATCATCCTGGTGGCAAGGCTCACAATCAACAGCAACATGTTACGTTTAGCAATGATCTGTGGGTGGATGTTGATAAGTCTTGTGTTGAAGATAATAACTTGTCTAGAAATGACATCACACACGATCTCCAACCTGACTCTGACTCAGATGATGGTCAATCGACAGATCAGCCTGTTGGTGTCAATCCCAGCACTTCGACATGTAATCGGAGTAGTCACAATGACCCACATTCTGACTCTGAAGTTGCGTCTGACGGTCACAGGCTCAGTGGTAGGTTTGGCAGAACTAGCTATGATTCCCATTCTGACACCGAATGTGCACCTAACTTACCGTCGGTCTCTAGAAGGTTTGGTAGAACCATCCGAAGACCAAAACGCTTGGATGACTTTTTCTGTGATTAAATGTTCACCAGTTTATGTACTCACATGTTATTGTTTACCACATCCCGTGGCACAGTTGTCAAAACCCTCAAGAGAGGAAGATGTGTTGTATCTCACTTATGTCACCCCCCAGTACCCCAGCGCGTGGTACCTTCTCCTCCCCTGCGCGTGAGCTCCCTCCGAGTTCTTCCCCTCCCCATTGGTTCCCCCAACATTCCATTCCTCCCGAGTTCACCTTCTGTGACATCATCTGTCTTAACTGATGTTCTGCTGACCCACGCATCTCCACCGGTGTGGGGTTGTTATAATAAACCTTACTTTTGAACTACTACTGCTTCGTGATTGCTTTTCAACACGTGTCACTTCTTGACAGTTCGTAAGATGACTTCACCCCACTTTTTACCCTTATAACGGATACTCTTTGTCATCTGTCGATACGACTCTGGAATCTGATCACGTCACAACCACGTTGCCAGGGCCGGACTGATTACTGGGCAGTGTGGAATGCTGCAGAGCTGGGGGCTGATTTCACTGCAGTGGGGACTGATTTCATTCATGGAGACCTGCGTGTGCTTCGAAATAATTAAAGCAAAACAAATTTCGTTTAGCACACGCAGGTTTCCATGAACGAAATCAGCCCCCAGCTCAACAGCATTCCAAACTGCCCGGTAGCCAGTCCGGCCCTGCACGTTGCTAACTAAATTTCACTGAACAGCACTTGCAGTTTATTCTTCACGGAACTACACGTGTCTTCACACGCGTCCCGTTTATAGAACACCGATCACTTTCATTAGCATACCTATTTAGACAACTCCACTTGTATGTTTGGCAGTAATACGCATCATTCTTAGTGTTTGCAGTATTTTATGTTAAGTAATTATGTGTGGAGAGTTGAGTTAAGCCAACTTTTTCATTCATTTTTTAGATCTACTATAATAACCCCTGATGAAGGGCCAGTCAAGACCCGAAATGCATTGGGTTGTACACAGATTGGATGTTAAATGAACATATGTCACTCCATATGTATTATGAATATGAACAGTGATAGATATGCTACTGGAATGAATAAATAATCAACATTGGAGTTAAAAAGGGTATGAAGTATTATTTTCATGAGAATCGTTGAACTTATGTCGGGAAAACTTGGAGTTTTATTAAGTGCGCCAGTCAGCTTGGAGGGATCTCCCTTCCAGCACCCTTGGATCGCTTAAACAATAACAACAGAAGCACATCATCTGGGAAAAGCAAATCTTAGTAAATGCAAGAAGGTAAAGCTTGTGAAATGTAAACAAGGACTGTATTACTGACATAGATGACCTTGAGGGTGTTTACATTAGTGAGTTATGTAACCATTTCACTAGGTGTGTCGCTGTGCCAGAATTAGTAGGTGTACGTTATGAAAACACAAATTACCAACTACACACTTCTCTAGATCCTCTAATTTAAGGAAAAACAACCCAGTGATACTTCTAGGTTAGTTGGGTATATTTTATTTGTACCCCTTTATTCTATTATTTTAAATTTTCTTCATTGTTTCGTGTGTGAAAAGGACACTGAACATTTTTACAATTTATACATAAATACAATACATTTGTACAACATATAAGATATACAACATTTAAATATACACAAAAACTTCATATTCATACAGCGTGTTTATACTCACACTCCCTTCAAGACAAAAATCACGTTTGGACTAAAGGATTTAAATAAACAACAACCAAATATGAAAAGAGTTTTTCAAAATAGTTTTTCAAAATAGACCATAAATCAATTCCTTGGTCTAGTGAGCAATTGATGTCTATTCCCTTTACACATAAAGAAGAGAAGTGTGTAGTTGGTAATTTGTATTTTCATAACGTTTACCTATAATCCAACCAACTACATGTCCCAGGGCCTGACTCCTTGTTTTTTCAACAAAAAAAAAAAAGAATTAGTAGGTGTTGCAGTACTGTATGTGTCTTGAACTCTTCACGGCTCACACCCCACAATGTTTTAAGTGTGCAAACTAAGGCCTCACAGTTGAGGAATTGGCCAGTGTGTAACCCAGAATCAGCCATTAAATCTGCAAACGGACCAAGATCCTCCTGAGTATAACAATCACCTGCCATTACCAGACCTGCGTCAGTCCAAGCTGTTAATTGAGCGGTCGTGAAGAACTTCAGTGGATTCCCATGTGGAAGGCCCACCAGTGGCACTTTAGGGGCGTATAGGGGGGTCCCCGCCGTCTTCACTATACATTGCCTCCAACATTGCAATGCAGTGTTCAGCAGCAGGGTCGGGTGGGGAACTTCCACCGCCAGGTTTAGCAATTTTGACAAAAAGGTGCCCATGTGGGCAGAGGAACCCACTACCTCTAACTCCTCTTGTCTCGCCCTATCCAACCATTGAGTGATCCAATGGCTTTGAGAGGCCAAAAAGTAAAGTTCGAAAATGGGTACCGCCAGTCCTCCATCTGCTACTGGACGATGCATCGTTTCCAGGGACACCCTTTGGCAGCTTTTATCCGAAATCAGCTCTTGCAGCAAGGTGTCCAACTGACAAAACCAGTGCGAGGGCACCACCACCGGCAGGTTGAGAAAAAGTATAAAAGGCGGGGCAGCATGATCATTTTGGCCAATGAAACCCAAACCATAATCGGTAGCTGTAACTAACGCCAGAAAGGAACACATGTTCTATGCAACCTAAGTGTCATTTCAAGGATACCATCCCGCAGGTCCTCCAGGGTGTGGAACACCTCTATCCCCAAATACCTGAAGGTTGTTGGAGCCCAATTAAAGTCGACTGAGAGCCCCTATGGCCGGGGTCCTGGTGTACGGGGAATAAGTATATCTTGACCTGGTTCACCTTCAGGCCGGAAAGCTGACCAAAATCATTCAGGAGAGCAAGTGCTTTGGGGGAACACGCAGAAGCTTCCCCCAGGAAAATCAAGATATGTCCTCAGCTATCAAGTTTCATCCCCCCCCCCCTTGTTCCCTAAAGAGCGCCAGCAGCAGCTCAATAGCTAATGCAAACAGGAGCGGGGATAGGAGACATCCCTGCCAGTAAATCTGAAAATTTAGTACTGCAAAGATATCATTCTGCCAGTTTTGACTCTTGCGGTGGGGATCGCATGCAAAAGTTTCATCTATTTAATCCATCCCTCCCCGAGGCCCATCTTTCTCATGACCTCTGAGGACTGCAAATAGAAAATCCCACCTAATCATGTGAAATGCCTTCTCAAGGTCTACTGACAACTAAGCTGCTTTTGGGAAGGCCTGTAGGTTGAAGTGGTGTAGCACGAGTAGAGTATTCGCAGGTTAAATGACGTACTCCTAGCTGGAATGAACCCATTCTGGTCCTCATGAATAAGGGTGGGCATATAGATGAAAAGGTGGAGAGGTAGAATTTTACTAAGGATTTTAAAGTCCATATTAAGCATGGAGAGGGGGTGAAAATCCGTGTTATGGGCCCCTTGTATGTTTAGTTTAGGGAGGGGATCACAACTGCATCTTGCGTGGAGCCAGATAGTCTTCCTAATTGCAGCAATTCTGCGTACAGGGCTGCACGTAGGGGGATCAGTTTCGAAATATAAATGCAGTGGAACTCTGCTAGGAGGTCCTCTGGGCCGGGAATATTACACATGGCAATATCCTTAATAGCTGTACGCATTTCATGGGTCATTACCGGACCCCTCAGTGCTTCCTGTACTTTGAAATCTAGCTCTCGCAGTTTCAGCGCTGCCAGAAAAGCCACTTGGGCTTCTGGTAGAACAGGTAAGGGCAAGTCATATAATCTTTTATAACAGTCTCGGAACTGAGCATTAATGAGTTCCAGTGGGTGTACGGAAACCCCTGTATCAGATCGGATATGTGTAATAGGTGAACCATGTGACTCCAGCTTAATGAGCCATGCCAATAACCTGCCTGGGTGTTTCCCTTCTTCCTGCACCTTAATGAGATAACCTCTGTAATCATGACATCTGAGCCTCTCCAACGCAGCGTTGTAGAAAGCTTGTGACTCTTTAAAGCTTTCAAGGTCAAAGGCCTCTGATCCCATGGCATTATCCAGGTCTCGCAACCTGTCTTCTAATTCCCCAAGCTCTCTATGCACTACTCGTTGTATCCCTGTCCCTTGTCCGAGACAATATCCTCTCACCACCACCTTGAAAGCCTCCCTTTCAATTTGCCTCGAGGATGCTGCACCTGTGTTTACGGCAAAGTAGCCATCTATGGCCTTCCCCAGGGTTTTCTGAAAGCACATATCTTCTAAGGTTGTGGTGTCGAGCCTCCACACGGGGACCAGCTGGCACGCCCTTTTGGGTATAAAATCCAGCAATAAGGGACTGTGGTCAGAAAATGTGTGACCTAAGTATTCTGCGTATTCTTTAGATTGACTGAGGCCCTGTGAACACTTAAATGCGTCCAGCCTCGTGTGTAGGTGATGTATGGGAGAATAACACGAGTAATCCCTGACTCCCTTGTGCTGTGTCCACCATATATCTATAAGCCCCCTTATACCCCAGCCAGTCCTGGAATCCCTCTCAAATTTTATGTGTGGGAGTACCAAGCAGCGGGGGGAGGAGCGGTCCAGGGTGATATCTACCATACAATTAAAATCTCTCCCAAGGAGGAGGGAGTTGGGACCCAAAGAGGCTAATGATATGGAAAGGGAATGTAAGAATGGAACCTGTTCCTGGTTTGGTGCATAGATACTTCCCAGGGTAATGTCTCAACTCAACAGCCTCCCGTCAAAAATACATAGCGACCCTCTTTATCAACTATGTTGTATAAAGGTTCAAATGGGACACCTGTTTTAGTCCAAATTAGCACTCCACATGCATAGGTTGAATAGGAAGTATCAAATATCTGGCCCCTCCATATACGGCGTAATTTCACTACTTCACTTTGTATGAGGTGAGTTTCCTGCAACATGGCCACCAGTGTTCATCGCCTGCATAAATACCTATGGAAATTGTGACTTTTTACAGCGGACTCCATCCCTCTAATATTCCATGATCAAAATTTCAGTATATAAGGAGTAGTCACCATGAAAGGCAACATAGGCCAGGTCCCACCCCCTCCAAACCTCTACCCTCCCTCCGAATTTGCAAGTCAGAAAACACTCGTACTGCCCTGCAAACAATACCAACTTTCCAACCCAAGAGCGGTTCAGCACCGGCCAACTGTCCAAACTGTAGACCCATCAACACTAGTAACGGAAATTCTAGACCTATCGGAGGTGAAGTTATCTGGAGGGGACTAGGCAAAAGGCCAGGGGCAACCAGTCCGTGCCGGCCCAAGATGTCCACAACCTGCAGGTGTAACGTCCAACCTTGCTCAGAGGCTCAGAATTCTCCATCTGTTACAGTTCCATCGCAGCAATGTCATTCATATCAGGTTATCAGCGGTTCTCAGTGTTACCTGCGGCATGTTTAAGCTATTTGCCCCTGAGGAGTCCGAGTCAGACTCCTCCGTTGTTTTTACAGAAGGAGAACCAGCTTCTGAGGCATTGTCCCAAGACCCCACAATCTCAGCCACTGCTTGAAGGCAGCAACCCTTTCTTATTCAGTTTGGGAAGGGTTCGGTTTCAAGAGGGGTCCTCCCCGGACCCCTCTCCGAGTACTTTCCTCATCTTCCGTACCTGTGCGCCAGGATCTAGGCTAGACTGCAGAATTGGCAGTCCGGCTCTGTATGATTCCAACCAGTCCCAGGTTTGCTTTGGGACTTCACAAAACGCGCGGTTCGATCTAAGATTATCTGTATCCGGGCGGGAAATATTGGAGAACCTCCTCGCGGAGGGCCTTCTTAGCTTCTTGGAACAAGGCTAATTTTTGTTAAACCTCAGCCATGTAATCTGGGAGTATGGAAACTTTGCAGTTATCTCCTGCAAACGGACCCTTTGAGTGTGCCTTCTGCAGGATTACATCTCTGTCCTCATAGTGAAGGAGTTTTGCCACCACTGGACGGGGGGTGGGGAGGGAGGCGCCAGTCGGCGAGCAGCGACATGGGGTGCACACTTTCCAGCGTATAAAAGGTTGATAGTCCCTCTGCCAGCAGATTTTAACCAGGACTCCAGGTAGTCGATCATACTGCCGCCTTCCGCTCCTTCAGGGAGTCTCACTACTTGCACATTTTTTCCGTCTATTGTGTCCTTCCGCATCCTCCACCCAGTACTCCAGTGTTCGTACTCTGTCAGTTAGGTCTTTGATCTGCTGAGTTATCGTCAGCTGTGCAGGCTGTAGATCTGAGATTTAGGTTTCAACAGCTCTGACTCTGTCCGCTAGGTTTTTATGTTCCACTCTCAACAGGCCTAGCCCCACTGATATCTTTATGCAGAGTGGCCTTAGTGTTCCCTATTGCTTCAAGTATTTTACTTAGTTGTGACTGGACAGGGTCTTCCAGGGTTCCAGAGCTTGACTTCTCCTGCGCCTGGTCCCACAAGGTGTCCCCCCCCCCCCCCCTCAGGGGCTATTCTTGTTGTTCTCCCTCATGTTTTGCCCATATTGTCCAAGAGGTGTCGGCCCTACTTTTATCAATCTCCGCAGGCCAGGCAAATCAGATCCATCAGCTGGCTCAACCGACCTTCAGTTGCCTCACTAGGAGGAGTCTAGGTCCAGGGGGAGTCCCACAAGGTTAGCTGAAGGACAATGCAATCTCCCCTGTGTCTCCTTAACTTCCAGCCTGAAGGGCGAACTCACAAGCAAAGCACCAGAGGGAGGCGAGGCATCTGCAGCTCTTCCCAACCGAAGCACTTATGTAGTGTTGTAATGTTAGATCTTCTGGGTGAGGCTCACTCCATTTCAGCCTGACCATGTAACTGAAAGAACTACCGCATCCCTGCCACCTCCAGATCCCACGGCCGGCTCCCACGGCCTACATAATCTTTACAATGAAGTTATTGTTGAATGCTAGTTAGGCGCCAACTTATTTCTCCAGCCCGAGTCTCCCAGCTGGGGCAAAAGTGACCATCAGGCTCCGCCCTTCCCCTCCCCTCCCGTCATGTCCGGCAAGGCCTGTACTGACAGGAAACCGGTCCGGTCCTCGGATGCTTGATTCCGTTCTGGGAAGGACATGGCTTTTGTAGTTCGGACTGGACTGTTCCCATGGGGCAACAGGGTCAGAGCTGATTTGCATATCGCCATTGTCTAACCCAGGGTGGTGTGGAGTGCAAAAAAACGATGGATTTGGGCCCAGATCTTTTGACTGGGGGAGTGTGTGACATTGATCCACATTCAGTCCATCACTTGTTGTTTTTGCAATTGCCGCCCTAAGTGCGCTGGGGATGCCCAGACGTGGGTCCCAGGCACTCCACACCACTTGGAGTCAAGCTAGCCGGGCTGAAGAGAGGTGTTACCTCGAAACCGGTCCGGTCCTCGGATGCTTGATTCCGTTCTGGGAAGGACATGGCTTTTGTAGTTCGGACTGGACTGTTCCCATGGGGCAACAGGGTCAGAGCTGATTTGCATATCGCCATTGTCTAACCCAGGGTGGTGTGGAGTGCAAAAAAACGATGGATTTGGGCCCAGATCTTTTGACTGGGGGAGTGTGTGACATTGATCCACATTCAGTCCATCACTTGTTGTTTTTGCAATTGCCGCCCTAATTGCGCTGGGGATGCCCAGACGTGGGTCCCAGGCACTCCACACCACTTGGAGTCAAGCTAGCCGGGCTGAAGAGCGGTGTTACCTCGAAACCGGTCCGGTCCTCGGATGCTTGATTCCGTTCTGGGAAGGACATGGCTTTTGTACTTCGGACTGGACTGTTCCCATGGGGCAACAGGGTCAGAGCTGATTTGCATATCGCCATTGTCTAACCCAGGGTGGTGTGGAGTGCAAAAAAACGATGGATTTGGGCCCAGATCTTTTGACTGGGGGAGTGTGTGACATTGATCCACATTCAGTCCATCACTTGTTGTTTTTGCAATTGCCGCCCTAAGTGCGCTGGGGATGCCCAGACGTGGGTCCCAGGCACTCCACACCACTTGGAGTCAAGCTAGCCGGGCTGAAGAGAGGTGTTACCTCGAAACCGGTCCGGTCCTCGGATGCTTGATTCCGTTCTGGGAAGGACATGGCTTTTGTAGTTCGGACTGGACTGTTCCCATGGGGCAACAGGGTCAGAGCTGATTTGCATATCGCCATTGTCTAACCCAGGGTGGTGTGGAGTGCAAAAAAACGATGGATTTGGGCCCAGATCTTTTGACTGGGGGAGTGTGTGACATTGATCCACATTCAGTCCATCACTTGTTGTTTTTGCAATTGCCGCCCTAAGTGCGCTGGGGATGCCCAGACGTGGGTCCCAGGCACTCCACACCACTTGGAGTCAAGCTAGCCGGGCTGAAGAGAGGTGTTACCTCGAAACCGGTCCGGTCCTCGGATGCTTGATTCCGTTCTGGGAAGGACATGGCTTTTGTAGTTCGGACTGGACTGTTCCCATGGGGCAACAGGGTCAGAGCTGATTTGCATATCGCCATTGTCTAACCCAGGGTGGTGTGGAGTGCAAAAAAACGATGGATTTGGGCCCAGATCTTTTGACTGGGGGAGTGTGTGACATTGATCCACATTCAGTCCATCACTTGTTGTTTTTGCAATTGCCGCCCTAAGTGCGCTGGGGATGCCCAGACGTGGGTCCCAGGCACTCCACACCACTTGGAGTCAAGCTAGCCGGGCTGAAGAGAGGTGTTACCTCGAAACCGGTCCGGTCCTCGGATGCTTGATTCCGTTCTGGGAAGGACATGGCTTTTGTAGTTCGGACTGGACTGTTCCCATGGGGCAACAGGGTCAGAGCTGATTTGCATATCGCCATTGTCTAACCCAGGGTGGTGTGGAGTGCAAAAAAACGATGGATTTGGGCCCAGATCTTTTGACTGGGGGAGTGTGTGACATTGATCCACATTCAGTCCATCACTTGTTGTTTTTGTACTGACAGGCGTGTCACAGTCCCCAGGGTGTATCTCAGCTAATTTAGGACATTTGAGAGAGGGAACCCCCAGGGATTCCCCACCTCCCAATTTAATTCAAATCCTTGGGCTCTCTCTCCACACTAAGGCCCCAATCTCACTGCTTTCACCACCGGGCCCCGATCTAGGCCCCCATACTTATTCCTCGGGGGCCAGACACTTCCTTCTCTAGCCAGCCCTTACTCGCCTCAGGACCCGCATACCGGCCTCCGGTAGTCTTACAGCCGGCTTCAGCTGGTCTGCATCAGTCTTCCCACTCTCTGGGAGGAGCACGACGGGGCGCAGTCGGGTACGTCGCCGAAGTCTCCCTTCTGCTGCCGCCGCTAGTGGGGCCCTAGTACTCCGCCTCAGGCCGTAGGCCGATGCAATTCCGGATACCACCATGTCCCTGCCACTTCAGCACCAGAGGCGAGCAGGTCGGTCCTGCCGTCGCTGTGTCTCTTTTCGCTGGGCATCGACACAACTCACTCCTAGGGGTCGTCGCAGGCCGCTCATCCCGTCCAGGATGGGTACCCCAGTGCGGCCTCCTCAGGGCCCGGACCGTAACCATCCCCGAAGGCACCATTTGTGGATGCCTCCAGTTCCAATGTATGTTCTGTGCTCAGTGGGAGGCCACCCCTGTCCAGTAATTGTAAGAGAAAAGGTGGGCCGGCGTGGTGCTACAAGCTCACGCATCTCTTCCTTCCTCACTCCTACCTTAACGAGACCCCTCTGTTATTAAGAAGCCTCCATCATTCCTCACTCTATTGTGTACTCACCCTAGAGATCTGGGACTCTGTCATTCCCATATAAAGACACCACATCTGTCACATTAGAATGATGTGCCTCTTAGCCCCTCTTGCCCTACTTCAATTTCCTTTATAAGGCCCGTCGTTTTTATAAAGGTATCTCCCATGGTAATTTACAAAGACCTTCCCTGTATTCACTACTATCAAAACATATTCTCTCAAAAATGATTTTCCTTTTCTCCATGCTGACAGCTCCTGCTCTGTTCCTGATCCAGCGGTTCACCAACAACAGATACTCCACTACCATATACTCACCTGGGCCCATAAACCGACGGTGCGTTAATCGCTGGGGTCATGTTTTATAATTTTCACAAACTATTAGGATTAGTTTATTCAATACTTTGGTTTATCTCTAACTAACCCTTCACAGATCAAAACGTTCTTTCCTCTGGACCATTAGTTGAACTAGTTGATGGTGACAAACAACTTTAAGTCTAACTTTTATATACTTTCGAAATAAAATAACCACAGACTCTGGAAAGTTTTAAATCTTTATCTAAAATTTCAGGTGCATGTGAACAATCTCAATACAGCGCAGTCACCAACATTCATGGGAGAGAAACATTCAATTAATAAACACATTGCATTTGCCTCGGACTTATGCAATAATCAATGCTCAACGAGAGAGGGTAGAAAGACAAGATAAAGAACATTAACATAAACTAAATTATAATAGCCAAGGAGTGATGTGGAAGACCAACCCCCTGGCCAAAGGGCTGGTATGGGTCCCACGAGATAGATCAGGAGACAAAGGCTTCAGGACAGGAAATCAGGACAGGATAGTTGACCTCTCTAGAATACCGACGGTTTCGCTGCACCCCTTTCTGACACTCTCTTCCTCCTCAAGTTTCTTCAGTAATCTTCAGATCTAACCCAATTGGATTAGGATAGAAAGTTCCGCTTCAGATTCTGCAATCAGCTCCCTCCACCCTGCTCTGCGCTTCTTCAGTCTCTCCAGCTCTCATCAGCAACTTCAGTATCTCCCAGCATCATCGTCTTCATCAACTCCCAACTCTCTTGATCTCCAACTAACTAACTAACTAACTAACTAACTAACTAACTAAAGCTACCTTAATTATACCTTTCGTTTCTCCATGTTCCACCCAGTAAAGTTTCAATATCGGGAAAATACGAGATTTGATTGTTCAGGCAAGGGGGGATCATCAACACACCATGCTTACATGTCACAAAAATCAATTCAGTTATTGTTCGTAAACCCATCCCTTTACTTTTTATTCATAACATTTATTCCCATGTACTAATTGTATCAATATCGCAACATTTAAACTTTATTCATGAATATGACTCTTCACAGTTGAACTCTGCACCATCCTTTTCTCATGATGTTTCTCTTGTTCTTGGCTCCCATTCAAATGCACTGTCATCGTTTCATGGTCCCCTTTCAACGGTCATGTGGGGCCATTACGTCATTCAGTTCAGTTCAGTTATGCAAGAAAGGCCCAATTACGTACTAATGATAAAAGTCAGAAGACAAATGTAAATTCTCAAATAAAATGTTTGCACTGTTTACCCCCCACCTCTACTCTATCTCATTTTATTTATTAATACTTTTACCTGAATTAGCATTAGTAAATAGCTTGTTTTTATGTCAGAAAAGCAGGTGCAATGCAAGTGAGTCTTGAAGACTCCATTTTAGCAGCTTCGGCTCATGCGCAAGAATTTCCCTCCAAGCGTTACCTCGTCATTCTACGTAGATGTAGTTGACGCATGCGCAAAACAGTTTTCCCGTTTAAAGTGGCATTAGTCCTATTTCAGTGTTATTTGCGTTAATACATGCATACGCAAGCTTCACTAACCCTCATGTTCATGTAATTGCTACTAGTTGTCACAAAACTTTATTAATAACTTGTTAGTGAGTTAAATGAGTGGATTGCTTCCGAGCAAATCTCTTTTCCTCGACATCTTCTCCATCATTCTAACAGCTCTGCTTCTTAACTTAGACCCATCACTCTATGCCGCTAGAGGTTCTTAGCTGATGCTTTGCCTCTGTGCTAACAGCTGTTTCTGTGCTGACAGTTCCACCCATGATAACAGCTCTCCTTCTTTAATAACTTTCCCTTTGTGCTGAAAGTTATTTACTTTGCTGCCAGGTGTTCCTCGAGGCTTATAGCTCTCCCTATGCTCAACTGCTGTTTTGACAGCTCTCCTTCTATTCTGATAGCTCCCTCCTGAATGCTGCCCCCACTTCAGCTATGTTAACAGGTCTCTCTAAGCCTACTGCTCTTTCACTACAAAGAATTGCTGACAGTCTCCCTGTATGGTGACAGCGATCCCTCTGGGTGGACATTTTCTTCTGCTATATTAAAGTCCCTGCGCAGCGTAAAGGGTGGAGAGCAGAAGCCATCCTGCTTCTCAGAAGCAGACACTGATATTAAATTCTCATTCATAATTCAGTGAGGCAGAAGCTTTCGGGTCCAATTGTGGTTAAATTTTATTTCAACAGCCGATGCATCTGGATGTGTACTCTTCTGGCACTTAACACAGTTCTGGGGTGGGAAGTTCTTTTCTGGCACTTCTGGAGAGGTGAGTCCTTTTATGTCAGACCTCGGTGATGAGTCTTCTTCTGGCAGTCCTCTGGTGGTAAGTCCTCTTCTCACACTTTTGGGGTGGTGAGTCCTCTTCTGGCAGTCCTTGGGTGGTTCGTCCTCGTTTAGCAGTTCTTGGGTGGTGAGCCCTCTTCTGACAGTCCTCAGGTGGTGAGTCTTCCTTTCGCTCTCTGGGGTAGTGAGTCCTTCTTGCACTCTGGGATAGTAAGTTCTCTTCTAGAAGTCCTCTTGTGGCGAGTCCTCTTCTGGCAGCCCTCTCGGGTGGTGAGTCTTCTTCTTGCAGACTGTGGGTGGTGAGTCCTCATTTTGTAGTTCTTGGGTGGTAAGCCCTTTTCTGACAGTCTGCAGGTGGTGAGTCCTCCTCTCTCACTCTGGGGTGGCGGGTCCTCTTCTTGCACCCTGGGGTAGTGAGTCCTGTTCTAGAAATCCTCTGGTGGTGAGCCCTTTTATGGCAGCCTTCTCGCGTGGTAGGTCTTCTTCTGGTAGTCCTCGGGTGGTAAGACATCTTCAGACAGTCTCTGAATGGTAAGTCCTCCTCTAGTGAGTATTCTTCTGGCCCTCTCCTGATGATAAAATACCTGCTTGTAGTTGCCTTGTTAGAAGCTGGGATTCAATAATTGAATCTCCCACTTTGGACTTCAGAGAAAAGCAGTGGATGTTGGCTTCTCTTCTTGAAATGGTTTGTTTTTTAAGTATTTCTTTTTATGATTCTGTAGCAGGGTGTCTGATCTTTTTGTCCGTATTTCTCTCTAGTGAACTATCAAGAATAAGATGATTCCTTGCTTGTAGTCTGGTACATCACGCATGCAGGGTGCTGTTGAATTAGATAATCTGGGACATTGTGAGATTTTAATGCTGGGGCATGAGATGGTATGGTGCATCATGAGCAATGGGTGCTGTGGCCTAAGACAGTCTGGTATGTCTTGAGGGGTGGGTGCTGGGTTCTGGGATAGTCTGGAAAATTATGAGCATTGGGTTCTGTGGCCTGAGACAGTGTACTGTTTTATGAGTGCTGAGTGATGTTGCCAGTGATAGTTTGGTACATCGTGAGCTTTGGGTGCTCTGACCTGAAGTAGACTGGTACAACATGAACGTTGGTTGCTGTGGCTTGAGTCAGCCTGATGCTTCATGAGCGCTGAGTTCATTGATTCATTGTGAACACAGGTTGCTGTGGCCTTAGATAGTCTGGATCAATGAAAGGGCCACAGCACTCCAAAGTAATATAAATGTGGTGCAATCAATGGATTTTTAGGGGTAATCCAGGTATGGGGACGTCGAGATGTTCGCCTCCTGACTCTGGGGCGCTTCAATATACAAAACTCAAAAGGTCTCACACAGTGTGAGATGAATCTCGAATCCTCCCAAAACGCTGAAAGGTGTTGAATAAAGTAAAATCAAATAAACAACCAATGTTTATCGTGAAGTCGATGGTTTAATTTGAACCAATCTTCAAAAGCTTGAAAAAGCTTAAATGAACGATAGATAAGTCAAAATAAAGTTACTGCATTATTGCAATGTTCTTGAACAGTTCAATATGTACACGTCATTCATAAATGCATCCCCTATGCATTTCGAGCGGTGCTCTTCATCAGGGGGAATGTCTGTAACATAACAGATGAGAATGATACTGGGGATGTAGCGCGAAATGAGGGCTAGCAATGTCAATCAGTATAAGTGAAAATTGAATGCTGATCTGAAGTAAGGAAAAGCTGTGCAGAGATGGTAAAATCGTGTTGCTACCTAAGTAGGTTAATAACGTGTGACAAATAATACAGTGAATATACCCAATATTTGTACTGCATGCCTGAGATCAATATGTGCTCACAAAATAAAATCGGTGGATAAACTCACATTGTGAATTAAAAATCACTGAAAGTGGCCGCGACCAAATCGTAGAACACAACGTGGCTTTGGAACAAATTAGAATACATGTCACCAGTGCGGGCGTAAGAAATTGAAACGGAAGATTAAATAGAATTAACGGTGAAAAAAGCCTGTCGGCTGTGGGCAACAGTTAGTATTGGAAGAATCCGACATAGTGCAGAAAAGCTTACCGCAAGCATGAAAGTGGCGTGCTGAAGTCACAAACGCGAGTAAAGCAATGGTGTCTGCCGTGCGCGAAAGTGGCATTAACAGGGTAATGAACACAGAAAACGGTGCAAAACAAATGTGATATAGAGTGGACTGAGCAAAGTGAATGTTCGGCCCGACTCGGGAGAATAAAGTTATGAAAAGAAAAAGACGGAAGAAGCAGAGCAAAAGCATGTGAGAAAGAATGGGGAAAACAAACAGTAATCAGAACACAACCTTAAAAAACAAGGAAAGCTGGAAAAAACAATCGATAATCAAACACTGTGAATCATATACAGAAATAAGATTATATATAAACAATGACATAAAATAGCAGGATATGTGTGCGAGGTAAAATGTGAAGTAAAGGATGTCTGAAAAAAGGTGAAAAATACAAACCAGAAATAGTAACAGGCAGAGAAGGGGAGACAGTAGGACTGATTAGAGTGACGAAAGGCCGGGAAAGGAAGGAGAAAGTAAATAGTAGGTGTGCATGTCAGTAACCATAGCTAAAAAGAAGGTAGACAGATGACCATAGGATAACAAGAAGGTTAATGACTTAATTATCAGCATTAGTGAGAGTGTGAAGGTGAAAAATTAACTAAAACAAGGATAAGAACGAAATACACGACGAACATACGAAGGTGGACAATAGGTCACAGAGGGAGTCAAAGCAAAGTGGTCTCAACAAGTACTTAATGGCATCTTATGAGTAACAGCTGTATTCTAGCCTTTCATTGAGACCCTTCGGGGGAATGGAATTTAATTTGTGCATCGATAAAGTTCTCTTTGAAGAAGGAATTTCTTATTGTCTCTGCCTGCGACTTTGTTCACGACTTCCAAAATCAGGAAACGCAACTGGCTGACGTTATGGGAATGGTTAATGAAGTGTGCTGCTACGCAGGACTTTACATTCTTAGTCCGGACATTACTGTGATGTTCAGTGAGTCTGGTCTTGATTTTCCTCTCAGTTTTCCCTACATAGGGTAAGCCACACGGGCATTTAAGGAGATATACCACATTGGTGGTGTCGCATGTGGCGTTTACTTTGAGTTGGATAGGGGTGCCCTGTGTGGGGTGTTGTATAATGGTTCCTTTGATGATACTGGTACAGTTTCCACAATTCAGGCACGGTATAGTGTCTTTGTAGTTAGCATCTGTGACCTGTTTCTTCGCTTTCAGCAGTTGCTGAATGTTCTTAGTGCGTTGGTACGCAAAGATAGGCTGAGATTTGAAGATGTTATTAAAATCAGGTTCCAGTTGTAGTAACTGCCAATGTTTCGTGATAGAGGCTTTGATTTGAGTGCTGGTGGTGGAAAACTTAGACACAAAACAAGGACGCTCCTCTTTGTTTTCTGTACGTTGTTTAAGACTCAGTAGTTCAGTTCTTGTTTTCTTTGATACTCGTAATTCAGCAGATTTGATGATGTTCTCTGGATATCCTTTTTGATAGAACTTGTTAACAATGGTCAAACTGTCAGCCTTAGGTGAATCCGTGGTAGATGCTATGCGTTTAGCTCTGAGAAGTTGTGAGTAGGGTAAGTGTGTTTTCAAGCTCATTTGATGAAAACTAGTGAAATGTAAATAATTATTCCGATCTGTGGGCTTCGTGTAGATGGATGTGCGAAGCTGATTGTTCTCTATCTGGATGTTAACGTCCAAGAATGACATTTGGGTACAGTTGATTGTGTAAGTGAACTGCAAACGAGTGTCAATCTGGTTAAGGTTGTTGATGGCTGTTATCAATTGGAGTTCAGAACCTTTCCACATCAAGAAGATGTCATCGATATATCGATAATAACAGGTTAGATGGTTGCTCCATTCTTGATTGGTTGTGATATGTTCTGATTCGAATTGGTGCATGAACAAATTTGCATATGATGGTGCAGTGCAATCGCCCATGGCTACACTGGATAGTTGCATGTAAAATTTCTCGAGACAGGTGAAATAACTGTGATGCAAGGTAAACTGAATGAGTTCCATGAGAAACACTTGAAGGTCCAGAGGCTTGTCTGTGGCAAGTAATGCAGCTTCCATGGCTTGTAGTCCTAGGTCATGAGGAATAGAAGTGTATAGAGAACATACGTCGATGGTGCATAGGTAAATAGATTCATCTGAATTTAGAATGATGTGATTGAGTTTGTTTAAGAAATCGGTTGTATCCTGGATATAGCTAGGCATTTTTCTCACACTCAGTTGAAGATGTCTATCTATGTACACTCCAATGGGTTCGTGTATGGAGTTGCGTGTACTGACTATCAGTCGGAACAGAGGTCTTGTGGTGTGTTTATGGATCTTGGATACCATATATAAGTATGGCACTTGAGGATGATCCTTCGTCAAAAAACGTTTGTCTCTTTCTGTGATTGTCCCTGCCATAACGGCACTGTTAATGATGTTTTCCAACACCCGGTTGAATTCTGGGGTGGGATCTGTCTGTATTTCCATGTAAATATTGTTGTCACTCAGATGTTGTGTGATGTTGTCCAGATAAATGCTAGTGTCTAGTATAACCAGAGCACCACCTTTGTCTGCTTTACAAATTGTAATGTCTGGATTGTTCGCCAATTGTGTGATGACTAAACGTTCATGGCGGGATAAATTAGACCGATGTTTGGTAAGACCTTGATAAATAGTGTGCAGATCTTGTTGTACATGCAATTCGAAAGTGTCTAATATCTTGTGGCTAACAGGTGCTTGGAAGTTGCTCTTGGGATGGAGGTCCAGCAATGTACCAGTATTCTCTGGGGGCTGTGCTTGAACAAAAGAAATTCCCTTCTCCCTCGCACGACAGACACCATTGCTTTACTCGCGTTCGTGACTTCAGCACGCCACTTTCAAGCTTGCGGTAAGCTTTTCAGCACCATGTCGGATTCTTCCGCTACTAACTGTTGTGCACAGCCGACAGGCTTTTTTCACCGTTAATTCTATTTAATCTTCCGTTTCAATTTCTTACGCCCGCACTGGTGACATGCATTCTAATTTGTTCCAAAGCCACGTTGTGTTCTACGATTTGGTCGCGGCCACTTTCAGTGATTTTTAATTCACAATGTGAGTTTATCCACCGATTTTACTTTGTGAGCACATATTGATCTCAGGCACGCAGTACAAATATTGGGTATGTTCACTGTATTATTTGTCGCACGTTATTAACCTACTTGGGTAGCAACACGATTTTACCATCTCAGCACAGCTTTTCCTTACTTCAGATCAGCATGCAATTTTCACTTATACTGATTGACATTGCTAGCCCTCATTTCGCGCTACATCCCCTGTATCTTTCTTATCTGTTACAGACATTCCCCCTGATGAAGAGCGCAGCTCGAAATGCATTGGGGATGCATTTATGAATGACGTGTATATATTGAACTGTTCAAGAACATTGCAATAATGCAGTAACTTTATTTTGACTTATCCATTGTTCATTTAAGCTTACTCAAGCTTTTGAAGATTGGTTCAAATTAAACCATCGACTTCACGATAAACATTGGTTGTTTATTTGATTTTACTTCATTCAACACGTTTCAGCGTTTTGGGAGGATTCAAGATTCATCTCACACTGTGTGAGACCTTTTGAGTTTTCTTAGATAGTCTGGCACATCATAAGCATTGCGTACTGTGGCCTGAGACAGTCTTCTGTTTCAGGAGCACTGAGTGCTGTGGCCAGAGATGCATTGGTATATCATGACCATTGTGTGCTGTGGCCATAGATGGTTACGGTTTCATGAGTGTTACCTGCTGTGGCTTGAGATACCTTTGTACATCATGAGCTTTGGGTGCTCTGACCTGAAGTAGACTGGTGCAATATGAACGTTAGGTGCTGTGGCCTGAGATAGTCTGGTGTTTCATGAGCGCTGAGTTCTGTGGCCTGAGATATATTGGTACATCATGAGCATTGGGTGCTATGGCCTGAAATAGTGTGGTACGCCATGAGAGTTGTGTGGTGTGGCTTGAGAAGGACTGGTCCACCGTGAACACTGTGCTGTGGCCTGAGACTGGTCTACTGTTTTATGAGTGCTGAGTGATTTTACCAGTGATAGTTTGGTGCATCATGAGCTTTGGGTGCTCTGACCTGAAGTAGACTGGTACAATATGAACATTGGTTGCTGTGGCTTGAGTCCATCTGGTGCTGCATGAGTGCTGAGTTCATTGATTTATTGTGAACACAAGTTGCTGTAGCCTTAGATAGTCTGGCACATCATGAGCATTGCGTACTGTGGCCTGAGACAGTCTTCTGTTTCAGGAGCACTAAGTGCTGTGGCCAGAGATACTTTGGTATATCATGAGAATTGTGTTCTGTGGCCTTAGATGGTTACTGTTTCATGAGTGCTACGTGCTGTGGCTTGAGATACCTTCGTACATCATGAGCTTTGGGTGCTCTGACCTGTAGTAGACTGGTGCAATATGAACGTTAGGTGCTGTGGACTGAGATAGTCTGGTGTTTCATGAGCGCTGAGTTCTGTGGCCTGAGCTATATTGGTACATCATGAGCATTGGGCGCTATGGCCTGCAATAGTGTGGTATGCCATGAGCGTTGTGTGGTGTGGCTTGTGTACCGTAGGATGGAGTGGTGTGTTCTAAAGTAGAGTGGCATAGCGTAGAGAGAGTGATATACAGTGGCATAGAGTAGAGTGCATAGACTGGAGTTGCACATGGTGGCATGGAGTAGCATTGAGTGAGGTGCCATTGAGTACAGTGGCGTAGAGTGATGTGGACTGGCATAGAGTGGAGTGGCATAGAGTGGTGTGGAGTGGAATAGCATAGAGTGAAGTTGAGAAGTGTAGAGTAGAGTGGAGTGGCATAGAGTGGTGTAGAATGGAGTGCGTAGAGTGGAGTGGCGTTCATTAGTAAAGTTGTGGGTGTAAGAAACTAAAGCATCAGTAAAGATAGTAGATGGAGTGAAAGCAACATAAATAAGAAACTATATGCCTGTGTTTAAAAGTAGGAAAGCACATTGCATGTCCAGGAATAATGCTGAAACGTTTATGAAAAAATAGTGTGTTGATTAAAGCTGGGAAGAAGAACAAAGACAAGGAAGAACACATGTACTTAGTCCATGCTCCAAGGAGTAGCTAACACGCTAGGAATCCTTGGAGCCAATGTACGGCGAGGGTGAGCTGCAACAAAGCGGAATAGGAGGGTCGGAGGCGACCAACCCCCTGTGACACTGCTTACGGAGGCCACATGTGTAGTGCCGGGTGCTGCGGTTGGGAGAAGGGGTGGTCCGAGGCCTGGATTGCGGATTTGGCCGCGGCTACTGCAGAGCCTGACTATGGCATGGCGCAAAGGGCTCTGGGCAGAAAATGTGATTGCCTTCTTCTAAAACTGAATCGACATTGTTTTTATGTACAAGTACAGTATTACGTTTGATGTTTTTTTTAATAAATTTAAAACTGCACTCAGTAATCTATTTGGTTGGTTTCAATACTGAAGAGATGGAATAAAGGTATATATTGGCTCGCCTCCTACTGCTTGAGACTCGGTAAAATCAAAGTCTCTACCCCTGCTCATGTGTCTGGTTCAATGAAAGTGGACCCAGATATTTGTATTACGTAAATCAACGCATCTCCAGCCTGCGTGTTGCAGAACCGGTGGATCAACCCTTTTGAGGGTGTAGAAATTGGCGCATCACACTCATGGAGAAAAACGATGCATTGTTCCCCCAGTTTGGATTAGCGAGCACATCATCTTCGGAGCCATTGGACTCGGAATTGCCACTTTGCTCAAAGGATGTAGAGGCATTGCCATCACTGTGTGAAGAAAATCAACGCATCACATTGAGCAGGGCCATCGAATACAGCAAAGAGGAAGCAGATTTTAAAATCCATGCAACCCCTTCACCAGCAGGGAGGGCAAAAGGAGGGCTGGTGACACTGATCGCAGTAAAGTATGGGTCCATCCAGGCAGAGGTTGTGATTGATTCTCCCTGGTATTAACTCATTTTGATCTCCAACCTGATTTAAGTTAAGCTACTACTGATCAACTGGAACTATAGCATTTTTGACTAAAACAGTTGTGACGTTATCAACACTTTTAAGGCAAAAATCAACAAGATAGCCGGGAAGTGGCAGCCCCTGTGTATCTTCTGGGTGGGGGGTTTTAATTACACCTTTTGTTTGCATAGCCCAAATCAAATGTGTGGGTTGCTGGACACAGAGGGCCAACCGTTGTCACATTTTATACATACACCCCAGGGCGAGGACTTAAATGCCATTATTGTTGTAAATGATCTGTGCCCGGTCAAAACCCTGGTCAGTAGCCCCTCAACACAGTGCCCCACTTACACTGGAGGAGGTAGGGAAAGTGTTATTGATTTCATGTTCAAGTAAGTTTGCCTCCCTTGTTGGTAGTTATGAGATGGAGCCAAATAACGCAAGTGACCACAATCCCCTCACTGCCTCTCTAAGGGTAATAGCCAAAGAGGGGAAAGGTGATGGCCGCCCCATTCAGTATAGCTCCAACCACGGGGTGAGACTGAAATGGGGTAAAAAAAATAATCCCATCCAATTTGAGGAGAATATTGTTAAGGCAAATTTAAGCTCTATTCTGAAATGCTTACAACATGACTCTTCCCCGAACATGGTTATACAGGGTTTTTAACTAACCCGCTGCGATGTATCCAAAAGTTTAACAAAATCAGTAGTGAGAGGCGAAGTTCGGGGGACAAAATGGTTTAACGCAGAGTGTTCAAGAGCCCAAAAGGATCTCAAAAAGGCACTACAAGCAATCCATTGTGATAAAATCCTAATTAAAAATGCGAGACAGGCTTATAAAAACATAATCAATCAGAGGAAAGATGAACTGAAAAGGCTAGCCTGGGAAAATCTTGAGAGAGCCAGCACGCTCAAAGACACCAAGATCTTTTGGAAGGTTATTAATCACCCCCTATTCTCGACAAACCTTAGGGGTATGGATTCAATGATACTGGGGGAAGTTTGGGAATCCCATTTCTCAAAAATATGTTTGGCTCACCAACTTACCTCTTTCCTTATAGTGATTGCGGATGAGGATGCCCTGGAGAAGGGGATCTGCTTGAAAGCCCCAGGCCCTGACGGGTCCCTTTAGACCTGTTTAAAAGCAATACTCACCTTTGGGCACCCATGTTGACCAGTGTCTTCAGGGCAGCGATAGCTGATCCCATCCCAACATCTTGGAAGGAGGCCATAGTGGTACCAGTATACAACAAGCATTTGCAATGCAATAGGTCTCGCATTATGAAAGTTTGAGCTATTGGTCTTGTAAATGACAATTTTTTTATTTATGTGTTGGTTTTGAAAATAGCTAAATTAATAGCTTTTTCATTTACAATGCCAATAGTTATAACTTTCGCAAATGTGACACCTATAGCATTTGTAATGCAACATGTTTTGTATTTACGTGACTTAGATGTATTGATATTACAAATAACAATGGCTTTTAATTTTTTAAATAATTAATACTTAAATAAAAGTGATTCTAATTTATAATGGCAATAGCTTAAACTTTTGTAAATAACTTTTGTGAAGATTATGTTCAGTGTATTTTATTGTGATGAAAATCCAAGAACAGAAGTGATATATTAACATCTTTTTGTGACATTTGTAATAAAGCTTGAAACATTCAGAGAACATATTTGAACCAGTTGTTATTGAATGGTTGCAGAGATTGATGCTGTGATGGCGCGGAGTGATGCTGGGGTTGCACTGAGTGATGCTGGGGTTGCGCTGAGTGATGCAGGGGTTGCGCTGAGTGATGCAGGGGTTGCGCTGAGTGATGCAGGGGTTGCGCTGAGTGATGCAGGGGTTGCGCTGAGTGATGCAGGGGTTGCGCTGAGTGATGCAGGGGTTGCGCTGAGTGATGCAGGGGTTGCGCTGAGTGATGCAGACGTTGCGCTGCGTGATGCAGGGGTTGCGCTGCGTGATGCAGGGGTTGCGCTGCGTGATGCAGGGGTTGCGCTGCGTGATGCAGGGGTTGCGCTGCGTGATGCAGGGGTTGCGCTGAGTGATGCAGGGGTTGCGCTGAGTGATGCAGGGGTTGAGTCTAATAGGGGAAGAAAGGCACAAAAAACGAGTCTAACAGGGGCAGAAAGGCACAAAAAACGAGTCTAACAGGGGCAGAAAGGCACAAAAAACGAGTCTAACAGGGGCAGAAGGGCACAAAATCGGGTCTAACAGAGGGCAGAAGGGCAGAAAAACAAGGGAAAAAACGAGGTCTAATAGGGGCAGAAAGGCACAAAAAACGAGTCTAAGGCACAAAAAGCGAGTCTAACTGAGGGCAGTAGGGCAGAAAAACAAGGGAAACAAGGGAATTATGGGGAAAGGAAGAACACACAAGTGCCTTAAACACATAACTTTGATGAGGTCACATAACTTTGATGAGGTGGGACTAACGCAAGTACCTACTTTCGAAGTTGGCCTTCCATCAGAATGTGAAACTAATACCACCTGCTAAACCCATTTGACTACAGAAGTGTTTCCAAACTTCTGTGCCAACCACTTTTGCCAACAAAATGACTACTATCCATGCGGGTGTGGGGAAAGAAGTAACCATAAAAACACTTGTGTCCCTTCAGAGCCAGCAGAGTGCTTGAGAAGGCCGTGACACAAAAATCAAAAATGATTTTATTTAAAAAAACGAGTGAATGTTCACAACCAAAGCTTTCCAGTTTGAAAGTAACACAAAAAGTAAGCACTGAAAGCTCTGCAGTGTTACTGCCCATGTCATTCACATCAGCTCATGTCAGACGTTTTTCACTACACGTGCACCACAAAAATAACACTTAGCACCGAACATTTGTAGCTTGTCCGTGACATTAAGAACACCCATAGCTCGGTGCCTGGAAGAGAGAGAAAAAAACAGCAGGGCGGGGTGGCGAGAGAGGGAGATGTCGAAAGAAAGAAAATCAGGGACAGAAATTAAGAATTCCAGATATGGACAGAGAGAGATAATGAAAGACAGGCAGAGCAGGACAAAAGTCAAAGATAGGGAGAAGAGAGAAAGTCAGACACAATGATACACAAAGATACAGAGAGAGGGAAAAAGAAGACAGACAGGAAGTGGCAGAGAAAGACAGATGGAGAGACAGGGAGAGAGCGTCAGAGTGACAGATGGCTAGAGAAAGATGAGGAAATAAAAGGGAGGCAGAGAGGCATAAAAGAGAGAAAGCAAAAGAAAGACAGAGACTAAGAAAAACAGAGCCAGGACGTTAGAGAAAGAAAAAAAAAAGAGGAAGAAAGAATGTGAAGTCAGAGTGGGGCGGGGGAGAGCCCTTTGAAATGTGAAGCTCTCGGCGAGGGGGGAGGAGAAGTGAGCGGATCCCTTTGAAGCACGCACGGCCTCGCGGCCGTGAAAGAAGTGTGAACAAGCAACAAATGGCTTTCATGTGGTGATGCGAGGCAGGCGGATAGAAGCGCGTTCACGAGACCACATGCACTTCTGGAAATCCGCATTTTTCAGAGCTTAGTTTAGCTCTTAGTTTAGCCCCAATAGTCTCGTCCTATTCATTCCTTGCGGAATGGAATAGGACGAGACCTAAAAAGGGGAATAAGAACGTCCCTGCTTGCTATAGGCCTATATCTTTAATTGATGCCACCACAAAGGTGTTGGGGAGGGTTATTCTATTGCGTCTTGAGACCTGGGCAGGTAACTCTGGGATTATGCCCCAAATGCAATATGGTTTTAGGAGGGGGATGGGGACAAAGGAACAGTGCCTTCATTTGTTCTTAATCATCTGTAAGTACATGAAGGCCAGAAAGGGGTCCATCCACTGGCCTTCATGGACTTATCCAGTGCCTTTGGTACAGTTAATCGGGAGAAATTGTGGGCACAGATGGAGAAAACGGGTATTGAAGAAGCTCTTATCACCCTCCTGCGTAGGTTGCACGTGTCCACTGCTGTAGCCATCAGATACAGCCCATGGGGGGAAGACCAAGCCCATCGTCTCCACAGAAGGTGTTTGGCAGGCGTGTATCCTGGCCCCATTTCTCTTTCTACTGTATACAAATGGTCTAGAGGCATTTCTAATGCAGAAGGCACTTGACTTCCCTAGAATAGGAGGCAACCTGGTGCTTTTATTGTCATACGCAGATGACACCGTCTTAATGGCTTTAACAGAACAATAGCCTCCAAAAATCATTGAATGTTTTTACTGGTTTTATGACCGCACTGGACCAAACATTTTATTTTATTAGGTCTTATATCATGGTGTGTGGCCCCAATCAAACCAGAATAAGAAAAGAAAATTCACTATAAAGGGTAAGGCCATTGATACAGTGTCTAATTTTACATATCTGGGGAATGTTTTTAACAACAAATTGAATTGGGACCCTCTTGTCACAGCACGGGCACAGCATACTAGTTGGGTAGAGGGTCTATTTCGCTTTGCCTGTAAATTAGGCCACAAGCCGCTAACAGAATTGATTATTTTATATAAATTGAAATACCTATCTGTTGCAGGAGTTTGGGGACATCACAAAATCACCCAGTTACAAATTTTAGAAATAAATTAATAAAAAGACTGTTGACGACACTAAAAAGTGCCCCTACAGTCTTTTGTCATTCTGAGGTAGGGTTGGACTTTATAGAGGACAGAATTAATATTGCCCATTGGTACTCTGGGTTAAAATTTGGACGTCTGAGGACTTAACGTTCTCAAGGGAAATTGTCATGGATTGTATTAACCTTGATAATGGCCTGGCGATCCCATGGTTCCGCGTTGTCAGAGAAAAGTTTAACGCGATTGGCTTGGGACACTATTATAACAACCCTGCTAGCATTCATACAAATATTAAAACGATTATAAAAGAAGCATACTATGCCGAGGCAAATACGGGGTGTCCTCCACACAACAGTAATTTTATTTGTCCTTTACTATTAATGCATAGACTCGTTTTTTATGACCAGATTTTGCCTTTTTACCTTGCACTTTTTAGTGACCTTCCCTAAATAGTCAGGATGGAGTGATGAACTCACTGTTTGTCCTTGTGATAATTTAGCAGCATAGAGCACTTCGCACTTTATCCTGCTTTGCACACTCTATATAGAGCCACGGGCACGATTCCTAAACCCAATCTTGAGGGAAAACCGCCCTTGTACCTATCAGGAGGGTTTTAATTTTTTACACTCTTTGTCTACTGTTTCTATTTACACTGCTGTATCCAATTTTACCAGAATTGCTTTGTCAATAAGGAAATGTTATGAATTGCAAAAGAGAATTCAGTGTTTTAATTGGGTTTTACATTTTTAATATGTACTGATACAACGGAAGCTGATAGGAGGTACTAAAGCATACAGTCCAGAGTCTTGAGTATGGGGGATCAGGGCCCTGAGCTTGGAGGCTTAGTGTTTTATGTAAATTGCAAATGCCTCAAATGTTTCTACTTTGAGCTTTTAGAGATTTTAACTACATTATTGTATAAATTGGACATGATATTGGTTACAGTTGTATGTATGTATGCTAAACGTTTATGGTCCACTCGAATCAAATAAAGTTATTTTGAATTTGAATTTGAGTAGCAAACAGAAGAAAGGAAGGGAAGCTTTCCGGAGCTCAGCAATCAAAAGATTGCAAATGAGTGACCATGAAAATAACCAGTCGTATGCTGTGTGCAGGTTGTAAGCCCAGTGAAAAGCAAATTATATGTCCTGCAGCACAGTGCATGCACCATGTAGGTGAGAGTGAAAAATTACCTCCTTTCCTCAAAAATGATTGCCAGAGCCCCCCTCCTTATGTCCCTCGAAAGACAGACATGCGCTTCTTCCATCCATAGGGTGGCTGCTTTACATTCTTTTTGGTCCTGTCTAATAATCATCCTAAAGAGTCTAGAGTAGTTTGTATGACACTTTTGGTCCTTGTTTTATACTATTAGTCCTGAATGCAAAGAAAATACCTGGCCTGTAGCAGCTAGTCACATATGATTGTTGGAAAATTGGCAGGGATTGGTACCCTCAGGGTGGCCACTGAGAAGCAGCTCCACCGCAGAAAGGCTTCAGGAATATTGGCACATGGCACTGGCAGGAGTTCAGTGGTACTGGACTTCTGATTTAGTTGATGTTGGCGCGGAAAACCTTAGACTGACTCGGTACTCGATAACCTAGCACATTAGGCTGAACCCTGCTCCGATGTGGAGCGGGCATGCCATTCGTGCCAGCTTAACACCTGATCCCTGCCCTAGCAGGACATAATTCAATTAAAGCTTGGATTTCATACGGTAATCTTTATTCTTTTCTCCCTTCCTCATCCGAGTTCAAGCTAATTGGGGATACCCACCATGTCATCCTATTTGACAAAGATAACACTTGTTGCAGCAAATCCAGAACAATTTGTACTCGTACCTGCCCTCTTTATACCACCTCCACTGATAAGGACCATAACAAGTGAATAGGTCTCTTCCTGGATATCATCATCATCAAAATGTTTTTTCGGCTGTAAAGCTATAAAAGCACATAAAAACCATTAAAGTCAATACAATATACACAATCAATTCGATAGGATCTGTATGCATTCAGTTGATCTCTTCACAATTTCACTTCAATTAATAAAATAGTAAAAATATCTATAAAATCCAATTGCCAAATCTGTATACATTATTTGGACTGTTAATTAGTTCATCAGAATCCTTTTAACAAGAAATCATCATTAGTAATCAAATTCCTAGCAATCTATAATTTTAAAACATATAAAATCAGAGTCCCAGCGACCAACACTGTTTGTTCACTATTCAGGTAGTTACTCTGCCCTCCTGGGGTGGGGAACGGTTTACTTGGGCAAAGACAAGTAATGCAAATGGTGCACCGCTATAAGAAACAGCAATCTTCCACTTGCAAATTGTTGGGAACCCAAATACTAAATGATAGATGGAATACCTCTTTGGTGTCTTACCCCGTATGGGACTGTTTCCTACTGGCATGTGCCTGATGTGTATGAAGTGCACTGATCACTAAAGTCATCACTAGAGCAGTGGAGATGTTTATCTGTAAATACCCATAGGAGGGCAGCGAAGTATGTACTCGTTTTTGCCTTACTCTCCACAATAGACTACAGAAAGAGAGAAATCGCAAATACTATCGACTGTCTAGTATCACTTTTCAGGATTCTAGTCACTTGTCTATAATTCCTTATATCCAAAATACAGCACAGCTGGATAATCCATTTCCTTCTACTTCCTGAGTTAGCTGGACAGAAGAATAATCCATGCTCCACTGTTTCAGTGGCCTCAGAACAAGAGGGACATCGCCAGTCGACCTCCTTGAGGTCTCGCAGCATTTGGCCGTAAAGGAATAGAGAGGCAAATTATTGTCT
The DNA here is from genome assembly GCF_964261635.1 of Lissotriton helveticus. NCBI lineage: Eukaryota > Metazoa > Chordata > Amphibia > Caudata > Salamandridae > Lissotriton > Lissotriton helveticus. The sequence goes on along the minus strand of NC_136061.1, from coordinate 618,363,772 downwards.
TCGTTTGTTTACAGAGTCTCCTCGTCCGTTGTTGTACTGGCGTTAGTAAGGCTTACTAACGCCAGTACAACAACGGACGAGGAGACGCTGTCGCTTCCAAACTTACTTCCTTTCCCCCCCTCACCGAGGTCACGCTCCCTCCCCTGCTTCGCAAGATAAAGTCAGGCTCCCCCCTAGACTTTGCCCCGGCTCATATTCTGAGAGAAATCTTCCTTAACTGCCCTACCCCCCCCCTCACTCTTCTGAACGAGTCACTCAGCAATGGTGTGGTCCCCACCGCTCACAAATTCGCGGCTGTTATTCCCATCCTTAAAAAGCCCGGTGCCGACCCTTCATCACCTTCTAATTACCGTCCTATCTCCCTTCTGCCCTACTTGGGCAAGGTTCTAGAAACCCATGTCACCAGCACTCTGAGCACCTATGTGGAAGCTAATCACTGCCTCTCCCCTCGGCAGGCGGGTTTTCGCCCCCTCCATTCTACGGAGAAGGTGGTGACCTCAGTGATGGACTGCCTACGCGAGGGCATTGATACCAACCTTCCGCAGGCCCTCATTCTTTTAGATCTGTCCGCCGCCTTTGACACGGTGGACCACTCCATCCTCCTTACCCGTGTCAGGGCGGCGGGCATAGAGGGCCTGGCCCTCGCCTGGCTTGAGTCCTTCCTGAGCGATAGGGCTCAGGCGGTCCATCTAGCTGGTTACACTGCTGTCCCTCGTGGGGTTGTATGTGGAGTCCCCCAAGGTTCCTCACTTTCTCCCCTTTTGTTTAATTTATACATCTACCCCCTTATTTTTTTGTTACAGCAGCTGGAGGTCACGGTGTTTAACTACGCCGACGACCTCCATCTTATCTTTAACCTTTCCCATTCCTCCTCCTCATCCCTGAACGTCCAATCCATCATGTTGTTCATTCAGGATTGGATGAACTGCAACCACCTCAAACTCAATCCGGACAAAACGGAACTAGTCCTAACTGGAGGTGGTTGCAGTCCCTGGTCCCCCTCTTACTGGCCTCCTTCACTTGGTGTCCCTCCGATTCCGGTTCCTAAGGTCAAAACCCTTGGTATTCTTTTGAACTCCTCACTTTCTGTTCACTCCCAGGTCAACTCAGTTGTTTCTTCCAGCTTTTTTTCCCTGAGAACCATTAGGAAGATCTCTCGCTTCTTCTCTCTGCCCGCTCTAAAGATCATAGTAATGGCTATGGTGCTCTCGCGCCTTGATTATGGCAACATCATCTACAACGGCGCCCCAGCCTATGCCATTCGCCGTCTGCAGCTAGTGCAGAATCAGGCTGCCCGCCTGATTCATGGCCTGCCTAAATTCCATCGCGTCACTCCTTTATTGCAGGCCCTGCACTGGCTGCCGGTGAAAGAGCGAGCCTTGTTTAAGCTTGGCTGTACCACCTTTCAGGCCAGAATGGGCACCGCTCCGGAGTTCATCTGCTCCGCTATCATGCCCTATACGCCGGGCAGAGAGCTTCGCTCCTCTCATCAGGCCCTGTTAACCATCCCTCGTTTCAGAAAGAAAAAGGCAGGCGGAACAAAATTCGCAGTTCTCGCTCCTGCGTTCTAGAACTCTCTCCCTGCGGAACTCCGCGGGACACCCTCCTACACTGAGTTCCGGAAAGGTCTAAAAACCCTGCTCTTTTCTCGAGCTTACAATGCCTAGTCTTCCCTCCGCTCCTGTTGGCCTTCCTACTGTTCAAAAGCGCCAAGAAACCGCGTGGTAAAAGTGCGCTATAGAAATATTTTTAAATTCAAATTCAAATTCAAATTCAAATTAAATTCAAATACAAACAAAGACAATAATTTCCAGCCTCACGGTTTATCAGGATCGGGATGGGGATTTAATTCCAGGCAAAGACGTCAAATTAAATGCTATTACGTTTCAATAGAGGAAAGGAATCAATGAATGTTGGACGTCTATTTCCACCTTGGATATAAAAAGTGTTTACGGACATCACTTCTATAAGTTCGATTCTCATCACTGCTTACTTTTGGATTTATGATACTATTTGAAATTTTTGACCTTTCTTTTTATTCTGAAGCCTTGAAAAAGCCCTGTGGGCGAAACGCGCGTCGGCTGCTGCGTATCAACAATGCTATGATTGGAAAATAAAAAAACTCATGGATCTGATTGAAGAGTGTGATTGGATTCATTTTTTAGACTGAAAATTTGGAATCCTATACTACAACATTGAAAGAACTCATCCATCTGTAGACCTTTGAATGTGTATTACATCAGGTGGATTATAGATATAGTGATTGGGTGTGCTCTGATTTATTCTTGAAATTCCTAGGTTTAATCTAATGGGAACTAGTGGAGTGCTGATGGGAAGGTAAGTCTGTGATCGCATAAATTGGTGGAAACCGCCGCCAGGGCAGGTGCGTCCTTGAAGACATCATTAAGAGCTGCCCAGAGTGCTTGGAGATTATAGATTTGTAATACTGGGAGATTGTCTGAAATTGAGAACTTCGCTGCATCTTTGCTATGCCCCGGAATTGTTGTTCCAGTTTTAGTCTGGGGTGGATAATATGGCCTTGCCAGTCAAAGTGGTCCATTAAAGTTATCCCCAGGTAATCAAAGGTATGAACCCTTTCCAGTGGTCCCACAGTAAGCAAAGGATTAGCTCTTGTGAATTTGCTTTGATTGGAAAACCAGGAACTTAGTTTTCCTGATGTTAATCTACCGGCCCCTTTGTTTGCAGAAGCACTCAAAACCATCCAATAGGTTATGAAGCCCCATGGGTGATTTAGAAATCAAGAGTGTATCATCTGCAGACAGGAGGGCTGGACCCCTGACGTCAGCTAACCTCGATGCATCATTCTTGCACTTCTCCAGGTAGGCTACCAAATCATTGATCAACATGGTAAGCAGGGTAGGGGCAAGGACACACCCCTGGCGGACACCCCTGTTGACTTGGGCTGGTTCTGTCAACTCGCCCATCAGCCCACACCTGATCTGTGTGTAGTTGTTGAAAAGCAATCTAATAATTACATCCAGTAAATACTTCAGAACCCCAGTTTTGCCCAGCACCTGCCACAGGGTGGCTCTTATGCTAGATTGAATGAAGACTGTATGTCTACAAATACCACATATAGGCGTCCCCCCGTGTGCAAAAGTTTTCCAATGAAGTAACTGAAGGTGGACCACCTGGTTGAAGGTGCTTGTACAGCTCCTAAAACCAGATTCTAGGGATGAAAACATCTCAGAGAAGGTGAATTATTCATGCAGCCTGTCCAAAATAATCCTACTGAATAATGTTTGGGCACTGTCAATTAGGCTAATCAGCCTATAATTAGATGGAAGTGCCCTGGAGCCCTTTTTGAAAATTGGAATAATCTCTGCCCCATCCCACGTTGGGGCACAGGTGCACCTCTCAAGATGGCATTGAAAAAAGATACAAAATAGGGACTCCAGATGTATAATTAAGCACAAAATAGATCCCCAGGGATCTTATCTAGCCGTAGAGCTTTGTAGACAGTGATCTGGTCTTTGACTTTGCGAATTTCAATGGGAGGAATATAAATGTTATCCTTGTTTAGCATACTCCGCTCAGCTAGACCTATCTGCTGATTAACTAGCCCTGATGGTCCTACACTGGGACCAGAATTCATCTCCAATGGCCCTACTGGGTCCCTCTGGGGGAATTCCAACTCAAGTGGAGAGGAATACAGATCTGATAAAGTTCAAACCAATCAGCTGCTGAAATATTGTTTTCTACAAAGCACTGTCCGTGGTGCTTCCAGTGGCAGGAATGTTCCAGAAGGAGCGATGGTCCTTTGTATAAACGGCACTCAGCACGCCTGCCTACCTGTCAATCTCCCATTCTTTTTGGCCGAGGTAATGGTAGCTTTATGTAAACCTCTAGCTTCTAGGATCTGAGATCTATTCTAAATTCGTAAAGCCTTAGGAAGTGCCTCCCTGGCAGCTCTGCAGGTTTTATTATACCAAGAAGGCTGGGATTTTCTCCCTATTGAATCTCAACAAAAAATGTTTCCATAGAGTTGAGAGCATTAGATTGTGGGTGTCACTGACTCTGTCCAAAGAATCCAGTTGTTCCAAGGATGAAATAGATGGGAGCATAGCTCCATTACCATAACCCCCTTATAAATCTCCACCAGCGAATGCGGGGAATGCACCATATCACTACATTTTATTCTATGCCAGTTCTTGTTTTTTCTTAGGCTTTCATCAAAAGATTCAGCGTTAATGCTAGATATAGTATTTTCCCAGTGGCCTAAGAGTGAAGTCAAGGGCATTGTGAACACTATCTTGGCAAGACAGTACAAGCATGTCAACCAATGTCTAATATCTAGCAGTATTTGATCAATAAGGCTAGTGTTGTACATACGATTGAACGTGTGTTTCCGCTCTTTGTCAGGGGCCGTTCTACAGTTGCAGGCTCGAAGACCGTGGTTTACAATAAATGCATTTAGTTAAAAAGCTATTGAAGACCATTTCTTAATAGTGCGGATTGTAGGTCCTGGGATTGACCAAATATGATCTTCCTCACCCATGAGAGCCTCATCATTAGAATCCAATGGTTCAAGCTCACTATTAAAGTCCACTGCCATGATTTTATATATACCAACAGAAAGGTCTGTTAGGTGTGAATTCGAAAGATCTATAACCGGTGACTCACAATTATAGCCACCTGATCTACAATATACATTATAAATGTGGTAAATGTCATTTGTTGGTAAACACAGACTGATACAGATTAAAACCAGCATACATAGGCCAATCTCCTTATTCACACAGGACAAGGTGGTTTTCACCCAAATTGATAGCCCTCCTGATAGTCATCTTTCCCTATTGACACAGTAGCCTGGCTAAATTTAACAAATCCAGTGCGAAATTGATGGGACAAAGACCAGGTCTCCTAAAAGAGACAAAAGAGACAAATATCAAACCTATCGATGAACTGACACCAATCCGGGGATGTTGGTTTTGCAGGTATCCCGGCTAAATTCCAGAATACTTGTTTAGTGGAGGAAGCTGCATTGTCAATGGTATGTGCCTGATTCGGGGCTACAGAGGTGATTGGGCTAGTGCCATCAAAGTGATTAGGTAGTGAGATAAGGTTGCAAGGATCTCCTAGCTTCTCAGTCCCTTGATTAATTGCTATACAATTGCTGCACGTTACCGTATGTACCAAACCAAAGAGATCGTGCTGGGCCAATTAATTGCCTAAAGGATGGGGGACCAGGAGCAGGACCAGGAGCGCCCCCTCCACACCCTTAGTTTATTCATCCCAGTCCAACTGGCACATGCCAAACAACATCCTCCACATTTGCTAGATGCTGAGAGTGATTGGTTAAGGGTAATTCAAATGCACAATGCACTTTTGGGAAGCTTCTTCCTAGGGTGTAAGCGAAAAGGTTAGATGCTGACACTAGGTTGAGGTTTAGTGAGATAGCCAAGGTGCAGAAATGAAGGGTCTTCAAACTTGAACTGTGCTGGTATGTTAAAATGTTAACAAAAAGTGCACAAAATGCGGTGTATAGAGATTGATAATCACACAGTCCCCTTTGCAGTCTTTCACTGAGCATCCGATCCAGTCTACTTGAGTCGCCATGATAATTTCTTTGGTAGGTGTGTCTGTGTCCTTCATCTGAGCCCCAAGTCAATGCACGCACTTGTTTCTTAGTGACTCTGAGGTTCTGTGAATTCTGAACCCGTGGGTTCCATTTTGTGTATAGCTGCCATTTTGTGGTTGCCCTCACATAGGCCATGATTGTGGCTGAAACAAGTCTTTTAAGGACATGTCGACCTTAGCTTGAGTTTGTGCTGACTCCTGTTTGACCTGAGTGAACTGACCCTGTTGCCTGAAGCTGACCTTGTTAAACCAGTTCCTGCCCTTTAGCTGATCAAGATTGAGGATCAAAGCACAGGACATTGTAGAGTTTGGTATGCACACACACACCCCTTATCTGTTTTCTGTTCCTTCTTTTATGGTCTGTTTATGATATGGGTTGGTGTCCTTTTATTATGGGTTTGTCCAGCATGTGTAAGAAGGAATGTTAGGTATTTTGCATGCTTGCAAAAGCTAGGACTGCCCCTTACTTGTATGCTGAAGTTTGTAACCCCGAGAGCATATAAAAGGCCTCTGTTCTCTGTACTCTGCAGACTACCTCATTCAGTTGCTACGGCTTCTGTGTGACGTGGCCTCACTTATTAAATTTAATAAAGATGTCTTTTCATATTTTCAGCTTCTGTGCCAAGTTCTTTTTATTAGTAAGTATTCCCTGAGAATGAAGATTTCAGTTCTTCAACTCGTACGTTGTAGGTTTTGGAACATTCTTTTTTTTTTTAAATTTGTTTATTCGCATAATAAGTAGAGCAACATCGTGAGACAGTTGGTACATAATCAATCGCATAGTGTTACGCTCTGTGCGGTACAATAATATTAGGTGTAATATAAATTTTCTATTTTGTTGCATTACAGGTAACCAAACAGAACCCCCAATAAACCCTCTACCCGCCACCCCTTGTAACCCCACCCTAGGCACTCCTACTTTGTAGTTGCATATATCCATTGGTATTTGGCACTCCCAAAAATTAGCTCTTTCCAAATACATTATTCTGTACAATCAGCGTGAGACATAAACAAAAAATGTGTGGGTTTCCCCAGTGTTATGTTTCGGGGTGCACCAATCGTGTCCGTGGCAAGTTGAAATATAAAGCAGGCGTCTCACTGTTCAAGCTGCGGATAGCGAGACAATAGATTCATCGTCCCCCTCTGCCACAAAGGCCCCTAGTATGGCAAACCAGTCTAGTGATATCGGCATCTTCCTGAGGCCCCTACGTTCCTCGCGCTGTAGCGCTTCCCCCTCTGCCTTGCCCCATCGTGTAACCTCTGTCCTCCACATGTCAGGGTCGGGGGTTTGGGCGATTTCCACCGCATGGTTATCGCGCGTTTCGCAAGTAGCACGGCCATATCAGTGAAGCGTGTCGACACACGTCTTTTACGCGCCACTGGTCCTAGCCCTAGTATTGTGTGTTCTAAGGTATGTGCTTGTAAGGGAGCACCCGCTTTTGTAAGCGATTCGTGTATAGCGGCCCAGTAGTATCCCAATTTCGGGCAGTCCCATAGCATGTGTATCAGTGAAGCATCATTAGCTCTGCATCGAGGGCAGGCGTCAACGGCGTCAGGAAACATAGCGTGTATACGGCGTGGCGTGAGATACGCCCGGTGCAAGACCATCAATTGAATAAACTTGAATTTCGGGTTTCTAGCCACTTTTTTGTGAAATTGAAGGATACGCTCCCATTCTTTATCCTCGAGTGGCCTTCCTATGTCGCCCTCCCATTTGATCTTGAGAGGCAATAATGAAATCGCCCTCCCCGCTCTGATTCCAGTAGTAAGCCATCTGGTCAGGTGGCTTCCCGTTCCCATGAGGTATTGCATCGTTAGTAATGGGTTCGTGGGTGGTTCTTCGCCGTCTCGCGCCCACACTGCTGTCACGTACTGACGTAAGCCTGCATGCAGTAGGAACGAACCTCCCGGGACGTTATGTGTGGCCCTGAAGTCTTCGAAGGACAACATGCGTCCATTTACGAAGAGGTCGCCAATGTGCAGTACCCCTGCGTCGTGCCATGGTGCGAGCTTGCGGGCCGTGAGCGTTCCCGATTCCAGCGGGATACCTAATAGCGGAATCGTAGGGGCGTATGTAGTCGTGTGAGACGTGTACTTCACTGCTTTCCGCCAATATTGCACTGCAAGTCGGAGAAGAGGGGGAGTGTCCCCAGGTAACTCCGATCGGGGCAAAAGCAAGTTATGAATCTTCCCATTTGAACGGTCCTCCTCTGTCATGTCGATCTCATGTAGATTCCGGCCTGCTAGCCAGTATGCCAGCCATTGTAGCTGACAGGCAAAATTATAGGCCCTGAAGTCCGGTGCTCCCAGTCCCCCAGACCCAGTGTCAAGCTGTAGTTTGGCAAGACCTATGCGTCTCCGCCCTGATCCCCAAATGAGCTCCGTAAGTAACGTATCTAATGCCCTAAAAGTGGAGGCTGGAATCAGGAATGGCAAGTTAGTGAAATAGTAAATGAGTCGGGGGAGCACCACCATCTTGGAAACTGCCACTCTACCCGTCACCGACCAAGGCAGCGACAACCAGAATTGTATTTGTGATTTGAGTGCCCTCATTGCTCTGCCCAAGTTGCCGTCTATCATTTCCTCTGCCCCTCTGTAGATTTGGATCCCAAGGTAGCGGAAAGTTGTATCCGCCGTCTGGAAAGTGTATGGCGGGAAAAGCAGTGGTGCAGATGGGCCAGTGGCGCTAAAGCAGTAGCCATGCGACTTGGGTTCGCTTATCGTGAGGCCTGATAACAACCTGTATTCCTCAAATAGTGCGGGTATAGGGTGTAGGTCACCCCTCAGATCGCGGAGGTACATGATGATATCATCAGCATAGGCGGACACCACGTGGGTCGTCCCGCCTCTCTGAATGCCACGGGGAGAAGCCTCCCTCCGGAGCTTACAGAGTAGCGGTTCGAGTGCCAGAATGAATAAGAGCGGGGAGAGTGGGCATCCTTGCCTGGTGCCCTTTGCAATGGCCAAGGGCTCAGAGATGCATCTGGACGTTCGCACCCGAGCCGTGGGGCGGGTGTAGAGCAGCCTGACCCATGCAACATATTCCGGAGGCAGCCCGAATTTTTCAAGTGTTGCAAACATGAAATCCCATCTGAGGGAGTCGAAGGCCTGTTTTAGGTCTAGCGAGATACATCCCTCGGTGCCCCCATCTTCCTGGTCCCGTAGCATCAGTTGGGCTAGTCTACGGAGGTTCATAGCTGTACTCGTACCAGGTACAAACCCGCACTGGTTGGGGTGGATCAGTTGGGGGATGTGCTGCGCCAGTCTAGTTGCCAGCACTTTGCTCAGTATCTTATAGTCAGTATTAAGGAGAGACAAGGGTCTATAGTTAGCTAGGTGCATCCCGTCTCTGCCCGGTTTCAATAGGGAGGTTATCATGGCCTGGAGGGACGAATGTGGCAGGGAATTGGTGCGTAGTGCCTCTAGGTAGATGGTTTGTAGACGTGGGGCGAGTAGGTCGATAAATGTCTCGTAAAATTCCACAGGTAAGCCGTCCATCCCAGGGGTTTTATTCCTCGGGAGGGCGTGTATTGCCTGTTTAATCTCTGCTACGGTGATATTACGTTTCAGGTCATCTCGTTGTCTATCAGTGAGTTGGGGCAGGTCCAGACCCTCCATGAAGTTCTCTAGTGCCGTTTGTGATAAGGGCTGGTGCGGGCCATATAGTGTGGCGTAGTAGTCCTTGAATGCAGTGTTGACTCCTAGTTGAGTCGAGGCCATTCAACCTTCCTGGTCTATGATGTCCAAGATAGGGAGGTGTGTCGGGGAGTCCCGTATAATGCGGGCTAACAGTGGGCCTGACCGATCAGCTTGAGTGTGCTGTCTGTTAGTGTATTCGCGATAGTCCAGTAATCTTAAGTCTTCAAGTAACTCAGCGTGCCTTATGTGTGCTTCTTGTAGTGGCGTGAAGTGTAGGTTTGTGCCCACTGCTTCGTTCTCCAGCATTGCCAGTCTACCCTCTACTTCCTTAAGGCTATCAAGCACCTCCCTCTTCATGCCCACCCGGGTGGCCATCGCCTCCCCTCTCATGAAGACTTTGAACATGTCCCACTCCATTTGTCTGGAGCTAGCAGTGCCAGTATTTGTAGCAAAGTAAGCCTCAATGGTGTCCGCCATGGACGATTTGAAGACAATGTCTTCCAACAGTTCCGCGGGCAACCTCCAGGTCGGTATCGGTGTCAGGAGACTACCCCATTGCATAGCCAGTTCGACCGGGTTGTGGTCTGAGAGTGTCTTTCCCATGTGTTGTGCTGTGAGAATCGCCCCCAGCAGGGAGCGGGAGCAGAACACTCGGTCGATTCTGGTGTGCAGTTGGTGTGGTGGGGAGAAAAAGGTATATTCCTTGTCTAGTGGGTGTTTTTGCTGCGCCATGTATCTGCTAGGTCCCACCCTTCTGCCCACTGTGTTAGTGCAATCGCCTGTTTCCTGCTGTCGGTGGCGTGTAATGGTGGGTGAGACCTGTCCAAAGTGACATCTAACACAGCATTAAAATCCTCCCCAATAACCCATTGATATCCCGCCCAATCCGCTAATACACCATTAAGCCTAGTCAGAAAATCCGATTGACCCGAGTTTGGTGCATACACACATCCAAGCACAACAGTTGTACCATCCAGCATGCCCCTCACAAATACATATCTTCCCTCCTTGTCAATTCTTTGCTCAACTGGTTTGAAAGGTACAGAATTACGGAGCCAAATAGCTGCCCCCCTTGAGAATGCAGAGTAGGACGTAGCAAAGAGTTGACCCCTCCATTTCTTGAACAGTTTCGAGTTCTCAGCACTGTTCAAATGTGTCTCCTGAAGGCAAGCTATCATGACTCCCCTGCGATTAAGTTGAGCCAGTATTCTATGTCTTTTGTGGATCGAACCCATGCCCCGCACGTTCCAGGTGCACAAGTTGTAAACATTAAGTGGCCCCATAACTGATCGCATAATGTGAAAATGTGAAGCTCGTGGGTGAGCATGCCAAGCGTACCCTGCGATGAAAATGGAGTGCCATTGTAACTGTTAACCCCTGAACATTGAGGTCCCCAGATAAACGGACCCGGGGTCCAAACCATGATACCCAACATGGGTAATAGTCAAACACAACAATGTTCATACGATGGGGGGGGGGTGCGGTCTATTCAGTCCCGATCGGTGCTGACCTGCAGTGACATAGCAAGCCCGTAGCACGTACATCCCCCATGACACCCACCTGTGCGTGGCTATTTATGCTGTTCATACGTTACCACCAAGGCAGTGTTCAAGGCGTTGTTGTCAAAATTCTGCAGCCATTTGCGCCGTGATCTTTGGGAAGAGTTGTAAGCTGTCCGCCGACCCCGATACTTCCGTGTGCGTGTCTGAAATGCTGGCCACGTCTCTTGCCGTGTCTGCATCATGAGCGGCAAGTGCTTCCTCCGTCAACTGCGCCACCTTTGTCCGCTCCTCCGAGTGGTTTGTCGCGTCTTGTCCTGTCGGTGAGGTCCGTTTTGAGGGGCCTTGTCCAGTGTCCGAGGTAGTGCGTCGTCGGTCTGGCTGTTTCCGATGGCCATCGCTCCCACCTTCGGCAAATGGGTCCTGTGAGGTCGGTGGCGTGAGCGTTACCTCCATCCATTCCTCCGCTTCCTCCGGTGAGTCAAAAAAGTATGATCTGTTGCCATGCAGGATCTTGAGGCGGGCTGGGAATAGGAGGGCATTCTTCAATTCTCGGTCGCGCAGCTTACGGTTTACCCCCAAGAAGGTGGACCTGGCTCGCTGCACCGCAGGAGTGAAGTCTGGGTAGACGGATATAGTCTTGTCTTCGTATCGGAGTGGTGCTTTCTCCCGCGCTGCGCGTAGCACCGTGTCGCGGTCTTTATAGTGAAGGAGGCGTGCGATCAAAGGGCGCGGTGGTGCTCCTGGTTGCGGCGGTTTCTAGGGCATCCTATGCGCTCTTTCCACGCTGTACAGGGTAGTCAGATCCTCCGGGCCTACCATCTTTCTGAGCCAGTCTTCCACGAACTGAGTAGGGTTCCTCCCTTCACTGCGCTCCGGAATGCCCAATATGCGGACGTTGTTGCGGCGGGCTCGTCCTTCCGCGTCATCCACTTTGTCCCATAGCTGTCTGAGTTGTTTTTCCATGCCTTCCAGCTTCGTGGAATGTTCTGTCTGCTGGGGTATTAGATCGTTGAGCGCGATTTTCTGCTCTGACACCCTCTCCGCCAGTTTGTTGTGGTCTGCCCGGAGCAAGGAGAGGCCCGTCGCCATGTTGTCCATGCGGGATTCGAGCGCTTCTCTTGTTGCTCGTATTTCATTCAGGATAAGGTCCAGTTTGGCATCCTGTGTCTCTTTCCCTGTCGGTGGGATAACGTCCATGTTGGAGGAGGCCAGTGGGTCTTCCGAGCCGGTGGACTGCATATCCGTCGATGCGCCCTGTTCCTGGGCCTTGCCCCGGTGTCTTCCCATGGATCTAGTGCGCAGGGCGACGCTATGTCGACCACATGTCCCCCTCACAACCTCCACTTTGCAGCGGCACACAATATCCTGCGTCCGGACTGTCCCTGTAATAGGTGATCTGATAGGAGATAGGGCGTCGGTAGCACACTAACCCATCAGGGGCTGGAGCGATCCGCTGTTTCGGTGGCAATTGTAGCGCCTGTGATAGAAGCGGCAGCGCTATTAGCAGTGTCCCCTATGGAGCAGTGTTGCGAGTGTTGGCGGGGGTTGTAGGAGCAGTCCGTTGCGTGGCGCAAGGGGTACTACAAGAGGAGTCCAGAAGCGCCGTGGCACAGCCCCGGCAGAGATATCCCTAGGTGCGACATCGGTACCCTCGTGCCTCGGCCTAGTATGGTGCTGGGGTCCGTCTCTTGCAAGGTGTAATCGGGGACTCCATTGGTGTCACGCTGTGCTTCCGGCGGCTCGGCTCCGTAGTCGTGACTTGGAGCCCCAGCGCTGGTAACTCCCTGCGCTGTCTTCTTGACGTCCTCGGTGATCTCGGAGAGGATGCAAGATGGCGTCCGCTGAAACATCCGTGGAGCCGGCTTGCGCAGTGTAGCCGTCTCTTGTCCCCGGTCCGGTGCAGTGGTCCTCTGGTCACCCCAGCACTCGCCTGGGCTCCGCAGCCTCCACGCTACGCCCAGGCTCCTGAAGGTATGCGGGCTGCGCAGCGGTGGAGCCTCAGGCGGTAGGCCGGTCTGTATGCGCCGCCGGCCTAGATCGGACTCGGGAGGCAGGGCCGGTCCCACAAGGCGTCTCGGAGGGGGTGCACCTGTGTGGGAGGAGCAGATGGAAGGATTCAGGCGTGCGAACGCGCCCAGTGTCCACGTTTGCCTTCGGCGCCCCCGCAGAGTCTCGTCTTCAGCAAGCAGTATGCCAGCCCTCTCGTAAATTGAGGCCGCGGCTCCACTCGAGTCAGCAGGCCCCGGCGCGCACTGAGACCTTTCCCGGGTCCAGACGGCGTCGGAGGGTAGCAGTTCTTCGTCGCCGCTTCCCTTTCCCTTGCTGAATCTCCGGGTGTCGAATTCAGGTGGGTGGTATTACTGGGGAACAGGATAAGTAGCTTGTATCATGGGCTATGGACGGAGCTCAGAAACTACACGTCCGCCATTGTCGGCTCGTAGCCACGCCCCCCTCGGTTTTGGAACATTCTTAATCACCAGAAAAAATGGGTGGATCCGGGACAGAGGTCCAAGTGAATCACGGAAACTTTGTTAATCAGCTGTTGCGGACCCTGACAATTTCCAGTAGGGATGTCCACCCTCATGCTAGCTGTTGGCGCTAGTAGCCTTGTGTTTGCCAGGAGTCGCTTATGTGACCTTTGTCCTGTCTCTGAGTCATGATTAATACACCGAGCAATAGAATTAGATTTTTGCTGTGTTGGATCTGCTGAATAATGTATTAGCCTTCTATTCACAACATTATTAGCACCATATCCAGATGTGGAAGTGATTGAATTAGATGGAACAGGGATGTCGATTTTAGCTGCCTTAAAAGTTCCAACTAATGACATCACCAAAGATCTGAATTCAATAATTTCAGTCTTAAGGCTACGTAAGTCTGAAATTACAGCCTCACTAACTCGAGGGGGCTCAGAGGGGTAGGGTTGCCTCCAAGCTGAAGGATTCTCTCACAAACAGGTCGACTGAGACCATCAAGAGTTCTTTCCATAGTGGGATTAGTATCCACAGGGATGGATGGATTCCGTCTATTTCACGGTTTCTGGCCGCTAAAAGTTTCAACAACAATATCTAAAAGAGGATTGGCTGTACCCCTCAAGTAGTGCTCAGATCTCTGTGGACTTTAACCCCTTTTCTCACTGACAATTTCTTAAGCATAGGAGTAGTCCATGGGTGCGGTGGAGCTTTATCATATGGTGGTTGAATGCGGGAATTATACGATAAAGGAGGATCTGAAGGGACAGCGGTTAGTGTATCAGATAAGAGAAAATCAACTTCCTCAATAAATGTGTCAATATCTCTAATGGGGCAGTTCGATACAACGCTCTGAACGCCTGCTCTCTTATTAGCTGCTAATGGCAGCGGATCGTTTGCCTTACGGTCCCCCATTTATCACTTATAAGATTATCAAGATGCAATCAACAAGAAACTTCAGGCTATTAATAACCGCATATATCAAACAAGGAAGGACCTGAGCTTGCAGTGCGAGGAGGTTACCCTATGATGAAGCATGCCACATACGGGTGGGTGAGGGAGGCAGTCCTGTGAAAGAAACACTCAAGCACTCCTCCACTCTACAGAGACCTCTTTACCCTGTTTGTTTTTTCTTATTAATAATCACAGTCATCAACCTGAAACAAGGATAGCATAGCTAAGTACTTTAGCGAAGATTGCTGGTAAGTAATCTGAGCGCCACCTCCTCATCCCGGTCCAGTCCTGAGGATATACCCAAGCAACATCCCTCTGCCTCCATCCAGTAAGAGGCTGACTTAAGGATGCCTCAAACACATATTTCAAGGGTGCCCAAGCAACATTAACATTGAAATAAATGGTGTCTCTCCACCCTGAAGGATGGAGGAAAGCACAATCTTTCCAAAGTACAAAGGACCCCTCTCCATTAGGTCAAGACAATATTGAAAGACATAAATAGTAATGGTGTTCCACTAGCATCGAAGAAACCTCGATTGAACTAATAGTGATCTCAGATCATTCATATATCACAGTATTACTACCTTATGTCCAATTAAGGGAGTGAAACATCTGATTTTACATGTTGGGAAGCTCTTAAATGCACCATCAGAGGCGAGTTCATAAAAATAAGCGCGGCTGTAAAGAAACGCTAACAACAACCTTCTACGTTTGGAACAAGACATTGCAACACTAGAGAAGAGACATGTAATCACTAGAGATACCCTCGTCCTGAATGAAATTATGAACAAAAAATATGAATACAATAAGATAGTCAGTAAAAAAGCGAGAATATGGCTGAAAACACAAAAGCATACCAAATTATGTGAATCCAATAAAGCCTTTCCTCTTACCTGAAGTTTAAACTACAGAAATCCATGATAAAGAGCTTAACAGACCAATCTGGGGTGTCTCACTCTGACCCCGTTAAAATCGCAGACGTTTTTAAGGAACACTTTATACAGCAAAAACAAAGATCTTGACAGATGATTATCTAAACAAGTGCTCGCTTCCCTCGTTATCGGCCCAAGAACTTAATAATTCAACCACTGCCCCGGAAATTGAAATCGTAATAAAAGCACTTAAATCTGGAAAAGCCCTAGATGTGTTTAATGCAAAGTTTTACAAATGCTTCACTACATTACTGACTCAGCCTCTACTCGACCTATATAATGAATTCGCCAATACCGGTCAAGTTAGCGGTACTCCAGCTGAAGCCATCTTAGCAGTGATTCCCAAGGAAGGGAAAGACCCATAACTCCCCAAAAATTACAGGCCAATATCGCTAATTAATTTAGATTGTAAAATCTATGCTATGATTCTCGCGAAACATATCCAGAAATTCTTACCCAAACTCATCCACCCTTCACAAGTGAGCTTCTTAAAAAACAGACTTTCTAGCAATAATACACGCATCTTAGCTCATATACTAGAAAAGGCTAAATACACCGACTCCCCAACAGTTGCAATTACCCTAGATGCTGAAAAGGCCTTTGATAAAGTGGACTGGTCCTACCTGAAAGCGGAGCTAGATAAATTCAAATCGGGGGCGAATTTCATTCGTATGGTGATGGCACTCTACTCCAATCCCTCAGCCAGAGTTAGAGCGGGTGGCTGTCTCTCATCCTCCTTTAAGCTAGAACAAGGCACTAGGCAAGGCTGTCCCCTTTCCCCCCTCTCTATTCCTGCTTGCTATTGAACCCTTCCTTTCCATCTCAGGAATAATGATCGGATTAAAGGGATATGTTTTGGCGATTGCACTGTCAAAATTACGGCCTACACCGACGATGTCTTAGTGATATCTGAAAACGCTGAGACTGCAATACCGGCTCTAATGTCCTCAATAGCGGACTTTGCCATAGTGTCTGGTTACAAATTAAATAAAGATAAGACGGAAGTGAAACTCTTGAACAACATTGGTGACAAAGACATTATGGGTGACCCAGGGTTACTGTGGCAACCTTAATGCTTCAAGTACCTGGGACTGGACTTCGAGAAAGATCTGATCAGCACCTTAAAACCTAATGAGAACTCCCTTCACAAAAAGATATCCACGTTGCTGGATGGATGGTCCCCGAAATTCTTATGATAGTGGGGTAGGGCGGAAACATTGAAAAGGATATTAACCCCTCTAGTTAATTACCTTGTCAGCATGCTCCCAATGCTACTATCGAATGACTTCCTGAAGAAGATTTATAAACTTTTTAATACGTTTCTATGGCAGGATAAGAAACCCAGAATCTCCTTAAGTAAACTTCAACTACCCAAGGAAAAAGGAGGTATAGGTCTTCCGAACTTTAGAAACTATCAGACTGCATATTTATGTTAATAGGGATCTAGCTGGCTTCTCCCACAATCAGACTATATCCCTGTCTGGTTGGACATAGAAAGAGCGATCATTAATAACATACCTCTCTCTGCTCTTCTAACAGCTGATGTTTCTGCTTTTCCTCACTCAAAGTACATTCCGCTCAATATTAAGAGAGCCCTGCTGAGATTAGAACGGGTATCCAAAGCCAAAAACTAAGTTAATAAGTCCAACTTGGCCTCCTTGTGGTAAAACCCGAGTTTAAAGCTAGATGGCTGGTCACTTTATTGGGATCACTGGTCTAAAAATGGAGTAAATCTAGTTAAAAATCTCTTTACAGGTTCATTACCTCTACCCTTCTCCGACCTACAGAACCGACATGGGCTCAAACCTTTAGATTTCTATAAATTCCTAAAACTCAAATTGATCATTTCATTACGCTCCATCATTATTATTATTATTATTATGAAATTTATAATGCGCTCAGTTACCCAGGGGCATCCCGGCGCAGTACAGAAACAAAAAAGAAGCACCGAGACAATCGCTACGCTGGAAACAAGTGGGTCTTCAAAAGTTTCCTGAAGGGTAGGATCTTGGGCTCTGAACGGATCTTAAAGGGAAGGGAGTTCCACAGTGCAGCCACTTGCACTGTGAAGCGCCTACCCCCAGAGCGGGCTCTCTTTACTCTGGTTGACTGCAGGAGATGTCCCTGATCCGAGCGCAGTGGGCGAGTGGACTTATAGGGGCGTGCCATAGGGGCAAGAATGGGCGGGCCATTGCCATGCAAGATTTTATGAGCCGTACACAACGCCTTAAATTTCACCCGTTCCCTAACGGGGAGCCAGTGAAGCGTTTTCAGGGCTGGGGCAGCTGAGTGTCTTCTGGGAACGTCCATCAATACTCTAGCGGCTGCGTTTTGTACCTGTTGGAGGGTTTTCAACGTCGCCTCTGGAGCCCCCAGAAACAACGCGTTCCCATAGTCAAGCCTCGACAAGATAAGGCCATGAATCAAGAGCTTCCTAGCTGGATCAGGGAGCAGTGGTAATATCTTGCGAGCTGACCGAAGCAAGCCGAAACACACCCCTGCGGTTTTCCTGGCATGGGTCCTAAAGGAGAGATCTTCCTCCAACCATATTCCCAGAGTCTTGATCTCCTTCTTGGGAGGCGGAGGGTCACCCAAGGACCGGGGCCAGCAGCTAGCAATTATTGAGGGGCTAGATTTTCCCATGAGCATCAGCTCAGTTTTCTCCCCATTTAACTTAAGGGCAGAGTGAGACATCCAACGATGGACGTTAGCAAGACAGCCATGAAAGACTTCTGGCTGTTCCACCAGCTGAGTGAGCCCCACTACCAGCTGAGTGTCATCAGCGTAGCTAATGTGCTTCATTCCCGAGGGGGCGACCACTCTTTCAAGTGGAGTCATATAGGTATTAAATAAAGTAGGGCTCAAAGAAGAGCCCTGCGGGACTCCACATTGAAGAGGGAACCAGGCCGACTGCTCTGCCTCTTCCCAAACTTGATAGCAACGGTTAGAGAGGAAGGATTCAAGCCATTTCAAGGCCAGCCCTGTCACACCCACCTCTGACAGACGTTGGAGGAGCACCTGATGGCTTACGGTGTCAAAGGCAGCACTCAAGTCCAGGAGGATCACTGCCACTGACCCTCCTGAATCAAGAATGCTCCTGGCTTCCTCCACTACTGCCAGTAAGGCTGTGTCCGTTCCCTGACCGGGGCGGAAGCCCGTTTGGGAGTCTCCCAGCAGATGATGGGACTCAAGATGGATGGAAAGCTGGCGATTGACCAACTTTTCTGCGACTTTAGAAAAGCCGGGCAGAAGTGAAATAGGCCTAAAGTTGGCCAAATTAGAAGAATCTAATGCTGGTTTCTTCAGTAATGCTTTTACCACCGCTTTTTTCCACCTCTGAGGCACTGTGCCCTGGGAGAGTGAAAGGTTGATGAGGTCGGTAAGTGGAGCGGACAGAGTATCTGCCACTAGTTTAAGATATTTCATGGGCACTGGGTCACTAGGAGACGCGCTCTTCATCCCTTTCAACACCTGTCTGACCTCTTCCTCTGAAAAGGGGCCGAAAGAGGACAGATCGGCGGGGCATAATACCGGGCTAGAGTCCAACTCGGGGAGCTGAGATGTCGCCGGCAACGAGAGTAGGATCTTCTCGATTTTTAAATGAAAGAAGTCCGCGAGTTGTTCGCATTTTTCCTGAGGGTTGTCGTACACGACTGGAGGGACTGGGGCTTTCAGGAGTTCCTTAAAGATTTTAAAGGATTCCCCTGATGAGTTGCTTGCCTTCTCAATCCTATCGCTGAAGAAGCTCCTTTTGGCATCCTTTAGCGCATTTTTATATTTCCTCATCGCTCTCTTATAGTCTAATCGACAGTCTTCCGTCTGCTTTCTCCTCCATGCACGTTCCAGTCTCTTGCATAGAGTTCTGAGACCCCTAAGTTCTGGGGTGTACCATGGAGCGGAGCCAACTCTTCTTTCCCTAATAAGCCTACTCTTTTTAGGAATAAATAAATCCAAGGATTTAGTCAGCCAGTTACCTATATGCTGGTCAGCAATAATGGGGTCAGTGACAGGGGGGGGGATGAGTTCTTACTAACTCTTCCACCCAATTGTCCACTGGCAACCTTGACCAGAGTCGTTCCATTGTATGCTGCCTAGGGGCGAAATCTCTCCACTTCCCCAACTGCCATGTAAGAGGGACTAAATAATGGTCCGTCCAGGGGAGCGCCAGCGGTTGGAGGGCTTGCAGATTCTCAAAGTTGGCAAAAGCAACATCCAACTGATGGCCCCTGTTGTGGGTAGTACCGACATTCACAAGATGGAGATCAAGTGCAGCCAACATACTTTGTAGATCTCTCGTCACTACATCAGAAGTATCATCAAAATGTAGGTTGAGGTCCCCGAGGACTACAAAGTTGGAGGATGCGGCAGCCAATGGTATCACTGCCTCAATAAAAGAATCAACGAAATTACCTAGCGTTGCGGGAGGCTGATACACGAGAAGGCCAGATAAAGAGATAGTAGAAGATAGGCGTAGGGAAAACTGACAGCCTTCCGAGTTATTAATGGCACAATCTTCCGCTTTGCAAACATATTCATCTCTGTACATTATGGCCACTCCTCCCCCCCTCCCACTCGGCCTATCCAGATGGTACATAGAATAACCCGAAGGAAGGGCTGTAACAATATCTGGGTCAGAGCAGGGAGCTAGCCACGTTTCCGTAAGGAACAAAACGTCAAAATTGTGATCTAGCATCAGGGTGTTAATTTCCGTTGCATGGCAAGGTACAGACCTGCAATTAAGCAAAGCCATGGACAGCGAAGTTCGGTCCTTACAGGAGTAGCCAGCGCCACATACAGAACATTGACCAAAAGGAGTCCCTTCTACCCACTGATAGCTACAGCTGGAATGTCTGGGGGTGCGTAGCGACAGCAGGGTATCCCTAGAATACCTAGGTGTGGAATCCATTTGGGCAGAGGTGTTAAACAGAGTAACATGCCCTGTGCCCGTCTGGGCCCGGATGGGCCCAGACGGGCTTAACTCTGGCGAAACTCCGGCGATATTCCGGTGATGACGCTGCGCGTCGGCATGGCTGACTTTATGCACGCCGAGCGCCTGGAGACTATCGCGCTAACCGCGCCGCCGGCAGTGACCCCCCCTCCCAAGATGGCCACCACAGCGAGGCAAAGGGCAGGGACCCGCGAAGAAACGCGGTGATCTACAGATTAGAGTGGGGGTAAGGTGGCAGCAGTGCGAGTCAGCGAGTGGCCTTATTAAAATCAAGGTAAAAGGTAAAAAATGAAATTAAACAAAATGACGAAAACGGGGCTTTTAAAATAGCATTAAATTGTGCAGTTTGCAGCAAAGAGGCTGTAGTGCGCGTGCTTTCTCAGCGTTCTGAATTTAAGATGGTAAGGGAGCTCACCTGAAAGGCGCCTGCCTTTATGCACGCCGAGCGCCTGGAGACTATCGCGCTAACCGCGCCGCCGGCAGTGACCCCCCCCTCCCAAGATGGCCACCACAGCGAGGCAAAGGGCAGGGACCCGCGAAGAAACGCGGTGATCTACAGATTAGAGTGGGGGTGAGGTGGCAGCAGTGCGAGTCAGCGAGTGGCCTTATTAAAATCACACCCTCTGACCCTTCGATAGCTGGCAAGCTTGCACAACTCGTAAAAGCTCGCACACCGTTTCCAGGATATATAAACTTCTCTCTCCTAACTCACAAAAATCGCATAGAAAATGCGAGCGACAAGGGAAAATGAGATAAACTCCTCTAAGATCCCATTTGATTGGGAAAAGATTCACCTGGCCCCTTTTTCTAACATAATTTCGCCTATACTCTCACAAACCAAGATAATGTGAATAAATGGATCGTACTGGACACCAGAGAACATTTTTAAGCTTAAACTCAGCGATAGTCCCACATGTTGGAACTGTAAATCTCACATGGGTAACTTGGCCCACATGCTCTTTTATTGCCCTTCCTTACAATCCTACTGGGACAAGATCTATAATTATATACACAAAACCTTTCACTACCGACTTCCAAGAGACTTCTCCAACATTTTATTGGGAGTTCTAGATCCTCAACTTGTAAACATACAAGATCGGCACTTGATGGACCTCATACTCACTCTAGCATGCAAAATCATTCTAAGCAAGTGGAAAAGTGTAGGTGAAGTTTCCTTTAGAATGTGGCAAGACTGGCTATTCTCTTTGGGAGGTGCTGATAATGAATCTCTCCATACTTCCCCATGGCGTAAATTGCACAGAAAACTGTGGGGCTATCATGACTCTTCGTACTCATGTTATGACCATCCATAAGCTCACAATCACTGTTATGCCTAGAAGGTCTCGTACTCCTCGCAAATTGAGTAATACTTTGCTTTTGCCTTCTGTGTGAATTGACTGTCCTGACCACTTAAATACTATTAAACTTGCGCTCGACGAAGATGCCTTATTTGGCACTAGAGCATAGTCAGTCATTATTGTTATCATTATTATTATTGTCACAGTTAATATTATTATTATTTTATTATTATTTTATTTGAACTATTATCATTTTTTAACTACATTAGTATCATTATGGTCATGTATTGCCTTTTGGGGATTATCAATATGTTTATTACTGTCACCTTTTTTATTGTATTGAATTGTTTGTCCTTTTGTTTATCCTCAATAAAAACGATTTGAAATCACAGTAATGGTATTCCAATAAGTCTCGTTGCAAATGTTTGGTTGCGACCATGACTACCTCTGACCTGGATTCTAATGTCTTCTGATTTTCCTGTCCAGAGTGAAGGATGGCAATTCTGCCTCGAGATGCTTGTGCGGATCCCGCTGCAGCGCTCTCCCGACAGGCCATAAATAATTTTAAAAAAGGGTCTCACATGTGTGAAAAGCAGAAGACCAGATAGGCAAATGAGGGCTGCCTTACATACATCTGAGAGAGGGAGAATTGCATCTGCTTCAAAAGGAGGAAATGTGAAGAAAACTGGAAAAACAACAACACCCTGTTCTCAGTGAAAGGTAGAGCCTAAATCCCAGATCCAACTGAAGGACCAGTCTGTGGCAGAAAATGCTCAGCATCATTTGAAAAACTCCTCATAATGAATAGTAATTCTACCTCTCACAGCCTGACACGGGATGTAATGACCACCAAGAATGTTTTCAAGGACAAAAAAGTATCTGAAGTCACACCTAGAGTTTCAAAGGGAGGATTCTGGAGGCAGGCTGGTGCCAGCAGTCGTGTTCATGTAGAGGCAAGGGGTTTCCACGTGGGGCAAGGTTTCAGAAGTCTAGATCCGGTTCAACAATGTGTATGGCATATCCTGAAGTAATAATGTCCTGGAAGCATCCATGAGCGACCTCGTCCAGGTGTGTAGGAAGAAAGACAAATGTGCCCCAACTAGTGTCAGCCTTTTGCCGCTGTGGCTGGGAACTGGCAGCTGTTGCATGTCTGGAAACGGCTCCATGAAGTCTGAAACCTGCGTTTTCTAGGAAGAGGATCATAATGGCTAGACTAGTGCGTATGACATAATATATATAATACCCTGTCTTCGTGAGGCGCCTCAGTCTTTACCTTGAAAGAGGGGGCATTTTAAATGATTTATGTTAAATGTTTTCTATGTCATCTTCAAACTGAACCTAGCCTTGAAGAGCTATGCTTAAAATACTCTTTCTGTGCTGCATCTGCTTTCAGATCTCTTAGATAAACTTGCCTTCGGGAAATGCCAGGAAATGAATTAACATTGAGAGGACTTTGTATATCCCACCTCTGCTGCGGTATGGTGCTTTGCATTGTGGGATATCTGATCACAAATAATTCTGACTCACCGTGGATGTTACCCATTGGGTCATATTTGCATACTCCAGCCCACAGGTTTGTCTTTTACAGCATGACAAATTCGTACACAACTTCTTTTAGCCACAGACATTTTACCCATTGCTTTGCTTGTGTAAATATTGTCTCCTGCAGTCATGCTGCCCGTATCCTATAAGGATGTGTGTTCAAACCGCAGGCACTCGAGTATGTGCTTGTATTGTTTTAATGCAGAGTCGCTAAGTGTCTTTTTAAACAGAAGACACTTCCTTGTACTTGCTGGCTCTTTTCTTTTAGCTCCGCCGCAATCATATGTTGTTGAGTAGGTATGTATCTTTGGGGCAGCATAATCTTTTTCAGCAGACAATTGCTTTCATGTTCACAATAAAATAGAGTGTAATGGACAGTGTGTGTACGGTTGGTGAGTTACTTAGTGTGTCGTACTGGCCTGTAAACGCAAAGAGTTGAATCCGATGAGTTAGTAACTCATTGGGTAGTCAGTCTATGAATTAACATGGCACCTGTGGGAATGTGTGCTTCATGCGTTTCATGCAGACCGGAATCTGGGTTGCTGGCTTTTTTGTTTGTGTCTAGTATACTGTGAGTACTAAATTGTTATAAACATTAAGTGGTATCAGTTCCTTAGAGAGAAAGTGAAAAGAGCTCAACAACCCATTATGGTTATGAGTGAATATACTAGTCTCCAGACAAAGGTTGAGTATGCTTGAGGTGGAGGTAAAACTCCTACCTGTTCTTGTGCCCTCACACACCCTTGCGAGCGTAAAGCATCATCATTGGGATGTACTCCTCGTGGGGGTGGCGCTGCAGTCCCTCACAGGCCCCACAAGAGGGCTCTTTAGTGGAGATCTTTTTAGGAGGTGCCGCACTTCTGCATGTGGGTGTGTGGGCCAAGTAAGTGGGTGAAAGTGAAGATAAAATTACCTATCGGTACCCCGGCGAGTTTAATGAGGGGTCCTCTAGGTAAAATAAAGATTGTGTGGGTTTAGAGACTCTCCTTAAGC
Organism: Lissotriton helveticus; assembly: GCF_964261635.1. NCBI lineage: Eukaryota > Metazoa > Chordata > Amphibia > Caudata > Salamandridae > Lissotriton > Lissotriton helveticus. The sequence goes on along the minus strand of NC_136061.1, from coordinate 618,339,892 downwards.
AAATAAAGGGAGTGACCAGTGTGTTCCCGCTGCTCTCAACCCGTACAAAAGTGTGTGACGTTTAAAAGTGAGTGGTGGACTCCAGCGAACATGATTGGGAGAAAGGTTTACTGGCTTTTCAACGAGGGAGAGACATTTTTCCACTCGGCAGCCTGACCACTCGCCGGCGTGGTCCTTCTTTATACTGGGGAGGGTTTGGGTACTGAGAACACAAATAATATGTGTCTCGAACGCTGAGACGTTTCCCTGACCTTATAATAGGTAAGGTGGGATTATAGGGTGCATTTCCCTGAGTCCCACTGTTTACAATTTCCTATTTACGGTCCTGATGACGCGCACAGGGATCCATTAGGGACCCACTGGCTGCGCGAAACATGTCGACCACCACTCACTGTTAAACGTCACACACTTTTTTACGGGTTGAGAGCAGCGGGAACACACTGGTCCCTCCCTTTACTTGCTTGAGAAGAGTCTCCAAACCCACACAATTTCTATTTTACCTAGAGGACCCCTCATTAAACACGCCAGGGTAATTTTATCTTCACTTTCACCCACTCACTTGGCCCACACACCCACATGCACTAGTGCGGCACCTCCTAAAAAGATCTTCACTGAAGAGCCCTCTTGTAGGGCCCGTGAGGGACTGCAGCACCACCCCCACGAGGATCACAGCCTGATAATGATGCTTTACACTCGCAAGGGTGTGTGAGGGCACAAAAACAGATAGGAGTTTTAACTACACCTCAAGCACACTGAACCTTTGTCTGGAGACCAGTATATTCACTCATAACCATAATCAGGGCAGGACTGGCTACCGGGCGTTTTGGCATGCTGCCGAGCTGGGGGCTAATTTTGTTGATGGCGACCTGCGTGTGCTGAACGAAATTCTTTTTGCGTTGTTTATTTCGTAGCACATGCAGGTCTCCATCAACTAAATTAGCCCCCACCGCAGTGATATCAACCTCCAGCTTGGCAGCATGCCAAAACGCCCGGTAGCCAGTCCGGCCCTGACCATAATGGGTTGTTGAGCTCTTTTCTCTTTCCCTCTTAGGAACTGATACCACTTAATGTTTCTAACGACTTTCTTAGGAGCATTGGTACAGGACCTTTTTCCTCATAACAGCTCCTAGTCCCCCCTCTCTTTGGATGGTGTCTATAGTACTAGATTGTTGTATTGTGTGGTGGATAGTGTAGATCAAGAGTGATCCATTATGTGTGGTACTTGTTGGGTCACGCAGTTTATCGCTGCCTGGCAGATCACTGAGTGGTCCTATTGTACTTTTACAAATATGGTCACTTTTGAACATTCAGGGTGCATTCTTCTGATGATTATGATGTCTGAGTTGGCGAAATGCCAAGGAGTGAATGGGCATGCAGACTAACCCTCAGTACTACCTTTGGTGATCACTGCAGAGGCCAACAAATGGACGGGATTGAGAAAGGGCCTTTGTTGTTTCCTAGTGGTGATCATTGCAGAGAGGCCAATGATCGAATGAGTATGGAGACTGACCTGCAGGCGATCATCCGAGGGTCAATATATGACGTAGGCTGTGATTTCGGTATGCTGTACCACAGAGACAAGGTATTCCCATCTGAGTGTGCTGCAGAAAAGGTTGAGCTGACCTGCATGTGCCCTTCTGAAATGCCAGTGCGCCTCAACCAGTGAGGGAATAAACAGATCTTCCCACTGTGTAAAGATTTTTGTGTGCTTATGTTTTGTGCATTATTAACAACATGCAGAACGTGTATTTTCACTTGATTATACATGTACAGACTGGTATAGGTTTATTGTCTTTAAAACAAGTTTCCAATGTGTAGAAATATGTTTTCCTGACCTTTGTTAACCAGACCTCAATTTGTGCCTATCAGCCAACTTGTTCAAAAAGGATGTCTCCGCTGTCACCCCCTTGCGAATGAATTTCACTGCTTGTTATTTCTGTATCACAGTCAAGCAGAAACATCTTTGTTGATTTCCATTGTCATTATTCATGCTGTTCTGGATGAACCTTCCCTGGCCCAGTCACAATCTGTAACTTTACTTCAAGGACCTTCCACTGGCTAGCTCACTGTACCCTATTCATTCATAATAACTTACTGTTGTTCATGTATATATCTTGTTTCACCTTCTCCACATGACATTAGAAACAGTGGGCAAAATCAATATTCATGCAGTGGACAGCGCTTAGGTGTTTAGGCAATATGACGCTTAATAAAACTGTGCTCTGATCTGAGAAAGAAACTCATTTGATCATAGCACAATGAATCTGCAGTTTTAGTGATTTTTTTTACGCGAAAATAAAGTATAAAACCCCTTGATTTTGGGGTTCAGCCAGAGCTGTCCTGAAGACTGCTAGAAAGGCTGCCGGTTTCTCTTTTGATGTTGCTGCCCACTTGGGGCTCAGAATATTTTTGAGTTTGCACTTCTCTGTAATGCCCTATTTGATGAGAGCTTTCGTGGCAATAACTCTGTACTGCATTACCTTTCAATTTTGAAATAAATCCTTTAAACTATTCAGCTGATCTAGGACTCAGTTATCTAGAGGGCCTTTTACTTAGTTGACTGTATTTCTGATATTTTTGTTATGCTGGAAAGTGACTTACCGTAAGGACACATTGCCTAATGAAACTGAGGTTTAACGCCTTCTCCAATTCATTGAATTTTGGGTGTTCTATTGAAGTAAAGGTTTGGGGTGTTAAAATTGTGAGGGGCCCGCGCCCACACCAGTCAACCATCTCTGCACAGAATGGGAAAAAGTATGAATGGTAACCACTGAAAAGAACTCCATGTACCTATTTAAGGTTTTGAGTGGCCCTAACCCTATTCATGGGCTTGCCAAGGAGCCAGGTTCCGCAGGACATTTGAATGTTTTGCCATGACTGGCAGATCATGAAATATCAGCCCCAGAAGGTGGTGGTGACTTCTGACACCACCAACAATTTCATTCAGGTTTGATATCAAAGTTGGGACTTTGACTTGCTCACAATTTTAAAAACCCTGGAATGTCATGCAAAACACACTGTATGTGTGCCATCAGAATCGGCCTCCCCGTGACAGTCTCCTACCTCTTTTGGCTCCCATATTAAACACTTTTAGTACTAGTAGCTGCTCCTGGGTCATCCATTGATCTCACCTTTGGGAAGAGTGCACAAGCTCCAAGACAAAAGGACTCTCAGGGATAACTGTGAGCCCCCCTACTGCTGATACGCACCATGACCTCTCCCTAAGGATTTTTTTCTTGAACGTCTATGAAATGGTTGAGGCTGGAGCCAGGAGGCTTCACATCTTCATTTCTCGTCTGTTTATTTTGCATTACCTTCAGGCTAAGGGTTTATTAAGGTAGCGTTTATTTTTCAAGTAATTGCCCTCGCAGCACATTGACATTTACTGTATGTGGCATTCAGTTGTACTAAACCGTACCTGCCAAAATCTTCACACTGCCTGCCCTGAGTTGGGCCTGAACAGCGTAATCAGCCTTTCACCGCTGAAAGTCTGGGAGGATTTTGAAGCCCCTAATTTCACCTCACACCATGTGCCCAGCCTCCTTCTCAGACGGATGAATATGTCGATTCCCCTTTGATTCTGTAGGGTTGTTCCCACAACCGGAGTCGTTTTTAAGGCATGGGCAAAGTGGGCAATTACCCAGGGCCCCCACATTTTAAGGGGCCCCTTGGAAAGGGAATTTTCTATCTCATCCATTAATAAAATTCCATATTTTTGGCATGATTTAGCACAAAAATTGGTGGTACAATTCAAACTTGTTCCAAACACTGACCCTGGAAATAAATCTTGCCCGGGCCCCAAAACATATGATGACACTGTCCACAACCAGGCCCGGACTGGCCGTTGTGGGCACCGGGCAATCCCCCGGTCGGCCGCAAGGGTGGGGGCCGGTTTTGGGCCCTGGGGCCGTTTTTGTTGCAGAGCCGTTTTTGCAGCATAGCTGCAAAATCGGCCCTGTAACAAAATCGGCTGAAAAGCTGCCCTGGCAAAGCGCTCGCCCCCCTCCCGCCCGGGGGGGGGGGGGGGGGCGGCCGAGCACTTTGCCAGGGCTGGTTTTGGTTCCCAGTCCGGCCCTGCCCACAACTGCGGGATCTGCTAAAAAAGCCTGACTCACCTACGTTGCTACCAACAGCTGTCAGTTTAAGGGCAAATTAATGAATGGGCATGAGTTCTTACATGCTATGCTACTGGCATATCATCATATCAAAAGGTAATGAATGTATGACCTCCAGTGTTACATATGTGAACATTTCTGAAGCCACTGAATGAGTTGGAACAACTGCCTAGGTTTGATTTATCCATTGAACAATGAATACTAAGACTGACTTGCCTCATTACCTACAGGTGATTCTCTTAGAGACTACCTCCCACCCCGGTCACCAAAGTTAGACACTTAGGGGTGATTTTTGACAACAAACTATCATTCATGCATCATGCTAACACAGTGGTCTCCTCTGCGTTTTTCACAATAAGAATGATCAGGGAACTCCTCCCCTACCTTCCCATAAGCACAATAAAAACCTTAGTCAGCACTCTGGTGATGTCACGCATTGACTATTGTAATGGACTCCTCGTCAATGCTCAAGAAAAAGTAATGAACAAACTACAGTTGGTACAGAACGCAGCGGCTAGACTGATTACAGGAACACCCAAGTTTAAATCAATCTCTAAAACAATCCGACAGCTTCACTGGCTACCGGTAAGACTCAGAATTAAATTCAAAGCCTTATATATAGCTTTTAAGACTATCCATGCATCAGGACCTGCTTTTTTGAAACAATCCCTATGCCCCTACAGACCAGCACGTGTACTACGGTCCTCCACTGCCAGCCTCTTAGCGGTTCCAAAACAAAGAAAGTATACTGGGGTGACAGATCTTTCTCAATTACTACGGCCAAACTTTGGAACATCTTGCCGCACCAAATTAAAACTACTACATCCTTAATAACCTTCCGTAAACAGTTAAAAACCTGGCTTTTCAATCAATAAACACGTATCATACAATCACTCTATCCTAAGCGCCGAGACACCTTTGGGTATTTGCGCTCTCAACAAATCTCATAAAAAATAAATAAACACTTAATGAATGTACACAGAAAATGGCATGCAGTTTAACCGGGTGATCATTCTAGGGTGGTGTGGGTGTGTGGACTGAATTTGCATGCCGTGCCACCACCAGAAAGAGCTAGTGCAAGATAAAAATTCAAATTAAACAATATTTGAATATTTTCTAGAATTGTCTGTATTTTCGTAAATCCGAAAGTAATTCCCCCTGTTCATGAATTTGAGGAATTTGTACTCTAGGTTTCAAATATTTCTGCACAGTATGAAATAGATTTACTGTACACATTTCTTGTTTGTAAGGATGAATGTAACGAGGAAATTAGAAGTACTGTATCCGCATTGACTTTAAAACATTCTGCTTTACTCGTTTATTGAACATAATAAGCTTGCCAAGTATCGCGTTACCGTATTTAAATGAACGTGCATGAGTAATGTGAGCAAGTGGATGGGCCACAACCACCTTAAATTAAATGCCACTAAAACTGAGGCCATCCTCTTTGGTAACAACACCTTACACTGGACATCGGACTGGTGGCCACTCGAATTAGACTCACTTCCCGAACCCTAAAACAAAGTAAAAAGCCTAGGCGTCCTGGTAGAAAAAAAGAACTGAAGTTCAAGGCCCAAGTAAATAAAATCACATCAGTCTCATTTTGCTCCCTATGGCTTATAAAAAAGATTGAAAAATTCTTTCCTCCTGAACTTCTGAGAACTGCTATCAGTGCATTGGTACTTACAAAGATCGACTATTGCAAATAGCCTCTATTTTACTCTCATAGCGGATCTCGTGAAGAGGCTCCAGACTTTGCAAAATGCTGCTGCCTGCTTCCTTTTTTAAATCCCTAAAAATGAATGGGCTAGAGGAGCCATCAGGAAACTACACTGGTTGCCAGATAGACAACGATGTAGGTTTAAAGCTCCCTGTCTGGCCTATAAATCATTGCATGGATTGGGGCCAGCCCACTTCAGGGAGAAACTCAAATGGTACGTCCCAGCAAGGACGCTTCGCTCAGGCTCCTCCATGAACCTGATTGTCTCTTCATTTAGGAGAAACAACTGCAGTGGGAAGAGCTTTCTCAAGGCCACAGCTGTGCTCTGGAACAGCCTTCCACTGACACTAAAAGCTGCTCCCTCCCTACTTACTTTCATGAAGGCCTTAAAGACCAGGCTTTTCTCGCAGGATTAGATGGCACCTGGTCATCGGCCTGACTCTCTTCTGACATCTGCTGTAGCTATCCTCCTTTTTTATAGCACCAAGACACCCATGGGCCTTAGTTGCACTTTATAAATTATATTCATTCATTTATTCAACTGATCGCGTATTTGCATTTTTCTTCAGGAGTCTTGGAGCTCAGTTGGAAGTTTATTGTTCTTTATCTTGTATTTCAGACCTCCGTGTACTGTATATTGTTTGAATTGTATTTTTTACTGTATTTGGACCTCTTTGAGTTCCAAATCATAATAATAAAAATCTTGGAAATCGTGGCATGTCCACTTACTGAATTTTACCTAAAGGTGATAACTTTAGTGAGTTCAGAGAATGAAGTGGCATGCATAGACAGAACTGCAGTGTTATATACAGGAGAATGTGAAAGGTAGGTCAAATGTTGAATTTGCACTGAGTCTCATCCGCTTGAGCCAATTCTGCTATTCAGAGGCAAAATTGAATGGGTTTTGATATATCACCCTTCATTCACAAATACATACTCTGAAGGCAGGACCAATATTAAGTAAGTTTGACCCTGCATCGCTCTATCACTAACTGCAGATGAATTTCCACTGCTACATGACTAGGCTACTCTTTTGTGAAGAGGCCAAAGATCGAAAGGGATTTGATAGCCTACCCATCTACTGCTGTTGGTACCCAGTGTAACAGTGTTTGTTGCCCTCCCTCCCAATTACCACCACCACCACAGATTCCCTCACTACCACCCTTTAACAGTGCCCCTCTAGTCTTGATAAACAATCTCTCTCAGATGCATTTAGTTTTATGCATCACTCATTCCAGTGGAGGGTGTCAGAGCACTTTACATCACACACATTACATAGAGACAGTCAATCATAGATGTGTAAATTAGTGAATGGAAAATGTTACATAAGACAGAGAACTACAATTTGTAGGAGTCACATGTCATCCATACTGGTAGACAACATTGTTTAATAGTGCTTGTTTTGGGAAATCACAAACTCAGAATTTAAAATGTAACACAATGGTTGGGAGGGGTCTCTTTAATAATCAGCATTGATTTCTATCCAAATGAACCCTTTGTCCAACATTAGGATAAGCCAAGACTGGGGGGAAATCATAACGCTCGAATCCATACTTTGCAGTTTGCATGAACCTCTTTGATGACAGTCAATAGCTCACTGTTAGGGTTATTAATTTATAAACTGCAAGCATCAAAAGGATCTCTCTGACAAAAAACAATAACACAATGACCTATTTACATTATATGCACTTTGTGATTTGCATGGTACACTTTTGTTGCAGCAGGCATATTACCCCTCTGTGCTACTTTAAAACGGGTCAAAACTCCCACTAACTAGACAAACCTACGATTTCGCCATAGAAAGAACATTAATCACTGGAGTTATCTTGACATTTTTATTGTTGCTTGAAAATTGCTGAAGGCCACGAACGCTGCAGCACGTGCTTTTAAAACCATATTATACTTGCAAACACAACACCCCCACCCAAAGTCATCACCTGGTACGGTCACACCGTTTGCAATGCCCTAGATCCAGCCCTGTCAGTGAAGGGGACTGTATGAGTCTTGATAGGAACTAGCATGAAGTCCTGCGACTAGACTGGTGATATCAATGTTATCAATATTTGAGTTAACCCTGCTCTAGTATGGCGGTGCTTGGACAATTCCTTTGAAAAGAAAGAACTGGTGGGCGGCTGCCCTTTTTTCTCGCTCCATTTTTTAAAAATGTTATTCTTGGTTTGAACTATTCATTTGTGCCCTGAAGAAGGTGTGTGGTCGGCTTGCCACTTTACACCGAAACGTGCATCAGCACCTGGCTTCAGCCTCGATGACACTGCATTGGAGTACAATTAGTCAAGATGACACAACAAATTATATGTAATGAATTGGATGAGAGGGTGTCCGGTATTGACCTGTAAATGTATATCAGGCCTAACAATATCCCAATGTGTATAATGATTGACACTTTGCCAGGCATTGTATTTTGAGGGAATTTACTTTTTTTCCTAAATTTAATTTTGGAAATATCTAAGGGGCATTTTAAAACACAATTTTAATGAGCCGTAGGATGATGTGTAAGGCTATGTATGAGTGGTATGTATGAAGTTTGTGTGTGTAATGCGTTTTAGTTGATGAGGATTAGACGGTTCTCTTTTGTTGAATTATTATGTGTATGTCATTATTTTCTAAATATTGTTTATGCATTCAAAAATAAGGACAAGAAATAGAAATATATACTTCATTAAAAAAAGCGGTTGCAGTTTCAGTATTTGTGTGTGACTCTTCAAATAAAGCATCCATTTGGAGGTGGCATGTTCTGTTCTTTATTGAGCCTGCATCACTCCCCGCGGAGATGAATTTGGATTGTTGCATCTAATCCTGCCCTTGTGTGCTAGCAGGAAGCTAATAAGGCCTCTAGAGAGAACCTAACCACCAACAACAATGGCGCTGCTTCAGAGAGACGTCGAAAGCGTGTATCGTCTACCTTTTATTTATTTATAGTCTTCTTGTAGCCCCAGCACAGCGCTGAGGTTGCTTCAGAGCACTTCCCACGGGAAAGGAGAGTATTGGAGTATCAAGAAAGAGGATTGCGAGCTGACAGGAGGTGAAGAAGCAGTGGGCCACAGGAGCCAGTGTTTTTAGCGTTGTTGAAGCCTAAACAGCCACATCTTCAAGTACTTCCTGCATCTTAGACAACTGCACCTCACTGAGATTCCTTAAGGGGGGTGGGGGCAGGGGGGCTACTCCGAGCGTCTGGCCGCCTATCCAAGGGGAGCCTCTGCACCAGGCTTACAGTGTTGAATTCCATCCTTTAGTTGTAAGCAGCAGGGAGGTATTAGAGCAGGGGAGATGCTCTCGGTGTGCTCCTGGCCAAGTATAAGGCGGACACCGACGGTCTGCACTATTAGGAGCTTGGTCCTGGTCTTGATAGATAGAGAGGCCCCACTAATGCTGTTGCAGAAATCAATTCCATTGGTCAGCAAACACTAGGGCCAACCTCAGAGGCAGAATGACTGGGAGCCAGTTCATCAAAGGACGAGTAGACCGTAAAACCGGTATTATGTGAGGCTCTTTACCTGGGGAATCAAAGATATAATTGCGTCAAGAAAAGCAGCTCGGTGCAGGCATTTTGAGAGGACAATGGAGGAAAAACAATTGGGGGCAAATTTACAAGCCCCTTATGCCAGATTTGTGCTACCGTTGCATAACTTTTGTGACGCAGCGGCGGCGCAAAGCCAGCGCCATGCTGCGGGCTATTTGCAACGTGACACATCTAGGGAGATGCCTCAAGTTGTAAAGCCCTGCGCCGCATGTGGGCGTTCCTGCAAAGGGAACGCTTCCGAAAAGTGGCTGAGTGAAATCTACAAGATTTCACTCAGTCACTTTTCAGTCCATGCTGCGTCAAAACCCTGCGCCTGCTTGTAGCAGGCGTAAGGATTGACGCAGCATGTTAGGGATAGGGGCACCCCGAGCCTTGCTGGAGCTGCGTCGCGCTTGCGATGCAACTCCAGCAATGAACCGCCTTTCCGCGGGGGGGGATGCGACATGCATCTGCCCATCCGTGCGCCACAGTGCGCCGCATTGTAAATACGCGCAGCAGTGGTGGCGCACGGGTGGGCAGATGCGTCGCAACTCTTCTGGCGCATCCCTGCTGATTAGCAGAGAAGTAGTAAATCTGCCTCTCGGTTCTTAGTGTGGGGCAGCTGCCTGTCCGTGGTCACAGAGGTGTTAAAATAGTGCATATTCAAGAGTCTCTGGTTCTAGATGCTTGATGACAATCTATAACGTGCTCACAATCACCGAGATTTTAAAACCTGTGGTACAAATTATGATAGAACCAGCTAAGTTTGCATTTGTACCAAATAGGCTTTGAAGCGTGTTGGAGACAGTGTTGACCTCTATTTATTTATATCTGTGTTTTTAAACAGGGCATACTTGACCTGGAAGCATCAGAGTACATTACAATAGAACTGAAACATATCAATAACACATGGATAATACAAAGATACACCCTGGGAGGAGTGCGTGCCAGATTACCACTCCTGGTAGATACTATGCTTACACATACTCATAACCAGGGTTTTAGCCATAGATGACCTGGGCAAAGGCCCAGGGCCCCTGATTTCAGAGAGCCACACTGACCTTACCTACAAATCCTCTTTTAATAATTTATTTTTTTCCAGGCCACCAGTGTCTATTCTTTATCTCCATGCACTGTATGTAGGATGTTGTTCCCGCCAAGTGACTCCTTATATTTAAAGAACTTAAAGGAGTGATACAGGAAAACAGAGGGGAAAAAAGATGAGAAAGAGCACCAAAAGTGGTTTGTGCAGGGCACTTTATGCCTAGGCAGTAGTGCATGCACTGTCTCTACGAGACATGCTGTATCCACTCTGTGGGCTTACAGCCTGCCCGTTGCTTTTGATCCGTTTCTTCATGTGTCTTTCCCAAAATCTTGCTTCTATGTGGGTAATATGTGTTTTCTGTCCCTCCTTCTTGTGTCTTGCTCCCTCCCACGATCTGTATCCTATCACTTGTATCCTTTCACATTTGTCTATTTCAGTTTGTGTATACCTACTATTTTTTGTTTGTTTGTTTCAGTCCGTATTTTGGGAAGGTTCTGTTTTGTTTCTTTGCATTGTTGATACTCCTAGCTCTGTTTCAGTAAACAACCCTGTAAATCTTGTCCTTATCTTGTCACATTTTCTGTTTTCCGGTGGGGCCTGTTTCGTCCACCCATCGCCTCCTTCATTCCTGCTTGCTTCCTACTTCGTCAGCCGCTCTTTCCGTCTCCTCCCCTCTGAGTCCCGCTTTAGTTTCCTGGCCCCTCGTCACAACTGCTTCCACTGGAGATCTACACACACAAACATGAGACCACCAATCATCACACAGAGGCACAATGCATTAACAATATAACAATAATTATCGCAACCATATATGCAAACCCGAAAATTTATAGCTATGTATTTTATAAATGGAACGGTTAGTGCACAGACTTGCGGCTACCCCGTGTGTTCCAAAAGGTAATGTTCAGAATCAAGGGAAGCCGTAATGCAAGCAGGCTACTTCATCTTCTTCACCCTGCATCACATGACACAAGTGCGCTGAATGGTTGCGCAGAGACGGTGCTGCAAGGGGGGATTGATTTACAGACATTGATTCATACTTTTACATCAAACAGCATCAGCAATACTCCACAAACCAGCTACCACTTCTATTATATGTAGTGATGGCTCTTCCTTGACAATATACAGAGCTCAGCTACCTTTCAATTAGATTTATATATAAATACCTTAGACATACAACTTCTGTACTCAATGTAGACTAAAATAGGACCCCCTTCCTACTGAAAGAACCAAACCTCTGTGTGCTATGCTAAAATGGCTTAACAAAAGCATGTACTATATCTCGCTGAGCACATGCCAAAGGGAGCTTATGTAATCTGCAGTAATGGTTTCAAATGCCATTGAGGTAGGGCAGGACATTAATACTGCAGCTGGCTAGCATCGACAAAAAACATTTGCAAAACCAATAGGTCTATTGAGGCAGACAAAACAGCAAATCTACATCACTTTATCAGCAAAGTATTAAAAACTATTTTATTAACACAAACATAAACAATCTACAAATGTTTGACTGCCACTGAGCAAAATGAACTGATACATATTAATATCACAGATATTCACAGTAATATCTTGTTCTGGTGGTGATTTCTTCATTGCTAGTGTAAGGGCCATACTTTTTGGAAACCACATATCCTTTTGTGATTGTCCATTCTAATTTAAGAGAAATAAGTGAAATACATGAGATTAGTAATAATGTGGTGATCAATATTTATGTGGCTGTACCAATGTGGTTCAGCGCCCATCCCTCCACCCACCTACCTGGTGAATCTACTGAACACCACTCAGTTGTCGAACATTCAGCCTGCCTCAGCAGAGTGGTTAGTTTGTAAAAAAAACAAGTGCCTGGGCCCTGGTCAGGTGGCAGCTTGCGCCGCCTAAAAAAGAAACAACTACTACCCAGGAAAGTGGGGAGAGGATGTGGCGTAATGACCAGAGCTGCCGACTGTGGAGCTCCAGGTTTGATTCTCGGTCTCAGCTCAATATGCTGTGATTCTGGGCAAACCACTTAATCTCCGTGCCTACCATAAATGAATGTGTCCTTAACTGGTGCTCATGAAACGCGCCGGTGTTGATGATTAAGTGCCAGGTGTTGAGCACCAGAAACCACCGGCTCAAATTAAGCACTGCTTCAGCAGTGCATCCATGATTACGCAATGAATCTATCCATAAATCCACCCACGCTCATGCTTTTATCAGTCCATGAACTGTGCTCCATAACACTTGCATGCATGCACCTACCTGCCAGGCCCTGAAATACAACACCATCCCTTCATCCACCCACTCAAACCTGTCACATCAACATTACTTTTATCGATCCACTCACACACCTACTGACTCTTCAGACACAAATCCATTCTTCAGCCCACCGACCAATTAGCAATTATGTTCATCCACACACCTCCTAGAGGCTGAGGAATCGAAAGTGAAAAGAGGGGCGATCGAATACTTGCCTAGTTACATATTCATACACCTACACGTGTACAATCATTTAATCACCCCCCTGCACTTCTTCACCCATCACCTGGACTTGGTCATGCATTCAATCATGCAGCTATGCTTCCATATTCATTAATGGATTCATCGATCTCTTTACACACAAATGCCCCCGCAACATACCTCTCCAGCCACACACATGTATCCACTCACACTGGTATATTCACCCGTCCATGCCATTCTATCGACCCACACTCTGGGGCATATGTACATAGAGGTGGCGGAGTGAGGCGTTAGCCATCATGGCTTAACGCCTCACTCTGCCACTACAGAAACGCCAGGCTGCACTATATTTACAAGAATAGGGTGCAACCTTGTGTTTCCCCCTGCGCTGGGGCTACACTTAGCTGCCTAGTGCCAACGCAGTGTCTGCATGCAGGGGAAGATTGTTTTCTTTAAATGCTGTTTGGTCACTTCAAGCACACATGGAAGAAAAGATTATTTATGTGCAGGAAGGGACACCTTCCTACACATAAACAATCTAAGGCGTTTTGATTTTTCCATGAATGCTGCACAAGGCAACACACAAGGAAAAAGCAAAAACGAGGAGAAATAAATCATTTCTCCTCATTTCGCCAAGTTAAGAGCAGGTTTTCCCTGGTCTTAATTTTGGCACTGCCTCTTATTTACGCCACCCTTGTATATAGGGTGCAGCATCAAAATCAATGGGTGTTGCGGTGGAACGCCTACAACAACATCCAATGCCCACCCCTTTCATGCCAAGCATAGGGTGAAAGGGAGCCTTATTTGCAAGGCAGCGTTAAGCCACTTTAAGTGGCTTAATGCTGCCTTGTAAATAAGGCGAAGGCCCTATCGCCACAGGAACGATGGAAAAAGTGACATTACCGTGGTGATAGGGCCTTGTACATATGCCCCTTTGTCTTTGCACCCACACCAACGCATTCATCGATCCCTCAGGCTACCCCATATCCATTACCACCTAACCATCCATTCGAGCACTCACCACTGTCGATGTGCTCGTCTGTTTCTTTATAAGCGGCTGCCTGTCGTGTGTTTTTATCTGCATGAACTGTACACGTCAGACTAATACGTTTTGTCCCTTGTTCAACGTTTAGAATGTGTTACTGGTTTGGCTATAACAAGTGGACCCACATGCCTCTGGTGACAGTATGCAGTAGTGAGGGATAGTTCTGGTTCAAGGCGATTGTTTAACGCATGTGTTTATTAATATGGATATCACCATCCTCGGCACCAGACAATCCTTTAATATTGTGTTAATGCTGCTTTACCAAGGTCTGGTGGCAGGCGTAACAACGAGTACTGAATTTAACAGTAGCCCAGGGCATTCTGGGAACGTGGGGCATGCATGATCCAGAGTGAATTCAGAGTTAAGAGTCCTCGTTGGTTCCTGGCGTCAATGAGACATTGCATAGGCAGACTATCTGGGTTGTAGGCCATGTCCCTGCTCTCTTCAGTTCAGCTCCAGTAGTCCTGTATGCCATAATATAAAATACAAAAATATAAACATGCAAAAACATCATGACCTAAATGTTGACTAGCAGAGTAATCGTGAAGGTAAGCACTTTATAGGTATGTGTTGGTTTACTATTTCTAACTCCGCATGAACGTACACTGACTATGAGAACATATATATTTATGTGTGTGTCTATAACTATTAGGACCAGATATTCTGGTCATGATAACTTTGCCTGTTGATAATATTTGAAACTCCATATTCTTGTCCCGGACCCCCAGAGTGAGTAGAAAGTTATCGCTGCTGAAGGGGTCTCTGATACCTCTTGAAGGTGGCAGAGACTAGCAATAAATGGAACCACTGGACTGGTTTACAGAAGCCTCAAAGTACTCACAGGGATTACTCACCCACACTGAGGCAATGTCTTGGAATCATTTTCCTGTAGGCTGGCAAGGCAATTCTTCATACCTGTAACCAATGACCCTTTGTGATTTCCCCACAGGACGCATTCCGAGCTTTCCATCCTGACGTCAACTTTGTGAGGAAATTCCTAAAGCCGCTTCACATTGGGGAGCTCGCGCCCGAAGAACCCAGCGAGGACCGAGGCAAAAACGTAAGTGAAATGTTACGGTGCCATGCTCCAGGGCAGCAGTGAACTGATAGGGTGCCATGTACTAGAGTGTCCTTTCGAAAAGGGAGTACACCCCCCTTCTTCCGGCACCCCTGACTTTCAGAGTCCCTGTACATGGTACAGTTCTGTGTTTTAGAATCATTGAAGTGGCCTAGGCAAACTTTTCCTCCCCTTTATATTGAGGCATGTAGCACAGTCGTGTGCCTCGGCAAGTCAGGGATACGTGTAGGCTTAACATCTAATTAAAACACTGTGCCTTATATCGCAGTGGTTCACATTGTCCCTAGACGGATCCACTGGCTGTGTTGGTGTCCACCTATGAGGATCCCAGTGTATATTACATCACTCCCTGTATCACCAGATTCCTATGGTTGGTTAACAACCCCCACTTTCAGACTAATAACACAGAGGGATGTATGGCATTTACTCTGTTAGGTATGTAGAAGCCAGGGGGCAGGACACTCCTCCATCAGTCATGCAGAGATGTTCCTCTAGACTCCACCTCCAAGGACTGGGCCCTGAGTAGCCCCCACTAGGGAATATGACATAGATACTGAAAGGGCCAGGCCCATAAGTTCTGGACCTGCTCTAGAGTAACAATCTGATGGTTCTTTCTCGCAGCATGAACGTGTAAAGGGGAGAAAAGTCATTAGGAAGCCAATCAATTTGTCAGTAATTCTCTTGGGCAGATAGTAACCACAGACAACTATTATATTTATTTATTTGAAACGTTTTATAGAGCGCTAACAAGACCCAAATGGGTATCAGAGCTCTGTACGGAGTTGTCTTCAGTCATTATACAAAACATAAAGGAGGTAAGTGAAAGTACAACCTGTGGGAAAACATTCAAGAGTAATGAGTAGGGTGTATCAGAGGCACCATAGAGTGTTCCGAGTAAAACATCATACAATAGAAAGAACCAAGATGTGCAATGCGCATCAAGGAATATTAACAAAAGGGGATCAAGCAAAAATCAACAAATGATGCAGTTAAAGGAGCTATTGAGGACTGGGACAAAAATGAATGCAAAAAGAAGGTAAAACATATAGAACATCAGTGAGAATACGTCAAGAATTTGGTTATTAACAAAACACGCGAATATGATCAGTGGGAATAATGTTTGTTCATTAGTAGTCTTTTGACCAGTTTTTTAAAGGAAGTAGTGGAAGGATTTGATCTGATCTCGGATGGCAAGGAGTTCCAGATTCTTGGAGCAAGACCGGTTGTACAATCTTTTCTTTTTGAATCTTGGCGGTTTCAAGAGAATGGAGGACGTACTTCTGAGGTTCCTGCTAGAGCCCGATATCTCAAGTTTATTTGCTAGGTAGTATGGGATATTGTGGTGTATGGCTTTATGAGTCAGACGAGCAATCTTAAGTAGGATTCTAGCTTCAATAGATAACCAGTTTAGCTGCAACAGGTTGGGTGAAATGTGATCAAATTTGCTAGATCCCGTTAAAAGCCTGGCTGAAGCATTCAAGGTAGCTTTGAGTGGGGCTAAGCTGGCTGTGGGAAGACCTGCGAGTGTTACCAATCCATATTCCAATCTAGGAATAATCAGGGATTGTACCGCTGGCCTCAGGTCTTCGTGGGGGGAGGAATGGTTCATTTTCTTCAGTGTGTTGAGTTGGAAATTGGCTCCCCTAGTAGTAGTGCTGATATGTGCGTGCATATTTAGATGTTTATCCAAGGTGACACCTAAAGATTTAGTAGAGTCTACAATGTGAGGTGTGCAGTTCAGAGCAGTTAGTTGTTTAATCCAGTCAAGGGATAGGAGCTGAGTGATTCGGTGGGGTGATCAAAAGGAATTCCGTTTTGAGAGTATTTAGTAACAGATGGTTCTGGGTTAGCCATTGCTGAGTTTGTGCAAGTGCAGCATTTAAAGTTTTTATGTCCTCCTATGATGAGATCTTCAGGTACAATTGCGTGTCATCCACATACATGTGATATTGAATGTTGGCTCTGTTCAGAATGACTGCAATAGGCGCCATAAATTTATTGAAGAGAGTGGGCGAGAGCGTAGAAACTTGGAGGATTCCAATCAGGACAGGGGTACCGGAAGCTAGGGCATGATTAACTTTGATCCTTTGCATGCTGTTGTGAAGGAAGGAGGCAAACCAATTTAGGACCGGGCCCAACAATCCCATCCTATTGTGTAGGAGATCAGTCAAGTTTTCATGTTTGATGGTATCGAAGGCTGACGACAGGTCTAGAAGGATCAGGAGACAAGGGACATTTTGGTCAAGGTCTCTCACGGCGTCATCAACAATGTGAGTTAGTGCAGTTTCAGTGCTGTGTCCTGCTCTTAATCCTGACTGGTGAGGATCCAGGATTTGCTGTTTCTCAATATGTTTCCAGACCTGCGAATGAACGCATTTTTCAAGCACTTTTGCTAGAGTCATGCTGCTGGTAATTGGTCGGAAGTTGTTAGGATCTGATAGGTCCGCACAGGAATGGGAGTAACTTGCCCAACTTTTAGGCAGTCCGGAATCTTTCCCTGTATGAGGGATTCATGAATGATCTTGGACCAAAGAGGGAGAACGGCTGAGATTAAATCTTTATAGAGCTTGGCGGGTATAGGATCACCAAAGTGGTTGGAGGGTTCGATGGATGACATGTTGCAAAGTATCTCAGTGTAGTCTGGTAGGAGAAAACTGCTCCAAGACGTGTTGTTTTTGAGAGAGCTGCCCAAAGGCCGGTGGTAAATTGTCATGGATTCAGCCCCCTCCCTTGATTCTGTTGGTGGTATTTTGGATAACAAAGTTGGGGCTGTGAGTAATAGCTCCAGCTCTATTTTCATTGTTTTTTCTGCGAAGTGAACTGTAAAATCATCATCACTAGGGAGCAGGAATAACGGAGCAGAGCTCTGGTTAGAAGATTGGTTAGATTGTTCCTTAATAAGTTTGAAGAGTTTTTTTGATCTATTTTTAGCTCCATCCAGTTGAGATCCGAAGTGTTTGATTTTTGCCAAGCGTATAAGTTTGTTGTAAACTCTTCTCACCTTTCTCAATTGAGAGAGTGCTTTGGTGGAAGGCGAGTTTCTCCAGAGTCTCTCAGAGAGTCTTAGATTGTGCCATTCATCATTTAAGGCACCATTAAACCATGGTTTAGAGAGTTTGACTGGGATCCTTTTGAGCTGTTTCAGAGCAACAGAGTCAAGAATGTTAGAAAAAGTGTTAAAGTAGTGCTCAGAAAGATCGTCAAGGTTGGTCAAATTAGAGGGGGGCTGTAGTCTATTTTTGGTCATTGAGGTTATCATGTTAACATCGGGGTGCCTCATATTGCGAATCATTTGTTTCGCTCTAAGGGGTTGCCCCTGTTGATCCAGTCCCTTGTCTAAGATGAGGAAGGGAATTTGAAAGTGATCAGACCAGTCACAGGGTAGGATTTCTCCTATTTGTATGAAGTTGTCTTTGGCAATGATGAGGTCTAGAGTGGCGCCTTTATTGTGAGTAGGGCCTTTACAGAGCTGTGAGAAATTGAGGTCAGAGAGGAAGGTCTTAAAGGAATGGACAATTGGATCATTTCTGTCATTCTACTGAAGGTTGAAGTCTCTGAGGAATAGGTGGCTGAGTCGGTCCGAGCTCGAGCTGATGACCTCCATGATTTGCTCTGTGAAGACTAGATTGTTACCAGAAGGGTGATATATCGAGTGCAGCACACAAATCTTCTTGCCTTAGTTCCAGATTTCAGACACTAGCTGTTCACTCGTGGATAAGACAGTACAAGAGGATTGTTTTACTGTGAGGTTGGAGCGATGAATGCAGGCAATGCCCTCTCCTGTTTTATCCAGGCGATCACTTCTGAGAATAGAGTAGTCGGGAGGGATTAAGATATCAAGAATTGGGGGGGAAGTATTACTGAGCCAGGTTTCAGTGATGATCAGAAGGTCCAAATTATGCGCAATGATGAGATACGAAATATCAGCAGCGTATTTCACAGCTGATCTACAATTGAGTAGCATCGCGTTGATGTGCCGGTTGGAAGTGACCACTTCTTGAGTCGAGGTGTTTATGTGAAGTAGGTTCTCTATGTCCAACTTTCTGAGATTATGGCTTGATTCCCTGTCAGGGTTAGCAATGATTGAGGGGATGTTGAGAGTAAAGTTGGGTTGTGAGACCATCTTTGATTCAGTGTAGGTCCCAAGCAGTGTGACAATGTCTTCATCAGATAACTGAGGTATGTCTGTGGGGCCGAGAGAGTTGTTTAGGCAGAGGCCTCAAGCTCCAGCTGGAGCTAAGATAGGATCAGAATGAGGTAATCTCTTTGGTAGAACACAGCTTCTGTGGATTGAAGATATTATATCTCTGCGCGGGTGGTGAAGCCCTACATTTCTCCATCTTCAAGGAGAACTGCTGAATGTTTTGCACCAGCTCTTTGATTACCAATATATCATGTTTGAGGTCATCAATTTTCTTGTCAAGGCCTTGATTGTTTAAGCACTTATTCGCAGGAGTAGCTCGCACAGGTGGGATAGGTTCCTCTGTGGTAGGGTTAGTAGGGGCTTGGGTAGAACGATTGCCACAGTTATATAGGGAGATAGGGTCATACTTGAGATAGGGATCAGACTTTGGAGTGGGAATAGGGAGAGGCGGAGTGGCGTTAGGAGGATAGAGGGTGGTGAAGTGTGTAGTGATAGTGAGGGTGAATGTCTGTTATTGTTCAATGTGTAGGAAACATCAACAAGCAACCATGGCCATGAGATTGGAAGATCCAGGGTATAATGGGTGAGTATCCATTCCTGTCGGATAGTTAGGGTTGGTAGGGTGCCAAAGTTTTTCAAGAAGGTCCGCCTAAAGGTTTTTAAATCAGCACTCCATGTTTGGTATAAAGTCAAGGTGAAATGGGGCATAAGATATTATTCAGATCTCGCCCCAATCTGGGATTCCCCAGGACTGCCCGAATGTTTGAAAGACGGCTGAGCGCCCCCCATTTAGAGAGCAGGGATTAAGATCTGGTCTGACCTCGTATCATCTGAGGGGGTTCTTCCCTGGGACGTCTTGAGGTTAAAAATCGGGGACTCCTTTTCCAGATTTAAAATATTTGCAACTTTGTTCCTGGTTTTCAGCAGAAAAGGAGAACATAGGGGGAACTGGGAGATTGAACATGCCCTCCAAAGTGCAAACCCAAGAAAAAAAGAAGTGGGATTCTGGTAAAGGAGCCTTTTAGACGTAGAGAATGCACAGCTCCCCCTTCTTATCTTGTATGGAATTCCACCATCCTGGAAGAGTTATCAGCTAGTCTATTTGCTCTATCCCTTCAAACTTTATATAAGTTTGTCAGGCCAGCTGCTCTGTATTATACGCCCAAAAAAATTGCAAAATTTGTTTCCTGTCCCCTTCCTAAGTGCCCTAGATGCAACCTGGTTGAGGCTGATGACATCCATATTTTTTATGATTGTGTTACTTTGAGTGACTTTTGGCTTGGCGTGGAGAGGGCCATGGAAGGCATCTTTAAAGTTAAGCTGTGCCTCAACCTAGCTCGAGTTTTGTTTGGCTTGGATATGGATCTCATAAGTCTGTTATCTGCGGCACAAGTGGATTTGTTTTTCTGTTTGATCTTGATCGCCCGCAGAGAGATTTGTAAACTGTGGAAAGATCCTAGACCCCCACTTTATGAAAATTGGTTGTGTGCTGCATTAGGCATGGCGCGTCTGGATTTGGGCTTAGCAGATAATGGCAATAATGTCAGGGCTCCTTTGATCTCGTGGGGCAAAGAAATTAGGCTGGTCTAAGGCCTCAAAGGTCCTATGATTACACCATGCCTCGTACAAAGAAGCAGGCCTGGTTGGCCCAAGGCTAAAGCAAGAACATTTTCCCTCGGCGCCCAGGTCGGAATGGGCCTTTAATGTCATTTTTGCAGATGCTGATGGTGAAATGAGGACCCCAAAAATATATAAATATTTTTTTTTAAAAAGGGTTGGTAGGATGGTCATCATTCCCATTATTGGAACGAATATTGTGTGATACCAGGGATTGAGGATAGGAAGTGAGGCAAGGTAGAGGAGGAGCATTGGTACGGATCACTGACATAATATCGACGACACAAATATCGAGATACACAAATATCGAGTCAAAAATATCGATTGACAAAATATCGACTCCCTATCTTCAAACAGGTAAGTACCAAAATATCGACTCCAAAATATCGACTTACAAAAATATAGACTGTCAAAATATCGATTTTTTAAAATGTCTTAAAATTAAGTTAAAACTAATATAGTAATAAATATATTTAATATAAACTTAGAAATAATTATTAAAAAAATATAATTTTAATAAATAATTTATATAATTAAAAAAATTATATCACCAAAAATTACACACACACATATATATATATATATATATATATATATATATATATTTAAACATATTATTAAATAAACATATATAAAATTTTAGAAAATGTTTAAAATTTATTGTTACAACTATAGTGAGTTCAACATTAGCAAAAGTGTTGGATAGCGTAGAGGTAAAATTTACTACTCCCACTCCAGTGGGTGCAACAGTAGGGAAAGCGCTGGATAGCGTAGAGGTTAAAATTACTATTCCCACTCCAGGGATGTATGACGTTACAACGCATACTTTTACAACGCCTACCATTACAACAAAACTTTTACAACGCAAAAACTTTTACAACGCATACATTTACAACGCAAGATTTTACAACGCATATACCTTTACAACGCATACCATTACAACATAAGTATTGGTAAGTATATAATAATTTTTTGAATATAAATTAATAAAAAATATTATAATATAATTTAATATAATTTAATTTTATTAAATAAATGTAATTTAAATGTAATTTTACTTTATTTTTACAAAGTACCCCTGTACCCCAAAAACCCAAAACTGACCCTGAACCCTAAAAATACCCCTTTACCCATAAACTGAAAACTGACCCTGAACCCTAAAAATACCCCTTTACCCGAAAACTGAAAACTGACCCTGAACCCTAAAAATACCCCTTTACCCAAAAACTGAAAACTGACCCTGAACCCTAAAAATACCCCTTTACCTACAAACTGAAAACTGACCCTGAACCCTAAAAATACCCCTTTACCCCAAAAACTGAAAACTGACCCTGAACCCTAAAAATACCCCTTTACCCAAAAACTGAAAACTGACCCTGAACCCTAAAAATACCCCTTTACCCAAAAACTGAAAACTGACCCTGAACCCTAAAAATACCCCTTTACCCCAAAAACTGAAAACTGTCCCTGAACCCTAAAAATACCCCTTTACCCCAAAAACTGAAAACTGACCCTGAACCCTAAAAATACCCCTTTACCCAAAAACTGAAAACTGACCCTGAACCCTAAAAATACCCCTTTACCCAAAAACTGAAAACTGACCCTGAACCCTAAAAATACCCCTTTACCTACAAACTGAAAACTGACCCTGAACCCTAAAAATACCTCTTTACCCCAAAAACTGAAAACTGACCCTGAACCCTAAAAATACCCCTTTACCCAAAAACTGAAAACTGACCCTGAACCCTAAAAATACCCCTTTACCCAAAAACTGAAAACTGACCCTGAACCCTAAAATTAAAATATTTATCAATTAATCAATTATAATTAATTACCAATTATATTTTAATTAATTACCAATTAATAATTAATTAACAATTAATTCTAAATATATATCAATAAATAAATTAACATATTTAATTAATTAGAATTAAATTACTTCCCACCCTATTCCCCTATAAACCCACAACCCGCTACAGACTTATATTACACAAAAAATAAAAATTATTATTAACTTACCTTAAATTCGATATTTTTGTTGTCTATATTATGTCTAGTCGATATTATGTCCATTCTATATTTTTGATTCGATATTATGTCCATTCTATTCGATATTAATTTTCTCTAGTCGATATTTTTGTTGTCTATATTATGTCTAGTCGATATTATGTCCATTCTATATTTTTTACTCGATATTCTGTCCAGTCGAAATAATTGACTCGATATTATGACTGTACACCATTGGTACGGCTATCAACAAGGTGGGAGGTACTCTGGTCAGTTAAACCTTCATCGGCACGAGATAGATGTGGGTTTTCCAAGTTCGTGGTGTGGGGGGTTGGGATAGCATCTGTTAACTTGGGTCTAGCTGAGAGGATCGTGTTAGCAGACATTTATTTTTATTTATTTTAAAGATTTATAGAGCGCATAGTCACCACGGGGGTATCCCAGCGCTAGGACCTTGTAACTCATGGGGAGGGAGCGGGAAGGTAGGAGACCGGTTTAGGGGAAGAGGAGAGTTTTGAGGGTTTTTCTGAACCGGAGTAGATCAGGCTCTGTTCTGAGGTTCAGGGGGAGTGCGTTCCACTTGAGTCCGGTGTTTACCGAGAAGCGACGGCCGCCTATCCGGGCCTTTTTCACCTTGGGGATCGTGATAAGGTTTCCGTGCTCTGAGCGGAGCGCTCTCGTGGGTCTATAAGGGGTGATCCAATTGTTTAGTATGGGGGGGCCGGTGTTATGGAGGGCCTTATGGGCCAGGCAGAGGGCCTTGAACGTGACCCTCTCCTTGATCGGGAGCCAGTGTAGCTTCCTAAGAGCGGGTTTGGCCGATGATCTGGCCGGGGTGCTTGTTAGGAGTCTGGCGGCGGCGTTTTGAGCCTTTTGCAGAATTTGGAAGGTGGATTCCGGGGCGCCCAGGTAGATGGCGTTGCTATAATCCAGCCTGGACAGGATTAAGCCCTGGATCAGCATAAGGCGCGACTGGGGGGGTAGGAGAGGGATTACTTTCCTACAAGATTTGAGTAACCCGTAGCAGGTTCCAGCAGTCCTTCTGGCTTGGGTCCGGAAGGTAAGGTCGGTCTCCAGCCACACACCGAGGCTCTTGACCTCCTTTTTGGGAGTAGGAGGTGCGCCCATGCAGGCGGGCCAGAGGTTGGAAGGGATGTTGACAGTTTTTTGTCCAAGGACCAGGATCTCTGTCTTGGAGCCATTAAGCTTCAAGGCGGAGTCGCTCATCCACTGGTATACACTGGAGAGGCAGTCGTGGAGGTTGGAGGGCTCGAGTTTGGGGTGGGAGAGTGTAACCACCAGTTGTGTGTCGTCGGCGTAGCTGACGATAGTGACTCCGAAGGGTGAGACAAGTTCCTCCAGTGGGGCCATATAAACGTTAAATACATGAGCCATGTAGACATGAGCGTGGGCAGTGGGGAGGAGGTGCCGTCAATTGCTTCTGTATCAGAGCCATTGAGTGGCACATTTTGACTGTCAGTGGTGGTGGTGGAGTTAGTTAGAGAGTTCTTGAACCTCATAAAGGCAGAATTGAAACACTTGAGGTTCAGGTCTGATGCTTGGATAAGGACATTACCATTATAGTAAAGGTAGATAGTCAGCTCCGCCATAAGGGTCGGGGATGGAAGCGGAGTTAAACGGAAACCATGTGGAGTTTAGGTCTGTTTGAACGCAGCATAGAGGTGAGGGCCTTTCTCCACTGCTCTCTTCTGTTTGTGTAGAGGATGAGATCAGTCACTATAGTGCCCTTATTTGAGGTATATGTGTCCGATATCAGTGTTTCAGGCCATCTCTTGAGGGTATTATGCTTAAAGTTTTTCTTAGCCTTTAGCGATAGGTTGGGTGGGTAGATGATCTTAACCGAGTTTTCGCCAGTTTGGACAAAGGTTTTAGAGGCCTGGTAAGTATTTTATGCCATGTTGACTGAAGTAGTGTAGTCGGCAGCGAATAAAGGAACCCAAAAGAATAAGGGTGGAGAGGTCGCCCAATTAGTTGAGGTTCCTGGAAGTAGAGACCCAAGAAAAGGGGGCGGGGGGCATAGTGAGTAGCGGAGGGCCGAGAAGTCATGTACCTAGTTTACAATGCAGTATCATAACTGAAACTGATATACTACCAGGTGTTTAGTGCTAATGACTATAGGAATAGCAGCGCAACAACTTTAGGGGTTCGGGGAAGGCAGGAGTACACAGCATGTTTCATCAGAGGGAACGACCTCTGATACGGTAGTAGGAAACGCTCTCTTGTTGCTGAGCTAACTTGAGCCCAGGCCATCTCGGGCTCTTCGAAGGATGCACAGTAGCTTGTCATGTGGTCTCTAGGCCAACCCTCATCACCCTGTATGTGAACTGGTTGCCAGTAATAATGCTAAAACTAAATCAAATCAATAGTCGATGGTTGAGGATGGCTAGGTTAGGTGGGGATTTTAAAACAGAAGAATACCTTCAGCCTGGAGCTTCCTATCATAGCTCCTCTCCGTCGGTGGCCACCGTAGTGTGTTTCATGGTTGTGCAATTTATCATGTTCCCTGTCTTGTTACCTCACCGAACATTGATTATTCCATGTTCACAGTTTTTTTTTCTTCCAGTTGGCGGTTAGGTGGTCCGTGAGTAGTTGCCCAAATTTTATCACTATCCCTTGTCATATTACCTCAGCGGGCATTAATTAGTCACCTTTGCCATCTTAAGGTCAGGCAACAGAAGTCAGGCAGCCTTCTGAGTCATTTTACCTCACCAGGCAATGAGTCTTCACATTTGCCATCTTTAGGTCAGGCAGCAGTCAGAAGCATAAAGGTCAGGCCAGCCTGAGAGATCTATGTGCGAGATAACGCTTGCTAGCGCATATTTGGGGTAAATTTGATCTTACTTGTTGTGCACCGAGTATTTCACGGGCAGTGTGTTAATTTCACACTGCAGCCCCGCTCTCTCTTGGCCTCACGCGATCACGGGCAGCGTGCTCCACACCGCTAACACCGATGCCGACTCAAAGTATCCTTTTTCCCACACCGCTGTCTTCCCAAACAGTATTGTGTCCTGACCGCCTAACAGGCAGCGTACTTGGCTCATGCTGCTGCTCCGCTCTCCAGCCTCACACGATCACGAGCAGCGTGCTCCACCTATGCTGCTGTCCGCTCCGATTGTTCTTCCTCTGATGGTAGTGCGGCAGCACCATCACCACGGCCGTTTCTCTTATGATGTTACAGTTATCTTCTGAGGGTAGTATTGGCTCCTTATTCAGTTCCAGGGGGGAAGTGGCATGGATGTCCGTGGGTATATTAGGATGTTCACAGTTTTGGCGATACAGTCCCTCTGGAGCTCGTCTCCGATGCTCCTACTATGTTGGGCATTTTGTTGCATTCCTTAAGATTGGTTGATTTATTACAAAGTCAAAAATAACTGAACCTAAAGACACCTCAATACGAGAGTGCAGAAATACTTAGGAATTAGCATGAAGCCAAATATGCGTATCCAGTTTAGACGATCTAGCATAAGCAATACAATTAATTCAAGGAGTAAAATGCAAAAGATCAGGAAGCAGCATTCCAAGTTTCCCTGCATCGAGGGATGGTGAATGAAAAGCATTAAATCTGTCCTTTCTCTAACACGGAAGTGACATCTCTACTTAAACATTTTCAGATGAAAGAATAAAAGGTCTCAGCATGTGAAGTCGTCTTAAGAAGTATCTCCAAGATCAATGGGTCAAGTAGCATAAAGCTAGAGAGCTCGTATTACGATGGTCTCGCTCTGAAGGCAAATTAAGAAGTGGTCATTTTCCCTACTACTAACAACCCATTATTCATAGGTAACATTCCCAGAACCACTTCGTGTGACGCCATCTGCTCTGGGTAGAGTCCTGAACAAGTCCGGCTTTAATGCAGTGTGACCGTTGCGACTGCACTGGGAGCTGACCTGTGAAGGGGGCGCTGACCTCAGAGTGGGGTACTGTGTTTAGCAATAACTTATGATTGGAAAGATGAGGGGCTCTTTTGCCACTTGGTAGTGAGAGAATTGAGTAGGCGGTCGTGGTGTGTGGGGGTGCCAAAAATGATTGTCGCACCGGCCCTGGTCCTGAAGGTGAATTTCATGGGACAATAGAGTTCTTTCCTTGATACAATTTGTCTTTGGTTCCCAGGCCTTCTCCTGTGTGAAGCACAATGACCTTTCTTTATCGACTCAAGCCACACAATTGTAACTTATTCTGTCCTTGCCTGACTAGTAAAGCAAATACATTATTCTAACTAACCAGAGCACTTCTTTCACCTGCAACACAAAACGTGAGATAGAACAGATTCCACAGCTCACACAAGTTTTCCAGGGAACTGCATTTGAGGCCTACTAAATACAGCTAACATAAGAAAGCATCATATGAGCTTTCCGAATATGCATACCAATAAGGTACTTTCAATTAATGCATCTACCTCCGTATGAAATTGTATAAATATTAAGTACATTTAATACTTAAACAGTAGTCCGTTGCACAACACGAGTTCTTCATGTTAATGTTTTCTACAAGTTACATTCATTTTCTATATGGATTCTCCATGCTACTTTTCAATAGCCTAAAATACATCACGTTCTCATGTTAATACATTTCACAATTCTAACACTTCGCGTTAATACAGCAAAGGATTATATGCGGGTGCCATCTACGTGTGATTATGATGCATCCCTACAAATGAGATAAGATATCCACTCTATCAATACTACAGACTTCTGTAATTAATTTACTGAAATTCCATGGAGTGTCTGGATACTATTTCTAACACGAGAGCCCTCTGTGGCAACAAATGCAGAAGATCCTTTAACATAAAACTTATCCACAATTCATCTCTGTGACGTTGGGCTAGCTCCGGCCATCTTACAAGTGTGCACTATGGAAGGTGCCCTTCCATAGGTTCAGAGTCAGGTACGTATTAAGACCCCTAGACTGTGAAATTACCTATGTGTGAATCCTTGTGAGGAACAGTAAGGCCAGCTTTTCTGTTTATTAGGATAAATAGCTGCCTATCCCTCTCTGAGTACCCTCTGGTGGTGACCCTGACTGGGGAGCCTGGCAGAGACTAGCCGCAGTTCCAAATGAGCGACAAAGCTTCCGTCCTTCATTATTCATGTGCCTTCTATGACTTGGATGTGCACGTCTCTCACACTCAGTGTGTCTGCTCACACAGGCGGAATACGATATCATTTGTTATCCAATCCCCTTCTTCATTACTGAACAGATCAAGCACATGTGCTGCCCTTGTGATGCGTTGCAAGCTGAAGCGCTGTGAATCCTTTAGGCCACAGAGAGATACAGCTTCAGCTGGCCCTCATCAGCCCGTGGCCGCAGTCCTGAGTCCCAGGGAGAATGTCGAGGCTCACCCGATATGAAGAGGCCGAGGCCTTTTTGTGGCATGAAGGGACAAAGACAAGTTTCTCCTAGAATGAGGGCTGTTTTTGAAGAATAATGGAAAAAGGTTTGTCATCATGAAAGAGATGAATTGGTTGCATTGTATGTGAAATGGAGACACACCTATAAAAGAGATTTATCAATGGCTCGATTCATGCTAGCGTCATCAGATGGTCACTCCTGTTTATAGACCAATGAGAAAGCAGCAAGTTCCCTAGGAATCAAGTCCATTGGTGTAGCAATGTAAGTCTGAAGAAAACTGCATTAGGAGTAATAACAAATAATTTAATGTAGTGCTTCAAACCTTACGTGCCATTTGAAGCCCTCTACACAACCTGTTATAATGCCCAGTGTAATGGAAGTGTACTGATCTCTGAAGGAAGAAGAATGAGTATACCTTGCTGGGAATCAAACTTGTGAACAGCTCACTACAAATGTCAACTGTGAGCATTGGTGGCATAAGGCCCATGAACTGGACAGTGTGTGGAAGAGTCGTCTCGCAGATATGTGTTGTTGCAAATCCAGCCTGTGCATGTGCATGTCTTCCCTTTCTCTCTGGGGACTCAGATTGACATGCCAAAACTCTTCTGGTCTTGTACTATAGCTTCAATATCTTGGTGTTACTCTTGAAAATCTTCCTGTCATTCCTAGGTATATGGCAACTTGTGTATGATGCAGCAGAAACCCAAGCACTGACCTCCAAGAAGAGGAAAGGGCACAATGCTTACAACTGAATCCCTTCCTAGAAAGTCACATTTAGAGATCGCTGGATGATATAGGCATCTCTATAGACAAAGTGTGCTTGAGTTTTGCAATGTTCCTATTGAGATTCTGATGAGATGGGTGAGGGGGAGAGGCACGATGATGTAGGCTTTAAGGAATGTGATTGGCAGGCTCGAGTATCCATCTCACTGCAGGATTCTGTGGTGAAGCTCCCTCATATTTGTGTACTTACCTTTCAGACTCAGCAAGTAGAAGATTTTCGTGCCTTGAGGAAGACAGCAGAGGAGATGGGTTTATTCAATGCAAGCCCTGTATTCTTCATTCTCTACCTCAGCCACATCCTGCTCATGGAATTCCTAGCTTGGTTCACACTGTGGTACTTTGGCACTGGCTGGATCCCAACTACCATCACCCTCTTCATCCTTGCTACATCACAGGTGAGTCTTCCACGATATTTTCCCAACTCAACCTTTCACCTAAAACTGCCTTGATCTTTCCCCTCTGCCACTGATACCCTCCAGTTCCTCCTAAGTGAAGGCTCACATGGTTACAGTAGTTCCTTATTGCAATAGAGAGAATAGAGTCCTGTAATGGCAGCCAGCAACATTTTTTTCCATGTTGCTGGCAGATAATCAGAGGACTCACTCCCAAAGAGTGTGGCTCCTATGGGAGCAAAATGGTGCAAAGGAAAAAAGCCTTCTGGGCCAATCAGAATGCTCTATTTTTTTTATTGGGTTGAGAGACTCTTGTGATAGTCCTTCGAACCCAACCATCCCGATATACACATTTTTTGGGAACTTAATGTCTCTAAACCACTTAACGGATTTACACCACCTTACAAAACATATACTTTCTGGACCCAGATCTAGATTCCTGCCAAATGTAGTGTAATTCCATTCAGCAGTTTTTGCGATATCGCTTTCTAAAAAAGTCGACGGAAAATGCATGGGAATATTTTGTGTTTTATGACCCCCTCCAGCCCCTTTTCTTTGCTGCCATTTGACGGATAACCCATAAACGTGCTATGCATAAACTGGGCAAAAAAGCCCTTTTTTGAAAGTTTTGTTGAGATATGTCAAATGGCGTCAATTTTATTAGCAAAACAAAAAAGGCATTTTCTATGGAAATGCTGACTTAACTATAACGGCCTAGTGGCAAATGCTAATGGGAGATGGATAGGTATATATACAGACAGAATGACATACAGACAGACAGACAGAATGACAGACAGACAGATAAAGAAAAATTCTTAAAACCTTAATCACAATGAAGGTCTGCAGGTGGGGGACAAAAACACGAGCAGACTGATGGAAAGTAGATAGATAGATAGATATTCACTGAAAACACAGTTAAAAACTGAGTAATGGTTTGCGTTTAAATATGTAAAACCACTGAAATTCAAAGGTTATAGTTATGAACGACCACAACACATGACACAACTTATGGCATCGGCCATGATGTTGTCTTATTAAGTGTTTTGTGTGACTGTGCCATTAGCAAATAAATGTTTTGTTCGAGGCGGACGTCATGAGTTATTTTGTGTGTTGTGTGCCTTCATAACCAGAGCAAGCGAATTTCAGTGAAATATATATATATATAAACAAAATGCGTGCCTTCCGAAACTTGCAACTCTTGGGAGGTGGCGCGCTCGCCGGCAGCGTACTCCATTCCTGCCAAAGTTCGATAAAACACGCTCTCAGACGGGATATGAAAATACAGAAAATGATTTATTAATTCATAAATCATTTTTTGCATTTTCGTCTCCTACCTGAGACACCTATATATATATTGGGGCCCATCGGGAGACGGGGAGGGGAAGAACCGACCGGACACAGGTATATAGTGTGTTAAAGGCCGCTTTTATTGGAAACAGGTGCATCCTGAACATACCCCAAACCTTGGCCTTTGCCGCACAAAACTAGGCCTAACTAAATAAACACATATCTGCCAATCCCCCCACCCCCACCCCTAAACATTTCCCCAAACAACCTCATAAACCTCTTTATTATGTACACAAACGCCTGGCTCAATGTTTTATAACCTCTGCCCTATGTACACTCCCTCCCTTCTAACCAGTAAAGTTCCTTCCTCCTATCCTACCCCCCCATTATAACTAGAGAAAGCGCCAACCTCGAGAACACAACCCCAGCACCTGCTCCTAGCGACACACTCTTTACCCTACCACAGAACACACCTGTAACCAACAAAAACCCTTTACTATCCACCCCTTAATCCTATCCCTTCACCACAGGGAGGGTGGGAGGGACAAAAAACTCCTAACCTAGACCGGCTGCTGTGTCACTGTCCCAACTAATGGTGACAAGTGACCTAAAATGGCCGCTTATGTATCCCCCTAGCCCAAAAGGAGCCCAACAGACTGCCACCCAGCCCAACCAGCCCAAAAAGTCCTTCCTGTGTCCTGCCTCCTTGTACCCCTCCCCTTCCTCCCGGAGCCCCAAAATCCCCGGGGGGGCGAGCCTCCCTCCGGTCGGCCACCCCCCGCAAAGCCCCATTGGGGCCCATCGGGAGACGGGGAGGGGAAGAACCGACCGGACACAGGTATATAGTGTGTTAAAGGCCGCTTTTATTGGAAACAGGTGCATCCTGAACATACCCCAAACCTTGGCCTTTGCCGCACAAAACTAGGCCTAACTAAATAAACACATATCTGCCAATCCCCCCACCCCCACCCCTAAACATTTCCCCAAACAACCTCATAAACCTCTTTATTATGTACACAAACGCCTGGCTCAATGTTTTATAACCTCTGCCCTATGTACACTCCCTCCCTTCTAACCAGTAAAGTTCCTTCCTCCTATCCTACCCCCCCCATTATAACTAGAGAAAGCGCCACTCGAAAGCCTTTACTACTTTCGACCCCCCCCCCCTAGGACCTCTGCACCTTCGGATACCGTCTGACCCCTATCGCCCTGTCTACCGCCTCCTTCAACTGTACTACATAAAGTTCCATCCCGTACCTGGACAAATGTACCCCATCCTCTAAGAAGAAATATATGGCCCCATACTTTAACTCCGGATGTTCCATTCTGCCCAATCCCTCCTTCTCGCAAAAGGTCCTCATCTCTCTGTTGATCTTCCTCCTAGTTCTATCAATCGCCCCAGGTCTCACAGCCCCCCTCCAGCATCTCCTCGGAATGAACTCTGACCAGATAATGTGACACCCTGCCCACTGTCTCTTGATCTCCAACAGATCCCTCCGCATCTGCTTCACCAAAGCCAAACCCTTACATTGCACCAGGTCGTTCTCACCCAGATGTACCACTAAAACATCCGGGCACACCCCACTCCGAACAATGTTATTTAACACCGGCACCAACTCGTGCCAACGCATACCCCCTTTTCCTCTCCAATGGCACCTAAACAACTGTTCGTCTAGTTCCAGGTTCAGATTCTTGCATTTCTCCCATTCGGCCTTTTCCGCTCTTTTAACAAAAGAATGTCCCACCACATAAATGGACACTGCCGCCACCGTAGGCCCCGCCACTGCACCTGAAAAGAGACACATGTAAGTACCAAGTCCGCACCCCTTCTCATTCCACCGCTACCCCTCGCAACCGGACGTACGTCTTAAAACAATCCGATTTCCAGCGCCCCAACCGCTTAATGTCCTCCTTCCCCCAACCCCGGCGCGCCGCCTCCGTCGCCGCCCCGATGCGGAAGGAATGTGTCCCGAAGTCTTTTGGATCCTCACCCATGGACCGCAGGGCGTGCCGCAGGACCCATAACAACTGCGCGGCCGTCACACGTCCCGCCTCACCCCTGTCAAAAACCTCCGTACCCGCCTCTGTTCCCCCGGCCGCTAACCGCCGTCCCCACTCCACTGGACACACCGCCTCCTTGTCCCCTGGCCCCAGGACCACCCACGTGCCCCTCTCCCTTTGATCGGTTTTGGAACGTCGCAGCCGCACGGCAACCTCCCTGCCCCTGAACTCCACGTCCCCCCACCTGACGCCCGCCTGCCCCTTCAAACCCACCAGCTCTGATACCCTAAAGGCCCCGAAGTACAACCACGACATCAATGTGGAAAACCGCACCGCCTCTTCCTGATCTCTACACACCACCGGCATTCGATTCAACAATCCCTCCAGCATCGCCTCCGTAATAGGCCGTCTCTGCCGCACCCGGGCCCCTTTCTCTCTCTCCCAACCTTCCAAAAGACGCCCTCCCAATTCCCCCGCCGAGGGAGCATAGCCCCACCAAAGTTTACCCATAAACGCCACTCCCGCCAGTTTGCCCGCAATAGTCACTCTCGCCAAACCTCTGTCCATCAATCCCAACATGAATTGTACCACCTGTTCCTCCCGACGCCACTTGTCCCGCTGCCTTACCGCTCCAAAACGCAGAAACTCCAACCAGGCCTGTTCATAACTCTTCCACGTAGACACCGCCACAGATGACCTCACCAATCGAACGACCCGCGCTCTCCCACTAACCACATCTCCTCCGGCACCTTCGTCTTGACCGCCTCCGCCTCCGTGGCTAGCCCATGGAATCTCCGCCACTGTTGACGAGACAAAGCATCAGCAATGTCATTGTCCACTCCTGGCACATGTTGTGCTCGAAACAAGATATTGTTCTCCAGGCACCTCAACACAAACACGCGCATCAACTTCAGCACCTGAGGTTCTCTCGCAGACTGCCGGTTCACTACCTGCACCACCGACATATTGTCCACCTTGAACAACACGCGCCTATGCGCCAACTCGCGCGCCCACACAGTCACAGCCACCACCAGCGGGAACAACTCCAAAAAAGCAATGCTTCTCCCCCCCGCTTGCCATCGCTCCGGCCACTGTTCCGCGCACCACCGACCCGCCCAGTAGAGTCCAAAACCGCCGACTCCCGCCGCGTCCGACGACATTGTCACGTCCCACTCCCACTCCTCCGGCGGCGCCATGGGAACACCGTTGAACCTCTCCAAGAAAGCCAACCACATGCACAGATCCTCTCGCGCGCCCGCCGGCAACCGTACGTGGTGATGAGGCATCGACAGCCCAGACAACGCCAATCTCAACCGTCGACAAAAAGTCCGCCCCGCCCGCACCACTCGGCACGCGAAATTCAGGTGCCCCAGCAAAACCTGTACCTCTCGCACCAACACCTTCCTTTTTGCCAACATGTCCCTCACCAGAACTACCATTGCCGACCTCTTGTCCTCCGGCAGGCGTGCTTCCATGGCCGCTGAGTCGAGCTCTATCCCGAGGAACGACAGCACCGTGCTGGGCCCTTGAGTCTTCTCTGGCGCCAAAGGCACCCCCAAGTACTTCATTATGTCCATAAAACTACACAGCTGTTGCTGGCAGTCCGTTGAACCAGGGGTACCCACCAGGAAGAAATCGTCCAGATAATGCGTAATCGCCTCAGAGCCTGTGCGCCAGGAAAAAGCCCACTGCAAGAAGGAACTGAATCGCTCGAACAAGGCACATGACACAGAGCACCCCATCGGAAGCGCTCTATCCACGAAAATCAACCCGTCCAGCTGTATTCCCAGCAACTGATGGTCCTCCGGGTGAACCGGCAGCAACCTGAACGCCGATTTCACATCGCATTTTGCCATGAGCGCCCCTCGTCCCGCCGTCGTCACCAGTTTTCTCGCAACGTCCACGGACGAGTAGGACACCGACGCCAAGTCTGCCGATATAAAATCGTTCACCGACGCGCCCTCCGGCCACGAGAGATGTTGAATCAAGCGGAATTGACCCTGCTCTTTCTTCGGGACCACACCAATGGGCGAAATGATCAGATCCTCCAAAGGTGCCACCACAAAAGGTCCCGCCATCCTCCCCTCTCTCACCTCTTTAAA
The DNA here is from genome assembly GCF_964261635.1 of Lissotriton helveticus. Lineage (NCBI taxonomy): Eukaryota > Metazoa > Chordata > Amphibia > Caudata > Salamandridae > Lissotriton > Lissotriton helveticus. Next base: position 618,305,233 of record NC_136061.1, on the reverse strand, counting down.
AAGCTTCTCCCGGACGATGCCCTTGTGCGCGTTCACAGACTTCAGGTTCTCCGCCCAACGAGCAATCCGCGGACCCTCGTACCCCAACCGGAAACCCTCCCTGAAACCTCGACGCAGCACCGACGCATCATCCGCCCGCGGATACACCTCCAAGAGTGGTTCCAACCGATCCAGCCTAACCGGAGTACGAGCCTTTTCCCAAGGTACTCGCCCCCCCTCTACCCCCCCCTCTCCCCCTGCCGGGTCCGGGAGCCGGGAATTGACCCTGTGAGGGGCCTCCCCAAAGCCCCCAGCAGCGCGATTCGGGATGTCTTTTACCACACGAGGAGCACTCGTGCCTAAACTTGCACGTCTGCCGGAGACAGGAACCCCTGTTAAAGTCCCAACAGGGCCCCCCGCTCTGGAAGCTCCCGGCTCCCCCCGGCCCCACCCCCCCACGGGTGGGGCGAGCCGAAAAGGGCGTGGAAGTCAGTGGCAAACCACTGGCCGTGTAAATCGTGCGGCCAAATTTCGCCCCACTCATTGTCTGCTGGTAAAGGTCCGCATCCAACTCCCCCCACTTCGCCTCCGGGTCCGACGCCATACGCGCCCGAAACTCTTCATCGTAATGCGACCACGCATTGCCACCGTAAGTCACTTGCGCCCTCCGTACCACGTCCATGTACTTGAAAAGCGCCACCGCCCGGTCAGGATACTTCTCGCAATAAACGCTCGCATAGATTAAGAATGCCGCTGACCAGTTCTCAATAGTGACCGGCACCCTCGGCCGCCGTGCCAATTCCTGTTCCTCCTCCTTCGACCCTTCTTTTGCCATCAACTCCCTGTGTAGTAACCTAAATATCTCAACATACTCCCCCTTCCAAATCTTTTCCCTGGTCGCCAAAGACAAATGCGCCCCCAACGGCTTCGCCACTCCCATGTACGGCAATTTATTCACCAGAACGTCGCAGCTCTCTTTCCCCCCGACACTCGACGCAGCCGCTCCACCTGACCCCCCGGCCGTCCCCGCGATCCCCGCCGCCGCGCCCGCAACCGGGCCCTCGCCGCTCCCCGTCGCTCCACCACTCGCCGCCACTAACGCACCGGAGGACTCGCCCGACCCCGCCGAGCCGCAACTCGCTTCAGTACACACGCCGGCATCCATCACATACCTACCCTTCACCAGTCTCACCGTATCCCCACCCTCCGCATCCGTCCCCACTGACACGTGGTGTCCTCCAACACCACTACCCCCCGCCTTGCCTCCTTGAGGCGTGCCCAAGCCACTCCCCGACCCCGTACTGGTCTTACCTGGCGTCAAGGCTGGCGTCCTCACCGGATCCCGCCGCCTAACCAGATCCACAGGGGGGGCCGTCACTCGCGGCACCACTTGCCGGGGGCATTCCTGCAAAACACTGGCAACAACATTACAAACCTCCCCGTCCTCCCGCAACTCCCCGTCTTCCTCCGACTCCAACTCCGCACCCACTGCTTCTGCCGCCACAATCCTACCAGGAGACACCCTACTCAACCCTGCTCTGGCCCTACACTCCGTCATCAAGGCCCCCAGATCTACACTCACTCTCCGTCTACCCTCATGTTGGTAAGCAGAAGAAACCGTTGCCTCGTTGCTCCATCCCCGTCCCCCGGCGGCCGGATCGACCCATCGGGAGGGGGGCGCTGGAGATCTGCTTTCCGTCCATCTTCGCTCCGACCACCCCAGGTCCCTCGTTGGAGCGCGACCGCCCGTACTAGGCAGAGCCGGCCCATCCACTCGGCGGGGTGGAGCCGCATGCTGCTCACCCGAGCCCCTCCCCCACTGCTCCTGCCAAGAGAAAAACGGGGAAGTCCAGCAAGCCGGGGCATAACCATCACCACTACCTTCCCAACCGCCTCTCCCCCCTGTCGCAGAATGTCCGCCCCTCCACGCCGGGCGACCCCCCCACCCACTCTCCCCCCACCCCCAGCTTCCCACCCCGCCCGGGCCGCCCCACTGTCCTCCCCCCACATCCCCCCACCCACCCCACCCACGCAAATCCCCCCTGCTGCTCCCTCCCGCACCCTCAAAACTATACGCACCCCCGCTACGTCCCCCAAAAAACCTCTCCCCACCCCCTTCCTCCCCCACCCCCCGGCGCATCCCCCAACCCCCCACCTGCACCCTCCTACCCCCTTGCGCACCCCCTCCCCCCAGCACCTCCCTCCCCCCACCCAGGGATACCAATCCACCACCTATCGGGTTGTCCTGCTCCTCCTCATCGTCCACCACCTCCTGCCCACTCTCACCCCCCACCCCCTCCTCCTCCTCCCCCTCTGTCTCCTCAATGAGCAGCGGTGAAACCCCCCCAACCCCCTCCAAAACACCATGCCCCGCCTCCCCTGTACCCCCCTGCCCCCCCTCCAACAGCCCCTCGCCCCCTTCCCCCTCCAAACCCCCCCCGTCTTCTACCACCAGTATCCCCAGGCCCCCGGCCCCTCCCCCCTCGCGTCCCTCGCCCACCCCCTCCCTCGCGTCACTAGCAGGCCCTACACCCCCGACTACCTCCGCTCCCGCTCCTTCAGGGCCCTCCCCCCCCGCCCCCCCGTCATGTCCGCCCTCCCCCAACCCTACCGCATCTCCCACAAAGACCAGCGGTGCCTTCCTGCACGGACCGCGCTTCTTCCCCGGAGCCTTCTTGCGCTTCGGCGCCCCAGCCGCCATGAGTCCGCCACCTCGCGCCGCCCTCTTCGCGGCTCCCGCCCCCTCCCCCCTCTGCACACGTGACCGCGGTGGGTCACAGGCCGCCACAGCTGCCGTGGCGCCATCAGCAGCGCGCCGCGGTGGCCTTACCCGCACTCCGGTGCGCAACAGATCGGTCCTCCCGGCCTCTCCCAGCAAGCGAAGAGCCTCCCGCACCCTCGGATCAGACATATCCTCCGCCGCCATTTCGCCTGCTCTCCGCGTCACCGACCGCCGCCAACACAAACAGCCACGAAACCAAGTGAGTCTAAAGCGCTCTTCCTCCAACTACACACAGCACCTAAACGACTGCCACACTACAGAAAAACTCTAACTCCACAACAAAAAACTCCTAACCTAGACCGGCTGCTGTGTCACTGTCCCAACTAATGGTGACAAGTGACCTAAAATGGCCGCTTATGTATCCCCCTAGCCCAAAAGGAGCCCAACAGACTGCCACCCAGCCCAACCAGCCCAAAAAGTCCTTCCTGTGTCCTGCCTCCTTGTACCCCTCCCCTTCCTCCCGGAGCCCCAAAATCCCCGGGGGGGCGAGCCTCCCTCCGGTCGGCCACCCCCCGCAAAGCCCCATTGACAGCCTTCATCAGATAATTGTTCCCAACCACCCAACCACCTACAGAAACATATTGCATACCATACAATGAATACTAAAGTAAGGCTTTTTCTTTGTCGCACCAGCCTTTTTTCTTCATTCTTGCAAAACAAAACAATACATTCCTGTAGTTCTATAATTTATTATCAATGTTTCTTTGGAACAATTGTTCCACTTATGGTTACTGAAATGTAACAGAATATCTGCCAAATTGAACATACTAATATTTACAAGAGCACACAGCCGAAAATGGCTGAAATGTATATCTTGCTGTCTGTCAATGTTATGTTTTTATATTTACTGGAAAACCACAGACCGGAAGGGTTGACATTCAGATACCCCTCTCTCTCTCTCTCTCTCTTTCTCACTCTCTCTCTCACTCTCTCTCTCTCTGTCTCTCTCTGTCTCTCCCTCTCTCTCTCCCCCCACCCACTATGTGTTTTATATTTACTAAAGCACACAGACCAGAAGGGCTGAACTGTATATCTGTCTGTCTTTCTCTCTTTTATGTGTGTACATTTAATTAAGCACCCAGACCAGCAGGGTTGAAATGTATATCTTTTTGTCTCTCTTTCTGTTATTTTTTTTAATTTACCGAAGCACACAGACCAGACGGACAGAAATGTATATCTTTCTGTCTCTATGTTGTGTTTTTATATTTACTGAAGCACACAGACCAAAAGAGCGGAAATGTATATCTTTCTGTCTCTACGTTATCCTTTATATTTACTGAAGCACACAGGTCAGAAAGGATGACATGTATACCTTTCTGTCTCTATGTTGTTCTTTATATTTACTGAAACACGCAGACCAGAAGTAAGGAAATGTATACCATTCTGTCTCTATGTTGTGGTTTAATATTTACTGAAATACACAGACCAGTAGACCTGAAATGTATATCTTTCTGTCTCTCTCACTTTCTTGTGTTTTAATATTTACCGAAGCACACAGACCAGAAGGGCTGAAATGTATATCTTTCTGTCTCTCTCTGTTGTGTTTTATGTTCACAAAAGCACACAGACCAGAGAGCTAAAATGTATCTGTATCTCTCTCTCTCTCTCTCTCTCTCTCCGTTTGTTGTGTTTTATATGTACTGACGTACACAAACCAGAAGAGTTGAAATGTACATCTTTCTGTCTCTCTCTTTAGCTCTATCTTATTTTTTATATTTATTGATACACACAGACCAGAAGAGTTTATATGTACCTCTTTCTGTCTCTTTCTTTCCTTCTATCTTATGTTTTAATATTTACTGAAGCACACAGACCAGAAGACCTGAAATGTATATCTTTCAGTCGGTGTCTCTTTATCATATGTTTTAATATTTTTTTCTCCTTTATGTCTTGGGAGCAGTCTAATTCCCTTGTCCACTAGTATACATAGCTAGGTAAGAGTCGGGACTGTTATAGCACTGCATAGGTCTTCTACAACAGCCCGCAGGTACCCTTAAAGTTGGGGACAAGAGATTCAAAAGGAGTGAGGGGGTGTGTAGCTGCTAAAGCATTGGGGGAGTGTAGGGCCCAATGGTGTTACTGGTATTAATTGTGTCTGGTGCTGTCAGGGAGGTTGAACTCAGTCTTGCAATGCTCAAAAGATTTAATAGATTTGCTTTAGAACAGACCCTGCAATATTCTGCATTCACCCTTGGTCGATGCTGGGAAGTAATCTCGGGGGGGAGTGCAGGTGTAAAATCCGGATTGTGAGCGATGGGAGTATTTGGAGTGTGAACAGTGGTGACGTTCCTTCGAATTGCAGGTCAATCCCACACCTCTAAGACCGTTCGCGAAGGAGCAGCAATATATGCACTCCTTGGGCGCAAGTGCTCTGGGAGCCAGGCCAGGTCCCAAAGTGGTCTACATGTCACCGATCTGTCCATGTGCACCCAATGTTTTGCACTCTCCCGCACTATTCATTCCAAAATAAAGCAGAGTTGGTCAGCCCAATAATAATGTTGATGGTTGGGGCTCATCAAATCGTCCTGGTGTCTGGTGAGCATAAGAAGGGCATTAAAGATGTGAGGTCATTTTACCCTCCAAATGAAGTTGCACTGGTCCCCTTTTAATGCCTTAATATCATCCATGGAGATCGATGTGGGTAGGACCTGAAATAAGTATTGAATTCAGGTTAGAATATTCCTATTGACCACATGGAGGCATCCTAGCCAGGAAATGTGGAGAGGGCTCCATCGTTGAATATCCTCAAGAATTGCTTTGCGGCAGCGAGTCCAATTAGCCTTCATCCACGTGTTAAGGGTGCTGGTAATGGTGATGCCTAGGTATTGGATGGAGTGTATGGCCCACTGGGATGGGGGCTCGCATCTGGAGGTGTGGGAGGCAGTCCTGCGGAACAGTGAGGTTGAGTGCCTTAGACTTGGACATATTGACTTTGTATTATGTTTTAATATTTACTGAACTACACAGACCAGCAGGGCTGAAATGAATACCTTTCCATCTCTCTCTCTCCCACTCTATCTTGTGTTTTGCAATTTTACTGAAGCACACAGGCCAAAAGGGTTGTAATGTACAACTTTCTCTCTCTCTCTCTATACTTTGTTTATTTTTACTGAAGCACACAGACTAGAATGGCTGAAATGTAAATCTTTCTGTCTCTCTCTGTTTTGCATTTTTATATTTATAGCACCACACAGACTAGAAGGGCTGAAATGTACAGCTTTCGGTCTCTATGTTGTGGCTTAATATTTCCAGAAGCACACAGACCAGAAGACCTTAAATGTATATATTTTTGTCTCTCCCTCTATCTTGTGTTTTATTATTTACTCAAGCGCACAGACCAGAAGGGCTGAAATGTGTGTCTTTCTGTCTGTCTCTCTCTCTTTCATGTGTTTTAAATTGTAAAGAAGCACACAGAGAAAAAGGGATGAAATGTATATCTTTCGGTTTCTATGTTTTAAAAAAAATATTTAGTGACGCACACAGACATGAGGGACTGAAATGTGCTGAATAAAAATAACATAAAACATGTGCACAGAAGGTAGTATGCGGCCCTATTCACGTGGTCATGTTGCAGCCCATAAATGTAGTAATGCTTACAAATGCTCTGTAAAGTGCAGTCATCTCTTAATCACCGACCATCCCTTAAGATGGTCATCTATGATGGCCCCTGATTCACAGTTATCTCAGTTGACTACACACAGCTTGGCCAGATGTCCTTCTCTCAACCATAAGGAGTGTGGCAAATTCATCTACACTCACTCCCCCTCGACCAAAGCATCATGTGTTGCTGCTAGTGAAGAGAGTTGGAAAGTGCCTCACTGTCTCTGTGTGTTAGTTCCTTTGTATTAACATTCTGCTAGCCCACTGGAGTCCACCATATGCCCAGGAGTGTTAGATCCATGCTACATTTTCAGGCTATCCACATACGTTCAAGTTATATACAGTTAATGTAAATAGAACTGTAGTCTGTAGTTATCTTCACCCTCTTGCATGGATCCGTCTCACCTGAATCTTTGAGGGGCCCCTGCTCTAGGCAGCAGGTGCGTTTTCCCTTAATGCCCACATGGGCACTGCACTCTTCCAGTCAAACATCTCTTCTCTTTTAGAGCTCAATTTGGCTTCTAGAAGGTGATCCCTTTACCAACAATTTAATGTGTCATCCGTGGCCAGGTACCCCTCTACACCCCAACTTCCTGTGCTCTTAAGGCCTACAGGCACCTATAACTAATAATGAAAAAGATAACTTTACTTTTTACAAGGACCTCGGATATAAAATTGACCCAACCAATCACAGTGAAGCACTTTTCATGGGATGCTTTTATCCTTTCCCAAGTGGCCATATATAATATTTTATCAAACCTTATGCAGAGGTGCTTTGCCTGAACCATGTTTGGTTACTTCATTTCCTACCTCAGTATAGCTTTTTTCCACTAATCCAGCGTTTGTGACTTTGCCAGATATTTGTTGTGGGGTCAGGGAGAGTGCTGTTGGCGAATGGATTTGAGAAAGGTCTGCATCTTAACCAGCAATGTCCCAGGATAGTAGGGCGGGCATCGTGCTCCATGCTAGACAGCTACTCAACACTACTTGCAGGTATGCTTGTCTGGTTAGGTCAATTAAACTAAACCAGAACTACAGCACCCAAAATGCATTAGTGGTTACATAAAAAACCAGGACTGGAAACCGTATTCCTGATGGCATAGAGCGAGATGGTCATCCTAGTTTTACGTGACTGCTGTCCTGCAGGATTGGTACAAAAGGGGGTGGTGATGGACGGAGCATCTGAACCAATCAAACACTCACACCCAGTCAACAGATCTGGGAAACAAGAGTCCTGCAGGATTGAACAACTGGCTCTGGCTTGATGCTGTCTGCACTTCACCGAGTCACAGAAAAACAAAGCAGTTTTACTATCCCAAAATCAATGTAATGGAAACTAAATGGCCATCATACCCTCCTCCACCCCCACCAGCCCCTCGTCCCAGGCCCAAGCTAGGCTAAGGGTATTTCATGACTTTCTTCCCGTCATCAGGTTCTGCAACCAAAAGCGCATTGGGAGTTTTAGCTGGTTTAGAAGTTCCACGCACTTCACTCCTGCAGATTAAAGGCGTCTGGGATGTGGCCAGGAACTCTCGGCCTTTTGATTTCTTGATGAAGCAGACTGGAGCCCTGTTTCCTGGGCTCGGGTGGAGTCTCATCCCGCACTTTGGATACATTCTGCCCCAACACATGCATTAAAGACTAGGCAGCCTTGGTATCTAGCGACCCCCAGCATTCAGCATCTCTGGAGGTGGTGTTCTATAAAAAACCTTCAGAGCCTGCACTTTTGTTTTTTTCTAACAAATTAAGCGCTGCATCTGCACAGAATGTGTGCATTAGCTACAGCGTGTTTGAGTTAGTTTTTTTTATTAAGCATAACAGCGATGGAGGTGTTTCCTTGTCTTTACAGCCAGTGTCTCTGCTTCCTGCCTCACACCCTCACTTGCACTCAGTCAGACTTGCATTGTACTCATAGACAATCCCTGAGAACAAGTGGGGATTCTGCTCATGTGATCTGCCTATGGTACTCTTGAGTTGGAAACCTTTTAAGCTGTTCACATTTCCACTTGCCCTGGATGAATAGAGCTGGCTCAGGTTCAGTGGGTGGTCGCCAGTATTAGAGCTGAAAATACCACAGTTATAGATCCGCTGAACACATTTGTATCCCACGTTGGGTGTCGCCACCCTTCTACTGGAATGACGTTAGTGGTTAATGGTGTATGTAATGCACTTGCGCCTGAAATAATACAGTTAGGATAGGTTGGTTTTCATAGTCCAAGGTCTTCTGGGTCAGTAATGTTTAATTGAAGTACTTATGATACTTTTTTCCCCCACCTTTTGTGATACCTCGTCACCAGTGGTAGCTTTCCTTCCGACCAAACAGGTGTAAAAGGTATGGGGGAAACTATAGATATGGTCTAGGAATGCCTCTTTAGAAAAAAAAATACGTATGGCTGTGAAGTTGCATCTTTGTTCCACAACTGTGGGATACTAACACAAATAATTTGCAGCGCTTATGCATGGGAATTAAACACTCAATACAAAAAAGTAATTTTATTTCCTTGTTTCTCCCATCTCATACTTTCTACACATCCGCAGACACTAACTTTACCTCGTTCCTGTATTCAGTTCTTATAAATCCTCTCAAAACTCTAAATACTGCAGCTTTCCGTTCTTCATATTCCGTTATTCTCCTTCATTCTATCAATTGACCACTCTCTCACAGGAACGATTTCTTTCCTCCTAGCGTATCTTCTCTTTCTCACATTATCTCTTTTCTCTTTCTCTCCTTGTCCCTTTGCACCGTCTTCTTTCTTTCTTAACCGATTCCCGCTCCTGTTAATCTCCCTCTCCTCAGCTTTTTCCCTCTTACTCACTCCCTAACCCCTCTTTCCTTCTCGCCAATCTAGGCTCAGGCCGGTTGGCTGCAGCACGATTTCGGACATCTCTCCGTCTTCAAGAAGTCCAAGTGGAACCACCTTGCGCATAAGTTTGTCATCGGCCACCTTAAGGTAAAAGTGGATGTCTGCTCCAGGTATTGGGATGGATGGTGTGGGGAGGAGACCCAGGGGCTGCTTAGGATCCTGAACATTTGATTTCGTGTACTGTGGAATAAGTTGCTGTCCTGGCATAGAAGGAGCTTTTGACCTTAAGTTGCAACTCACAACTAGTGTAGTGATAGAATGACTACTGATTGACAGGTTGCCACAGAGAGTTACAGACTGCCAAGGACAGTTTTGAAGGATACTGTAACTCTCTAAAGTCCAGTGGATTGCAGTGCCTGCTCGCACAGGTAAAAGCAGTGGGGTGGGGGTGGCGCAGGTGTGTGGGGGTGGCTGAAGTCGACAGACGCGGGGATAAGTAATATTAAATAAATAAAACTACTTACTTTACGCTCACCACTAGAGCGCAAAGTAATTGGCTTTATTTACTTAAAATTATTTATTGCGTCATCTGTCGACTTCCACCACATCCCACTCCGCTCTGCCACTGCCTCACCGCTCTTACCTGTGCGAGCCGCTACTGAGTGGATTGTGGATAACTTTTTTATGCCCTGAAAGTCAATTATGAACATTTATATGGCACTAATACTGATAGTCTGTGGGTACACATTTACTCAGGTCCTATACTTACTTTCACGCCTGCCTAAATTCTGGCCATGATTTACTAACAACATAACTTCCCTGAAAAATATTTTTCCATTACCACCTACCAACTCTTTTGGATGTGTTGCCTTCTTGTCGTCCCCTTCCAGACATTGCCTTTCTAAAGCTGAAAACGAAAGAGTTCAGATTTGTGCTTGTTTGTATGGAAAGGGTTGTTTATTGCAGCCAGACTGCACCACTGACCAGCCTCCTCTCAGTTCCCTGTCTGACTATCTCTAAGTCCTCCGGGGTCAGAGTGGGCATTATTTTTTTCCTCACCCTCAGAACTGATTATGCCTGGCCATGCACAGTCCGCATGGCAAACATCTCTTTTGTCATGCTCAGAATAGGACATTGTTACTCATCTTTGTGCGGGTATCAGACATGTTGATCCAGCCAACCCTCTCACTGAATCGTTTAAAGCTTCCTCTGCTCCATCTACCTGTTTCTGCTTCAAGCCCCTTTTAATCTCCCTAGACAGTGCGGAAGAGGATGATGACAGGCTAGTAATGGACAAGGAAGATGAGTGTGGGGGGGGCGACACTCCGACCTCCACCATCCACCCAAGTCTACCCTCAGTATCTGACAATGAGAGGAGCTCTACTTCAGAGAGGGGGCAAAGAAACCTTGAGGCCCAAGTAAGCCCTAGCCCTGTAGGAGAGAAGACTGGCTTTAGAGGTGAGGAGACTGGCCCGCGAGGAGAGGAGGGTCAAGCTGGGCTTGAAGTCCAAGGAGAATGGTGGCAGCAACAAAGAATGCAAGGTAACTGCAAGGGGAGCCTATGATCCCAGATTGCCCAAAGGTATTGTGTGTAAGTAAAGGAGGATGACATAGATACGTTTCTGGCATCCAATAAGAGAACTATCAGAGGAAGATGGGTGCCCAGCATTGGGAGTCATTATTGTAGGAACTGGTTTCAGTGGTAGGGTTCAAATGGAGAGCTCTATAATTTAATGGTTAAAGAGCATATACTTACTAATTGTCCTAGAGAGAAGTTATACCAGCATCCGGTAGATTCAAAGCTGTCTAGTCCCAGAGAGCCGGGCAAGATGGCAGATGAGTGAGTGATCACTAGGTTACCCAATAAATCAAAAGTAGGTGATCCTAAGAAAGGAGCTCAGGCCCCTCCTCATGGGCAATATGTAAAGATAAGAGATAAAAAGAAAGAGTGAAAGAGTTCTCTAAAGGACCCTAAAAGAATGCCCATGAGAGGAGAGGGGGAGACACAAGACCCATTACCCATCCCAGTCCAAGGGGAGGGGTACCTGGGAAAGGGTTATGACCCCTTAAAGGCTGTAGTGTGTGTTGACTGCCAGCAGCCAAGACAAAAGAGAGGAGATTCTGTGTGCACCAAAAAGTCACCAACTGGTAGCCGGCCCTAGGGAATTGCCAGTGTAGGGATGAGAGTGGAAGTTGTCCCTGTGGTTTCCAAGGGGCATACTGAGGTCATCCTAGTATCAGTGGATGGGGTGGAAATTGACATATTGGCTACCTGGCCTCTAAGTGTAGAAAGGTACAGGCAGGTGCCAGCATAACCATAGGCATGTTCAAGCTGGTTTTCCCAGACCAAATCATTCCTGATGGGTTGCACTAGAAAATAATCTCTAACAATGATACAAAGTTCCATCCCATGGCAATGGTGGACTTTAGTGGGGAGGGAGTATTGGCCCGAAGAAGGTAACTGTGTCCCCTGCCATTCTAGTGGAATGTCTGCTGGGAAATGACCCTGAAACTTCTACTTCAGCAGGTGTGGAAAGGAAGGCTCATGCAGGAATGCTGGGCCTCCCCAGGCGGGTTTGTGTGGTCACAAGAGCACAAACAGCCTCACAGGGAAGTTAAGGGAACCTGAAGTGTGGACAAATGGCCCAGGTCGCTAGGAACAAGAGAAAAGGCAGAAAGTCTGGTCACCAACATTCAAAAGTCCTCAGTTCTAGAAGAAGTCTAGCCCTGAAGGGAATAAGCTGGTGTCTGTATAGGGGGATGACCCCCCTGAGAGATATGCCAGACTTGGCAGAGCTCCAGGGGGCACGAAGTCCCTCCAGGGCAGACTCTAGCCAGATCTTGCCCCACTCTTGAGGGCCTTAAGCAACTAGCTGAAAGACAAGAATGGGGGGGTCGGGGAGAGGTACTCACATGGTGTACTGGGATGAGGGAGTTCTGTATAGTGAGGCAAGGGATCCCAAACCAGGGGGAACCAGGAAGGAGAGTGGTGGTCCCACAACAATACAGACAATTCCTACTCAACGTAGTTCATACATCCTCCTGGCTGGTCATCTGATACAGACTAAAACCTGAGAAAGGTTGGAAAGCACTTTTATCGGCCCCAGATGTCAAAGAATATGAAAGAGGTATGCTGCTCCTGTATCAATTGCCAAGCCAGAGTCAAGACAGGAGGCAAGGAAAGGGTTCCCCTGATACCACTACCTGTGGTGGGGAGCCTCTTTGAGAGGTCAGGGATTGACATTGTTGAGCCCTCAATCCGCAGACATGTTCATACTGGCTTCTTCCCATTTGAACTTTCCTTTGGCCACCCTGTAAAGGGTTCATTGAGTTTGGTAAGAGAATGATGGGGAAAGCACATCAAGGAGCCAAAACAGGACATACATGAACTAGGACTTTGCTCCACAATGGCAGAGTACATGAAAAAGGCAGACCAGAACCTAGCAGCCATCTAGGAGCACCGGTATGAGAAGAAGTCCTCCTTAATGGGGTGCAGGCCAGCTCAGTTGGTGTGGACCCCAAGGACAATTAGATGGGGCCCTATCCAGTTTTAGAAAAGGGGGCAGAAGTCACCTACTTGGTAGACTTAGGTAATCCAAAGCAGCCTCACAAGGTGATGCATGTCAGTAGACTTAAACTACACCATGACAGAGCAGACATGACAATGGTCATTGTGATAGATGCTGGGGAAGAAGAGGAAAGTGGGCCTTTCCCTGAACTACTGTCTAGTGAATCACTGACAGAATATCGACGTCAAAAATATTGACGTAAAAAATATCGGAGCCGAAATCTAGGGATCAAGAATATCGAAGTCCTAGCTACATTATGGTAAGTACAAAAATAGCAGGAAAAAAATATTGTTGTAAAAAATATTGTTGTTGAAAATATCGTTTTTTTGAAATGGTTGAAAATAATGTAAAATAAAGTAAATAATACATATATTTAAAGTAAACATAGTTAAAAAATATGTTTACAATTATAAGTAATACAAATAATGTAAAAAAATAAACATATACAATATAATATATATACTTAATAATGTTTTCAATTAATTATTGAAATAGCTTATAAATTGTTAAAGAAAATTTTATAAATTATTAAATACATACATACACATAAAACAATAATATAAATAAAAATATAACAAATTAAAAAAATAAAATAAAAATAAATTATACACTACATTAACTAAAACAGTAAATATAGCGTAGGGGTACAAATTACTATTCCCACTCCAGAGAGTGCAACAGTAGGTAAAGTGTTGGATAGCGTGGGGGTAAAAATTACTATTCCAACTCCAGAGGGTGCAACAGTAGGGAATGTGTTGGATAGCGTAGGGGTAAAATTTACTATTCCCACTCCAGAGAGTGCAACAGTAGGGAAAGTGTTGGATAGCGTAGGGGTAAAATTTACTATTCCAACTCCAGAGAGTGTAACATTAGGGAAAGTGTTGAATAGCGTAGGGGTTAAAATTACTATTCCAACTCCAGAGAGTGCAACAGTAGGGAAAGTGTTGGATAGCTTAGGGGTAAAAATTACTATTCAACTCCAGAGAGTGCAACAGTAGGGAAAGTGTTGGATAGCATAGGGGGTAAAAATTACTATTCCAACTCCAGAGAGTGCAACAGTAGGGAAAGTGTTGGATAGCATAGTGGTAAAATTTACTTTTCCCACTCCAAAAAGAGTGCAACAGCAGGGAAATAGTTGGATAGCGTAGGGGTAAAAATAACTTACTAACAATTACATTTTTAAAAAAACATATTAATAATTTAATGATTAAATAACAATAAATTAATTAACAATACTAATCAATAAATACTTAAAAATAATTACAAATTAATAAAATAATTATCAATTAAATTGATGATAAATACAAATAAATAATAATTATAAAAAATGAATTACCAAATAATAAATGAATAACAAATAATTAGTTTTCAATACCCAAAAAATAATTATTAAAAAATATTTAGCAATTAATTAACAAAAAATACCACAACATAATAATTAATCAACATTAATTACCAATTATTAATTAATTAACAATACATTAATTTCCAAAACAAAAAATATTAATTATTAAAAAGTTATTACCAATTATTATTTAATTAACAATACATTCATTATCAATACTCAACAATAAAATAAATAATTACTTAATTACAATTAAATTACTTCCCGCCCTATTGCTCTATAAACTCACAACACACTTCAATATTTAAATTAATACACTTAATATAATTACCAATTAATCAAATAATAAAAATAAATTAACAATTAATAAACATTGATTACCAATTAATACAAATTATTCACCAAATACAAATTAATTACCAATTAATAATTATTTAACATAAAATTAATTATCAGTACCATTAAATAAAAATAAATAATTACCTAATTACAATTAAATTACTTCCCACCCTATTCCCCTATAAACCCACAACCCGGTACAGAACTAATACGAAAAGATTACTTAAAAATAATTACTAATTCCTGATTTTTTTCAAATTAATTTATTATAATTAAATTACTTCCCACCCTATTCCCCTATAAATCCAGAACCCGCTACAGCACTAAAACACATAATTTACTTAAAAAAATAATACAAACGTCTAAAAATGTTATACATATATTCTAAAACTAGTACAATAATTAATAAAAAATATAAACACAAACATAACATACATAATAAAATACATAACACTAATATAAATATCCATATTAGTAACATCGATATTTTTGTTATTGATATTACTAACTTCGATATTAACAAAAACGAAATTTCTTACCTTCATGTCACTATTCTGGTCATCGATATTCTTGATTTTGATATTGTGTCCCTATGATATATCCACTCAATATTGTTGTAGTTCGAAATTAAAAACTCGATGTTTAGACTGTTCACCCTGTCTAGTAATGTCAAATATAGCTCAATGGATTGAGTAGTATTCTCCTTCACTTTGACAGACCAACATCAAAGGGACTGTATAACTTGTTGAGGCAGTTTGCTGGTCTGTTCTGCTTGACCTCCAGGTCCAACAACTTGGTGCGTTCATAATGTGGACACAGGTGACAGTGTGCCTGTTGAGTAAAATTTACAGTCAGACCTGTTCAAAGTTACCGTTAAGGATGGGTTGCCAAAATCCTAGAGTTTGGGGGGATTGAGCTTTATAACAATCCTTGGGCCAGCCTTCATAGTTGTTTGCAAGTTCTTTGTCATGGCTAGCCCCAAACTGAGAGATCATGGCAAATCACAGTAGATTACAATGATTTATTGTGCCAAGTGAACATCTGTGATTTATTTGTTTCTTTAAAAGTCCATATCTCCAGAACTCTCTTGTGGATTTTTGCCATTTAGGTATCTATTTAAAGAGGAAAATACAACCTATTTTATAAATTGGTGACAGATTTTTATTATGCTGTGTTTCCTTCTTATTCAACTGTTTTGATACTACTTAATGATTTACATTTGTTCCTTTGATAAAGCCCAAGAGTCACAGCTACCCAGTGCTGGGCTAAGGTTTATCTAATGAAGCTTAGTGGACCGCATATGGATTTGTGCCTTTATTATACAGTGAGGTCGCAAAACCACACCATATTAACCACTTTCCTCACATCAGGTACTATCCACTCATCCACAGGCCACTGGACTTTTTATGTGTGTAAAGTGGACTAGTCATTGATACTTCTCAACCAGGTCACAGTAATTTCACTCTGATACTCAGAAGAAGGCAGGCTGAGCTCACTTGACACCCCCCATTTTAATGTCTTTATTATTACTCTTAGTTTTATAGAGCATGTGATACCTGAGGGTGTAAGGTGCTAAGATAAGATAACTCCCTTTGCAACCCAATACAAGTAGTCAGGAAAATAAAATGACTATTACATATCTAAATAAGATATTAAATGATAAAATGGGTTTTTAGGGACCTACACATTTTTTTGAATATTAGTATCCAAACGTAGCTTAACCAGTAGTTAATTCTATGCCTGCGCTGTGACCACCGTAAAAGTATATTGTCCTAGTCTCGCCCTCCGGTGTTTAGGTACAGTGATCAAACAAGCGGAGGCTGAGTGCAACAAACTTAATGGGGTGTGCTTTTAAAACATGCCAGAGATGTAATTGGTTCAAGAAGCTAGATAAATAGTCATGGGACACATGTAGAGAGCCTTAAACCAGCATCTTTTCTGAACGGGAGGCTAATGTAACTTACATAGTTGCATCAAGGCACTAACACATTTCTGCATAACAAATATCAGTCTGGCAGTCTCATTCTGAATCAACTGCAGTATCTGAATAAGATAAGCAGAGAGACCAACATACAGGGCATTGCAATTGTCTAACCTACTGAGAATCAAGGCTTGTATTAACAGCTGCCGGAGCATTGAGGAATAAATGGTAGCCTCTTTTTTAATTCTTTCATTATTAACACACAAATGGCCATTAGCTTATTAATATGGTTTTCAAAAGAAAGTTTATTAATGAATAGAACACCCAGATTGGGGGCAGTAGTTGCCTGCTTTAGACACTCTCCTGACATCTGGGCCGCCACCATCTGATGGATTACTGGAAATCAATACCTCTGTTTTATCTGATTTTAACCAGGCAAATTGTGCATCCAGTTTTACCTAAATATTGATTGCAATGTGTTTTTGGGGAGTAGGGCAGAAAGCCCACCTTCCCAGGATCTTTGGCCGTGTGGTACGGCCGAGGCTTGGAGTGGATATAGTGATTGACCAGTGTTCAAGTAGGGGGCTCCTGTGATATAAGGCTAGGCGTGAGGGGGCCTATTTAACCGTTTACGGTTAGTTTGCACACCGGCTTGGAAGGGTCAGTTTGTTGCTTACTCTCCCCCTTTGTTTTGTTTTGTCTTTGGTGTATTTTTTTCTTTCTGTTCCAAGTCAGGTTTCAGGGTTGTTTTTTCCCAAGTGTTTGTTCCAACTTTTTCCTTTCCATTTCGTTTTTTTCCTTTGCTCAGTTGGTGAAATTGTATTTTTTTTGTTGAATCAGGCGCAGAGTTTTTCGTGGATGTTTGGCGCTTTATATGGCCAGGTGCTGAGGTGGGGTTGCAACAAGTTTAACGTTATTATCCAAAACTTGGTCGTGTTGACACCCAGTTAAAGTTGCATTGGGGCGGCGTTCTGAAATTAATAAGAATGCAACCAGTGGTGTATGTACGATGTTCGGCTGCAGAGAGTTTGGAAGGAGGTGAGTTGTTGGTGGGTTTTTGGGTTTCTCAGGGTCTCTTAGATGAGGGAGGAGGAGGATGGATAGTATTTATTAAGTATTAGTGAGGCCGAAGTGTGAAAGTTTAGTATTTAAGGCTTAGTGCCAAGGTTCGCGTTGAGATTTGTGCACCTGTTAAAACAGCCTTTTCCACACTAACATGTTGTCTGTGAGTTCTTGAATGAACCTTCTCACCCAAGTGCTTCAAAATGTAAAGAAACAACACAATTAAAATGCAAAAGCTTACTTGCCATAATCAAACATACTGGAATTTACAAAGCTTGACTGCATACTGTGTTCATTTGGCATATTTGTTCCTAAAACAAGTAGACAGCTATATGAATACATCCTGGGTGCTTTTGTTTAGTTTTTATCATCCAGCTTCATAAATTGGAAATTAAAAACTAGCATTACCTTGTGTTTATTTGTTTTAGCTCTTGTCTCTCAGGCTTCTGGCACTTGTATGTAAATTGCTCACGTCTCAGTGTCAATGGCGCAAACTTTAACCTTTTAGGTCTCGCCTAGGCAGCGCATGCACGCTGTCTCTTTTAGACATGCTGTATCTACAATATGGGCTTTAAGCACCACCCATTTTGTTAATTTGTTTCTTCCTACTGTCCTTTGCAAATGCAGGTTTTTGATTGGTGAATGCACCTATTAGTCCCTCATTTTGGACTTTTGTAACCTTCCATGAGGACTGCCCCTGTTACATGTACTCTTACTCTTCACGTTATTTATCATACCCTTTAAGCACTCTTTTTAGTGATATATTGTAGCTCGTTTTCGAGCCACAACAATAATGCACTTCCCCGAGTACAATGAATGCATCTTTTTTTCTGGCTTTAAGCTGCTTGGTTTTGTCTCCGTCAATAACGTCCTTATCTTGTTTTTTGGCTTTTTGTTGCTTGTTTGACAGTGTCTTAGCAATGTTGTTCTGCCAGGTTTACGTACATCGCATGAAACATAGCAACCCCTCCCATTCCCCCCTGTTAAGCAAGGCGGCAGCTGCATTCACAGCTTGTTTTTTAGGGCTCGCCTGCTGATGTGCATGCGCATAGCTGGCGAATCTCTATAGTGGCTTATCCAGACTTTAACCACTGGCGATTCCTTGCAGTGCATGTGCGCTTTTTAGGTCATTGCGCAAGCGCAAGCCCTAAAAAGCGCATGCACAATGCCACCAGCCGCCTGCGTGCCTGCCTCGCATTACCACATCAAAGGCAGCCCAGCCTCCCTCCCACAAGCTTCTCAGCGTGCGCTCATCCCCTAATTATTCACGGCCGGCCGGCCGTACTTTCAGTTTCACGGCCGCCAGGCCGTGTCTCCTTTTATGCTCTCTGATGCTTGTTTTTTTTTAACTTGTTTATTTTGAGAGGGAGAGTACCGGCACTTCTCAAGAGAAACGTAATACTTTAATTGGAGTTTACCTGCACTTATATTTTTCAATTTCAAGCACTGGCCGTACAGCAGGGCAAAAAAAACATTGACAAAGCCAAGAGGACTCAAAAGCTAAACCTGCTGGCTTTTGATCTCTTCTTCAGCCGCACACTTGGACTTTCCTAGCCCCTCCCCCTTCCACTTCCTAGTCATTTTCCTCCTTACCCGCCAACCCTGATCAGCCCCTTCCCTGCCTCTGCCTAGATTACTCCTTCCTTAGCATTCTCACCCCTCATATGTCTAGCCTCTACAAGATCCCTTATTATTTCTCCCTATCCTAGCCCTTTCCTTTACTCCCCACCCCCACACCGCCCGCCTCGCGCTATTTGTATGCCCCCCTCCCCCACACCCTCCTTGTTTATTTCTCCCCTGGACAATGATGGCGTTTTATGAAGTTCTAACCGTTTTTTGTCAGGGAGATCCTTCTCGTTGCTATGCAGTTCAGCGTGACGGATTAAACATCGACTAGTTAAATAAAAATTAATATCAACCGCCTCCTAACTTCTAATGTCATGTTGTTTATAACTAATGAACTGATTAGAGGATAAACACATCAGCGAGACATTTCTGCATGCCTGCCTCTGCTGGGGAGAGGCAGACACCAGCAGAGTCCCTGCTTTCACCTAGGCTGCCAGATAGCTGCTATTCCAGTCTCTCTCTTCTCATTAGAGCTCCTGCGACGAGCATTTTATGTTATCCATTTTTTACTCAATGACGTATTGGATTTATAAAAGTAAAACTGCTGAAAACGTTCTTAATTTTCATATTTGTTTGGCTAATTTCAGTACATCTCTGTACTTTTGGATTGGAGGATTTTATAGCAGTAGAACTACTGAAATATTTAAAACAAATGTTTCATCAGCTCCTTTGCATACTTTACGTTCTCTTTTCTCTAACCCTCATATTTTATCAAAGCTGTGCCGCTTTATACTTTTAAAGATCAATTCAAACGCACAGAATTCTTTTCTTTTGGGCCTTGCTTTAGATTCAGGGGGAAGCTGGGGAAGGAATTAGACAGCACGAAATAAAGACATGCGATTATTTTTGGGAACCCCGCCGACACCCACCACACAGCTCCACCGATGCAGCCACCACACAGCTCCACCAACACAGCTCCACCGAGGCACCCACCACACAGCTCCACCGATGCACCCCCCACACAGCTCCACTGATGCAGCCACCACACAGCTCCACCGACACAGCTCCAACGATGCACCCACCACCCAGCTCCACCGATGCACCCACCACACAGCTCCACCGACACAGCTCTACCGATGCACCCACCACACAGCTCCACCAATGCACCCACCACACAGCTCCACCGATGCACCCACCACACAGCTCCACCTACACAGCTCCACCGATGCACCCACCACACAGCTCCACCGAGGCACCCACCACACAGCTCCACCGATGCACCCACCACACAGCTCCACCGACACAGCTCCAACGATGCACTCACCACCCAGCTCCTCTGATGCACCCACTACACAGCTCCACCGACACAGCTCCACCGATGCACCCACCATACAGCTCCACCGATGCACCCACCACACAGCTCCACTGATGCACCCACCACACAGCTCCACCTACACAGCTCCACCGATGCACCCACCACACAGCTCTACCGAGGCACCCACCACACAGCTCCACCGAGGCACCCACCACACAGCTCCACCGATGCACTCACCACACAGCTCCACCGATGCACCCACCACACAGCTCCACCGATGCAGCCACCACACAGCTCCACCGACACAGCTCCAACGATGCACCCACCACCCGGCTCCACTGATGCACCCACCACACAGCTCCTCCGACACAGCTCCACCAATGCACCCACCACACAGCTCCACCGAGGCACCCACCACACAGCTCCACCGAGGCACCCACCATACAGCTCCACCAAGGCACCCACCACACAGCTCCTCCGATGCACCCACCACACATCTCCACCGAGGCACCCACCACACAGCTCCACCAAGGCACCCACCACACAGCTCCACCGATGCACCCACCACACAGCTCCACTGAGGCACCCACCACACAGCTCCACCGATGCAGCCACCACACAGTTCCACCGACACAGCTCCACCGAGGCACCCATCACACAGCTCCACCGATGCACCCACCACACAGCTCCACCGATGCACCCACCACACAGCTCCACCAAGGCACCCACCACACAGCTTCACCAATGCACCCACCACACAGCTCCATCGATGCACCCACCACACAGCTCCACCGACACAGCTCCAACGATGCACCCACCACCCAGCTCCACCGATGCACCCACCACACAGCTCCACCAATGCACCCACCACACAGCTCCATCAATGCACCCACCACACAGCTCCACCTACACAGCTCCACCGATGCACCCACCACACAGCTCCACCGATGCACCCACCACACAGCTCCACCGATGCACCCACCACACAGCTCCACCGAGGCACCCACCACACTGCACCCACCACACAGCTCCACAGATGCACCCACCACACAGCTCCACCGATGCACCCACCACACAGCTCCACCGATGCACCCACCACACAGCTCCACTGATGCACCCACCACACAGCTCCACCGATGCAGCCACCACACAGCTCCACCGACACAGCTCCAACGATGCACCCACCACCCAGTTCCACCGATGCAGCCACCACACAGCTCCACCGACACAGCTCCAACGATGCACCCACCACCCAGCTCCACCGATGCACCCACCACACAGCTCCACCAATGCACCCACCACACAGCTCCATCAATGCACCCACCACACAGCTCCACCTACACAGCTCCACCGATGCACCCACCACACAGCTCCACCGATGCACCCACCACACAGCTCCACCGATGCACCCACCACACAGCTCCACCGAGGCACCCACCACACTGCACCCACCACACAGCTCCACAGATGCACCCACCACACAGCTCCACCGATGCACCCACCACACAGCTCCACCGATGCACCCACCACACAGCTCCACTGATGCACCCACCACACAGCTCCACCGATGCAGCCACCACACAGCTCCACCGACACAGCTCCAACGATGCACCCACCACCCAGTTCCACCGATGCAGCCACCACACAGCTCCACCGACACAGCTCCACCGATGCACCCACCACACAGCTCCACCGAGGCACACACCATACAGCTCCACCAAGGCACCCACCACACAGCTCCACCGATGCACCCACCACACAGCTCCACCGAGGCACCCACCACACAGCTCCACAGATGCACCCACCACACAGCTCCACAGATGCACCCACCACACAGCTCCACAGATGCACCCACCACACAGCTCCACCGAAGCACCCACCACACAGCTCCACCGATGTACCCACCACACAGCTCCACAGATGCACCCACCACCCAGCTCCACCGATGCACCCACCACACAGCTCCGCTGAGGCACCCACCACACAGCTCCACCGATACACCCACCACACAGCTCCACCGATGCTCCACCAATGCACCCCCTAAGCTCCACCGATGCACACACCACTCAGCGCAACCACAGCATCCCTCAGCGCAACCACAGCATCACTCAGCACCACCACAGCATCCCTCAGTGAACCACAGCATCACTCAGCGCAACCACAGCATCACTCAGCGCAACCACAGCATCACTGGTTCAAATATGTTCTTTCAATGTTTCAAGCTGTTTTCAAGCTTTCATGCTTTATTACAAATCACAAAAAGATGTTAATATTTCACTTCTGTTCTTGGATTTTCGTCACAATAAAAAACACTGAACATAATCTTCACAAAATGTATTTACAAAAGTTTAAGCTATTGCCATTACAAATTAAATAAATTATTTAAGTATTAATTATTTAAAAAAATTAAAAGCCATTGTTATTTGTAATATCAATACATCTAAGTCACGTAAATACACAACATGTTGCATTACAAATGCTATAGGTGTTTGCGAAAGTTATAACTATTGGCATTGTAAATGACAAAGCTATTAATTTAGCTATTTTAAAAAATAACACATAAATAAAAAAAATCATTTATAAGACCAATAGCTCAAACTTTCCTAATGCGAGCCCTATTGCATTTCCAATGCTTGTCTATCATGTTGCCTTGATTTTATTTATTTATAAAGTTTTGTATAGCGCAAACATGACCCTAATGGGTATCAGAGTGCTTTACGTGGGGGGAAGTTAGGGTATAATTGAACATCTAACATGATGACCTATAATAAAAGAAGAAAAAAGCCTTGAACATACATAAATTACTACGATTGTTCTCAAAGGTAATCAGTAAGGAAAGGTCAGGCATCATAAAAGAGTCACAGGTATGGATACAATCAATAAACACAAAGGTGCTAGCTTAGGGTAAAAACTTGTTCATCAGAAATGATTTTACTTCTTTTTTTAAATGAAGAGGTAGATTGAAATTAGGCAAACATCTAGTAGCAAAGAGTTCCATAGCTTAGGTGCGACACCCATGAAAGTTCTGTATCCAGTTTTCTTTTCATGAAACATTTTGGTTTCAGTAGCACAGATCTCGCACTTCGCTACTGTCTGCAACCCCCCAATTTTTCTAGTGTTTGGGCCAAATATCTGGGGGTATTGAAATGTTGAGCTTTGTGTGTGACGCATGCTATGTTTAGTTGAATTGTTGCCTCATAGGGGAGCCATTTCAGGGATTTTTGAGCAGGGGAGATGTGTTTTTTTCGTTTTGCACCGGAGACAAGTCTGCATTGAGGGAGGCTCTTAGAAGGGCCAGTTAGTATCTAGGTAGGCCACATTGTGTGGCACTATCGTAGTCCAATCTGGGCAACACAAGAGCTTGAACCGCATGCTTGAAGTCCTCCTGTGGGAGGAAAGGTTTAAGTTTTTGTAGAATATTCATCTGATAATTCGCTTATTTGGTGATCGTACTCATGTGATCCTGTATATTCTTGTGTTTGTCTAATGATATTCCCTAGGATCTAGCCGAGTCTATGATGTGTGGAGAGCAGTCGAATGCAGTAAGATTTTTGATCCAAAGATCAATTTTGGTAATGTTGTACGGAGGTGATAAGAGTAGGAATTCAGTTTTGGCAGCATTGAGCTTGCGATGATTGTTAGTGAGCCAAAGATGAGTGTTTTGTAAAATAGAGTTGAGGGATATGATGTCATCTGGGGAAGAGATTTTGAGATACAATTGCGTGTCTTCTGCATTCATGTGATGATGAATGTTAGCAGATTTTAAGGACTCAGCTAGCGGTTCCAAGAATAGATTGAAGGGAAACGGTGAGAGGGCAGATCCCTGTGGGACACCCTGTGTGACCGTGGAAGGCTTTGATAGGGATTGATTCACCCTGACTCTTTCGGATCTGTTGTGGAGGAATGCGCTAAACCATTGCAAAACGACCCCTCATATGCCCATCCTTCGTTGAACTAGGGTCAATAAACTGTCATGTTTAACAGTGTTAAAGGTGGAGGATAAGTCAAGTTGTATCAGAAGGCATGATTAATTATGCATTGGTGAGTTTGAGCCGCATCCACTGCACCATAAAGCTGCTGACAATGGGGCCGGCATGTGCTGGGGTAACTGGGAGAGACATGGGGCTTCATTTAGACACTTTCTGTGAAGTGCTCCAAACGGTGCTCTCTTCATGCAGGGTGGACAGTGCCAGGCAGTATTAACCGATATGGCGTCACTAAATCAAAACTTTTCTTCTGTCCTCCACTTCCCTGGCCACAATATCCACCACTGTAGCATTGCTGAGTCTCTCGGTTCATAGTGATGGGAAAGATGGCTGACTTGGTTGCCATCTGATAAGGGCGAATCACTTACTTTGCAGCAGTTGGGAACACACTAACTACCAATAGAACAGAAGTTAGGAAACTACATATACATATATATATTTTAATCATGGAGATACACTCGAACAATCCATAGTTGCAATAAAATGGAGCGGATACTTCAATTACTAGGGGAGATTAATGTCCGATAGCCGTATGGTATATTAGCACATTAAATGGCATATCAGTACAACTTTTGGTTAAGTATGACAATTATTATAGGGCTCTTCGGGCTGGGATGCTGGACTGAAGGCTCTTCTTCGGCGCATACTTCCAGGGAGCTGAGAGAGAGTAAATCAGTCTTCGGAGCAGTAAATATCCCTTACCAAACACACAGTCATTTGTATGTTTCCTCTAAGGCATGGGGTTAACCACGCTGTTTAGCTGTGCAGATTACACTTTTTAAATAAAAAAAAAGTCCAAACCACTCCGTTTCGTGTGCCCATTCAAAAGAAGAAAGAGAGTCACGTGGGCATGGCACTTTAAATAATACCGGGGGAATGTCGCCATGTAAAGAGCTCCAATACCCTTGGGTCGAGTTCGCTTTATATAAAACCACACATTAACAGAAGAGCCACGCTTCTAAGGCTTTGATAAAGGAGGGTAGTAAAGGTTAGGAGTTTTCAGCCATGGCCCAAGAGATGTAACGAGATAAAACGGGCCCTGCTATTCTCAATTTGTAAAATGTTTTGTTTTGCGCCTCACCAATTCCATATGTCACCAATTGCCACTGCAGCTCCCCAGAACCTGTAAACATCTGTCTCTGAGGCTCATGCGCACTGCCGCAGGTTCATAGTTTCAGAGGATATGGAATCTTAGGGATCCTCGAAAAGGCCCATACACAGTGCTTTAAGCAGTGAGACTCGCTCCCATGGTCCTATTCCAAGTTATATCCACCACTGTAAACGTTCACCGCAATCACTGCTTGTAGGCGAGCCTGCAGTTGGTGCTCATGGGCGATAGTAGTGATGGAAGTGGGCTGCCCCCAGCAAGAGTGGTGGCGGTAAACTCCTACAAATATTTGAGGTACTGGCACTGCACATTTTTTATAGACTTGCTTGACAGCGCAGCTATCTCCAGAGAGTTATTTGCGAACCACCAGGAGTGGGGTTTTGGCCCGCCTGAATTGTAGGCGCCATGAGTACATGTTTTGATTTGGCAGAAGTTGAGTCCTTCAACAAAAAAGTGCTTGCCCTTCACACAGCTATGATCATATGTTTATGTATTCAGATACCTCAGCTTGAACTTTAACACACAAGCCACTGTAATGCTATTAATGTTTCATAGATGACTATATCATTTATGGTGTTTTTCTCTGCAGCAGCACAGCTAAGAGAAGGCAGTCATTAACATGGAATTGTTAGGGTCTGGCTTGCCAGTACATTCAGTAGTTTACCTATTGCATTTGCCAATGCATGTTTAAATAAGCATTGTGTACAGCATGCGAACTCGAAATTTAATACATGACCCTGTTATCAGAAACAACTTGTTTCTGATCCCTCATAATACTTTTTGTTCATTTAATACTTGTCAACGCAAATTCTAATTAACCAAAAAAGAATGAAAGCAGCACAGTGACTTTACCAATCTATTAGCTTTTTATTTTTTTGCGTTTTTATATACCCTGAACTTGGCCCAAGGCCACAATAGAGCTTCACTTGAGCGCCAGATTCAGGAGGACATTAAGTGATTTGCTCAGAATCCCAGGAAGCTGAGCGACGCCGTGACTTGAACCTGGTTCCCCAGTTCCAAAGTCAGCATTTCTGGATGTTAGGCAACATCTCCTCTTTTCAGGCATTCTATTGCTGCATCGTTTGAAATTAATATTGAAAACTAAATAGTGTCTGGTGAGTAGGAGTCAACGGCGGACACCAATGGTCGCACCTCTTTGCTGTCTTCCTGTTATTTATAGTTAGTAGTGTGGTCACAATTGGTGTGCATAAACTGCTCCTGCACCTGCCGTTAGGAGATGCAAACTGCCCGGCAGATAAACAGGAATCTGAGAAAGAGTGGAGCGATGCACTACCCAGATCTCCTGTTTTAGTAACAAGACCTAACCAATTTCCTTTAGTGAAAAATGTTCTTTATTCTGGTATTCCAACAAAATTGTGCAAAGAGTCTCAGCCAACACGTTTCGTTCAGCAAAGTGAACTTCGTCAGGGCATTTTAAATAATCTGAATTTATTCCGATGGTTTTCGTGTGACTGAGGTCTCCTAATCTGGGAATGACCGAATCAAATGCTGTATTAGCCGTTATGTGTCAAATGGCGGTTCCAAGGGCAGATGGTGCCTCCTTGATAAGGGCCCAATCGAGCATTCTGGAACCGAGAATGACCGTGCTCCTTCCTCGTACCGCCTCTGGATGCAAATGGAAATTAAAGAGTAAATTATAGGAAGTCCTAAAGCGAGAACATACAAAAATATGTCATAACCAAGAGAGAGACCTCTGAAAGAGAGCTGTATGTAATAGGTCCTAGCAATCTTGTTTGCAGTCCAGGGAAGACCTGGCATGGCAGTTCAGGCTGGACTGTACCCATGGGGAGCAGGGTCAAGACTGATTTGCATATGTTTGGGTCCAAACTGGGGTGGCATGGGGAGAAAAAAAGACGATGGATTTAGGTCCAGATCTCTGTATCGGGGTGAGTGTTTCAATTGTTCAGCATTCTGTCCATCAATTGTTCTTTTTGCAATTAACAGATGCGGCCAAACACAGGGTGACTTCAGTTGTGAATTTTTAGCTAAAGACACAACATACAGAGTGAAATTTAGGTTCAAATGTATACCCAAAACCCATGGCGCCATGGCCCTAATTTGCAGTGGCTTGCTAAATCTGTGTGAAAACCACCAACCTGGTAATTACATTACTGTACCTTAAACTTGCACTTATACCATAGTCATAAATGTAGTCACTTATAAAGCAACTCGTTTCTTGCAAAATATAGTTTGTGATTTTCCCCACTATAATAAGCACTATGACCATCAGCAAAAAATCTTGTGGTAACGAGCATATTTTTTCTATTCTCTGCGGTGATCTAATTGCCGGTGATTTATTCTTTTTTTTAAATGCTCTAAATGAGGAGCAAGTGTCTTCACTGTGTGTGACCGTTGGCTTGGAGCCACTTGGTAACACTGTACTGCCCAGTTCATTAGCAGGGATTGCACTAGAACAAGTTACTGATATCATCATAAAACCATAACAACTTACATCACTTTTGTGCTTTTCCAAAAGCAATAAATCCAGATTCGCATCCCAATTTCTGCTCTTTGCAGCTCGGCTCTTAATTATGGTCCTAGAGCCAAGCCAATTAAGGGCATAGGAACTAGGGGTGTGGCAGGTGCCCCAGCACCCCTAGACGTAGAGACATTTGAGACAGATTACAGAAGGCAGTGAGGTGTTCCAGTGCAGTGAAAGGTCAATGATAATTGACAAGAGTCCAGGAACAGTTTTCAACAAACCATTGCACATTTGCTTGTAATGCATATCTACGTTTACATTATGTAGCTTGAAAGAGACCACACTTGCCATTAAACCATTCTCCTAGTTCTCATCAGGTACTGTGGAGAGTAAAATAATGACAGACATGAAAGGCACCAATGTAAAAATGGCTTCTTTTTATAGTTTACAAAATGTATAAGCATTCGCAAAGCCAAAAGGTCTCACCTATGCGAGAACTATTGGCTTTGCCAATGCTTTTTTAGCCATGTTGTACACCAGCATGCTGTTGTTTGGCATTTCTATAAGTTAGTGGCGCAGAGGAGAGTGGTACGGTGCTGAGTAGAGTGGCACAGGTTCGAGTGGCATAATGTTAAGTTTAATTAGCTAGAGTAGAGTGGTGTTGAGTGTGGTGGCATAGAGTGGAGTGTTGTGGAGTAAAGTAGAGTGTTGTAGACTTGAGTAGGGTAGAGTTTTGTAGGGTCAAGTAGAGTGTTGTAAAGTGTAGGGGTGATGAGGGGAGTAGAGTGGCGTGGCATAGAGTGTAGTAGAGTGTTGCAAAGTGGAGTAGGGTGGAGTAGCATAGAATGGAATAGAAAGGCTTAGCGGGGAGTGGCAAAGAGTGGTGTGGTATTGACTGGTGTGTCGTAGAGTGGCATGTTGTAAAGTGTCATGGAGGGTCATAGAGTGGAGTTCTGTAGAGTGGTTTGTCACAGAGTGTCATGGAGTAGCCTAGAGTGGCAAAGATTGGAGTGGCATAGAGTGGCGTCAAGAACCCTGTTGTAGAGTGGAGAGGTTTAGAGTGTCATGGCATAGAGTTGAGCAGAGTATCATAGAGTGGAGTAGAGTGAGTGTCGTAGAGTAGAGTGTTGTAGAGTGGGGTGGAGCGGCATAGAGTGGAATAGAGACTTGTGGAGTGGAGTGGCGTAGAGTAGATTAGAGTGTCATACAGTGAAGAGACACAGAGTAGGAGGAACAGAGTGGAGTGTCATAGAGTGGTGAAGCTTATAGTGTAGTAAAGTGTTGTATAGTGGAGTGCAGTGGAGTGTATTGGAGTGCCGTAGAGTATAGTGGGGTTACGTAGAGTACAGTGGGGTTACGTAGAGTACAGTGTGGTAGCGTAAGGTGTCATAGAGAGGAGTGGCATAGCATGGAGTGGCGTAGAGTAGAGTGGAGTAAAGTAGCGTAGAGTGGAGTAGCATAAAGTGGCATGGAGTGCCATAGAGTGTAGTGGTGTGTAGTGGAGAGGCCTAGAGTGGAGGGGCGTAGAGTGTTGTGAAGTGTCATAGAGTGGAATGGTATAGAGTTGAGTGGTGTAGAGTGGAGTAGAGTGGCCTACAGTGAAGTGGCTTAGAGTGTTGTAGAGGAGTGTGGCACAGAGTGGAGTTGAGTGTAATAGAGTGCAAAAGAGTGGAATGGAGTAGAGTGTCATAGTGGAGTGGTGTGGTGTGGCATAGAATGGCGTGTTGAACAGGGGAGTGGCATAGAACGGAGTAGAATGTGGTTGAGTGGAGTAGGATAGAGGGCAGTAGAGGGGAGTAAAGTAGAGGAGAGTGTCATAGAGTGCAGTTTGGTAAAGTGTCGTATAGTGTTGTAGAGTGCAGTAGAGTGTTGTGGAGTGGCGTAGAGTGTCATTGAGTATCATTGAGTGCAGTGGATAGTCGTAGAGTGGAGTGGCATAGAGTTTAGTGGCATAGCATAAAGTGGAGTAGTGTGTTGTAGAGTAGAGTATGCATGGTGTGGTATTGCACTGCCATTGCAGACAACAAATTTTCATTTGAAATGGCCAATGCATTTTCACAGAAATACAGTTTATCTGATACAACTAAACAGTGCACAAATGATAATGTATGGAAAGTGCATAACTTAGTGTTTGACTGTTTTGATCATGTTTAAATATTTGTTTGCACCACACTTCAGAAATACAATAAAATTTTTAATTTGTGCTCTCCTAATTCTAATATATTCTGAAATATAGTTCAGTAGAGTAGAATGGAGTAGAGTGGAATGGAACGGTGTAGGCTGTTCTATAGTGGAGTATCGTGAAGTGCAGTGTCAGAGTGGATTGGCGTGAAGGGTTGTAGAATGTCGTAGAGTACAGTGGCATAGAGTGAAGTAGAGTGGCCTAGAGCATTATAAATGGAGTAGAGTGAAGTATCATAGAGTGAATTGTCGTAGAATAGAATGGCAAAGAGTGGAGTGGCATAGAGAGGCGTGGAGTGGCATAGCGTGGAGCTGAGTGACCTATAGTAGAGTGGCATAGAGTGGAGTATCATAGAGTGGAGTGGAATGGTGTGGAGTGGAATGGCATAGCATAGAGTGGAGTGTTGCAGACTGTCGTGGAGTAGAGTGTTGTAGAGTGGAGTTGCACAGAGTGGAGTAGAGTGGCAAAGAGTTGAGTTGCATAGAGTGGAGAATACTTTTTTGTAGTAGCACTTTGCCATTACAATTAACACATTTTCAATTGAAATGACCAATGCATGTGCACTGAAATACAGTTTGATCCATAAAACTATATAGAGTACATACAACAATGTGCAGAAGTGGCGCCACCTAGTGTATTGACTTGTTTTGATTGTGTTAAAATATTTGCTTCCACCACAATTTAGAATAAAAAAAGGGATTCATTTGTGCTTTCTTAATTCTGATATATTCTGAAATATTTCACATTTCTTTACAGACATTTAAAGTTTCTTGTGCATTAGAGAAAAATAACATCCTACAGCCTTTCCTCCAGGGCATGACATTTGGCCTCTGTCTTTGAATGCACAGCAAATGTGACAAGATCAGAACAACATTTAATGGCCTGTTTACTGAAAGCGAGCACTTGTGGAAGAATAACAAGCATTTGCAATGCAATAGGTCTAGATTTTGAGCCATTGACATTGTGAATGATAATGCCTGTTATTTATGTGTTTAAAAAAGAACAAATTAAAGGCATTGTCATCTACAATACCAATAGGTCAAAGTTTAAAAAATAGAAGACCTATTGCATTGCATCCTGCACTTTCACTATGGGCGACAATACTAAATACAAGACATACACGCAAATGTGACTAACATTTAGTTGGGTATTCTGGGTCAAGTGATTAGCGCACCATTTTTAGGGATTAACTGGAGAATGAAAGAAAGAAAAAATTAAAAATCCGAAGCAGGCATGTTGCTATACTTTTCTGTAGGCTTAAAATGCAGTCCTTTTCACTGCTCTGAATTCAAATAAAGCTCATAATGAATTCAAAGGTGTCCTTCAATCCTCATTATCGCAGCAACATGCTAGCCCGTTTTCGCATCATTGTAAAGTGCTTTGTTTTATCTTTTTTATTAACGGTAGATGTACAAAAAGCGATGCAGAGAATAAACAACCAAAGCAATCAGAGCAATGGCAATAACAAAAAGGCACAGCCATCGAAGTCACCTTAATATGGACAGCCATAGCCCTGTTTCACTCCAAACTCCTGCAGAACCAAAACCCAAACGAGTTAGTCAACTTGGAAGGTCCCGGCTGGGAGAATGTTCTTGTTCGCTGGAAAAACGAAACCAGAGGCTTTTTAAACAGGATGGCGACGATTCCCCACGGATTGCATTTAGACTCCTTCTCTCAGCTCTAGACGCCATGTCTCACTCACT
Source organism: Lissotriton helveticus (assembly GCF_964261635.1). Classification (NCBI taxonomy): domain Eukaryota; kingdom Metazoa; phylum Chordata; class Amphibia; order Caudata; family Salamandridae; genus Lissotriton; species Lissotriton helveticus. The sequence continues at coordinate 618,273,529 of NC_136061.1, read as the reverse complement.
CTGGGATCTGCATGAGGACTTTAAAATATCGAGAGGTCTTTTTGCACAATCAATCCATGTTTCATTTAAATCGTAAAGTAAAATAAGTAGCTGAAATAATTAAGAACGTAAATCAAATATGTGCATTGAATATGAATTTGTTAAAGTTACGCATAATGGAATAAACGAAATGGTGTGCGTATATTAGAAAACATAAAAATGCAAAACTATTTTTTTCAATTGTAAATGCTCAGTAAGGGGCCCATTATGATGTCGGGCGGATTGCCCCCGCCAGGCTGGCGGTAGCCACCGCCAGCCTGGCGGGGGCAATCCGCCCGACATCCGCATTTGTTTCCCCCCCGCCTTGCGGCTGGGGCAGAAAAGGAATAATATGGTGGTGGTGTCTATCAGACACCCCCAGCCATATTATGATAGGCAATTGTGGATGCCTTTCCGTGGCGGCAATGCCGCCACAGAAAGGCATGTGGAGAATCCTTGCGGGGTCCCGTTGCGGGCCCCTAGGGACTCCGGGGGGTGGGGGATGCACATGGGGGGTACCTATGGTACCCAACAGCAGTTCCATGCACAGCATGGCAGGCACCGCGCGGTGCCTGCCATGCTGTGCATGGAAGTGCACAGCATGCTTTCCTGCCATTGTGGCGGACGGTGCTAAGTGCACCGACAATGGTAGGAATGCGGGATGCGCCCGCCACTGTGGCGGGCGCATCCTAATGCTGCCGACGGGGGCCCCACCCTTATGGCGTGCGGTCCCTACTACCGCAAGGATGGCGGGGGCGGGCAAAGTCCGCACGCAATCCTAATGAGGCCTAAATGTCTAAAACGTAGATGTTCAGTTTCTATAACAATTTTATTTCGAATGCAAGGTTTCAGCCCCAGTTCTACGCTGCCGCCAAGTTTGTTAAAACAACAAGCTCATTTCCGAAGTCCTTTCCTGACATGGCCGCTACTTTACTAATAAAAAAGGTTACTTCGTAACTATTTTAACACACAACCTGCTACCTGGAAATATGTCTGGCATACTGGCAAGACATAAATGATGCATCAATAACAGTGAACCGCCTCAAATAGGCTCTGCAAAGTCAGCTACCCTGACCCACAGACATCATGTCTAAGGAATCCTGAAGTGCAAGATCAATAGGATATAGATAAATATCACCAGCCCATTCAGTAGTCTGTCTGATCGCGCCAACCTTCATATTTATTGTTCCAGGAGACACAAATTTGTCTAATTCCACCATGGAGGCCATGTTTACTCAAATGACTGCACAGCACACTCGCAGTCTCTGTTCCATTTCTAAAGACCTTCATTCAACCAAAATGATGTACGGCTTCATCCTGCATTGTTGGCAAAAAAGATTTTCAGAATTAACCTAGCAACATTTTCACACGGTGCGAGAACAGCGAATAATCATAAATACTAAGGAACGAGCATAATGTAAATAGAAAACAGATCAAAATCACGAGATGAATCAGCGTGTACGTAATGTGGACAGCATACTATTAAGCGGGCACCATGGGGAATCACAAGCAAGAAAAAAACCAAGTAGTCCCTGTTGGAACTGGCCCTTCTTGCAGGGTCATTCTCAAACTTTTTGCTTTTTTCCTGACCCTTGGCTGTTGGCAATAGGACTCTGCGCACTTTACCACTGCTGATCAGTGCTAAAGTGCATATGCTCTCTGTGTAAAGTGTTATTCTGATTGGATATACATGTTTGGCATATTTGTATCACCATGAAGTCCCTAGTAAAGTGCACTGGGTGTGCCAGGGCTGGTGATGACAAATGCTACTAGTGGGCCTGCAGCACTGATTGTGCCACCCACATGAGTAGCCCTAAAATGATGTCTCTGGCCTGCCACTGCAGTGCCTATGTGCAGTTTAGAAACTGCCATGTCCTCCTGGTCAGTGTCCCCACTGACCAGGCCTAACCCTTCCCTTTTTGTGCACATCAGTCACCCCTATGGAAGGCCCGAGGTACCCCCCTGGGCAGGGTGCAGTGTATGTAAAAGGTAGAGCATGTACTAGTGCAGGTGACATGCTCTGATAGTGAATGGCAGCCATTTTTGTTTTTCACTATTGTAAGGCTATCTTGCTCCATAGATTAACATGGGGGATGCTGGCTACAGTGGCTTCCAGCATTTCTTCCAATAGGAACAAGATAGGACATAGGTATCTAGTATCCCTGAACTCAGAATTTAATAACACATCTTTAGGAAAGGTTGTTTTTAAATCCTGTGTTTGAAAACAGCACTTTTAGAAAGTTGCTGTTCTCTTGTCTGACCTTTCTGTGTGCCTTGGCCTGTTTGTGGATTGACTGTCTGGTTTGAGAGTGACAGGGGCTGGGGATGCCCCAGGAGGCTGGCTGAGTCAGCCCTAGGCTGAATGACTGCATTTGCAACTGGAGTGGTGGTAGTAGTTAGCACCTGGGCCTGAATAGGGCTGTGCCTGCCTTCCACAATGCTGGCTCCACCTCCTGCTGGGCGGCTGACGACTCTGCCCCTCACTCTGAAAGGAAAGGAGAAGCCAGGTAAACAAAGTGCTCAAGCAACACCCAGAACTGGTTCAGACCGGGCTCAGTACCCACTTGCACAAAGAGAACAAAGACTTTTAGGGGTATAAGTACAGGACCCCTGACAACAGAAAATTAGATCATCCTGGAATCAAGAAGGAACCTCTGCCAAGGAGAAAGCTGAAACTGAAGAAGGAAGACTGTCCTGCTGTTGCTCTGCTGGACTGGCCTGCTGTTGCTTTGCTGCCAAGGAGAGGGGAAGGACTTTGCTGTGGTGCTGTGTCCCCTGTCTTGAAGGAATCTCCAAGGGCCTGAGTAGAGCTGGCTCCCTGTTCTGAAGTCCCAGGAATAAAAGGACTTTACCCCCAGCTTCCCTGAACTCTGCTGAGAGAGTTTTGTCCTTCCTAGAGTGCTTGATCCAGTTGTGGGGCCTCTGGAAGTTGTACCTGTGCTGGGAAGCTTGAAACTAAGCTTGAGAGACTTTTGCAATTGAAAAGTGTTGCATCGCTCGCTTGCGGAGCGCATCCCCGACAGTGCGAGAAGATTCCCGCCGCTACGAAGGTCGAGATCATCGCAGCGTCTGTTGCCGCTGCCAGAGCTGTCGCATCCTTCGTTTGCGGGACGCACCAGACCGGTGCGAGAAAGTCGAACATCGCTGCCAGTGTCGTCGCAGTGCCTGTCGTCGCTGGGTGAGATCGCCGCACCGCTTGCTTGCGGACCGCATCACGATGCTGCGAGCATCGTCGCAGAACCATCGCATCGAGGAGCTGCGAGAGAGAGGATCACCGATGGATCACGCATCGTCGCCCCGGAGATCGTCGCAGCCCCTACGAGATCGTCGCATCGTGCCTTTGCGAGAACAAACTTCCTACGGAACCTACACACCGGAATCCATACAAGTGGCCTTCCTCCGCATACAGACCGGATTCGTCGCAACACGACCGCTGCTGCAGCGGGGTTGTCGCATCACCTCCCCAGGGTCTCAGGAGCAATGCATCGCTTGTTTTCCACCGCACCAGCTTCTGCTTTTGGAACTTTCTTGCAACTAAAAGGTACTGTGAGTAAATGTGACGCAACTGTGAACTTTTCACGCATCTGTGGATTATTCTATCGCAACCTAAAGAACTTTATCTTAAACCTTAAGATCTCTTTTGAAACCCTATTCTTGAACTGTGTATGTTGGATTTTTGTCGTTTTGGTCTTGTGTAGTTTAGATTAAATATCTTTATTTTTCTGAAACTGTTGTGGAGTCAGTTTGTGGTGTTTTCACTGTGTTACTGTGAGTGTTGGTACAAATACTTTACACATTGCCTCTGGTTAGCCTAGACTGCTCGTGCCAAGCTACCTAGAGGGTGAAAAGGGGTTATCTCAGAGGGTTTCCTCCTTACCCTGACTAGAAGCAAGGGTCCCTATTTGGACAGTGGTACCTACCCCTGCCAACTAGAGACCCCCAGTTCTAACAGTCCCTAAAGGAAGAACTAACCAGCTACAGCCTAAGTAAGCGGTACTTGGTCGGTGCTGCCTGGCAAAACCGGAAATGATGTATCGGGACAAGTAACCAATTAGGAGCCAACAAAGAAGAGTAGTGGAGGAGTGAACCAATCCCAAGCAGCAGGGTGGATTACACTCAGTCATCAGGTCTTGCGACAGCGCATGCGCTGTTGAGAGAGCACAAATCTGAAAAATGTAGAAGTGCACCATATTTACAAGCACGTTGTATTGGTCTAGTATATAATATACAAGAGTGTCAAACTTATAGAGTGAAAATATATATATGAGTGTTTAATTAGAATAGGGATACATATATCAGTGTGAAAAACTAATGTAGAGATTTGTAGAAGTGTTAGAATGATGTTGGAGTCTCATGTTATGGGCTGTGTGAAAAAGAAATGTAATTCTGCAAACCATGTAGATGTGTAGGCCACATGGCATTTCACAAGAAAAGAAAGATGCTGCTACACTTTTAAGTAACTTGAATTCTAATGTCATTTTACTGCAAAGTATTATTAATCATAGAATTGAAATGTTTTAAATAGATGTGTTACATTATAGTAATGTGTGTTAGTTAGAATACTGTTTAAACAAAGAAATTAAATGTGCATAGTGCAGAGGCCCAATTCATATAACTTTAGTAGGCCTGAATAGATAAAGTTGCTTCTTTGATCTGCATGTGCTCGTTAGAGAAAAGTCGTGTTAGGCACAAACTGTAAAGCCTGTTCAAATGGTTTACGACTTCAAGATATGGCTGAGGCCGGAATTTGGGGCCCACAGAGAAAGTGTCTTTTGCAGGTGCGAGGGGGTTTAATCAGGAAAGTGATAATTAGGCTTTGTTCAGAGACGCCTGGCACAGGCCTGTAGGAGTCTTCAGGAATTTCTAGGGGGTACCGTCTTGCCGGAGAGAAGCCTGGGAAGCAAGGTCAACTTTAACGAAGGGTCCCGAGGAGTACCAGCATGGAAGTTGCCGCCAGAACCAACACCACGTGAGAGGCGTCTCCAGGGGCGTTCCTTTTGGAAAAGTGATTTTGTATTAGGGACAGCACCCCGGGGTGGAGTTAGAGCAGATGATCTGAGGAACCTAAGAGAGCGGATGGGTAGGCAGATAGGGAACTGCAAGACTTCGACTTTGAGACAAAGACTAAGGGAAGTGTGTGATCTTCTTTGGAAGTCACCACGGCTGACACCTTTTTAGGTAAAAGATCTCGTTAAGCAGGGATGTCACTTAGTCTAGTGTAGGGACAGCCTAACCTGTATTTTCCTTTCTGTAAATGACTCTCAAGTTGCAACTCGTAGCTATTCTCGCAACTTTAATGACCTTTGAGCTGATTTTGGTAATTCTATTCTGTCGACTACGAGCATTTAGGGAATTTATGTTTATCTTGACACCTGTATATCTTTTGAATCTCATTTTGAGATGTTTGTATCTCCAGATAGCTTTGGTTTTATAATAAACTTTTAAACCTTTTCCAGTGGTAAGTGGTTCTTTAGAGTGGCGTAAGTTCTTTCTTGATTAACCTAGTAGTGGTCCGTCCCTGGAACACGGCGACCGGGAATACACAGAGGAGGGATCCCGCATCACAGTGCACACTCGTGTTGCAGTTACGAAACAGGAACACATTCCGCTACTGTCGCATTGGGATCCCCTCCCGGTAGAGATAGACACTTACACGTGTCTTGTCTCCCCTGTTTTTTCGTAGCATATGCGCTTTACTGAGCGCTTCCGTCGCAAGAATCGATACATAATTCATTTGGAACCCGGAACCAGGGCTCTTTGCATTGAATAGAGACTGACTACCGGTCAATCTTTGATTTGGATTCTTCGCTCGTTTTACCTACGTGTGGCATCGACCCATAGATGTCTGGGTCTATTTACCAGCCCTGAAGAGTCGTGTTGACTCAACTTTGGGAACACGACGAAACACGTGTCGGCTGAATGTGGATCCAATAAACGTCCTGGAAAACTTTAAGAATATGAAGATCTGTTGTTGTGTTCTACTTTATTGAAACTACTGTTTTACTGTTTATTCACACTGCTGTGTGGTTGCGAGAGTTTTGCTCTTGTCTAGTAGTGGATTGCCTTTTACTCAATGACAGGTAACTTTAATGACCTTTGAGCTGATTTTGGTAATTCTATTCTGTCGACTACGAGCATTTAGGGAATTTATGTTTATCTTGACACCTGTATATCTTTTGAATCTCATTTTGAGATGTTTGTATCTCCAGATAGCTTTGGTTTTATAATAAACTTTTAAACCTTTTCCAGTGGTAAGTGGTTCTTTAGAGTGGCGTAAGTTCTTTCTTGATTAACCTAGTAGTGGATTGCCTTTTACTCAATGACAGGTACCAACGATTTAGTCGACCTGAATTGGGATCTGGATTAACGACAATAGGCCAGAAATCCCGCGTTAACACTGTCTAGGCTCTACTGTGGAAAAGTAAATTTTGTCATGTTCTGTGTCCCTACGTGTCATCCATCATATGTTATGTGTGCATGACCAATATGCATATGTTATTGCCCATGTCCGATTAATGACGCAATTATAGTTGTGTCCTCCTCTAGTATGCCAGTTTCCAGTCCTCGTGAATACTACGAATATCAGGCCTATGTAAAGCTACGTTGCCACGTTTCTCAGTGTGCACGTTATTTCATTATAAAGTCCCCGTTTCCAGGCCTCAACAGGGCCCGGACATCAGATTCAGCTCCTGTCTCCTGAAGCCTCGCTGAGGAGCGATCCAGCCCCCACCTGTATCCTCGACCTTTCACTTACTTCCTGCCTCGCAGTCCCCGGTGCAGCTTGGCTCTGCCTCCGAGTCTGCCAAGACTATGTTATGATTCCAGCTATCAGTTTAGTCCTCCTTCTCTGCATTCCTAAGCTACTGAACTGCATCAATAGTTTCCGTCATTGTCTAGCCTATGCGGCTCCATATTAAGAGAAATACTGTATTTAATGGTCATTTAATATTCTTCATCACGCACTACATGTAGAATAAATGCATGCTCTAGTCTTAGAGTCAATTAGCTTTTCCCCTCATAACTTCTAGTTCATATCAACATGTTCCCTAAACATCAGATACTAGATAGGGTTTAGGTACATGTCGCTCCGACCCTCCAGACTTTAGTCTCTGCTCCTAGCACAGAGTTCATAGCCCCCAGCTTCTCCTCGTAACACGTCATTGCCAGTTTGCGCGCACCATCAGGTTAGAGGTCCCGGCTCCTTAGGTAGCCCCCTCCTATGTTTCCGCCCATTCATGACATATTCTGTTACGTTTGCATCACATGTCTGAGTTACACCTTCTTTTTACCCTTATCTTTCGCGACTGCTACGCGTCACGCCTTCTGCTCCACCCACTGCTACGCCTACTGCAATGTAATGCTATGTGTTTGCGCTATGTATATATGCTCGTGTATTGTTATTAAAAGTTAGCGCGCTCATCCCAGCCCCAGCAGCTGCTGGGCCCTGTCATCCTATTCCTATGCAGGTTGTCCTGTTCCTGTCCTTATGCTGTATTAAACCTGCAAAAACTCCTACTACCTCGAATCTTGACTCTTATTTATTGAGCTATCTGTTATGATATATGTCTAGTCAAAAATAGGGTATTATTTATTTATTTACCACATAATGGCGCCCGAACAGGGACTTGCCCTTTCCCCACGCGTCGGTGAAGCCACGCCGACCCCTGACCCTCTGCAGTCGTGACGGAACTCTTCTGCGCAGTGGCAGATATTTCTGCTCAAGTATCCCTCAGGCCCACGGAGGAGACGGAGGAGGCGGTCCAGCATCCAGACGAGACGGTGGAGGAACGCGGCGAGTCCCGACCAGAGCCCAAGCCAAGAGTCCAAGGTCCGAGGTATCCGGAGGTCCACCCGTAACTGAAGTCCGAAGTTTGTCGTCGTAGCAGTCCAGTCCAGTCCGAGGCCTTCCGTTCTTGCTGCCCGGTGAGTACCGTTACTGGGGTGGTATCTAGACAGGGTCAATTTAATTGACTCTGGTCTGTGGGTTGGTGGTACACAGTCCCACAAACGAAGTGTTCACTTCGGTGGATACGGGTCCTGACGTGTCTCTTTAAGAGACCGGTAAGTTTCGTACTGTTTCAGCAGTGCATCTAGTTTCTGTTCTAGTCAGTTTCTGTTCTCGAGAAAATTCACGTGTTCTGTTCTTAGTATTTCCAGGTAGTATTCTGTCCAAACTGTTATTTTAAATGTTTTTCATGTATTCTAATGTCGTGGTATGAATGGGAAATAAGTATCGTGTTTATTGTGTATTGTATTGTGTCTAGATTACAGTTCAGTCATGCCCATATTTTCCAAGTTACGTCAGTTAAAGACTAGAAAGGGTCTGCTGGAAGCAGCAGTTCCCGTCCCGCCCAGGGACAGTCCAGGTCACTTTATGTATCAGAAGCATGGCATAAGCGCCATATTGTATCTAGATTTATGGGTAGAGTATACCAAACAGTTAGAAGAAAAGTATAGATGGCCCGTATCGGGTACATGGGATGCCGAATGCATCATGCGAGTAGAGGAGGCATTATGGAAAAAGAAAGCCAGACAGTCACAGAAAGATGCCATCGAGCTATGGCGCAAAGAAGCTCATAAAAGAACCGAAAGAGAAATCAGAAAGTCAGAACTAAGTAGAGAATCCCAAGAACGAGCCCAAGAAAGAGAATTAATCGAGATAGGTGAACGAGTTAGAACTGAGCAATCAGACAGACAGAGGAATGCCCTCATTAAGGGTATGTATCCTCTTCTTGCTGAGGGCTTGCCAAAAGCGACCCCAGAGGCATCCAGTAATTTCCCGCCACCATTAGTTCCGACCAAGCTACGTCACAAACCGACCGCAGCTGATATTTTTATTTCGTCCTATCTGGACGACACAGTCCCCGAATATGCAAATCCTGTTCACGCTCCGCCAGTCCCTGTAAATCAGGTAATTCCTGCTCCTCCAGACACCGGGGTGCCCTTAACAGCCCCCCCGGGTCAGCCCGCCATACAAGTCCAGCCCACGTTACAATTACCCACCCTGCCAGGACGAAAAGCATCAGTCGATGATTCTAGTTTAAGGGCCGCAGGAGGAGGTCTTCCTCAAACCCCGCCGCCATACAAGCGTTTATCAGCACTCGAATTACATGCTCAAGCATCACAGCGTACTCCTAAAAGTAATAAGTCTGTTGCAGAGATCAGGCAAACCCTTGGCGAATGTGTCTATGACCCAGTTCCAGGCGAGTTTAATATGGTTTTATATTCCGTACGCGTAAGGAGAGTGACCGAGTATCTAGTCACCCTGCCGAATATGAAAGAAGATCTAGACAGGATATATCGTTTCATCCGTACAGGGGATGACCCACAAAGTATTAGTGATGCCATGTCTCAAAGGAAAGCCGAGATTCAGCGCATGATATTAAAGTTCTTAATTAATTGTCTAATAAGGGAACAGGATTATCCGTCTAAAGACCCGGAAGAAATGAAAACCCTGACAAAGTGGAGTGATAATATAGCCGAAGGAAAGCACAATACCATTGGTGCCATGGAAAGTATGTACAAGAAAATCCGTAGAGAGATAATAAAGATACACGAACAGCGTAAAGCAGCACAAGTAAGCGAGAAAGAAAGTACCTCTGATCCTGAAGAGGAAGACGACGAGAATACTGCCAGAATAGCGTATGTAGGAAAACCTAGATTTCCAGATCGCCATTTACGTCTAGAACACAAGCCAACTTTCCATCATTCAGCACCAGAACAAGGTTCCCTAGAACAAGTATTTCAAGCTACCGATCACATTCTGAAATCACGAATCGGTTATAGTGAGTTAAGTACTATGCATGAACAGGAACTAGTCCGATCAGCAGTCAGATGGATTACTGATTCTACCACTTTTCCAGATGAAATAGTGGCACAAATGTTTCTGAAAATGCCCCCAGCCGAGCAGCGACTGGTGGGTATGTATATGATTCAGCACCTCATTACTCTGTATGAGGGTCAACATTCTGATCCAGGCCCGTTACATGATATCCTGAACGAGTTACTCCAGTATAGATGGAGAGGTCTAGGTACCGATTTAATTAGTGTCATTTTAGAACAACGTCATAAATATAGAACATTCTTGAACCCGCATTTTGTTCATGTCTCACCCCCAGAAAGTAAATCATTCTACATAGACAGACAGAATCCGTTACGAGAAGTCCACCCAGTCAGAGGAGCGGGTGGCGAAATGCAGCGAGTGTTTGTATACACTCCGATCACAAAGATGGAACTCCTCGAAATGAAGAAATTAATTCCCTGTCATGATAAAGATCCAGCAGGGTTCCATAGAGAATTAAAAGACATGCTCCGTATGGGAGAATACACTTACCCAGATATCATTAAAATGTTAAAGGTTCTGCTGCCCGCGGGGGTGTATGAAAAGCTAAAGGAAAAAGAATGGGAGGTGGGAGAGAAAAAGATCGATTGGGCAGTTCTAGAAGCTGAAGACAAGATACGTGTACCAGGTACTGGTCTTGGAGAGAAATGTAAAGAATTACCAGAATTATTAATTCAAGTTTTACCCAGATTATTAACAACGAGAAAAGAAGACTGGGATGCAATCTCAGCCTGTAAACAGAAACAAGATGAAGATATTAGTGATTTTTATTCTAGGTTTGAAAAGTGCTTTAGTATTTACAGTGGTCTCAAGACAAGTAGTGAGTCGTACCCTCACCTTTTCGTTACTAAATTAGTCGAGAATTCAAGCCCACAAGTTAAAAACCGAGTTTTGAAAGTCGAAAGCACCTGGCAAGCAAATACTCCGTCCCAGATGCTCCAGATGCTCCAGTATCACCAGAATAGAATCAGAGAAGAACAAGAACACGAAAGAAAACGTATGAAAGACACGAAAATGAAAGTACTAGTTGCACAATCTGTTCCTCAAGACAGTCAGAAGAGGGGTCCAAATCAAGCCAGTCATCCTGCAGCACCCGTTAAAGGGAACTGCAATTATTGTAAACAGCCAGGTCATTTCATAAACGAGTGTACAGTTCTGAAACATAACATAGCTACCGGTAAGACAAAAGAAAGACCACGTCCGCCTAGACAGGAACAAGTTTCACAGATTCCTCAGCCACAGAATGCACAACAGACAGTTACAGCACCGCAGCCTATTGCTGCAACACAGCATGTTACATCGCAGATGTACCAGTATGCACAGTCTGAGTATCCAGAGTACCAGCCATATTCATGAAACAGCCTAGAGAGGGAGGTAGGCTTGCCTCTCATCGAGATACCTGTAGATCAAGAAGGTCCCTATGTTCACAGTCAAGTATTAGGGAAAGACAGAAAGTTTTTGATTGATACAGGGGCAAGTAGGACCACAATTAGTCATGCCGAAGTTCCAGGGGCTCCGCTCTCAGGCTCAAGAAATGTTTCCCTTGGATTTTCAGGAAAGCCTATCGTTAATGAGATTTCAAAGCCAGTCACTCTAGAAGTAGGTCCATTGTCCCGCACTACTGATCTGTTACTTACTAAGTCATGCCCAGAAAATCTATTAGGCATTAAAACACTGAAAGAGTTAGGTGCAGTTATATGTTGTTCCCCAGAGGGAATACGTCTGTTCCTACGTGACTTTAAGGGTCACTATGTATTACGAGATTTTGATTCAAGACTGTCTAATGTTCCGCAGCATTTATGGGCGCAAGGTCCAACTGATGTAGGTTACATGCAAATCACACCCCATCGTGTGACTCTCAAACCAGGTGTAGTGTTACCACGAATCAGGCAGTACAGATTGCCACCCGAGGCTGTAGCAGCCTTGTCCAAAATTATAGACGAGCTCATGGCTCAAGGAGTAGTTGTAGAAACTGACTCCAACGTATGTAACTCTCCGATCATTCCAGTCATGAAACGTACTGATCCAAATGCACCCCCAGTATATCGATTAGTGATTGATTTACGAGAACTTAACAAATGTATTATTCCTCAGTACCCAGTTGTCCCAGATATCTCTTCCCTATTAACGGCCATTGATTCCGAAGCCACGTTCTTCACTGTAATCGACCTCAAGAATGCATTTTTTAGTGTTCCCATCCATCCAGACAGCCAGTTTCTTTTCGGATTCTGTTTAAATGGAAGGAGCTATATGTTCACACGCGCTCCTCAAGGTTTCACAGAAAGTCCTAGTATTTACAGTCAAGCACTCAAGAGACAACTAGACAACATTCACATGCCAACTGACACTGCCCTGCTCCAGTATGTCGATGATCTATTGATCACAGCCCGTTCTGAACGTGACTGCGAGCGAGCGTCACTGACGGTTCTGTATTTCCTAGCCGAGATGGGGCACAAGGTGTCCCCTTCGAAGCTTCAATTCTGTGTCCAGCAAGTGGTCTACTTAGGACACTTACTGTCCAAGAGGGGTAGGCAGTTGACACCAGACCGTATCCAGTTAATAGCGAGTCTTCCTCAGCCCAAGACCCAGAAGGAGGTACGTGCCTTTATCGGCCTTACTTCTTATTGCAGACAATGGATTCCTCAGTATGCATTTCTAGCCAAGCCACTGATACAGTTAACGACACAGGAGGCAGCCGTATCGACTGTCCTCCCTTGGACATCTGAACATACACTTAGTTTCAACGAGTTAAAGAAAGCTTTATGTCAAGCTCCAGTTCTAGCTACACCGAACTACAGTAAGCCTTTTACACTTTTCGTTACTGAACGTGAAGGTACAGCATTATCTGTTCTCACACAAGATCAAGCAGGACAATACAAGCCTTGTGCTTATTTTTCTAGCACACTAGATCCAGTAGCCCAGGCTCTGCCTGCGTGCCTCAAGTCAGTTGCAGCCACAGCACTAGCTATCAGACAAAGTGATTCCATAGTTTTAGGACACTCCTTGACAGTACAAGTCCCACACTCCGTGGAAGTTCTTTTAAACCGAACACAAACACAGCACTTGACAATTGCACGTTTAACAGGTTATGAATTGACACTGTTTCAGCCACACATAGATATTAGACGCTGCAACATCCTGAATCCTGCTACACTGTTACCATCAGTTAGTTCAAATCCTGCCGCACACGACTGTGTGGAAGTAGTCAACATTACGACAAAGCCAAGACAAGACCTGACAGACATTCCGTTACCAGATCCTGACCTGACACTTTATGTGGATGGTTCATGTATGAGAACTAGTACAGGAGAACTAGTCGCCGCGTATGCAGTGACTACTGACACCGAAGTTATTGAGACACACCGTATTGATACCCTGTCCGCTCAAGCAGCAGAGCTAGTTGCTCTGACACAAGCCTGTATACACGCCAAGAACCTGAAAGTTAATGTTTACACAGATTCACGTTACGCATTTGGAGTTGTACACGACTTTGGAGTGCTCTGGCAGGAGAGAGGTTTCATGACTTCTCATGGAACCAAGATTCAGCATGGTCTCCTTATCCAAGCTCTGTTAGATGCAATACATTTACCGACATCTATCGCTATCATGAAATGCAAAGCACATACGAAAGTTACTGACATTATTTCCCAAGGTAATGATCTAGCAGATCGCACAGCCAAGCTTACAGCACAGACTCCAGACATTCAAGTTAATCCGACACAGACACATACTCCAGATCCGACTACATGTATGACAGTTAAAGACCCTACTCAAGATGTCATAGATATCCAGTTACATGCTACTCCCGATGAAACCATGAAGTGGTCTGAACAAGGAGGGGTCCAGACAGATCAAGGATGGTTAACAAAGGGTAGGACCGCATGGTTTCTCCCCGACTCTATGGTTCAAGTCATTATTAATACCGCACATAGTCCAGCACACTTAGGAGAAAAAGCAATGTTAGACAGTATCCAGAACATTTGGTTCAACAAGCATTTACGAGCTGCAGCCAAGCAGAAAGTCCGTACCTGTATGATATGTTGTCAGTTTAATCCAGGTAAAAGTGTCCCGGTGGAACAAGGTGGTTTCCAGCCTCCTGACCACCCTTTTGAGGTCCTCCAGATGGATTATATTCAGATGGAGCGATGTCGAGGTTTCAAGTATGTTCTTGTAGTTGTATGCGCTTTGTCCAGATGGACAGAAGCATATCCAGTCCCAGATTACACAGCCGCGACCACTGCCAAGCAGTTGGTTCGTGAATTCTTCCCTCGATATGGACTCCCTAGAGTCGTATATTCTGATAACGGTCAGCCATTCTCATCTGAACTGATGAAGCACGTTTCCCTGTTGTTGGGGTACCAGTGGAAGTTTCATTGTGTACGCCATCCTGAAGCAGCCGGTCTAGTCGAGAGACATAATCAGACTCTGAAAATTCGAATTGCCAAAATATGTAAAGATAAGGGTGTGGACTGGCTAGTAGCTCTGCCAGTTGCTTTGTTTTATATGCGCATGGTCGCACATTCCAGATCAGGTCTGTCCCCGTATGAGGTCGTTTTCGGCCGCCCCCCTAACATGTGGGGTACTCCTAGACCCCGAAGTATTACTGATGTTTCATGTAATATGCTGACAGATTACCTAGCTTCCTTGATGTCTGCCCTCAACTCATGTCGTTCACAGGTTGCCGCCGCATTTCCAGACAATACCGAGGTGGCACCGCATGAGATCGTTCCAGGTTCGATGGTGCTCGTCCGGAACTTTGACAGATCAAGTCCGCTGGAGCCACGTTGGAAGGAGCCCCGTCAGGTCCTCCTCACCACCCGTACAGCTGTGAAATTGGAAGGACGCCGCGGCTGGGTGCACCTTTCGCACGTCAAGAAATTCTACGGATTGAAACCGGTCTCCAAGAACATTTCCCAGGATATCAAGACTTGTCAAAACATTGTTCCTAAGGACTGTCCCGCAAATGACATTGACACAACCCCTCCCCTGTTAGAGAAAACTCCGCAGCAGGAGTATAAGCAAAAACTCCGGTCTAGTAAAATAAGTCAGTCAGTTTGATTGTATAAGTCCTCCCCTAGGTGAAACGGTTAGACTGTTTCTGACATGTATAAAATAGACCCCCATAGTGAGAGAGTTAGTCAAAACTCAAACCGATGTATCGT
Organism: Lissotriton helveticus; assembly: GCF_964261635.1. NCBI lineage: Eukaryota > Metazoa > Chordata > Amphibia > Caudata > Salamandridae > Lissotriton > Lissotriton helveticus. The sequence goes on along the minus strand of NC_136061.1, from coordinate 618,258,508 downwards.
TTTTCTAAGTTTCATATTATTTCTCAGCATAATGATTTCCTGCACTAGTTACGCATTTTTCCTGTGTTTTCCAGTTCCTCATGTAAATAAGCCTTCTAATGTTACAGTAGAGCACACGTTTAGTGATCTGCCTCCTCACGAATATTCATACCGCCTCGCTATGCGTAACAATACATTTATCCGCATGTTACATTATTCACACCAGACCAGCAATGCCACTAATTGTTGGGTGTGTGGTCGACTCCCCCCTTTCCAGACACCGAAGGGAGTTCTGCCACTTTTTCCTTATCCTTTTTCACATAATGGTTCATGTGGAGCATGGTCCACGTTAACGTCATCCTCGACAGATATGTCCTTTCTTAACAGCACATGTTTCCCAGACAAGAAAGGTCTCCCCCACAGAACAGGTTTAGATCTAGAAAATGAAGTGTACAATTTAGGTAATTATTCGTCGAATTTCATGGTCCTGAATGTTCAGTCTGATACTACTCCAGACTCACCTGCTATTTCAGTATTACCAGTCAAAGGCGAATTATGTGTCCGAAATAATGGTTCTGTACACGTAGGACATAGTGATTGTACTACTATTATCCAGTATAGTGACAGTGGGAAATCTGTTTTTAAAGCTTCACGTCATTCTTATTTTGTTTGTGGTCAAACTGCATATGTTCGTCTGCCCCTCGATTGGGAGGGAACCTGTTACATTGCCTTCCTACTGCCACCTGTTTTTCTAGCCCCACCTGACTACCATAGGAATTCCTACCTAGTACACACTAGACACAAGAGAAACCTCCCGATTGTCGATTATACTGAGACTGCTGCAGAGCAATTCATTGATATTGATAAAGGTGTGTTCCCTTATTTAGGTACAGTTGTAAATAGTAAGCTAATTCGTAGGTTAACAAGAACCCTTGAAGCTGTAGTAGATGAGACTGCCTCCGCTCTGGGTAACTTAACCGAAGAGCAATCCTTTATGAGAATTGTTGTGCTCCAGAATCGTCTCGTCCTTGACGTCATACTGGCCGATAGGGGCGGGGCCTGTAGAGTCCTCGGATCCAGTTGTTGCATTTTCATTCCAAATAACGCGCCGTCTGTTTATTCAGCTATAACCAGACTTCATAAAATTGCCCATCTATTACACCAAGATCCAGGCACCTGGACATGGTCCGGTTGGTTCTGGAATATAATTTCCGCCTGGGGATGGAAAGTCCTGTCTTTTCTAGGTATTGCAGTAGCGATCATATTCAGCTGCTGCCTCTGTATACAATGTGGCCCTGCGATTTGCGGCATTTGTGCTACCTCTTGTATTCCTAGTCCCAAGCCCCGTTCTAAATCCCGTTCCAAGACAATTCGAGATGAACAAATGGTACTGTATGAAATGATAGATGGTATCATGAATATTGATGTTTCCTGATGGAAAACGTAGTGACAAGGAGGGAATGTGGAAAAGTAAATTTTGTCATGTTCTGTGTCCCTACGTGTCATCCATCATATGTTATGTGTGCATGACCAATATGCATATGTTATTGCCCATGTCCGATTAATGACGCAATTATAGTTGTGTCCTCCTCTAGTATGCCAGTTTCCAGTCCTCGTGAATACTACGAATATCAGGCCTATGTAAAGCTACGTTGCCACGTTTCTCAGTGTGCACGTTATTTCATTATAAAGTCCCCGTTTCCAGGCCTCAACAGGGCCCGGACATCAGATTCAGCTCCTGTCTCCTGAAGCCTCGGTGAGGAGCGATCCAGCCCCCACCTGTATCCTCGACCTTTCACTTACTTCCTGCCTCGCAGTCCCCGGTGCAGCTTGGCTCTGCCTCCGAGTCTGCCAAGACTATGTTATGATTCCAGCTATCAGTTTAGTCCTCCTTCTCTGCATTCCTAAGCTACTGAACTGCATCAATAGTTTCCGTCATTGTCTAGCCTATGCGGCTCCATATTAAGAGAAATACTGTATTTAATGGTCATTTAATATTCTTCATCACGCACTACATGTAGAATAAATGCATGCTCTAGTCTTAGAGTCAATTAGCTTTTCCCCTCATAACTTCTAGTTCATATCAACATGTTCCCTAAACATCAGATACTAGATAGGGTTTAGGTACATGTCGCTCCGACCCTCCAGACTTTAGTCTCTGCTCCTAGCACAGAGTTCATAGCCCCCAGCTTCTCCTCGTAATACACGTCATTGCCAGTTTGCGCGCACCATCAGGTTAGAGGTCCCGGCTCCTTAGGTAGCCCCCTCCTATGTTTCCGCCCATTCATGACATATTCTGTTACGTTTGCATCACATGTCTGAGTTACACCTTCTTTTTACCCTTATCTTTCGCGACTGCTACGCGTCACGCCTTCTGCTCCACCCACTGCTACGCCTACTGCAATGTAATGCTATGTGTTTGCGCTATGTATATATGCTCGTGTATTGTTATTAAAAGTTAGCGCGCTCATCCCAGCCCCAGCAGCTGCTGGGCCCTGTCATCCTATTCCTATGCAGGTTGTCCTGTTCCTGTCCTTATGCTGTATTAAACCTGCAAAAACTCCTACTACCTCGAATCTTGACTCTTATTTATTGAGCTATCTGTTATGATATATGTCTAGTCAAAAATAGGGTATTATTTATTTATTTACCACACTACCTAGAAAGGAGCGAGTCAAAGAGGTGGCAAACAGGCTATGCTCCATGGGAGGGACAAAGACATACTGGACAACCTAAATGAAATAAAGCCATCAATTAGAAAGTAAGCAAATGTGAGTTACAAATCACAAAACCAATAGTAACTAACAGGGGGAATGCATTTCAAGGGAAACTTTCAGAATGTCCCTAAAAAGACTTTGCAAACCAGACAGCTAATTTTAATTTGCACTACTTAATTGTGGGATATGGTGTCAGGCAGGTTTCAAAATACAATGAGAACATTATTTATCTTAACTTTGTGTGCACACATGGCTAAAGCCACTCTAATTTATTAATGGTCTTTTTTATACATATATTCATGAATTTTGTGTCATAATGCCCCACTGAACTACGTTTTCTCACAAAAAAGTCTTGAACTACCATTTCACCCACCTCTTTACCTACCTCTTTACCTGTCAGAAACACACACACCCCACATAAAGTTTTTCCTCATTTGCTGCTCCTGCTCAATTAGTAACAAGAATTCTTAGAACCTTTATAATTTTAGTAAGCTGGGCCTTGACTTGTACCCGAGACAGAAAATAGTTACAGGACCACTGCTTCCCATAAGTTCTCTAGCTTGCCCACCTATAATTTTAATAGATGCAAGGATAGGGCATGATGAGATAAAGAAGTATAATAAAGATTAAGCCACAAGTGGTCGTCAATGGCCCTGTAAATATATAAATAGACCTTTGTGTGAAAGGAGAATACCATGGGTGTTGCTGTGGGTTTTGCCACACAACATACATGGAACTTCGACGCATTCCCAGATTTACAACATTTTGTAAACGTGGGAATGCATCAGAATGCGATGCCTCCCCAGGGGAGGCGTAATGAGGCAAAACAAGGGGAAATAGTTTTATTTCTCTTAATTGTTTCCTCTTTCCATGTGTGCTGCATTCTGCAACACACATAAAAAGAGGAAAATGACTTTAATGATTGTTTTGAGCAGGAATGACACAAGGGTGTCTGCGCTGGTGCATGGCTGCTGTATGTGCAGCGCAGGGGAGAATGACAGGAATGTGCTGTATCTTGCAGATCAGCGCATTCCTGCTCTTTCATTTTGAGACATGGCAGCGCAGCAGGGAGGCTTGCTGTGCTGCCATACATTCAAATATTGCAAATGAAGCCCTGTATGTCCAGACACCTCTGGGCTACAGCCCAACTAACCCAAGTCCAGTGTCAGTCTTGTCTACATGCACAATTTTCGCCAGCCGAGCACTTTGCCAGGGCCGGTTTTGGTTCCCAGTCCGGCCCTGATCCCATATGCTGATGACCTCCTCATATTGTATCACACAAGAGTTGGTCTGCAGCGTGCTCTTAACGAGCTCCATACTTACAATACTACAAACAAGCTGGTGGCTAATCCAGATAAAACAAAGGTTATGATTTTTTGGCAGCTACAAAAACAAGAGAAATCAAAAATGGGGACTGGGCAACCACTTGATTTTTCAAACATCCCAGTATAATTATCTTGGTGTCTGGTTTACGGACACAGGCAAAGCTAGTGGACATCGTAAACATATTATCAGGAATACTCTGGCAGTCACATTTGCCTTATGCAGATTATATCACCTGCAGAGGCCATCCTTCGAGTCATGCAGGCAGAGTTGCTACCAAATTTTCCTATGGTCAAAAAGCTTATCTGTGGGAATTCTCTCCAGTACTGGATTAATCTCAGTGCAATGCCTTTAAGAGGCTGTTCCACCCTCCAAAATACACTTGCCATTCACTACTTCACCTGGAGTTTGGCCTGCATAGCAAAGACCTTGATTGCAAGGCTGCCTTTCTCAAGTACAATTACACCATATAACAAGCCAAACTAGATACCTTAAATAAGGCTCTTCAGATGTTTTTCACCGCTTTGACCAATCTATAGTTGATATATATTAGAAAGGCAGCTCTTGATCTAGATGTAAATGTGGACACGCTGATGGCCCTCACTCTTATTCCAGAACAAAATAATTTGGAGGAAACAGGTTGCACATGTTTAGAGGAAAGTCGACTTAGCAACTGTACATTCCATTACCGATGCAGACTAATTCATAAAATTGTATAAGAAAATGAGAATGCTAGCGTACCTAAAGTCACCATTAATGAGGGTGACCAGGCACTGTATTCTTACAGTGCAACTTATGGTCCCTCTAATTAATTAATTTCGACCAGAGTGGGCACCAACATCAGACAGCAGGCCTTCCAGATTTTTTAGTTGTAGCTTTTATTTTTATTGGCATGAATAAAGTACTAAGAAGTAACAGTAAATACAGTGACACTGACCAATATTGGGATACAAATGTTGATTGTGATACATGCACCATCATCAAATAATGCTAACATATAAGAAAGGGAGAAAGAGAGCGAGAAGGAAGAAAAAAACACTACGGAAGAAAGAAAGTGGCTGAGGGTCAGTGGTGAGGAAGAATTAAGAGTCCAGGTAAATTAAGGGAAGTCGTCCTGCAGAGAGAGGCACCACGTGAAAAGAAAAAGGTCTGCCTCATCCATTAGATTGCTAATGATCTTTTCATAGGACGTGGTCTTGTTCATCTCTACAAATCATTCCTCATGCAACGGCAACTGTAGAGAACCCCAATGTCACAGGATACCCATCTTGGCAGCCTCTAGGGCAGTGACGAAAAAGCTGCGGGCATGATGAGTCAGCTGGAAAATGTCCGTCAGATCATGGAGGAGAATTAGGGAGCCCAGTAGAGACGAAGGAAAATCCAAAGATTCCCAGAGCGTAGGCCCCTCTGCCGTCTAGAAGGGGTGAATAGCGAGACAGTCCAATAAGATATGAACAATATCACAAGGTGCATGATGGCATTGCCAAAAGGCAGAGTGTGGGAGCAACACTGCAACCTGAAGTCATGCCTGGGTCCAGTGCCATCCCTGAAGGATCCTAAAAAGACTGAGCTTCTTCCAGGCCTTCTGGACTCCCCGTTCAAGGCCCTCCAGAAGTTCTGCCCAATTTTCCTCATCATATTCCACCTGCAGGTGAGCCTGCCAAATCGTGCTGAGGCTGGCCAATTGTGTTTGGGAGCAGGGGTAGCTAATCAGAAGATTGTAGAATCCAGACAGCACACCTTTAAACTGACCACAGGTGTTATGGTCAGAGAACACTGGAGAACAGGGAATGGCCCAGGGTAGGAGACACATTTTGCTCAGCAGACAAAGATGCAGCTGTGTGTAACGCCGTCATTGAGTTTGCAAAAGGCCAATCTCATCCCGTAGCATCTCAGAAGACTTATGTTCACCCCTGGAGATCAGATGCATAAGGGTCAGGATCCCAGCCTGCGCCAGGGGCCCCAGTCCAGCATGGCCTTCCTATGCAAACACCAGTATTTTTCCAGAGGGGAGAGTAATCAATGAGGTGCGCATCCACCGAAAAGAACTTGTGGGTCCGCATCCAGGTAGCATATATAGCTTTCAACATGGGTTTGAGGGATCCGGGGGGCCAGGAAGATAGAGAGCCTGTAGTCCCAGTGAGGCCTCCTAGAGTTTATGTGTATACCATGGGTTGGGGGGTCTTTTACCCAAAGGGGCATGCATGCCATTTGTGCCAAATGCAGGGCTAGACAGTAATGCTCCACACAAGACAGGCCAGTCCTCCAGTTGATCTATGGGAGATAAGCTTTTGAATTGCCAGGCGAGGTCTTACTGAACCCCAGATGAAGGCATTAATGGTCTTATCAATCTGAAGGAGGGTCTATAGGTGTATTAATTTGGGAAGCAGCCCCACACATATGTGAATCGGTGGAGGGTGACTATTTTCACCGCTTGAGTCGATTTCAGGTAGGACTACTTTGCGAAATTCAGTCGCATTCGCTCCATAAGTGGGTCCAGGTTGTCTGCCACCATGTTAACTAAGATGCCCAGATACAAGAGTTTGGAATTCGTCCACTGGAATGGGTAACTTGCATGTGATGATACATGACAACTGCAAAACCTTGCTCTTATCCCTTGTATCTAGATATTGCCACAAAGGCGTCAATGGTCTCCAGCACCGCTGGGATGGAGAATGGTATGGCCGATAGGTGTGACTAAGATATCATCTGCGTGTAGTTTCACTGTGGAGGGACCTCCGAGCATAGAAATATTTATGATCCGTTCTGATTAGCGCAAGGACAGTGCTAAAGACTCCATTGCAAGCAGAAATAGCGGGGGGAGGCCTTGTAGATTTTACAAGTATAGAAGAGAGTCCATGATTCATCTGCGTTGTCCAGTGTTTTTTACTGCACGCTGCACTTTATTAAAGCCAAAGTTCAGTTAGAATGTGGTCTCCTCCTTCAATGATGTGCCAGATTACTACAGTTCCCATCTATTTGGCACGCTTCAGGAAATTTGTTAACATGATCTTTACAGCCATCAGGCAGTGAAGGACTTGAATACTTCAACCACTGCCACTGTCCCAGGATCCATATTTTAAACCATATTTATTTGCTTTTTTAGTTCTCTCCTAGGCAGGGCTTGCACTGTCTCTTCGAGATATACTGCCTCTTTTGACTGTCTTTTCCAAATGCTTTTGTTTCTTTGGTTATTCTCTCTTCTAGTTCCTCTTTAGTCCCGCCTTTTCTCCTGTTGTACCCTCCCCTAAGGACTGCTCCTGTTACGTGTGTTGTTGATGAGGATCTATTTTTAATCGTTTGTGAGCACTATTTTGCTAATTACTTCATCTGAGCAAGGCAGCGGATCATGGCACACTTCACCTTTAACAATAGCGGCCACGCCTCTTTTGAGTTTTCTCATGCGCAGCTTGCAATACTTTTTGAAGTAGACTAGCATGCCGTGTTTGAGCTTGAATAATGGCTGCTGTGCGACTTTCTTAGAGCACGGCCCGCCCAAATTGTTTTAATTTTTTTAATTTTGTTTAAGACTTAATGAGAAATTGTAATCCTAAGGAGTGTAAAAATAAAACTGCCATTAATTGACTGATAAACGGATCGGTGACACTTACCTAAATAAGTGATGTGAAAATACAGGAATGCTGTTTTCTGTGTGTGGATTTCAAATTGTTTTGAAAGCCAGAGTGCAGAACACATTTACAGACTGGAAACTCAACCGCCAGTCACAGAGTATCCAATCTCCATACAGAACAAAGCACCTAGACATCTGCAGAGGAACACACTAACAGATAAGAAACTGAAACTAATTAATGGCCACCCGTATCTCTCTAAACCCGATGTTCCTGCATAGTGGTACAAGCCAGTACCTCCTGGGTGCATTGTAGCCTGGGCAGAAAAAAAAGACATGCATAAGGGTTTTATCCTGACTCTCCCAAACAGTACAGCCCATTGGGGTGGCTTTAGTCCATTTGTTTGTAAATGTATGTACTGGCAAACAGCCCCACAACAAACAATATAATTTGCAAAGCCAATAGCGCCAAATTTCAATAACGTGAGACCTATTGAATTGCATTGCAAATGCTTGTTTGTTGTACCGTCACCACGTGTTCAACAAGGCCGACGCTGTCATCGCACCCCACCTGCGAGACATCATCAACACATCCTTCGACACCGCCACCTTCCCTGAGAGCTGGAAGCATGCCGAACTCAGCGCTCTACTCAAGAAACCCACAGCGGACCCCACCGAACTCAAGAATTACCGCCCCATCTCGCTCCTCCCGTTTCCAGCCAAAGTCATCGAGAAGACCGTCAACAAGCAGATGGCCGCCTTCCTCGAGACGAATGGATCCCTCGACCCCTCACAGTCTGGCTTCCGGGCCAACCACAGCACCGAGACCGCCCTCATCGCCGCCACCGATGACATCCGAGCCCTGATGGACAACGGAGAAACAGCGGCCCTCATCCTCCTAGACCTCTCCGCGGCCTTCGACACTGTCTGCCACCGCACCCTAGTGCAACGTCTCAGCAACGTCGGAATCCAGGACAAGGCGCTGGAATGGATCATCTCCTTCCTCGACGGAAGAACACAGAGAGTCCGCCTACCACCGTACAAGTCAGATGCCACCGAAGTCATCTGCGGCGTCCCTCAAGGATCCTCACTGAGCCCCACCCTCTTCAACGTCTACATGAGCCCCCTCGCGGCCATCGCACGCCAACACAACCTCAGCATAATCTCCTACGCCGACGACACCCAGCTGATCCTCTCCCTGACCAACGACCCCGCCGCCGCCAGAGCCAACCTGCACGAAGGGATGAAAGAGGTAGCCGAGTGGATGACGACCAGCCGCCTGAAACTGAACTCAGACAAGACGGAGGTCCTCATCCTGGGCTCGTCACCCTCCGCCTGGGACGACTCCTGGTGGCCTCCCGCCCTGGGCACCGCACCCAAACCGACAGACCACGCACGCAACCTGGGCTTCATCCTGGACTCCTCCCTCTCCATGACCAGGCAAGTCAACAACGTCTCCTCGGCGTGCTTCAACATCCTACGCATGCTACGGAAGATCTTCTGGTGGATCCCCACCGAGACCAGGAAGACCGTCACCCAGGCCCTCGTCACTAGCCGACTGGACTACGGCAACGCCCTCTACGCCGGTACCACCGCCAAGCTCCAGAAGAGACTCCAGCGGATCCAGAACGCCTCAGCCAGACTCATCCTCGACATCCCACGAACCAGCCACATCTCCGGACATCTGAGAGACCTACACTGGCTCCCCGTCAACAAAAGAATCACCTTCCGCCTCCTCACCCACGCACACAAAGCCCTACACGACCAAGGCCCGAGCTACCTCAACAGCCGACTCAACTTCTACGCTCCCAAACGCCACCTCCGATCAGCCAACCACGCCCTCGCCGCCGTCCCCCGCATCCGAAGAGCGACTACAGGAGGGAGGTCCTTCTCCTACCTGGCCGCCAAGACCTGGAACTCCCTCCCGACTGACCTGCGCCTGACCCAAGACCACCTCTCCTTCAGGAAGAAGCTGAAGACCTGGCTGTTCGAGCAGTAGCGGCACCCCCCCTCCCCAGCGCCTTGAGACCCTACGGGTATGTAGTGCGCTCTATAAATGTCATTGATTGATTGATTGATACCGTTGTATTTTATAATATTGTTCTTTTTTGGGATTGCTGCTCGTGTGCTCTTAGCTGATTTTATTCATTGATTTTATTAGTTTGTGATAATTGTATCAGTTTTAATTAATTGACATACATAATTGAATTTACTCATTGATTTACTCTCTGCGTCTCGTTCTGTCTCCCAGTTATGCTAACTTTCATTCCCTCTCATATAGACTCTCTATTTCCTACAAAAAAATCTGATTTATTTAAGACGTTTCCCATATTTCTAGGAATTAATACATGTATACACCTTGGCCGCAGGAAAACGTGCAAAAGCATGGTGAAAATTATTTCTGCATGCCTTAAATTCTGTTAGAACATTTGAGCACCGTGAACAACTGTACAACCCTGATAAAATATTTACTAACTAAAAACGACAACCTCGTCATAGCATCTTTTTTTACTTTAAGCACTTCAACTGCTGTGCAACATGTCAAAATAATTTTACGAACCCAAAAGACTTTGCGTAGGTTGAAACCTATTGACTTTGCAAATGCTTTTTCATCTTTTGTGGTGCACCGCTCGTGTGGCTCAAGACACTGCATTGGAAGAGAAAGTATGCTGCATCATTTCCTATCCTTCCTGATTCTTGTGCCACCCCAGACCTGACCCAGTGCTAAGGACCTCTCTTCACATGAGCGGGACATCAAGAAGTGGCGGGCGATAGGAGGCAAACATGGTTCTCTGTGCAGTGCTCATTTAAAGTGCTTCAATACCTTCATGTTGAGTTTGCGCCATATTGACATGGATTAAACAATAAAAAAGCATACGTTAAAACTAAAGGGGGGGCACGCCGAAATGTAAAAAGCAGGAGTGAAGGAGAGGGACTGCAGTGACATGTACTCAATAAAAGTGCTTGTTGAAAAGTTAAAAAAGAGTACCTGAAGGAGCTTGCAGTGGCAGGATACTGGCCACCAGAAGCAGAATTTTGTCCAGGCTCCATAGCAGGATGAAGACCCGCAGCCCAGGAGGCAGACAGAGGCGAGGAGGAGGCACTCGCCAATAGCAAGTAATGTAAGTAAAGTAATGTGTGACATGCGTGGGAGACAGCCATTGATAAGTAAAGTGACATATGAGCCACATGGGAGCCAACTAATGGTAAGTGAAGCTGACGTGGGGGCCAACCAATGGTAAGTAAGGTAAGTAAGGTGCAGGCTCTCAGCCCCTTTTAAGATTCTTTTTAATAGAAGACATTTTTCAAGCACAGCACAAGCGCTATGCAGGTGAAGCCAAGCGCTGTGCAGGCGAAACCTAAACATGTTGGCCTCTTAACAGAAATATCAAGGGATTATAAGAATTAAGTGTGTGTCACACTATCCCCAGAGATGATACAGCCACTTACCTCATTATTGAGCGGTTATGCTGCGCAGAGACTCCAAAACGTCAACAGATTCTGGTATCCAAGTGTGACAAATACATATGTTTGTGGTAAAGAAAAATTAAAACCACTGATTCACTACCATCATAGAACTGAGCTCTGTTCACAATAACATCGTCATTAGGTCTCGCCTTGGCAGCGCATGCGCTGCATGCGCTATCTCAGCGAGACCTAAAGTAATCTGTATGTTGGCTGAAAGACAGTGTAATTTCTCCTGCACCTTGCGATTTGTTTAACTCTGGCATTGCTATTCTTCGCTTGCTTTCTGTTGGCTGTTAATCGTATGCATCACTTCCATTTTCATCAGAAGCAGCATCGACCAACTACAGTTTAATTGCACTGTATGGCTTTGTTAGTTTCGTGTTGGGACTACTTGTTTTACTTTTAACTAGAGCGTCGCGCTATACATTTTAAATGCGCTCCGTTCGTTCTCTTCCTCCCTTGCCCTACGAACGCCCGCAAGGCAGGCTCTGTCTTAATATTATAAATCTGGTGTCATATTTACATACGGGCAGCTCACCGAACTCGCATTTGCCGCTTGCCCGATACCGCTTTTGTTTTGGATATCTATGATCTGCTCCCAGCGCAACTCTTATCCCTGTCGCCTTTGCTCTCTCCCCCTCCCGTTGTCCTTGTACCCTTTGTGTTAGTGCACTTTTTGCCCGAGTTTTCTTTCCTCAGCGCGTTCCGCTCTTCTCCCCGTGCACCATGTTGATGAATAAAAAAGCTGCGCTGCCACTTACTCGCACGCGTCATTGTTCACCCCTCTCCACATCCATACCCTTTGTGTTGCGTGCCCATGTTATTTTGCTTATCTATTTTCATTTCCTGCTGTTTCACTTAATTAGCATTAAAATAATCACCATTAATTAAGCGTTGGGAGTACCCTCACCGGAAACCTGATCTGTTCTTGTTCAGTGATGACCACGAGGTTAGTCGTGCTGCGATCCGGGAAGCAACCAGCTGCTCTGACTGGGTTAGTATTAGATCTATTTCAGTGTAACTGTTTGTATTCAAGTGCTCTTGCCAAGAAACCGAGGCTTGAAACAACATTTTGAGAAGAGGCTTTAGCAAACATTATAGACGGGTAGGCTTCACGTTGCATGATAAGAATAATGCTGCATGTGTACTAGATACAAAGCATTAGCGTGCCTATCAACTACACATTGATCCAGTGGCCTAATGGATTAGGCATCAGTCTCCGGAGTTTGGGATTGTGATTTCGAGTCCCATCTGGGTCGTATGTCTTACATGTTTTGGATCATATAAGGAAGATTTACAATACAGCAGGCTGTGCTATTAGCTTTTGTATTAGCACTGCTATGCGGAAGAACTAAGGATGAAAGTTATCTTCTTTTATGTGGTGTAGTTGTTGGCAAACACATTGCGTGACTCTTGTATTTACATAAAATAAAGTAACTTTATTTGTAAACGTATTCCAAATTTAGAAAGAACGTGTTTGTGTGTGCAGAGTTAGTAGCCTGGAGTACAGTGACACGGCTTCACGTTTACATTCAAAGCAGAGCTGCTTCCTTTGTGATTTTTGAGAATATGAAGATTTTTATACAATATACGCATTATTACTGAAACCAAAACGAAAATGTACATCTACTTGTCTATGAGTGCAAAGCAGTGACTGTTTAGAGACCATCACCTAGTCTACATTTAAAGCTCTATCCGCGTATTCATAAACATTTAACCATTTGTTTAAACTGTGATAACTGACATGTATATCGGTGATGTTCAAATAAATATAAACAAGATGAATAATGGAATTTATTAGGATGCCACGTGTCAATAATGTAATTTATATTTTGAAAAATATGTCATAGTGCATGAGGTTTGTGATTATGTTATACAAAGCAGCTCCTGGCTGCATATGCATTTTACACAAACATCAATTTAATGTAGTCAAACACAAATGCGAAAACAATGTGTCAATTTTTTATTTTTTTTACTTTAAAAAGACATATTTTCTCCACAATCTAATGTGCAACTGAGCATATAAATGTCTGAAGAGGAAAACATTAATAAACAGACGTGGAGTTTGATAATTACCCTATTAACTTATTTTATGCCTGCTTCAGGGACACCATGCTCTCTCTTTTTTTTTTTTTTTACTTTAATGGTGAGCACGGCGCCTGCTTAATGGACACTGCGCTCTGCAATACTATAGGTCTCGCTTTTGGCGAAGTTTGACCTATTGATATTGGAAATGACAATGCTTTTTAATTTTTATAAAAGGCATTGCCATTTTCAATGCCAATAGCTCAAAATCTTGCAATTGCGAGACCTATTGCATTGTAAATGCTTGTTTTTAATTTTGAGACGGACACACCTGAATTGAACTATGGAAGTCCGCGATGTGAAAAAAAGCTGTAAAACCTCAAATTTGATTAAAAGCATAAACAAGACACTAGGATGTGTACATCTTGCAGACACAATGCATACAAGCCTTCTACCCAAAGATCAGAAATAGCAAGAGGAATTGTAAACAGACCTCATATGCAAATACATTTAGACCCCAGGGGCAAACACTGGTGCTCAAAGCATTTCTCGAGGTTGTTTTGCTGAAGACATGTAATGTAAACAAGAAATAAAAGCTTTAAACTTATAAGAGGCTACGGGTAGAACTCCTAGCCCATGGTATGCTTACTTAGGGCTGCGTTCTTTCTGCTGACGAATATTTTGTGCCTGTACTGCAGCGCATAATTAAATAGTCCTGCAGTCATAGGTGGCAAATTGGCTGTCAACAGGTTGGGAAGGGGAGCAAAGGCACAAAGGTGTCGGGGGAGGAGGCAGCACCATCTGTTAGAAAAAGAAAAAGCAATAGGCGCAAACATTGGTGCAGAGAGATAGTGAGTGTTTGCAAGGCGGTAAAATATATGGAAATCGTAGCGCATCTAGGGGCATATTTACAAGCCCCTATCGGCACTAGAACGACATTTTTTACAACGTTCCTGTGGTGATAGGGGCTCCCCTTATTTACAAGTCAGCGTTAAGCCACACAAAGTGGCTTAAGGATCCTTGTAAATAAGGCCCCCTTTAACGCTACGCTTAGCGGGAAGGGGGGCAGTGGGTGTTGCTGTGGGCATTCCACCGCAACACCCATTGATTCTGATGCTGCTCCCGATTTACTAAGAAGGCGTAAATAGGAGGCTGCACTAGAAATAAGACCAGGGAAAACATGGTCTTACTCCGGCGCAACAAGGAGAAATGTTTCATTTCTCCTCGTTTTTGCTGTTTTCATGGGTGCTGCGTTGTGCAGCACACATGCAAACAGCAAAAGGTCTTGAGTGTTTATGTACAGGAAGGTCCCCCTTCCTGCACATAAACAAACCATAATTTTTTTTTTAAATGCCATTTTGCAACATGTGTGTGCTGCATTAAGCAGCACACATAGAAGTGACAAAACAGCATTTAAAGATTATGTGCAGGAAGGGGGACCTTCCTGCACATTATCAATCTTCCCCAGCACGCAGACACACTTGCACTATACAGCCTGCGTTGGCGCTAGGCTGCTAAGTGTAGCACCAGCGCAGGGGGAAACGCAGGGCTGCACCAAATTCTTGTAAATATGGTGCAGCCCTGCGTTTCTGAAGTGGCAGAGTGAGGAGTTAAGCCAGCACTTTCATGGTAAATATGCCCCTCAGTTCCTGCACTTTGCGATTGCAGATACAACACTTGTCAGCAAATCCAATAGGTCTGGCTCGAATTTTCAGTTATAATTCAGACCTTCCAATTATAATCCACTTATCAATAATATGTCAGGTCTCTTGGCTTTGCCAAAGGCACATCCACACGGAATTTGTATTCCAGTAGAGGCTAAGCAGATGAATCATGTTTCTAGGTCATTAAAGGGTTGTTCCTCTAAAGGAATATATTATAGAAGCAGCCCTTTGGCATTCCCAGCACATCATTTGTTTTACCATTAAGTGAGCCAGTGTGTCTTGCAGTGAAAAAAAGCAACAGGTCTACTTTTTGTGTAAATACCTGTCACACTTTGTACCAGGTGAGTGCGTAAAGCAAGCAAGCTCAACTTCCTCCAGGGCTGTGGTGTTCAATGTTTTAATGCAGCAACCATGGGGTAAAATTAAAATAATCAGAGCCCCCTTCCCCCCAGAATGATTTTTTTTGTATTATTCTATAAAACTGGCAGTGTTTAAATGTGTCTAATCATGTTTAAACACTCCAGTTAGTTTCAGCTAACGTTTTTAAAAATACAGTCAAATACATGATTGCCAACAAAATACAGATTAGGCTTGTTACCATGCACAAAGCACCTTCCACATTGGCTAAAAATTCAATCTGATCCTAACTGCCGCTTATGTGGGACAATGCAAGAAGATATGCTGCATCTCCTCTGCACATGCAAAGAGCTAACCGAGGAAAGGAGACCGCTTCTAAAACCACTTTTTAACCAGAGAGGCATTCGCACACGGAGACAAGCTGTCTTGTCATGTTTTGCACCCGAGGACACGCAGCTTAAATGTCGCTTTGTAAATTTTTTATCGCGAGTGGAGAAGAAAATGCCAAGGTCCGAACAACTAAATTACAGATAAGGAAAAGGCCTAAAACTGCTATAATAATTGCTTGTTTTTAATGTACTGTAAATATCATTTGGTTATAATGTCTTTTAACCGGTTTTTAATCTGCAATGAGATATTTTGTAGCAACGGTTTTAAGTAACTATGCTAAAGAAAATAAACTTGAAAACTTGAACATGATTGCCAACATACTGTTCTGTTCAACCATGTCTTACTGAAATGTAAAAGTGTGGTTCTCGGAAATGGAGGGGGTGGGGGTTGAGGATTATTTGGAGTCCCCTTCTTTTTGACGCCTACTCCCAGCACTGTTGTAAGAGTGATGCTTCTCTTGGACAGTGCCTGGTGCCTGAGAGGGATCACTTAAGGCTCTCCCAGGGGGACCGCCGCCCCAGTTAAAAAACCTCTGCTCTAGGGGCAAGGCAATCAGTCTGTTTTCCTCCCAAGAAAAGTTTAAAGTTTGAAAAATAGGTTCAGATTGTGCATTTTATGGCCAAATTTCAAAGTGAATTTGCTAAATAGCCATATGTTCTAGAGAGGCACTTACCGAAAATGGAAATGCGTATATGTTGTTCCAGGCATGTATCGCTCTCCCTTCTAGAGTAAAGGAGGTTATTTCCGTTATAATGGAGGCACCATTGTGTATTATTCTGTACATGCGGTGTCTGCCTCTGTCTGTTGCATTTGTCCTACCACTTCCATGCAGATGTATGTTGGCATCAGTTGTCTTTCACCCAGTGGCATTCTGGATAAGGTGGCCTCTTCCAGGTGTGTCGTGTTTTAGTTCCTCGTGTTCGATAATGTGCTGTGTCTGTGGTTCTTCTCATGAGACTCCTCTTTTCTGTCCTCAAGGGAGCCTCTGCAAACTGGTGGAATCACCGACACTTCCAGCACCATGCCAAGCCCAACATCTTCAAAAAGGACCCCGACGTTAACATGGTGCATATATTCGTTCTGGGAGAAACGCAGCCAGTGGAGGTGAGAGCCAGCGGTAACAATAGGACAGTTAAGAGAAAAACAAGAAAAAGGGCAGAGTAGAGCAGAACAAGCAAGAGGGCGGGTGGGAGTGAGAAGCAGAACCAGGAAATTCAGTAACTAGAGTAAAAGAGAGGAGAGCAGAAAACAGAGTCATGAAGTCTAAGAACCTGAGTCAGAGAAGAAGAAACTACAATAAAGGGGAATCGAACAAGTGTCATAAGAGGATGAGAGAAAAAATAAGAATTGTATTCTGTAGAGACAGAAAATCACAACTAAAAAGAAGAGGTCAAAATCACAGTGGGAGAGAGGAAAGTGTGCTATAGTGTTGTATGTTAGAATATTAATACATTAATATCATCTATCATAGAAGGTGTTCTAAATATCGCTCTGACACATAGTAACCAGTATGGTTTGCATTTTTTAATATTACCTTCAATGACACAGTGCTTTTCTAGACGATATTTAGGACATAATATTTAGGTCAGACGATATGCCAATTCTTCTCAGAAGTTGAACTACAGTAAGGGAAGTCGGAAGACCTGCCGAACCTGGGGGGGAGTAAGGGAGATCCTTTATTATGTCAAAGGATGAAGGGATACGTCCACTCTAGATTGATACGCAATAAACATCAAGGTATCCCTCTGTTAGAAAAGGCACTTTTTAGATCCAAACTGTACCCTCTCATTAGGTAATTCTCACCCCTTGGGCGGTGGGGGTTGGCCTTGTAGTCAAACAATTGTCAAGCGTCCCTCACTGCTCGAGCGGTGAATATTACCCAATGAGAGGGTAAAGTTTGAATTGGCCAGTATAACTCTGCCTTGTGCATGCCCTGACTTAGAATACATGCCACATAAAAATGTCCACGTATAAAATATACGTCACTGGGAGAGTGCAAGAACAACAAAGCCATCCTGATGAAAGCCCAGGACCTAAACAGGCCAGTAGTGTAGGGCTGAAATATGTTAGTGAATTTAAGGGTCATACGACCATAATATCCTAATTCCCCTTTTATATTTAGTTTTACTCTTTCAAATCAACCCCGCTAATAAAGGGATACAGTAGCAGGGGATGAGCAATTTGTATTTAATTGTTACGCCCCCTAGATAATAATATTTAAAGAGCTCCCTGGAACATGATCAAGCCCATCCTGACTTTTAGGGATCCGGGTGAACCTGATGATGAAGCATGGCCCTATTAGAGTGGGTGTGGGTTAGTAAAGGATTTCTTTACCTTTTCCCCACCTCCTTTGTAAGTGGTGCATAGGTGTGTCCTGTAACAACTCCCTTCTATAAAGTGTCTTTTCCATCAGAGGATACCTTGATGTTTATTATGTATTTTTCTAGGGAGGACGATACACTACTACCACACCGCCCAAGAACCGGGAAAGGAGTGAGAAAATCAGACCATGGAGAAGGATAGATAACCCCAGTTAGTGAAGAATAAAGAGAGAACCACTGCTAGAGAAAGGAGAGGGAGAAACAGTGTTGGAGGGACAAGAGAGAAAGTGTTGGAGAGGGAAGAGAGAGAGCCTATGCAAACGAAAGGCAACAGAAGACCCCAGTGTTAGCGAGGTGAGAGAGACTTTGTTAGAGACAGGAAAGAGAGAGATCAATGGTAGATGGAGGAGAGAGAGAACCAGTATTTGCGAGCAATGCAGGAGGCAAGATGGAGGAAAAAGGCAACAAAACCTGGAGGTATGGCAGTCACAATGGGACGGTAGTCGGGGCTCTTTTCCCTTCGCCTTTTTGGGGTACATGCCTATTGCATCATGTATTTACACAATAGAAAGCAAGCCGGACCTGTTCCTATGTGATGCAGCTAATACATCAACACCACTAAGTGACGCCCAATGCTTTATTTTCTCTCCCCCCCCCTTGTGCATCTCCTTGATTAACAGCTGATGTTAGGCTCGAAAACCAAAGAGAGGCCCCAATACAATTTGGGTTACGGCCCTACAGTAGATTTTAATATGCCTATCTGGAGGTGGAAGAACATAGCTGAGTAGAGGGAAAAGAACCAAAACGAGGTAAAGGAAAAAAACAACAACGGAAACCTGAGAGAGGAGTGCAAGCACCTGACATGGCAAGAGGAGAGAAAGAACCAGTTCAGAGAAAGGAGAACGAGAGAATCAGGCCTTACAATATTATAGGAAACAATAGCCAGGGGAAAGAGATAATGCAACCATGGTCTGAACAAATGAGACAAGAGTTTCTAGCAGAGGAGGGAAGTTGGAGAACAGGAGTATTATATAGGAAAGTGCAAGAGAAACCCAACACCAGAGATAGAGAGCAGAGAGGAGGAGAGCCCGGGGTTGAGAGACACACAAAGCCAATCAGAGCAAGGATGGGGATGGGGGACCAGTTCCGCTGAAGTGGCCTAGGACGGATGCATTACAGCACTCTCCCATTCACACATGCTG
This sequence comes from Lissotriton helveticus, assembly GCF_964261635.1. NCBI lineage: Eukaryota > Metazoa > Chordata > Amphibia > Caudata > Salamandridae > Lissotriton > Lissotriton helveticus. Next base: position 618,239,494 of record NC_136061.1, on the reverse strand, counting down.
AGCTGTCTCTTGTGTCCTTTTCCACTGCAGTATGGAATCAAGAAGATGAAGATGCTGCCTTACAACCACCAGCACCAGTACTTCTTCCTGAGTATGTACATCTCCAAGCTCATTGCCTGCTCTGGATATGCCTTCATAGCTCTTCGATCACAATGATCTGCTTCCCTGCTGTTTAATCTGCAGTGTTCTTTAAATCCCTGTGTGTTTTTGTCTGATTAGTAAGTCTATTTTTCTAATGCGATCCAAAGGATCTTTTATTGGCTGCTTCTCTTATGTATGTGTACATGTCCTGTCCCTGAAACCAGATTAGCTGTATCTTCCTCTTTGAGTCACATGGTTGTGAAACCTGTTGGCTGTTTGTTTACTATGCTTACTAAATTAGCACTGTATACCGTCTGTTTGATTGTTTCTCCTCTATTCTCTTTATTCCATTTGTGTGTGTCTCCTAACAGTCTGTATCCACTCTTTACTCAATGGATACTATAGAGCTACTTCCTGTTTGACTGATATTTTCCTTCCTATCATCTGTATCTGCCTGTTAGTTGGTGCACTTGACCATAACGAGTCTCCTTTGAGTACCCAAATAGTTATAGATACTCTTCTGTGTTCATTAAATCTCTTTAGTCTGGTTCGTGATTGACTGTTTTCCTCCAGGCTTATTTGATAATATGCATGAGTGTGGTGGTGCATTGTTGCTTCTGTTCTGTCTATAGTTCATCCTCTTTATTTTGTTCTCCGATGGATTCGCTTGCAGGGCGGCCCTCAAAACCTAAGCCACTAAGTCAGCCCTAGCAGCAATGTTTACCCCAGTCCCACAATGCAGGAGGCGCAGATAGAAGAGGGTCATGGGGGCTTTCATGGTTGAGTCATGGCAGTCTATCCAGCTTTACAAGCAACAGGGGTAGCCAGCAGGCTACCAGGAAAGCTGCATTCCAGCCTGCTACTATGTTCTGTGCTTTAGATGTTCGTATTTGTGAACAATAGCCTTGGTAACCTGGTTCTAATCAGTGTTGTTTATTTACTTTATAACTGGGTCATGATTGGCTACTTTTGTTTCTGATTGTTCTTCTTGCTTAATAGACCGTTCCATTTAGTGGCCTGGATGCTAGTTTATTTTCTGTTTCATGTATCTGATCTCGATCTGTACTGTAATTGGCCCACTGCCTCTGATGATCTCTTCCTTCTTTCTCCTGGAAGTTGGACCACCACTTCTTATCCCTGTGTACTTCACTGTCCAGATCATGACGACAATGATAACCCGCAAGGACTGGGTGGTGAGTATGTGGTGCTGTCAGTGCAGCGTATCAGAGGTGGGAATTGTTGGGAAGGTGCCTTGGTGGATGGTCTGTCGCTATCACATCAAAGTCCTTGGCTTGTATTACTCTACTACAGTGTGGTAAGGCCACAAGCTGCACGCTTCACTTCTACCACTCTCTGTAGTACAGTAAGACGGTGCAGGCACCTTGCGCTCCCTATTGCTGCAGGGCTCTGCACAGGGCACTGATGCAGGCCGGAGAGGAATTTCCATGTTAACATTAGGGCTGATGGTACCTGTGCTGTGCCACTGGTGAGGGGTCAATGCTACAGTCAGATAATAGCTGGCAACTACAGAGGACCTACCTATATGGGTGAACCATATGCTCTCCAGGAGCATCAAATACGGCATCACTTCCAGTAGAGGGGTGAGTATGACTGTGCCTAGATGTTCAAAAATCCTTCCCTCAACCTTGGGGTCTCTGCGGTCACTTCTTCAAGGGTCACCAAGTGCTCCATTCCAGTTGCATGTACTACTCTTCTGTAGTGCCAGGTGTCTTGCAGACCACCACTCTTTTGTGCGCTCAGTGATGCCACCCCTATACTTCCAATTCTGTGAGACTCTGCGGGCACTTCACTACACTTCACTACTCCCATCAGTGCAAGTGACTCCTCTAGCATGCCCCTCATTACTGAAAGTATTTGAGTCTTCTCTCCTCAATGCTGGACCCCACCTTGTGAAGACCATGAGGATGAAGTTGTATTTACAGGCACTCACTTTTCTTTCACTTAGGGTACCTTTACGAGCAGGAAGCCGTCTCCATTATGGATGTTGTCTTTGTTTCTAGTAGCGCATTTGAATAGGAAATGGGCAACAATTAACTCAACCCTCCTTCTTGTCCTTTTAGGATCTCATCTGGGCCTTCACCTACTACGGCCGTTACTTCGGGACGTACATCCCATTCTTCGGAGTATTGGGATGCCTCGTTCTGCTTTCACTTGTCAGGTAGGTTTGTTTGTGTGTGGCGATTGTGTTGGTGCGTATGCTTGCGTCTGTGCGATTGCATGTATGTTGTGTGCATGTGGCATGCATGTGTAGCATCTGTGTGTGTGTGTGTATGCAGTATGCATGTGTAACATCTGTGTGTGTTACTGTATGTGTGTGCCTTCTGTTTGATTCCATGATTTGCCAATCCCTAGACTCTGTGAGGAATGCACTGAAATGTACACAGGAACCTTTTCAATGGAGCTGTACACTCTGCAATGTTTCCGTTGTGTATGGTGTCGCAACCTACATGTGACGCAGCGGATAACCATCAACGAGGAAGAATTGAAGTCCTATCCACCACACCGAGAGAGAGAAGTATATGCAGGTTTCAAACACAAACGAAGACCAGCGTTGAACCTCTCCTCGCTTCAGTAAAGCAGATCTAAAGTTTGCATATGACCCACATGTTTTAACAGTGTCCTTTAGTTCAGGTCACAGTGATGGATTTAGTCCAAACGCTGTTGGCATTACTTTGTTTTTACCGAGGATGGGCAGGAACCACATATGATACCCGCAGATCATGTTAATTGCATTACATTAGGAATGATTGATTGACAACTCCCAACAGCTGGTCACAAAGCAGGCTCAGTGTACACTCAAGCGACCTGCTTGGCAGGCTTTATATGGTTGATAATTGGAAGAAGCAGCATCACAGGGAACCATGTACTCTGCCTTCTACTGTCCACCCCCATGGTTTCTATAGAAGATTGGATTACTTTATGGGCTGCGCATCGAGGAAGGATCCAAGTGGATGGTACCGCTTCCCATTTAACATATACTCACCAGTGGCTAAGACCCCACCATGCATGGTTACTCTGAGAATAAGTTCTGGAAAATGAAGAACTGCCCACAATTTTTGATGTTAAGTAGAACTTGATCACCATAACAACTAATACGTGAGGATCGATGTAGGTGTTTGTGAGGAGATTACTTACCAGCAGAATCTTTCAAATAAATCCACAAATTGGGAGATATATTGATAAAGTGAGATCGCCCAAACGAAGAGGGGATTAGGACCTTCATATACATCTCCTGCAGCGTTATGATAAATTAGATGGGCATTTGCACGCTTCATGTCAACAGAGAATATATAGGAAAGGATGATACAGCTGGGAAGATGCTTGCCTGGCTATTACAAATGGAGACTCATAGAGCGAATTTTGAAAGTGGTAGAGGAATGTACAGAGGATGAGATCACTCAGGCAGCGACTATGTGCCTCATTTACAAGAAGTTGCGCATCGCTGCTTGAAAGCAGTGATGCGCCCTCCTTGCGACACCAATGATGCGTCATATTTACAATATGACGCATTATCTCGCAAGGAAGGACATGATATTGCAAATTGTTTGTAATAGACTCCCACACAATCACCCACATTAAAAATAAATGAAAGGAAAGCGGTTTCTAAAACAATATGTTTAAGAATTATTCAGGGTCATCTGTGAAAGATTCTCTGCAGAGCAAGACTGGCTCTATGGGGGGGGGGGGGGTGATGGGCGGAGCTGAAAAGCTGGGGCCCTAATCTGAAACTGAAAGGAGGTCAGTTAATCTTTGCAAAATGCCTTCCAGTTTGCATCAACATGTAGCAATTATTTTAGTAACTTTAGATCCATATGAGCCAGAAATAAGTTTTGTTTGAAATCTGAAAATTCTGCAGCAGATGATGGATTATGTGACAAGAGATGTAAAATCTATAATTATGCTGAAGATGCTACAGCCATAAAATCACAAAATGTCATGGCCCTGGTTATAGCTCTTCCATTGCCCAAGTGCAAGAATGAGATATGCTTGATCCCCTTGTGCAAATACCACCACCAATTTGATGTAAAACCACCAGTACCGCTGAGAAGATGTGACGGTCCCACTGCCACCCAGCTAAAACTGAAATAATAGGGGTCTACTTGACTTAGTCTTAGAGGCTGGAAGCCCAGAGACCAGTTCGTTTTCTTTCCAGATCGCAACTAAAAAGGGGGGAGCAAGGTAGGGCTACGGTGCTGTTGTAAGCCACAGAGGACAAAGACCAGTGCTCGAGAAGGCTTACCACTACCACTAAGCCTGCTGAAAGAGTCTGAGCTTTCACAAGTGTTTCCACCATTTGAAAGCTATCCACCTCAATTCACCCAAAGCCTGAATGCGGTAATCGTGTCTGTGCCTTTACACTAAGTCACAGGTGTGACCATATGAAGGATGCAAGTGTATTGTTTCCAGTACAGATAAGGGGATGACACACTGGTCCACATCTGCCACTGACTGACACTTTTTCAAAATATTTGTTTCACGTCAGAAATAGCAGTCACTACATTCACTCTCCCTCTTTAACAGAATCTCTTATTCTCTCTCCTCTTTTTTTCATTCTGCCTTTCTCCTTCTATCCATCTCTCGCTCTCTCTTGCTCCCTTGTTTGAGTTTGTTTTGTTTTTTTGTTTCTGGATATCTGTTCAAATATCTAGTCCTATACCAGTGGGACCTCGTCTCTATGGGTTAGCAGGTTAACACCTATATAGTTTAGGCTCTGGAGCGTCTGTTATAATTATATTCAGCATTAATTAGTGTCTATTTTCTGGCATCAGGCCTATTTATGTATTATATTTGGAAAATATCCAGCATTATGTGACCATTTTAAAACCGGGGAAGGAAGGATCGCAATGGAATCCTATTTCATTTAAGTTTCCTTGCATGTGCTGCACCAGTGAGGACTGTAGGGTGGTGGCTTGCTATTGTCATCCACTGTTTCCCAGAGTCCTCTGTGCTCTGATGGACCTGATTAATCTTGCAAGAGGTGGATGAGTTACTGAGTGTATGCCTGCAAGGGCAGGATCACCCTTAAATGAGGGCCTCACTCCACGCGCAGGTGTGTTTTATAACTGATAGTCTCACAACATGAAGAGGTTCATCAGTCACCTCAGTAACTCCATGAGAAGGTTTATCAGTCTTTGTGTTACGTCACTCAATGGATCCATGAATCCACCACTGAGGACTTTTCCCTAGGCGTGCTTGCTCATCACTGACTACCTAATCCCTTTTGAGAGTGTATGTATCCCTGATGACCTTGGTCCATGGCCAGATTGATCAGTCACTGAGGACCTCACTCTTTGGGCAACTCTTCCCATCTCTAAAGATAGCTTTGATTTGGCAGGTACAGCGTGCGAACCTTGACCTCGGTCCATGGACAGGTTCATCTGTAAATTGATTAGACACTTTTTACATTATAAAATTAACCCCAGTGCATGCACTTCGTGAGATGCTACTGATGCTTTCCTGGTTGAGCCGCATTATCATGTATATAATGTTGTTCCTTGTCCAGGTTTGTCGAGTCTCACTGGTTTGTGTGGGTGACACAAATGAATCACCTCCCAATGGAGATTGATAACGAGAAACACAGAGACTGGCTGAGTGGTCAGGTAAGTACACAGACCACCTACTTCTGAAGCCTTTTTGAATGGCATGCCTCAAAAATATAAGACTCTAGTCAGGTCATTGAATGCTCATAGACTGACATCTGAAATTCAGAGAAGAGTACTATGATGGTGTTTGTGTTAAATGATAATGCTGGTCAAGAATGAGGATGGTGTTGAGCCCCATAGTCACAAAAAGGTTCTACAGCATGTGGGGGTGAGGTGCTGGGTAGAGGGGGGTGCGCTGATGTTGCCTCTTGTTGGGGAGCGGGCTGCATGGTGCAAAGGAGTGGTGTTGGTTTGACCTTTTATGCGTGAGAGGTTCTATTGTGCAGAAAATCAGGGTACTTGTAATCTCACCTGGGTTTCTTGTCTACACAGTTGGCCGCCACTTGCAACATTGAGCCATCTTTTTTCAATGACTGGTTCAGCGGGCATCTCAACTTCCAGATAGAGCACCAGTGAGTGGCGTTCATCCCTTGCCTTACTCCACATCCTCGGACTCTGGTCCTTCTGCCTCCATCTTTCCCTTTCTTATTCTCCCTCTGCCTCCTCCTTCCGGACGACTTCTCTCCCCAGGCTCATCTTCCTTAAACTCTTGTCACACCTCTCCACTGACCAGATTGATGGGAATGGCTCACAGTCTCCCCTCTTTCTCCTAGTCTGTTCCCTACGATGCCAAGGCACAACTACTACAAGATTGCACCACTGGTGAGGTCGCTGTGTAGCAAATACGGTGTGCACTACGAGGAGAAGCCGCTGTTAAGGGCATTCCAAGACGTCATCCGGTGAGGGAATTTCAAATATATATATATTTTTTTTTGTGTTGCAATTTTTAATTAAATATACAAGGAAGTTATACAGCGTGGAGGTACTTCCCCCTCTCGTTACAGGCAGGATCCATATGCAATATTTAACATGGAGGAGTTGCGTACAACATTAACAGATAAATAGGATGGAACTAAAAGAGAAGACGGGTGGAAATGGGGGGAAGGGCGCTAGGAAGACGCGAGTGCTTGGGGTTGAAACGCGGGCGGAGTGCCCTTTACTGCGTGCTCCTCTGCGCACTGCCCCAGGTGACATCGATGACCATGGGTGTGAGGTTGCGAGGGCCGGCCACCCCCAAAATATAATTATTAACGTTGTTGGGGAAGGAACGAGGGAAGTAAACAGATGGAAATTTATTTCCACATTGCAGCAGTAACATTCCACTTAAACCCAAGAAGCAAACTTTGAGTGTTTTTTTTCCCTCGTTAGATTGTTATTAATCGTTCATATTGTCTATTCATGGAACACATGGTGCTTAATAACGCTCTCAATACAATATCAAAACTATAAACATCTCGAAGTACCAGATTTAATATTTGAATCACCCTCCTATTACACAGACTCCTTGGGAAATAAACGTTGAGTATTAGAGGGTAAAATAGTTGATTAGAGCTAGGAAATAAACTAAGGATAATTCCAAGCCAGGAGAACAGCTGGGACAATAACTAGAAGCATCCATGGGCCAAAGATCGTCATCCGGCTAGCACAGCCCCTGGGAGAGTAGCCGAACGGGGTGTGAACACTTTCTTCATGGTATAGTTTTTGAGGTACCACTTTGACAGGCTGCTGTCGTGCTTACCTATGTTGGAGAAACAGTCACCTCAAGAACGTTTGCCAGGCCTGTTGAGTTCTGGGAAGATCCCCAAATACTTCCCCGCTATTTCCTTTCATGATCAGGGCTCTTCCTGCTTCCTTCTGCCGGTCCTCAAGCCTGGTTTCCTTCTCTTGACTTCGCCTAGGCACTGCTGCCTAAAGGAAAGCTTAGCAAGCCTTAATCTTGCAGGCTGTGCATGAAACGTGAGGCTATCCCATGGGAACCCAGTAGACTTTCCTATTTTGAAGTTTCACAGAAATGTAAGTATGACTATGGCAGCGTAAGTCACATGCCATTATTTGTGGCCCAGGTCTACCAAGCCTTTGAGAGGCTAATACAATCTGGGAAATGTGTGGGATTCCCTACGAGCTACTTATCCTCAATTCAGTCTGAAATTCGTACCCGAGAGTCACCTCTGCGTCTCATATTTTATAATTTAGCCTGTGTCTTGTTTTGCAGCATTCATCTAATTCTCCCCGTATCTGCTATTCTGTGACATTCCCATTATATGCCATTTTGTAAGGTATTAGGTATCATCTGTTTTGTTATTTGCCCTGTGTCTACCATTTTTAATATTGCATGTTTCTGCTAGTTTGTGATATAGGCTGATTTGTGGCTTCCATTTTGTAACATGGCCTGTACCTGTCATTTTGTGCTACTGACTTCATTTGATGTTTTATCATGTACCCAGTGACTTTCATTGTATACATTTTCTGTTTCAGCCAATTAGTAGAGGTGACATTTTACTCGGAGGTGGCAAAGTGGCCCCTATCTCATGTCTACATTTTCTTCCTCTTCAGGTCCTTGAAGAAGTCTGGGGAGCTCTGGCTCGACGCATACCTCCATAAATGAAACTGACCTCATCATGGGAGGGAGTAGAGAAGAAGGGGGGGGGCTGGAAGGAGAGTCAACCTCAGTATTTATGTTTAATCTGTGTGTCTGTGCATGAAGGAGAATCCCCCTCACACTCTGAGCCTCAAATGACAATGCCTGCTGTTTGGCCCTTAGGCTGCCTGGAATGGACTGAGACTCACAAGTGGCTGAACCATGAACATTTGTAGCCAGGTGACATATTTTGGGAGGGAGACACACACTGGAATCCTTCCTACTCAAAGGGCTTTAATCATGTGACCCTAGCACACACCTGACAATGTCCACTGCTGGCGATGGACATGAGGGACCAAGAACATAAGACAAGAAAAGGGGGGTTCAGAGCACACGCATAGGGTCATTTGTCCACCCACTATGTGCGGTTACACGCTTTCGGAATCTGCTGAGTACACACCCAGACTTAGCCTGTCCAACACACCCATTCGAAGCTTTTCAAGTCACCCTCACTCTTTTGTTAAATACACCCATTTCCAAATGCATCTTCTCGCACCCTAATAAAAGCACTTATGTGCCTACATAGTACCCACCAGTCAAATACACACCTCGCAGCCAACCAACCAGACCCAGTCATTACATATCTAATTCTCAACATGTAAACACCTTATTTGAACTTGTCAAATGCAGATGCCAGCACCATACACTAACTCGCAGCCTTTCAGATGTCTCTACTCTTAGCCTGCCAAATGCATTGAAACCTTCCTGTCCAGTACCCCCACTCTCTAATTTTCCTTTCTACCTGCTCTGCTAATAGAACTTCAGTGTACACATTTGAAAGATACAGGACCGTATTTCAGACTGTAAGCCTTTCAGAACACCCACTCACAACCTGTTAAATATGTCTATTCTCAAAATGTGAAGCACACCTGCTCACAGCTTGCAAATTATAAAGATTCTTAGGGCCAGGTGTACGACCATAGCATTTTAAGACTTGCAAATTGTGTTCAATTGCGAGTAGCAATTTCCGAGTTGCAAAATGCTATTTACAACTTTGTCTAAGACACTGTGATTCCCAATGGGGTCGCAAATTGCAGGCCTCATGAATATTAATGAGGCACTCGCAATTTGTGACCCCATTGGAAATGGCTGGCCCTCCCAGGTATGGTGGCCTGCTGGGCTCAGCAGAACTTTGTTGAAATTTTTAATGGCAGGTAGTTGTCCCTGGGACCACTGCCTGCCCCTAAAAAATATTTTCTCCGGCATTCACAAAGGGGAAGGTGTCCCTCGGACCCCTTCCCTTTTGCGAGTGCTTTACCACCCTTTGAGAAGGGTGGTAAACTGCAACTGTTTTGCGACCGCAATTGCGGTTGCAAAACAATCATACATAGGGCTCAGACTAGCTATTAGAAAGGGACGCCCTCAGAACGCCCCTTCCTAATAGCGAGTCGCTAATAAATTGCGAGTCGCTAAATAGGGTTAGTACTTGGCCCTTTTGTATTTTGCATGTGCAAACGGGTTGCAAACCCGTTTGCGCATGCATAATAGGGTCGTACATCTGTCTCTTAGCCTGTTGAGTACACACGCTCCTAAACTCTGAAATAAAGCAACTTGTCCAATACACTTGCTCTCAGTCTGTCAAATACCCATGCTCACAGCCTGTCATACACAGATAGTAACCGTTTGTCAAACACATCTGCTCTCTGGCTATCAAATAAATGTAAATGTACCGGTATTTATAGAGCGCACAGCTACTTCCCTGAGGTAGTGTCCCGGCGCTGTCCGTATACCGCTTAGGAACCCTTCCTGGTTTTCCCTGTGAGTGTCCACTCCTGGGAACCCCCAGGGTAAAACCAGGCATCCCAGCGCTTTTGGGGCCGTTGTGGAGATTAAGCAAGCTATTGCCCAGAGTCACAGAGTGGGACCCATGATTAGAATAGGCACCGAGGCGAGAATGATCAGGTCCGAGGAAATTGAGCCCAAGACCCGCCGAGGCGGGTATTGAACCCTGGTCCCAGGCCACACCTCTGCATCAGGGTCTGCCGCTCTAACCATTTGAGCCACACTTCTCCACACTTGGTGTCAACCTGTCATACACACCAGATAGCAGCTTGTTAAATATAGCTATCCCAGCTGTCAAGTACGCCTGTCATCAGCCTATGAAATGCACATGATCTCATCCTGTGAAACACACATATCCTAGGCCTTCAAGTACATCTGTATTCAGCCTGTTAAATGCACCTGTCCACAGCCTATGAAATGCACCTGATCTCAGCCTGCCAAGTACATCTGTCCTCAGCCTATGAAATACACATGTTCTCAGCCTGTAAAATACACATATCCTCAGCCTTCAAGTACTCCTGTCTTCAGCCTGTTAAGTACACCTGTCCTCAGGCTGTGAAATACACCTGTCCTTAGCCTGTGAAATACACCTGTACTCAGCCTGTGAAATGCTCCTGATGTCAACCTGTCATAGACACCAGATATCAGCTTGCTAAATACACCTATCCTCGGCCTTCAAGTACACCTGTCCTCAGCCTGTCAAGTACACCTGTCCTCAGCCTGTGAAATTCACCTGATCTCAGCCATCGAGTACACTTGTCTTCAGCCTGTCAAGTACATCTGTTCTCAGCTTGTGATGTACTAGAAGGAAGCGTGTCAAACATACCTGCTATCAGCTTGTCAAATACGACAGCCCTTAAACTCTGAAATACATATCTGGCAAATAAATACACAGAGTCGTCAATAAGGCCAACTTGAACTGGAAAAAACTCTTATTCTGTTCAAGATATCAACTTGCAGCCGGATAAAGCATCTAGACTAAGGTCTTTTATTCGAGAAATTTCAAGCTGTCCCGTGGCAAGCCTGAGTGGCTTATATACTCCTATTTATTCTTCATATCCTATTTTTGTAATTTTGCTTTCTCCGTTTGAAACAGAGGGTTTCTAATACTAGGAAGTCAAAGAAAATAACAAAAACAGGTTGAGCGGCAACCGGTGTCGTACATGGGACAGCTTTACCTCTCTGTCAAAACACTTAGGGGTATATTTACAAGGGCATAGTGATGTTCTGATGGCACTATGCCCATCTCCATATTTACAAAGCAGTGCTAAGCCACTTTGAGTGGATTACTGCTGCTTTATAAATAAGGCCGCTTTACAAGCATCACTTAGTGTGAAAAGGGTGTGCAATGGGCGTTACTGGGGGTATTCGAACGCAAAACCGATTGCAGTTTGACGCTGCCCCAGATATACAACGATGTGTAAATCTGAGGCAGCTCCAAAAACTAATGCTCTGCAATAGCAGGTGTTATAATTGCACAACAAGGAGAAGTACTATTATTTCTCCTTGTTTTTGCTTTTTCTATGTGTGGTGCTCACTGCAGCACACATAGGAAGAGCAAAATACCCTTAATGATAGTTTATGTGCAGGTTGGTGTCCCTTCCTGCACATAACCCATCATTACATAATGACGATATGCTACTTCAATGTGTGCTGCGGAATGCAGCACACATTGAAGTAACATCATTATTATTGATTGTTAATGTGCAGGAAGGGAAGCTTTCCTGCACAATCATTCTCCGCAACGCAGGCATCCTTGCACCATTGTGCAAGGGTGCCTGTGTTGGTGCATTGCAGCAAATTTTAGCATGAGCGCTAGGGAAAACACATGGATGCACCGTATTGTTGTAAATACGGCTCATCCCTATGTTTTGGAAATGTCCAAGCACGACACTGCCAAATTTGGCGCAACTCCTAGCTCCAACATTTCCTTGTAAATATGACCTTCACTCGCAGTTAGTATAGAACGCGCCTATGTTTGCCATGTTTCATACAGACTCTCGTAATCCAAACAGTCTGTGCCTATGAAATCCAACCAGTTTTGAGAGAGATAAGTTCATCCTTTTGTTCAGCGATCTCTTGCTCTATTCTGCACTCCGTTGCTCCCTGCCTGGGTTTACGCTATATAAATACCCTTATGTATATTCATATATACATGCATCCTCAGTTTGTTATGGATGTCTGCTCTTAGGCTTTAAGATTGCTTTCCATTGGCTGTTGGCATAAAACACATGCGCTCACGACCACACAAAGACACAGACCCACAACTTGGTATATTTGTCCACTAAGTCAAGTGTAATACCACTTAATTTAGTATACAAATGAAAACTATGTATGTTCATAAAAAATGAATTCCTGTTACCCTTGAAAGAGAGATGGCGTGTGTAAAAAGAGTTGGTCCAGATTTCACAAAATACCATTTGTGCTAATTTGCACCAAAGTGGTATTTAACACAATATCACATATTGTAAGTGTTGAGTGTTATTCCGCATTTCATTTTGCAGCAGATAACATCAGTGTCTGTATTTTGTCCAAATAGAGACAATGGGAATGATTTAAGGTGTGGTGGACGGACTACACTCCATGATGATGGAAGAGGACATTACCTCCACCACCTGACAGAAACAAACTTCCAATGCAAGAATTTGTTTCTTTAAATAAAAAAATGACTGCCACACTCTGGCAGTTTTCTACCAGTGTTTCGAGGTCATTACTTTTTTTCTTGCCCGTCACCGCCAGGTTTTTCTTGGTGGTAAAAATAAGGGCTTTACACCGCCCACCGTCAGTAAAGAGCGTGGGGTAGTGTTCCTCCTCCTATGGCTCCTGCTCGGTCGGACCTTCAGAGAAAGAGTCAATAGGAGCTAAGTGAACGGGATAGTAAAGGTCTGCCCATCTCTACTTAAGGTGGGCGGACAGACAGTGTGGCGGCAGCCAACGCCCTCACGTTTGTGACAGAGTCCCCTGTCCACCAAACTCCAAATCAGGCCAGTGCGGACAGTGATTTTTGGAGTGCAGAAACGTATTGCAGAAAAAAATGAAGCAAAATGGTATATTCTTCCATGGTGCTAAACAACACTTTGATGCAAACAGAGCTTCTTGTAATCTGGCCCATGGTACCTAGTCGTGCCCGAGGGCACACATTGGAAAAAAGGAATCAGTCCATATTAGGTTTGCAGTTGAATGGTACGGTGAGCAGAGGACCACAGGATAGGTTGGCACATGAGGCACAATGAGAGAGGAATCAGAAAAGACAAAGAGGAAGTGCATAAGAAGAGTGGTGAGAGGGAGGGACCAGTGCCTGGAACACAGGTTCCGGCGCACTCAAAGAAGGAGCGGGAAAGCTAGACCAGGGGAAGGGAAGCAGCAGATCAAACGCCATTGGTGCATATGATGTAGGGGTGTTCTCTCAAGGGGGCACTTCTGCAACTGTGGATGCACATATGTCGCCCTGCTGCTCTCCACAATGTACTCATGCTCTATGTAAGACCTTGAGGTGTACAGAATCATACACATCACCTGTCACCAAACACACACGCCCTCTCTTTTTCTGCTTAGTATACACTATACCCCACACAGAGCTACCTGTGCTGTACACAATCTCCACTTACAGCGTGCTAATGCTTGTTCTGCACACTCTTTCTGCTTGTTTGGAACATGTTCTGTGCTTGTGTCATTCCCTGACTGTTCTTTACCAATGCAATGCACACTTTTTGTTCTACACACTAACGCTGCTTGCTGAGGGCTTCTTCAGTAGAGCCTGTACCTGTTTTTTTTTTGCAAAAACAATTTTTATTGGTGGTCAAGCACAAAATTATAACAGTACAGAAAAGAAAAGCTAGTATGACGCTAGCCAATAAATCAGGAGAATCGTACATTTCGGGCAAGACACCTTTGATATAGAACATTCCCCCAAACCTAGTCCTCCCCTTTACCCTCCCCCCTGGTCAGTGTGCTGCATTCCTCCCTCTCCCGTCATTCCAGTGTCAACATGGTCAATCCCATTGCAAGGGTCGTAACAAGGGGTTAATAGCGCACGTCAATGGGGAATCCGATTCCTCAGATCCCCTGTTATCGTTCGTGAATCGTGTGTGTCTCGCTGGAAGTGAGGTGTTCCCTAAAACAGTGCCCCTACTATGTTATTCCTCCCTCATCTTCGCTCAGTTCGCTCTCAGGCTGCTGGAGCGCAACAACCAGGGCCTCCCACGCTTTAGCCACCTCCAGAGCCTTGTCATTATCTAGGTTCCTGGCCTGTCGCAGCCGCAAAACGCTCTCTGCTTTCGCCCATCGCTCCAGAGTGGTCTTCCAACGCAAGTAGCTGGGTCCCTGGCTAGATTTCCAGTGCATGGTGATCTCCCGTTTGGCGAGTATCAGGCCCAAATCGTAAAATTTACTGGTAACGCGAGTGCGAGGGGTGTGAGGGAACCACAACAATAGGCAAACGCCCATTTCAGCTTCAATCTGCCGGTCCGTGACAGCATTCAGGCAAGATATTACTGCTTCCCAGTAACCAACCAGCGTACTGCAGGTCCATAGCATGTGCGCGAAGTCCGCTTCCGGTGTCCTACATCTAGGACAGAGCGAAGATGCACCCTCAAAATATTGCGAGATCTTAACCGGTGTTAAGTACGCTCGGTGCAGGGTGAAAAACTGGACCAGCTGGAACCTGGCGTTCCTAGTGCCCTTCCATGCCCGCCGCAAGAGTTGCGGCCATGTCGACTCAGGAATTGGGCGCCCAATATCCCCTTCCCATTTGGCTCTCAGCCCATCCAGGGGCCGCAAGGTGGCCGTCGACAACTTAAAGGCATGTGACGGCCTTGTAAGTGCCAGCAGCCGCAACCACATATTGGCAGCTCTCCGAGGTCGGCGGTTCGGCAAGTCCACTCTTCCAGTGTCGGCGAATACCGGCTACTAACGAGGCATGTAGCAGGTAGTCACCTCTCGGGAGATCTTAGGTGTCCCGCAGCTCCTGGAACGTCAGCAGCGATCCGTCTTTGTAAAGAACGCCAATCATTTGCAAGCCAAGCTCCTCCCATGTCGCCAGTGCGGACCAGTCGCCACCATGTGGGAAGGCCGTGCACATCCCTAACGGGATCTCGGGGGCATAAGGGCATAAGGGCAAGTGGCACCGGCGCGCCTGTGGCAACGAAGCTAGCAGCTACGCATCGTACGCTCCTCCATTGTGAGCCGAGCAAGGTCCAATTTCTGGCCCAAGATTATAAAAGAGAGGACGTGTCTCGGGAATAGTCTGCCCGCTACTTCCTCTGGACCTCGAAATTCCAAAGCCACCGCTTGGGTGAGCCACTGCAGTTGCGCCGCCAAGTAGTACCACTCGAAGTCCGGCGACGCTAATCCCCCGTCCGCCCTGGGGCGCATCAGCGTCGCCAGTGCAACTCGTCGTCTGCCCGACCCCCAGATGAACCCAGAGGTTATGGAGCGGAGTCTGTTAAAGACCGACACAGGGATCCAGATCGGCAAAGTGCGAAACAGATATAGCAATCGCAGAAGTGCCACCATCTTTAATAACGCCACTCGTCCCGTGACCGAAAGCAGTAGCGTCCGCCAGAATCCCATGCATCCCTGCAGGCTCCGAATTGCTCTGTTGATGTTACCCTCTAAGAGGGCCAACGGCGAGTGGTAGATGTGCATACCCAAATAAGGGAGGCAATGGTATTCCCATCGTAACTCACCCTCCGGTTGAGAGTCATCCGCCCCCGGCGTCAGCGGGAAAAGGCAAGACTTCCCCCAGTTGACGCTCAGTCCTGAGAGACGGCCAAAATCCGACAGCAATCGCTCGGCTCCACGCAGGGAGTCGCCCGTGTCCGCCAGAAACAGCAAACAGTCGTCCGCATAGAGGGAGATATAGTGGGTGTCGGCTCTCAGAGGAAGGCCGGCATACGCTCGACCCATGCGGGCGTGAGCTGCCAGTGGCTCGATAGCGAGCGCAAATAACAGGGGGGACAGGGAGCATCCCTGTCGGGTCCCTCGACCTACTGCATAAGGGGCAGAGATGGTGGCCCCCGTCTTGACTCGGGCAGTAGCCGCGGCGTAGAGAAGGGCGGTCCACTTTACAAAGCGCTCGCCCAGGCCAAAGGCCTCCAGCACACGGAGCAGGTATGGCCACTCAACACTGTCAAATGCTTTTTCGATGTCAATCGAGAGGACAGCGGCACCCGGCTGTGCAGCGGCCTCACCCCCCATGATCCGAAGCAGCCGGCGCACACAGGTGGCGGTGGTGCGCTGGGGAATAAAGCCCGCCTGATCGCAGTGAACCAAGGTGCGCATGTGGGCCAGAAGCCGCGTCGCAAGGATCTTACTCAGGACCTTATAGTCCGTCGTGAGCATAGAGAGTGGGCGGTAGGCCGAGCGGCAACTCGCATCGCCGTCCCGCTTCAAGAGGGGTATCACCAACGCCTCACGAGTGGACGCCGGCAAGATCCCGGTGTCCCAGGCCTCCCGATAAACCGTCTGCAGTCGCGGGATCAGTACGTCCGCGTAGGCCGCATAAAATTCTATCGGTAGCCCATCCGTGCCAGGGGTCTTGCGGCGGACCATGTGGCCTGTACCTGTTCTATGCGCAACCTGTTCTGGTCGCCTGCATGCTCTGCTTGTCCTGTACACGTGCACCGCTCATTCTGTACACAGCCATGGCTTGGAAACACTCAACATTTTGTAAAAACAGTTTGCTCTTTGCTTATGCTGCACACACTCTGCTTATTATGAACAGCATCTCTTTTTTTGCACACTCTTTGCGTGTCTTTTGCACACTCTGCTTGGCCTGGACACGCTCTTCTTTGCACACACTCACTGCTTATCTCTAGACTTGTTCCAAGCACCCGCTGCCTGCTATGCACACGTTCTGCTTGCCTGGCTGTACTCTATGCGTGTTATTCACACATTCGGTTTTGCATGGATGAAATCTATGCATATTCTGTACACACTCTGTTTGCCTGACTACACTCTGGGCATGCTCTTCACACATTCTGTTTGCCTGGCTGCACTCTATGCATGTTCTGCACCCATCCGGTTTGGCCTTACTGCACTCTATGCATGTTCTGCACACATTCTGTTTGTCTGGCTGCACCCTATGCCTGTTCTGCACACATTCTGTTTGCCTGGCTGCACTCTGTGCATGTCCTGCACACATTTTGTTTGCCTGGCTTCACCCTATGCCTGTTCTGCACACATTCTGTTTGCCTGGCTGCTTTCGATGCCTGTGCTGCACACATCCGGTTTGGCCTACTGCACTCTGTGCATGTCCTGCACACATTCTGTTTGCCTGGCTGCACCCTATGCCTCTTCTGCGCACATTCTGTTTGCCTGGCTGCTTTCGATGCCTGTGCTGCACACATTCTGTTTGCCTGGCCGCACTCTATGCATGGTCTGCACACATTCGGTTTTTAATTTAATTTAGGTTTTGTAAAGCGCGTAGTAACCCGTAGGCATCCCAGCGCTGAGACCCGGACACTGAAGAAGATAGTGTGAGGGAGGAGATCAGGGGAAAAGGTGGGTTTTCAGAGATTTTCTGAACCAAAGGTGATCAGGCTCCATTCTAAGTTTGGGGGGGAGGGCATTCCATAAGCGGGCCGCGTTCACCGAAAAACGCCTTCCGCCAGTGCGTGCCCTCTTCACTCTGCAAGTGGTGATAAGGTGTTTGTGGTCAGAGCGAAGGGATCTTGCAGCTTTGTAGGGCCTGATGAATTTCTTGAGGATGGGGGGACCTTTGTCCTGTACGAGTTTATGGGACAGGCAGAGAGCCTTGAATTCGACTCGCTCTCTCACTGGGAGCCAGTGGAGATACTTCAGGGCTGGTCTGGCCGATGATCTGGCCGGGGTGTTGGTGAGTATCCGAGCCGCGGCGTTCTGGATCCTTTGCAGTTTATTGAAGGTTGCTTCGGGGGCACCCAGATATATGGCATTGCTATAGTCCAGCCTTGAGAGGATGAGGCCATGGATGAGCAGTTTCTGGGAGGCGGGAGGGAGCAGGGGCAAGATTTTCCTAATAGATTTAAGCAGCCCGAAGCAGATCACAGTGGTTTTTTTGGCCTGGGTCTTGAAGGACAGATCTTTTTCTAACCAGATACCCAGGCTTTTAATCTCAGCTTTGGGGGCTGGAGGTTCACCCAAACAGGGGGGCCAGATGTTGGGGGGAAGAGAGGTCCCCTTTTGGCTGAGGATTAGGATATCTGTTTTTGAACCGTTAAGTTTCAGTGAGGAACAGTTCATCCATCCCTGGATTTCCGAAAGACAGCTGTAGAGGTTAGAGGGTTCCTGGTTGGGATGAGACAGAGACACCACTAATTGCGTGTCATCCGCGTAGTTGATGATTTTAACTCCGAACGGGATGACCACCTCCTCCAGTGTGGACATGTAGACATTAAACAATGTCGGGCTGAGCGACGAGCCCTGGGGCACACCACACTGGAGGGGGGTTGCGGGGGAGCGGGAGTCGTTCTCCCAAACCTGGAAGGAGCGGTGGTCTAGAAATTATGCAAACCATGCCAGGGCAGTGCCACCCACACCGATGTTTTTGAGTCGCTGGATTAAGACCCTGTGGTTAACAGTGTCGAAGGCTGCACTGAGGTCCAGGAGGATCACTGCCACTGATCCTCCTGTGTCCAGGATGATTCTGGCCTCCTCTACTGCCGCTAGTAGGGCGATGTCGGTGCCCTGGCCTGGACGGAATCCAGTTTGCAAGTTCCTGAGCAGGTTGTTGGACTCGAGGAACTGCGATAGTTTTTTGTTGGACAGCTTTTCAGTAATTTTACTGATTCCAGGGAGGAGGGAGATTGGCCTATAATTTTGCCTGGCTAGACTCTATGCATGTTATGCACACCACAGATGCTTGTTCTTGCAGGATGTATGCTAGTGATGTAGACGTTCTGCTTTACTTGTACACCGGCTCTGCGTGTCTTGTGTGGCATCTCTGTGTTCTGCAGACACTTTGAGCCTCACTCGCTGTCTTGTTATTTCCAATCTCCGTCCTGCACAGATACATAATCCTACTTCTCCTACACACCCCTATTTCTTGCATGCAAACTCTTCTTGTTCAGATACATTTTACGTTGATCCTGTACATGCTGCTGTTCTAGGCACATTCCTTGCTATGTATTTACGCATGCATGTATGTATGTAATGGTACTTATATGGTTCTAACTAGCTGAGTAACAACTGAGCACTGGACTGGGACGAGATCTTGGAACACCGTCTACAGATCCCTAAACACCTCCACAGTAGCACAGGTCCACTAGGCGCTATGGAGTGAGTAAATGGTGCTTTTGAAGCTAAGTCTTCAGTTTTCTCTGAACTGCAGTAGAGTCAGACCCACTGACGTTAATGGGGATTTTATTCCAGCTTCTAGGGAAATGCTTGGAGCAGACCTGTTTTCTGCTCTTTTCCTTTTCATTTTTTGGCCCTGTGTCCAGCCTGGCAAATTCTTCGCTGGTACTAGACTCTTGGAGTAGGCAGGTTTGTTGGTGTCTGTGGTCACATTTCACGAATGTCCTGAACTAACTCTGCTTGTTCTGTTTACATTTTCGTATTGTTGTGTTCACGTTTCTACTTGTTATTCACTTCGCTGGTTTTACACAAATTCGGTTTGTTCTGTACAAATCACACTTCATCTGTAGACATGCGTGCAAGCTGTTTCCTTGTTTGGAACTCACTGTTAATCCTGTACACATTCTGCCTATTCTGCAGCAAGTTTCTTATCCGTGCACTTTTTCTGACAATTAGATACCCGCCGGAGCTTGCTCTGTAGCCGAGGTGTTCAGCATAGTTCCAGGATGACCAGCAGAATATCCCTGACACTCAGGATAACTACTGAGTATGTAGCTGAGTCCCCTTTGGATTTATTGTTTGTAAATGCATTTTATGTGGGAATAATGAAAAGCTGGCATGACTTCAGCTCTTCTGGGCATATATTGGGCACCGTGATCTAATAGGCTTGTAAATTACCTGGTAATCCTAATCACACACATACAAAAATCTACACATTACCATCACTGCTGTTTGGTTGTAAACGTCTATACTGACAAATCCCATATGGCATTTCACCTAAAATGCCACTGATTTTGGGGGCAGAAACACAGTCTCCCAAAACACACTCATAGACCTGCAATGGCCTTTATACCTCTGTGAGTGGAAAACAAGAGTGACTTTTTTCAGGTACTGGTGCAAGAGAGATGTGAGAAGTGGAGGGCACCACTAGCTGTGAAGGCTAGAGCCGCCTCCATATCTCACAGCAGCCCCTAAAACGAAGAAGTAAGTGGTGGGCCAGACCACTTACCTCACCTTCGTCACCATCTCTGACCACCCCCTCCAGCGGCTGCCCTCCTTCTGTTTGTTATATATGCACATTACAAACCACTTGAACTCTCCCTCCCGTTCTATTTCCCATCCTTTATCTAACTGCCTAGTCCTTTTCCTAACACCCCTAATCCTTATTACCCCCATCCTTGTCCTCTAACACTCCCCCTCTCTCTTTTACCTTGCCCTCCCACTTTTGATTTTCTCAACGGGGATGTAGATTGCCCTTTTTAGAGTCCTAGTTCTCTATGAATTAAAACCATCCCACTATAACGCCTAACGACCACAATCAAGTGAAAAGTCTCCAGTGAAGTCTCATTTCCCCCACTTCGCTTCCAACTGTCTCACTTTACTGTCTATTACTCGCCTGATGTCTCTCCACCTCCATTTTCTCTGTATTTCTTTCTATTTTCTATCCCTCCCTAGTCTCCCCCTTCACATGCTTTGTATCGCTCAGTGTTATCTTTCAGTGGAGAATAGAACAAGAACTGGGAACTGGAGAGTGAGCTTTCATTGGACAGCACCCTGCACCCCTCCTGTCACAGACATGCAGAGGCTTGCTAGAGGTCAGATGTAGGAAACTCTGCCCTTTCACCCCTTCATCTTCTGCACCCCCAACATCCCAGGTGATGCAAGATACATTTGCTGCGATAACTACAAATCAGATCATGCCCATAAGGCAACCTCACAATTCTCTTCAGTTCAGTTGCTTTCTGGGAAAGCCCCCAGTGTCATTTGAAGCCAGCCCAGCCCTTCAAGCTTATGGTCCATTCGCATTAAGACACATGAATGTAAACTGGAAGGGCCATTACACACAGAGAGCCATGGAATTACCCACAGTCCCGGTGGGAAGAGTTAAACATGGCAGTTTACAATCCGACATTAACATAGGTTTAGGGGAGCGGGGGCCGACTCTCCTGTGTGGAACTGCTGAAGTCTGATGCTTGTCCTGGACTACTACCTGCTCTTAGAATAATGTTTGAGAATAAAGCAATAACTATTGATATTTGCCTAACGCACTGTGGTGTTTGTCTTTCTTGTGGGGGTGATGCGGTCTACGTGTTGCATTATTGATGGTGGCACTAAAAGACATGAGCTGCAATCCAGGGGAACCAGGTACCTGAGCCGTAACCAGGAGACCTGAGCTATAATCCTGAATAATCATGATGCCGGAGTTAGTTACTAGGGAAACAGGATCGCTGATCTATAACCCCAGAGAATCAAGAGAACTGGGCTACTTTTTGAGGAACAAGACCCAAGTAATAATTTAAAAAATAAACCATATGGTTCCAGAATTGTGTCTCCCAGGGGAGCAAATGCCTTCAAAGTGAGCTTGATGGAAGAATGAGAGGTGCACAGCTGCCGTAACCACTCTAGAGATAAAGGTGAGTGTTGACCTGACGGCGGGAGCGACATACTCTGAATTTATGTTTAGATGTCTGCTAGATGATAACCTACTAGAATTAGGTACATTGATTGCTGAGCCCATTTCAAAAGTCACAAAATCATGCTGTGGGGATTGCACATCTGAAACAGAGGCTGGATTAAAACCAAGAGGCAGGAGTACTAGGACCCACAAGATTTGAGTTAAAATCCTAAGGAGCTGGGTGTCCGACGTATTATACCGGGGAACTAGAAGACTGGGAGTTATAATGCTGAGGATCCAGGAGTCCTGCGATCGAATCTTAAAGCATATCCCTACAGATCCAGCATCCCAAAGTTATAATCCTAAAGCATGACCCGCAGAGCCAGGATCCCCGAGTTATATTCCCAAAGCATTGTCCTGCAGATCCAGGATACCTGAGTTATAATCCTAAAGCCCAACCCACAGAACCAGGTTCTTTGAGTTATAATCTTAAAGCATAGTCCTACAGATCCAGGACCCCAAAGTTATAATCCTAAAGCACAATCCACAGATCCAGGATCCCTGAGTTATAATCCTAAAGCATACACTGCAGATCCAGGACTCCTGAGGTATGATCCTAAAGCATGGTCCTGAGGATTCAGGAGGCCTGCTTCCCAATGCTAAATCTTACTCTTGATCATCCAGGAGGTCTGCATTCTAATTCTAAAACATACTGTTAATGATCCAGGAGTCCTTAGTTGTAATCTTAAAGCATAACTTTGAGGATCCATGATCCCAGAGATATAATCTTTAAGCATACTCCTGCGGATCTAGGAGGTCTGATTTATAATCCTGAGCATCTTGGAGACATGAGGAATTTCCCTCGCATAGTGAAGGTCTATGTTCAGCATTACACACATGAGCGCAAACATACCCTCCTGGCTCCACCCTGGCCTGTGTGGGTAGGACACGGGGCATTTTGCTAACTGGCAGGACATAAAAGGAGTCAAGATGACAGCCTTTACACTTCTGATTACGATTAATACTGTTCAAACCCTTTCATACCTGACCCGTATCCTTACTGTCCATACCTGTTCACAACCATTACTGCATATCCAACCAGAATTTCAATACCCACCGTAAATTTCTATTAATGTGTATGATCTGTATACTGCCCAAACAAATGCAAGCCTAATAGCAATAAAATGAGTGCAAACAGGACCACAATATGTAGGAAGTGATTTGGATGTGCTCTGCATGTGCATATTTAACAAGAAAGAGGTACTCTGCACCGTATCCTTCGCAAGTCATTGTGCCAGGACCTCTAGCAATGTAACAACTAACGTGTCAATCCAAAGAGTTGCAGTGGCTCCTATGGGTGCATTAATTCAAAATGTACTACCATTTAAAGTTTTTTCTGGTATGAAAGAGCACTGTGTCATCTCTTTTGTATATGAAAAGAGCCAGTTCGTGCAATAAATATTCAAATAATGAGGTGTGCATTGTGAGCCAATGTGAACCAGTGACCTGCTGAGTTAAGCCTAAACAAAGTAAAGACTATGTGGAGCCATATGACCTTGGTAACATGTTTGTTGTAGGCGCCTCAGTCAGAAAGCAAAAGTTGCACAAACAAATCAATGGTACCCAGGCTCAGGATTAGAATTTACCTCCTGATACAAATGGTTAAATCAGCTTAAATTCATATGTTAGGATTTCTCAATGGATACCATTTGTGAACAATCAAACAGGCTTATACATAACATAAATATTAATTCCCCAGGGATAATGTATCAGAACCCAAAAGCAGTCCCAAATAAAGTGTGTTAGAGATGAAAACAATGACTAAACGTTTGTTATCACACTTAGCTGAGGGTGACATCTTAAGGAATGAAGTATAAGTTTCTTGGCTATTGTAATGTTCCAAGGAAGATTGTTGGCTCACTTCCGAGAGAAGACCTGGCGGTAACTGACAATCAATGGTTTTTGGATCATGCTTTCCATGACTGTCAGTTTATAATGCGATAAGACTACATGCGATAAAACTGGGAAAATCCAGTCCTATTGCATCTGGAATGGTCTGTAATAATATAAGCATTGGGGTAGGAGATGACATTTGATGTTTTGTATTTTATTTAGGACATTCTTAAAGTGTACAATCACTCAGCGGCAGACTATTGACAACATAGCTGTATGAGAAAAAGTCAGCAGAGATGTTGCAAGGGAGAGCCTGAACTTAACAGCAACAGTTAGAAGGAAAAGCAGGCTTAGAACTCTGTTAAACAAACTGGTTTTAAACACTTCCTAAGCTTAAATAAAGAAGTTTCAGTGCTGCGGTCAGTAGCAAGGTTATTCCACATCTGAGAACCCTGGATCTTAAACGCCCAGCCACTACATATTTTCAGGACAGTGAAATAATTCATGTTGGTGGAAGAACATAATGACCAAGAAGGGATGTATACAGAGATATTCTGAGATAACACAGAACATTTAAAGTTGTGAAAAAATCTATTAATCTAGCAAGCTGCTTTTAAAGTAGATCTTGAGGATGTTGGCCCAGTGAAGTTGCTTCAACTGACCAAAAGGATTGTCAAACGTCTTTAGATTGATAGTGGAAGGAGAGTGGCATTCTGGATGGCTTCCAATTATTGGACGCTTTTTATTGGATGACCCAGGAAGACTGAATTGTCAAACTCCTTGAAAGATTTGACTAAGGCATTAGCAGAAAGAAAATATCAATTTCAAAGACTTTGCATATCATATTTTTCTTGGACCCCGAAGAACAGTAATTCTCTTAATAATACCATACTTAAATCAGTATAATATAAGAAATCTGAGGCAATGACTGAATAGGAAAGATCCCAGAAGGGATCCCCCACATCCCCAGGTAGTCAGAGTTTAGGTTTGATTGACCCATGCCATTTCAACCAATGGCCATTACTTAAAAGTTAACTAATAGTTAACAACTAATTCTGTGCAGTGGAACGAGAATATATGGCAATTCTATTCGTTGTGGTTTTAAAATCATTATCTTAACTGACCAAAAATAACAATGATTCCAATTATAGACCTCCATATTATTATGTAAGCAACAGGACCTTCACATAGACTCAGGCGCCTATTCACAAACTGAATTTTGTGGTATACACTAATTGTACCACTAAATAATATTGACAAACCTACAAATAGAGACTTCCTGCTCTTCCTCTTCTATCTTTTCTGTGTAGATATTACACCATGATGGTGGAGACCTCCACATATGTCGCTATATGACTTAGTAGTAAGTGTGAAAGGGACCACAAGATTTGTGGAAAATTAGTAATATCTACTACAAAATGTAACAGATTTAGGGAAACATAAAGAGGCGTTAAGGGAGAGATATGCTAATACAAACACACATCCCACTAAAGAGTAATACAATTGTGGTTCACAAACTGCAATTCTAAAGTTACTACAGCCCTAAAGGTGACGGAGCCGGCCCAAATGTACTCCAGCTCAGCCTTAGAGTAAGTTAAGCACCACACATAGCCATCCACTGGTATAGCAACACACTTCCATAGAAATGTTGCAATAATTTAATTAATTTAACATTAGTTCCTATGGGTGTTATTTTATTTTCTAAGGAAGTGTGTTGCGGTACCAGTGGCTGGCTATGTGTGGTGCTTGACTTACTCTAAGGCTGAGCTGGAGTTCTTTTGTACATTTGGGCCTCCTCTTTCACTTTGTGAAAAAGATCGTAAGATCGAAATGCGTCAGTTTCGTTTGCTCGAATAAACAATACCCGTAAACCATTTCCACGTTGGTGTGTCTGTTTCCTCCGGAGTAGCAGGCGAGAGGATTTTATGTGGAATATATATATATACACACATATATATATATTCCATATATATATATATATATATATATATATATATATATATATATGAAAAACCAAGTCTTCAAATCAGCAAAACTCCTGCAAAAGAAGACACGGACCCATTTAAATGTCTATGTGGTATATGCTTATATTTTTCAGTATTAAAAAAATCGACATACTTATTATTTTTGTTTAAATTAATGAAACGCAGAACTGCTAACTAAGTTAAGCACATAATAAATAAAATAAATATGCCAATGAGGGTTGGACTTTATTTGTATTACTGTTTATAATGTATTTCTAAATTATGTTAATATATTTAAATGTGTTATGTATTACACACTTAATTTGATGAGTTAATGCTCTGTAACATTTTATTTTATTAGTTGTAGGTTAATTAATATCATCTTCAGGTGAGTGTGAACCATGGATGCTGACAGCTGTCTTGGTCTGACCAATCTTTGGAGCGAAAAAACACCATTATGATCTTGTGTGTATGTGGAAAGAAATAGCATTGGTGCGCATCTAAATGGGTTTGTGCTCCTCACACATAGGCCCTCATTATGAGTGGGCTGTAAATTCCTATGGGTCACAAAAGTTACTGGGTTCAGCCTCATTACAAGGTAACCCTTTTCATACCTTTGGTGTGATGTGCAGGAGATTACCTCTGGTCATTAAAGAGGAAAAAAGATTTTCTCACTGATGTTCTTGTATAGATCTGTTATAGATCTGTTATTTAACAAACAGAATGCCCATAAAATGTTTTCTTCAAGTTCAATCACCCAAGTTTTACTAGGGGGCGGAATTAAAGACACAGAAAGCTGTATGTGATGTCCAGTGCCAGCCCGCCAAACTGTCGACCAAAGAACCCAACCACCTCCGATGCATCTTCCTCAACACCCACTCTGCTCGCAAACACGCCATCGAACTCTGGGACCTCCTCGACTCAACCCCCCCCCGACGTCGCCTTCCTGACAGAGACCTGGCTGAACACCACCTCAGCACCAGACATCGCCATAGCCATCCCAGAAGGCTCCAAGATCTCCCGCAGAGACCGCACCAACGGAGTGGGAGATGGAATCGCCATCGTCCACAAGAACACCATCAGAGTCTCGACCAACACAACGACACCCTCAACACCGCCGAGCACCTGCACTTTCAGATCCACACCAACCCCAACACCACCCTCAGAAGAACCCTCGTCTACAGACCGCCCTGACCCCGACCACAGTTCAGCGACTCCATCACCGACTTCATTAGCAACCACGCCCTCGCCTCCACGGACTACACCCTCCTCGGGGACCTAAACTTCCACCTCGAGAACAACAACGATGCCAACTCCACTGCCCTGATCGACAACCTCGCCAACCTCGGACTCAGACAGCTCGTGACAACACCCACCCACGCCGCTGGACACACGCCTGACCCCATCTTCTACGCAAGTCCCCACGTCTCCTTCAACCACACCACCGAACCCCACTGGACTGACCACAAATGCATCCACTTCACCTTCAGGAAACCCACCATGCACCACCGCACCCAACAGATGCCACGCCGCTGCTGGGGCAAGGTCACCGAAGACCAGCTGACCACCACCCTCGCCCTGAGACCACCCGCAGACCCCACCAACCCCGACACCACCGCCCTAAACCTCAAACAGTGGATCAACGACTGCGCCGACACCCTCGCTCCACTCAGGACCCCCGCCACCAACCACTCCAACAAGAAAGCCACATGGTTCAGCGAAGACCTCCAGACCTCCAAGCGCACCTGTCGGAAACTGGAGAAGAACTGGCTCCACAAACAATCACCAAACAGCTACACAGTCCACAAGAACACCACCCGCAGACACCACCAACTCATCAGGACCTCAAGAGGACCGCATTCAAGGACCACCTGGATAACAACGCACACAACAGCAAAGAGCTCTTCAACATCATGAAAGAACTCTCCATCCCCAGCTCCAACACCAACGACATCCCCATCTCAAGACCTGTGCGACTCGCTGGCCACCTTCCTCCACCGCAATATCGCCGACATCCACAACCGCTTCAACACCACGACCCCCACATCCACTGCCGAGCTCACCACCCCTGCGACCACCATCCGCACCAGTCGCTTGATCTCCTGGTCCAACGTCAGCGACGAAGACACCATCAAGACCATGAACTCCATCCACTCCGGATCCCCGTTCGACCCATGCCCACACCACGTCTTCAACAAAGCCAGCACAGTCATCGGCCCCCATCTCCGAAAAGCGATCAACATCTCCTACGAGACAGCAACCTTCCCAGAGAGCTGGAAGCACACCGAGATCAACGGCTTACTCAAGAAACCCAAGGCGGACCCCAAGGACCTAAAAAACGTCTGTCCTATCTCCCTGCTCCCGGCGAAAGCCACAGAGAAAATCATCAACAGACAACTGACCCGTTACCTCGAAGACAACAACATCCTGGACCCCAGTCTGGCTGCCGCGGCAACCACAGCACCGAAACCGCCCTCATCGCTGCCATCGACGACATCAGGACCCTGATGGACAAAGGAGAAACAGCTGCCCTCATCCTTCTGGACCTATCTGCCGTCTTTGATACGGTCTACCACCGCACCCTAAGAGCACGCCTCCACGACGCCGGAATCCAAGAGAAGGCTCTGGCCTGGACCACATCCTTTCTCTCCGGCAGAACCCAGAGCATCCGCCTCCCACCCTTCTGCTCCAAGACCACCAAAATCATCTGTGGCGTACCACAAGGATCCTCACTCAGCCCGACGTTGTTCAATATCTACATGGCACCACTTACCCACGTCGCCCGACAGCACAGCCTCAACATCATCTCCTACGCTGATGACACCCAGCTGATCATCTCCCTCACCAAAGACCCTCTCACCGCAAAAGCCAACCTCAACAGGGGAATGAAGGCCGACGACGAATGGATGAAGGACAGCAGGCTGAAGCTTAACTCTGACAAGACTGAGGTCCTCATCCTCGGCTCCACCCCGTCAGCCTGGGACGACTCCTGGTGGCCTACCTCCCTGGGAACAGCTCCAGCACCTGACCACGCACGCAACCTGGGGGTAATCCTCGACTCCACCCTCTCCATGACCAAGCAGGTCAATGCCGTCTCCGCATCCTGCTTCAACACCCTCCGAATGCTCCGCAGGATCTTCAAGTGGATCCCCTTCGCAACGAAAAAAACTGTCACCCAAGCCCTCGTCACCAGCAGGCTGGACTACAGAAATGCCCCCTATGCAGGAACAACAATCAAGCTCCTGAGACGGCTGCAACGCATCCAGAACGCCTCGGCACGACTGATCCTCGACATCCCCCGACGCAGCCACATCACCCCCCACCAGGTACGGCCCATGCAGGGCGATATACTGGGGCAGTGACGTCAGGCTGGGGAGGGTCAGGGTGGGGGTTGTAAAATGCGGGATATGGACCATTAGAGGTAAGTAGCGAAAAAAATGAATAAAACAAATTTCGCTGCCCACGCTGCATCGCCAAGTGTGATGCAGCGTGGGCAACGAAATTCGTTGTATTCATTTTTTTCGGTACTTACCTCTAATGGTCCATATCCCGTATTTTACAACCCCCAACCCTGACCCTCCCCTGCCTGACGCCCCAGTATAACGCCCTGCACGGGCCGTGCCTGCCCCCCACCTGAGAGACCTACACTGGCTCCCCGTCAACAGGAGGATAACCTTCAAACTCCTCACCCACGCTCACAAAGCCCTACACAACACCGGACCAGCATACCTCAACAGACGACTCAGCTTCTACACCCCCACCCGCAGCCTCCGCTCAGCCAGCCTGGCCCTCGCTACGGTCACTCGCATCCTTAAAACGACCGCCGGCGGCAGATCCTTCTCCCACCTCGCCGCCAAGACCAGGAACACCCTCCCCACCAACCTACGACAGACCCAAGACCTACTGGACTTCAGAAGACCTTCTCAAGACCTGGCTCTTCGATCAGTAGCAGCTCCCCCCCCCCCCCCAGCGCCTTGAGACCCTCACGGGTATGTAGTGCGCTTTACAATTTCCCTGATTGATTGATTGATACCTGTAATGAGTCCAAAATTCCTACCAGTTCACCATACATGCCAATTTAGTAGGATCCATCCCTTTTTAGCGATTCGACTGCTGCATGATTAAGGAGGGGATTTTTGCACTTGGTGGCTTCCTATTTCTAAAAATGAAAATGTGTTTGTTAGATTCCAAGACGAATACAGGAATGGAAGATTGAAAGTACTGGTAAAGGATATGGGGGCTGTTGTACGACCATTCCATTTTACGAGTCACAAATTGCAATTTCTTTGCGACTCGCAAATTACTCACAAAACGGAATGTGCTAAGGTTTCTTAGACACATTTAACGATTCCCATTAGGTTGGCAAATGACCTGCCTCATCAATATTCATGAGCCAGGTCGCAATTTGCGACTCATTAGGAATGGCCAGCACTGACAGGGATGGTGACCTGCTAGAGTCAGCAGACCATCATGTCTGTGACTGCTTTTTAAATAGACCAATTATTTTTTAAATGCAGCATGTTTTCCTTAAAGGAAAACGGGATTCATTTAAAAAAGAAAAATGAAATGTTTCTGTTTAATTTTTTAAGAGCAGGCAGTGGTCTGTGGCACACTGCCTGCTCTTAGAAAATATTTTCGCTGCCCAACACAAAGGGGAAGTGATCCCCTGAGGACTTCTTCCCATTTGTGACTGAATTACCACCTACTTGAAGAAGGTGGTACCTGTAAATGTTCTGCAACCGGTTGCAAAACAATTGAACATACCAGTGTGACACGCTATTAGGATGGCATGCCCCCTTGGTACGCCCCTTCCTAATAGCGAATCGCAAACCCTATTTTGTGAGTCGGTAATTGATTACCGACTCACAAAATAAGGTTTGTACATACCACAACCCTTTTTAGAGGTTGCAAATGGGCCAATTCTCCATTTGTGACTGCTAAAAAGGGTCGTACATCTGCCCCATGATGACCACGGGTGACATACGGCTTCATGAAGGGATGCTAATTGTTATAGGTATTGAGTATTGGTATCTTCTTAGGGAGTGTGTCGTAGTAACAGGTGTTGGTGATCTCTAGTATTCTTGGTAACAATATTGTAGGTACTATGGTGTGGTTATTAAATTGATGAGACTTGATCATTATTCATCCATTTACTAACTTGAAATGGAAAAAGCAAGATGTTGTTCCGAAGGAGAGCGCATTTGTCAATGACCGCTCCCTTCGAGGCATGAGAGTTCTAGCTGTGTATCACAAGAAGGACGGAAGGGGTTTTATACTGTCCTGCCTTATCTTTTCTAATACAAACATACATTTCACTTGATTAATGTACATCAACCCAAAAAGATGGCTTGAGCAGTATGTCATACAATTTAGTGAAATGTTCTGTATTGATTTAGCTACACTTATAATATTGTTTTTATAACATCCTTCTCTAACGTTACAACTTAATCCTGGGCTGTGGCAAATAGTACCAATCACTAGTACCAATCACTATTTGTGATTCCTACTCCCTGATGATGTAACATTAAGAGGCATATTTATCAAAGAGTTGTGTCGTCCTGGTGCATGCAAGGGGCCATGGGCGATGCAACTACTAAATCAGATTTATCAAGCCACGCTAGAATTCCTTGCATGGCTCTGAGTGGTTTGATAAATCTAGAGTAACGCAACACAGAGCAGATCACTGTGGTACGCTACTCTGCCCAGGGAAGCATTCCATGGGTGGAGCATGGCTGTACCCACGTTCCTATGCATTCACCCATGGATTTTGGTGCATTCACAGATTTACCATTATTGGTACACCTGGGAATGCATCAAAATGCTATGCCTCTCCAGGTGAGGCGCAATGAGGAAAAATATCTTTATTTCTCCTCGTTTTCACCTCTTTATTTGCATGCTGCATTCTACAGCACATATAGAAAGAGAAAATTGCCTCTAAGGAATGTTTTTGAACCGGAAGGTGTACCTTCCTGCACAAAAACAGTCCTGCCTGCAACACAGACACCCTTGCACCATGACCCAAGGGTGCCTCCTTTGGCCCTAGGCAGCATATTGTGTGCCAGCGCAAGGAAAGGACAGGAATGCGCCCTATAATGTTAAATACGGCACATTCATGCCCTTCCCTTTTCACGCAGCGCAGCAAGGTGGCTTGCTGTGCTGCACTGCGCTGCCCGAAATATTGATAAATATGCCCCATAATATCTACTAAAGAAATCATAATGTGAAAGTTTTCTTTCGGTTCATGATGACTTTGACTAGCTTGCATATAAGATAGATGAATGTTTGCCATTGCCTGAATTTAGTAATATATTTAAGCCTGTTGTTCTTCTTAATCACGTGTAGTCCTTGCACCATCTTTTTCATTACCTCATGCAAGCATAACTTCTCATGTGTTAGCCTTATAGCCAATGAGCCAGATAACAAGGACAATTATCCAATTTTTAGAGACGAACGGGAAGGTAGGACACGGGGGAAGCGGGTATTAAAAAATAAAAGAAAAAACTTACCTCCTCACCGCTTCCTCATCGCGTCTCTCTCCATAGTCCCTTGCTCGGCCTGAACAGGAAGCACACCCTGGCTCCCAGTCAGCTAATCACAATGCTGCCTTTGCAGCATTGTGATTGGTCTGAGCACCAATTTTTGGTGCTCAGACGCTGACTGGGAGCCTAGGCATGTTCTCCGTGCAGGCTGTAATATGCATGACTGTTTGGAGGGCCCAAGATGGCCGGGCAAACAGTCATTGCACACATATGAGGGCCCACTCGTCCACTCGTCCCCTGCCCTGCGTTATGGTCATAGCAGGGGTACTATGCTCACTATGAAAGCTGCCAGAAGTAGGACAAAATAAAATGATAATAACATCAGTTATTATCATTTTATTTACCGTCTATTTCACTGCTAAAAATCAGTGGGCGACGCTCCTCCTCCTTAGCGGAGGAGCCGCAACTGTTGAGGAGTCTAAACTAGATTGAGATCTGTACTGTTTATTGCATGATTGATTATGGGATACACATTTTCCTTGTTCATTTATTGTATGTTTATATTTTGGTTTGTAAGCTTTTCTTTTCTTTTATCCTTCATCTGACTTCGGTGATTAGGTTTAGGGATTAATAATTCACATTTTATTATTTCCAGGATTTGTTTGCACAAAATAAATAGCAAAGATAAACATTGCAGGGCATATGTATTAAAAGTTCACACAGCACAATGTTGCTGTGCTTCTTTGCTTGAATGGGAAAGAGTTGAACTAAGCCATATGTAGGGGTGTAACACAGGCCCCTGTAGCCCCTACAGTGCAAGGGGGGGCCACCCTTCAGGGTGCCACCATTCATCCTCAGAAGTTTGAATATCGGCGACATATGGGAGTCTCAGAACCCCTCATATATTCTACATCGGGCCCATTATTTTGCATTATACCACTGCCATATCCACTATGATATGGTGCTCTTCATCTCTCTCCCTGTGCTAGCATACTTCAGGCTGCCTAGCGCCCCCACAGCACCTTGGTGCAAGGGTGTCTGCCCTATGGGCAGGATTGTGTTTGTGAAGGAAGGCACACTTTTCCATGCAAAAAAACAATCCTTAGAGGCATATTCCTCTTTCTATGTGTGCTGCAGAATGCAGTAGAATTTGCAAAGAGGAAGTAATGGAGAGAAATGAAGATATTTCTGCTAGTTACGCCTCTTTCACGTAGGCACACCTTTTGATGGAACCCCAAGTTTACACACCTTTGTAAATTTGGGTTTACTTCAAAAAACATGGGTGGATGCATGGGAACATCCCTGCTCCACCAAGGTAATGCCAACCTGATGCAAAGTAATGCAAGGCAGTGCTATGCGCTCCATTGTGTTAATTTGTATGCACTAAATCACGCATAGCTATGCAAGTGGCTTTGTGTGGCTTAGTAAATGCCAAAAAAGATTTTGCAACAGGGATGCACCACAAAAGTGACACAAACCTGACACAAAATCTTAGTAAATTTGAGCCAAAGTACTCAGAATTGTTAAACTATAATTTCCCTCTAATACTCTTCACCTCCTCCCACTCCCCTCTTCTCTTGTTGACACTTCAACACCTGCTGATCTGTCTCACCGAAGGAGGCAGTCCTTTAGACTGGTAAGCCCTTTATCTCTATTTGTAAATCTCTAGTTTGACACAGGCTGTCAGCCTAATTGGTCCTATAGTATTCCCTCTCTTGCCCTCATCTGGAGTTGGGGTGGTACTTTCTCGGTCTCTAAAATCCAAGCTTCTTTTCAAGTCACCCCAGGTTTGGTTGATTGCGCCAATGCGGCTTGGACCTTCATAGTGACCAGCTACCTTAAATATTCAACAGCATCCTCAACTGCAGCTCACAGATAAGAGACAGGAAGGGCATCCCTATTTGTTTTAAAGGAAATTCTCGGGATGGGATCTCAAGTCTCACAGTTGTTCTTTATTAACCTCTAATTGTGCCCCTTAATAAGGCTGCACAAAAAGAGAGACAGGAGAGAACAACTCCCTTGAACACTGCCAATCACGAGCAAAAGAACGCTGACACACTTCCAACCACACACACCCTACACGGTGTAGCTTGCTACCCATGTAGCCAAGCGCTTCAACGCCCCACAAAGGGGTAGTAAGCACTATATGAATGTTGCAAGACAACACAATTAATCCTGAGTATGTCAAGATGATATAACATTGACATTTCCTCTTAGCGCCGCACTCCATGAGCCTGAGGTGCTTTTCTGTTTGCCCTTCTGGCTAGTATAACAGGCTGCGATGTGCTGAAGCCAAAGTGTTCCTTGTCCTGATGTAATATCATGTTTTATGCATATATTATGTTTTTAACTCAGTCAGAGTTTTGTACCAATGAGCTAAGCTCATACTTTAAATAATTCTCACAAATAAACATAACCCTGATTGTCCCAGGACTTTGCTCTGTCAGCATGAGATTCTCGAATTTCTGCACCCCTGACCAGTTGGGATTTAAGAGCTATGCGCAAGAAACCAAAGTCTGCCTTGCTGTAATGCTGGAGGGAGCTGACATTATTAATGCAGTATCAACTTAATTAATTAATCAGCATGTGTGTTACATTCACCTTAGTTAGGCAGACATTGATTAATTGAGGAAAGCATCAGTGACGACCTTCAAAAACTTTCTGTTCTCAGGGAAAGTCTGGCAACAGCAGAGGCCAGTGTCTGCCAATCTACTGGGCCTCTCTAAGCTGAGACACAAAGAATGGCTTTTGATGTTGGCAACCATCCCTGACACACGTCACAGACTGCCTGGGTAAAGTTTCTCCTGACACAGCACTCTCCCAAGTACAGTTCATGTTTTCAAAGAGGCGGTGAGGTGGAGATGCGTCCCCGTGCCCTGATGAATTTGCCAAAAAGTGTTCGTTCAATAAAACATGTCGGGCGTTCAAGCTAAGATATTCTTTTTTATGTATTTTTTTTTGTTTAAAAGATTTTTATTAGGTTTTTTTGCAAATACAATACACAGGCCAAATGAAGAATAAGCAAATAATTTGATAAAGGGAACCATTAGGCATAAAACATAAAACAAATATATCCTAGAAAGGAAAAAGAGAGAAGAAGAAGACTAAAGAGGAAGGTAGAAAAGAGAGAGAGAGGAGAGACAGAAAGGAAGAGAAAGGGAGAAAGGAAAGAGAGGAAGAGAAAGAAAGGGTATACCAAGTAATGTGAAAGTGAATATTTGCATGAAGGGAGAACACAGAGTTAACAGTGGTTAGGTTTGGAAGAAAGATAGGTAGTAAAAGGGAGCCATAGTAGATCAATTTTAATTTTCTGAGAGACAGAAGAAGATGAAGCAGTAGCAATAGCAATACTATGTTCATCACAAATGAAATTCCACCAAGTGAGTACAGATAATTTGGAGTTATCCTTCCACAAGGATAAAATTACTTTAAAAGCAAGAGCAATAAAGAGATCCAATAATCTCATAGAGGAAGGAACAATGTCAATATCATGTGATAAAGAGCCTAAAGAAACATGCAAAAAGGATAAAGGAGTAGTAAAACCAAACATTAGCATGCAAATATTCCAAATAGCATTCCAAAAAGATAAAACAGAAGGGCAATCATAGAGTTGGTGTTTAAACGTACCCGTTTCTTTGGAACATGACCAACAAAGAGGATGATGGTGAAAATCTACAAACATGAACAGGAGTTATAATAGCTCTATTATAAATGAAAAACAAAGACTGAGTAATACGGGCAGCAGCCGAAAGTTTAAACAATTTGGTCCATAATTTATCCCAAGTAATAACAGAGATAGAAACGGATAAATCATGTTCCCAAGCAATCTCAACAGTAGATTTAGAACGGACCATAACAGTTGATAACAGTAATGTATATACATATGAAGCCTTAGGCAATTGAATAGAAAATAAAGGGTATAAAGGAGTAGAGGGAGTAGTCTGTGACAATGAAGGAGGCAACGTGAATGTAGGCAAGTGAGAACGTATGGTATTAGTAACAGCCGCGGGCCGTGGAGGGAGTTACGGTGGGTCAGGGAGGGGGGAGAGGGGGAGGGGGAAGGGCAGGGTGGAGGGACCTAAAAAACTGGCATATGGATAATTGCAGGTAAGTACACAATTTAATTATTAAAACGAAATTCGTAGCGCGCACAGCATCGCATTTTGCGATGCAGTGCGCGCTACGAAATTCGTTTTAATAATTAAATTGTGTACTTACATGCAATTATCCATATGCCGGTTTTTAGGTCCCTCCACCCTGCCCCTCCCCCTCCCAGCCTCCCTGCCCCACAGTAACTCCCTCCACGGCCCGCGGCTGATTAGTAATGATGGTATATTCACGTAAAAAGGAGTTGGGTAAGTGATAAATAGTTTGTAGTTCATTAAAAGTAATAATAGAAGTATTGGAAAGAAATTGATGAACAAATAAAATATCCTTTTCCTTCCAATTTTTGTAGTAAAAGGATTTGCCTTTGTATTTAAGAAATGTATTATACCATACAAGTGACGAGAGAAAGCATTGTAAGGGGGTAAAATCCTTGGAGAATGTACTATATAGTAACGTTTGTGAATATTTCAAAATTGGGTATTTAGCCAAAAAGGAGCAATTAGACATAAAAACAATATGAGGGAACGAAAAATCCTTCAAAAGGGAGCGTTCAAAAAGAACCCATCTAGGGACCGGGGTGTCTAAAAAATCATACGCTAAAGAGAAGGATTGTTTAATCAAAAAAGCAGAGTGATAATTTTTAAAATTAGGAAAGCGGACACCACCTTCAGTTTTAGGGCGAGTAAGTCTAGTTAAGGCAATGCGAGGGTGTTTATTGTTCCACAGAAATTTAGTACAAATGGAATTTATGCGAGAAAAATAAACATTGGGTATTTTAATAGGGAGCATAGAAACAGTATATAATATATGGGGGGTAATCATCATCTTGATAGTGTTGAGCCTACCCCACCAAGAAAGAAATAAGGGAGACCAAATTTGGAGTAGAGATTGAATTTTTGTTAGTAAGGGCTGTAAAAGTGAATTTAAGCGTGTCAGACAAGGACGAAGAAAACCAAATGCCAAGGTATTTGATTTTGGAGGGGCACCATGTAAAATCAGTAGTGTTGAACATATATTGGTAACAAAGATCATTTAAGGGTAGAACTTCCGTTTTAACCTGAAATGGAGGAGTACAAACAAACCTCATCCAAAAAAGGAGGTAAGGACGTAAGTGGATTGGCCATATAGATTAATATGTCATCAGCATATGCAGATATTTTAGTTTCAACGGAGGAGGATGTAAAACCAGTAATTAGAGAATTAGTTCTGATGCGTTCCAAAAAAGGTTCGAGGCAAAGGATAAACAATAAAGGGGAAAGAGGACATCCTTGTCTAGGGCCTCTAGCCAGTGGAAAAAATCTTGAAAACTGATTATTAACAAAAATACTGGCTCGAGGGGAGGAATATAAAAGTTTGACATAGGAAATAAAGGTGGGACCAAAACCAAACCAATGGAGAGTCTGAACATAAAGTGCCAATTAATGCCGTCAAAGGCCTTCTCAGCGTCTAAAGATAAGGCAGCAAGAGGGTCTTTGAATTTTTTGCCAAGAGAAATAATATTAGAGAACAAACGAGCATTATCAGAGGCTAATCTGCCCTTCACAAATCCAACTTGGTCTGTTTTAATCAAGACTGGAACGATTGAGTCAAGGCGGGAGGCGAGAATTTTAGCAAAGATCTTACAATCATAATTAATTACCGATATGGGGCGGTAATTTTTGCATAGGGAATGATCTTTATCAG
The DNA here is from genome assembly GCF_964261635.1 of Lissotriton helveticus. NCBI lineage: Eukaryota > Metazoa > Chordata > Amphibia > Caudata > Salamandridae > Lissotriton > Lissotriton helveticus. Next base: position 618,201,692 of record NC_136061.1, on the reverse strand, counting down.
GTTTGGGAATAATAACAATTAATGCATCCATAAAGGAACCAGAGGCCTTGGCATCTGCAATAAAAGAATTAAAAAGCTGTAAGAGTTGAGGGGCAAATATTGAATGAAAAGTAGAGTAAAATTCCACAGGCAACCCATCGGGGCCAGGTGCCTTCGATTTTTTCAATGCGTTAATGGCTGAAAGTACTTCCAGAAGAGTAATGGCATTTTCTAATTGAGCAAATTCATCAGGAAGCGATGGTGGTGAGGGGAGACCGTCAAAAAAAGACGTTAAATTGTGAGCGGAGGGATGAGTATCATCCGTATAAAGAGACTGATAATAATCATGAAAAACAGCAGCAATATCTTCATCCGATGTAACAAGTTTATTATCAGCTTCATTGAGAATAGGGCCAACAGCTTTATGCTCAGATTTAATTTTTTAATAATTAGCTAGCATTTTACCCGCTTTGTTTTGACCCCCATGGAATTTGGATTTAATCTTAAGCAAGGTATTACAAGCTTCAAATGTGGCAATTTTATTAAGCTCAGTTTTTGCTACAATTAGATCATGAAGGGCAGTAGTAGCTTTAGACGAGAAATATGAATGTTACAGTTTTTTAATTTTCTGCAATTGAGCCATATATTTAGTTATATTCAATTATTTTTTTTGTAAACATAAGAAATAGTGAAAGCTCGAAGAGCAGCCTTAAATGTGTCCTAATTATTGAGAATAGAGGTGTCATTTCGGTCATTCAAGGTGAAAAATTCATTCATAAAAACAGTAACTTCCTTTATGAAAACATCATTAGATAAAAGAAAAGTATTACATTTCTAACAACTAAATTTAGAAGAAGCAAGGGTAAGGTCCAGGATAGCGTATACAGGTGTGTGATCAGAAATGAAAATAGAACCAATTTCAGAAAGTTGAATGGAGGGAAGCAATGATTTACTAACCAAAACATAGTCAATTCGTGACCGAGTGTGGTGAACATTAGAGAAAAAAGTATACTCAAGTAAGTCAGGGTTACAAGTTTTCCAGACATCATATAACGGTCGTGAGGCAATGGCAGATTGGAATGATTTGTGGGATTTATCAGGTTGCAATTTGCAGGAAGAAAGTCTATCAGAGAAAGGGTCCAACCATTGGTTGAAATCACCTGCAACTACTATGTTAGGGCAGTCTACAGAGGGCAAAATAATTTTAATATTATTCCAAAAGGAGGGGTCAGGACGAACAGGACCATAAATGTTTAACAGGACCAATGTCTTATTTTGAATCACAACCTTTGCCAATACCCAACGGCCGCCATCATCAGCCTGCGTAGACAATATTTGAACTGATAAAGCTTTGTGGAACAATATAGCGACACCCCCTTTTTTGTCGACAGCAGGAGAAAATACAACTTGGCCTACCCATTGTCTCTTCAACTTAGCCGATTCCACATCATTACAATGAGTCTCTTGGAGAAAAGCAATTTGAGAATTAAGTTTAGATAAGTGGGATAGTACCTTTTGTCTTTTAACAGGATGACCAAGACCTCGGACGTTCCACGAGACAAAGTTACACATGGAGGATGGTAAGGAAGATGGGGAACAGTTGGAGTGGAAACACCTCAAGGAAAAAACTACAGAAAAAAACACAACAAACGAAAACATTACAATGAAACATTTTGTCAGACTTATTCACAACATTAGAACATAATAACACCAAATAGCATTAGGAGATAGGGAAAACAAGTGAACCAAAAAAAGAGATCGCTGATATAGAGAGCCATAAATGAAAGTATGAACAAAAATATAAAACCAAAGAGAGAAAGAGCATAGAAAGGAGGGAACAAAAACGAACAAAGAGAGAAAGATAGCAAGGAAAGAGTGAGCAGAAGAAAGCCAGGTCTGAGGAGCAAAGAAAAACCAAAATGGTAGGAGCGTAGTGACGCCGAAGAGGAGGCGGATTCCAGGGAGCAGCGCATAGGGTAAAAGGGAAATAGAATCACAAGAAGTGAGAAAAGCCATTGAGAAAAGGAATCATAGAGGAGAGATATGAAACACAAAACTCAGAACATTCCAGAACGGAACATTAATCAAAACGGAAAAAGAAATATCAAGCATTAGTATCCATGCCTGAAGGAGAAATATTCTGCAAAAATGAATGGAGTTTTTGCGGATAGTCAAATGACCGAGTACGACCATTGTGAGTGATTTTACAGAAACATGTGTGTAGAATACCATATTGGATAGTCAATTGTCTCATCTGAGGTCGAAGATTCAAAAATTCCTTGCGTCGAGCATTCGTTGCATTAGAAAGATCTTGAGAAATAAAAATATTGTGACCAGATCAAATAAGACGTCTTTTGAGTTTAGCAGCCTTCAACACAGTCATTAACTCAGTAAATTCAAGAAAAAGCATAATAATACCCCGAGGCTTAGAGGCGTTAGGGTGAAGGCTACCTAAACGGTGGGCTCTCTGGATATTAAGAGGTTGTGCCTTAGGTTGGAGTTCTAGAAGATCCATCAGGAATTTCTGTACAAAAGACACCATGTCAGGCCCCTCAATATTTTCAGAAAGACCATAAAGGCGTAGGTTATTCCTTCGATTACGATTTTCAAGGTCCTCAGTGTGAAGTTTCAACTTGTGAATCTCTTGCTCTAATAAAGGGACATTTCAGGAGACATCTTGAATATCACTAACACGTTGTTTCAAGTCTAGAATTTTGCCTTCCATAAGAGCCAATTTACCTTCAATTTGATTGAGTTTAACGTTAGTAGCAGACAAGAATGGTTGAAGAACTCGGACCTCCTCCAAAATAGAATCCAGAATGGGATTTGGAGATGAAGTAGGAGAGGGCGGGTCATTTTTTGGTCTCTTTGACTTAGTTCCAGTGAGAGAATGCTTGGAATTGCCAGATTCATGAGCCATGGTGACACTGAGAAAAGAAAGTTAAAACAGTGACCCACTACACGGCTGGACAGAAGCAACACCTCAAAAGAGCACAAAGAGTATATATGCAAATAAATACCTGCAGTTAAAAATGTAGTGTCAAACAGTCTCGATCCCAAAAACAAATGCAGAATATGTAAATATGTGGCAGTTCCAAGAAAGGCAGGCGGCAAACAGAGATGAAAGGATGAGAGACCATGTAGTATAGTAGACTGACTGCCTGACCAAAGGAAGAAAAATCAATTTTATGAGGAAAAGCATGTCTTCCAGGTTGAATGTAGGTAATATGCGGAAATAAGCATCATTACAACATATTCAGTAGCCTTTCCCTAGGAAATATAGTTGTAGGAGCCACAAAACATCAAAATCGGGCATTTGCGCCATATCTCAAAATGGCGGCCGGCATTAGCACAGAGTATTCAAGGCAGAGGCAGCTGAGGCGAAAGTTACACAGAAAGAGTTCATTTACCTCGCGTTTTACACCACATTACAGCTAAGTGAAGAAAAGTGGAAACGCGATATTGGGAGAGTGCCGGTCGCTTAATAAGCCAGCAACAGTTGAGCTGTGAGAATTGTAGAGAGGACGCGGACTCGGCGACACAAAATGGCGGCCGCCCGCGTCCGAAAATGGACAAGTTTACCGGCAGTAAAATTAGCTGAGAACAAGGCGGCAGTCAGCAGGCATGGATAACAGTCCGTTCACGGCATCTTCCGAGGGCAGGAACAGGAAGCGGGGACCTCTACAATTCGAGATAAGGTCCTTAAATAGCTCCGTAGGCTCACATTGCCGCGGAGCTCACTAGAGAGACGCCATCACACCACGGCGCGTAAGCCACGCCCCCCAAGCTAAGATATTCTAAACATGCCGCTTCTTTTAATTGAGTGTGGACACTATGTAACTAAAGTATGTGTGGAATAGATGTTCATAACTCACTTTTAATTAGGAGATTTATTCACTTGTTTACACGACTGGGCTTAGATGTACAATAGATAGCACTTTCATTTACACACTAGTACTATATTTTTTAACCACTTCACATGAGCCCAAGGATTAGGTCACACACTTTTCCTTTCTGTCAGGAAAGTTGCCAGTGATGACAGAACAAGCAAACTGGTGAGTACCAACCAGCAGCTCCATGGATGGTGCTTACGTGAGGCACTTTATGACTTTTCTCACATTTTTTTCTCCTTGGTGGGGTGATATTAGTTGGGGATGGTTGATCATTTTTAAATGAGGAAAACTTAGAGGTAGGCATGACTATATAATTTAGCATAGCCATACCTTGGAGTATATAAATACCCATCATATATAACTTATAAAGACTATGATGTGTTCAGCATAACAAGGTTATTTGTGTATGAAAACCATTTACAGAGGCCAAGAAAGTCCTCTGCACTAGGAGCCTCAAGTACTCAATGATGTACCCAGCTAAACTCGGATTAAAATACAATAGGAAAGGATTGGCACTTGAATTTATTGAGCCACAAATACCTGCAGATGGGCAACCTGCATCACCCAGGAAAGGCAGAAGACGCTGTGCCTTGGCTCTCAGCGATAATGACTAAATACTCCCTCCCACCATAGGTCCATACACTCAACATGATCCTCAATTTGCTGGAATTTGAGAATGGGCTTGCATTATTTGGTTTCTTCATCGAGCTTCCCTCTGGATAAATATTACATCTACCCAGAATGGCTATATGTTGTATAGATCTTGTTGCTATATCACCTGAAATAGCACTGGGCTTGGTGTATATGTCAGTATGTAACTATAGGATATTATTTACTTGTTGCCTGGCATTGGTGGAATTGCAATGATGTTTGAAATGCTACTGGGTTGCCTCTGAAGGTCTAGCTGTGCTCCTTGCCCCCCCACTCATGAGACAAATGACAAGAGGTCTTCACAACCTTCATGGACACTTCTAATCATTATTTTTGTGACGGGGTGGGCACTCACTAATGATGGGGTTGGCCTGGGAGGGGGTGGCAAGGATCTTTTTTCCATCTCCAGGATTGTTTATCTTACCTGTTAATTTCCACAAAACAACCGCTGGGCACTTTAACATACAATCTGATCTCGACACAACAGTGACCATATTGTGGACCAGGGTTACACTGGCCAAACATATTCTTTCCTCTACTTTACTCTCATGATAACTTTCCTCACATGGAAAGTGTGACTAACTCCTGCAAAGCTTGCCAGGTGCTCGCCTACCTCGAACACCACCGGGCCAGTGTGGCTCCCCTAGAGGGCACTCGTTGCTCGCTGATGAGCTTCCCCACCTTTGTAACTGTGTGGGGGCACACATAGGTATTTCTCCTTGCATTCCACTAATGCCTGTGGTGTGGTCATTCTGATCAGGAAATCTATTGACTTCATGATAATCAATACTCTTAAAGAAATGAAGGGTAAGGTGGTGGCGGTTGCTGCTAAACTAGAGAGGTTGGACTACTCACAGTTAATGTATATAGTCCAAATGTGGATTGTTCTGAGTTTTTAATGATAACCTTTGTGCTAAATATAGAGATTGGCCTACAGTTTGGGGGAGGAGGGACAATTTCAGAATAACTCTTCTTATCTTGTTGGGTCGACCCTCTGTGAAACTGTATCCCATACAGAGAGCTCTAGCTCACACGACGCAGCTATGTGATATGGTGGACGCATGGCATGACTAACATACAAATAAAGTTGAATACACCTATCACTCACATGTGCCTGGCATGTCTTTTCAACTGGATTTGCTGGTCTCTTGGTCCCTGTGATCAATGGTTAGGAATACTTCAACTCTGTAGGAGACTTTTAGGGCCTACATTAGAGAATGCGTAGCTGTAAAATTGCTTGCATCTTCAAATCCATTTGCCACGACTTGGACCGACTCAAGTCTGAATTTCATACTCTTGAAAACACTTATGCAACCTCCAAGGAAAGGATCATGGTGGCGCTGCAGGAAACTCTTTCTGAGTTTAGAGAGGATGCTGCACTGGAAGATTTCTACATGGGCAGGAAAGCCCGTGCGTAGCAAATTGGGGATTGTGACCACCCGGGTAAAATCCTCATCCAACCTCCTAACGGTGCCGACATCCGTAGGAATGATGGGGATATCCTTACTAACCCAGTTGAGATCCTAGCCGTTTTCCTGGCCGTACCGTGAGAATCTGTACACCTCCTTCACTCAGCATACCCTAGCAGATATTCTTTCTACCTTGATTGTATTGCTCGAGAATGGTTGGAGATCCCTTATCACAGACCTGCTTAGCTCCCTTATAATGCTAATAGATGTAATGAAAGCCAAAATGAGTCTACCTAGTGACAAAGCATTCGGAGGAGATGAATTTCTATAAAGGTTATAGAGATCTACTGGCGCCTTAGTTGCTTCAAATGCAAAATGTAGCTATACTTAAAGGCAAGCTCCCTCCATCCACTATGAAGGCAGCTATCACAGTTTTATTAAAGCCCAACAGGGATCCTGAGACCTGTTCTTCATATATATATATATCTCGGTCTTTGCTGAATACTGATAACAACATTTTAGCGAAGATTTTGCCACAGCACCTCCAGCCTCACATGGAGTTCCTAGTTTTGACAGGCCAATAGGGTTTCATGCCCCAAAAATCCACCACCTTCAATCTGAGGACCCTAATGGCCGTCCTTCACAGGGTAGATCCAGTACCGCCATCAGTGACTGCCCTGTTTGACACAGAAAAAGCATTTGATGCACTGGAATGGCTGTATATAATGATGGAGAGGTTCCGGCATAGGAGTATGTGTAGTACGTGTTCATAAAATCACTTAGGCTTGAAGGTTGAAAGTAGGTTTATTCTGCTCAAGAGAATAACAGCGACATCAGGGAAAGGCAGGCATCAACTGCCAGTATGCCCACATTCCAATACAGAGTATAGAATGCCCACACAACAGTATTCTATCTACAAGTGCCTGAGAGGCACACTACTCAGAACACTACATATCCCCATTTCTTCCAAAACAAAAGAAGGAAAACAAAGAAAAGAAAACAAGAGAGAAAGAGAGAAAGGAAGAAAGAACAAAGGAAGAACACTAGAAAGGAAAAACAGCAAATAAAAGAACAAGAAAAACTACAGGGAAGAACTGCAGATAAAGAACAAAGAAGATTACCTGAACCTAACAGGAATTTTACAAACTCTCAAACTCCTGCGAGGTTCTGGCACAAAATCAACACCATTACACTTTCCATTCACTTTACTGGCATTGGAACCAGAAGTAGTCAAATAGTCATTACAGTCAACACCCACATTTTTAACTTTAACAATTTTACAAATGTTCCACCAATTCTTGTTATTGACCCGCACAGCATTACCACAAACTTTATCAACAACTAAAGGTTCAGAGAATTTACTTCTTCCCTTGGTAACATGAACAGGATTTTTGATACGTACAACATCTCCAACACAAATGTTTTGAGGAAAAACGTTCTTTCTTTCATCAAAATAGACCTTCTGTCTCACTTGAGCCCCAATAACTTTGTCCCTCACAAATCCATCAATACCATCCATAACATCCATTTTCACCCATTTCGACATCCAACCAGGACAAATTTTCGTAGAAGGTTTCCTCCCTCTTAGAAGTTCAAAAGGAGATACTCCAGTCGACGAATGTGCTGTAGTGCGATAAAACCATAGCATGGAACGCACCGCATTCTCAACCACACACTTGCTAGCGATGGCCCACTGCACACAATTGTTGAGTACCCGATTCATCCTTTCAACAAGGCCATTTGCCTGAGGGTGATAGAAAGAACTCCTCTTGTGTGTAACGCCACCTTGTTTTTAAAAAAACTCAAATTTCGAACTCACGAACTGTACACCATTGTCCGCCATGAAACAAGAAGGAAACCCTTCCCTCAGGAAAATATCTTTCAAAAAGAGAATCACATTTGCTGAGGTTGGCTCACTGATAAAGCGGATCTCTGGCCATTTGGAGTAATAGTCTATGGCAACAATGGCAAAACGTGAAGAAGATGGTAAAAGATTGAACGGGCCAACCAAATCAACTCCAATCCTCCCACGCTCTTTCGGGAAACTGAATAGGTTCCAAAGGGGGTGTCCTTACTTTGTGACTTTTGTCAGAAGATTTACAAATAACACAGTTATCAATCAATGTGTCAACACAAACATCCATTTGCGGCCACCAAAACACATCCCTCAACCTACGTTTCGTAAAGGTTTTCCCTAAACGTCCTTCATGAGCACCTCAAACTTTTTGGAGGTATAAGTCTTCCACATCTCAAAAGAATACCATCCTCTACAGTGAGTTCTTCTGCAATTTTAACATAGGTCTGAAACTGGCCAGACACATTCTTCTCTTTGGGCCAACCTGATTTCAAGTATTTAATGACTTGAACAAGTACCTAATCTTTCATCAACTCTCTTTTTCACTCAGCCTCACTTATAGCACACATTCCCTCAACATCCAAAGCAGCAACAAAACAATCTTCCTCATCATCTTCCTTTTCAAAATCGGAACAATTACCAGTAATGGGGAAACGTGAGAGGTAATCTGCTCTAACATTCTTCACTCCAGGTAAATAAACAATGTCAAAATTATACTGAAGTAATTTTGTTGATAACCTAGCAATCCTCAGAGTATGCTCTTTGATCTTCTCACCTGTCAAAATAGAGACTAAAGGGCTATGATCAGTTCGTATTACAAAATGACTTCCCCAGAGAAAAGAATTGAATTTCCTGACCGCCCACCAACAAGCTAAAAGCTCTTTCTCTATGACAGAGAAATTCATTTCAGCCCCACGCAAGACCCTCGAAGCATATGCTACGGTGTTATCAACTTGGCCATTCTCTTGAGTAAGCACAGCTCCAAGACCAAAACCACTAGCATCCACAGTCACAATACATTTCTTATTTGGATCAAAGGGTTTAAGGATTCTGTCACTTACTAATTGTAACTTAATCCATTGGAAAATTTCTTGACAATTTTTATCCCATACAAAAGGCACATTCTTCTTTAACATGTTTGTCAATGGTTGAACCTTTGATGCATAATCTTTGATAAATCTGTAGTAAAATTCACTGAGACCAATGAATGACTTCAATCCAGATTTATCGACAGGAGGACAAGCATCTACAATGGCTTTCACCAACCCAGGACGAGGTTCTACACCATCATGCGAAACAACATGACCAAGAAATTCTATTTTTTCTTTGAGAAAAACACATTTCTCATTCTTAAGTACAATACCCTTGTCCTGCATAATTTCTAAAACCTGATTCAAAGAATTGTCATGATCACTTTTGTTCTCGCCAAAAATCAAAACATCATCCTGGAAGACTATGACTCCAGGAGTATCCTTAAACATTTGACTCATTAGTCTCTGGAAAACTGCTGCCGCCGACGCGAGGCCGAACGGCATCCTGCAGTATTGAAAACTACCGAAAGGAGAGACAAACGCCGTCAAATGTCTAGAGGATTGACTCAACACCACTTGATGGTAAGCGGAGGCTAAGTCCAACTTAGTAAACCATCTTCCACCTCTAGTGAGTGACAACAAATCTGTAATTTTCGGCAATGGGTGTGAATCAATCCAGATGTTTTTATTGAGACTGCGCAATTCAACACACACATGCAAATCTCCATTCCTTTTCCTGGCGACAACAAGTGGAGACAACCACAAGGATGACTCTATTGGTTCTATGATCCCCTTCTTGCACAACTCATTCAACTCTTTTTCTAGATTTTCTCTCACGCTAAAAGGGACACTCCTGACTTTATGCTTTACGGGTATAGCTCCATCTTTCACTCTTATCTCATGGGTAAAACCTTTAACCATCCCAAGACCCTTTCCAAAAACTGTAGGATACGTGAAAGCCAATTTTTCTGTATAATCATTAGATTCTACCACACTTACTTGTTCCTTAGTACCCGGTCTGAGAACCAATTGGAAAAGACCCTGGTGGAACCACCCCAAAATGTTTAACCCCTGTATCGCAACATAGATCTTCCCAAGTATCCTTCTACCTTTGAACTGCAGGACATCTTCAAAATATCCAGCCAAAACTATTTTGCACCCTTCATAGGAAACATGGGCCCTATCAGGTGGCTCTAGCTTCCTTTCAGGCCAAGTTTCATCAAACAACTCCTGAGTGATCATTGTTATCCTTGCACCCGAATCAACTAACAAGGTAAGCACTTTATCACCCACGCCAAATTCTTCGTAAGGATCCACACAATCTGAAGGGTCTCCAATGATAACTCCATCTTCCCGTACCACCACAACCATCTCCCTAAGGTTGTCTTGGATACTGTTAATAGAATCTGATTCCTTTTCAGCATTTTCATTAAACTCAGAAACATTGTCTACCCCACTTACATTACCTTGTCCTTGAGACTTGTACATGAAAACTGAATTTCCCTGCCTATTATTTTGACATATCTTTGCAAAATGACCATATTTCCCACAATTCCGGCATGTGGAATTCCTTGCAGGACAAAACTTGTTACCCTTATTGTGCGAAAGATTACCACATCTGTAACAAATGTCACTTTGCCTAGGAAAAGTATTTCTATCATAACGTTGTGAACTAGGAAAGTTGTTCCTTTCGAAACGTTGTTGGCCAGGTACTGCCTTATTTTCCCTATTTTCCTTAGGCCTAACTGCAGAAACTGCTTCTTCATTCTTCTTTTCAAGTTCCTTTACTTCTTTCTTTGACAATTCTATGCTTTTCGCCGTACGGATAGTCTCTTCGAGTGTTGGATTACCCAAAGTAAGCAGTTTTTGTTGAATTGACTTGTCAGTACACTTACATATATACTGATCTCTAATCAATTGTTCTCTGAAACCTTCAAATTCACATTCCGCACTTAACTGCCTTAGACTTGACACATACGTCTCGACATCTTCTCCCGGTAGCTGTTCTCTTTTGAAAAATTTGTGTCTAATTACAACAAGGCTAGGCTTAATATCAAATCTCAACTCCAGTCTCCTCCTTGTCTCAGTATATTCATCTATGTCTTCTTCAGCGTTGTTTCTAACTAAAGGAGGTAAATGTTTATAAATTTCTCTTCCTTCAAACCCTAATGAGTGCAACAGTAAACATTTCTTCCTTTCTGCTCGATATCTTGAAGCACCAATTGCTCCCAAATAGGTTTCAAACGAATCAAACCATTTCTTCCAGACTATTGGAGGATTTCCTGGTGTCTCCAAAAAGGGTGGTGGAGGAGAAACTGATTGCATCCTGTTCAAAAGTAATTGCTTTACCACAGAACTATACTTTTGTCGCTGTTCTCATACGCTGTTCTCATAAGATAGTAAATTAGTGTAAGCAATACTATGAACAAGCATTACAAATGCTGAAAAATATAATTAATCAGTCGTTTAATGAAGAGATAGATATGCCAACAAATTCAGTGTGTACACTTTATTTTAACTTCGAAAATCTTGGTGTCAGGTTAGCAACACTGCATATATTTTAATGTGTTGATTGACTTTAAACTATTAGTCAGCGCAAATGTCATTTCAAAATGTTCCTCGCATTGATTCACAAAGCTGCATCAGTGCATTCAATTTCTCTCCGCGCTGCATTTGTTTAATTTCTCTCCGCGTCTCAGCAGCGTTGCTGTGGTTACTAGTCAACACGCGCACAGACTGCAGTTTGTGAAATGGCCGACTTGAACGCGTTAGTACGTCGTGAAGCGCTGCCTACCACATGCGTCTTAATTTGCCAATCACGACTCTCGCTGATGTGACGCGCAGCCAAACACACGCGTCTCCTTCTGACAACCACGACTTGCGCTGTAGATTAATTTTAAAACAGCTTCCGTTACCTTGCGATGATGCTGGAAATGAACGTGACTTATCTTTATTTCGCTGCGAAGATAACAGCGTTCCTTCCTTCGGCAACAGCGCTCGCCACACAATTTCGATATAAAGATGAAACCACGAGGTTAGTTGGGTTCTTTACCTTCTCTTGAGCATCGTCGCCAAAAATAATGTAGTAAGTGTTCATAAAATCACTTAGGCTTGAAGGTTGAAAGTCGGTTTATTCTGCTCAAGAGAATAACAGCGACATCAGGGAAAGGCAGGCATCAACTGCCAGAATGCCCACATTCCAATACAGAGTATAGAATGCCCACACAACAGTATTCTATCTACAAGTGCCTGAGAGGCACAATACTCAGAACACTACAGTATGGTGAATATTTTGTCTCATTGATCACTCTATTGTACGCCTGTTCCAGAATCAATGTTCATAGGCTGCATTCGGACGCCTTTTTGATAGCCTAGCAAAAGACACACAGTTGATGGACGGATTGCAAAACCAATCAAAACATTCACCCCCAGTCAAGAGATCTGGGTTAAATCCATCATTCTTTTGCTCACCATGTCACCCCAGTTTAGGCCTGGCCATATACAAATCAGTCTGGACCCTGTGCCTCATGGGAACAGTCCAGCCTGAACTGCTAAGCCAGGTCCACCATGGACTGGAATCAAGCATCCTAGGACCGGTTTTGGAGTTTCACCTCTCATCAGTCGGGATAGCTTGAATCCAGTGGCACAGTGAGCAGGGCACCCATGTCGGGCACAGGGTCAAGATTTGCATATAGTTAGGTCTGAACTGAGGTGGCGAAGTGAGCTAAAGAACGATGATGGATTTAACCCAGATCTGTGACTGGGGGTGAATGTCTAAAAAGTTTCAGCGCTCCATCCATCATCTCCTTGTGTTTGCTTTGTTCGCCCTAGGTTGGCATGGTATGCCCAGACGTGGGTCCCATGCTCACTTTGCCACTGGATTCAAGCTAGCCTGGCTGATGAGGGGTGTTACCCCGAAACCGGTCCCAGAATGCTTGTTTCAGGTTCAGGGAAGACCCGGCTTGGCAGTTTGGGCTGGACTGTTCCTATAAGGCACAGGGTCAAGACTTATTTGCATAAAGCTGGGTCCAAACTGAGGTGACAAAGTGAGCTAAAGAACGATGATGGATTCAACCCAGATCTGTGACTGGGGGTGAGTGTCGGAAAAGTTTCATCGCTCCGTCCATCATCTCCTTGTGTTTGCTTTTTTCAATAACCTAGGCACCCATCAGGGATATCTGTTATGTTTCTTAATTGTTGTATTAGCGCTAGAGCCGCTTGCATGCTACAAAAGGGAACTACACACACATCAGGGCTTGGAGTTTGATAGTGGATCCTAAATCATCGCACTGTATGTATATGTCATGATCCTTTATGTCCAAAAAACAGAATAAAATCTATTGCCTATCATTTGTGAAAATATCCGAATTTGGGGGCCACTCTGGACTTCGGATCAATTTTTCCAAATCTGAAATGTTTCCGCTCACTGATATTGACTTGTCAATGGATTAGCCGCTACAGTGGTGCCCTGAGGTTGTTAACTACGAGGGAACAAGGGTTAAGTGCAACCATGCTGAGATGGGAAGGGCAAACTTTGGGGTGGCTTTAGACAATTTTACAAATGTGATTAGAGAGATGGCTTTGATTGCCCCACTCCATGATGGGTCTTATCTCTTTAGTGAAAATGGTGGTGTTACATTCCAAATGCTGAGTGACATGCTTGAACTTGTAATTGTAGTTTCCCATCAGGTTGTTCTGCTGGGAGACACACCTGCTTTTCCCCTGGCGACCCGCCGTCTACCATCCTTACTGTTGGTATTAGCTAAACGACGTGTGGCTATGGTCTGGGATGCACCCAAGGACGCCCATGGTCACCCAATGGCTCAAGGATGTTGCTTATTGTGGGAACATGGCTAAGCCGAATGCAGAGGAACTGCATCCCTCATCACGTCTGAAGGACATATGGGAGCCCTTAAGAGCATATCTACTTCAAGCTAAAATAAGCCACCCCTCATCCTCCGACCCGCCTCCTCGCTGAGGAGGAGAGAGGCAATGGAATGAAAAACTAGTTTATGTTCAACTTTTTGGACATGTAGCCGCAGGCAGACTGCCAGGTCCATATTTAAGTCTGGGACACCTAAACTGTCTTTGTAAAAATCAGTGGCCACACTGACTGACTCCAGAGCACAGGGCTTACGGATCGATCCCCGGCGGCAGCTCAGCTCAGATTCATGTGACTCTAGGCAATGGCTCACTTAATCTCCCCGACGGCCCCCAGTGCCTTGAGACACTTAGGGGTGAGTAGTTACCGCTTTACAACTACTGGATTTATTTATGCACATTGTTTAACTGTCGAATTTGTTTTTTTTCTAGTGTCATATGCCAAACGCTAATAAATAAAAAAAAAATTAAAAATACCCTTGCAACCCCTACTGCTCGAAACTCATGTAATCTAAGATGTAATTGTGAGTGCTGCCTTCTTCCTATGTATTTTAAAGAACATAGGTCCTTAGCCTAACAATTGATAATGAAAACATTTTCACATAGACTTCAATAAGAACTATGGATAGTCTCCCGATGCCCAGCCGGACAAAGGAATGTTTATTAACACAAATGCAAAAAGAATAAAGTTAGAATGAGAGCACCAGAAAGATGAAACAAGGGCACAATTCTGTACCAAGCGTGACAGAAGAAAAATGAGAAGAAAGCAAAGTATCAGGCAAAAACGTTGGAGCAAGTGGTGGCTTACAATATAATGCAAGCTTCAGTAAGCTCTACCCAGCAGTTACCACAATACAATTTACACAATGGATAAATTGCAGTATTGTTTTGAAAGTCGACGTTTCGATCCCTAGCTCCTAGTACAATGGGATCATCTTCAGGACTAAAAAATACATAATTGCCTGATTTGATTTTAACGCCTTTTTTAAGGGGCTCGTTGGAGTGAAAGCCAGTGTTGACAGGATCGTAGTCAAATTTCTAAATGTAGATTGACCTTGAGAATGGAATTACGGATCGTGGTCTTGTGTGACCATTTCACGGTCCAAGTGCCCAGCCGGGCACGTTATCCATAGAATCAAAGAGGATGGGAGCGGCAAGCAATGGCTGCTAATTTCCGAGGAGCTCAATTAGAGTCTCGTGAAGGCGGCGTATAGTCTTCCGTTCCTGAGAGCGTGATAGCTGGTGGTTGCTTCATTAACCTTTGCTGAGGTAAGCCCCCTGATCGATTTCATTTATGATTCCAAACTATTCATTTTTCTTTTGTCAATGAACCTTTCAGCCTCCAATTAGCATGTAAGGAGATTTTCTATGACACGATGTGTACATCACCTGCGAGATCTCGCTGGTGAGCATTGGTTCAGTTGTAGAAGCCAACCCCGAAGTACTGTGTATGGCTCTAGTTCAAGGAGGGGGTTCACTTACATGAGGAAACCTCCATTTATGTCTGCTGATATGCGAGAGATGGGTGAATTGGGTACTGAGACCTCATCTTTCACAGGTTACTGCCTGAGTCTGTCTGAAGGCTACTTTACCACCATCATCTTTGCTTTTATAAATTTATGAGCTGACCTGCTTAGCACTGTTTGTCTCTGAGAAGTGTCTCCCTCTGTCTCTCACCATCTTAGTTGGTGAATCAGAACTGATCTGACTGTCAGTATCTAACACTGCAGGATATCTCGCTCTTCCAATGTCACTGATGGTGAATAAGCGCTGATCTGCCTATCAGTGTCTACCACTGTAGGTTGTCTTTCTCTTCCAGTGTCACAATGTACTGCTGCTAAACTGGATTACTGCACATCCTTTCAACTGATCCAGCTTTTGTAATAAGGTGAGTTTTTCCAGAATGTGATGCAGTCTCATTTCTGTCTTCAGCCAACATCATTTATGGATATCATATCATGTAGGTCCAGTTCACGCTTTGAAGAAGCTATCACCCTCTTTATCAGCTGCTCTGATAGAATTGCAAAATCCATCCTGAACACCAGCAATATTGATAATAAACAACAAATAACCCAACCCCTTTCTTCATTTAGACCACTGAGAAGTGTACATCAAATTTGTTGCAATTACATATTGTCTGTGATAGTGTGCAAAAACCTTAACAATCAAGTTTTAGATGTAATAGAGACACTGCCAACTTTCCATTGTTGTTGGACAAGACCATTTTCATGTTTGATTATAGATTGAATATTTTTGACTTTTCAACGTCATTTAATGTGCCAATGTATCATTTTCTCTTTGTTCTCGCTAGGCTTTGGTTTGATTATCTCTGGTGTCGTTTACCTCCCTTCTGGTTTGGAGATACTCATTCTGGGCAGAAAACTCCAGATCTCCCTCTCTCCTGCTGAAATCGGATTGTCTATGTCACTGAGTCCAGATTGTCCTCCGATTTTTTTTAAATTCAGTATACCAAATAATGTATTCTTGTTTCTATGAATTAATCTCTAGAATTACATTCATGACTCTCAAAATTGTAATTTGTACCAAGTATGTGGACTTCATTCAAGTGTCCACTCTATCAGCTCATAATGGAAATAAAAGACAGCCCAATTTCATCTTCACCTGTTATGAATAATTGAGGCTTTTATTTCACATCACTGGTCTAACCTGTGAGCAAGGTGGATTGGGGGGGGCATGCTCTACTCAAGTGATTTACTAAAGCTGAATTCTTTCGCATAAGGCTGGCTTGTGTCCTGCTTCACCTGGAGAACCCCAGAGTTTTCAACATATTTTTCCAATTTCTTTGTATTGGGGTCAGTGAAGAAGTGAAGACTTGAAGGATCACGAAGGCAAAGTAGCAGAGAGCTGAAAGTCTTTTTGAGGATAAACGTAAGGAGACACTGATCAGTTACCAGACGCTCCAGAAACCAGGCTCCAACTTACAAAGAGCAGCCTGAGCTATGGAGGCAGAACACCAACCGAGAAACCAGCAGACAGCAGATAGGACAAGAGCTTGCGATGCAGCAGGCGGTTTTAAATAAGAATAAAGCAAACCACAAATACAAATAGAATATTAAAGCAAATATTACCGTGATGCGCCGGGATATGTTGTTATGTCTCTGTGAGGATTTCTGTATGCATTCGTGTTTGTTTAGCGCTTTTTTACTTATGAGCTGAGTGTGTGGTTTATAAAAGGTTATAATATTCTAAAGACAATGTATAACAATATAACCATCACCCTAGTGGGTAGAGAAGTTTACTCCGGTGCCGCAGATTCCATATTCCAGTTGGGGGTGTACTGTAGGTCCCCAAAGACTGACTCTCTGTGGAATATCAGTCATGTCACCTTCTGGTATCAGTGTTTTATCCATACACTAGTTACCCAATCAGAGTACTTTGCACACTTCCTGTGATAAAAAAGCGAGCTCCATAACTCAGTTGCCCTTTGAAGAACTCATGTAGTCCAGAAAGTCTAGAGATATCAGCGATGCCCATCTACAGGGGCAGACACTCGGATGCAGCGCTTGAGTGCGGCTTTCGCAGACTTCAGGGGTGAAGTCTCTACTAACACTGAACTCTTCCAGATCTTCTATGGTTCCCCAACAGCAATTGTTGCACTCATCAGAATGTGCAGAGCCTGTTTCTGGGAAGTTACTGTGAGGCGATTCTCTATGGCTGAAATACTCTACATCTCATCTGTGGCAAGAAACAGATGTAATAAGTCATATAATTGGTCCCAAAAATATTTTGGGGGTTATGAAAGAATTAAAAAAATCACCATTTATCAGAATTGTTCTTCTACTCAGAACTGACAAGAGTGTGATATACTACAGGTCCAGATCACCACTCTGTGCCAGGTTGCCTCCTCCATATACGAAGCACTATGTGGAACTGTTTCTCTTGTAATCTTGGTGAGTCTCAGCTCGCGTCTAGTTTGGCTGCCATCGTGATACAGCTGGGATCACCTGTACCTTTTCATCATTTATGGCTAATTCACAGTTTGGCATCGTACTTCCACCTACCTTTCTATCACGATCCGGCCCTTCTCCCATACCAAGGGAGGATTGGATTTTAATATTAAAAAATTATTTGGATGCCCTGGAGGGTCAAGAATTTAGTGCAAAAAGGTAAACAGCATTACTTTTAAGCAC
Source organism: Lissotriton helveticus (assembly GCF_964261635.1). Lineage (NCBI taxonomy): Eukaryota > Metazoa > Chordata > Amphibia > Caudata > Salamandridae > Lissotriton > Lissotriton helveticus. Next base: position 618,183,842 of record NC_136061.1, on the reverse strand, counting down.
TTTAGCGAAAGAAGGTAAAAGTATCTATAGGTACTTACCTCAAGCCTTACAAACTAATGTGCAGCCCATGCCTGATGAGTGCAAGGAGGCAGTGTGTCGGTTGGAAGCCAGATATGCTAAGGAGGAAAATCTGGTCATGAATCAAAACAAATTCTACAAGCAACATCAGAAGCCGGAGAAGTCTATTGATGAATTTATAGCTAGACTAAGAGATGTATCTGTCCAGTGCAAGTTAGGCACAATAAACAATGGATTAATCAGAGATCAGTTAATATTAAAATATAATAGCAAAACGATCTAGAAAAGACTATGGGCTGCCATAGTCCATCATTTAAGAGTGCGTAAGAACTAGCCAAAGTAGTAGAACAATCTCAAATTAGTATGAAGGAGTTAGAAAAATGCAACGTAGTCCAGAAGTTGCAGAAGTATCTGACTAGGGATCCTTGGAGGATGTTGAGAAAGCCAGATATGATGAGGCCACAGGTCCTGTGGCTGCAGTAAGGAGTAAGAATAAGAACTTCGAACGTACCAATCAACCTAGGCTGTCCTCTTCCAGGGTGTGCTATAGATGCTTGAAGTGTGGTTGAGTGGGACATTATGTTAGAGTCTGTAAGGGTTAAACTAGAAGTGTGATTGCCGTTTTCTCAGATGTACAAGCTTATAATAATGCTGAGGCAGGAGATAGGATTCTGAGTGTTGGTGATGATTGTAAGGTATTGGAGGAAAACAAAAGGCTCAACAGACCCAAAGCTTTATTCCAAATTAATGGCAAAGATTTTTCGCTTCTGGTAGATACTGGGTCCAAATACAACATAATCCCTAGGAGTCTCTTTGTAAGTCTATGGGGGGGCAACAAGATTTTGTTGCCCAAGGACATATCCCCTTGTGCATACCAAGGGGAGTCCATCGATATAATAGGATACTTTCCGCAAACATTTCTTTTTCAAATAGGTCCACGCAGGGCAAGATATATGTTGCTGTTGATGGTCCCCCTATTCTTGGTTGGATTTACCAGTACGACCTCCATATCAGTGTGAACCCTGGGGCCCCCACATAAGTTATGGAGGTAGAAGAAGAAGGTGTGGATAATGTCTTACGTGATGCCAGTGAGGTGTTAAGACCAGACTTGGGGCAACAGAAGGGCTATGTGCATAAGATTAAGTTGGTGAGCGGGGTTGTACCAGTGCAGCATAAATTAAGAAGAGTGTTGCTTATTGTTTGTGATAGAGTTAAATCCCTCATACAACATATGTTGAATTCTGGTGTGATTGAACCCGTTGAGGCCTCAGAATGGGTTTATCCGGTTGTCATAACCAAGAAACCTGACGGGAGCCTTAGGTTCTGTGTGGACTGGAGGTCTCTCAATCGCTGTGTGATTGCTGATACCTTTCCCTTGCCCAATATTGGTGAATCAGTGTCCACTCCTAATGGAGCGAGGTTCTTTTCTAAACTTGACCTCAAGAGTGCATATCACCAAATACGCTTACATGATGTATCCAAACATCTCACGTCTTTCATCACTAATCCTGGGTGGAGTTTGTGGAGTTGCACTACACGGAACTCCGTGAAGTGCAAAAAAAACTCAGTCGCACTATGCGGAGCTCCGCAAGCAGTGGAGTTCGATAGAAAAATGCTGTTCGCGGTGATTGCACAGAACTGGATGCTTGTCCGCACGGTGCAATCATTGCGAACAGCACCATGCACAGTGAAAGCGGTCTCTGCTTTCCTTTTCTGCCGCTCGAGTAGATTTTTACTCGAGCGGCAGCTTTCTCAACGCAAAAGGGGCAGTTTCTCAATGCGAGCTGTCGCGACCATACTCGACTACTCTCAATGAGAAACCTGACCACCCAGCTTTGAGATATCTCGCTGAGATATTGATTTTCCCCGCTCGTGCTCGGCAACTTGATGTTGATGATCGCGAACAGGGAAAAATTTTGACGGGAGATTGATTTTCCTCGCTCGCGGTCTCCAACTTGATGTTTTTTGGAACTCCACGAGCTCTGCGTAATGCGGGGAGCAGAAAACTCCATGAGCGGAGCGGAGTTCACCGCCCAGGGTTATTCATCACTTCAGAAGGCACTTTCCAGTTCAAGTGCTTGGCGTTTGGGTTGTCATCTGCGGTATCGTCTTTCAACGCGTGGTAACACACGTCTTTAAGGGTATAGCAAATGCTGTGTGCTTCCAAAACAACATCTTAATTTTTGGGAAGTCTGTGGAAAAGCATAATTCTGTGTTGAGGAACATCTCAAGGAGAATGGTTGAGGTTGGTTTTACCTTGAGAAAAGAAAAGTGTTTGTTCTTGACTGAGCAAGTAGAATATTTAGGGTACCGTATCTCGGCCTCTGGTGTTAAGTCAAAGAAAAGCCTCATGAGTGCCATTGAGTTGACACCTGCTCCCAAGAACAAGGACCAGTTGCGGACCAATATGGGTCTTATTGAGTACTACTCCAGATTTGTGATTTTTTTTTCCTGACAAGACAGAATGCCTGAGAAGCCTTCTTAAGAAAGGTGTCATCTTTGAATGGTATAGAAGACAGTTTGAGTGTTTTGACGTAATTTGTGAAGCCTAAGTGTTGGCTACCTTTGACATCAAATTGAAATCCATCATCACTGTTGATGCCAGCGCCTCAGGGTTGAGCGCTGTTCTTTCCCAGTGTGAACAGGATGGTGAGAGGAGAGTGGCTTTTGCATCCAGAACTCTTACCCTAGCTGAACAAAAATATTCGGATATTGAGAGGGAGGCTCTGGTGGCTGCTTGGGCGGTGCAATATTTTTGTGAGTATGTGTGGGGCGCTAAGTTTCTTATCAGTGTAGATCACAAACCCTTAACCAAATTTTCTCCCCATGGGGGGCAGGCAAGGGTTCAGCCAGGTTGGCTCGACTTTTGCATGGATCCAGGAGTATCAGTATGATGTATGCTATATCCGGGTTTTCTTTTTCTTTCTTGAGTTTTTATGTAGCACAAACTAGTCCCGAGACTTCGGGTATCAGAGCGCTTTACATGAGCACTAGTTTTGTTACAGATAGACACATTCATTTTTGTTAGTCACGGGGAGATTAAGTGATTTGCCCAGAATCACAGGATGTTGAGCGTTGTTGCAGAGACTCAAACCCTATTCCCCACCTTCGAGGTCAACCTCTCTAGCTGTAAGGTTACATCCTCACCAGGGTTGGAGGAATGCACAGGCCGACTGTTTGTCGAGATTGTTGGTGGACTGCAGATTAGTGGATGGTCCATTGGTAACTGAAACTGAAAATTGTGGTTCAGTTACTTCAATTGAAGATGCTGTTGTGTTGGGGGAGGCAGCCTTTACAGCTCAGGAGTGGCACACTGCTATGCAAGAAGATGCTATTTTGGATGAAGTGGAACACATGGTCAAGCAATGTGATAGGAGAGAAAGTTGTTTGGCTGTACAAGTAAGTCCCTATGTCAACATTTTGGATGAGTTGTATGTACCCGGCAATGGGATGATCATGAGGGGAGACAGGTTTGTCCCTCCATTTGGCTTGAGAAAGAGGATCTTCTCTATGGCCCATGGAGGTCCCCTGGGCCAGACTCTGACTCAACACCGCCTAAAATACTATTTTTGGTGGCCTGGGTTAGACAACCAGGTTAGGTCATGGGTCAAAGAGTGTTCCATTTGAAAGGAAGGAGAGAAAAGACTCAAGGTGGATAGTACAAGAGTCTCGTCTCTGGGCATATCGAGAACCCGGGGAACGCTTGGCATAGCATCTGCCTTGATTTCATAGGGCCCATGCACGATCTTGCCTCGAACGAACATTTTGCCATCATGGTTGTCAATGTCTACTCAAAATGGTTGTGGGCCACGTTCTTAAAAGAAATCACTACACAAGCTACTATTAAATCCCTTAGTAGTTTAATTCAAGAAGAGGGATTTCCCTTGGTGCTTATCATGGGCAATGGCACGCAATTCGTTTAATCTGAGATGCAAGTGTTTTTGAGAGAATGTGGGATTGCGCATCACTGTACTGCCCTGTACAACCCACAGGGAAACAGCCTTTGTGAGAGGGTGAACAGAATGCTCAAAGATACGTTACAAATGGCATGTGCCAACGGTTTGGGTGTACGCAAGATTGTCGAGGAGATGGTTTGGGCATACGACATCACTGGCCATTCCCCTGATCTCAAAACCACTTTTGAACTTTTGCGTGGTAGACCTACTGGGTCCAAATTAGTCCCAGCGTGGTTGAAGAAGTTTGAGAAAGGTGGGGTGACACCTGATACTACCACGTGTAAGGTTTAAGCTCGTCCCCAGCACATTTTTGTTGGTGCTCTGGTCAAAGTCAGTTCAGGAAGAGTGGGAAGTGGTCTTTTTAAGATTCTCGGTTCCCTTCAAAGATCAAGAGGATTTTACAGTTACGGTGTTGAGTTAGAAAATGATCAAAGATAAAAATTTTAGGCTGGTGGCCGTGTACCAGAAAATAGGTGTTTCAGAAGAAGCTATTGTTTCTAGTAATGCTGAAGCTACCTTTGGGAATGATGGTTATGTATTGGCTAATGATGTCACTGACACAGCTGTCACACCCAGAGCGGAGCTTGGCCAAGTGGAGGGCTCAGTGCCATGCATCTCCTCTTTGTCTTCCTCCACTCAGGTAGAGATTGGTGTCAGGAGTGGGAACAGAAATCGCAGAACCCCTGCTTCCTTGGAGGACTTTGTACGTTGATTCTTATGTGCCTTTTTTCTCTCCTCTTCTTTACCTTTCTGTTTCTGACCCTTCCATTTTTCCCTATCCTCATTTTGTTTTGTTTTGTGCAGAGAGGAAAAAGATGTGTTGTAAAGTTGTTTTTACTTTGTTTGCACAATTGCTCTCTTATTGTATTGCTGTTTTCCTTTTCTATGCCTTACAGAACTTTGCCTAAAGGTTCCTTGTTATGCTTTAAACAGAAACGTTCCCGGCTGGGCAGTTGCGGCTGACCAGCTGAGGAAAGGACCGTTTTCTGTCTGCTCTGTGCTGAATAAAGATATCTGCTTACCTGAACGGCGTGCACACTGCCTTCTTTTACAAGACATTGCTCCCTGATTATGGATAAAGGTCTGCTTTCTGCTAAGCTACTGGATCATTGGGCAGAAGGCTTGTTCCTGCATAATGATGAGATGCCACAGACCAGAGGAGCTGAACCCCTTACTCAGTGGCTGGGGCTGCCGCTACACTTCTCTGCTCTCATTTGTTGCATGCTGCCCTGCAAACACAGAATTGGAGCAATTAAGAAGTCAGAGAAAACTTGGTAGCTGTTTTTTTCTGCTCCACATTTGTTAGGAAAATATGATTGGAATTAATTGGTCTTAAAACAGAGAAGCTGGTCCATTTCCCCTACAGTGCAATTTCAGAGGGGTGGACTGTCCGTGCAGTTAGCACAGAGGCATGCAGTGTGAGTTCAGTACAGTGCACTGTGAGGGCAGCAACTCTGAAGCATTGTTTCTAATCTTGGGAATAGTATGCCCAGCCTGGAGGCCACATCACCAGGAGTTTAAAGAATCGAGATGCTCCTTAGATGAGGCAGTAAAATGCTGCATCGTTAATACCACACATCGTGTGACATGGGGAAGGAGGGTCCTAGCAATGTAAACATGCACACAGCGATTGACAGGAGTAATACCAGGATGTGATAAAGTACCTCAAATTCCTAAAGGCAATCCCCTGAGTTTTGCAATTTCTTTTCATTTCTATGCATTTTTAATTAATGTTTTATTCTGATTTGCAATCAGTATTTCTATATTAATGCGATTGAGCATTTTATTTTTTTGACATTCTTGCTACAGAAAACACTAATTAATGTGTATGTAAAACGTGTATCTAAGTGCTTGGGTATGTTTATTATTTGGTGAGTTGTATAGTTATATGTATTTATTTTAATATTTTGTCAATAATACATTTCTCAGTATTTTATTTTGTAATATTGTGATATGTGTTCATTATTGAAGTAGTAGTTTAATGTTTGGTGTTTCTGGATGTCTCGGTTAATCTTTTGTTAATGAATATTTTTAAATATTTAAATCATCAGTTTTATATTATTCAATATTTTTGTCAATTCCATAGATTCAATTCAAAGTTGATTTTGTGTTTCTCGATATTTTTTATTCAAAATCTGTATATTACAATATTTCTGTGGTCGGCAATCAGTAATGAAATCCAGAGAACTAAAATACAATCCAGAAAATATTCAGTAACACATTCCAGAAGGTTCACACATATTCTGTAGAGGAAGATCCAAGTTCTAGATAGATCATACAAAGCTATATTATATATTACACTTCGATTTGCAGTGTCCTTTATAAGTATGGGTTGATGACCCCCCTTCACTTTTTGCCCCACTTTTTGACTATTAGGTACTGGTGTAAGTACTCTGTTAGGCACTGGGCCCTGCTGGCCAGACCTCATTATATGTTCTCTAATCATTAAAAAGGTATATGCCTGATTGACACACCCACAATTGGCATAAGTTAACTTACTTATAAATCCCTAGTATATGGTGCTAGGGATAACCAGAGTCTATAAGTAGAAGTGTCTGTCCTGGAACGCAGCACTTCACCACAATTGTGATAAAGCAAAGGATGGCTCCCAGCCCGCAATTGCTGGCTGTCAGGGCAGTTTGCGACTGCCAACTCAACTTTGCCCTTTGAAGGAATGGAAAGGCCCAAATCTCCCTTTTTAATATTCAGAAGTCACATCTAAGGTAGGCCTACTAAGCCGTATGGGCAGTATGCATTATATTAAAAGTTGGACAAGTGGGGGCATATTAGCAACAAATAGTGATATTTATCGCTAAAGACGCTTTTTTTTTAATCACTGTCTATCCCCGGATATTATCGCAGAGATTAGCAACGTTTATCTCTAATGCGATAAAATATCCGGCGATAGCGGCTCAATGCGTGACTATCGCTGAAAATCCAGCGATGTTCAGGCATTATCGCTAATGGGGACTTAACCTGAATATCCACCTCCCGTTGTATATACAGGTTAAGTCATGGTCTGAGCAGGCGGTAGGTTCTGGCGATGATCTCGCTTAGCGCGACTTTTTTAATTGCCTTGCTAATAGATGATAGCTGTGTTAGCGACTGCTTTTAGTCGCTAACAGGTTGGGTACACCCACTTTGCATGTCATTAGCGATAAATATCGCTGACATGCAAAGTGGGCCCCAAACCGGTCGCTATCGCCTAAAAGGTGTCGCTAACTGCTGTTAGCGACAGCTTGCTAATAGGGCGATAAAATTAACGCCGCTTTAGCGGGAAAAAGTCCCTCTAAAGCGGCGATAGTGCCCTTGCTAATATGCCCCGCAGTTCTTAACTTTACTTGCCCTGACAGTAAAAAAACCTGCCTTGTAGCCCCATTGGGGAGTTACATGTTGACAACTCAGCCATGGTAATGTCTGAATGGGATTACTAAATAAGACACTTCAAGGTATCCCAAGAATCACTGAAAAAAACCTGACTTGATGCCCATGTTGAATTTATTGTAAATTTTGCACAAGTGGCAAGTAGCCACTTCATTGCCCAAAGATTTCCAGTGACAATTTACGGTTGCTGGCCATGAGACATCCTACTGCCATTCTGGGGGAGGGGTGAACGATTCTCAGAAAGGAACAAAATGGACCTGCTGATGGAAGAGGTGTGTTGGAACTGGTACTTCCTAGTTAGCTATGGTGGTGCCCCAGCCATGCAGAACCTTCTACTCCTGTCAGGGTTAGGTGATTACACTCACTGTATAACCTGTGCTCACCCTTGGGTAGCTTGGCACTGAGTAGTCAGGCTTATCACAGACGCAATGTGTAAAGCATTGGCACAGAACTCTCACACAGTAAGTACACTGAGCGTAACAAAAGAGACTTCACACGTGGTGTATGTAAATAAAGATTGTATTCAAAACACACAATTAACACATGAACATCGTGTGTTTCTGGGCATATCACACTTGAAAATATTACTAGCAGTACTAGGCCCAACAGTGTTAAAATGACATCAGTAATATGTACACTTGAGAAAATCCTATTTTATCACCAGCTCCATTATGTGGTGCGATACGCAAATGACACAGGTACTCCAGGTCACAACGATATCAGGAATGTGAACACACAGGAATTTATCAAACTTTGCACAGATAAAAACTATGTCAAATTGGAGTATTCATTAGGTAATGAAGCAAACCATTAAAATGACACTGCTGCGCAGTGCACTTTTTAGCAGGCTGTTCCCATGCATCACTCCCTCTCTCTCTCACTCACACAGCACCATAACACAGTGCAAATGATATCAGCAAGTCTGTAGGAAGCCCACTTGTGCACACATACACTCGGCACAGTAATGGGTTGCAAATGATAACCGGCAGGTACGTTGATAATATGAATACAGACCACATGGTACAATCCCTCCCACACCTCTCAGTTACCTTCCCCACTAGTCTACCCACAGGTTAGAGTTAAAACCCTCCAACTCTTACTCCACCAGTTTATGGCCAGAGTCATACTTAGTCAGGGACCAATGGGAGAAGGCTAGAGTAACAATCACGGTAACCAAGTAACAGTCGACAAATGGGGGTTTGGCCACCACTCAGGAAGTTCAACCACTTTATGTGGAGCAGAAATGGGTTAGAGGCTGTCCTAGTTGAATCAAGAGGTTCTCAGTTTGCCTTCTCGCACCAGCCCAGTTCTGTGAAGCAAAGGGGGAGGTCGAGCAGACCCTCAACCCACTTCAGATCGCTTTTGGAAGTGTTCCTTGGCCCAGTCACTTACTCTCACCACCCAGGACTGATCTGGGCAATACAACCTGGCAACACAAAGCCGTTGGGCTGGGAGAGGAGAAAGCAGTTGATTCGCTGCACTGAGGGAAAAACGGAGCACTCGGTGAATGGGAGGATCAGCTACCCCGCACCCCATGGGAAGTGAAACACAATGTCTGGTGCATTCTGATCGGAGTCTCTCAAGACAATCTGGTCACAATGAACCACAAGTCTTGTTCTCCATACCTCCTTGGAAATGAGGCACATCTGGTGCACGAAGATACGAGTCGCACCAGTCAATCTGGTCACAATGAACCTAAAGCTGGGTTTGCCATACCTTCCTGGAAATTAGGCAAAAAGTCTGGTGTGCAATGATCTGAGTCAAGCCAGACAATCCAGTCCCTATCAATCCTGAGTCGGGTTTGCCATACCTCCCAGGAAATAAGGCACAATGCCTGGTGTACGATGATACGAGTCGCATTAGACAATCTGGTTACAATCAAACCACAGTCTAGTTTGCCATATCTCTCTGGAATGAGGCAAAACATCTGTTGTGCGGTGACAGGAGTCGCATGAAACAATCTGATTACAATCAACCCATAGTCCGGTTCGCCGTACCTCCCTGGAATGAGGCACAACATCTGTTGTGCGATGATAGGAGTTGCATTAGACAATCCAGTTACAATCAAACCACAGTCGAGTTTGCCGTACATCCCTGGAATGAGGCACGTCTGTTATGCGATGATAGGAGTCGCATCAGAAAATCTGTTTGCAATCAACCCACAGTCTGGTTCGCCGTACATCCCTGGAATGAGGCACAATGTCTAGTGCATGATGATGCGAGCCACACCAGACAATCTGGTCCCAGACACAGTCGCAAGTTCAGTAGTACTGCACGAGGTAGGATGAGGCACTTCTACAGATGTACCCTCCCTCTGAGGGTCACAACCTTTGAATCGGACACCACATGCAATGAGCATGCAGTCGGTGTGTTGCACGAGAAAGAAGTGGCACAGACGGCAAAGCGGGCTACACTGAGTTCAGCAACCGATTAATCTGCTCACCACCAATGAAATGCTTGTGCGTGCTGAGGTCCCACGATGTAGGGGCCACACTTCTTAGATGCAGACACGGTTTTGGGGCTCTGCACAAGGCAATCCGGTCTTCAGGCACAATACTTAGTTCCACACTGACATCGCGCTGCAGTCAGGATCCAGCAGACGTAGTAGATGCTTGAGAGGGCACCGCTCTCCAGGCGAAAGACGTACACGATGTAGGCCTCTCATGGGAGGTCTTTGATGTACCTGAGACCTCTGCAAAGAGTAGGGGGCAAGCCAACAAGCCCTTGGAGAGCACACGTCAGGGCACCACACAACAGCAGGTAGTCAGCCCAGGCCAGCCACTAATCAGGCAGGGTGCAGGGTTTTATCTAATAGCAGTCTCCTCCTTGTGCACAACAGATTCCTCTGGCAGTGTGCATTACACAGTCCAGGATGTCAGGTCCCACGTCCCTTCCATTGTCTGGTACTGTGTACCCACACTTCTTTAATTTGAAAGGGAAAGTACCTGTACTTCTCAGCACCGCTGCAATACATTTAACTGAAGAGTACTGGCACTTCTCATGATCAAACAGGTACTGTAAAGAGAGAGAGTACCTGCACTTCTATAGTTCCACTTAAAGCACAGCTGAAGACCAGAACCTAGACACAAATGAAACAATGAGGGGTAGGGAAGCCAAAACGGAACTGAGTCTGGTGCAAGGAACTAATATCTTGTGTATCAAACAAAGAGAACACAATCTCTCCATGCATAGTGCATTTATGCACAGTAACACTACATGCACTCCATAAAAAATAAAGTTATGGGTGCCTGAGTGGGTTTTACAGGTGGGGGAGTTAGAAGACCCCTTGGCTAGAGATACCAGTATCAATCACCAGCAAGTAAATGTCACCCCTTGACGGGGGTACATTTGGGTACATCCACAACCCTGTAGATCCTAATGGTCTGCTGAGCAGCAACCCAGATCAGCTGGCTTGAAACTGCCTGATTGTCATAGAGGGGAAGACAGGGTTAGCCAGAAAGTCAAAACAGAGACAGGGCGGGAAAGCTCATTGCACAGTGAGAGGACTTTCATCCCTCAATAACTGGGCAGTGCCAACAGCCTGCACTGGAGGCGTTAGCCTCACAGCACTAACACAACAATTGGCCCACCACATGCCATCTGACAAGTGACAGGAAAAGATTCCCATGTTTAATTTAATTTCTGCAGTACTTCTGTAGTATAAACATTTAGGCAATGCCCCTGCCCTCCACCTCCACCTCCTTCCCAAAAACACACGATCATGTCACTGAATATTTGACATATGTTTGGGGCTGCAGGTGCTCTGCATCCTGTGATCCTGGACTGCTTATTCCAAAAGCTCTTCAACACGCAAACTCCTGCACATCACAAGGCAAGGACCTTCCACAGACCTTTCATATCAAACACCAGCCGAGACAAGTGATTGGCAGGATTGCAGTGCATTGTACAGTAGCTTTCATATAATGCTGCATTCAACGCTGTGGGGTGTCAACAAGCACTTTCTGACAGGTAGCACAATGCACCGCGGCGGAGGGTGTGTGTGGTTGGTAGCCTGCTGTGTTTGTTGCGATCCTAGATGGGAACCATTTTGTTGTCATGTTTTTAGTGTGCAGAGATGTGCTCTCGTTTTGGGACGCAGCACGTAGCAACGTGACGGAGAAGGAGGTGTAAGGTCTGTACAGGTGTGCAAATTATAATCACGACTAAAACACAGCACCATTCCAGCCAGAGGGTCGGTGTGGCATACTCTGCGTGTACACCAGAAGGGGGGTGGGGGTAATCAGAGAAGGCACACTAATCCTACAATTCTCCCTGCCTGGCTAGCCTATCCAGACTAGTGTCTGCTTTGCATTCTAGGGCTTTTTGTACTTTAGGACTACACATTCCTGAATGCATCTAAAAAATATTGGACTAGTGGCACTCACTTCTTTGCCTATCCTCTGCCCTAGGTCCTGATACCACACACAGCAGCTCCAGCTCCAGCTCCATCCCAAGGACATCTGCCTAAGGCATGCAAACACTGCATCCAACTGAAGCTGCAGTCCCCGCGGTTATTTGGGGTTGTATCACAGTCGCTGACAAAATGAAGCACAACAACAATGCCATCATTATTTACACCCAAAAAGCTCGCAGGCTCGGACAGATAGTCACGTATCAATGTTACACAGCGCGGCAAGGAAACAAAAGAGAGACGCGCAGTGTCCGTGAATTTAGGACGGGAAGATGAGACATTGTACTCAGCTGCCCTCGAGGTCAGCTCGGCTAGAAGTGGTGATTGGGCTTTTTGTTAGAGTGGCCAGACTTTCAAAACGAAAAATGGGGACATTTCATCAAGATAGAAGTGAGACTATAATTTTGCATTAAGCAAAGAGCACGGAATGACAGATTACAGCGCTGCGCTCACCAACATAAAAAAACACAATGTAGTACTAATAGGGATGAAATGCAACTTCTAAACATAGGGCCTCATTTACTAGTTTTTGACGCAGGGCAGCTCAGCAAGTCACTTTGCTGCTCTGCCTTAAAAGAAAAGGGCAGGAATGTGCCGTTTTATGATATAGGGCATATTCCTGTCCTTTCTGGCAGCACCGGTGCACAATATGGTGCCTACACAGTCACCCTTGCACAATGGTGCATAGGTGTCTACATTGTTGGTTGCATTGTTTTTGTGGAAGAAGGGGCAACTTTATGCACAAAAACAATCCATGATGGAAAGAGGAAATAATTTGGAGAAATGAAAACATTTCTCCTCGTTATGCCTGTTCTGAGGAGGCATAAGGTTTTGCTTTTGTCCAACGTTTATGTGATTTTGTAAATCTGGGGCTGCATCAAAATCCATTGGTGTTGCTTGGGCACATCCAGCGCAACGCCCATGGAATGCCTCCTTGACGCCGAGTATGGCAACGCATCGTATTGCACTGCCTTGCCTTACTCCATATCTATGAGGTCCTGCAAAGCCAGGCATGGTAGCTTTGTGTCGCCACATAGATATGATTGAGAGGTCTACCTCACCAGAGCATCAAAATTAACCCTGGGCAAAGCACTATGCTACGCTCGCTTTGTTTGCGAAGTTTGCGCTACTTCGCACTATGCAAATTGCACGTAGCACAGTGCAAACACACATAGCGTAGTGCAACGGTAATTTTTTGCTTGCTCGCGGTCCCCAACGTCAAGTTGGCGACCGCAAGCAAGCAAAATGACATCCCAGGGAGACTTTGTCCTTGTTCGCGATCGGCAACTTGATGTTGCAGCGAGGTAAATAAACCTCCCAGCGAGATTCTCAACGTGGGGATGTCAAGTTTCTCATTGTGAGTGGTTGCGTATGCTCGTGACCGCTCGCGATGAGAAACTATCAGTCTGCGTTGAGAAAGCTGCTGCTCGAGTAGAAATCTACTGAAGCGGCAGAAAACGACTGCTTGCACTGTGCAACATGCAGTTTGCACTGATTGCACAGTGCGGACAAGCATCCGGCATTGTGCTATCAGTGCGAACAGCATTTTGCAGAGTGCACTATGCAGTTTGTGTAGCTCGCGTAGCTATGCGTAGCGCTACTTCGTGAACTATGCCAGGGGTTACCGGATGTATGACATTACAACGCATGCATTTACATCGCATGCCTTTACAACGTAAGTATTACAACGCAGTCCATTACAATGCATAGTGCTTTGGGGTGCTGGATAGTGAATAGTTTAATTTACTATTCCAACTCCAGTCCCCGTGGACACTAGGGAAGGTTATTGGATAGTAAATTAACCTATTCCCTATCCTAGAGTGCCCCCCAGAGCAATGTGTTGTAATAGTTTGCGTTGTAATGGTTGCGTTGTAAAGGCTCTGCGATGTAAAAGTTGCGTTGTAAGTGTTGTTCACAGTTGTAACCTATCCTCAGGATGTTTGGAAACCTCCACTAAACCTGCAATATCTGCTTTATTTGTGAGAATAGCCCAGGAGGCTGTTTTTAACCTCTTAACTACCAATACCCATGTGTTGATTAAGGTTCTGCAAATGTGAAGCAATTCTCTGCTTTGGAGCTAGCTAAACAAGCATTGTCAAAGCCAATAGGTCTCGTCTATGTGAGACATATTGGCTTTGCCAATGTCTTTTAGCCACTTTGTACCAGAGCATGGCTGAAAGTTACGGGGGGAAAGTGCTATTGTGCTGCTAGCACTGGTTGTGTCATAATGCTTTTTTTCTGCCGGGAGGGATCAGATAAGCAACACAATGCTGGGGATGGACGGGGCAAACAACACAACATGGGAGGGGGATGGAGCAAGCAACACAATGCAGAAGGGGCATCGGGGTGATGGTGCAACCAACACAATGTAGGAGGGGGCTCAGGGTTATGGGGCAAGCAACACATTGCAGGAGGGGATGGGTGCAAGCAAGCACGAATCAGCAGAGAGATGGTCTGCAAACATATGCACTCTTATGGAGTGCTGTAATTTAAAAAAAAAAAAGTAGCTCTGAAAGTGTGAATACTGGGAGCACAGTGGGCAATGGAGAGGTACTTAGGCCATGCTCCAAGGGAGGAGACAAACCCATGAAGATGAAGTGAATCAGGTGCACACTGACCAAAGAGAAGCAAGGAAATGACAGTGACAATTAACTCAACCAATGGTAAGCAATGGATGGGGTCTAAGCTCAATGAGCTGTCCCACGCGGACCTAATGATTGGTAGGTGAAACGTACTCTACTGAAAACACTGTCAGTGATTTGGAGTGGTGATCAGCCAAATACTGCACATTGACCCTATTAAGGTCCATTGGTGCATAATGTGCACATCAGGAATGTTACTTTATTTCAGTCATAAACCAGATGATTTTTCAAACCCACATCTGCTCCACCTATTGCACATTAAAGAGATAATGGATAGGTGCTTGCAGCCTGCACTCACACATCCACCCACCGCAAGGCTCCCAAAAATATACGAACCAGTTGTGTTCACGACTCAGTAAAAACATTCGCAATAATCCAGTTTCTGCAGAGAGCTGTACACAGCGGCCAACACTGAGGACTAAAAGGAACAATATTGTTTTATCTTTGTTGAATTATTATGCTGGCCAAAAGCCTTGTTAGGCTGATTTTCTAATCACTGATATGCACTTTAGGAAGTAATGCACTTCTTCCCCGTCATCAATTTGTATTATTGTCCTGAGTTATTTATTTTGACTATGATTATCCTATTCTATTTTACTTTGATTTGTTTAATGGAGTGGCTGTGCCCAGAATGTGACTGACTGAAAATGTATACACATTGTAAAAACTATTACATCAGCTAAGTAGGATGTCACAATCCTGTCGCTTGTGAGGCAATAGACAGTGCCCTGGACACCTCCCCTAAACAGCCTTGAAATGGAGATTAAGGACAATATTACAGCTCCGGATGGTAAATCAGGACTTAAACAGCCTGGGTGATTCTAAAATGCTTAATAAACAGTCTGCCTGCGACGCTTACTGCAATAATCCCATCTCACGCCTCTAAAACCATCCTACTCGGTGGATCATTTGAATCAGTGGCGGCTCGCAGAGGGAGTGCTGCGGGGCTGTAGGGTGGGGGACTCGGACATACGACAGAAAGGAGTAAAGTAAGTAAATAAATAAATAAAACTATTTACCTTGCGCATGCTGCATCGCCGTGTTGGCAATGCAGCGCATGCAAGGCAAATAGTTTTATTTATTTATTTACTTACTTTACTCCGTTCCGTCGTATGTCGACGTCCACTACCCCTCACCCTGCCCTTCCACGCCCTGCCGCCCCGCAGCACTCCCTCTGCATGCCGCCACTGATTTGAATGGATAAAGTTTCTATGAGGAAGATATCTGCTTAAAATAAGTATTCTTGTGAAACACTCCATCCTTTCTTTCTTTGTTATTCACACACACTTACAAATCTGTCCTAAAAATTCCTTTGAAACATAGTATCATATGAGGGAGCTTGAGGGAGCTAGGCAGTGGAGTGTGACACCAGTTGAACTGCTGTGTCGTTTCCAAATGTGGGGCATAGATGGGTGCCCAAAATAAGTCCAGATGGGCTGGATCAACACCATATTTTAAGGATAACCTACCCACTGACTAATTACATACGTTGTTTTTCAAATCAATGTAAGTACATTTGTATGTGGATTGCAAGAAGATCTGGCATGAACTTGGGTGTCTCGGACCTACGGTGGACACCCTTAAAGTCACTTATTGTCATTTTAGCTATTACGCAAGAAAAGGCTGGTAAAGAATGCTTGCCAAATTGTGAATTGGTTTTTGGATCGGAAGCACCATGTGATTTGTTCTTTAATTAAATGCAAGATCTAACAAGTAATATTTCCAGTAGTTAAACCATGTTATGAAGTGAAGTACATTTTATTATACTTTCTTCATATCTGAATTTAGGAGAATAAATAGGACAGTTGGTACATAAACTTGGCTGACAAAATTTCCTACGATCTTTGAACTGAAGGGAGGAGGCAGATAAAAAATGGAGGCACTTGAGCTGAGTCGCATGTTTCTGAGAACAGCTGCGGCAGAGGACAGGAGTGCACGCAGCACAGGATAAGAATGCTGGTGCTCAATAGAGTTAGCTGTTTATAAGACCCATTGGTCAAAATTTGCAATGCACTTACCATCAAAGCACTGCCCTCTTGGGCAAAGAATAAACCATGCACTACAATAAGCACGGCAAAGAGCACTTATACAATAGCACATGATTATGCTAAATTTACTCCTTGCCTTCCCTACTAAATGGTCTTTTATTCGCCTGCTAAAAGTGTTAGAGGGGATAAAAGCAATTTGAGATTATACTTACAATTTAGTCAGCTCTAAAGGACCACAGACTCTGGACATCATTTTAATGGATTTATCATAAAGCCAAAAATAATTGAATTTAAACACACCTTAATATCAGAGAATATAGGTACATGAAAATCAATACAGAGCCAAATCTACGAATATAAATCATTCGGCATAAAAGGCACAATATGATAAACTCCAAAATCAAAATGCAACACAAAATAGAAGCTGAGTCCAATTCTCTTTTAATTGAGGAATAAACAAAAATATCTTTCCCTACTCTCTGCTAAATGAGGGTCCTGCCTATCTCCTTTCCATCATACCCCAAAGGTGTCAGCACGTGTTGACTTCCTAAGAAGTACTCACGTCAAAAATGGGTCAGATAGCTTAAGGCTATGAAGCTCGTTCCAAGATGCTCCTTCTTCTCCGAAAAAAGAGAAGGCTCTTGAATCTGTCCCTGCGCATCATACAAAAAGACAATGTTCAGCCCCGTTACTTCACAGAATAAACTTTTCAATCACAACATTTCTGTACTTTTCCACAGGAGCCTTGTTGTTCAGCTTCTGTCCAGTGGCCTTGGTTCCTAAATACTATCTTCAAATACAAAAAGGATTCATTTAAATAATTCTTGAGCAACCAAGGAGAATAGAAACTAACAATAACCTGCAATTTGGGCCTACAATGCAGGCAACTTGAACGACATACAATTACATTATATGAGTATAATTCCATCCTGCACATTATACATACAGGAATAATAAACTTTTCATGTGTATGATGTAATGCCCAGCATAAGTCAGCATTCTAGTGCTGAGCCCATAACTACACTTAACACCCACCCACCACTGATGTCACTGGTCAGGTGACACAGCATTAATAAAAGAGGCCGAGCCCACGCGCTCTGGGCCAGTTGCACCATACCTCCAGTGTGTCCTGTGTCTGCGTGTGACTGATTGCCAGCATGAGGGCCTAGGGCCCATCACAGACTTTACAATGGCGACGAGGCGGTAACGCTAGCCACGTGTGCCGCGGCTGAAGAACATCGGGGGAAAAAGGAAAGGGGAGCTGCCAGCAGTGAAGGCACACCCCCTAAAGAACACGCCGGCCGCCGAGAGGCCAGGGCCAGAGAAGGAAAAGAGGTGACCGGGAGCCGACCCCGCATCTCCCGTGCCCAGCGTGTGTACCCCCCTGCCTGGGGTGAAGTGAGAGCCGTGCGGAGCCCACCCGCATCGACTGCCATCACGCCGGACCTGAATGCCCCCACAGATGCGGCAACCAACGCGGACCCACCCGCGACAACGTGAAAGGCCCGTAGGCCGGAGGTGAGCCCTGGCGATAGACTGCCTGGGGGGCCGCGTGAGCCTGAAGCGACCCCCCATGACTGAACAATAGAGCGGTGCCCACCCGCATAGTTATGGCACCCCCCGGTGAACAGTGAAGAAAGCAGCGCCAGCTGAGCCCACCCGCGGCCTGCCTATAGCGCCTCCTACCCCCGCAGCGCAGCATGTGTGATGCGCGGCTGCCGCTGCGAGGGTGAAAGAAGGTGGAAGCGAAGCAGGACCAGCGGAGCCCACCCGCGGCCTGCCTGCAGCGTCCCCCGCCGCGTGTGGGAAGTGCGGCGGCGAGTAAATAAACTGTACCAGAGCGCCCGCAGCGTGAGGGAAGCTGCGGGGCGTCGACTGAGAAGCGGAGCCCACCCGCGATTGAGAGGAACAAGGCGGCGGGGAGTGTGTGAAGAGCCCCGGCGGTATAGAGAAGACAAGCGGAGCCTACCCGCGTGGAGGGAAAAGGCCCCAGCCCAAAGGTGAGCCCTAGCTGCAGGACGTGGGGGCGAGGACGAAGGCCAAGGAAGGAGGACGGAGAGCAGAGTAGCTAACTGCTCCCCCGTCCCCGCCAAGAGACGAACTGTGCCGATGCCCCACCTGAAAAGCCCCGGGGAGTAGCGAGCACCTCCTCCACCCCGTGCAGCGTGTGAGGCGGTGGAGAAGAGAGACAGCGGGCCTGTGGCCGTACAGAGCGGTCAGCAAGGACTGAAGACAAGCCCCCCCTTCCCGCGCAGCATCTCCCGGACACTCAGCCAAGACCTGCGTGTTTTTCCCGCTCCTACCCGGCAGAGCGCGAAATACAATGCACTAGGAAAAAAAAGTAAGTAATTGAACTTACCAGGGGAATTGCAAGAACGTGCAGCTGCCCGAGTAGAAAGCCGCAGTGAACTGAGGTCTGCAGCGCATGGGGAGCAACTGAGGCTGACAGGAGGCATGGCTGGAATCCCAGCATCGTGCTAGGAGGACCGGGAATGAAGCTAGCTGTGAGGTCCCTGAAACGGAGCACGAAGCCTGCAGTAGATGGAACATCCGAGGCTGAGAGAAAAAAATAACATAATAGAAAGCTGCCATCTAGTGGCCGGAGGGAGCAATTAAGGGCAGGTGAAGAATCCCAAGGAAGAGCAAGCAAGCATTGGCCAAACCAAGTGCCAGATGAGCGAATGCACAAGCACACAACAGCGCAGGGACATTGCGGTGAGCACATCTACAGGGAGGAAGATCTGCGAAGAATACTCTCCCTCACAGATTGCGACGCCACATCAATACGCAACCTCCTGAGGACAAAAGGAGACTGTGCCAGAAGCACAGAAGAAAGGAACAGTCTTTTCGACAAGCCAACCCTGAAGTAAAGTCAAGGGGACAGGCAGTATAGGACTGGCACAGCAACGCCACGCAGCAGCACAAGACTGTAGCAGCAAGGGAGTGTAGCAAAAGCAAGGTTAAAAGCCAAGGGCAGACTGCAACTCATTGCCCTCCAGCAAGACGACAGTGGTCAAGCGCAAGAAAGCACCAGGAGTGCCCAAAGTGCTCAAAGAAGAGAGCGAGGAACAAAGGTCAGCACTGCGACGCCAGAAGCGCAGGTACTCTCCAGAAAGCGCAAAGAAGACGCCAGGAGACAGCGCAGTAACGCACCAGGAAGCACGGAACCATACCACAAAAGCGCATGAACGCGACAGGAGTGCAAGAACTCCACACCCGCACGACAGGACCGCGCAGCACTGCGCCAGAATGTGCCAGCAGAGCCAGGAATCAGGAGCGCCAGAGTGACGCTACACAGCGACGCGCCAACGCCAAAACACCGTGACGGTGAATAGCGACCACGAAGAAGATAGCACAGCATGACGACTCATGCCGAAGGTGAAAGCCGACCACCCAGTCTGGTCGCCAAGGAAAGAAAAGATGCAACTGAGAAGATGGCGACAACCGGTCCAGTCACTAGAAGATAAGACCAGTGTCCGAGAACCATGCCCAGACCAGAGAGAAACAGGTGGAGTGCACGCTACCTGGAGAAGACTGGCTGGAAAGACCAAGGCAGGACAGTGACCGGATCACGTCGCAAGAATGAACAGGGAGGGGAGGAGCCAAGATGGCGATCGGAACAGTCGCATAACCGCCTCGCTCCGTGATCCCTTCCTCCCCGCCACCTATCCTGTCTTTAATCCTGTTCGGGGTGTTCCGAATTTGGTTACCAAGGAAGAGCCTTCACTTACCATCCTTTTTCCGGGGCTCTGGCGTGCAGGGATTTCGGCGTTCTACCCTTGTCACCTTGCTGGCCTTCCCGGCCCTGACGCCGGGGCCTCGAGTGCTGGGCCTGCCCGGAGATGTTCAGAGTGCCGGCGGTCCGGAACCGGTGGGGAGACCCGATGGTGGGAGCCTGAGAGCCGCGGGCCGGAAGCCCCGGAGCGGACCCACCCCCGATGGTGGACCACCCCGTATGCCCGATTGCCTGCCGGCCCGAAGAAGAGAAGCCGCGCTGTCCGGCACCCCTCAAGTGAGAAGCCCACTCCTGTTGCTTGACCCGCCTGGGATCCGGTGCTGGGCTCCCCCCGAGTGCTGTGGGGAGCACGCCCGTTCTTCTGGTGACTCTCCTTTCTCCGCCGAGCGCCATCCGCCGCGGATCGGCTGTGTGCCCTGGGACCGCCGGTGCTCCTGGTGGACTTGGAGTCGGCTGCGATGATGGCGGTGGGCGATGTGCTCAAGATGGCGGATGCCCCCTCGGAGTTTCTTTCTCCTGGAGACAGGGAAGTTGCTGCATTTGCTCTCTCCGAGCCTCGTTTGATTCGGGCGGCCCCTACTCGGAGTGTTGTCTTGTTTGCCCTGGCTGCTCTGCGGATTGACCTGTCCTTGAAATGCCGAGACTTGGAGTTGCGGATCGCCGCCATGGTTGCTTCGCCATTTTGTGACGCAGAGTCGTCTCCCCGAGTTGTGATGGTTGAAACTTCTCCAGCTGCTGTGCTGGGATCTCCGGCAGGGTGTTCGATTCAATGGGATCAAATGGACCCGGTGCCGATGCTGCAGTATTTCCTATATCCTGATTTCTTTGCTTCGTGCTGGACAGTCCAGAAATTGTGCCTGGCCACGTGTATCTTTGAGGTACTTTTGCATTCTGACTGTTGCCGAGCTCTCCTGGTTGCTTCTTGTTGGCCGGGACGGTGTTTTGCGGAGATCCCACTGGCCGTCCCTGACTGGTATGGACCCACTGTATCATGCAGTTCTTTGGCCGTGGCGGGGTCTGGCAGCTCAACTCTTCATAGAAGTGGACAGGGGTGATCGTGCCTGGGTGCCTGTGGGACCTTTTTAAATGGCATCTCCGGGCCTCGTTATTTTGGACAGTTCCTGTTTCTATCCTTGTGTAGGCTTTTCTCAATATCCTCTTCGTCCTCGATTAGTGATCCGTTGTTGCGGGGGGGGGTGGTGTTCTATGTTTCGGTCACTGGCTCCTCTCCTCTCCCTTCCTTCTTTTTCCTCTCCTTCTTTCTCTTTCTTCTTTCTCTTTCTTCGTTATTATTCCCTTTCTCTTTCTTCTATATTTCGGGTGACTCTGGGCGACAGGCACGCTGTTTAGTGGGGTAGGCCGTAGCCATTACAGTGATGTAGGGTGGGGGGGGTGTTTGTTATTTTAGTTTGTTTTCTTCTATGGTCCCTTTTTTGCCTTTTCTAGGGGGTGGGCTATGTCCCTTTGTTTTATATCCTTTGTTTCGTAAATGTCTGCACTTTTTCCTTTTTCGGGGCGGGAGGGCTGTATATGTGGCGTCCACTTTATTTGTTTGCTGCGATTTGTCCTTTATTTTTGAATCTTTGATGGGCGTGGGATGACTCTGGGCCTTGCCTTACTGTGGTTATCTGATTGCGTGGGGGGCTGTTTCCCTCCCGCCCCCCCCCTTTTCTTTCTCTGTATCTGTTGCATGACGCTCTGGTAGACATGGTTGCTGCCTCCTCTATAAAACGTAAAATGAAACCTTTTTTATCCTGGCGCTGACTGTGTAACGACTTTATTCCACGTCTATCCTGTATTCATTCTATCGTACACATTGATGTTGCCTTTTTTTTTTTTTATCTCCTGATTTTGCGGCCGGCCCTCGTGGTTGTAGGCCTGCGCTTGTAATAATACGTATCTTTCAATAAAGGTTTTTAAAAAAAAAAAAAAAAAAAAGAATGAACAGGGAGAAGAAGGGCGCGACGCCATAAAGAAAAGGACATGGACCCACGAAATTCAACCCCGTAAATATTGAAAGTGACAGAAAGAGGAAGTGAAGGTCGTGACGCTAACCCTGGGAAGTGAGTGACAAGAAGACAGTGTCCTAGGACAAGACCAGGATGACACGTGCAGAGTGCGCGCGCTGCAGGGGGAACCCGGGCCAGAGAAGATGAAGAAAAGGGGACCAGGGTACGTCACGAGAAGAGGAGAAGAGAAGAAGAAAGATCGGAGTGGCACGCCGCCACCGAAGAAAGCAAGAAAGGAGAAGTCAGAGTGGCACACAGCCACTTCAAGAAGAAGGAAGAAAGAACAGAGTGGCCACCGCCACTAAGAAGAAAAGAAGAAGGGAGAAATCGGAATGGCACGCTGCCACTGCAAGAAGAAGCCGCCCCTGTGGAAAGAAGCAAGGTGACAGGCACTGGAACACCTGAGTGCAACGGAAGACAAGCCTGGCAAGAGCACCGGCAGCGCAGACCAAAGACAACCACCTACGAGCCACCCATCCACATGGCGATTGCAGAAGAGAGCAAGCTAGACTGTTGGCGACATCTACCTCTGGGGTTGAGCGGAAGATTGGATGGCGAGACTACTCAGGACTCCGGAAGCTGAGGAACTGACCACCTCGCACCAGCCCGTGGCAACCCAGAAGCAGAGGCCTCAAGGGACTCTGGTGGCAGCAAGTCCCGCACGGGAGACAGATCCACAGATGCGCGTCTGCAGGACCCAAGGGGATGAAAGCCTCGCGAGCAATGAGAAGAGTCTACAACTCAACCTTCAGGTGGAACTAGGACACGACGGTGAGGCTTGTGGAGCGCCCTGCTCACGGCCCGAAGGCTATGGTGGAGCAACACGACCGAAAACACCAGTCCAGTGGAAGCCTGGCAAAGAGGTCCTCCCGGACATCTGGTGAGAGAAGAATACAGGCAAGAGGGGCATCCTAGTGAGAGGGATGTGTGCACCTACTCTATTCACCTGCCAAGAGTCAACACTCAAGCCTGCCCGGAAAACATCACGAAGCCAGAAGAGAGAACAAAACCAGAAGACTGGTGACACCTGTGTCATCCATTTATCTCTCATCACCAACGGAGCGAAGCAAAGGCAGGGCTGAGAACAGCGGACAGACAGCACAGACAAAGAATGAACCCGCCGAACAACTGCGAACCGTGCCACCGAGAACTGTTAGTCCTGAATGCAAGAACTATACTGCCTGCGGCTTGCAAGCAGCCAAAGAGACTCGTTTTGAAAGCACAAGTCCAATGGTACATTTCTATGTTTTCTTTCCCCCACAGGTTTTTGGACTTTTTCTGTTTGGTTGAATTTTTAACCAATTTGGGGAGGGATGTAATGCCCAGCATAAGTCAGCATTCTAGTGCTGAGCCTGTAACTACACTTAACACTCACCCACCACTGATGTCACTGGTCAGGTGACACAGCATTAATAAAAGAGGCCAAGCCCACGTGCTCTGGGCCAGTTGCACCATACCTCCAGTGTGTCCTGTGTCTGCGTGTGACTGATTGCCAGCATGAGGGCCTAGGGCCCATCACGGACTTTACACATACTACATTACAAATGCTTATGTGACTTGAAGAAATGCATTTTAATAATCGTGAAACACTGCAAATGACAAAATATATGTAAGTGCACTTGAATTATGAGTATAATGCACCCATACAATTTAGAGTGCTGTAAGAGCTCTATCAGTTACCCCTCTTTTGACTAGTGTCATAGCACCAACATCTACTCACTCAAGTTTCCTCCTTGTAGAAAAGACCGACCTAAACAGAAGTTGTAACTTACCATCCCTGTATAAATCTTTCTAACCCTTTAAGGTGCAGATAATTACTCTCCTGCAGTCGTTTTAACTGCTGCTCTCGTTTCTTCAAAGAGTTTTCATTATGATGTGCCTTTTGCCATTTGTAAGCCTTAATGACTCCCAATAGTATGATTATACAAATGACAGGTATTATGATAGGTTTCAAGATATATCCCATTATTCCTTGTCCCAGACTTCCAAACCAGCACCCAATTTTCTCAAATCTCTTACCAATTGGTTCCCAAATTCCATCTGCAGCCAAATCACGTAAATCTTGATCTATCTCTGATATGTTACTAATATATTTCTGGATATTCCAAATATTGTCAGGAATATACGTGCAGCACTGTTGAACTTTCAATTATTTACAGACTCCTCCGGCTTTTGCTAATAATACATCTAACTGAATTTAAATCATTCATCAATATTTTAATTCATATTTATCGTGACATTCCACAATATTCTTCGTTGAAAACATATGATTACATGTTTAACAAATCAATCGTTGTACATATTGCATTACATGAAACTCAATTGCTTCTGTGACAAAAAGAAACCACAAACTTTGAGTACCCAATGCATTTCGGGACCTAACTGTCCCTTCATCAGGGGTTCCTGTAAGAAAAAGGAAACCTTTAATCGGATGCCTTTACCGATCCATTAATCATGATTTTGCAAGCATTTGATCATCATGTCTTATTATACAAATCAATATTTACATAACAACCTCTATGAACACTTATCTCCAAATGTGATTCAAATAGACATATTTTAGCAAAAAAATACTCTTAGACCATCTCAAACCCTGCTGAAACAATATTCGTGGAAAGCTCACCTTAAAATGCAAAAAGAGCTTGTACTTTTATTGCGGAGCTATTCTTGCTGCTGGGACCTAAATACCAACAGATTGATAATCAGATTTAAACGTCCGGAAATAAGAAGAAGGAAAAAAGATCCCACACTATTTATAACTAGAAACCAGTCTTACCGGTTGGGAGATTAAAATGCGGCTTGCAGGTTCAGGACCTGTCGAAAAATATGTATGCAAACAAATATTTGTATGTGATCTTTAAAACCGAAGGAAATCAAAAAAGAGGTATGAAGCCATTCTTTTTTTAACAAAGGCATACTGGTCTCACCTAACTTAAAGAGTCGCTTTTCTAAACAGCCTCTATGCAGTTATGCGAGCATCGTCTGAAAAAACGAAAGAAACCTCGTCTAGTGACATCGTGTCAAACAAATATTTTGTCAAACAGACTATGGCTAAAAAAAAACTTAAACCGCTTACCGGTGAACAACGCCACTCGCGCATTAAACAATACGCCTTTCCATATCAGGAGGGGTATATACACTTCCGTGTCCGTCTCCACTGAATAAAACAATTGCGTCACGGTTAATGAATACAAAAAGTGGACTACTGCTATTTAACGCTACTCCTCATTTTCAACTAAACTTTATACTGCAGTCTTCTAGCTATTTGCAAGCACGCAATATGCTTTTTAAGGATTTCTTTTTACGATATTGACACTCGTGATTAAACCTTGCTACTTTTGCGAGAATAGAATTTTGGTAACAGCGGAACCTCCTACTATTTACCGACGTATTAATGCGATAGATGAGTAAATAGACAAAAATGAAGGGAATGAAATAAAAAGAAATGAAAAACGGACGTCGTATCTAGTTATAAAATATACCCTCTCTGTAAATGCCACATTCAACCAGTGACATACAGCTCTTATTTCACCATGTATTTACCACATTACGTAAATCGTCAGCAAAATACATTAGTAATATAAACAGTTGGCAACAGCAATCATATTCCACTTTTAAACATATAAATAGATCTACACATGATGGCCAATAAATATCTTGCTAAGATGTGTGTATGTTTATTTGTACTACCCACTGTGTATTTGGGATCTAAGGCTTAATAGACTTCTTAAGTCCATAACCTATTTTTATAGAAAGCAACTCATTTCCAATTTGTCATTAAGCCCGAATGGCATCAAAGTTTTAAGTCTTTTAATCCAGAAGACCTCTCTCTGTAGGAGGATTTTAGAATTGTCAATGCCGGGTCTTTTTGGTACTTGTTCAATGATTTGGAATGTTAGTTGGGCAATCGAATGACGTTGTTCTATCCAGTGCAATGCCAGTCTAGTGGTGATGTGGTGTTTTTATTCCGGATGCGACTTTTATGTTCTGATAGGCGTGTCTTGATTTTACGCTCAGTCTTGCCCACATACAATAATCCACAAGGGCATTTAATCATATACACCAGATGTTCTGAATCACAATTACTTGTATGGTGCAATTTTATACTCTCTCCCGTTCTAGGATGTGCTAAGACGTTTCCAGGGATAACATTGTTACATTTTTTGCAGTTCCAACACTTTCCTGTACCGCGGGGTTGTTCACTTCTGACAAGTCTGTCACCTTTCCGTTTTGTTAGCAATTCTTTTAAATTCTGCGCCCGATTAAAGGCGAACAGTGGTTTCTCTGTGAATAAATTCACAAACTCACTTTCAGATTCCAAAAATTCCCACCTTCTTGTGATTATGTTTTTGATGTCTCGAGACGCTGAAGAAAATTTGGAAACAAACACCATTCTTTGCATGCTCTTTTTCTGTTTCTTTTCCAACAGTTTTGTTCTTGGCATAGTCTTAATTTTAACGATTTGATTATCCAAGATTCCCTCTGGATAACCACGTTGGATGTAGCGCAGTTTTTGTTCTTCTAGTGTTGTATTGCAAATATCTTTGTCTGATGAGATTCTTTTGATGCGCATGAACTGAGATAAAGGTAAGTTCTGAATCAAATTTTTTGGATGAAATCTGTGAAATTGCAGTGCATTGTTCTTATCTGTAGGTTTTTTAAACAACCTTGTTTGAATGCGATTCCCAATGCATTTCGGGACCTAACTGTCCCTTCATCAGGGGTTCCTGTAAGAAAAAGGAAACCTTTAATCCGATGCCTTTACCGATCCATTAATCATGATTTCGCAAGGGACAGTTAGGTCCTGAAATGCATTGGGTACTCAAAGTTTGTGGTTTCTTTTTGTCACAGAAGCAATTGAGTTTCATGTAATGCAATATGTACAACGATTGATTTGTTAAACATGTAATCATATGTTTTCAACGAAGAATATTGTGGAATGTCACGATAAATATGAATTAAAATATTGATGAATGATTTAAATTCAGATTGTTGTTGCGTTCTGCAGTCCTAACCGCCATACTCTGGGGTCAGGCCACTTTCATGTTTAGTCACTGTTCAGCAGGCAGTAATCCAGCACAGCACACATACCACTCAAACAGACTAGTAGTTTAACTGAGTACGACCTCCACCTACATTCATTATTAATAATACATCTAAAGCAAGATGATTTTGAATGACCATAACCCTTATCGAGACCATCTACCCATCAACAAGTAATACGATTTGGGATGTATTCACAGAGCTTATCCACTATTGTTGCCAACTTTCTAATTTTCACATCATTCAAAATCACACCCACACTAGGTATAATGGCTCCAAATACATCTCCAACAATTTCTCTAGCACTTGCACCACGTTTCCCTCTGTAAGATCCTTTTCCTTCCAAAGGCCATAAATCATCCACATGAAAGATTTTGAGAAACACTACAGCTACATAACACGTACCATACCAATTCTTAGGCAATTTTACATAAGCACTTTTTCCACACACAAAATACACATTTGGCACTATGGTTAATTTATCTAATAGTGCTTTCCTTAGTGACTCTTCAATTAAGAAAATGTGTTCACAATCACTCTCATCCACAAATATTTTGTCATAATATATCGATGGATGTCTAATACACAATTTCCCTTTCTGCTGAAAGTCCAAAGCTATTGGACCAGTACTTCCCTTTGCCCTATGATCCAATTCTTCCTGTGTCCAGGGAATAACCTTATGCTTTGGATCTGGTCTAAATAAAGTCTGCCTAGGCCGATATTCTATCTGATCTACAAATTTCTTTTCAATGTCAGACAGCATGCAAGTCAAATTGTGTCTATGAGTATATGATGTATCCAAAGTAGTAGTAGGCACAAAATACGTAGACATCCTCTCTACCTACTTATAGTAATCATATTTATTGATGTACTTAAGAACTGGAACTTCTGATAGTACTACATCATAATTTTAGAAGTAGTACTCAAAATGTGCCTTACCTCTACATGTAATGCCATATGTCAAGGGTAAGTGATGATATTGAATGCCCTCGTCTACTGATGCTGGCAATTACATACACAAGTAGCAATCTTTCGCTTCCATTGTATCAAAATACTCATACAACAAATGAGCATATGCATTCAACGTGAAATCACCTTTTGACAAATCTACGTGTAACATACGACTAGTTTCCCTAATCATATTTCTTTCTTTTGCAGAAGTACCCCCTCCTTCATTTGAAACAGGTGGGGTAAGTGTCGCCTGTTCTTCATTCTTTTTTATCATTTTGAGACCCAACCAAAGATGTAATAATCACCACAGCTATGCGAATCATCACCACAACAAAAAGGGTACCAATGATGCACTTCTGTTTGGGTCTTGACTATCCAGACTCCATGTTGAACCACTGTTAGATTTCTTAAGGCGCAAACGAAATCAACAGTCTCTTTTCTTTGCTTTATCCTGTTATTTACAATGTCTTTTTATTTTCTGTTTTCCATTCAATTATTGCCATTTTCAGTCCAACAATACTAAACCTATTGAAGAGATATAGTTAGCCCAGTCCTCAGTTCTTTTTCTAGTGAAATAAATCTTCTTCCACTTGGTCCTAGGTTATCTTCTTTCTAAGGCTAATAAGTTCTTCTTTCACAGTTCAAGCTTCGTTGTTTATGATATTAGATCAAAGTATAGTAAGAACAAGCTGTAGGATTACAGCACGAATTTCTCCCATGTCCTGTGCTTTGGGCTGTTGACCAAAGGTGGGGAAAGCAATCTGGTTTAGGATCAGAAATCGCAAACCACTTAGCCTTGGTGGATCGGGAATTGTCAAAGTCAGAATTCCGAAAGCATCGACTTTAGGAATTATCCACTGAATATCAATTGTCAGAGTGCTGCCTCTGCAACTTACGGTCCCGGACACCAGCTTCCCAGAGCTCTCCAGTTTATGCATCTATGAACAAGTACGTCCACTTGGGAGATGCGTATTTTTGAGACAGTACCCTTTCTCTTCTGGATCGTCTTCGACCATCCGGTCTCTCTTCGGTTTCACTTTGATCGGACTCAGATGTTTCAGGATAGAAGTGAGGTTCTTCTCAGATGCAAGCCTTATATTCAGCCTCTCTCTTCCTGCTGGCCACGTTTCTGCTTAAGCACCTGCCCTCCTCTCTTCCTCTTGATCTGATCTTTCTGCACTAGGCCGTTCACTCTGGTCTGGTTCGAAGTTCACTTTTGCAATTTAGTCTATCTCAGAATTGAATTCAACTCTGTCGCTGTTTGGTCTATTCTTTCTTGCTTGGTTGATTTTTCAGCCTCGTCAGGAGTTCTCACGCTCTATTACCTGTTCTTCCTGTTTCTGTGGCATTCTCAGTTGCACTTCTAGGAACAACAGGAGTCGTTTCCTCAACAGGCTCGGGAACTCTACACGTAAGTGAAGCATGAATCCAGTTTGGCAATCCTCCACACTTTACAGCCGTACTTGTAACCAAAATCACCTGGTATGCTCCTCGCCACCGAGCATCAAGACAGCTCTTCTTCACATGCTTTCAGACAAGCACCCAGTCACAAGGGCTAAGATCATGCAACAGGTCTCCCGAGGTGGATGCAGTTGCAGCCTTGACCTGGTGGGACACAGAATTAACCACATCAGCCTGTTCCTTTCAATAATCCATAACCAAATCATCTGTGATGTTTATTTTTTTTTGTTTAAAATATTTTATTGAACAAAAGCAGAGGAAGTAATCAATTGACAATCAGAAATTACAGAATTGACATAGAATGCATACATTACAGTGGTGCATCACAAGTACGAGTTTGGGGAGGACCAGTTCTAGTCATTGCCATTTCAGTTGTTGGGGAAGTACAAAGTTCACCTCTATAAACATTCCAGTGTCCCCATTTCCTATCCCAAGTTCCAGGACACCCATCTGTGATGTTTATTAATGCTGTAGCTGGCACCATAGGCAATCTCATAGCTCTTCACATCAATATTTCGTGGGGAGAGAGCCCTGTCCTCCTATCAGGAGGACTACGTGGGAAAAAAACTTTGCAACGCAGTCAGTACATTGCAACATCCCTTACAACGCATGTCACTACAACACAGGCATTACAACACATACCATTACAACACATACCATTACAACACATAGTACACCTGCACTATCCAACACTTACCCTACTGTTGCTCCCCTTGGAGTTAGAATAGTAATTTTAACCCCTGCACTATCCAACACTTACCCTACTGTTGCACCCCCTGGAGTTAGAATAGTAATGTTTACCCCTACACTATCCAACACTTACCCTACTGTTGCACCCCCTGGAGTTAGAATAGTAACTTTTACCACTATACTATCCAATACTTACCTTAAATGCAATGTAATGGTATGCGTTGTAAAGGTAGTATGCTATGTAATGGAATGCGTTGTAAAGGTAGTTTTTTAATATGCGATGTAGTGTCATGTGATGTAATGGAATGCGTTGCAGTGGATGTTGCATTGTAAATGAATGCGTTGTAACATCATACATTCCCCTCATCTTGATTGTGCCGTTTATCTGCTCCTCAAAACCAGAATCCCCAGGCCTGTAGCTACAGTGTAATATCTGATGAATTTTGAAAGCTGTACACAACAATTTCATAATTTCATTATGGAAGTGTGTTCCTCTATCTGTCTCCACTGAGGTTGGAAATCTAAAGTGCTGTATCTGTTCCCTTAAGAACAGTTTCACCACTGTGAGACTGTCATATCGTCTAGTTGGATATGCCTCAACCCAACGTGAAAAAATACACACCACCACTAAAACATATCTCCGCCTATTACATCTCGGCATTTCAATAAATCCAATTGTATCCAGTTGGAAGGACCTCCTGATCTTCCAATGTGGCTCATTGCAACCACAGTTCTCTTTCCAACATTCATTTGTTGACATGTAACACACCTGTGACACTGCTTCAGCATACACACGAAATCGTGGGTTAAACCACGTTGCCTGAATACTCACACCATGGCATCTCTTCCAAGATGAACTGCTCCGTGAATGTGTCTTGCCATTGGGCTTTGTAGACAGTTGGGTAATACTGCTCTGTCATCTGTTGATACCCAAATGCCATCTTCTCTCTTTTCACAGCCTGCTCTAACCCATGATGCAGCTTCCTCCTCTGGGACCTCATCCTGCAACCGCTTCACAGCATCCCAAGTATCGGCTACAGCTAACATAATGCTGAGCTTGGTCTCTTCTGTGCTCTCACCTACATATTCGCCATTGAAAACACATGCATGTATAGCACAAAACCGAGTTACTTCGTCAGCATATTTATTTCCCTTGTAACCCCTTAGGGTTCTGCAAAGCCTCTAGCAATTGGCACACATATTCTCCATTACAGATAGGGGATCCTGAGGACGTTAAAAATCCCCTTTGTGGCCATAACTGTCCAAAGTCATGAACAACTCCAAACCCATATTGGCTGTCCATACAGATAGTCACTCGGACTCCATTCTAGATGGTACAAGCACGTATCAAAGCAATAATCTCAGCCACCTGAGCAGAGTATACTCTTTTCAAACCGGCAGCTTCCACTACCCCCAAAATGGTGCACACAGCAAACGCTGCTCTCAGACACCCTTCATTGTCTCTTAAGCATGAACCATGGACAAAAAGGATCAAATCAGATTCAGGCAAAGATTTATCAACAGTGTCAGGTCTGGATTTGTTAGATAGCTCAGTAACATCTAGGCAGCCATGCTCTTCATAATCCTCTCCTTCCTCCTGTGGAAGAGGCAACAGCGAGGCAGGATTCAAAGTGGTACAACGTTTCACAGGAACATTTTCGGAGGCAAATATAACCTGCTCATCCTTTGTAAGTCTGTTATTCGTTAGATACTGTGTCTTAGTTCTTGTAATTAACAGTTCTACTGAGTGTGGCACATAAACAATCAGTGGGTAACCCATCACTATGCTTTCACATCTCTCAATGCTGACACTGGTTGCAGCAACGGATTTGAGACATCCGGGCAACGCAGAGGCTACGGGACACCTCCATGTGTCTGTTCAAGCACTGCTAACACACATCCTTCTTTCTCACAACAAATGAGCGAAAATGCTTTGTTGTAATCTGGCATTCCTAAAGCTGGGGCCCGACATAGGCCCTCTCTCAGCTCATGGAAGGCTCTCAAGCAATCATCATCCCATAGTACCGGATCACTAATGTCCTTTTGAGTCAGCCTCAACAGTGGCTTTGCTAGCAAGGAAAAATTTGGGATCCACTGTCGACAATAGCCGACTATTCCCAAAAACAAGCAGACTTCTTTCTGCGTTTTTGGAGTTCCCATTTGCAGAATCGTCTCTATGCGATCGTTTTCCTTTCTCAATCCAGTGACCTAAATACTGAATTTCAGTCTGATAATACTGAAGTTTATTTGGGGACACCTTGTGTCCATTTTCTGCCAAATGATTCAGAACAGCCATTGTATCGATCTTGCAAGCATCCCCAGTCTCTGAAGCGACCAAAAGGTCATCGATATACTGATACAAGACTGAGCTCTGGGGCATCACAAGTCCTTCAAGGTTCTTTGTCAAACATTGACTAAAGATAGAGAGACTTTCTGTATACCCTTGAGGGATAGGACACCATGTTAACACACGGTCATCCATCCTAAATGCAAAAATAAGTTGTCTATCCTCGTGGAGTGGTATGGAAAAAAACGTTTGACACAATTTGATAACTGTAAACCATTCTGCCTCACATGGTATTTGAAATAGTATAACAGCTGGATTCGGTACCACAAGACAACATGGGATCACTATTTCATTAACCCTGCGCAAATCCGGCACTATTCTGTACTTGCCACTAGGCTTCTGTACTCCCATTATAGGTGAGTTACAGGGACTTCCTCTTATCTCCTTAAGTACGCCTAGTGTAATCAGAGACTCGATTACAGGTCTTATTCCAGCCACAGTTTTTGGAGTCAATTTATACTGTGGAGTTTGTGGGACTTCAGCATTTGGTTTGACCTGTACCTTAACAGGTTCAACCCCTTGAATCAATCCTATCTCCTCACCTGTAATATCCCACACTTTCGGAGAAACTGAATCTCTCAAATCATGGGGTAAATCCTCTGTCGTAAGAACGACAAATATTTCTGCACACAAGCTCATATTGGCCATTTTAAAATCAGCATTGTCATCATAAGTTTGCAACTCCACACCCCTCGGAGTGCACAATATTGTACAATTTTGCTTATACAAAAGATCTCGTCCCAATAGACAGACTGGGCTTGGGTAACACACCACAAATTGGTGTTTGTCTTGGAACGGTCCTATTCTCACAGGTAACTTGTTTGTCAACGGGTTAGTCATTTTCAAATTGGTAACTCCCACCACTTGAATTGATTTTCCTGAAAGGGATCAATCTGGGACCACTTCTGTCCTTACTGTGGAGCGTGCAGCTCCGGTGTCTAACAAAACGGTAACAGGTTGTCCATTCACGTCAGCATCTACAAATGGTCCACTCTGATCTACTTCCAGAGCGGCACCCAAAGTGCACTCTCCCTGCATCCCCCTCTGACACCCATGAGGACCTTAAGTTTGGTCAAATCTATCTTGTTACTCAAAATAAGACATTTGATGATATACCTGATTATTTATGGGCATTCTTGGAGGTTGAGGTATCTGTATTTGTGACTCACAACCTCCCCCATTCATAGATCTAGGTCTTGTTACGGCGTTCAACCCTTCAGACATCTGTCCCTCTCCGTCATATTGCATTTGATTTGCTGGATTTAACCGACAATCGCGCCTCCAATGCCCGATTTTGTGACAATAATGACAAGCAGTGACCTTCTTTTGATTCGCCATCCAATCACCTCCCATACCTGCATCCATACCCCTTCCTCTTCCCTGTCCAGGTTGAGGTACTGTCTGTTGATTCATTCCCCTACCACTTTCTTTTCCTGGGCCCATCGCTCCTCCAACCCCTTGCATCCAATCAGGCCTTTCGGCATTTCTCAACTGTACCATCATCAATTTATCTTTCATTTTCTTTTGTGATGCCTCTACCTGCTCATGCAGTATTTTGCATAATGCAGAATTTTGCCACTGACTTACACTGCCAACATATCAAATGATGCTGTAGCATCAGGCTAATATCAGATTTCAATCCTAACACAAAATTCTAGACAAGCTGTCCCATGTCTTTCTGCTCAATGGTGTCCAACCACAATGTTGTTTAAAAGCCACTAAAGGTCTCTCATAATAGTCATGTACCAACTCCTTAAGATCTTGAGTAGTACGATCGATTTTAAGCCAATCGACAGTTTGTGGAGCTACTTTGGATTCTAACCCTGTGATCACTTGTTCATATTTCTTCATTACCTCGGGTGAAGGACCATGATTCACCTCACCACTTCATACCTTCTTGCCAACTGTACCAATGCTTCGTGAGCTCGCTTAGCCTTTTTAGTTAAATCCTTAGCTACAAATAGCAATTCACATGGGTCATATGTTTCAATTCTTTCCAATGGCAGATTCCCTTCAATCACTTCATCTATTTCCGCTTTTTATTTTACCACATCTATCAATGGTGCCTTCATTGCAACTTGTATAATTCTCTGACCTCTTTCACTTCCTGATTCTTCCCTGCCACATCTTTGTGCTCTTCTTGGACCTACACTCTCCTCCATTCTCAACACTGGGCGACTTTCTCTCTCACAACTTCGACTTCTCCAGTGGTTACCCTCACATAGACTCTGTGGTTCGAACAGTACTCGAGGTGTTTCTCGTCTCATATCCAATTCCTCTGTCTGTATCATTGACTCTCTCACTGGTGGAACCACATTCTAGTGTTTGTCAAAGCTCCTGTTCATCTTTGTTCCGACCTACTGTCCATTCTTGATGGATCAGCAGTAGCTGGTAGTGGAGTACTAGTTTTCACAGGCATCTGAGCCATACCTGTTCCATTCATTGAAAGACTCCTTCCAGATATAGTCTCTTCCCCTTCTCCTGGTTGCGGATGAGTGATGTGACGTTTATGACTCAATGCATTTCGAGCTTTACGCCCTTCTTCAGGAGTAACTGTAATGTAGGAAAAAACAACATATCAGGAGTGCTTTAAATGCCTAATTATTAATAGTTTTTGCAAAAGTTGTCTCATGTCTCCTAAAGCTTAAAGTAATTAACATACCAAAACCCCATGACTATTACGTTTATCCACTCAGCAAACAAAATTTCCTCCTCTTCCATTATCGTCTAATTTAGTCAGCACTGCAGGTTCCGACTAGCAACATGCTATGGCCACTTCTTGGTATCTCACAATGACGAGCAGATTTGGGATGATATCCCAGCAGATCTCTCCACCACTTCTCCCTGAAACCTGTGCCTGCTCAGGACCATAAATGTGGTGCACAATATCTCAGAATGGACAAACCAGTACAGTAGCCAGCTAAGTTGACTTTCAATATAAGAAATATCCGAAAGGGCCCTGCAGAGCTTCTCAAAGCTGCCAGTTTACTGAAAACCATAAACTGCATGTCTATCTCTCACACTTCTTCATCAATCTCACTGCTAAGGGCTGCATCCCATAACACTATAACTGCACCCCGGTGGTCCTCATTCACGACATAGAAACACTCTCGACACAAGATCAGAACAAAGAAAACACACTTCAAACAAACACCTTGCCTGCGTGGTGTAGCATGCTACCCATGTAGGCATGTGTTTCAGCGCCCCTCATAGGGGTAGTACGCACTATATAAATGTTGCAATACAATAAACATACCTATTCAAAGTACCCCTAACCTGTAGACTAAGCCCAGCCACAGAATGCACATCAGAGGGCCCATTGCCTCTCAGAGGTGCCGGGTAAAGAAGTCTTGGGAGGGAGAGGGAACCACAATTCTTCTAGTGCCATTCAGCTTCCGTCACAACAAAACCACCGCATTCTCACACTTCCTGAGGAGTTAGCTGCAGCTGCTCCCATGGAACATCCTTCTTGAGACAAATCCCTTCTGAAAAATGGCTAATGGATCCCATCACACCTTCAAGAGACAAAGGGGCATATTTACAAGCCCCTTTAGCCACAGGAACGTCACTTTCTATGCTACATTAAGCAGCACACATAGAAGTGACAAAACACCATTTAAAGATTGTTTATGCGCAGGAAGGGCCACCTTCCTGCACGTAAACAATCTTCCCCTCAACTGAAACATTGGCGCTCAGCTGCTAAATTTAGTGCCAGCGCAGGGGAAACAGAGGGCTGCACCATATTGTTGTAAATATGGTGCAGCCCTGCGTTTCAGAAGTGGCAGAGCGTGGCGTTAAGCCAAGGAGACTAATGCCACGCACCCCCGCTTCATTGTTAATATATCCCAAAATGTTCCTTGCCATAAGCCAGGATGAAAGATTATTGCCTTCAGACATCACAATAAGACAGGAAAATGGTACTACAGGATGAGTCTACAGGCTGATGGTATAAGATGACACTACAGAGCCTTATACTACAGCATGACATCATAGGATGATAGTAAGGGTTAATAAAAAAAATGATTGAGTTGCAGGATAATACTATTTGGTGTCCGGCTCATAGTAAATTCACACAAGATGATACCACAGGGTGATCCTACAAACAGAAATTTTAGGTTGGTAGAACAGGGCTATGCTGTAAGATAACACTACCAGGTTTATACCAGGATAAATCTACAGGGATAAGGATTCATTATAATAAAAGTACTGAAAACATGCTGAAGTATGATATTGCAAAATGACGCTACAAGACCAGGGCTAGGAGATGTTAGTGTCACTAGGGTGGCACTACAGGATAGTAGTGTTGCTGCCCTGGGACCTGATTTTACCAGATACCTGTTGGGAAGGAAGAGTGACGCCTGAAGTGCATTTGTCCAGCTGAGAGGGAACTGGCCATCTTTCTTTTAGTGGAACTCTCAGAAACGAGGAAGATATCCCATTACTGACAATAAGGGTTGCTATGCTCTGTCAATGACATAAACATCAGGTGAATAAATGGATGGATGAATGAATGGATTAATGAATGAATGAAACACTTTCAGAGAAAGCTCAGGAGCTGAATCACCTCAAGGCATCATAAGCACGATGGCATGGAAGAAATGCAATCGGAAAAGATGAATGCAAATGATACACGCCCCACAGATAAGGTCCTTGGACTGCAAAATATATATCAATATCACTGAGGACTCATCTCCCCATATCACCGTCTGTGACTGAGGGCTGATCTTCCAGTATTACTCTCTGTAACAGATCACTGAAACAATATCGATGTCAAGAATATCGATTTACAAAAATATCGAGGAAAAACATATAGAATACCAAAATATCGACCTCCTATCTCTAAACAGGTAAGTACAAAAATATCGAATAAAAAAGATCAATGTAAAATATATAGTTAGTCAAAATATCGAATTTTTTAAAATGCTTTAAATTAATTAAAATGAATTAAATAATAAATATAATTAACTTAAACATACTTAAAATACTTAAATAACCTTAAAAATAATAAATAATTAATGTAAGTAAAAAAAAAACCATACAAATTGATTTGTTAATACATATATATATATATAAACGTAATATTAATAAAAAATGTCAATATTTTTACCGTAGGATAGCGGAAAGGGTAAAATGTACTATTACCACTCCAGTGAGTGCAACAGTAGGGAAAGCGTTGGATAGCGTAGGGGTAAAAATTACTATTCCCACTCCAGAGAGTGCAACAGTAGGGAAAGTGTTGGATAGCGTAGGGGTAAAAATTACTATTCCCACTCCAGAGAGTGCAACAGTAGGGAAAGCGTTGGATAGCGTAGGGGTAAAAATTACTATTCCCACTCCAGAGAGTGCAACAGTAGGGAAAGCGTTGGATAGCGTAGGGGTAAAAATAACTATTCCCACTCCAGAGACTGCAACAGTAGGGAAAGCGTTGGATTGCGTAGGGGTAAAAATTACTATTCCCACTCCAGAGAGTGCAACAGTAGAAAAAGCTTTGGATAGCATAGGGGTAAAAATGAATATTCCCACTCCAGAGAGTGCAATAGTAGGGAAAACGCTGGATAGCGTAGGGGTAAAAATGACTATTCCAACTCCAGATAGTGCAACAGTAGGGAAAGCGTTGGATAGCGTAGGGGTAAAATTTACTATTCCCACTCCAGAGAGTACAACAGTAGGGAAAGCGTTGGATAGCATAGGGGTAAAAATTACTATTCCCACTCCAGAGAGTGCAACAGTAGGGAAAGTGTTGGATAGTGTAGGGGTAAAAATTGCTATTCCAACTCCAAAGAGTGCAACAGTAGGGAAAACGTTGGATAGCGGCAGGGTAAAAATGACTATTCCCACTCCAGAGAGTGCAACAGTAGGGAAAGCACTGGATAGCGTAGGTATAAAAACTACTATTCCCACTCCAGAGAGTGCAACAGTAGGGAAAGCTTTGGATAGCGTAGGGGTAAAAATTACTATTCCCACTCCAGAGAGTGCAACAGTAGGGAAAGCGTTGGATAGCGTAGGTGTAAAAATTACTATTCCCACTCCAGAGAGTGCAACAGTAGGGAAAGCGTTGGATAACATAAGGGTAAAAATTACTATTCCAACTCCAGAGAGTGCAACAGTAGGGAAAGCGTTGGATAGCGGGAGGGTAAAAATTACTATTCCAACTCCAGAGAGTGCAACAGTAGGGAAAGCGTTGGATAGCGTAGGGGTAAAAATTACTATTCCAACTCCAGAGAGTGCAACAGTAGGGAAAGCGTTGGATAGCGTAGGGGTAAAAACTACTATTCCCACTCCAGAGAGTGCAACAGTAGGGAAAGCGTTGGATAGCGTAGCTATCAAAAACTACTATTCCCACTCCAGAGAGTGCAAGAGTAGGGAAAGCGTTGGATAGCATAGGGGTAAAAATTACTATTCCCACTCCAGAGAGTGCAACAGTAGGGAAAGCGTTGGATAGCGTAGGGGTAAAAATTACTATTTCAACTCCAGAGAGTGCAACAGTAGGGAAAGCGTTGGATAGCGTAGGTGTAAAAATTACTATTCCCACTCCAGAGAGTGCAACAGTAGGGAAAGCGTTGGATAGCATAGGGGTAAAAATTACTATTCCAACTCCAGAGAGTGCAACAGTAGGGAAAGCGTTGGATAGCGGGAGGGTAAAAATTACTATTCCAACTCCAGAGACTACAACAGTAGGGAAAGCGTTGGATAGCGTAGGGGTAAAAATTACTATTCCAACTCCAGAGAGTGCAACAGTAGGGAAAGCGTTGGATAGCGTAGGGGTAAAACTTACTATTCCCACTCCAGAGAGTGCAACAGTAGGGAAAGTAAATACTTCATATATAAATACAAATACATTAAATATTAATACCAATTACAAATTAATTAAAAGTAATTAACCATTTTATATAATATAATAATGAATCAATTAAAAATACTACTAAAAATTAATTATTAAACATTATTACCTATTAATACAAAATATTTACCAATTAACAATTAATTAATTAACAATTATAAAATAATAAAAAATTAGAACAGCAAAAAACAATAAATAAATTAAAATATTCAATTAATTACAATTAAATTACTTACCCTATTCCCTATAAACACACAACCCACAACAGAAAATAAGTTAATAAAATTAACATAATTATCAATTAATCAATTAATTAAAATTAATTACTAATTATATTTTATTTAATTACCAATTAAAAATTTAAATAACAATTAATTCA
This sequence comes from Lissotriton helveticus, assembly GCF_964261635.1. Classification (NCBI taxonomy): domain Eukaryota; kingdom Metazoa; phylum Chordata; class Amphibia; order Caudata; family Salamandridae; genus Lissotriton; species Lissotriton helveticus. Next base: position 618,143,986 of record NC_136061.1, on the reverse strand, counting down.
AAATAAATATCAATACATAAATAACAAAATAAAATTATTTATAATTAAATTACTTCCTACCCTATTCCCCTATAAACCCACAACCCGCTACAGAAAATAAAATAATAAAATGAACATAGTTATCAATTAATTAATCAATTAAAATTAATCACCAATTATATTTTAATTAATTACCAATTACCAATTAATCAACAATTAATTCAAAATAAATACCAATAAATAAATTAAAAAATGTAATTAATTATAATTAATTTACTTCCCACCCTATTCCCATATAAACCCACAACCCGCTACAGAATTATATTACGCAAAAATTAAATACCATAAAATCAATTAATTAAAATAAAATTTAAAATAAATATACACTTTTCACACATATACTAACATAAAAAATAACTTTAACAAATTGGATATTAACTTACTTACCTCAAATTGGATATTTTTGTTGTCTATATTCTGTCCATTCTATATTTTTGTTGTCTATATTCTGTCCATTCGATATTTTGTCCATTCTATATTTTGAATTCGATATTATTGCTATTCTATTCGATAATTTTGTAGTCTATATTCTGTCCCTTCGATATTGTGTCCATTCTATATTTTTTATTCGATATTATTGCTAATCGATATTAAAAACTCGATATTTTGAGTGTATACCCTCTGTAACTGAGGGTTGACGATCTCCTGTAAACCTCTGTGACTGAGTACTGATCTCCCCGTTTCTCTGTCTGTAACTGAAGACTGATCTTCTGGAGTCACTGTCTGTGACTGTAGTCTGATCTCCCAATGTCACTGTTTGTTACTGATTTCTCATTGTCACTGTCTGTGACTGAGGGCTGATGATAACTCGGTGCCACTGTCGGTGACTGTGACATAGGCTGATGACTGATCACCCTATATCACGGTCTGTGACTGAGGACTGAGTTTCCAGTATTACTCTCTGTAACTAGAGGAATGCGGATCTCCTGTACTAATCTGTGATTGAGGACTGATCGTCCCGTGTCATTGTCTATGTCTGAGGACTGGTCTCCCAAAATCACAGTTTGCCACTGATCTCGCAGTGTTAGTCTTCGACTGACATTCCTCTTCGACTGTCTGTGAATGATCTCCCAGTGTGACTGCCTGTTACTGATCTCGGAGTGTCAATGCCTGTGACTGATCTTCCTGTGTTACTCTCTGTAACTGGAGACTGATGACCTCTTGGTGTCACTGTTTATGACTGAGGATTCATCTCCGAAAGTCACTGTCTATGACTGGCCTTCCTGTGTCACTGTGTGTGACTGGTCTCCCTGTGCCACTGTCTGTGACTGGTATCCCTGTGGCGCAGTCCGTGACTGGTCTCCCAGTGTCTCTGTCCGTGACTGTCTGTGACTGGTTTCTCAGTGTCACTGGCTGTGACTATCTCCCTGTGTCACTGTCTGTGACTGGTCTCCCTAGTGTCACTGGCTGTGACTATCTCCCTGTGTCACTGTCTGTGACTGGTCTCCCTAGTGTCACTGGCTGTGACTATCTCCCTGTGTCACTGTCTCTGATTGGTCTTACAGTTTCACTGTGTGTGACTGGTCTCCCTGTGCCACTGTCCATGACTGTCTGTGACTGGTCTCTCAGTGTCACTGGCTGTGACTATCTCCCTGTGTCATTGTCTGTGACTGGTCTCCCTGTGTCACTGTTTGTGACTGGTCTCTCTGTGTCACTGTTTGTCACTCGTCTCCCAGAGTCACTTTGTATGACTGGTCTCCCAGTGTCTGTCTGTGACTGATCTCCCAGAGTCTCTGTCCGTGAATGATCTCCCTGTGTCACTGTCTGTGACTGGTCTCCCTGTGTCACTGTCTGTGACTCGTATCCCTCTGCCACTGTCTGTGAATGATCTTTGTGAGTCACTGTCTGTGCCTGGTCCCCCTGTGAGACTGTCTGTGACAGGTCTCTCAGTGTCACTGTCCGTGACTGGTCTCGGTGTGTCACTGTCTGTGACTGGGGGCTCGTGATCATCCTGTGTCCTGAAGTATTTACGGTGCATTTAAGCACATACTGTCTCAAGACAGGCAACTTCAATTGAGAAAGTGCTTCTATTGTTTTAACTTGCACAGCTATGTTTACTGGTTCTTTCTCTGACTGCTTGCTTAGGGCATGTTTTTAAATTTTAACCTGTGACACTTTTCCTGGGGTACAGATAAAAGGAAAACGCCATAGAATTCCAGAGGTTTTCAAGCACATGTACAAAGTTGTTCGCTCTGTTTACAAAGTAAAGTACAAATATCTTAAAATTTACATCATCAGCATGGAAATTACAATCAAGGTATTAATGTCAGGTGATGTCACTGGTCAGCACTACAACTCTGAAAATTGTTCCAGTACCACTGCTGTCTGTGATTGAGAACCGACCACCCCATGTCACTCAGTGGGCCCGATTCACAGAACTAACTTAAGACAAAATCCTAAACTTACTACCATTTTGGTATTCACAGAAGGAACTTACTCATTTTGGTGTTCACAGAAGACACTCATTTCGGTATTCACAGAAGTTAGGACTCCTAAATGCCTTCTGGGAATACCGAAAGTCTTAAAATTTGTATTTTTCTCAGTTTAGTAGTAGTAAAGTTAGGACTCCTAACTTTAGGACTCCTAAATGCCTTCTGTGAATACCGAAAGTCTTAAAAGTAGGATTTTCCTCAATTTAGTAGTAGTAAAGTTAGGATTCCTAACTTTAGGACTCCTAAATGCCTTCTGTGAATACCGAAAGTCTTAAAATTAGGATTTTTCTCAGTTTAGTAGTAGTAAAGTTAGGACTCCTAACTTTAGGACTCCTAAATGCCTTCTGTGAATACCGAAAGTCTTAAAATTAGGATCTTTCTCAATTTAGTAGTAGTAAAGTTAGGACTCCTAACTTCTGTGAATACCGAAATGAGTAAGTGTCTTCTGTGAATACCAAAATGAGTAAGTGCCTTCTGTGAATACCAAAATGGTAGTAAGTTTAGGATTTTGTCTTAAGTTAGTTCTGTGAATCGGGCCCTAAGTGACTGAGTACTGATCTCTCTGTGTTATACTGTGTGACTGATCTTTCAGTGTCAGTGACTGATCACTGGACTCCTTGTGTCACTGTCTGTGAATGAGAGCTACAAATGGGAGAGAATTATCTCTTGAGAAGGAAGCTCTCTGGGATTGCAAGTGCCTGCTTGTCCAAGTATCCATTACAAACAATGGATACAGGTCATCGCAAGTTGTCGCCAAACACTGCCCAGAACCAAGAACTATAAATAAGTATATTCCTAACAACCCCCCTACATGGGAAACCCAAAGATTAGACTGATACCAGGTGCATGACTTGCAGGAACCTGAAGCCGGATAAACACACCTGGGTTATAACAGGTTTCCCTGGCAGAAGTCTCATCTGCCACAAGCTACAAGATGGAATACCCAGCTAATTGATAGCCAGAAACAGCCCAGCTCCTTGTCATAAACAGAGCTTCAACAACCCAATCATGGGATGAACATTGCTCATCATTAGACTGACTTCTTGATGCGAGATGCCAAAGTACCTGCCAGACTAATTTGCAGTGCTTAATTTCAGCCAGTGGTTTCCGGTTAACTAAATTGTCAACACCGGCACTTTTGACAGTCTGACACATGGTGGCACTGTTTGTTGGAATTAGAAATGAACACAACAAAAGTTGTTTATTAAAAATGTTTAATACCTACAGTCCAAGCTATTCTTATAGCAATGGTGGCCAGGAATAGTCTGAATTGTCACACGGGTGTGATGGTTAGTAATTGTATTGGTTCTGTCAATGGCGGCTCTGGCAGTAGCAATGATGGTACAAGCTGCAGTTGCCTCCTTGTGAGGGCTCCGGAACTCATTTTTAAAAAAAATAAAGCACTGTTTTTTGCTACCCATGAGTCTACTCCTATCACAGATCAACCATGGTTCATCTACCATTCTTTACCTAACTTTAACTGACAAGTATTGAAAAGCTTGAGCATATACCTAACCAGGCACTTGGCGGAGTTGTAAAGGATTGTAACAAAATTTTAATCCATTCAAACCTTACTGTGAATCACATATAATCAGGCAATCATGGCCCCAGGAAGTATCAGTGATAGCCAAGAAATGTCCACCATCAAAAGCTTGATCAATTTCCTTCGATCATGGGGTATCAAGTAGTTACGTCCTGTTGGGATTGGTCCTCCCTGAGGGGCACACCTAAACTTTTTGCCGTCACCCATCCTTTTTTGCTAAATTGTTCGCTTTTGACTCTGTGCCCTTTACCACTGCTAACCAGTGCTAAAGTGTTTGTATTCACTCCCGAAAATGTGTTAATATTGACTCACACCTGACTTGCATATTACATTTATGTACAAGTCCCTAGTAAAGTGGTATACCATATAGACAGGGCTGGAAAATTAAATGCCACTAATGCACCTGCTTTAAATAAGTGAGGTTTGCCTACAAGGGATTTCGTTTCAGAGTGACAGGAACCGGAGTGTGTAGACCTGGATTTTAAATCGTACAGAGAAATTCACCAATAAACCACTGATGGCTGACATTGAGCTGCATATTTAAGAAAATTACAGTTTCTTCACCAACGCTTTCCCACGAGATCACTCACAAGTCTTTAAATAAAATACCGGATGTGCCGAGGAGCTGATTAAGTTGTGCCCTCGCATGCCGTGCTTCCACCAATTGTGGGATTGTTATCTGAACTTAAAGGAATCCAATGTTTTTTCCCTGAGTCAGCATAAGCAACTTACAATTAGGATTTTCTTGAAGGATATCCATCAACCTTTTGTCCTGAAGATGGTCTGACGGTCTCATCGCCATCACAGACCGAAACGTCGACTGCGACATCTTTTCTTATGTACATTGGTTGTGTTGAAGGAATTTTTTTCATTGATGTATCTGATTATTTCCTTCTACTAATTCACAGAAAAGATGTTTACATCGTTTGTTTGTAGGTTGATTTATGTTACCTCATGAACTATGTTTGGCTGATCCTGATCTTTTTGTTTTCCTTGATTTGTAAATTGACCATATATTAAATATATGTTTGTTTTGAAGCAGATTTTGCCCCGTGTAATACATCCTGTGTTTTTAAGACAGTAATCTGCGAGATAGACTTATTCATTCACTGCTTGATTATTCAACTGCTCACCACTAATCAGGGTTGATTCTTGACAATTGCACTTGAGATATCATCTCTAAAATTCATAGACGAACAAAATCCCTTGTAGGCAAACCTCACTTATTTAAAGCTTTATCGCCCAAGCCTCCAAGGGTATATTGGGTTTCCCACCTCTCTTGAAACTAATGCACCTGCAGCACTTATTGTGCCACCCACTTGAGTAACTCCTTAAAACATGTCTCAGACCTGCTGTTGCAGACTGGCAACAGTTTAATATTACAACATCATTTTTGGGGCGACCTTTCATCCCAATTCCAATGGCACTGCCGAAAACTGCATTTGCATTTCTTATTCCAATATTTTCTGTTTTATCCGTTTTATTCCTTTAATTTTTCTGTTTTCATTGGGATCATTACTCTGTTCAAGTCTACATGCAAGGTAAGCATTTTTCTGGGTTTCTCATGTTAAAAACGGGCCATCCGAACCTCTTATTTAAAACACGTACAAGCGCTTGGCTCAATGACAGCAGTTTATTTAGATAACCCAATGCATTTCAGGCCTCCTGGGCCTTTCGTCAGGGGCAACTGAAAATAACAAATAACACATACATTAAATCCTGTTCACTTATTTCAAGTTCAACAATTCAAATTATTTATCAATTTCACATGTTAAATACCAACGGCGTTATAAATGTAGTACCTCTGCACCTCGAAATTACTCTGGCAGTGCTTCCTTCCTTCATTTTTGATGTAACACAACTTAACTCGAGCTGCGCCTAAACCTCTTCAGTTTCCTGCACACCCACTCTACCTCCCTTCAACTGTTCGTACCCAGTAAACTCATTGCTTGTATTACCAATCACATTTCTCTCCTATTCTCAACCACCCTTCACAATTCCAACCTCTGCCTAACTTATTTTCCACACGTACCTGCTGTCTAACATCATTTTCGTCTCTCCTACATAACGGCTTTCACCTCTTTCATTGCACTCCTCAGATTTAAACCCTTTAGGTAACCACCCATTTTTCCCACGTGATTTTACGTACTCTATTCTCCCACGCTTCCCACCAACACTACACTACCCATAATGCACCGTTGTGCTGACCTTAACTGTGCTACTCATCTGAGTCTTTTAATACTCGTTTGTTAATCCTGCGATCAGCATTCATTGTATGTGCAACTTCATGAAAACAACTTTAAAACACATTATCATTTTCTTATTTCAATGTCTTTTGCTAATTTTTCAATGTTCGTCCAACTCCTGAATAAATAAACGTGCTTCTTGAACGTAGATGTTCCGCCTTGCATGAGCGTAGCAACATAGTTTCTAATAAATCCAATTTTAGATTCACTGTTCAACGTGGGTGCAGACCCGGTGTTACATCAAAAATGAAGGAAGGAAGCACTGCCAGAGTAATTTCGAGGTGCAGAGGTACTACATTTATAACGCCGTTGGTATTTAACATGTGAAATTGATAAATAATTTGAATTGTTGAACTTGAAATAAGTGAACAGGATTTAATGTATGTGTTATTTGTTATTTTCAGTTGCCCCTGACGAAAGGCCCAGGAGGCCTGAAATGCATTGGGTTATCTAAATAAACTGCTGTCATTGAGCCAAGCGCTTGTACGTGTTTTAAATAAGAGGTTCGGATGGCCCGTTTTTAACATGAGAAACCCAGAAAAATGCTTACCTTGCATGTAGACTTGAACAGAGTAATGATCCCAATGAAAACAGAAAAATTAAAGGAATAAAACGGATAAAACAGAAAATATTGGAATAAGAAATGCAAATGCAGTTTTCGGCAGTGCCATTGGAATTGGGATGAAAGGTCGCCCCAAAAATGATGTTGTGTAGTTTGAAACGTGCAGTTTGGGCTAGGCACGTCACCAGTGATAAGCACGCTATAAGGAAGAAGCGTTGTGTGAAATTTGGAAGATTTGTGAAAAAGAAAGGTGTGCAACCCGTAAATACGAAAATAACAGTTTAATATTGTCAATTCGATTTGGCAAAGTAAACTCATTGAAACACACAAAATGTGATGTGAGGAATGCTTGCAATGTGTCTAACCACTGGTAATCACTCTGGGTAGCATCCCAATCATCATTCTTTTACTCACCATTACACCTCAGTTTTGACCCAGTATTATGTATATCAGTCTTAACCCTGTTCCTCATTGGAGCAATCCAGCCCAAACTGCCTCAGAAGAGGTATCTGGCCTTGTGGAGCCCTCGTCAGTTGCAGCCTTAAGCTTCGTACTTCTGGAGGTTTTCAACTGTCATAAAAATGACTAATTCCCAACATAGGACTCTTCACCACGACTTTATCCAGTGGCTCCCTGACAATGACACCTCCTCCTTGGACACCGCCAGCTGCCTTGCCACAGCAAACTTTACCTTCTCAGACATTTTTCTGCAACATTTCTTCCAAGTCGGTAGGGTAGCAGAGACCATGCCCAATCCACTTTGTGTATATGAACTGCGCTCATTCGTGGTCTGCCATAACTTTCGACTTTAACCCAATCTCGCTCGACTAGATGTCTGCAGTTGGCATTTTTTTTTTTTTTTTAATTTTTTTTTTTTTTTTCAAAAACCTTTATTTGAGTAAGCAAAAAAGTACAAGGATGGGCCTACAACCACACGGGCCGGCCGCTAAAGAGGAGTAGACACATATCATATATGCCCGCAGAGGTAAAAGTCAATCAACAATGCAATACTCATCACTATTTACAGGACAAAAACAGATTTTATTTATATGAAAGAACAAACACACACAAAAGGCGAAAGTGTATTACTGAAGGTCAGCTCAATGGACGTAAGGGGGGGGACAGCAACAGAAGTACAGTAGCAAAACACTAAGCACTGAGGAGCTCGGGGGGGGGGGGGGAGGGACACAGAAGTCAGTACAAAAAGGGGGGGGGAGGGCCGGAGACACCAGCACAACCCCTATATGAAAGGTTCCAAGAACGCTTGCCTAAGGAGACAGGGCAAGCTCAATAGTGCCCACAAGGGGAGGAGTACAAATATCGCCACGGTAGTCGTTCCATTGACCCCACACCTTCACCCATGCCCCGGGTCTGCCCCTGGCCACATAGACAGTTTTCTCACGGAACATGGACCAATCCATGTTATCCTCCCATTTCGAGAGGTCAGGGGGCCTGGAGGCCCCCCAGAGTTGTGCAATATCTCGCTTCGCAACCATATACCCCAGGGTGGCCCATCTAGTCTGTGCCACCGAGTAGTCCGTGGGCTCACAAACATTCAAAAGACATCGACGAGGTTCCGGACGCAAGGACACACCTGTCACCACAGCCATCACTTCAAGCACGGCCGCCCAATAAGCAGCCACCATCGGGCACTCCCAAAGAATATGCAGGAAAGTAGCACGCAAACCACACCCACGCTTACACAATCCATCGGAGGAAAAGCCCATCACCACCAGTCGCGGTCCCGTCACGTACACCCGATGAAGGATCTTCAATTGGACCAGACGGAGACGAGCCGGAATAGCCACCTCCTTCGGGGAGGAGAGGGCTGATTGCCAATCCTCATCATCAAGTTCTAACCCATCTCCCATCCACAATTCCCGAAGTCGGGCCAATAAGTCGGTCCGATTGTTAATCAACTTTTTATAGATCAGGGAGATAGTGCTATCAGGAAGATGTTCATCAAGGATACGGTCCTCAAGGGGGGAAGAGTCAGGCGGAATCTCACCAGGAGCAAACACCGAAGCCAGGGCGTGCCTGAGCTGTAAATAACGAAAGAATTCCCGACCACTCAGGCCATAGTCAGCCTGGAGGGCCTGAAACGAACGCACAGAACCCTTAGAGTATACATCCCCCACCTTAGAAATCCCAATCATGTCCCAACGGTCGAAACCCTTGGAAGACCAAAGACCGCCCAGACGTTCTGAAGCATAAAGCGGCGTCGCCAACGTCAAGCGATCCTCCCAGCCCAAGCTCACATTCGCGGCACGCCACACCGTCAAAGCAGTCAATGTAGGTCCCACAAGATGGCGCCCAGCGGAGCGAGAATAAAGCACTCTGTTAAAGTCACCTCCCGGAAGCTGAAGTTTATCCATTTCAAACGCCGGATTACGACCTGGCGAAAACATAGCGTGATTGATAGCGGACAGATGGGAAGCCCAGTAATATCTCTTAATGTCGGGGAGCGCCATGCCCCCATCATACCACGGGATGGAAAGTTTCGCGAGAGCAATGCGCGGACGCCCATCCCAAATAAGCTGCCTCTGAAGGCTCTCAATCTCCCGAAAATAGGACTTAGGGATAGGATCATAATAATTCTGGAGAGCATAGAGAAACCGCGGCAATGACATCATCTTAAACAGGGCCGCCCGACCCATGGGAGACAGGGGAAGTTTGCGCCAACGGGCAACGTCCAAACGTAGCCTAAGCAACGGGGGAAGGAGATTACGATCAAAACGAAGGGACGAGTCCAAGGTAACAAAAACCCCCAAGTATTTGAAGCCATCCCTGGCCACCTGAAGAGGAAGTCTGCTCGGCAACGGAGGCAAGACACCAGATAAAACATATACACAGGATTTAGTCCAATTGATGACGAGGCCTGAGTTAGCGCCAAAGGACACAAGAACGTCAAATAAAACAGTTAAAGACTTGCGAGGGGAAGTAAGGTACAAAAGGATGTCGTCCGCATAAAGCGAGACGCGGTCTTCGAAGTCCGGGGCCCAGCGAATCCCTTTAAGGGACGGTTCCCACCGGAGCCAGGCCGCTAATGGTTCAAGAGCGAGCGCAAACAACAACGGGGACAGGGGGCAACCCTGACGGGTACCCCTGCCCAAGGAGAAGGGAGCCGACACTCTACCGTTTACCACAACTTGTGCCAGAGGTTCCGCGTACAACAACTGAATCCAGCTAATAAACTCGCACCCGAATCCAAATTTCTCAAGAGTCGCCCATAGATAGGGCCACTCCACAGTATCAAAGGCCATAGAGGCATCCAGGGACGCCAAAATGGCCGGCTCAGTCAGAAGCCCCGCCCTCGCCATCACGCCGTGAAGGCGTCGCAGATTCAAAGCAGTGTTGCGATGCGGGATAAAGCCAGACTGATCCGGATGGACCAAATCCCCGAGAACCGAAAGGAGACGGGTCGCCAAAAGTTTTGCCAAAACCTTGGGTTCAACATTTAACAGGGATATGGGTCTATATGAGGAACAGAGGTCACGTGGTTTACCATCTTTAGGGATGACGACAATTGTCGCCAGGCGCTGATCATAGGGAAGGATGTTACGTTCACGAGATTCTAGAAACATGGCGCGAAGATACGGCGCCATCTTATCGGGGCGTAGCTTGTACAACTCAATAGGCAACCCGTTCGGGCCCAACGCTTTGCCCGAACGGAGCGAACGGATAGCAGTCGCTATCTCATCATTCGTAAAAGGGGAGTCCAAAGCAATACGGTCCAGGTCGGAGACACAGGGCAAAGTGATATCGCGCAAGAGTAAGCGGGAGTCAGCCACGTCCCTCACAGACACGGGAGCATATACAACACGGAAATATTCCGCAAAACGATCAACAATGGCAGTCGGATCAATCACATTCTCACCACTCGCAGACTGAATCACAGGCACCACACGATTAACTCTTTCTTTCTTGTCCAACCACGCTAGGAGTTTACCTGCCTTATCACCCACATCGTACAATCTGCCTTGTTGCTCACGAAACATCACCTTTGCAGCGTCAGTGACCAGGGATTTATATGCAAACTGTTTTAGACCCAGGGCATGGAGTTTCTCAGGCGTGACACCAGATTCCAACTCGTCCTCCAAAGCAGAGATCTCCCCCTCAAGGTCCACCACCTCCCTCCTCCCGGCTTTTTTGGCTTCAACAATCAAGGAAAGGGCCTGTCCACGAATCACAGTTTTAAAGGCTTCCCACAGGGACACAGCCGAAGGGACCGACCCCTCGTTTTCCAGGAAATATGCATCCATGGACTTGAGCAAGAGGGTACGAGTCTCAGGGGAGGAAAGATACCATGGGTTAATTGGAGCCACTCGGCCCGCTGCCTCCACCCCAACCTCGAAACGAAGCCAGAGCGGCGAGTGGTCAGAAATACCCCTTGGCAAATGCAAAATCTCACGAACCGCCGACGACTGGGCCGCGGGCATCAGGAAATAATCCAGCCGAGACAGACTGCCATGAGCCCCAGAATGGAAAGTGTATTGGAGCTGAGTGGGATGCAAAAGTCGCCAGCAGTCCACAAGGCCAAAGGTATCTAGAAACCCACCCAACCACTGCTGAGCCTGCGGAGTATCCCTAGGGGGATGGCGATCGTGAAGGCCGGAAAGCACCGAATTAAAATCACCGGCCAGGAAGAGAGTACTTTCAGGGAGATCTAACAAAACACGGCCCAAATCAGTGAAAGTAGAAGTCTGTAAACCCGGGGGAACATAAACATTAAAGAGAGATAGGGTGCGGCCCTCATATCTACCCACCAAGACAGTATATCTCCCACGGTCATCTTGAATCACCTCGTCAATTGCTAGGGGGAGGGAGGTTCGAACAAGGATACCCACACCCCTAGATCCGGAGGTAAACCCCGAGTGCGCCACAAGGCGGTAGCCCCATCTATTCATTGCATTACAAACATTACCAATCAAATGGGTTTCCTGCATGAAAACAATGTCTGGCGACAAACGTCGTATACAATTCAAGACCACACTGCGCTTAATACGATCTCCCAGGCCATTAACGTTCCAGGAAACAAATTTCAACCCTCTACCCCCCATCCCATCCACCCGAGCCAAGACCCCTCATCCACGAGCAAGACACCAGAAACAGCAGCAGACACAGGAGCAATTCGCCTTGAAAACAACACACAAAAAAGAAAGAACTTCCCAGCCCCCCTCCCCCAAACTGAAAGGAAACACCCCCCACCCTGCACCCCTGCAAAAAGCTAAAGAGCCACCCCAACCTGCAGTGTGCCTGTCGCCCCATAACCCCTAGTCTACACAAAGACCCCGGAGGAGGAAAGGTCTCCGTTCCACCCGCCCCTGACAAACATCAAGAACGAAAAGTAACAAAAGAAAGATAAAATAATCACAATGCAGAGGAACGCCGGTCAACAATCCTGAAAATGTATTCAAAATAAAACATGTGAGCCAAACAGTCAGATCTCCACACCACCTTCGGCACCACCAGGGTGAGCGGCGGATTCAGTCTCAGGAGTACGGTCAGGCAAGGAGTCCAGCCAGTCATTAACAGCATCTGGGCGATCAAAGAAAAGGGTACGCTCATTGTACTCGACCCGAAGTCTGGTGGGATAGAGCATAGCATAGCGTAAGCCCCGATCCCGAAGACGTTTCTTGGCCCCACGAAACTCCATCCGTTGTCTCTGAACTTGTTGGGAAAAGTCCGGGTAAAAGTTCACCGTAGCATTCTCAAAGGCCACCGGGCCCTTCACCCGCGAGGCCTGCAGGATAGCGTCCCGGTCTCTATAGTGAAAAAGCTTCGCTACAATGGGTCTCGGCGGGGCTCCCGGCCGAACTTTGCCCCCTGGAACACGATGTGCGCGTTCCACCGTGAAGAACTTCGTAAGGCCGGAAGGGGCAAGATGGTTCAAGACCAGATCCTCAACCAGGAGATCCACCGAGTGGGGTTCAGGGTTCTCCGGTACACCAACCAGGCGAACATTGCAGCGACGTGCCCTATTTTCAAAATCCTCCAGGCGTCGGGTCATGAAGTCGTTCACCCGACGGAGATTTCCGACTTCTGTCTGGAGCTCCGAGACGTCCTTCGTGAGGCTGGACGATTTAATGTCCAACGATTGCACCCTCTCATTCGTCTTGCCGAGATCAGCACGAATAAGATTAACCTCAATAGCCACGGTGTCAAGTTTATGGGCCAAGGCCTCGTACTGTAGGCCGGTGGATTCCCACACGCCCGAGATGGCGCCCATGATGTCCTGTAGGGAGGGCTCCGCCGACTCTTCCAAAACTCGTTCGGACGCTGTACTAGAACCAGGCAGGGCAGCTCCGGGGGACCCCTTAGAATGAGTATAGCGGTCCATGACATTTGATTGAACCGGAGCTCCGCGCAGAGGTGCTTTCGTCTTGCGCGTCTCTCTGTCCCCTCTGCCCGCCATTTTGAAGATGCGTCACAGGACAAGCCACCAGGGTCGACGGGCCCGACACCCAAAGCACAGGATCAAAAGTACACAAAAATGAGGGGCACAACTCGGGTAGAGGTCGCCAAGCCAGCAAATAGTCCGCAGGAAAACCCAACAGCCGATCCGCCTCCAGGTCTCAGCCGCAACTCGATAGTCACACCCGTGGCCCAAGTCGGAACAGAATCGAAACCGAAACTTAGGAAGGGGGACCCACAAGGCCAGATCTCCTGCCGTTGTTGTTCAATTCCAGGACGGCTACAGAACCGCACCCCGTCCCGGGCGCACCTCGAGGGCGGAGTCCAAAAGTTCAGACCATCATATCTCAGGAATAAGAGATCCAAATCAATTTCTGAAAGGTGCCAGGCTGATCAGCCAAACGTCCTCCACACGGATTCTTGCAAGAAATCAGGATTCAGTCAGGATAAAATGCCGGGAGCGGCGAGGGTCCGGAGAGCGCTGTGCTCAAGCGGCCATCTCGGATGCCCGCCAAGCTCCTCCCTGCAGTTGGCATTTTGATCTTTTAGGTGCCATTTTTCACTTTAAAAATTCGTAATTGATGTCTTATTGATTGGATTTTTGTCATTTTGGTGTCAAATAATTTATTAATTGTACTATATTTTTCTAAGTTGGTGTGGGATTTTTCGTGTTGTGTTTTGAATTTATTACTGTTTAAGGGCTGCGTAAATACTTTACACATTGACTGACTGCTTTAGTGCCAAGCAACCAGAGGGTAAAGCACAGGTTAATTTAGTGACTTTTAGTGGTTCACCCTGACAAGAATTGTGGCTGTTGCTTGAGCAGGGTTCAACCCTCTCAACCACCAACCCAATTTCTCACACTTCCCTTATGAAGAGTCACCCGAGCCAGTTGCATAAGCCATCTGGTCGAAGTCCTTAGTACAACCTGCTTCTTCTTCACCATACAAAGGTCGCCAACACCAACCCACATTCAAAGCCAGCTCTTTGAGTTCTCTACACAAAATCCCCAGAAAAGAATGTTGTCTCGACTCATCTGACATAGGAATGGCATATTACACAGACTTTGGAAAAGTCCTGAAGAAGATAAAAAAGTGAAAAAAGTCATTAGCAATCAACCTGGAACCCATTCCCTATCCAAAACCATCCTGAGGCTTCTGATTCTCTGATCGTTCGGGTTCACATTGCACTTATAGCAGTCAGCCTTCCCTTTCTGAATCTTCTGTACCTGCCCAAGCTCTAAACCCCACCGAGCTGCCAAGGTTGCATCCCCTATCTTAATAGAAAGTGAGCTGAAGTTAGCATGATCAATACCTGCCAGTTTGAGCACTTTAACTAATGTGCTGCCAAACTGAAACCTAGACACAGGAACCTCATTAGCATGTAAAAATAAGGCCTCCAAAGGCTACCACTGGGCAGCAGGGATGGCCAGACGGCTTTCCAAAGACTATAGGGTCAATTACAATGTAGTTCGGAAAGCATTCCGACTGAATCGGTCCCGAAATGCTTTCCGATCGAATCGGATTCGGGGAGTCCGACCGACCAATTACGATTGTTCCGAATACAATTCGGTCATACTCCCATTGACTTCATTGGGAGCCTGTGTTCCGACCGAATACACAGGCTCCCATTGAAGAAAGCTGTTGCTGGGAAAAATCGTGCACCCTATGGCGGGCACCCCATGGTGCCTACCACAATGTGCCTGGTTGAAAATAGAGGTCCCTTGGGTACCACCACGGGCCCCACTTGGAAGGCCCTGGGTGAAGGGGGGCCTGCTACTGGTCCCCAAAGTCAGATTCCGACAGCCGATTCTTGTCGTAACAACCGATTCGGAAAGGCTGTCCGAATCTGACATCGTAATTGCTCAGTCGGAAATGCGGTCAGTTGACCTGTTGGAGTCGGCTCCGAATGACTCGGTTCCTCCGAATGATATACGGAACCGACTTGGAAAGTCCAAACGCTTTCCGAACATCGTAATTAGCCGTTCAGAAAGCTTTCCGAATCAGTCAGAAAGACGGGTGCCGAATCGAATTCGGCAGACACGAATCCGAATCAGAGCCTTTCCGAATGACATTGTAATCGACCCCTATGTGTTCACCCCTACCCACTTGATCCATTTTGGAAAAGAAGAGTGAGACAGAGCCGGAGTCCCTGAGTACACGTGTTGCTAGACAACAGCAATCTGCCACCCAAACACAGCTTTGATTTTGCTACTAGCTCGCCAACTTTGAACTCCCCATAAAAAGCTAAACCACAACCAGCCTTGAAGAGTAGGGCTTCAAATGATGAAGTACAGACTAACGCAAGCCCCGCTATTATCGTGACCACATTATTCAGGTCTATATGCCACCAGCCATCTTGCTTACAACCCTCTTGCCTCTCACAAACTCTCTACGCCTTATTATTGGCAACATTACTTGCTGTGATCCTAAACCCCCAAATCCCTCACAAAACAATTTAGGGTTAGCCTTGTGCCTTTTAGCATAGGTGACTGACTTGTGCCCTGTTTTAGAAATACCAGGATCATACCGAAGACTCCAAATAGAATGATTGTAACCCAGGAGGTCCCTCCAGGAAAAGCAAGGAGCTCTCAAACTCCCCTTTATAGGCTCTTTTGGTGTTTGGCACTAGGCTAGCTGAGATGAAGTTGGGCAGAATAGTACACCATGCTTCTAAAGATGATTCGTAAATGGAGTTGCTTCTTCCTGCTGCCTCCTGGTGGAGGTATCTGAATTCCTGTATCTTAAATATGTACTCATCACACTAGACACATTCCTCA
This sequence comes from Lissotriton helveticus, assembly GCF_964261635.1. Lineage (NCBI taxonomy): Eukaryota > Metazoa > Chordata > Amphibia > Caudata > Salamandridae > Lissotriton > Lissotriton helveticus. The sequence goes on along the minus strand of NC_136061.1, from coordinate 618,127,971 downwards.
ATTTAAGGGTAATATTATTCATTAGACAGAAGAGGACAATTTCCTTCAACATTCTCAGCACCATCCTGCACATAACGTGCTGCAGGTTAGTTGACTTAATCATACCCATGTATTCAGACCAAAAACCAGAGGTGATCCTTCCAGATGCAGAAGGCCACTGAAATGGAGGACAACTCCAAGGATGTGTCATTAATACTAATCCAGACTCAAATCATTACAGAGGCCATCTATGGCCACCCCATAGACAGATCCAAATTCAATGCCTAATTTGTAAAATAAGTGCCACAGTGCAAGGAATTTCACTGGATGCACCGTACCTTGAACACACTACCAGTGCTGCCAAATGCCAGTGCAACAGTTGCCTCCCACTGTCAGACTCCAACAAATGTGACAATTTGGACATGTCACAGACGCTGTAAAAAAAAAACTGATTTTAATTTCAGTGCACATTGAAGTTTGAAAGGCTTTACTGAACGGCTTTTCTCACAAATATGCAGACAGAGCACCTGTCAGAAATAATTGCATTTGTTGAGAAATAAGTGCTGGTGCCGAGCACTGGCAAACACCGGCACAAATTACGCACTGCCTAAATCTTAGACTTCCTGTCTCTTCTATGAAATACCCTGATTCCTGACTTAAGTGTGGCCATGCTGTTGAAGCTATCTAGGGTCAAATATGTAAGTCCTGTCTGCTTGCCACAAAAAGCATAATCTTATGATGCTTCTCCTTCAAGCCAGAGATGGCCTGCAAAATTCACCAAGAGAAAGGGCAGCCTGTAGGAATGCTGTCCAGCACAAAGTTCAACGGGTCCACTAGGACCTGATGCCGATGGAAAGTAACCTTGTGTGCCCCTAAGTAGACCTGAACTGACTTCTTGAAAGCAGCCACCTTTTCACTGAGCAACCAGCAAAGGCCCTAGACTGTATTGGTCTCAATACTGAGAAAATTAAAGCAGTCACAGAACCTGCTGTGCCTTCAGCCATTGATGGAACCCTAAAGGACGACACCAAGCCCTTGAATGCTGCCTAAGATTTACCATGGCAGGGAGAGCTGGACCGATCAAGGAACAGGAAATCATCCAAGGAATGCAAGACCACTCCTGTCCCAGATTCATTTCTAAACACCACCCACAGGAAGGTGTTAAATCTGTAAAAATGGGCAGAGAAGGAACTGTCCATAGCATTGCATTTATAAAACTAAAGAGCACCCTTAAACCGATAGCCCAAAAGATGGAAATACTCTGGGGCTCTGGTAGGAGCCTGGGAGCAGACTTTATATCCACTTTTGCCAAGAGTAGCAAGGCAGCATGCAATTTAGGGTGCTGATTGAGCCATGGGATCATTGTTTATATCTCAATGGGTGATGGGGCCTTATCCATTAGCTGGGTCTGACTCTTACTTATGGACTCTCTTGCCTTTGGATTTTTTAAGGTATACAAAAAGGGAAGGATTGGAATGGTTGAATTATTCTCCGTCACTTGTAATCACTGGGGCCGCATTCCAATCCATCATTATTTTGCACATCAGGTCACCTCAGTTTTGATCCAGCTATATGCAAATCAGTCTTGACCCGGGTCCAATAGGAGCAGTCCAGCCCGAACTGCCAAACCACGTCCTACATGAACTGGAACACCAGCAACCCAGGGCCGATTTATGGGCTCATCAGCTGGGTATAACTTGGTTTCAGTGACACAGTTTGCATGGGACCCACGTCTGGGCCCTGTCACATGCTTTTTTTTAACAAATTAAGCACTGAACTCAGCCTCTGGTAATTCGTCGGGCCGCATCCCAGTTCATCGTTTTGCACATCATTTCTTCCACCAATTCTGCCCGAACTGCTCGTGTGCATTCACAATCTTATTCTCGTGGAGAGGGCAGGGGGCTAGCTCTGGGATCTTCCCAAGGCAGATAGTGGGCTCCTTCATTGAATTAGAATGTCCTCCACCTCAGGCTTCTCATGCTTGTGAGAGTATTCCTTAACCTGCTCACTCTCCTCGGCAACTGGGTTCTCTGTGATCAAATTGAAAATCTCAACAAGTGCCCCCTTCCTATCCCTTTCCTTTGCAGCCCCTGGAACGAGCAACCCCAACTGATGCCTAGGGTACAGGACTGAGCTCACAGGCTGAGGTCTAGAGGGCTTCTTCTCAACTTCTTCTTATTCTCCTTGTCAACAAGTTTGTCCTGCACTGCTGAGGAGGCAGTAGACTGCAATGTCTACCCCCCCCCCCTCCACTGATGCCATGGGCCCCTGGAGCTTGCCAGTGACCCCTACAGTGCCGCCACCTCCCCCGCTTCCTAGGCTGCTGATGAGCCGTCCTATTTCCCATTATCACTCTCCAATGAGGTTACTAATGTCTTATAAACAAAAAAAGAGTGTCCAATGGTTGTTTTCGACCACAAAAAGGAGCACGTAAACGGCTTCACTTAAGACGTTAAAGAAAGACCTTACTCACCACCTAGTGATGACATGCTTCATCATCGGGCCCCACCAAAGAGACCGAGTGTCTCTTTGGTGTGCTGCAACGTCAGATTTACTGCGGAGCGGGTTGGTGAGTTCAGGCAGTGTTGTGCAAAGAAAAGAAACTAGTGAGTGGTGGATGGTTAAAAAATAGTCCGTAGTGTATCAAAATTGACTTTATTTTAATGATTACTAAGGACAGGATTATAAAAACTTATGTGTTGGAAATTCGTCCACAATTAGTTGAGTGGTAGTTTCCTAAATATCAGTCGACATGTTTCAGCCACGAAACGATGTGATTTTATCTGGCATTCATCAGGACTCTGCGTGTGCTAAACCCTGGTGGAATGGACGCGCTAAGACCCACTCTTACCTAGAGACGTGAAAGTGAAAATTAATAAAAAGGTGTAAAGTGCAGAAAAATTAGGAAGAAAAGATTGTCTTCCTAATTACTCCTGGTTTAGGAGGCTTCCAGCTTAAGGATTTCTGCACTTTCGTGGTGTTGAGGATTCACACCATGGGTCACAGGAGGGGGGACCAGTCAAGGGTAGATGCAGGTATACAGCGGGTGCCGAGCGTCGAGGGCGTTGTGCCAATTACGTTCCCACCCCCCTCCTGTGACCCATAGTGTGAATCCTCAACACCACGAAAGTGCAGAAATCCTTAAGCTGGAAGCCTCCTAAACCAGGAGTAATTTGGAAGACAATCTTTTCTTCCTAATTTTTTTGCACTTTACACCTTTTCATTAATTTTCACTTTCACATCCCTAGGTAAGGGTGGACCTTAGCACGTCCATTCCACCATGGTTTAGCACACGCAGAGTCCTGATGAATGCCAGGTAAAATCACACCGTTTCGTGGCTGAAACATGTCGACTGATATTTAGGAAACTACCACTCAACTAATTGTGGACGAATTTCCAACACATAAGTTTTTATAATCCTGTCCTTAGTAATCATTAAAATAAAGTCAATTTTGATACACTACGGACTATTTTTTAACCATCCACCACTTACTAGTTTCTTTTCTTTGCACAACACTGCCTGAACTCACCAACCCGCTCCGCAGTAAATCTGGCGTTGCAGCACACCAAAGAGACACTCGGTCTCTTTGGTGGGGCCCGATGATGAAGCATGTCATCACTAGGTGGTGAGTGAGGGCTTTCTTTAACGTCTTAAGTGAAGCCGTTTACTTGCTCCTTTTTGTGGTCGAAAACAACCATTGGACACTCTTTTTTTGTTTATTGGCTATTACCGGGGAATAAGAGTGTCACTCTACTCTCCCTGCCTCTCCTTTTGTTTAGACGTTACTAATGTCTTGGCAGCATTGGTTAAAAAAAGTGCCAGGGCTCTCGTCATGAGGCAGCTTGCACCAGCCCTTTTCTACTGCTAGCGCCACCTAAAACGAAACCAACTACTAACCATGAAAGTTGGGACATGATGTGGCGTAATGGCCAGAGCTGCCGATTTTTTGGACGGGAACTGGGTTCAAGTCTGGGTGTTGACTCAACATCCTGTGATTCTGTGCAAATCACTTCATCTTCCTGTGACAACCACAAATGAATGTGTCCTTGACTGGTGCTCATGAAAAGTGCTGATGTTGATGATTAGTTGCACGTACTGAGCACCGGAAACCACCCTTTCGGGCCTAAATTAAGCACTGGCAGTAGCCACGTTATCCTCTTTTGTCCCTGGAGGCTCCAACGCTGGTGCACCCCTGCAGCTAAAGATCACCATCCCGCCAGCTTGGATGTCCATGGTCAAATTTGGGAAGATTGGGCACCAGATCAGACGTAGGCTCCTGAGCTGCCACCAACTGACCACCACAGAAAGAGTAAACACCGGAGAAACATCAACTGGAGCCACACGGCTACGCCGGTATGTGGATGTGTCAACCACCTCCACCACCCAAGGCAGCAAGGGCCCCTCAGCCATGGACACCGCCCCAGATCCCCTCCAAGGACCCTTTGATGCGGGAGACTTCCTTCCTGACACTGAGGCACAGGCAGGAAAGCCCCCTGGGAAGTGACATTAGACCTTCCAGGTCACTCATCCTCAAGGGCTATTTCCCTCACCTGGGCCCCATTGCATCACCTGACTGGGCAGGCTAATAACTCCTCAATGGAGTCGAGCAGACCCATTATTTTGGCAATGCCAACATCCCGCGGGCTCTGTGCTGATTTATTCTTGACCTGCATTGGAGGCATGCCTAGAACTCTGTTCCACGAAATTCGCGTCCCGTGATGTTACTGCCAGCACACACTGAATAAACTCTGGCATCACAGGGGAATCTATTGGCCCAAATACAGGAAAAAGTCGAAGTAATAGATCAGGCTACAATAGGGGTGTAATAAATTGCCAAAATATCGTGCTTAAAACAACACAAATGATAAACAGGGTTGTATCTTTCAATATACAAGTTATCAGGGGGCAAATAGGCCCAAGTGTTGGGAGGAGCAACGGCTTCAGCAACAGGGAAGAGCTATGGTCGGAGCTAATGCAAGAAAATACGACAGACTGCATATTCGAAGCACATTGGAGAAACACAGGGGCAGTTGCAGAATTAAGAAGCACTACGCGTGCTGGAGAGGCGTGTACGGGGACACAGGGAGCCACACTCGCGCTTCCCCCCCCCCCTCGCCCCAACTTTGGGATTGACTTATCGCCGCCACTTGACCGAACTTTGGTTTTAATTACTGTTGAGATTTCAGCCGGGACGGAAGTAGAACCGACAGAGAGGTTTACTTTATAGTTGTGCCTTCGGTCCGATAGCCCTGAAGAAGTCGTGGGGTAATCCCAGACGAAACACGTGTTGGCTGGGCACCTGAAAAATATATGAACCTGAAAAGGAGAAAAAGAACTTCGTTGAAATCATATATTGCATGATTGTGTGATTCATGGGATACTTTCAGCATTAATACTGCTAATAATAATTGCGTGTGCACAAGGTGCTTGTTTTATGTATTAGGACTACGGTCCACTTTGGAGGTTGTGGGTTATCCTCTTACTTGTTGCACCGCAAATATTATTTAGTTGTTCAGACTTACGTGAACCTTAGAGGTGCCAACACTTGCCACACTACTGCTAACCCAGTTACTAATATTTTTTGACAGGGGCCTATTAGCAACAACTTGCGATAATTATCGCAAACCTCGCTTAGCGTGAATTTTTTTATCGCCCCCTATCGCTGGATTTTATTGCAGAGATAACGCAGTATTACCAACGTTTATCTCCAATGCGATATAAAACCCAGCCATAGCGGCGAAACCCATGTTTAATGTGAGATATCCAGCAATAAAAATCCTATCGCTAAGGAAATCTTGCTAATAGGCAGGTGGGGACTTAGCCATAGAATCCACCTCCCATTGACTAATATGGCCAAGTCAGGTTTTTACCAGGTGTAAAATCCTGGCGCTAATCGCGGTTAGCGTGCGTTTTTTTATCGCGTCGCGGGTATTGCTAAAAGGCGATAGCTGTGTTAGCGACTGCTTTCTGTCGCTAACAGGTTGCGTACACCCACTTTGCATGCCATTAGCGATACATATCGCTGACATGCAAAGCGGGCCCCAAACCAGTCGCTATCACCTAATAGCTGTCGCTAACTACTGTTAGCGACAGCTTGCTGATAGGGCGATAAAAATATCGCCGCTTTAGCTGGAAAAAGTCCTGCTAAAGCGGCGATATTGCCCTTGCTAATATGCTCCATGATAACACATGCTTTTTTCTCAATTTAACCCTGTCTATAAGCTACTGTCAGATGTCTTAATAAAAGAGAAAGCAACCTGTACAGATTTCAACAGGAAAAAAGCTTTGGAACCAGTTTCACAAAGTAATTTCAAGACACAACCCTTTTGCCAATTATCAGAGAATTTCTTCTGTGAAAGCACAGCGTGCTCATGAAAAATGCTCCATTGTATGCCCAGAAAGGTGCCCCAGACTTTTTATTGGCCAAAATGATGTTTTCATCTGCTCTTTGCATGTCGCAGCATTTCGTTGTTGGGTTACACATGCATGTATAGGTCTTAAAGAATACTGAGCTGAGTGGGTTAACACACCTGATGCTGAGCAACGTGTCAGGCATGATATAGGTTGGATTTCTGTTTCATCTTTCCGATTCTTAATTGCTCTGCAGGATTATCCTCTATACTAAATAAAAATAAAATAGTTGTTTGCATCCTATATTGAACCATTCACATATGCAATGCGTATTGGAGCTAAATCTAGGTTTTTTGAAGCCACCAGGCCTTCTAAGCTTGCAAAAAAGGTGGTCACCTTAAAATAACTTTGCAAAGAATGGCGTGCTAAAGTGCAAAGTATACAAGTATTACTTCAAGCTGCAGGACACATAAACGGCCTGATTACTAGTTTGGCGATGCGGGAGCGGACCGATATGTCGGCAACCTGCTCCCGCACTGCCAAACCATGGTCGGGCCACCCACCAGATTACGAGTGCGTCTCGTGTCTAGCTGGCTATTTTTGTGGTCCCACAGCTGTGCCTCTAAAAATGGGTAACGCAAAAAAAGTTCCTGCACGGCATGGACTATAAAGTCCATGCCAATCAGGAAGAGGGATGCACGCACACGGGGGGGGCACATCTTGTGCCCCCTGCATGCATCCTATGGCCCTGAGGCAAATTTTCCTCTCCGCCACGGTTGTCATCGAGGAGAAACTGCCATGAAAACCATGGCCGAGAGGAAACTTGTAATATGCTTGCAGCCCCAAAACCGCCATGCCACTGCCAGGGAACAGTGGTTCCCTGTGGGGTGTCGCAGTCCAACCACCCTAGTTGTAACACGGTGGTCAGAGCGTCGGTGGCTGGACTGCCACCACCTCCTCCACCGTCTGCGAGTCTGTCGGTCCTCGAACCACCAGAGTTGTTATTAGGCCCAAAGGGGCGGCTTAACAAGCCCCTTGTGCCACTTTTGCATCACTTTTAACATGGGAAAAGTGACGCAAAAGTGGTGCAAGGGGCGTGTAAATCTGCCCCAAAGTTTTCAATCAGTGCGCTGTTTTGCCATATCTTACAAGCAGGTCACCTTAACAGAAGTGCCTTCTAATAAAATACATTATAACAACAACCACCATGCTTTCTATTCTATTCTAAAGCCCACAGCACACAAAGTGTTAGATCCACTAAAATATCAATGTTGTCTTTAAAGCTTGCAGAAATAGTGTTGGTTATACAATGCTTCATTTTTATTCATTTATTCAAAACTTCTTTTGGGAGAATGACCATATTCTTGGAAATGGCTGCTCCTATATGTTTGTACTAATCATAGCAAAAAGTGATTTATGCAATTGTCATTGGAACGTGCTGTACACAAATTCGAACCTTTTCCCTGTGCAGTTATTTAGCACTGGTACCCTACTAGCCTTCGACGCAGTATCAGAGTTATGCTGCTTTTGACAGGCTCAAGCTTCATTTGACTGCAGATTATGCTTTACGGGTGTTTTACTGGCAAGCGTCATCAGTTTGAAAAGGCAGTACACATCGATACATTGCAGTACCTGCACAAAGGGAGTGCTATGTTATGCTGTACTACCGCTGCACAGGCACCAATTCAGGGAAAACACACAAGACACGCCTTAGAGCAAAATATACTTCTGTCTTAGACTGCACTATGGAATATTGCTCATAATGGCCCTTGATTTAGGAGGCACGCCCGGGTATCCCTCTGTTTACACAAAATGTGTATGCCCGGGTATCACCTAGCCGAGCTATCTCTCAGTCCACACAGAGGTGAGGCCCCAGACACCTCAGCTATCCCTCAGGTGACAACGTTCCGTCACATAAGAAAACAGGCATAATCCATGATTTCTTGCAAAATGACCCCTCATCCAGGGCCTCATTTATGAGAAGTGACGCATCGCTGCGTGAAAGCAGTGATGCGTGACTTCTCAGTGCGCCCTCCTTGCGACATACCTGATGCGTCATATTTAATGTATGACGCATCATGTCGCAAGGAGTTACAGATACGTCAGTATTTCTGACGTATCTGTTAGCGCAAAAGTGACACATTGCTGGAGTGTGTCAAAAAAGTGACGCAACTCCAGCAATGCGTCCGTTCACATGGGGCAAGCCCCATGTGAAAGGGACTGCGTAAGCCTTACGCCTGCTGTGGGGCAGGTGCAAGATTTTAACGCAACGGACTCCTAGAAGTGACGCAGTGAAATCCCATAGATTTCACTGCGTCACTTCTACGAGCCTTTTTGCTGGGGAACGCCCCCCCCCCTGCATACATTATACCTGACGCAGGTATAATGTAGCGCAGGGGTTTACAAAGTGACGCATCTACCTAGATGCGTCACTTTGTAAATATGGTGCAACAAGGCACATTTTTTACGCTGCTGGTGCGTCACAAAATGTGACGCACCAGCGGCGTAAAAGTGACGCACAGCCTCATAAATGAGGCCCCCTATGGTTAGTGTCTGTGGGCACGCACTGAACTCACTGAAACCTATGCATGCCAGGTGCAACCAGTCAAGAGATCCAGGGGAACACAAACCTTGCACTACGCAAACACCAGTTCAATGCAGTGTTGCATTGTGTCATATCTTATTTTACAACCCAAATGTTGTGTCGTATTGTATTTCATGTGCAATGTGTTGTCATATTTGTCGTGCTGCATGTTATCTCATGCATGCTATGCATTGTTATATGTTGTTATACATCATTATAGGTTATATGTAGCTTTATTGTTATGATATGTCTTGTTGCTTTATGTTGTACATTGTTTTGGCTCTGTTATAGGCTATTGTGGCATTGTGTACTATGTATGATATGATGTGTGTTACGCTGTTGTGTTCGCGAGTGAATGTAGGACACTTTGCTCCCTGCTTCCCCCTTTAGATGTCAGGGACAGCACCAATGACAACGGATACACACGTACAAGGCGGTCACGACCCAAGCTCAAGTAAACAACTAGTGGCCTCATTTGTGAAAAGTGTTGCAATCCTTGGGAAGAACAGCGATGCAACACTTTTCATAGCGCCATCCTTGCGACACCATGGATGCGCTGTATTTACAGTACGGCACTCCATGTCGCAAGGATTGCACAGATAAGTCAGGAATACTGATGTGTCTGGTGGAGCAGTAATGACGCATTGCTGGAGTGTGCAGGTAAAGTGATGCAACACCATCAACATGTCATTACACATGGGGCGAGTCCCATGTAAAGGCCCTGCGTATCTCCTTACGCCTGCTTGAAGCAGGTGTAAGGAGTATGTGGGAGTCAAGTTGTAGAAGTGGCGCAGTGAAATCTCATAGATTTCACTGTGACACTTTTACGAGGCTTTTTTTCGTGGGAACGCTCACCCTGCATACATTATACCTGACAGAGGTGTAGTGTAGGCCTTCACAAAGTGACGCACCTACCTAGATGCATCACTTTGTAAATAGTGTGGCGAATTGTTTACGCCACCGCAGCATCACAACACAGTGACGGAACGGCGGTGCAAGCCTCATAAATAAGGGCCTAGGAACCACGGTCTGCTTTAAGGGTAATAAAATAGAGCAATTGTCTGGGTTCAGTGGGCCCCTCAGGACCCGTGGGCCTTGGTGCAGCTGCAGAGGGGGCGGAGTGCCTTATGAGCCTCTTTTGTCCACATTTTCACAGACAGAAGTTCATAATTAACGCTAGAAAGGAATGCAGATTTAATAGCTGCGCTAGCAGGAGCACGGAGAAACCACAGATGGGGAAATAGAAAAGGGAAAGAAAGAAGGGATATTGAATGGAAGGAAGGATGTATGTATGAGTTAGTGGATGGTTGACTGGGTAGATGAATGAGTGGGTGAATGGATGAATGAGTGGGTGAATGGATGATTGGGTGAATTGATTGGCAGTTGAAAGGATGTCTGGGGAAAGGGATGTTTGGCTCAGTGGATGGTTGAGTGAGTGACTGGATAGGTGGATGGACAGTTGAAAGGAGGGCAGAGTAAAGGGATGGATGGATGAGTGAGGAAATTGATAGGTGGATGGGTGAGTGAGTGAAATGGTAGGTGGATGTACAGGTGAAAGGATTGCCGGAGTAAAGGGATGGCTAGAGAGGTAGATGATCAGGTGAAAGGATGGCAGATTAAAAGGATGGATGGATGGATGAGCGAGTGAATGGATAGGTGGATAAACAGATTCAAGGATTGCCAGAGTAAAGGGATAGGTGTATAGGTGGCTGAACAGGTGAAAGGATGTCAGAGTAAAGGGATGGATAAGTGGATGGAGAGGTGAATTTATAGCAGAGTAACGGGATTGGATGGATAAATGGATGAATTATAGAGTGGCTGGGTAGATGGATGCAATGGGGGAAGTGAATAATGGATGAATAATGAATGGATGACAACATGTAATGGTTAAATAAGGAATATCAGCTAGTGGATGGAAGGGTGAAAGAATGAATGGATAGATGCTTGGATGGAAGATACAAGAGAACCCTTCTAGGGAGGGTTGGACTCACTTGCTTGGTGCCATCGGAGATTCAGGAGGTCATTACAATGTCGATAGGAACCACATCCGCAAGACACCGCATTGGTCATGGGGCCACCCGACACCCATTCAGCGGTTTCGACTGCCATTTCTACATTTTACTATGGCAGCATGCATTCCGGCCATAATGCATGCTCCCATAGTGAAATGAGAGGTGTGGTTCATCCCTGCCCCCTCGGCCTCTGGTTGGGCCCTGCTGAGGGCCTCCAAAGATGATTTCCGACATGGTTTCTATGTCGAACAGGCCAGCATGGAAACCATGTTGGAAACCGTCATTGTAATCTCAAGGGCGGAAAGGCCCCGGGGAGGCTTACAGTTCTGATGCATTCGCAGGTTTACAGATCCTTGTAAATCATGGGAATGTATGGGTAAGCATGTAAAGTGATCTTATGATGTACTGGGATTTGAAAACATGCACAACTAACACAACTTCTCCACACCGCGGGTGGAACACTCAAATGGGCATAATGTGGGTGTGATTGGTGAGTAAACCTTTTCTGGAACCAACTGATACAGACAACTTCACCTAGACAGAACCTTGGAATAAAAAGTGATGCCTTCTGGGCTATCACAAGCTAGCCCAGTGGCACACGTCAATCAAGTTCATTAATACTACCTGACGGCAACAATAGGAGTTATGGACAGCATAGGGTTTTCTATCAGAAAATAAAAATAGGCAGCACTTCTAATAATTACACAATTGAGGGTTAAATAAGCAGCGACGGTAAAATAGCAACAGCTGCTGATAAAAGCCAGTGGTTTGTAGTGAGCCTCACAGAACATGTTGCCATCTTCTGCTCCTGGATGGGGAAGTAGGTGTACTGCAGATCAGAGTACAGACCTTGGTGTAAACAGGAATCATTCCAGGCACATACCTACCAGTGACTCGGTGTGGCCACCCATCATTAGACTTGTGTAAAGCTATATTTTATAATTAAAGGGATAGAAGTAACAGCTGAGAACAGGAAGATGGGCGTGGTCTTGTTCAAAGTCACTCAAGTAGTAGAGAAAGCTCAGGTTTTCCAGAACCTCCCTGTCTGGAGGTGTGCACAGATAGAGCAATGGTTCACTACATAATCTGGCCAGCACTATCACAGAATGTTGAAGCTGTATTCCGTGGTACTACATGGTAAATTAACCTTGAATTCCAGCTTCCATTGTGCATTCATAATTTGGATTATCTCTGGACCAAAGAGAATTGATGCATCATTGGCAGTAGAGGAACACAAGTGGGCCATCCATGGTAACTCAGCTGCTTTATAATAACACTCAAAATCAGGTATGTTCATTCCACCTTCTGCAATAGACAGCTGGATTTTGCGTAAGGCGATCTTATGACGACTATCCCTCCATATTAGTTACAGTGGTAAGGAATTCAATATTTTAAAATATTTCCTAGGAACGAATAAAGGCACATATGAAAATAAATATAAGAGTCTGGGGAGGACCACTATTTTAGATAAGGCTATCTGTCCCATATCAGATAAAGGCAATCTATTCCAAAACAGACACAGGGGCAGATTTATGTCGGACTTGCGCCACGTTTACGCCGCCGTTGCGTCACGCAACGGCGCGGAAACGCGGCGCATCCCTATGACCTATTTACAACGTGACGCATCTAGGCAGATGCGTCACGTTGTAAAGCCCTGCGCCACATGAAACCTGCGTCAGGTTTCATGTGGGCGTTCTGTCGCAGGGTGGGTGTTCCCTCGTAGGAAAGCCCCGTAAAACTGACGCAGTGAAATCTACAAGATTTCACTGAGTCAGTTTTACGACGCTGCTGGGTCAAATCCTTACGCCTGCTTGAAGCAGGCGTAAGGAGTGACGCACCATGTTATGTATGGGTGGCCTCTGTACATTGCAGGAGTTGCGTCGCACTTGCGACGCTACTCCAGCAATGCGCCGCCCGTACAACACAAGATGCGTCACGCATCGGCGATTCCTTGCACCATGGTGCGCCGCATTGTAAATGCGGCGCATCTGTGGTGCCGCAAGGAGGGAATTGCGTGACGCATCAGTTCTGGCGCATCCCTGCTGATTTGCAGAGATGCGCCAGAACTCATAAATCTGCCCCTAAATCTATAAAGTTAGATATGACCTTCCACAGATTACCCTCAATAGTGTCCACATCTTTATGGTACACTTGTATGCCCAGATACTGAAAACCCATCAAGTCCCATTTCAGTCACAGGACAGCTTAATTATCTGCATTCGCCCCCTCATACTTCGGAAACAAGCATGGCTTATCTCATTGGGTACCTTTGGAACAAACACTCCCCACTGAAAGGTCAACTTGACAGAATTATGATCAGAGAATCTCTTACTGAAATATTCTTAGTCAGTCACAGCCATGAATGACTGTGAGTTGCAGAGAACTTCATGCATCTTAGTGTGTTATGTATGAACCCTTAACCTCGGGGTCCAAGCTTCTCCAAACATCAAACAATCTCCATTCTGATAACCACATACAAAATCTATTCGCTGCCCTGGGAAGAGGAGGGAAAGATCTGCCTACATTCAAATCAGCAACACAAGTTAAGCCCTTATTTATGAAGGGTTTTGCGCCGTTGCGCCATTTTTTTGTGATGTTGCGGCGGCGTAATCAATGTGCCACACTGTGCCCAATTTACAAAGTGGTGCATCAAGGAAGATGCTTCACTTTGTAAAGGCCAGCTCTACATTATACCTGCATCAGGTATAATGTATGCAGGGTGGGCGTTCCCCAGTAAAAAAGCCTTGTAGAATTGGCACAGTGAAATGTATGGAATTTCATTGCAGGTGCTGCTGCTCTATGCCACTTTGGCCATGCGATTGCCACACCCTCCCAATCTCATTGTGGGATTTGAAACAGGCTGGCTAATGCCAGGTGTGCTATTTCACGGGTGTGAGGTCGCCACACCTCTGGCTCTTTCTGTCCTTGGTAGGTGTTCCTTGGGGTCCCTCACTGCAGTGGCGTAGCTAGGTGGGCACACCGGGCAGCACTTTATTTGGGGAGGGGGGCAGTGAGTGCAAGGTAAGTTTTCTGTTTTTTAAATTTGATTCATCCACCCACTCTTACCTGCACTGGCCGCCATCACTGGGCAGCAAACTCAGAGACCACCCCGGGCGGCAAAAGCTCTAGCTACACCACTGTCTCACTTGTCTGGCTTCGCCTTTCAATCCCGCAACCCGACTCCCGTTCGACCAATGTGCAGCTGACTCAAGCCTTTGAAGCTGCCATCTTGTATTCAGAGATCACTCTTCTCTAGCAATGCCTGACAAAGCAGCAAAAACTCCACACTTTAAGCTCCGCAAGCTGGCCAACACAACCACCTTTTAGGGCCTATGGTTGAGCACTGAAACGAGATTAATGTACAGATCTCTGAAATGGGCCTAGTGGACAGCACGGTGCTTCAGAAAAAAATGAATGGCGGCATTGCTGGTTCAGCCACGTCCCCATGTCCACTTTTATGCATAATCCAGCCTGATAATATTTATGGTCACCTGTCACAAGGATGGCTGACAGGAGGCTTCCATAAAACAGCAAAGTTTTAGCTGGTACTTGCACCCTTAATCCACTGAACTGATTAATTTTTTATAAATAGACCAGGACCGAACTAGATCCCTCGGTTATTCATTGCTGGATACAACCTATCCAATCAGATCTAGCTAGGAGAAAAACAAAGATTGTGGAACAGAAGTCGTTAGCTGCCCTTTAGAGGACAGTTTGGGCACCCTCACCCAACCGAAATGACTCAAAGTCTTGTAATCGACTCACTCACCTTCACCTTCTATTATCTAGCTGCAAGCATATCTGAAAGGCTTCCTTAAAAAGCAAGGTTAAAGCAGTGGTGACCTTCAGCCTGCATGCCTTGAGAGAAACTTTGCCCAGTCACCCATCTGACATGCTTAGTGCACTGAATACAGCATGTGTTCTATCTAGACTCAGCTCTGCTTGAGAATGCCTGTATTTCTTATAAACATGCTTCAAAGTATCCATTGAGTTACGGTAAAAGTGATGCCCAATCTATGGAATTTGGTTTGCATGTTTCAGGTGCCGGGCACGTCTTGCAGTAATTAACAGTGGAGTTGAGGGTCCAGTTCAAGGCATCTTGTTTTGCACAAGGAGATTACATGTGTGAAAAATCGCAGATGTTGGGAAGGCAAAGTCACTCACGTGATGATAGATGTGCACCCCTGCTCTGAGCGCCCCACCTGCAACGATGTCTGGATCCCTGGGCTGATTTTTGTTGGCATGGGTGAATACGGACCATGCACGTGTGCCATGACATAGGCCTGTCTCGTGCACTGCGGTCTTGTTGGACCAAGAGGGGTACCCAAAGCGCCACTCTAATAGTGTTGAAAAGTGACTGCATTTGTCAGGAGTTACGTGGCACGATCCCAGTGGTGGCAGCATACTGTGTAGTGAACAGTAGAAGTGAACAAGCCCTTGTACCTCTGTTACTTGAGTGAAGCCTAAAGGCTCACTCATTTAAAGTTCTGCTGCTCTGTGCTTAGCTGACCTTAGCCTACATCACTTTAGTATGTAGCGCTGTGCACCACAAGTGTTGATTGCATGTGCTGGGTGTGTGTGTACCTATGAATGGTACAATACATAGAAGACTCTGTGTTCCATTCTGGAAGACCGAGGGCTGACTGGAGGAGCATGAGGAGGTACAGGAATCCTCCCAGATATATTTGTGTATTGCTGCATTCCTGTGAGCAGGGTGAGACACACACTGGAGGAAGGCCAGCCAGGCTCCTCAGTACACTTCAAAGTCTGCTCTTTGATTCAGGAAGAGGTAAAGGGGAGAGGGGCCCTGGGCACATCTCAGGAAGGAAATGGGGTTCATAAGAGAAACATAATGAGTAGGGCTGGGCCCTGGGTAGCCATTTGATGCACATATTACTATGGCATATTACTATGGCTGACATCCAGGTGTGAACTCTAGTCACTCCCATGGCCGTGTTATGAGGTAATCAGCTTTGGAGTCGCTTCTACGGTGACAGACGGCTTTCTAGAGGAAGGGCATAACAGAGGAGTAGGCACTTCACAAGGAAGCAGACCCCCAACACAATCCCAAAACTCAGATCCTTAATCACATTTCATTTCTGGAAATGGACTATTAGAAGGCGAGCTCAAGGCCCCAAAAACTGCCAACTGTCCAGCAGCCAGTCAGACTGTGCGAGGAGAAGTTCCGCAAGACTTCTAACTGTGACCACGACTGGGGGCAAAGGCCAGCCAGACTCCCATCTGGAGGAGGTATCATCACCCAGGGAATTCCAAGATCAAGTGCCCCTGGAGCTTGGAGCACCAGTGCTTGCCTGATACCCAAGACGAGTGTGCCCTGTGAGGAAGAGGAGAGTGCTTGGTGGAAGCTAGGTCCAATGGGGAATCCTGGCATGTGGATCGCTGTAGAAAGGTGTGAGGAGACAGCGGCTGCACCAGTGGGGTGGTTGCCCATGTACAGGCTCAAGCCAGTGGTTGTACCAGTGGGGCTGTAGCCCATGTGCAAAGGGAAGTCGGCAACCCCGTATGCCAGTGGGGGCAACTATGAAGATTACTGCAGTGCTGATCGAGCCGTAGCCCGTGTGTGGAGTGATGTAAGTGACCGTGTATGCCAGAGGGGACTGCTGTGAAGAACAAGGGGAGTGCCTGATTTAGCTGTCATAGAGAGGAGAGGACACTGTGATGACCAACATAAAGACATATATAACCCTTTAAAATAATGTCTGGAATGGAATCTGGTAGATTTCACTGCGTCACTTCTACGAGGCTTACTTACGTGGGAACGCCCACCCTGCATACATTATACCTGACGCAGGTATAATGTAGCGCAGGGGTTTACAAAGTGACGCATCTGCTTAAATGCATCACTTTGTCAATAGGGCACAACAGGAGGCATGTTTTACGCCGCCAATGCATCACAAAAAGTGAAGCAAAGTTAGCGCAAAACTGTCACGAGGCCTCAGAAATAGGGCCCTAAGTTACCTCCCCTTCAGCTAAAGGCTTGAGCGCCATTGAAGTTGCGGGTAGCACGTCTACTTGCCTGCCTGGCATACACAGATTAGCGGGGCCCAAGGATCATAAGACTAATCTTGCCCAGCTCCATAGTCCTACCTTTGTGAACATGGCCCGCTTTAGGGCAGTGCCACTGGTGCGGCCACACTGGGCGCTGACCTGGGTAAGGGGTCCCAGACCAAGGGGGGGCTCTGTATTTAGCAATAACTGACAATCTAATAACACCTGCTGCAGAGTTCCTTGTGCTCCAGTTTCAGCCAGCAATCAAAATGTCATGATAACTCGTGTGAATAATGTTCCTGCCAGAGAGAGAGATCGGAGATGTGTTAAGTGGCAGGCTTAAAGTATCGCAAAGGGTTAATATGCCCCCTGCAAAGAACGCACATCGTGTAGATCACAGATCTGTATTTTATGTGGATACTTGAGTGAATTACTGCTTGTGTCACAGACAACCCTTTGTTACCACTGTTCATGAAATACAATTCTAATATAGAACAGTGACTGTTATGAGCTGCCATCAAAGAACTGCATGCCAACTGCATAAAATAGGTTAGGACATTATGGGGCATATTATCAACAACTAGCGATATTTATCGCTAAAGAAGCTTAGTGACATATTTTTTATCGCCAAGCATCGCCGGATTTTATCGCAGAGATGACATGCCATTAGCAACGTTTATCTCCAAAGCGATACAATATCCGGCGATAGCGGAGAAACGTGTGAATATCGTTGGAAATCCACCGATATTCAGGCATTATCGCTAATAGGGTCTTAGCCTGAATATCCACCTTCCATTGGATATATGTTGTAACTTATGTTTCCCTGCTGCTCAGCTGGTATGCATGTCATGTGGAATGTTGGATGATTAGAATGTAGCTATGCTGTGAATGTCAGTTGAGTGAGGGCTGAGCAGCAGGACAGCTGCTCCTGATGGGGTTTCCTTTCTATCTTAACTAAATAACTTAAATAAAGTAACTTATTCAATCCTACTTGAAGTATCCATCTTCTCATTGATTACAACATTTTGGCGACATTTGGGGACTGTTCTGTAAAGAACCAACGCGTGCAACTTAAAGGAAGAAGACTATATAAGGAAGACTACATTGTGACCAAGGAGAGAAGGAAAAGGATTAAGAACCGGTACCACACAAATACTGTTAAAGAGAAGAAAAGAAAACTAGAGGTAAAACACTTTGAGTTTGGATGTAAAGTGTGTGTGTAACGCTGGCTGGCAAACTAACCCCATCAGTGACCCCTACATCGGTCGCCCTGAAACCAAGATTTGCCAGAGCAAAAAGAGAAAATCTAGTTTAAACTACCAGCAGCAGTGTGGAGTATCATTGTGGTCTGCTTGGTTACCTGTTTTAAACTTCTTGGCAAAGCAGAAAGAACTAGCGCTGTGACTGTCTAAAAAGGAAAATAAAACTTTGACAAACTTTGACAAGCCAGGAGAGATTAAAGATTAGCGCTGTGACTAACTGTGGCGAGGCAGAAGAGTTCATATAAATATTTGACGTTGCCCCCCCCCTGTACTTTGGTTTTGATCAAAACTGTGGACTTGACTGTAACTGTAAACTTGATGCTCGGGCAATTTGGAAAGTGTAACTTGAGCAGAAGAAACAGGAATTTGTCAACCCAAACGTTTTATTCATGGCTCAAATGCAAAAGGGACTACAGCGGTGAGTTTTAGCGTCTTTTGAAATCAATTTGCAGCTCGAGCAGAAAAACTGAGTCATTAAATCATAGCGTAGCGTTTTTTGAAATCGTACACGAGCAGGAAAACACGAGCCTACTCACCGTTGGAACCTTCCTGATGACATCTTCCGAACGGAGCCATTGACGCTGATGATTCTGTTACCACCGTGAGGCAAGGAGAGGAAGCAAGCGTCAGGCAGGAAGAGGAAGCAAGCGTCATCACACCTAGCGGTGGTGACGTAATGACGCTACGTGGCAGCCATTTTTAGTCAGTGTTAGGTTGCTAAGCAACCAATTCTACCGGAGCAACTCGTTTTGGGGAAGTGTCAGTTACTATATGAGGAGAGAGGAAGAGCGGGATAAGGAAACGGAAACGGTAAAGCCTACGCTCATGTATACTATTCAAAAGAATGACTTTAGAACACATTGGACAGCGTTTTCTGTTCTATTGGTATTGTATATGCGCAGCTTTGATGATGCAGCAAAAGAGAAAGACAACTTTTCAGTGCAGTCTTGTTCCTGCAATCCGTGCCTGCAGCAAGAAGATGTCCCAGTGACAGAAAGTGGATCTACGCTGCGGACACTTTGATGGGACAAGTGTTGCTGAATTTGACAAGCAACAGTGTAGATAAAATGTTAGGAGTACATGAGGATGGGTGCAGACATTATGAGTTAATTCTCATTATTGTTGTGTGTGAGTGAGGTATTATTTGTTTGTACGTGGTGAGGTTTGTTGGCAATTGTTGGGGTCACTGTGGTTTTGGATTTCTGTTTGAATTTTCAAGAACTGTTTCACAATAGGTCTGGTGTCTATTTGTGGGCTGGTAGTGCCTTTGTGGACTATACTGTATATGGCCACATGATTATTTGAGGACCATGCTGTATATGGTTATTTTGTTTTGGTGTTAGTCATTGTTTCACCAAGAGTTGTTCCACAACTAGTGTTGTGTGTGAGTGTGTCTAGATATTAGGTGACTCATTAACTCATGTTGTAGTGGCTACGTAGTATGTAGTCACATGGTTGTTTGAGGACTATGTGGTATATAGTCACCCCTTGGTTGTGTTGTTTAGCTGTTGATGCTAATTTAACAAGAGTTGTTCCACAACTAGTGTTGTATGTGAGTGTGTCCAGAAATTAGGAGACTCATTAACTGATGTTTGTGGGGACTATGTGGTATATAGTCACCCCTTGGTTGTGTTGTTTAGCTGTTGACGCTAATTTAACAAGAGTTGTTCCACAACTAGTGTTGTGTGTGAGTGTGTCCAGAAATTAGGAGACTCATTAACTCATGTTTGTGGGGACTATGTGGTATATAGTCACCCCTTAGTAAATGTTGTTTAGCTGTTGATGCTGATTTAAAGACTAATGTTAAGTGTGAGAGTGTCTAGATGATAGACGACTCATTAGCTCATGTTTGTGGAAGCTATGTAGTATAAAACTACCCAACCATTAGTTCGAGTAAGAGTTGGTTATACTGTATATTGCCACTTATTACTTTGTTTGAGACAAGAATAAGTTATGTAAGTGCTTATTCTTAGTCTATGGAATACGCGTTGTTTCCTGATATTTGTTGTGTTAAGTTTGTTCCTTTGTGTCTTACTAGTTATGCTGGTCTGGCCAACTTGTATAATTAGCGGCATAAGGATATAGGATGAAGATAGTTGTTCTCTTCAGGAAGCAATGCAGTGAAGGATGTGTTAAAATATTTTATTTGTGTTGTCCATTTGTACTTTGGTGCACAGTTTTAATACCTTTGACTATGTGTACTAGAATACATTTAATTGACAACTATTTTATTGCTTTATGCAATTGTACCCATAACGAAGGGAGATATGTTGTAACTTATGTTTCCCTGCTGCTCAGCTGGTATGCATGTCATGTGGAATGTTGGATGATTAGAATGTAGCTATGCAGTGAATGTCAGTTGAGTGAGGGCTGAGCAGCAGGACAGCTGCTCCTGATGGGGTTTCCTTTCTATCTTAACTAAATAACTTAAATAAAGTAACTTATTCAATCCTACTTGAAGTATCCATCTTCTCATTGATTACAACAATATACAAGCTAAGAACTGGTCTGAGCAGGCGCTAGTTTTCAGCGATATTCGCGCTTAGCGTGAATTTTTTTATCGCTACGCCTGCCTTGCTAATAGGCGAAAGCGACGTTAGCGACTGCTTTCAGTCGCTAACTGGTTGAGTACGCCCACTTTGCATGTCTTTAGCGATAAACATCGCTGACATGCAAAGCGGGCCCCAAACCGCTCGCTATCACCTAAAAGCTGTCGCTAACTGATGTTAGCGACAGCTTGCTAATAAGGCGATGAAATTATCGCCACTTTGCGGCCGAAAAGAGCCGCAAAAGCTGCAATAATTCCATTTCCCCTGCCTTGATAACATGCCCCTATGTTTTTTTCCCAATCTTTCATTATCTATTCCTAATGTTGCCAAAAAATGGTTTGTTTGGGTAGATATAGATTCTAATGAGTAAAGCCAGCCTTTGCCAGTGCTTTAAAACAAAAGACATGCATGTGAGAGAGGGGCTATGGAGAGAACAGCGGCGCTTTTGGCAGGTGGTAGTGTAGGAATCCTAGTAGTCGGTCATGGGAGGCGAGAAGCCCAAAATGATTGTCGCACAGGGCACCGCCAGCGCTAGAGCTGGCCCGGTCTGTGAACACAGGTCCTTATAAAGTCAACCCCAGTCCCCCAGCAGTTTTGCAGAAGAAACACTAGACTGTTAGGACAGGACACTCTGGAGCGTATTTACAAGCCCCTGGCGCCGCAGGTACGCCCCTTTCCCATATTAAAAGTGCCGCACTGGCGGCACAAGGGCCTTGTAAATAAGCCCCTCCATCTGTTCATCAAGCACATCAATAAGGCCAGCTTTCACAGCGTACCCAACACCTGAGAGCAGGAGCAACATATTCATAAGAATAGACACGTGGACCTCTCAGACGTTGTCCCATTACATAGCGTCCTACCATATACGGGAAGTTAGAAAAGGACTAGTCGGAATTATATTTAATAAAAGAGGAACACGCATTAGTCTGTGACTCAGGGATTATCTCTATTTACCAGTGCTTTCGAGACCCTCTGTGGTGTAGGTGTTCATGTGGCAGTCTCATGTGCAGCAGACGGTTGAGGTCACCTCGACTGTCCCTTGACTTTATACCAGGAGTTGTGTTTTTTTGCTGTGACCAAGTTGGCATCCTCGAAGCCGCAGGTCAGGCCTGGCCGGTGGTGTGTTTTGTGCTAAAGTCCCCTGTGTCTGAAATGTGGGTGAAGTCCCTTGACCTATCTTGCAACTGCATCGGCCAAACACCTTGCATCACGCCCCAATCGCCCTAATTAAACATAATCACAGCCACATGGCAGAGCTCTCTGAACACAAAGTGCGGCCTTCGGAGAAGTGCAGCTTGATGGCACTGAGGCCACTGGGCACTAAGCCACCCACTCTGGGCACGAGGCCACACAGCAATGACAGCCACCACTGCTTCCAGGAAACAGGGCATATGCAACCTTGACTCACTCACCCAAGGGAGCCCACCCAGCACTGACAAAGCATATCAGTCCTTGCCTGTAAATTGACATGATAGTCCAGTGCTGAACCACACACAACTCTACTGATGCACACAACCATCTCAGAGCCCCACGTGCTATTCTAGTACTGAGACCCACCCTGTGCATGGTAAATACACTTCACACTCTTCACCTGCCTCACCCACTGCAGCGCCATTACTGAAACTCAACAGTGTCGCAAATGCAGCCCCCGCTTGTACTGTGGTACCCCTGCTAAATTCACCATGGAGTCTGATATGTTTCAAACATTTGCAAGCTTGGCTCATGTAGTAAAGCGAGCTCAGCCAGTGTCCTGTAAAAGGATGTGTATGCAGGTCACTGGCGGTGCTGTGGTTTAAGAAACAAGCAGTTGGAGCTGAGCAGGAATGAGACAAGCTGCTCGGGGGAGCCGTGGAAATAAAGCTTTCTTTAACTGCATTCAGATGTCTCAGTGTGCTGTGTGATGCCCGCTACAAATTGGCGACGAGCATACGGCCCCCCAGTTGTGGGTCCACGCTGTGTGAGGATTATTAATCGCAGTATCAAGTTTCATCTCTAGTTTCAACTTCACCGATCCAACTTCAGTGTGCATCAGTTTACAGACACTGTTTTACTCCCAGATGTCCTGCACCTGCGCTTCACACTTGTCTTAATCAAGACAGACTGGGCTAGCTACATTTAGTATCCCTTGCGGCCCCGTTGTTGATTAAGGTTTGCTGCCTCCATCAGCTTACATGGAGGACTCATGACTTGCTGCTTGTGACATCTTGAGGGTTCTGCATTGCCTGTCGACATTGAAGGGCTCCCTGCAAGTGAAAGCCATTTTTTGTGACTGCCTATCAACATACCAAGCTTGCTTTCGTTCGGCACGTTTCTGGAGCGTGAGAACCTGTTTTAGTTTTTTTATAAGGAGATGCCTCCATCTACTGTCTAAACTTGGTATAGCTGTCACGACATGCGCGTTAACAGCAATTGACACAGTATGTTGTGGCGGCATTAACTTGGCATACAAAATAGTAGCATTTTGAATGTAGTAATTTGCAGAAAAAATTCTCCAGACTATCAACCCGTCTAACCACTTCGGTGATCCGCTGCCTCCGGCCATCTTCAAAGAGATCAAGAGCGCTCATCCCCACCTGGACCAGGATTGTAAACACCTCCTTATCTCAAGGCTCGATCCCCGACTGCCTAAGCCCAGGTCTCATCTATTCTAAAAAAAATCAACGCTGACAAATCCGACCTCAATAACTTCCGTCCTATCTCCAACATCCCCACCCTAGCGAAACTTCTTGAAAAATGCGTCCAATCCCAGCTCTGTGCTCACATTGAGAATTACCCACCCCTAGACCTTCATAAATCCGGTTTTTCGGAGGGGTCAAAGCACTGAATCGGCCCTCATACACATTTTTGATGACATCCTGGAAATGCTTAACAAAAACGAATCCTGCTTCTTGATCTTCCTTGACCTTTCCTCTGCATTCGATACGGTCAATCATGACATTCTCCTATTCATCCTACAAAACAGAATGGGTTTCTCAGATCGGGTGCTTCACTGGTTTTCATCCTTCCTTCTTCACAGATCTCAAAGATTCAAGACAAACCACTCTCTCTCTCAGCCCTCCCCAGTACTTATGGGGGTCACCCAAGGATCCGCCCTTTCTCCTATCCTTTTTAACCTTTTCTTGGAACCTCTTGCTAACTTACTTAACTCTGAACATTCTCTTCCACATGTATGCCGACGACACACAACTCTATTTGAAAATTTCATCCCCGGATAACATCATCTCACTAAATTCTATCCTCACGTCCACTCAAAATTGGTTAACGGAGAACCATCTCGTGCTCAACGCTTACAAAACGGAGTTCTTGCTCATCTCCCCGCTGAATCACTACCCCAAGATCGATCTCTGAATGCCTCACCTCACGGCTTTCAACTGCACTCCGATTATCATAGACTCAGCCAAATCGTTCAGAGTCACAGTGGAAAAGCACTTGAGTATGAAGACTCATATCAGCAATGTTTGTAAGGGAGCGAACCACTTGATGAGGACATTCAGAAATATCAAACCCTTAATTCCACAAAAGGTTTTCAAGCAGGTGGTACAAGCGCTTGTCTTACCAAGGTTAGACTATGGCAGTGCAACTCTCCGTGGCCTTCCTAAATACGCCTTGGCTCCACTTAGGGCCTTGCTGAACTCTGCAACAAGACTGATTACAGGCTCCAAATGAAATGAGCGGATGTATGACGTTACATCGCGAACTTTTACAACGCACACCGTTACAACGCAATTTTTACAACGCAGATACATTTACAACGAATGCTTTTACAACGCATGACATTACATAGCAGATGCTATTACAACGCATGCCATTACAACGTAAGTATAGGTAAGTATATTATTTAAAAAAAAATGTAATTTATTAAAATTTAATTATTTAATAAATTAAATTATTTTTAATAATTAATTTGTAAATATATATACTTAAAAAATAGTTTATTTTAAAAAGAACAATTATTATTAAAGAACTAATATTAAAAAATAATAAAATTATTAAAATAATTATTTAAATTATTTAAAATTATTTATTTAAAAACTGAACCCTAAAAATACCTGTTACCCTGAACCCTTAAAATACCCCTGTACCCCAAAACCCAAACCTAACCCTGAAACCTAAAAATACCCCTGTACCCCAAAACCCAAACCTAGCCCTGAAACCTAAAAATACCCCTGTACCCCAAAACCCAAACCTAGCCCTGAAACCTAAAAATACCCCTGTCCCCCAAAACCCAAACCTAGCCCTGAAACCTAAAAATACCCCTGTACCCCAAAACCCAAACCTAGCCCTGAAACCTAAAAATACCCCTGTACCCCAAAACCCAAACCTAGCCCTGAAACCTAAAAATACCCCTGTCTCCCAAAACCCAAACCTAGCCCTGAAACCTAAAAATACCCCTGTACCCCAAAACCCAAACGTAGCCCTGAAACCTAAAAATACCCCTGTACCCCATAACCCAAACCTAGCCCTGAAACCTAAAAATACCCCTGTACCCCAAAACCCATACCTAGCCCTGAAACCTAAAAATACCCCTGTACCCCAAAACCCAAACCTAGCCCTGAAACCTAAAAATACCCCTGTACCCCAAAACCCAAACCTAACCCTGAAACCTAAAAATACCCCTGTACCCCAAAACCCAAACCTAGCCCTGAAACCTAAAAATACCCCTGTACCCCAAAACCCAAACCTAGCCCTGAAACCTAAAAATACCCCTGTACCCCAAAACCCATACCTAGCCCTGAAACCTAAAAATACCCCTGTACCCCAAAACCCATACCTAGCCCTGAAACCTAAAAATACCCCTGTACCCCAAAACCCAAACCTAGCCCTGAAACCTAAAAATACCCCTGTACCCCAAAACCCAAACCTAGCCCTGAAACCTAAAAATACCCCTGTACCCCAAAACCCAAACCTAACCCTGAAACCTAAAAATACCCCTGTACCCCAAAACCCATTCCTAGCCCCTGTACCCCAAAACCCATTCCTAGCCCTGAAACCTAAAAATACCCCTGTACCCCAAAACCCATACCTAGCCCCGAAACCTAAAAATACCCCTGTACCCCAAAACCCAAACCTAGCCCTGAAACCTAAAAATACCCCTGTACCCCATAACCCAAAACTAAATATATACTATTACTTAAATTAATTTATTTAATTTACATTAAAAAAAAATGATTTTAAAAAATAACATACTTACCAATACTTACGTTGTAATGGCATGCGTTGTAATAGCATCTGCTATGTAATGTCATGCGTTGTAAAGGCATGCGTTGTAACGGATCCTGCGTTGTAATGGTGTGCGTTGTAACGGTGTGCGTTGTAATAGTTGCGTTGTAAGGGTTGTTTCCCGAAATGAGCACATATCCCCAGTCCTTAAATCTCTCAACTGGCTACCCTTTGAAGCACGAATCCAGCTAAAGATTGCAAAACTGGCGCACAAAGCCCTGCACTACAATACTCCCACGTATCTGGCGCAAAAACTTGAATTATCCTGTGGTGCGAGGCCATCTAGAAGTGCCTCTACTCTCCTCCTGAAACTGATCTTCTTTAGCAAAAAGAGAACTTGTCACCGAGCCTTCTCTGGTGCTGCTCCTAAAATATGAAACCCTCTTCTTCCGGATGTACGCAGACTCTCCTCAACGACAGCTTTCAAACTGGAAGCCAAAAGATTCCTAATGAGCAAATTCTTACCATAAGGTGTGGAGGCACTCATAAGGTGGTTGTCTCTTGGTTTCTATCTCCATGGCACACCTAACAGTCACTGATCGTCTCTTCTGCATAATATTATACCCTATATGTGTACCATTGTTTACTGTTAAGCATTATTTATTTATTTATTTATTTATTTTCCAAATTGCTGTGCACATTTCATTTTGTCCCCTCTAACAACTTATTGTAAAGTGCTCTAATATCCTTCGGGATCTTGTTCGCGCTATATAAAACTTTATAAATAAAATAAATACTTATTTTGATTTATTATTTTGAATGTACAAAATGTCACGCAATTTCTCAGATCCGCTAATGTTTTGACCTAATCCAGGTATTCCTGTGACTCCGTGAGAGGAGAGGATAGATAGTTTTAAAATCTTGATGTTGGCTGCTGGAAATTAAAGAATGGCTGATGATAGGAAGCAAGCTATACAGTTACATTCTCTAGGTACAGAATGGTTACGAATGTATCGCACTCTCCCTGATATTCCTAATTAGGAAGAAGGAGGTAATTTGTTGTCATATGCTAAGACTATAAAACTTTTGGATTTACATTTTACCAACAAGACAAATGTTATTTCAGAGCCTTATTTTTTTTTACCTCATACAGACAATTGATAAAAATACTGATTTGTTTGTAACTTGTTCGAGAGTATTAATAGTGAAATGTGCATTCACTGGTAATCAAGATGAATATATCCATATTCAACTCATGATGCATACTTCTAGTCCTGCAATTAAAAGAAAATTGTGGAGTACACGTAATCCTACATTATCAGAAGCACTTGATTTCGCTAGAGGTGAAGAATTAACAAATAAATATGTCAATCAATCAATCAGAATACTTGTAAAGCGCACTACTTACACGTGCGGGTCTCAAGGCGCTGATGGGGGGGAGCGTTTGGGGGGGCCGCTATGCTCAAAGAGCCAGGTCTTGAGGAGTCTTCTGAAGGTGAGTAGGTCTTGGATCTGCCGTAGGTGGGTAGGGAAGGTGTTCCAGGTCTTGGCAGCGAGGTAAGAGAAGGATCTGCCGCTGGAGGTAGTACGTTGGATGCGGGGGACAGCTGCGTGGGCGAGACTGGCGGAGTGGAGCTGGCGGGTAGGGGTGTAGAAGCTGAGTCTGCTGTTCAGGTAGGCTGGTCCGGCGTTGTGGAGTGCCTTGTGTGCGTGGGTGAGGAGTTTGAAGGTGATCCTCCTGTCGACAGGGAGCCAGTGTAGGTCTCTCAGGTGGGGGGTGATGTAGCTGCGGCAAGGGACGTTGACGATCAGTCGGGCGGAGGCATTTTGGATGCGTTGTAGTCGTCCTGCGTAAAGTACGTTGCCGTAGTCCAGTCTGCTGCTGATGAGGGCCTGTGTCACTGCTCTTCTTGTGTCGGTCGGGATCCAATTGTAGATTCTGCGAAGCATGCGGAGGGTGTTGTAGTAGGAGGAGGAGACGGCATTGATGTGTTTAGACATGGAGAGGGAGGAGTCGAGGATGAATCCTAGGTTGCGTGCAAGGCCGGTGGGTGTCAGTGTTGTCCCCAGTATGGTCGGCCACCAGGAGTCGGCCCAGGCTGAGGGAGTGGATCCGAGGATGAGTACCTCCATCTTGTCTGAGTTCAGCTTCAGACGGCTGTTCTTCATCCAGTCGGCGAGGGCCTTCATTCCCTCGTGGTGGTTGGTTTTGGCGGTGTGCGGCCTTGGTGAGGGAGAGGATGAGCTGGGTGTCGTCGGCGTAGGAGATGATGTTGAGGTCGTGTTGGAGGGCCACTTGTGCGAGGGGGGTCATGTAGACATTGAACAGCGTTGGGCTGAGCCCTGGGGAACGCCGCAGATGATGTCGGTGGCCTCGGATCAGAAGGGCGGGAGGCGGACGCTCTGGGTTCTGCCGGAGAGGAAGGACGTGGTCCTGTCGAGGGCCCTCTCTTGGATTCCGGTCTCTAGGAGGTGTGTCTTTAGAGTGCGATGGCAGACCGTGTCGAAGGCGGCTGACAGGTCCAGGAGGATGAGGGCTGATGTTTCGCCGTTGTCTAGTTGGCGCCTTATGTCGTCTGTGGCGGCGATGAGGGTGGTCTCGGTGCTGTGGTTACGTCTGAACCCGGATTGGGACGGGTCCAGGATGTTGTTGTCTTCCAGGTGGTGGGCCAGTTGTATGTTGTAGATTTTCTCGATGACCTTCGCCGGGAACGGGAGCAGGGAGCTGGGCTGGAAGTTCTTGAGGTCCTTGGGGTCCGCCTTGGGCTTCTTGAGGAGGGCGTTGATTTCGGCGTGTTTCCAGCTTTCCGGGAATGTTGCTGTTTCGAAGGAGATGTTGATGACCTTCCGTAGTTGGGGTGCGATGGCAGGGTCTGCTTTGTTGAATATGTGGTGTGGACACGGGTCTGTCGGGGATCCTGAGTGGATGGAGTTCATGGACAGGCGGTTGGTGCTGGTGGTGTTCACAGGGGAGGTGGGTTCAGGCATAGTCGGGGCGGTCGTGGTGTTGAAGCTGTCATGGATGTCAGCAATCTTGCGGTGGAAGAGGGTGGCCAGCGAGTCGCAGAGTTCTTGTGAGGGAGGTATGTCGTTGGCGTTGGCGCTGGGGTTGGAGAGTTCCTTTACGATGCTGAAGAGTTCTTTGCTGTCGTGTGCATTGTTATCCAGGCGGTCTTTGAAGGAGGATCTCTTGGCTATTCTGATGAGGTGGTGATGTCTGCGAATGGCGTCTTTGTGGGCTGCGTGGTTGTCCGGAGTGCGTTCGTGGAGCCATATCTTCTCCAGTTTCCGGCCGGCACGGTTGGAGGTCTGCAGCTCGTCGGTGAACCAGGTGGCTCTCTTGCTGGCATGGTTGTTGGAGGGTTTCTTGAGTGGGGCAAGGGTGTTGGTGCAGTCGTTGATCCACTGTCTGAGGTTGCGGGCCGCGGCATCTGGGTCGGTGGGGTCGGTGGGTGGGTTCTGGGCGAGGGAGGTGGTCAGCTGGTCTTCGGTGACTTTGCTCCAGTAGCGGCGAGGCATCTGTTGGGTGCGGTGGTGCGTGGTTGGTTTGTTGAAGGTGAAGTGGATACAGCGGCGGTCGGTCCAGTGGAGTTCGGTGGTGTGGTCGAAGGTGACGTGGGTGCCTGTAGAGAAAATCGGGTCCAGTGTGTGGCCAGCGGCGTGGGTCGGTGCGGTAACGAGTTGTCTGAGGCCGAGGTGGGCGAGGTTGTCGATCAGGGTGGCGGAGTTGGTGTCGTTGTTGTTCCCAAGGTGGAAATTTAGGTCCCCGAAGAGGACGTAGTCCGTGGAGGCGAGTGCGTGGGTGCTGGCGAGGTCGGCGATGGAGTCGCTGAACTGAGCCCGGGGTCCGGGTGGTCTGTAGATCAGTGTTCCTCTGAGGGTGGTGTTGGGGTCAGTGTGGATTTGGAAGTGCTGGTGTTCGGGGGTGTTGAGGGTGTCGTCGATGAGTATGCAATGGAGGTGGTTGGGTCCAGTCCTTGGAGGTTTGGTTGTTCTGTCGCAGGTGAAGCTGCAGGTGTGGCAGGAAAACGGTCAGTGAGTCCGTTTCGGGGCGGCCTGGAAGCAGGTGTCGTTTCGGCCGGCATTGAGTGCGTGGAGGGTGCTGGCATCGTAGCAGAGTCTGGTGTTGTGGTATTCGCAGGGTCCGCGGGGTCCAGCAGTTCTGGTGCTGGGCGCGGATCAGGCGCAGACGGGCTTGCCTTTGGCGCGCCAGCGGCGCGGCCGCCCAGCGGCCGCCATATGAATGCGAGGAGGGAGGGAGGAGCTGTTCGGGGGTGTTGAGGGTGTCGTCTGCGTGGGTGGCGAACTTGAGGGACGACTTGTGGACGATGGCTATTCCTCCTCCAATTCCATTTGCGTGATTCCTGCGGGTGATCTTGTTAGCGTCCGGGATGGCTATGGCGATGTCGGGCGCCGAGGAATCGTTCCACCAGGTCTCGGTCAGGAAGGCCACGTCTGGGGCGGAGGTGTCGAGCAGGTCCCAAAGCTCGACTGCGTGTTTGCGTGCGGAGTGGGTGTTGATGAGTATGCAATGGAGGTGGTTGGGTCCGGTCCTTGGAGGTTTGGTTGTTCTGTCGCAGGTGAAGCTGCAGGTGTGGCAGGAAAACGGTCAGTGAGTCCGTTTCGGGGCGGCCTGGAAGCAGGTGTCGTTTCGGCCGGCATTGAGTGCGTGGAGGGTGCTGGCATCGTAGCGGAGTCTGGTGTTGTGGTATTTGCGGGGTCCGCGGAGTCCAGTGGTTCTGGTGCTGGGCGCGGACCAGGCGCAGACGGGCTTGCCTTTGGCGCGCCAGCGGCGCGGCCGCCTAGCGGCCGCCATATAAATGCGAGGAGGGAGGGAGGAGCAGCTGGAAAGGCGGGAGGGGGTGGCGAGGGGGCGTGGCCACAAGGGCAGCGGCGGGGAGCGGGGACCAGAAGTGGGAATGGGGGGGGGAGATGCGGGCAAGAGAGTGCGAAAAGCGGTAAAAAAAGAGCGCAGAATACAAGAAGGAATCCAAGGATGGAATGTAGAAAAAAGAACAAATCACCAGGCACGGCGGTGCTAGTGGGGCACAGGGGACAGCTGGCGTGAACTTGCGCTCGAGGGAGCAGCAGGCGGTGGCAGCAGCGGGCGGTGAACAGGTGGAGCTGTTCGGCGGTAGGGGGTGACCTGGCCTGCAAGTCAAGGCTGTCAATCACAATAAAACAAAAGATGAGAAATGCCATGAAGGGCCACACGTTTGCTTAGTCAAGGGTAAGGTGAAGGCAGAAGGATAATGCAATAAATCTACAGAGAAAAGTAAAAATAAATATAAAGGAGGACAAAAAAGTTCATATATGAGCTGTGGCAGTATGAGACATTGGGCAAATGATGTCCTGTCCTGCACGCAATGTTACATGCATGAAATGTAAGAAATGAGGACATTATGCATGTTTGCAAGAGTATGGCATTCAAATATGTTGGAGATGTGAGTGAAATGAGTTTTGATGACTCAGAGAATGAAAAGGGGTATGATAATCACATTTTGTGCATTATTGATGTTGATGGGGAAGAATGCGATGAACAAGTAGTTTGGTCAGTCATCGATTAGGATGAAGAGAGACTCATGGGGGTAAGGGGCTCTAAGTGTGTTATTAAAATTGATGGAAATCCTTTCCATATGTTGGTGGATTCTGGAGCTCAGCAGACACTACTGGACAGTGGTATTGTTTTTTAGGAAAAAGGGCGCCACATAGGAGAATAGCGATATGAAAATGCCTATCTTTGTCTCGGTGCTGTAAGGTGAGAACAACCACTGATGTCCCCAAAAAATGCTGACCTAAGCCAACTAAACATGCATCGAAAATCCTCAGCTCACGAAAGTCATGTCACAATGATTATCACAGTGCAGAACACTGACATGTTCCATACTCGGACTAACACGAGGAGCGACGTCCCCAGACCAGTCTTCACACATCATGGATCTAAGAGAGTGTATGAAACACTTGGACCTTTTGGATACATGCACAACTATAGTGGACCTCGCTAGAAACAGATTCCCCCTTGAGGGTTGGAATTATCACCACTTTATAAGGATATACATAAAGAAAACATAGCCTTGATAAAGTAGCGGGATGATTTCCCTAGTAAGCAACTAAACATGTGTCGGCTATTTGAAGATCTAAGGAATAAAGGAAAAGAACAAGAATTACTTTATTGAATTTGAGCTCACGTTCTGCACTGTCATAATCATTGTGACATGACTTTCATGTGCTGAGGATTTTCTTTTGAAGATTCTGGAGCTCAATATATAATCGTTTCAGAGTAAGATTTTAGGAAGTGTGAGATATTCAAAGCCAAGCAATTGTGCAAACCAGATGGAAGACTTAAACGATATGGTGGTGAATTTGGGATTCTTTATTGCTAAAATTGCATGTAAGAACAAAAAAACTTCAGGAAGAGTGTATGCTGCAAAGACAGGCACAAGCTTATTTGGTTTGATTCACCAAACTGCTATGTGAATGCAATTATATCCATGTGAGAAGGAAAAGGTGGGGGATACTAAAGAAGGAGAAAGTATAGTAAAACATTTCCAGAGGTATTTTCTGAGAAAATAGGGAAGTTACAAGGTTTTAAACATCAAATTGAACTATGTCAATGTTGTCACCCAAAAGTTCATGAGGCACATAGTTTACCATTGGCTGTCAGGGATGATGTTAAATCTGAATTAAGCAACTTGATTGATGCAGATATTATTGAGGAGTTTGAATCATCCAAGTGATTGGCACTGTTAGACCTGGCTTTTACAGCGGGTTTATCTCCAGACATTTCGCTTTTTGGACTGTTTTTGTTGGTTTTAGGACTCTGGACACTTTTACCACTGCTACTCAGTGCTAAAGTGCATATGCTCTCTGTGTAAATTGTTATTATGGATTGGTGCTTCCACGATTGGCTTATTTGATTTACTAGTACAGTGCACTGTGTGTGCACAGGGCCTGTAAATCAAAAGCTGCTAGTGGGCCTGGAGCACTGATTGTGCCACCTGCACAAGCAGTCTTCCAAAGGGTTCTCAGACCTGCCACTGCAGTTTCTGTGCACAGTTTCTACTGCCATGTCGATCTGGCAAGTGCACCCACTTGCCAGGCCTTAACCTTCCCTTTTATTACATGTGAGTCACCCCTAAGGTAGGCCCAAAGTACCCCTGTGGGCAGAGTTCAGTATATATGAAAGGTAGGACATGTACTGGTATGTGTGGCATATCATGGTAGTTGAATACAGTGTATTTCGTTTTTCATTATTGAAATGTTATCTTTCTCATAGGATATAATGCAAGTTTATTTATAACATATTCTAAGTATTACTTCCCATTGGAACAAGATAGAAAGATGGAGTTTAGTATGCCTGAACTCAGAATATAAAAATGCATCTTTTAGTAAAGATGATTTTTATAGTGTGTGTTTGAAAATCCCACCTTTAGAAAGAGGGTATTTTCTTGCTTAGTTATCCTCTGTGCCTCTGCTGGTTTGTGGATTGACTGTCTGGCTTTGGAGTGACAGGGCTGGGATATGTATTAATTGTAGACAGCCACGGGGGGAGGGTGTTGAGGTGTGTCCTGCTAGGGCTGGGCTGAATAGACCTGTGCTGCATTTAGGGTAGTGGGTGAGATGT
Organism: Lissotriton helveticus; assembly: GCF_964261635.1. Taxonomy (NCBI): domain Eukaryota; kingdom Metazoa; phylum Chordata; class Amphibia; order Caudata; family Salamandridae; genus Lissotriton; species Lissotriton helveticus. Next base: position 618,094,440 of record NC_136061.1, on the reverse strand, counting down.
CCTTGCACCTGAATGTGCCTCGTCTGCCTTACACAATGCTGACTCCACCTCCTGCCGGGCAGCTTGACCAGGGAGGACAGAACTGGTTTTGACTGAGCACAGAGCCTAGCTGACACCAGACAACAAAGAGAAATTCAGTATAAATATTGGGGCACAGACCCCAGAACTTTACAATACTTCTGGACTCTAGAGGAACCTCCGCCAATTAGAAGAGCTAGGAAAGCTGAAGAAGTACTGCCTATTTGCTGTGTGCTGTCTGGTATTGTCCTGCAGTGGCTCTTTCTGCTGAGGAGAGGACAAAGACTTTGCTGTGTGCCCTGCTTGAAGAAGATCTCCAAGAGCTTGAAGTAGAGCTTGCCTCCTGTACTGAAGTCTAAGGGACACATAGACGTCACCACCAGCTCCTCAGAATTCCCATGCTGGGAGTTCTGACCTGCCAAGAGGTGCCTGTTCCTGTGTTGGGCCTATGGAGGTTGTTCCTGCTGCTGTGAGCCGAGAAAAGAGAAGCAACTAAAGAAGCTTGCTACATCCACATCCGTTTCCAGGCAATGCGGCCGTGTCACAAAGAAACCAATGCAATGCCTGCCCACGCTGGAGAAATCGCAGCATGCTGAGTCTTGTGCACTGATCTCCGAAGTCCGAGATCACCACACTGACTCCAACACAAGCCCTGCTGTGCGACTGCAAGAACCAACGCATCGTGGGACTGCGGCTGGAGAGATCAACACTGGAACCGATATATCACCTTCCCTGCAGCTGTTTTTGTTTATGATTTTGACGCATTCAAGGTACTTTGTGTTGAAAGTGTCCCATCTATAGTTTGCTATGGACAGAACTGTTTTTACCTTTTAAAAGTCATACCTTGATAACTGTATGTTGAATGTGTGTTGTTTTCACCTTGTTTGGTTTAGATAAAGATTGCTTATTTTTCTAAACTGGTGTGGGGTCCATTGTAGTGTTTTCACTGTGTCTCCTTTTGCAAAACTACCAAGGGGGTGAACAGGGGTTGTCTAAGGGCATAACCCCTTACCCTGACTCGAAGCAAGGGTCCCTACTTTGACAAAGGTGCAAACCTTTGTCAACGAGAGACCCCCATTTCTAAAAGGCACCCATTGTAATACTGCGTTAACCTGATCAATCCATCAGAATGTGCATTGATTTGAGAGATTTGAACACTGCTATATTGATTGACAGACACCCGTATGCCATTTGGGTTAGCCTCTGCAACCTCAGTGTTTCAGTTTGTGAACATTAAGAGGGTATGTTATTTTCGGGATGACATATTGATATGTGGGAAAGATGAGAAAGATCATGACAGAAAATGAAGAAATATTTTGGAAAAGTTACAAACCAGTAGCCTCACGATGAAAGCTGAAAAATGCAAAATTAAGGTCAATAGTGTGAAATATCTATCACACAATATTGATATCAAGGGGGTAAGACCTTGTGAAAACTGTTAGACAATATTGTTAAAAGTTTGGTACCTAGCAACAATGATGATATGAAGTCATTTTTGGGTGCAATTGAATTTTGGGACAAGACCAAGTCAACCAGGAGTTTACAGATGAAATCTTCCAAATTTGAATGGTGTGAAGGTTGTCAAAAGGAATTTGACATCATCAAGTTAGAAATTGAAAATGCAACCCATTCAGGTAGTTTTGATATGTGCTGGAGCAGTTCTTACACAAATTTAGGAAGGTGAAGAAATTGCAATTGTTTATGCTTCTTGCACATTATCTGAAATGGAATAATACTACTCAGCGATCGAAAGAGGAGCATTGGCTGTTTTTTGGGCAAGCAGACACTTTAGAACTTACTTATGGGGCATACCTTTTATGGTCAGAATGGATCATAAGCCATTAATACATGTTTTTTTTAACAAAAGGTTCAGGCATATTGGGACCTAGAATTGCAAGATAGTTGGCTAATTTGGAAAACTTTTTTGTGATGCAATGTATTACAGGTTCAAAAAATGTTTTAGCTGATGCTCTGTTTAAGAACAACGTTGTGGTGGAGGCATGCACCCTTTCTGGGGACAACTTGCAGGAATTTGGTTGGGTTGCACACTATGGGGTCCATTAGGATGGCGGGCGGACTTTGTCCGCCCGCCACCCTAACGGAGATCGGGACCGCCCGCCTAAAGGGCGGGGGTCCCGACATTGGCATTAGAATGCGCCCGCCACAGTGGCGGGCACTTTCCTCAATTGAACATTGTGGCGGGCGGTGCTCACTGCACCGCCCGCCACAATGTTAAAAACAAATGCACGTATTTGCATAATCGAAGCGGAAGGCACCGCGTGGTGCCTACCGCTGCGAATATGCAAATGCAGGGGGGTACCACACGTACCCCCCGTGTGCCACCCCCCTTTGGCCGTCACTCTGGGGGCCCACAGGGGACCCCCAGAGTGAACACCGCATGCCTTTCCGTGGCGGCATTGCTGCCACGGAAAAGCATTGCAAAATGCCCATTGTAATATGGCTGGCGGTGTCTCATAGACACCACCACCATATTCAACATTTTCCGCCCCGGCCGCAAGGCGACCGGGGCGGAAAAGTGGCAGGCGGTGATTTCTTCCGCCGTGGTCCCCCCGCCATACTAATATGGCGGGGGGAATTCAGGGAAGGATGTCGGGCGGATTGCCCCCGCCAGGCTGGCGGTGGCTACCGCCAGCCTGGCGGGGGCAATCCGCCCGACATCCTAATGGGCCCCCTAGAATGTTTTGAGGAACAAACCATCACAATGAAATAATGATTGGATGATGGTAAGGAAGATGCTGAATTGACAATTTTGGCTAAGGGTATTAAGGTAGGTTGGTCTGATGTTACGGACATGAAAGGGTATGTACAAGTTAAGGATGACATGAATGTGGATGAGTGGGGTGTCAGAAGAGGTGGCAAACTCATTCCTCCCATGACATTGAGGAAACAAATTACAGATTGTGGGCACCATGGTCATCTGGGGAGGAACAAAACAAAGAGTAGGTAGAGAGATTTGTTCTGGTCGCGAGGAATGGACAAGGATATGGAGAAGGTGGTTAAAGAATGTGTTCTATGTGGAAATAGTGATACAACTTTGAAAACCAACACACAACCACTTCTACCTATTAGTTATCCTGCTGGTCTCTGGTTGAGGTTTGCCATAGATATAAAGGGTCCTTTTGACATCATGGGAGATTGCAAGAAGTTTGCGGCATTCATGTTAGACTACTATTCTAAGTGGTTTGAGATTGAATTCATGAGTGACATGACAAGTAAAAATGTTATACAATTCATGGACAAATGAATCATTAGAGAAGGTTATGCCATAGAAACATTCGTCATGGCAAAACTGCCGTATACAATCCCAGGGCCAATGGTCTCGTTGAAAGGGTCAATAAGATTGTGAAGGAAAACATTCAATTGGCAGTGGCAAATGGGTAAAATGTTATTGAGCATGATAACAAAATATTATGAGCATACAGAACTAGTATATATTATACCACATGTTTATCTCCTTTTGAACTACTGAGAAAGAGGAAGCCGGAACTGGATGTTGATTTTGGTTACAAGACAAGAAGTATTGAGATTGATGAGAAGGCATTGCAAAAGAATGTTAGTGAAACTCAGATATTGTATAAAAAGTATCTTGAATAGAGGAGGATGGCTAAGGAGCTTGATGTGGTGTGTGGTCAAAAGGTCAGAATTAAATTGCCAGGGTGTATATGGAAAGCAAGATCGGTATTTTCAGAGTCCAAGGGGGCAGATTTACGAGGTACTTGCGATGCATTTACGCCGCCGCTGTGTCACTTCTGTGACGCAGCGGCGGCGTAAAGCAAGCACCATGCTGTGACGGATTTACAACGTGATGCATCCAGGGAGATGCATCACACCGTAAACCCCTACACCACATTATACCAGTGTTAGACCTGGCACCATTGGCGTGGGTCTCCCTTCCATTTTTCGCTGTTGTCTCCTCTGTTTTTGCTGGTATTAGATGCTCTGGGCGCTGTTCCACTGCCATTCAATGCCACAGTGCAAATGCTCCCTGTGTAAATATGACTGTGAATTGGTATATCCCTGATTGAATTATTTGGTTTACCTGTTAGTCCCTAGTAGCGTGGCCAGTGTGTGCCGAGGGCTGGTAACCGGAATGCTGCTGGTGGGCCTGCAGCGCTGGTTTGCGCCACACACAGAAGCAGCTTGTAAAGTATACCTCAGACCTGCCACTGCAGTTTCTGTGTGCGGTCCAGAACTGCCATCTTGGATGTGAAGTGCCCAAACTTCCCAGCCCCTGAACCTTCCCTTGGCATGATATCAGTCACCCCTATGGCATTGTGTGTGTAAGGTAGGACATGGCTTGATATGTGTAGCATGTCCTGGTAGTGAATTACACCCCATTTCGTTTTTCACTACTGCAAGGCTACCTGTTCTCCATAGGCTAGAATTGGCAGTTTGATTATTACATCTTATAATCCTAACTGACTCAGGGAACATGGTATAAATTCGAGTTTAGCATGCCTGAACTCAGGGTGATAAAATACATCTTTTAGTGAAGTTGGTTTTAACATTCTGTGTTTGAAAATACCATCTTTAGAAAGTAGGTATTTTTTGGCCTAAGCCTTCCAGTGTGCTCTGCTGTTATGTGTATTGGCTGTCTGGGTTTAGAGGGGCAAGGCAGGCTGAGTCAGACTTGGGTTGAATAGAGAGATCTGATTGAGTATTGGGGAGGGGTAGCTCCTTGAGCTGAATAGGGCTGTGCCTGGCAAGGTGAATGCTGGCTCCACCTCCTACTGTGCGTCTGATGGCAGACCCCTCTTTCTAAAAGGAAGTATGCAGCCTGGTAAACAAAGTGCTCCAGGACTGAGCAGAACTGGTTTTGGCTGGGTTCAGTGACTAGTGACTTTTCAGAACAAAGACATTTGGGGTATAAATATCTTTGCCCAAACCCCTGTATTTGGTATTGCTCCTGGATGTCAAGAAGAACCTCTGTCAGTGTAACTGAAGGAATCTGCAGGAGAGGACTGTCCTTATGATTGTGTGCTGTTTCTTGGAGTGGCCTGGAGTAGTTTTCCCTGGACTTGGAAGAAGAGGGGAAAGGACAATGAGAGAACTTTTATTCCAACTTGCTAAAGCAATCACCCAAGGGCTAGAAGAGAGCTAGCCTCCTGCTGGAGTCTCAGGCACATCTGACTCCACCACCAGCCTCCTGAATCCTCCCAGTGAGGATTTCTATCTGCAGGTGAAGCTCCTGTGAGTTCCAGGGCCTCTAGTTCTACTACAGAGAAGAGAGTGCTGAAATTGTCGCTAACCCCTGTTTGTGAGCTGCTGCAGCTGAAGAGCGTAAGGAAAATCATCGCGCTGCTGCCGCCGAGCGCTCGCAAACCAAAAATCATTGCATCGCACACTTGCGGGCCACACAGTGCTTCCTAACACCCAAAGATCATTGTATCACACACGGTGCGTCGCTCCCTCGCGGAGCGCCATTTCTTCTCATCGCAACAGGTTCGCACACGCAACAGGCTCGGCGCATCATCCTCCCTTGCGGCAAGGATTCAACGCATCGCTGGCCTTGCGTGAAGAAGTTTGTCGCTGTGTCCCACACGCATCTGCAGATCGGCGCATCATCCTCCCTTGCGGCAAGGATACAACTCAGCGCCGACCTCGCGTGAGGAAAATCATCGCTACAGCTCGTTTGCGACATTCTGTCTGTTTTTCTATGAAATCCAGGTACGTTGTAAGTAAAAGGGTCGCAGAGACCACTGCTTTGAACTGAACTCCTATTCGCACACTTTGAACTATTTTTACAGCATTTCAAGAGTTTCCCTATTTTACAGTATTGTGGCTTTTTATCGTTATTGGTCTTGTGTTAAGTCTATATATAAAGATACTTATTTTTTATAACTACTCGTGTGGTGTCCCTATGTAGCATTCTTCACTGTGTTACAGTATATGATCATAAATGCTTCACACACTACCTCTAAGATAAGCCTAGCTGCTCTTGCTACGTTACCACAGGGTTGAGCAGGGGTTATCAAAGGTTGTAGCCCCCTTACTCTGACTTAGGAAGAAGGGTCCCTACTTGGACAGTGCCATCTAGAGACCCCCATTTCTAACAACCTGCGTCAGTTATAATGTGGGCGTACCGTCACAGTGTGGGCAGTCTGTCGCAGGAAAGCCTCGGAAAAGTGCCCGAGTGAAATCTACAAGATTTCACCCCGTCACTTTTTTTCGACGACGCTGCGTCAAAACCTTGCCCCTGCTTGACTCAGGCGTAAGGCGAGACGCAGCATGTTGGAGATAGGCTGGGTTGGAACAGTGCTGGAGTTGCGTCGCACCCACGACACGATTCTAGCACTGCGCCCACCTTACGCCGGCAAATATGACACGCATCTGCCTATCCGTGCACCACGGCGCGCCACATTGCAAATGCAGCGCATCCCTGGGGGCGCACTGGTAGTTTTCCGTGTCACAAGTTTTTTGGTGCATCCATGCTGATTTGCAGATATGCCAGACCTTGTAAATCTGCCCCAAAGTTGTCAAGAGAGTAGGAAGGCATTATGTGGAATTGAAGGATGGATCTAGATGGTAAGAGCAGGTTGGTGAAAGTTAGTGATATGCGTGAAGACAGTCGATGAGGAAATGAAGGTTTGGTTGATATGGATGAACAAGAGTGAGAGAGAAAAAAACATGAAAATTAAATTTCCCAAGAAGTACAAAGAATTTGTGTGCTAAATTTAATCTGCTCTGTATATTATCTTACGTTTGTAGGTATAGAGGTTTGTACAGCTGTTTTGTATTTTGTATTTGTATTTATAAGTTGATACTATTTCTCTCTTTTGTAAAGTTTTAGTAAGTTAGGACAGAGCCCTCATAGTGTTGAAAGGAATTTCCCTCCTAGTACAAAACATTATGCTAGACTTAGCACTTTTCTTTGCAAAATGGTGTAAATGCATTGCAATGGAGCTTGAAACTGCCCAGCACATATCTATCCTGATCCCTCCTTTCCATGCAATGCAGCACAGAAACTTTGGTTGCTGCACTACGTTGCATGAAAAGATTGCACATTTCCCCTATGGCTTCCATTTCTAAGGGTTTTTATCTAGAGGACTGTGTAGATTTCAGTATCTCTTGTCTGGAGTATTATGCAAAGTTCTGGATGCCTCATGTGAAATACTGTGTTTTGTTATAATTTTAACGAACTAATCTGGACTTTGGGTTGCTGGTCTGGAAGCTTCATCTAGAGTACTGTGACCATTTTGGGAGGACACCTATGGATATTGTGTGCAAATTCAAAATAGCATACCTGTTATCTTGTATCCAGTTTAGAAGGCCACATCTGTGTCTGGAGTACTGTCTCCAGTCCTAGATGCCTCATCCACGGTACTGTGTCTTGCTCGCATATTCACATCTGGATTAGTGTGTCTAGATCCCATGGCCAGTTCTTGAGGTAACATCCCCGAAAGGACAATGAAGGAATGGAAAATGCCTATAACAGTTAAACGAAATATATTGATCCCCTGGAACAACCCTCAGTTGAGAATGTGGTGACAAAAACCTTAAATGACTTGAGGTAGTGATTATGGAGCACAGTACAGAGTATGGCAGAGAAGTACTGGCATTCTCTTGTATTTGTGAGTCAAGAGAATGCTGAGAGTAGGTGCCCTCGATGTAGATAAAGTCAGAGAAGAGGTGAAACCAGTTAGGGTATTGGCACTGCCACTTTCTTTGAGCCTGAGTCTGGGAAAACACTCTGGCCTTCTTGAACTACACAGAATCTCCTGCTATGCTTTCCATCTCTGTGACTCTGATATTGACCTTACACTTTCCCCACAGACCACATACGTACAGGTACTCCCATATCTTCCTACATTTACTAAACTTGTCTGAAATATCAATCAGAAACCTCAATGTACTCGATCAATCCAAAATGTTTTTAAACTGAATAGAAAGGCTGCAGTGGGAATTTGAAAGTCTTTTTTATAGGTCTTGCTACAGACAGGTTTAGCTCATGTTACCAATACTTAAGACAAAGGTACATCTAATAAGTAGCAAAAAGAGAGCGGGCTTTTGGACAGCTTACTGTAGTCTTTGGCATTCATGTTTTTTCATAGTTTGCCATTCCTTGGATGGGGTGTCCATCAAGGTCATGACATTTAGTGGATAGTTACTATGTCTCATTGGGTCTCAGTTTGATCTTCTTATGAACTCAAGTAATGCTTTTGTTACACTACACAACCAACAAGGGGGCAGATTTACAAGAAGGTCCCGCAGGGTGGCACCGCAAGCCCTTTGTCTGCGCCACACTGCTGCACTTTCAGAACACAGGAATGCGACATATTTACAATGATATGTCACATTCCTGTGCTCTCCCCTGTGCTGGTGCACAAATAGCTGCAATGCACAGGCACCCTTGCACCATGGTGCAAGGATGCCTGCGTCATGGGGAGATTGTTTTTGTGCAGGAAGGGGCACCTTCCAGGACAAGAACAATCACTACTGGCATTTTCCTCTTTCAATGCGTGCTGTAGAATGCAGAACGCATTGAAAGAGGAAAAAAAGGTTGCGCCTCGCTATGCCACCCCTGGCGTAGCATACTGACACATTTCCAGGTTTATGAATCATCTTAATTCTGGAAAAGTGTCTGGTTCCATGGTTGTTGTGTGGGAACACCCACATCAACACACATGGAACGCCCATTTCACGCAAAGTGCTGCGTGTAAAGGGGCCGTATTTACTAGGACAGGAAAAGCCAAGCAGAGTGGCTTTCCCGGTCCTTGTGTATATGGGGCGGAGAAATAAGCTGCCAGGGGCGTTACAAAAAGTGACGGATTGGGAGTGCAAGGGGCTTGTAAATCTGCCCCAAGATTTGTAGATTCCAATTCAGATGTTTTTCCTTTAGTGGCGGAAATTGCATTTTACCAAATTGATGCATTGATTTTCTATTTAGAAATTGCAGCCTGTTTATCTTTACGATAAACTAAGGCTGTTTGTTTATTAAACTTGCATGTTCATTTGTTTTAGTTTGTTTTTACGATAACATGTTGTTGGATTTACAGCTTTTTGATCACAAAGAAAAGATACACCAAAAATATTGCCCAGTTGTCAAAAGTATCTACTATTCACAATTTTGCTGGGTATGATTTTTTACGTTTAACACTTAAAATGCGAATATCATCTTTTTATTTCTTTTTCTAACACACATCTTTCAAAATACAGCTTAGTTCCATGAATGCAGTATTTTCAACAACGGGACCATGCTCTCTACTTCCATATTGTTGTTACCCAAAAGATTGCTTCATTCACTGCACCTTTTCTCATTTTCCTTTGGAACACCTTGGGGCCAATTAGGATGTCGGGCGGATTGCCCCCGCCAGGCTGGCGGTAGCCACCGCCAGCCTTGCGGGGGCAATCCGCCCGACATCCTTCCCTGCATTCCCCCCCGCCATATTAGCATGGCGGGGGGGACCACGGCGGAAAAAACCACTGCCCGCCACTTTTCCGCCCCGGTCGCCTTGCGGCCGGGGTGGAAAATGTTGAATATGGTGGCGGTGTCTATGAGACACCGCCAGCCATATTACAATGGCAAGGGTGCAATGCCTTTCCGTGGCGGCAATGCCGCCACGGAAAGGCATGCGGTCTTCACTCTGGGGGCCCCCTGCGGGCCCCCAGACTGAAGGTGAGTGGGGGGGTGCACACGGGGGTACCTGTGGTACCCCCCTTCATTTTAATTTCCAAAGCGGCAGGCACCGCGCGTTGCCTGCCGCTTTGGAAATGAAAATGCTGTGATGTATTGTCATGTAATTGCAGGGGTTTTGTCCTACGGGGCCAGGCAGGACACAGAAGTTTAAATAATACAAAGTTGCCTGGTCTCGAATTTCATGCTGCTTTTTAATTACCAGCAAAATGTGAGCTTCAAATCAATTAAACAGCTCGTGTGTTATTTCACTTATTTTTAACAAGTTTCATATTGATGTATTGTCAGCATTGTGGCGGGCGGTGCAGAGAGCACCGCCCGCCACAATGCTGAGAATACAGGATGTGCCCGCCACTGTGGCGGGCACATCCTAATGGCACCCCCAGGACCCCCGCCCTTAAGGCGGGCGGTCCCGTTTTCCGATAGGGTGGCGGGCGGATGAGGCCCCTTGTTTTGGTTCTATGTTGCACATTCCCAACATTTTGTTATCAAACTTTAATTATGGTATAGTTCTTCGTTGAACTGTGGGTCTTTCTAACATATGTGTTGTCTGGGAATACATTGATTGATCTCACCAAAAATGTTACCTACGTACTGAACGCAGTGGAGGCTGGCATCTATGGGGAGGCGGAGTGGATCGGATGTGTGGGCAAATACAATTCAAATATTAAACACTTACCTTCAACATGACATCCTCCATGCTGGACTTTTTCTTTCGCCCACTAAACAGGAACTGGTTGCTGCAACTCCCTTGACCAATCCTGGTGCTGCTCACAGCATGAAAACAGCACCCTGATTAGAGGGAGCGTCCTGTCCCGGTGCTCCACAGCGCACTGGAGGCCTGCACTTGCTCTCAATCCAGCTGTCTTAAGGCAGCTGGGTTGAGAGCTTTAAAGTGTACATGTCTGGTTGGCCATCGCAAGACGGCAAGGCAAAGAGACATGCTCAGGTAGCCCCCCTCCTCCCTGCTGCTGTCATTCAGCAGGCTCTGCCTCATCCTAATGCTCTGTTCAGGACGGGTGGGTGAAAAATAAAGTGGTAACTTTGCCATTTTATTTTACATTTCTGGGCTTCTTTTGGGGTGCATTTAAGTGGGGCGGCACTCCTCCGCTCCAATGGAGGAGCCGCATTAACTCTGAGGGAACCACTCTTTGCACTATTTACTGATCAACTCTAGGAATACAGGGTGGTCTCTTACAGTTTTAATGAGATCTGGGGCAGAAGGAGCTACTGTGATGCTGGTTACTTCCAAATCTTGGTAGGGTTTAGGAAGAGTCAGCCACATTCCGTCTAGATGCTGAAAGGGGCACCAATGGAGAACCCAGGGAATGGCGGCACAAGATGTGGGAGACACTCCTTTCGAGCAGCCTCAGCCAGTGCAAGGGTTGTATGTCAGAATATCAAGGTCAAAAATATCAAAATCAACAATATTTAATGCTGAATATCTGCAGCCACTATATCGTCAATTCAATTAAAATGTATACAACGTCACATCTTAAATATTTACATTGTCAGGTTAAGTAGACGTGATGTTAAGAATAATAAATCCGCACTTAGCTCTATATAGTTTTATTTATTTTATTTATTTATTTATATAAAATTTATATCGCGCAGTTACCCAGGGGCATCCCGGCGCTGTGAACACAGGAAGAAAGGCTCTCACTCAGTCCTACACCGGAAACAAGTGTGTTTTCAATAGTTTCCTAAAGTGCAGGATATTGGGCTCAGCGCGGATCTTGAGGGGCAAGGAGTTCCAGTGTGCCGCCACTTGCACCGAGAAACGTCGGCCCCCAGAGCGAGCTCTTTTTACTCTTGTAGTCTGCATCAGATGTCTTTGATCTGAGCGCAATGGACGTGTGGGCTTGTAGGGGCGTGCCATCGCGGACAGAATAGAAGGACCCCTACCATGCAAAATTTTATGGGCCGTACATAGCGCCTTAAATTTCACCCGCTCCTTAACAGGGAGCCAGTGGAGCGCTTTCAGGGCGGGGGCAGCTGACTGCCTTCGCGGCACATCCATCAGAACCCTCGCGGCTGCGTTCTGCACCTGCTGAAGGGTTTTAAAAGTCGCTTCGGGTGCGCCCAAAAATAGCGCATTCCCGAAGTCGAGCCGCGACAGAATTAGACCACGGATCAAAAGCTTCCTAGATGAATTAGGGAGCAAAGGTAACACCTTGCGGGCAGATCGCAGCAAGCCAAAGCAAACCCCCGCGGTTTTCCTAGCATGGGTCCTGAAGGATAAATCTTCCTCTAAACATACCCCCAAGCTCTTGATTTCCTTCTTGTGGGATGGCGGGTCACCCAGGGACCGAGGCCAACAGCTAGTGATGAGAGAGGGACTGGCCTTGCCCAGCACCATCAGCTCGGTCTTGTCACCGTTGAGCTTCAAAGCGGACTGGGACATCCAGCGCTGAACATTAGTTAGACAGTTGTGAAGGACTTCGGGTTGTTCCTCCAGCTGGGTGAGGCCTACAACCAGCTGAGTATCATCAGCATAGCTGATGATCTTCACTCCTGAAGGGGAGACCACTCTTTCAAGTGGAGCCATATAGGTGTTAAATAAAGTAGGGCTCAAGGATGAGCCCTGCGGGACTCCACATTGAAGAGGGAACAAGGTGGACTGTTCTCCCCCTTCCCATACTTGATAAGACCGGTCTGAGAGGAAAGATTTCAGCCATTTCAGGGCCGTCCCTGTAACACCCACCTCTGCCAGCCGTTGGAGGAGCACCTGATGATTAACGGTGTCAAAGGCCGCACTCAAGTCCAGGAGGATCACTGCCACTGATCCCCCTGAATCAAGAATGCTCCTTGCTTCCTCCACCACTGCCAGCAAGGCTACCCAGTACCCAGTGGTAGTCGATATGTTGCAGTTGATATTTTTATAGGTCGATATTAAAAACTCAGTAGTATGGAGGTGCACTAATACAATACGGGGACCCTTGAATTGCGTGGAAGTGACTAGTTATTTATCTATGGCGGGGCTCATAAGTAAATAAACCATCAAATAAAAAAATGACAGAGCTACTGTTAGGACATGTCAACTCTTCAGAGGTAATGCCATGTCAGTGACCCTTCTGCCCAAGTCCAGCCATATTGAGAGTGTCTCCCCTCACTGAAGACTGACTTTTCCCCTCCCCTACAAGTCTTTTAAAGGCATTGGTCTATCAGGAAATGTCCCCAATGTGGACCTCTACTAAGGCAAGGGCTGTGGCAGGGGTGTGTAGGAAACCTGACAGTTCAGCTGCCGGCTGGCCTGTGTGAGAATGACCTTACATCTGAAAGGCTGTTCAGAGTCACAGCTCCGGGTGAATAATTTCCTAATCCTTTACCGATCTACTTCATCACTTATGCACATTTAAAAGGAAAGGATATTGTGGGTTCAGGCCACCTTCAGATTTGCAATTTAATGTGTGGAACGATTATGATGAAAATATGTGAAGCAGAGCAGCAATCTCAAGCATGTGATCATGTCACTAGGGACTACATTCACCAACATTTTGCATTGTGTTTGCATCACAAAGTGACATGAACCAGCACACATCGTTTTTTGTTACTTTCCAGCACAAAACTTGTTTTGCACTGGAAATTGCCTAAAAGTAATGCAAAGTAGCGCGAATGGCTGCTTTGCGTTATTTAGAGTCAAGGGGGCCTTCCCATGCAACCACCCATGCTTTTTGATGCAAAGCCCTATATATCAAACATTTTAGACAAGGGTTTGCTTAAAAAATTAAAGCCTTTTGAAAGCAGACGTTAAAAGGAGAAATGTTTTCATTTCTCTTTTCTTTTTCGACTTTGCATGTGTGCTGCACTGTATAACACACGTTCACAGTAGGAAACGTTTTAAAACTTGTCTAGGCATAGTATTTTGTACTGAAAGAGTAGTCTTTCAGTACGAAACCTATGCAATATGGATTGTAGGTGAGTGAATGCAGGAAAAGTCTGTGCCGGTGCTAGGGAGAGGTAGATATGGCACTATCCTGCTCTCTCCTTCTCAGCAAATGCAGCACAGCATTTGTAGCCCCTGCGTTGCATGAGAATTTAGTAAATCTGGCCCAAAATGTTCAGGTTTCTCACTGAATGGCACAAAAAGTGAACATTTGAATTAATCTAGTAATTACTATAGGCCACGCTCCAGTACATCGTGTTTAATTTGCAGCCCACTGGGGAGGCCCAATGAAGTTGACAACTGTCAGTGATGCTTGTACTCATGCTCAGAAGAGATGTTGGTGGACTGTACTGTTACAACAAGTATGCAAACAGGGCTAAGCTGCAGATGGTTGGTCCTGTCTAGAGTGGTATAGTGAGCAAAAATCGATCGAATAGGCCACGTTCCAAAGTAAGTATCAGTGCAGGGGCCTCATCAACCCCCCGCTTTAGCAGCAACAGTTAGGGTAGGATTTGGCAGACAAATTTATTTATTTATTTATTTATTATCACATTTGTAGAGCGCTCTGTTACCTGGAGGTGTCCTGGCGCTAACATGATTGTACAGGAGAGTGTGGGTGTCAGGTAACTTAGTGGGTAAAGAGCCAGGTTTTAAGCTCTCTCCTAAAGGCCATCATGTCCGAGGATTGTCTGAGGTTGAGTGGCAATTTGTTCCAAGCCTCGGCTGCTCCGAGGGAGAAGGCTCATCATTCCCTCAAAATGGTGGGAAGTTGAGTGAATGAAATGATGGATGGATGTGTGAGTGAAATGGTGCATGGATGGGTGAGTGAATGGGTGTATGCATTGATAAATGAGTGAAAGGATGCATGTAAGGATGGAGGAGTGAAAAGGAGGAAGGATGGATGTGTGAAAAGATGGATCTGTGAAAGAGAAGAGGGATAAATTAATGGATGGATCAATGAGTGGAAGGGTACATGGGTGGATCGATGAGTGGATGGATGGATTGAGTGAAAGGGTGGCTGGACTTGAGAACAGGTGAAAAGATAGATGGATGAGTGAAAGGGTAGATGGATGGATGAGTGAGTGAAAGAAAAGATGAGTGAAAGGGTAAATGGATGGATGGATGAGTGAATGGATGGAAGGGTCAAAGGGTGGGTGGCTGAGTGAAATAATGAATGGATGAGTGAAAGGGAGGATAGATGGATATATGGAGGCAATGGATGCATTAGTAATAGGGTTAATGGACGAGCGAAGGTATGGATGGATGACTGAAAGGATGGATGATGAATGAATGAAAGGGGGTATGGATACGTTGAAGAATGACTGTGTGAAAAGATGGATATATTTGAAGGATAGGTTTAAAGATAGATGGAGAGTTTTAGACATGGATGGGTGGACGGGTGGACGAAATGGTGACAAACTGAATGTTTTTTAAGAAAAAAATTGTATTTATTGGTTTTGAAGAAACAATACAAAACAGGCAGATAATTGAGCGACACAATATACAATGACTTAATGGCATCGGCACATGGACTACATCGTTACTTCCCCTGAGAAACTTAGGAAGAAAACATGCATGAGAAATAAAAAAGGAAAAAGGTACATTTCAGGCACGAAGATCTAAACAGTGGTGTGAGCATGTTACTCAAATGATAGAGGGTCAGTAGCGGGGGTAAGGCGGTCGTCAGTAGTTCAAGCAGGGGAGGCCCTTAGAACAGTGCTGGGGGAACCAGGTAAGGGACTGACTCTAGCGGTTAAGCTCTGTAAGTAGGAAATGAGGGGGGCACAGATGACGGGGGACGACAAGCAGCACGTATCAGGTCCCAAAATTCACCCAATAACGTCTAGCAATGGGTAGCATTGTTTAGCCAACGAGACACTGTAGGCACCGGTCTGCGCCCCCCAGTGAAGTGACACCCTGCGTTTGGCAGGGACTAGGAGCATGGCGATCAGCTTGCGACTAGCGTTAGGTAGATGCTTGACATAGAGAAGGAGACACGCCAATGGGTCAGGGTCTATTCTCACAGAGGTGATATCACTAATGGCCGCACATACAACCTGCCAGTAGGTGGAGAACTTTGGGCACAGCCAAGCCAGGTGCGAGAAGTCGGCAGCGGTAGCAGAACAGTGCACACACATATCGCTAGAGAGGAGCCCTTTTCTATGCAGTGAAGCAGGGGTACGATATAATCTGTGCATATATATAAAATGGATTAAATGCAAGCGATAGTTAGGCAACAAGCGCTTTATCTAATTGCAGCAATTCTGCCAAATGTCTTGGGGGAGATCCCTGCCAAGGTCCTCACTCCACTGTGCGGGCTCTGTCAGTGCTAGCGGGGGAAGCGGCAAGCAAAAGAGCATAGAGCCTGGTGACTAACTTCTTGGAGGAGCTAGAAGAGTATACCAACTCGAGGGCAACAAGCTTCGGTGGAGGGTTTGGAAATGTGAGGTGGAGTTCTCTACAATTAGCTCGGATTTGGTAGTAGAGGAGCCGATCTAGCGGCCCAGCATCTTCGGGAAGGGCGAAGAAAGTATCGGCACGGTAGAGGTCAGCAATAGTGGCGAGACCTAATGACACAGCGCATTTAACCATGCCGGACGTTTGGAGGGGAGGAACCGCCGGGTTACAAGCTAGAGGTATGGAAGGAGCATAGAGTGTAGATAGGCCAGCCAGACTCTGGAGTCTGTTCCAGGCCCAGCGCAGACATTCTACCGTGTCTACTTCACCGCACGGAGGCCTAGGTGCAATAAATAGTGCGGTCTGGAGTGGCAAAGGGGCAGCAAGATCAGCTTCGACAGCCAAGTGGGGTTGGAAGGGGTTGAGGTGGAGCCGGAAGTGAAGAAAGCTAGCTTGGGCACAGAGCGCATATAGACGAAAGTCAGGAGCACCCATGCACCCGAGGGATAGGGGAAGTGTGAGAATTTTGGAAGCTATTCTGGGTTGTCGCCCCAGGCCATACCAGCGCGATGATATGTGAATTCAGTTTACGTAAAAAGTGAAAGGTGAGTGGGAGTGGAATGTTTAAAAAAAGTAATACAAATTTCGGGAGGACGGGCATTTTTGCTATCGCAATGCGTCCCGCCAGCGACAGAGGACGTTTTTGCCAAACCGGTAGCTTGGACTCCAACCAATTCATAGCGGGTCCGAAATTAGAGCGCCAGAGTTCATCAACGTCAAGACTAAGCCAGATACCGAGGTATCTGGGTATCTGGCGGGGCCGGATGCCCAGACAAAAGGGTAGTCTGGGATGAAGGGTTTAGTAGCGTTGGTAAGGGAAAAAATAATTCCTGTTGACCTGGATGTCGGAGAGGCCCCCAAAGTGCACAACCTCCCTTGTCATAGGGCCGAGATTATCTTGCGGATTGCGGATGTAAAGCGTGATGTCATCCGCATACATGGATACAACCAGGGCCCGTGCTGCGAAGCCAAGGCCGTGCTGAGTGTGGTGTTGTCGGAGTCGCGCGTCGAGGGTTCCATAGCGATGGCAAAAAGCAAGGAGAAAAGAGGGCACCCCTGCCTAGTGCCCCTCGAGATGGAAAAAGGCTCCGTGACATGTCCATTGATGTGGATGCGGACCGTAGGGAGGGTGTAGAGATGCTGGATCTTGCGCACAAAGCCCGGACTGAAGCCCAGGTGAGGGAGGAGGTAGAAGTGGAAAGGCCACTCAAGGGTGTCAAAAGCTTTAGTAGCATCTAAAAGTGCCACAACAGCAGGAAGAGACGGGTTTATCTGGTGAAGTACAGCAAAGATGGTCCGTTGATTATGCGACGTGGCACGCCAGGGGATGAATCCAGATTGGTCAGGACACGCGATCAGAGACATTAGGGGAAGGAGACTAATGGCCAGTAGTTTAGCATAGATTTTATATGTCAATATTAATGAGGTACAAATGGTGATAGGTGTCCACAGCTCAGGGGATTTGTTGGGCTTTTGGAGAAGGATGAGCATGGCTTCCCGAAGAGAAGGGGGGAGGCACCCGTGCTCTAGAGAATCATTCTACATGGCAGCTAGGTGATGAACCAGGAGGGGCGTGTATTGCTTGTAAAGGCCGGAGTGAGGCCATCAAAGCCGGGGGCTTTGTTCCCGGGAAGTTCTGAGATAACAGCGTATGTCTCCTCCTGGGGGAACGGTTCATCCAGGTACTCCCGGTGTGCATAACCCAACCACAGGAGTTCAAGGGTGTCAAAATATTGGTCGATAGCTCGCGGAAGGGCACCGCACCTGCAGAGTAAAGTTGGGCGTAAAAAGCGGAGAAGTGGGCCATGATATCCGAAGGGGAAGTAATTCTGTCAGTGGGACCACTCTGTAGGGCAGTGACATAGGAGGAAGCGTGGGGGTGCCGGAGTAAGTTGGCAAGGGTCTTGCCAGGGCGTTCGCCTTCTCCATAGGGGCGAGCCTTCGCCACCTTGCCTAGAAATGCCAGTTCTGTATCTGCCTCTTCCTGGAACTCAGAAAGTTTACCTCAAATCTGGGCTAGAACTTTGGGCCGTAGGTTGAGGGATTGTTGAGGGTCCAAAGATTTAATTTCAGTCTCAAGGCATGCAGGGGTACCACGAAGAGAACGCAGCACTCCAGATTGTATGGAAATACACTCTTCCTGGATTACTACCATAAAACCCCCCAGAAGGTAGAAGGGGATTCAACCAAGCCGACATTCAGCTCACAATAATTGACAATAGCAGTGCGGATCTCCTCCTGGAAGACTGCATCCCGGAGAGCATGCGGAGGCAGCCTCCAAGAGAACAAGCGGCACGTGGAGAGCATGAGCCGAAGGCGTAGCTACATGGAAGCATGGTCCGAAATGGTATGAGGCATAAGGTCTGCGGATGTAACCGATGAGGTGGCATCACGAGTGGTGAGCCAAAGCTTAAGACAGGACCAGCACCCCGTGAACCAGACATGCAAGTGCCTATATGCCAATCCGGATTGGCGTGTCTCCACATGTCAAGCAAGGAGTGGTCAGAGATGATCACATTAAGAAGGGTGGTGGACTGGGGGTGCTGCGCATGCAGACCTGAGCGGTCAAGTGTCTGTGAAGGAGCAATATTGAAGTCACCCCCCCAAAGGAGAGGGCAAGGACCCGGGGAAGAAATAAGTTGCCACACATGAATAACAAATTCAAGGGTGTCAATATAAGGACCATAAATTGCGGCAAGTATTAGGGGTTGTGTAAAAAGTGTGCCTTTTGAAATAACATAGCAGTCCTCGGAGCCAATAAAAGAGGGAGTAGTGTGCCAGGGGAGCCCCCAGCGAAGCAGGATGGAGATGCCGCGGGAATAGTTAGAGTAGAAGGATGAGTGGGTCTCATCCCAGTGTCGCGATTTCAACCTGGAGGAGGTAGCAGAGACAAGGTGGGTTTCCTGGAGGAAACAGATGTTGACTTGGTGGCGTATGAGGTATGTGGGCATAAGGTGTGCTTTACGGTTTTAGACCTCTAATGTTCCAGGTCCAGATTCTAGTGTCAACCATTGAAGGTGAGACAATGATATAAAATGATGCGTGCCAAGCGTGCCACAGTGTTAAAAAAAACAGCGAGTTCCAGGTCTTACGAGATGCAATTGAACGCCTTTTGTGACCATTAACAAAGAACAAACCAAAACAATAAGAAAAACAGGCCTGTACGAGGAGGCAACATCCCATACCCTAACCCCCCACCCACACCAACCCTTCAATTAGGTTGAGCTACCCACCCCACCTCCCAGGGCCACCCCAACTGGGAGGGGAACAGTCATAGGCAAAGTAGGGAATCCTCCCAAGGAGGCATGGCTCTGCCAGGCATACAGCCATGCCACTAGGACAGGGTGGCCAAGCCGCATATAATGGCAGACATCAAGAGCTAGAACAAGAGGTACTATAGAACATCCCCACCCGAGAGTGCCTCGTAACAATACAAATAAGTAATCAGGCAACAATGGTGGCAACGGTGCAATAGAAGAGTGAGGCAAAGCGAGTATAAAATGGACCAGAGGTGTTCTACTACAGGCAATCAGATACCCAATAACACACTGACATGTGAGACGCGTATAGAGTAAACACAGGTGCGGTTACAGCATTGGGCGGCAGGACAGTTAGGTCAGTTAACAACGAAGCAAGCCACCTGAAAAGCAAAAACCTTGCCATGAGGATCGATATCAGTCATTGTCACTCAAACCCCCACCATTGGCTAGCTGGGATCTGGGTGGGGTGGAGCGATGCTGTTTATCCTGTTTCTTAGCGTAGGCCAGGACATCTTTTGGCTCAGTAATGACGTGCATGTGGTAGCCCTGCTTGACTCGCAGCTTGGCCGGGTAGGCCAGGGAATAGGAGACGTTGTGCTTCTGAAGCAGCCATTTGGCCGGGAGGAACTCGCATCGGGCAGCCTGCACCACCAACATGTAATCGGGATAAAAGGCAAGAGCGTTGCCCTGGTGACGAATTTCACCCTTCTCCTTGGCAGCACGGAGAACTGCGTCAAGATTCCAAAAATTTAGCAGTTTGGCGATTATTGGACGAGCGGGCAAGCCAGGAGCGGGCCGGGGACCCAGAGAGTGGTGGGCCCGCTCGACAATAAAGACTGGGGATAATACATCGCCAAATAGGTCACGCAGGAGTTGCTCAACAAAGTCCTCCATTTTGGAAATGTTGGAGTATTCGGGCACGCCCGTAATGCAGAGGTTGCTCCGGTGAGAGCCCGCCTCCAAATCCTCGTTCTTATTCTTAATGAGTTCCAGCACTTTGTCCATTTGGAGAAACTTTTGGCGGTCACCAGTCGTAGCGTCCTCAAAATCGGAAACCCTCGCTTCCACGTGGGCCAGACGTGAGGCGTTTGTGTCCACCCGGGCCTTAACAATGTCTAGGCGAGCAGACAGTTGGTCAAGTTGGGTAGCGAATTAGCGATGCCAGAAACGGTGGCCTTTACATCCAGCATGATGGCTTTTAGGCCATCCTCACGGGTTGAGCCAACTTCAGTCTGTGTAGCAAGGTCGCCCGTATCCGGGGGAGAACCATCTTGACGCGTCTGTCTGCGCTGGTCGAAGGCCAGCTTAGACTGTTTGGGGTATGCTTTCCCCATACCCAGGCTGCCCAGTCACCAAAACGCACCTCCAGTACCCTAAGGAAGCAGGTGTGATGAGATTGCCTGAGGGAAGGCGGGGGCCAGCAGGAAACTCAGCGGCCACAGGCATTGGAGTGGACGATGCAGCTGACTCATGCCTCAAAACAGGAGGTGGAACCAGAAAGGAGCAGACCTGAGACGCTGGCAAGCGAAAGTATGGCTTATACAGAGGGCCAACTCCAACCCCGCCGCCAGGAACAGTCAGTGTATGAGCCAGGCGGTGAGGCAGAAAGTGGTGGCTGGCAGGGCCCCCAATGTGCAGTGGTCCCCAAAGAATGCAAGGGGTGCAGCAGAATATAGGCCACAGAGGCAGTGCTGTAGAAGGTTGAGCCCTCTGAAGTAATCTGGGGCTGGTGCAGCAGTCCAGGCAGCAATAACGGCGATCCCACTGTGGGCCTGCGCAAAGCTCCAATCCTGAGAGGCAAGATGGCTGGGTCTCAGCCGGAAGCCCGCGAACGAAGGAGCAACGGGCAGCAGGGAGACGCGGGGAGCATACCGCCCACGTCACGGGCCCAAATCAGGGCTTGGTAGTGAGCAGGGCTAATAGAGCGTCAGAAGGAGCTCAATCATGGGAGAAATAGCCCAGGCCCCGCGGTGCGGCCTGCGAGCCCCCAACCCCATCTCAAGCCGCCCCACCCACCGAGCCCTCTTACTGGACTGAGTGGATAACTGGACTCCAGGGAACAGCAGCAGGCAGCAACAGGTCAAGCAAAGCAATCCCACAGCACCACAGCGTCCTGGCACGCCCCCGCCTGCACTCCACCAGGCAGGCCTGGCAGCCACACGCAGGCCAGAGGACCTCGACAGTAAGCGGCGTTAAGGTGGAGTTGAGCGCCCGCTGAAGGATCTCTCATTGCCCCACGGAGCAGGGTGTTAAGAGCCCTGAGGTAAGAGAATCAGCTCAGATGAAATCTGCAGGATGATGACGGATTTAAGGCTTGCCCAGCGGAGCCTACTTAGAGTGCGGCCTTCTTGCAGCCGGCTAAGCCACGCTCACGTCAAACTGAAAGTTGGATCAAAAATTGAATAGATGACAGAATGTAAAGATGAAATGGCGGATATCAGCGGGTGGATAGAAGGATGAAAAGATGAATTGCAGATGCTTGGATGGAAGAGACAAGCAAGCTCTTTTGGGAAGGTTTGCAATGACTTGCTTCCTTTGCATGGTGCTGTAAGAGTTTTGGCTCAAAGTGAGGGGCATTTGAATTTTCTGGTTACTCCCTTGTTTATATGGACAACAGTAGTGTTAATATGGAAAACGATACATTCATTTATGAAAACAAAATCATGTCCCTATTAGCAATATCACCCGTCGTGAATTCCACATCAATCCTGATGAACAAATACATAGTCAGGCAAGCTCTGAGACAGAGGCCTGCAGTCAGTGATTGATAGATCACATTTGATAGGGTGCATAGTGGTGGACAAACACACGGACAGGAAACTATTAATCAATCCCACAGATAGGGCCAGCGACAACACAATGGTCAGGAGAGATTGCCTCCAATAAAGCAGACATTTCCAGAGGGGGTATGCACGCTTCAAAAAACACCATAAAGTCAGATGCCACATGAGTTAGGAACACATAGACAATGGACCTAGCACACAGGGTGATCCTGCACTCCCCACTCTGGACATCTGGACACATTTACCACTGGCCACAGTGTGCCCACGCAAGGTTGAGGCCCACCTGTGGTAACCATTTGACGATTAATTTATGACTATAAGGCAGCAACCACAATTCCTCACCATATAAGGTTAACGGGAGAACTTTTACAACCTGTGAAAACTGTATTTAAGAAGGATTCCAACAGAATGTAAATTGAGACGGTCCTCAGACCCTGTGCCTGTAACTGTTCTCCCGGCCACTACATTTAATTAAACAAACTGTTCCTGTTTTACCAACCACTTCCTGTCTCTTGTTTTTCAAGGTATTTCATACTCAAGTAACATTTTGATAAGCCAGCCAGGAGGAATTGTCACCTCATACCTGACTGCAGCCGAAGGAAGTTGACCCCAACGGAACGGATTCACATTGCGCCACAACAGATGTGGGCAGACACCACAATTGATTGGAAGTTCTGCTGAATCCGAGGGGCAGAACTCCGTCCTGAAGCAGCCGTCACAGAGGGTATAAGACCACATCCAAGCCTGAAAAATTGCATTTTTTTTAAACCATTTGGCAAATGGCAAACGAGAGAGAAGCTTTAAAAAATAACCTGAGCACCCTGCAACTGACAGAGTCTGGTATATTACCAATTTTATACATCACAACAGTACCAGTCGTAAAACGGTGTCGGAGGCGATCCTGCGAAAGTCACCTTTATTTCGGTAGCTAGCACACTATGAAAGGTGAATATTTATGCATTTTGTATAGCCCCTTTGAGCTCCAAGGACACTATTGGTGTGATACAGCTATCCTGTGGGAGGAGTTGGCACTTCAATCTCATAGTTTTTAGCCAAAAAGAATTTCTCAGTGCTTCTGATTTCTTAACACAGTTGGCATCTGGAAGGAGTGAGAGGTGTTGGTCACTTGGACCGTTGGGCATAACACACCCCTGGGTGTGATTCAGGGTGTGATTTGCACTTTAGGGAAAATTTGGACCTGGGAAACTAGGTGAACTTGTGTGTGGCCTAGCGAGGCCTGTAATTCCAGAGTTATTCATTTTTCCGTATCTATTACTACTACTACCTTTGTCTAGGAGTGGAAGATTATCAAGTTCACGTAGGAACTTGTTCCATTCTAGTTGTCTCTTCCTAGCGGATAAAATATGTTGAAACATATGCATTTTTTTGGACAAAGTAATTTTTTTCTCTGCTGATCACTGATTTAGATGACATAACTATGATTTAGACGACAATACTGCCTTTAAGGAGGCCCTCTCAGGATACCATTGCAACATTAAAATGGCCCGAAAAATATACATCTGAGACCTAATCTATATAGCAGGTAGCTCCTCTAAGGAATTATTTAAAATCCTCAAATAATTTACTCATCCTTCTACCTTCAGCCAATCTAGCCAACACAGGAATTATGTGACTCCATTGCAGTCTACTTTGACAACAAGATCAAACTGATCTATCAAACTTTTACCAGCAAGCCACTCCAATCCACTGAAGAACCAATCAGCACGACCTATTTGAGCACCAGGGGTTTCAGGCTGGGCAATTTCCAAACCTTTACTCTGGAACAAGTTCAACAAGGGATGAAAAGGGCAAAACATCAATTTTCTCAAACTACAGACCCATTTCACTTCTTCCGTGTTTGGGCAAGTTGCTGGAAAGTATAATCAACAACCAGCTGACTGATTATCTTTAAGTAAACAAAATCTTGGATCCTTCACAAGCAGGTTTTAGAGCAGAGCATAGCACCGTATTGGCACTGGTGGCCATGACAGCCATCATCAGGTGCTCACTAGATGCTGGTATGCCTACTATGCTTGTGCTCTTAGATCTATCTGCAGCATTTGATAATGTGTCCCGTGTTAAGCTACTCCAAAGACTCCAAGATGTCGAGATTGAAGGGACTGCCCTGGCCAGGTTCCAGGACTTCCTGAAAGAGAGAATGCAGTGTGTCTTGCTGGGAGCCATCAAAGCCAAGCCCAGGCAGATAGATAAAGGGGTCCCTCTTTGGCCAAGTTTGAGCCCCACATTGTTTAACTTGTATGTGGCTTCCCTTGCAAAAGTTATCACAGCATATAGGTTTAAGATCCTGTCAATCACCAGACAATACTCAGCTTTGACAAGGATTTTCACAAAGTAAAGGGTCACTTCTCAGAGGGCATGAAAGCAATTGTTAAGTGGATATTAGATAATTTCCTACAGCTTTACCCCGTGGAAAATGGAGATTACTGTGTTTGTGGAAGCTCAAACTGTGTGTACCCCAGACTGGTGGCCACCAGAATTAGGCAAGTAAGTAAAAAACCTAGGAAAACCTAGGAATCAACTTAAATCAGGAACTCAACATGAAAGATCAATTCTAATCTATAACGGACATGCGTTTCTACATGCTGGGTCTACTGAAGAAAGTGTTTCCATTTCTTCCATTATCTGCTAGGAAGACCTTCGTACAGGCTCTTGTGAGTAGGCTGGACTATGGCAACACTTTACTTGCGTCTGTAAATGAGTCTCTATTGTTGAAAATACAGGTCGGATCTGTAATCAACAACCCAGATCAGCATCTGCTCCCCCCCTAAAATCCCTTTTCTGGCTGCCAGTAAAGAACAGGATAAAATAACAAATGTGCCACTTAACCTATAAAGCCATGGCTGGGAAGGGCCCTGAGTATCTCTGTCAGAGGCTCCAATGATATCACCCTGCTAGGAACCTGCTTTCCAGTGAGAAGGAACTACTGGTAGTCCTCCGCATTCAACCATCTAGATGGGGTGGGAGATCTTTGTCCTATCTGGCTCCTACCCTTTGGAAGAAACTGACATTTCATGTCAAAACCAGCCCAACTACAACAATTTCACCTTGCTGTATTGACCATGTGCCGAGATACCACTGTGGGGGTGATTCGTGCATGTCATCAAATAAATTCATTCTTTCAGTCATTTATGAAATGCATTGTTGTATGGAATGTCATTGCATTTCCTGTCATTTGAAACCTGTATTGCATGAGAATTGATGCAGATTGTGTGCTAACCCATTGAATATTCACTCTGTGCTACAATACTCTGAATTGAGTGTTATGTTATTTCATGTAAATGCTTTTTTGAACTGTTCTATGTAAGAAATTGTCACCGCTGAGCTCATAGGACATAAAATTGTAGGAGTGCACCATATATGTTTGCCCCCATGATTAGAGCAAACAGAAATTCCCAAAAGATTTGAGTTGTATTTGTCCACAAAACTTCTAAGATAGTCATTGATTGACCATTAAAGCATATGGAAACCAGATTCCCCACACAGGTAAAGCAACTCAATAAGTTTTGCTAAGAATGGCACTCGCACACAAAGGCACAGACATTTCCTTGGTCTAAGGAGGAAACATTTCACACTAACACAATTGAGCATGCTAAAACACATAAACACTAAATATACAGGTCAAAAGTGAGACTAGAGAGAGACTGTATTAACATTATGGGCCATCTTCAAAGAGGCCAAGAGCGATAGACCTACAATGCTGGTAGGAAGCAAGGTGTTAGCACCTCCTCCTCCATATGCAGGAATAGCTCACACCAGAAGCCAGCTCCCCCGCATTAGGATATTCAAATTTAAGAATATAGAAGCCGACAAGCCTCCCACCGATAGGAGGACAGTTAGACCCAAGCACAAGAGAGCAAAAAGCCCGTGAGCTTAGATGCTTCCAGCGCAGCCCAAATTCCTGGGAAAGGTCCCCAAATGTTTGACCGCCCGTCTACCACGTCCAACAGGTAGGACCTCAATATCAAGAAAAACACACTCTCCCACTGGTTCACGCCAACATACTCAAGTGACAGGGAGGTATATGGTGGTTCTCAATAGCGATGCAGTGAGTTTGGGGAGAGTAAAGTTGCTCCAGTCCCCCAGGAACCGATGTGGAGGGTGAGGCTTCAGCATTTGCCCAAAAGTGAAGCCAGGTCATCGGAAGCAGAGAGTAGTCCAGAGAAATAGACACAGGCCGGAAGGGGAGAGGATGAAATTCGTGAACTGATGCTTGAAAGAGAAAGGGCACACAACAACACATACCTCATACTGTTAACCATGCACCAATCATAACTTCCTGATAGACACAAGGGCAACAAAGTCAGGACTAAGTGAGGGGATAGTTTTTTTGTCAAAAATCACTATGGTCATGCAAGGTTTTTCAGGTACGTGACTAGGATTCCAATCACGAAACCCCTAGAACTGGACATAGGAGGTAGTCATTTGAGGGGACTGCTATTATATTATCCCTCATCTCCAACAAATATATTGGGATGAGATTTAATGGCCATGCTAAACACCACCATTCAGTTTTCTGACAACAGGACTATGGCCTACTCCTCCCCTGCGGTATCATCCCGAGACCCACGTCATTAACATGCCCCTACAGAGCAGGTAATCAAATAAGGGCATCACCTGCTGATCAAATTGTCTTCTCTAAGGCAGTCTTAAAGGTCATGCAAACATTCTTAGACCTTTGTCATTACATTAGGCATTGGGCATGGCATGCTCATCGCCCCTTATTTGTTGCTATTAAAAGGGCAAAAGCCATCATGCCCAATGAAGTGCAGGAGGGAAAAGAGATTTTTGTCTGTGCAGCATATGTACCCATGGGTTTAGCCAGGCAGAGGAGGATCCCAACCCAGACAGCAATGCACTGTTCATTGATAGGTCTCCTATGATAGGACAGGAAACAGGGGTTAAACACATGGGGGCAGTGGTAGTAGCAGCCCAAAGTCATGCACCTTTACAAAAACCACAGCTCATGATTTTCTTGAACTCAGCTTATCCCTCCAGCGCAGTGCTCCCAAACATCTGGGGGTAGTGAAGGTGAGGCTTCGCGATGTCGTACGGTACACCAGTCCTCCACAAATACTTCTTTCATCTGCTGATTACTCTACCCAAGTGTGTAGCAGTAGTAAAATGTGCAGCGCAAACTGAGGGTAAGAACCTATCGGGAGAAACGCCCCTGTCAACTGCTTGCCGAAGAAGGCTGCTCATCGAGCTGTTGGACAGAAAAATGTCCTCCCCATTCAGAGTGAAGCAAAGACCCTGAAGCCAGGGAAAAGCATAACAGATTTCCTGAGTAAAATGAGGAAACTATGGGGACAAAAGACAAGACAGCCATTGACTGAGACGGGCCCACAAGTCGCATTTTTCTGTAATATTCTTAAAAGGGGTTACCCACCGTGATACAACGTGGGCTGGATAGCGTAGTTGGTTTAGATACCACACCCTGGCAGGAGATACAAGTCCATATATTACACTACTACAAAAAGAAGCACAAAAAGAATAGAGAAAAACAGGAGCAGGCCCAAAGAGACAACTCGAAACTGGTTCAAAACAAATTGAAAAAAACCGTCATCGAAGGGGAGCAATGGACGCAACCATGCAAATGGCACCAGTCTCAATGGGGCATCCACCCCCAAGCCCCAGAAGGTTCCAAAGTAGCTAAGGCATTAGAAGCTAGAGAGGTTAGCAGCAACCAGCGGGGGACCCCACATCAATAGTAGGCAGGTTGACGGGGAAGAAAACAGAGGACTAGTCTTCCGCGAATCGTTGATCCCTACGGCCGGCTACATCAAGATGGTGCCTTATTTAACCCACGCCGCCCCCACCAAGATTGCATGAGGAAGCTATCAGTTACCGCCTGATAACTACACATATAGCCATCCCATGGATACTTCTGAGACAGACCAAAATCCTGTGTTGCTCCTTATTCCATCAAGAAGCCGAATTGGGCTCCCTGAATTCCCCTACTTCTGTGCAGTTCCCTAACTTATGAGCATCGAATCTGGAACCTGATTCCCAAAATACCCCACCCTGTTGAGCGTTCTTCCTTTTGAATTTTACCAGTCAACTATTGTGAAGAACTGATACGACAACTATTCCCCGATGACCCCCCAGAGAGCAGAGAACCCCAGTCCTTCTGACTCTCTATAGCACTTTTTAAGATTATCATCACCTTCGTGTGGACCTCTCTCCCCCTCCCACCTCACTCCCGCCCTGATGAAGGTGTAGCCCGTGTGGGCTATACACCGAAACGTGCGTCGGCGTTTGTTCCACCATAGGAACTCTCTGAACCATCTGGGACTATATGACATCGGTCCCCACCCATCGTATCCATCTGTGACCATTGTGTGGAGTGTTGTATGATGTGTGAATGATTGTTGTTTTTGTGTGCTGGTGGTAGTCCCCTTGGGAGTTTGGGCGATGAATTTTATTCACGTATATTTATAATTGTTTGTTCTAAAATATGTATTGTTTTTTGTGCTAAAATATAAATGAAAAAGAAATAAAATGAAATTCTAATAAAAATGTTTCTCATTATATACATACTTATTCAAATTTGATACATCCACTCAGGGTTCAGAGTGTAATACTAAGTGGTTTGGACCTTTTGTAGGCCTCCTTTTGAATTTATAGGGCGGGTTATCCTTCTTGTTTGATCTCTGTTAGCAGCAACCAGACCCTAGGGAGTGCTAAAATTGCAGTAGGCTGGGTCACCTGGCAGAGAGATGCCGGTTAAAGTCATAACTTGAGCATCAAAAGCAGAAGAGATCGATGAGCCAGGGCCAGCCACCACAAAACCTCATGAAAGCCAACACCAAGCTCAGGGGAATCAGAGTGCATCCTACATTCAACCTCAGGGAGGTCTGCTGCCCACCAGACCACCAAAGCAGGGATCAGGTAACTGGAGAAACATGTGGCAGCAGCAGCCAGAGACAGGGAAGTCCGCACAACAGGGACCGGGGCCACACTCCCTGCAGAGAGAGGTGACATTAAGGGGAGGTAGCACCTTCCCACAATCACAAAGCCACATTGCACAGTAAGATTAATGTCCAGCATAAGTAGGAATTACTCCAACACCTTAAAAACTGGTGGTTGGGGGGCGCGGCCTGGCGTCTGCCAAGATGGCAGCGTAGAGCGAGAGCTCCACAGGGGCCTCAACAAAAGGCCGTAAATATCCACTCTAAATCCTGTTGTTGCAACACCGCCCCCGAGTGTAGGTCCGCTCAATATCACGCACCAGTGTTTGGCGCCCGCAGATGGAGCCCCACCCCGTGAATCCGGAGCGGGGCGGGGATGGGCCTGTGAGACTTCCAGGAGTGAGGGCCCGTGTAGACGCTGGGAGGTGCTGGAGTGGGACGCGCGCCGGAACGGGCTGCGCAGCACGGATGCAGGAAGGAGAAGAGGCCATGTGAGTGTGATAGAAACCAGGGGCCAGTCTCCTGTGATCCTGTGAACCTGCTGCCGCCTCTGACCGGTGAGAACTGTGAGGCCGGTGTGCGGATGGGCAGCAGAAGGGAGGAACGTGGACGGATGGAGTGAGCCTTGTGGAGGCAGAGAAAGCAGGGCGGCAGCCCACATCACGGACCACGCGGGCAGGACATAAGGAGCGCACCCTCCCTCACAGGTGCCAACTAACTCATCGAGATCCTGGAGCATTGCTGCGGCGCGGGCCGGAGGTAACTGGGCATCCGGGGCAACTTGGCACCTCCAGTGATCCTATAGACTGGCTTCTGCTCCTGCCCGGTACAAGCAGAGAGGCCGGGCGCCAGCGGACAGCCACAGAGAAGTGTGTGGCCGGACAGAGTGTGTCTTGTGGGGGCCAGTGAGGCTGGGTGGCGGACATCTACACAGACCATGCAGACAGGACAGAAGAAGTGCCCCTCCCACACAGGTGCCAGCAATTACGGCAAGGGCCGGGAACGCCGCTGCAGCGCGGACCCGGGCTGTCTGGGTGGTTGGGGCAGTGCAACACCTCCTCATTACTCGGAGAACTAGGAAGCGGCCGAACCACCGCCCTTTCCATATCCTGGGTGTGCGCAGCAAGAGGGACCAGGAAAGCGTAATTTGGCATGCCTATGCTGAGCTGGAAGGAATACCCGGCCTGTTCTACTTGGGTGGGCTATTTGGGCACCGATACTAGCTGACCCACGGGACCACTTCGGAGGTACAACAGAGGGAGGAGCTAGGCTTGATAAAACACTCCGGAGCAGAGATCGAGCGCAGCGGCTGCCACACGTGGGTGGGGGCAACAGACCTGGCAGTTCCAAGAAGGGTCTAATCTACTGGCACTCCCTCCCTTGCACTGGGATTGGTGCGACGCTACGGGACAGCTGTGTGTACTTAGGATGCCCACCATACATCACCCCTACTGAAGGTTGGAACTTGATGCAATGAAGCCTAAGGGGGCTCAACAAATATACGATCCCTAAACTGTCACAGGCGGAAGGGGGAAATACCGGAGAACGGGACAATAAACCAGAACTGTCGCTTGGATCAATAATGGCGGCCAGCCAGACGCTTGGAACGACAATAGAGACAAAAATGTATAAAGTTACAATAGAAATTAACTTAATGAGGGCAGATATGAAAAACACATAGGAGAGGGTTGCTGCGGCAGAGACTAGTATCACAGATATCCAAGCTGCCACACGTAAACTCGAAGAAAAGGTACAGCAACTGATCCAGCAACACAACCAAGTTTCCCAGAGCTGGAGGATCAAGAAGGGAGGACCCGTCAGAATAACATAAGGGTGGTGGTCATGAAGGGGGCGGAGGACCCTAGCGTGGACCTTTTCCTCGAAGACATAATATTGAACCATCTGAAACCTAAACAACTGTCCACCTTTTTCAGAGAGGAGAGGGCTCACAGGGCACCGGTCTCCCCACCAAAACCTGGGGCTCCCCCTAGAACTATTATTGACAGGATCCTGCAAGCTGCCAGACTACATGGTGATCTTGCCTATGAGAACACAACCATATAATTCTTCCTGGACTGCTCTCTGAGGAAAAAGGGATAAAGTACATGATACTCTTCCAAGCTAAACTTAAAGTGATCGACAATGGCAAGTCATGGTTCTTCACGGCCAAGTTGGAAGTTTAGGAATGGCTGGATATGGGGCGTCCCCAGAAGCGTGCTCAGCACCAAAGGGGCAGATGGAGAGGAAATCGGAGTCTGCAATCGGGGTCTCCAAATGGGCACTCTTGGGAAGCGCTCTAGTAGGTCGAGATCGCTGAGCCCAGCAAACTCGGAAAATCGCCAAAAGTAATCCAGGTATCGCCGAAGTATTGACATTGGGACTTACAGTGGCCGCGCACCACGCTCAGGACTGAGTTAAGCGCAAGGTTAAATGCACTCAACAAGGTGGGTGGGTCTGCATGTTTGTAAACCGAAGTGAGATACGGTTCTTATGACGCAAAAACCATTGAAGAACTCGGGCTAAGTTGGGCCCCAGGGGATTTAAGGGAGGCGGCGCTCGGCACCCCCTACATTATCTGTCTGTTTATTGGGCGACAGGCGCTCTGCTAGTTGGGGATGTCGGTAGTTTTAGATCTACAATTGCGGGGTAGCAGGGAGAGGGGACTTGTTAACTGGATTTGCTTGCGTAAAGTTGTGTACACAATGCTTCAGTATTGCTGTGTATTCGGGGTCGGTGGGCTGAACGGGAGGGGCGGGAGGAGGGGGTACATGGGAAGTGCAAGGCTCCCAGATGGCCCTACAACCAACCAGCAGACTAAAGGTTATATGGTGGAATGTGAATGGGCTGGGGGACAAAATTAAACGTACCATGGTACTACAGTATCTGAATAGACACTCCCCAGATATCGTGCTCCTGCAGGAGACGCACCTGAAAGGAAACAATTACCTAGCTTTAAATCGGTTCAGATAAACACTTATGGCCCATGCTGGGTTCACCACTGGCTCTAGGGGGACAGCAATCTTGATCAAAAACTCGGAGCCACTTGTACTGAACTGCACGTGGTATGACCGTTTGTGATGCTATGTAGCGCTCTCAGGGAAGTGGGAGGGCCTCAGCCTGAATATATGCTCAGTATACATACCTCCTAGGATGCAAGGGGTGACATTTCCAGATCTCAGTAAATTGTTGCTCGAGATGCCCATGGGTTCTCTGATCCTGGGTGGGGACATCAATGAGACAATGTCATTGGAACTGACACACAGTCCCAGAGAGTTAGGGGACTGCAGCCGTTAAATGTTTTTGCGAGTGCAATGGGGCTGGTGGACCTTTGAAGAAGGCACAACCCTGGCGCAAGTCAATATACCCATATCTCAGCGGCGCATGGCAGCGGAGCGCGATTAGACTACATCCTCACACACACTTTGTCCGCCGGGCTCTTTCAGGCTGGATGCCAGAAGGCCTGTGGAATATCGGACCATTACCCAGCTGAGGTATATATGCGTGGATGCACTGGGCCAGGGCCAGACTAATTTGCATATAGCCAGGTTCTGAGCTGGGATGGGGCTGTGAGCTAAATAACGGTGATGGATCAAGCCCTGATCTTTGGACTGGGTAAGAGTGGTCTGCTTAATTCAGACACTCTGTTCATCACCACCCCCTTTTCTGAATCGTTTTTGGCCACTATAGGTGTGGCAGGGTATACTCAGACATGAGTCCCTTGCTCACTGCTCCATCAGGATTCAAGCAAGCCGGGCCGACGACGGCTGAAATGCCAGAAACCGGTCCCCGGAAGCTTGTCTCCTTTCTGGTGAAGGATTGGCTTGGTAGTTTGGTCTGCCCTGTTCCCATGATGCACTGGGCCAGGGACAGACTAATTTGCATATAGCCAGGTTCTGAGCTGGGATGGGGCAGTGAGCTAAATAACGGTGATGGATCAAGCCCTGATCTTTGGACTGGGTAAGAGTGGTCTGCTTAATTCAGACACTCTGTTCATCACCACCCCCTTTTCTGAATCGTTTTTGGCCACTATAGGTGTGGCAGGGTATACTCAGACATGGGTCCCTTGCTCACTGCTCCATCAGGATTCAAGCAAGCCGGGCCGACGATGGCTGCCATGCCAGAAACCGGTCCCCGGAAGCTTGTCTCCTTTCTGGTGAAGAATTGGCTTGGTAGTTTGGTCTGCCCTGTTCCCATGATGCACTGGGCCAGGGACAGACTAATTTGCATATAGCCAGGTTCTGAGCTGGGATGGGGCAGTGAGCTAAATAACGGTGATGGATCAAGCCCTGATCTTTGGACTGGGTAAGAGTGGTCTGCTTAATTCAGACACTCTGTTCATCACCACCCCCTTTTCTGAATCGTTTTTGGCCACTATAGGTGTGGCAGGGTATACTCAGACATGAGTCCCTTGCTCACTGCTCCATCAGGATTCAAGCAAGCCGTGCCGACGACGGCTGAAATGCCAGAAACCGGTCCCCGGAAGCTTGTCTCCTTTCTGGTGAAGAATTGGCTTGGTAGTTTGGTCTGCCCTGTTCCCATGATGCACTGGGCCAGGGACAGACTAATTTGCATATAGCCAGGTTCTGAGCTGGGGTGGGGCAGTGAGCTAAATAACGGTGATGGATCAAGCCCTGATCTTTGGACTGGGTAAGAGTGGTCTGCTTAATTCAGACACTCTGTTCATCACCACCCCCTTTTCTGAATCCCTGAGGGTATACAGCGGTTAGCGGGTGCGGAAATAGCAGAGGCGTTTGCTCAATACTTTGAAGAGCTTTATCAATCGTGTACTGGGAGAGGGGAACTAGATTACAACGAGCTGCTGAAAGGCATAGCGCACCCGGTGCTGAGTGTAGAGAAGCAGGACATGACTGAGTCGGACTTGACAATTGAAGAAATCGAAGAGGCCATGGGTGACCTGCAGTCAGGGAAGGCGGTGGTCCAAAACGGCTTTTCTACGAAATCGTTCAAGTGTGTCGCTGGCACCATACATGCTCAATATGCTTCAAGAGGTGCTGGAGGTGGGTCAGTTGGCAATAGACCTGAGAACAGCCACCATAGTGGTTATCCCTAAAAAGGCCAAGCCCTAGAATCTTTGAAGCTTTTACAGGCCTATCTCGTTACTCAACTATGAAACTAAGGTGCTGGCAAAGGTGTTAGCCAACAGACTATGTCCGGTAATACAATCCCTGATACATCCTGACCAGTCCAGCTTTATGTCCCACAGCGGCACCAGGTTGAATCTCTGACACCTGGTGTGTTGCATATGGTTTCAGAACAACCAGAGGTGCCGGAAGCACTCCTATCGCTCAACGCCCATATGGCATTTGATAGTATCGAATGGGCGTACCTCTTTGCAGTTCTGGCTAAACTGGGCTTTGGCCCAAATTTTCGGGCATGGATTGGGCTTCTCTATTCAGTGCCAATGGCACGAGTCAGGATTAAAGGCACAATGTCTAGGGTCATCAAACTACATAGGGGCACTCGGCAGGGCAGCCTGCTCTCGCCTATACTTTTCGCGCTGGCACTCGAACTGCTGGCCTTGTGGGTGCGAGGGAATCCAGTGGTTAGGGGCATTGACATAGGAGGGAGATGGGAGGAGCGTATCTCCCTCTATGTGGATGACATCCTGCTCTATGCCCACAGACCCTGACAGACATTCCATAGACTCATTCACATTATACAATATTTCGGGGCATACTCTGGGTATCGCATAAACTGGGACAAGTCCCTGATGTTTTCCCTGGCGGGCGAGCCACCCATTTTGACGTCCGCATGCAGGGAGCTGGTGCACAAGGAAACTTTCAAATACCTGGGCATTTGGATCACCAAATCGGAGGAGGAATGTATGCAGTTAAATGTAAATGCACAACTGGATAGGCTGAAGGGCGACGTGTCCCACTGGCAACGTATGCCGGTATCCCTTATGGGGAGAGCAGTTCTGTTTAAGATGATGGCCCTCCCATGCCTGCTATATGCATTACAGCCTCATCTGATCCTGGAGAACTTCTTTCTTGCGATCGAGTCAGAGCAATGCACGCTGTTATGGGGAGGGGGCAGTCCCAGAATTGCCCTACGAAAACTGCAACAGGGGGTATATGAGGGAGGTCTGGCTGTGCCTGATATCAGAAAATACAGCTGGGCAACTCAACTTATGAATGTTAATGGGTGGGTATTCTCTACGAATGAGGAGCCAGATTATCGGGTTGACCGAATGGATTTGGGCAAGGGCGGTTATCTCTCTGCGCTCTATTAAAAAAGGTTGTGTACTAAGACCTTCCCCATTCACACTCAGACAGTGGTCCCAGCATGGGGGTAGGCAACCAAAATGACCGGGTGGGAGACTAAATTCACAGAACAAACCCTACTGTGGGAGGGGGGCCTTTTGA
The DNA here is from genome assembly GCF_964261635.1 of Lissotriton helveticus. Taxonomy (NCBI): domain Eukaryota; kingdom Metazoa; phylum Chordata; class Amphibia; order Caudata; family Salamandridae; genus Lissotriton; species Lissotriton helveticus. The sequence goes on along the minus strand of NC_136061.1, from coordinate 618,059,066 downwards.
GAGAGTCAGCACGCCTTTGGGGCTTCTCTAGCTGGAGCAATATAGGCATAGACCTCCTGGGTGATGTCTGGAAAAAAGGGGAAAAAATTGAATTTGGCACTCTTCAAACAGAGAATCAGATGGGAAAGGGCAAGTATTTTAGGTATCTACAACTGTGCCATGCTCTCTACTGTCATTTGAAGGAGGGGTATCCACTGCCGGAATACACACTGCTGGAGGATAGACTCCTACTTGATCCAATGATAGATAGAGTGATATCCCTCACATGCAAGAAGCTGGTTAACAACTCACAAGACCCCATGGGACCATTGAGGGGGTTTGGGAATCGGATGTGGGTCTTCTCGAAGACGGCGACTGGGCAGTGGCCCTGCAGTGCCTTAGAGAAATTGCAGTGAGAGCGCGATTCCCCCTAATTCAACTCAGAATCCTCCATAGGTCATATGCCCCAGGATAGTGGGGCATAGTGGCGCAGCGGACGCGCCGATCAGCAGGGCGCTAGCAGCGGTATTTTGTATTTGGATCTCTCGTGCTTTTAAAAACTGTAATATATTTTAGGACAGTATTTTACCTGTTTCGCTGCTTCTCCCTCCTGGTCTGAGCCCTGTTCCACCACGGCCTGTGCCGATTGCGTGGAGGGCGTGAACAGACCTGTGCCTGGCCCCCATGGGCGTCGCACTTCCGGTGGAGGCGGGGCTTGCAGCTTCTTAAACCCGAAGCCCACCACTCCCGCGCAGCGGACGCGCCGATCAGCAGGGCGCTAGCGGCGGTATTTTGTATTTGGATCTCTCGTGCTTTTAAAAACTGTAATATATTTTAGGACAGTATTTTACCTGTTTCACTGCTCCTCCCTCCTAGTCTGAGCCCTGTTCCACCACGGCCTGTGCAGATTGCGTGGAGGGTGTGAACAGACCTGTGCCCGGCCCCCATGGGTGTCGCACTTCCGGTGGAGGCGGGGCTTGCAGCTTCTTAAACCCGAAGCCCACCACTCCCGCGCAGTGGACGCGCCGATCAGTAGGGCGCTAGCGGCAATATTTTGTATTTGGATCTCTCGTGCTTTTAAAAACTGTAATATATTTTAAGACAGTATTTAACTGTTTCACTGCTCCTCCCTCCTGGTCTGAGCCCTGTTCCACCACGGCCTGTGCCGATTGCGTGGAGGGCGTAACAGACCTGTGCCCGGCCCCCGTGGGCATCACACTTCTGGTGGAGGCGGGGCTTGCAGCTTCTTAAACCCGCAGCCCACCACTCCCACGCAGCGGACGCGCCGCTCAGCAGGGCGCTAGTGGCGGTATTTTGTATTTGGATCTCTCGTGCTTTTAAAAACTGTAATATATTTGAAGACAGTATTTTACCTGTTTCACTGCTCCTCCCTCCTGGTCTGAGCCCTGTTCCACCACGGCCTGTGCAGATTGCGTGGAGGGCGTGAACAGACCTGTGCCCGGCCCCCGTGGGCGTAGCACTTCCGGTGGAGGCGGGGCTTGCAGCTTCTTAAACCCGAAGCCCACCACTCCCGCGCAGCGGGTGCGCCGCTGGCGCGCCAAAGGCAAGCCCGTCTGCGCCCGTCCGCGCCTTGCCGCCGCCCGACCCCTGGCCCTCGGACCAGGCAGATGTCCCCCTATTCCCGAGAGGACCGGCTTGCCCTTCGCAAGTGGGCATCCTGCACGGCCCAGTACAGGCACCCTGATACGCTACACTTAGGGTGCAATAAATGTGGGTTCAGGGCCACGGAGACTCCCCAGATTCCATCAGAGCCCCCGAAAACCACCAAACTGAACGTATACAGTCTGAACTGTAGGTCTCTGGTAAAACACCACGAAGAGGTATTTGACCTCCTTATGGACCAGTCACCAGATCTACTCTTTCTAACCGAGACCTGGTTAACCAGTGACTCGACGGCCATTCCAGCCCTGGCCCTTCCGTCAGGATTTTCGATGTCCACTCATAACAGACCTAAAGGTAGAGGAGGTGGGTTAGCAGAGATATTTAAAACAACTTACTCCTGCACTCTCTCCCCCGTTACTATATCAGACTGTGAATGCACCCTATTTAAGATCAGAATATCAGACAACTTTACTTTTTCAGGGCTTCTCATGTACCGACCTCCTGGGCCGGCGAGCTCTTTTAAAGAATCCCTAACGCTGACCATTCCCACTCTTGCACTTCAGACAGCCAATTTTAGCATATTGGGTGACCTTAATCTCCACCTAGAGCGTCTCGACTCCCCTGTCATCTCTAACTTTTTGGACGACCTGGAAGCCTGTCAGCTAACCCAGCTAGTCGAAGCCCACTCACACCTAGCAGGGCATTTGCTAGACCCTGTATTCTCCAATATAGAGGGAATTAAAGTCCATGCCCCTCTTCCGCTCATTTGGACAGACCATTTTCTCATTCACTTCTGCATCAGCATAAGAGCCATGGTACAGCAGACCTCCTCCTTCCCCCTCTGGAGGCGCCCTTGGCACAAATTAAATGCTACCTGTCTGGAATCCAGACTCAAAGCCTCGCGCCCAGTCTGGCCCAGCAATCTGGAGGATGCAGATAAAGCCTACAGAGGGTGGATCAACAACTCTCTCGACCATCTCATCCCTAAAAAATTGTCCCGGGCCAAACGCGAGCAGTCACATCCGTGGTACTCAGAGACGCTAGCAGCAGAAAAAAAGCACTGCAAAACCCTCGAGCGTTCCTGGAGGCGTTCTTATGACCCGTTGGCAAAGAATACCTACAGATCTGCTACTAAAGCATACCATAAACTCATAAAAAACCCGAAAGCTGCTTTCTATACGAACATGATTAAAATTAGTCCCAACCCATCCAAAACTATCTTCTCACTAATTAAAAAGTGACAACACTTACCGGTGCTGGGGGGCGCGGGCGCGGGCGCCGGGAGGCGCCTACAGACAGCGCTCTGCTTGGCGGAGCAGGGGGGACCAACACTTACCGGTGCTGGGGGGACGAGGGGAGTCCTCTTCCGCTGCCGCCACCGCCAGGAGTCACTTCACTGTTGAGACAGCGCCGCCGCCCCGGGACTGCAACTCCCGGCTGCCTCAGCGGCGGCGCTGCTTTGCCACGCATCGCAAGCGCCAGGAGGCGCCTACAAACAGCGCTCTGCTTCACTTCGCGGGACGCGAGCGGGACGCCGAGCTAAGCCCGGGCAAAGGGCGGGCCCTCTACGGCCCTCAAAGGCCGGATAAGGACGGGACGGGCCATCCCATTTGGCCGTTACATTGTTGGCCCTCCATTAAGAAGGTAATCCCCCCCCCTTCCCCCAATTGATTCGATCCCTTACCTGTGCACTTGTTTATACTTCGTTTCCCTATTTCCCCCATTCACCATGCCCTCCTTCTTAGATGAGTTAAATCTTTTATGTAAAACCAACTATGCCCCTTTTGAACCCCCCCCTCCGCTCATTAACGCTAGTACATGTTCTGACATTCTTACACCTCTAGATGCTCACAAAACTTGCTACCCGAACACCGCAAGTGTTGAACCATCCCAGGTTCTATCGGCGAAACGGAACCAAGGCGGAAGCAACCCCATAACACCAAAATTGTGCTTAAACACACCCTCCACCAATATTTTAATTATCCCCCCAAATGCTGAGAATTCAGAGGCTTTAACACCTCCTCCCCACTCCTCCCTATTACCATTAATCGAAGGAATGGTAAGCGCTATGCTAGCACCACTGCTTGAAAAAATTAATATGCTAGGGGATAGACTCTCTAGAATAGAGAGATCCATTAAATCAAACCCGCAGGCTGATATACGTAGCGACACACCTAACCTCCTTAGGTCGCCTTCCACTCACCCAGCCCCCAAACCCCTTGCCCAGGAAAAAAGGCGGCTAAAACAACCTGCTGGCCTTAGTGCTTCAGGGCAAAAAATAGCTAAATGCCCTGCAAAAGTTTCCCTCCTCCAGACGACCGCACCAGGAACAGGCAACAACAAAGTCAATTCTATACAGTTACCTCCGGAAGCGGCCCCATTTTTGTGCATCCTTGCGGGTGTACCAGTTCTTCAACCTGGAAAAACTGAGAGACAATCTGACTTACTTAATAAAACCACATTCTGGCTGTCTAAAAATAGGCCACTGCCTCGTGACTTATTCAGAGCAATAAGGAGTGTCAGAAGGGTGGGATGGTTGGGCTCCCTTCACAAAGACGTTGCTGGGGATTTGATACTCGTGAGATTCAGAGATAGAAACATTGTCCCTTACTTGAAAACTTGGCCGCCTCAAGTAAGAGACGGCCCAATATCCTTATGGGACTTACATGACTTTTACCCCAAATTCCCCAGTTTTCCTCCTTTTCCGAAATCTTTTTCCATGTGGTAGGATTCATATAACTGCTTATGTTCGCCGTTTAATCTTGGTGTGGGAAATTCATTTATGATTGAGTCCCTATCTTACTGCCTCTCGGTCACTTAAAATGTTTTATATCTATGCTGCTAGGGTCTGTTTTTGACTAGTAACTTTGTTAGCTTTGTATATATAGTGTCCTTGAAATGAATATAATTGATGTCTGTTTGTATTGTGTCTTTTTAACTTGTACGCTTTTATGAATTTTTTACTGAATTGGAATAGCCTTTTGAATTTGAAAAATTTGAATTTGACTAAAGTGACAGAGGGAACCAACAGTACTTAATGGTTTCCAACTCTCAATGTGAAGATCTGGCCTGCTTCTTTATTAATAAGGTAGAGGGGATCTATAAACTGCTGAATACTAGTGGACCCTCCCCGTTACCTGGCCGACCCCCCCTCTCCCCCCCGACCACCTGACCAGCTGGACTCCCGTTTCTCCCTCCTAACTCTCCCGCTCATGACCAATAAAGACCTCGAGCTCCTGGCCATAAAGGTAAAGCCTGGGTCACCCGATGAGCCTGTCAAACCTGATACCTTCAGGCAATTCCAGGACTCCATTCTGCTCGTGGGCGGGGAACTGATTAACAGATCCCTCCAGTCTTCCACTGTCCCCAGATCCTGGAAACATGACAAAGTTATCCCCCTGTTAAAAAAACCCACCCGGGACCCCTCCCTGCCAGAAAACTTCAGACCCATATCCCTCCTACCATACCTGGCCAAGGTGATGGAGGCCCATGTGAACTCCACCCTGACCAAATATCTGGAAGCACATGGGATCCTGGACGAGTCACAGAACGGCTTCCGGGCAAACTATAGCACGGAGTCTGCGCTCCTGGCAGTCACGGAGCAACTAAGGGCATCACAGGACCATGGACACACCTCGGCCTGGATCCTGCTCGTCCTAAGTGCGGCGTTCGACACGGTCTCCCACGAGATCTTACTCAAACGTCTCGGGGAGATCGGAGTCAGGGCAAGGCTTTGGCGTGGTTCGCATCCTTTCTGTCTGATCGTTCCTTCCAGATTCACGCCCCACCTTATTCATCCAGCAAATTCCTTCTTAAATGCGGCGTTCCCCAGGGCTCTGTCCTTAGCCCTACGCTGTTTAATGTGTATGTTCGCCCCTTGGCTCTGCTAGCAAAAGAACGCGGGATCAAGTTGATCTCGTACGCTGACGACACACAGCTTATTTTCACCTTTTCCAATAACACCATCGGATCAGGTAAAATTTCAGGAAGATGTCACAGCTATCTCACGCTGGATGACGGAGAACTGCCTCCAACTTAACTCCTCGAAAACGGAGGTGCTCCTGATTGGTCGGGAGTCACAGAAATGGGGCGACCAGTGGTGGCCCCCGACGATGGTCCCTCCCCCGATTCCCAAGAAGGAAGTTAAGAATCTGGGAGTCCTAATGGACAACTCTCTCTCCTTGGAGTCACATACAAAAAAGGTGGCTGGTACCTATTTTGGATGCCTACGCACCCTTAAACCCATTTTGGGCTTTTTTGAGCCGCCCACCAGACAAGTAATAGTCCAGTCCCTGGTCCTATCCCACTTGGACTACTGCAACGGCCTATTGCCCGGTGCTAACCTGACGACCACAAATAGACTCCAAAGGGCTCAAAATGCAGCTGCTCGTATCCTTTTTTTCCCTACCCAAACGCTGCCACACCTCACACATCCTTTGCCGTCTTCACTGGCTGCCGGTGAAACAGAGAATTCAATTTAAAACTCTCTGTCTAACCCACAAAATCCTACATGGCCAGGCCCCCCAAATACTACAGGGTCTCTGTTCCTTCTACATCCCCACACGTGCCCTGCGTTCTGCGGACCTCCACCTCACCCGCACCTTTAGGATACGCAAGAGCAGAGCAGGCGGATGTTCCTTCAAATCCCTGGCCCCTGCTCTATGGAATTCCATCCCCCTTGAGGCACGCTCCACCCAAGACCTTTGGCTCTTCCGGCAAAAAATAAAAACCTGGCTGTTCGCCTCCATTTAGCACGAGCGTCTCTAGCTCAACTTACCTATCCTTCTTACTCCTCTGGTTGACTTGTCTGCAAGCGCTGGGACGCCCTGTTACTGGGGCAGCCATGCGCTATACAAACATACTTAACATAACATAACATAGTGCCGTTCCCTATTGGAAAATGTGTGTCTGATGAGTGTGCCAGGGGCTGTGGGCAGACCGAAACATTCTTTCACATATTATGGGCCTGCACCAGGATTCAAAGGTAATGGGGTAGACTGGCCCAAGTGATATCCAAGGTGGTTGTTTCCCCGGTCCCGGCAGATGCGAGAGGGCACATCCTCGGGGTGATGGGTGAGACTGTCTTGCCGAAATGGGCATAAACATGTCTTGCACTGGTAGGCGTTGTTGCAAATAGGAACATAGCCCCGTTATGGGGGCTGGGAAGGTACCATTGGTAGAGTCCTGGGAAAGGGACTTGGACTGGTGCCAACAGGCCAAACAGACCATTTACCAGAGCAGAGGGTGCTCGCTCAAATGGGAAAAGATATGGGGGGCATGGGCAATTTATAGGGACCTAGGCTAGTAAAGTGGGGAGGGACTCTGACCGGGGCTCATGGGATCGGTGATATCCCTGACATCCTGAGAGGGAATGATGGGCCAGCGGGATTGCGCAACATGTATGCATCTGTGTATATGCCTAAACTAAACCACCTGACGTATTTTCATTCTGTTTGAAACTGAAGCGTTTGTTTTTCTTGGTTAATAAAAGGAATAAAAATAAAAAACTGGTGGTTAATAACTAGCACCCACCTACCCTCTTTCCCCAAAAACTGTACCAAAGCAAAAAATGACTAACAAGACAACAGTGGGAGTTAAAAAATATTTTTTGTGCTTGCATTCAGAAATTCAGAGCGACTGAGAGCTGTGTCGACCGGGTATCCTCACTAAACTTTGAGTTTGACATCAATGGCGACCCCACGGTAGAGTGGAATAGCCAGGTTACTGTGGGCATCTCCAGAAGCTAAGGCCCCACTCTACTGCTGATTTCCCCAGGGTGGGGTTGGCTGGCCACATCCCAGGGGGAAGGCAGTCAGACAAGGGGGAGGGGTGCCACCCAGAAAGTATTTAGAAAGCAGTCCCCCAGGTCCTAAGGCCAAGGGGCGCATTTCAATGACCAAGTCAAAAGGTCCCTATTCTCGGGCACCAGGTCCGGGGCCAAAGTTTCCATCTTGGTGTGTAGTCCCAACTGCACCCCGAAAGTCAGAAGCCTCCGCACCAATTGAGGCCCCCTTTTCAGTTCTAAAATTGAGCTATCCTCGGTGGCTGCCACCAGGATTCCAGTGCGCCTGGGATGGTAAAACACCAAGAGACTCCACAGTGCACACATGAGGAGTCAATAAGCGAGAAGTCTCAACATGATGTCGAGTCTGAGCATCCAGGTTGGGGAGGTGGGGTCACTAGGTTGACCAGGTATCACAGATTTGTGGAGGCTGTCCCATTTGTTCCATCATCACCCAACAGGCTTTTCTGATTTTTGGTCAAATTCCGGGGTTATACATTTTTGATTTTACACGGTGAATAATCAGCTTAGACAGCCTTTTTATACATTTTGTGGACAGGTCTCCTTATATGATTTACAAAGTCCGGTCACCTAGCCACACCATCCCAAAATTCATTTAGCAATACACGACCGTAGAGTCTCCAGCCACAAGCTAGGGACAGCGGGCGCACCATCGCACTCAGAGGAAGCAGGGTGTGGTCTGAGGCAGGGGGGGCGGGGTTGCGGGAAGAGGGATCCTAAATATCCACTCTGGCTCCAGATGAATGTAGGGCACCGGGTGAGTGCACTTCCATACAAAGATTAGCAACTAACTGTGCTCCAAACCTCGCAGACTCTGACAAGGGAAAACAGTTGGCCCAACCTCGGACCCGCAAGGTGGCATGATTAGGAAAATAGGGGGCACAGACAGGTTGTGCAAGATTAAGTGAAATGCCCGTAACTGAAGAAAAACGCCCAAATCTAGCCCAAAAAGAAGGTTCCAGAAACCAAGGCGGAGTCAAGATCAACCGGAAGCCTGGTACCTGGAAGAAACAAGGGAGAGCCACAGCACACCATGTGCCAGAGATGCACAAACACGTGATCCCGAGGCAGGTTGCAAAAACCATCAGCACTAAATAGCGACACGCCACCTCATCACATATTACAGCGCGGATGTAGACTGAAAAACGCAGGTCACAGCAACGGCACCCTCCTGCACACACCAGGCTAGACGGGTTTATTGAGAACCAGTGACGTCTATGGAACCCCAGCTAAAACATGATGCTATCCATCCCGATGCCCATTAGACCACCCCACAAACATATGTGGCACCAATCTAAGCATCTCATTAGGATTGGAGGGGGGGCTCATTGCCTTATAAAAAGAGTTACTCCAGATGACCAAATAACCACCCTTACTGCCTGAAATCACTAAAACACGCCCAATAGGGGTCATCTTCCGGTGCCTCATTAGATCACAACTAGTGGAGTGTGGAGATCACACCCTCAGGGTAAAAGTACAAGGACTCAGAGTATCATTATTAACAGAGCACATGTAATATTTCTGAATTACCCATAAACCAAACCAAGTAACAGAGAAGATAAGAAGAGTGCACCAAAGTGAGATGTCGTCAGCCTTCATTAACACTCACATTTCCGAACGAACGACAATGGAAGGAGGAAAAACGCACAGCCTGCTTAACACCTGAATGGGTGCACCGTTCCTTCCTGTAGTCAAGCCCTTCCATGGCAATTACGTCCTTCCTGCAAAAAAACAACCATTGATGGCCTTTTCTGTAGCACACAAAAGTATTTCTCTTTGTTGCGCCATTCCTACACCTCCCTTGGGGAGGCGTAGGATTCTGATGCATTCCCAGCTTTACAAAACTTTGTAAATCTGCCAAAGTGTCAGGTTCCATGGATGTTGCGTGGAATACCCACAGCAAAACTCATGGAATGCCCCTTTCAAGCAGAGTAATATGTGAAAGGGGCCCATATTTACAAGGCCATGTAAAATCACGCAGGGTGACTTATGAGGCCTTGTTAATATGGGCAGGCACACTGCGCCGCCGGTGAGTCAAAAAAAGTGATGCAGAGGGGCGTGGTCAAGATGGTGACAATATAGAACGTGTGTTCCTATCCCTCCGGCGCCGCCACTCATCAGCTTTGCTTTATCACCCTAATTGGAGCCCATCTACGCTTACCGGCAAGAGTGGCTGCTCGGGTTGCTGCCCCGACACTGACGTTGTGCCTCTTTTCCTGCTCTTCGGTGGCCTTTTCTGCTTTCCACGGCCTTCCCGGCCCCGACATTGCTGCGGCCCAGTGGGCCTGGTGCGGGCTTGCGCTCATCGCAAAGCCCCGGCGCTGTCGCTGCCGTGATTGACTGGCAAAGGGGACTGTTATGTGCCCCCCTGGTGAGCTGTCCGCCGGGAGGCGGATCGGGACGGTGTAGCAGCTGGCGAGTTTTGCGGCGAGGAGCAACGCGGCGCTGGTGCCATTTTGGACTCCCCTGCCGCGGCCTGATCGGGGCCCTCTGGAAGACTACGGGCAAAGGAATGCGGGCCTAGCAATCACGAGGGACTGGCCCTGAGTGTTCCTGTTGCTTGGGGCCTGTACCCGGCTGAAGTGCCTGTGAGCTGCGGTGTGGTCTGGACCGCCTGCGCCGATGAAGCAGACTGCCCCCCAGAGGTTCGGAGCAGAGGGCCGGTAGTGTGGGGTGCGGCCTGCTGGCACTAGCCCCGGTCTGCAGGTTGGCAGACGGTGCCAGTGGCGGGCGAGGGCTCTCGCCTGTATTTGCGGGCCGTGCCGAGATATGTGTCTTCTCCTGTGGGGCCCCCCTAAGCCTGCAGCATGGTGGGCTGCCGTGGTCATCGTCCAGCGCCCGGGGGGTGTCTGTTGGTGAACGCGGGGCCGGGTGGAAGAGGAGCAGCACTGCCGCCTTGGGCTAAAGTTGTGAAGTGGCAGACACTGTGGGCCAAAGTGGGGTATCCTAGCATTATGTTTGCAATGGCGGATGCAGTGCTTTTCTCTCTGTGTGGGGCATGATAAGGGATCTGCCTGATCTCCAAAGGATTGGCAGTGAGGAGAGCGTGGCCTATTGTGTTCGGGTGGATAGGTGGGGCTGACTTCGGTCCGTAGTTCGTCGGACGGCGATTTTCTCAACGAGGCCTCTCATCAGTATCAGAGGGCTACAGTGTGTGCATCGCTTTCCCTTGTGAGGTCCCAGGAGGTGCCTATTTTCTGTGCAGACGACCACAGGCCGGTCGGCGCAAGGGGGTGGTTGATGACTGTGGTATGCTCCCTCCCACCTTCTTCACGGCTGTGCTTTGAGACCTGTGAGGAATTGAGTTGAGTGCCCGTTGTCTCTTTATACAGCTCAGAGGCAGCGTGTTGCCAGTGCCATTCGAGTCCACTTAGCATGCTATGTTGATTTGCATCCTCCCCGACTTGGCCCAGAGCTCCGTTGTGAGGGAGTGCTGGCCCGGAGGGATATATTGACCGACCTGCGGTCTGGTGGGAGGTGCACTGAAAGAGACACGAGTTCGGCGCTGACCTACTCTGCGCAACAGAGCCTACCGCCACTCCTAAGGCTGGACGGAGTTCTAATTGGATTACTCACGCTTGGCAGTGTGAAGGCAGTACTACTGGTGGGCTTGGCACAATGCTTTCTCCTGTGGCGCAGTGGGAAGAGTGGTGCAAAGGACTGTGACCTAGTTGCTCCATCATGTCGTCGGCCAGAGGACGGAAAGAGAAATCATTGAAGGAACTCCTCCAGAAAACGTCTGGGCACTCGACTTCACAGCCTGATACCAAGGTACCACCTATGGAAGGAGATGACACACCAGCGACTAAGGCTTTTATGGTCAAGCTCTTCTCGGCTATCAAGGATGATATTCAGGAACTGCTCTCCCAACTCTCGGCAGATCTAAGGGAGGTCCGGTGTGATGTTGATGGCATAGGAGAAAGGGTGGTGACTCTGGAGGAGCACGATCTGGGGAGGGAGGAGGACATACATCAGCTACAACAAGAAATGGTGAGCCTACGGGAGCAGAATATTGACCTTCAGGCCCATACAGAGGACTTTGAGAACCGCTCCAGACGTAATAACATCCGAATTCGAGCGGTCCCTTGGAAAGAGGAAGGTGATGACCTTCGTGCCTACGTCAGCGTGCTGTTCTGCCAGATCCTCGGGGATGAAGAGGGCCAGGAGATTCAAATGGACCGAGTCCACGCAAAGCTAAAGCTTCCCCCAGATATCCTTGTCTGTATCCATGACTTTCAATTGAAAGAGCGTATCCTCCGCAAGGCAAGAGATCTTAACCCGGTGCAGTTCCGTGGCCACCAGTCTGCGCTCATCCAAGACTTGGCGGCCTCCACATTGATTAAGCGCAGAGAATTTAAACCTACCACCAACCACCTCCGTGGCAAGGCATCCCCTATTCCTGGGGTCACCCATTTCGCCTCATCTTCAAACACCAAGGCAAACTCCTGCAGATTCGGTCCCTGGAGGAAGCATATAATATCTTAGGCCTTGAAAGGAACCCTGCCGTGGCAGGAGATGATAAGCCTACCCCTCGTAGACGCCGGCACTCTTCGGATTGGCAGCAGGTCAGGAGATCGTCACCTAGCTCCAAACCTGACATGGCCACTAGCAAACTTGAAAGAGATGCAGCCCTTTCGTCGGTGTCACAAGTAATAGACCGCCCTGACGCCCCTTGATTTTCCTGAGGTATGGCATCCACCTGGGTATACCTGCTGGTGCCGGAGGGAGGAAACAGTCTGAATGTGTGCAGTGACACTACTCCCTGGCCATCTAAGTGAGAGCTTCGTACTACGTGGTGCTGACTGGGGGTGCGCCACGTCCTCCTGAACATTTGGTCAACGAGACGCACTTTTGTCATGCTTTTTGGTTTTCCCCTTCTCCTTTTCCTGCTTTGCAGTTTCTTATTGTTTGGGGTTTGGGGTTTTCGGATATTATGTTGGGGCTCCGCATCAGTTCATGGGCGAGACAGGCAGGTGATCAAACTAGATGGGATAACCTTTTCAGTACGAATATTGTTTAGGCTTGCGCAAGTACCTAGCTCTCCCCCCCCAACACTACGATAGGTAAAGATCTGAAAGTTGTTAGCCTGAACGTTCGTGGGTTGAATAATCCCGTAAAACGTTCTGCAATACTCAGACTCCTAGAGAACGCTAATAGCGATATTTGTCTGCTCCAGGAAACCCACCTCCTAGCTAAAGATACCAGGCGCATGAGTGATAGGCGCTTACCGCAACAGTTGTGGTAATCTGGGCCATCCAAGAAAAATGGACTAGCGATCCTATTCAGTGCGCGCTCTCAATGCAAAGCTGTTTCCACATTGGCAGAAGTTAAAGGCAGCTTACTAGCTGTTAGGGTACAATGGGGGGATGCACATCTTACAATAGGATTTTTATATGCTCCTAATGAACGGCAAGAATCTTTCCTGCGCCTTGCCCTATCCGAGGTTCTTGCCTCTCCTGATGCGGCGCTTTTGGTCGGGGGGACTTAAACGTGGTAATGGATCCAGACATGGATAGATCGGGGCAGAGATCACACCAAACAGGTGCGCTTCGCAGGCTGGGAACAGTGGTTGGCTGACTGTGGATTGCGCGATGCAGCATCCCACCGAGCGAGACTATACCTACTTCTCAGCAGCACACAAAACATATGCGCATCTTGATCACTTCTTAGCCTCCTCATCTCTTCTTCCCCAATTGCACACAGCGGATATCACCCCACGCTCTCTCTCAGACCATGCTCTCATTTCAGTGCTTCTGCCGGCGAGGTGTTCGCAGTCAACCCCACCGGGTTGGAGACTCCGTGAATCCCTCCTCCACTCTGAAGAGGTTACCAAACGGATTAGAGATACTATTGTACACTACTTCTCTGAGAATGATCGGGGGATACACCTCCCGCTGCAGTTTGGGAGGCTTTGAAGCTGGTGGTGCGGGGTGAATTCATCGCAGCGGCGGCAACATTTTTGAGCTTACGCACTGAGAAGCGCGTGGAACTAGAAAAGGAGGTGGGCTGAGCATGGTCTCCTGAGGTTGCGGCACAAATGCTCTCTCATTGGGGACAAATGTGGGAAAATGCTAGCACATAGATTGCGAGCCCAGGCTCAGATGTCCGCAATCCATTCCATAAAGGATCAGAATGGGGTGGAACACACCACAGATGCTCTTATCGTCGACTCCTTTCGTGATTTTTATCGGCGCCTTTATGCCAAGGGTGATACCATCCTGCATGACCCAGCAGCATATTTGGGCTCAAATCTTCGGCAGAGAACTTAGATGCAGCCATTTGCATAGAAGAGGTCATATCGGCGATCTCGAGATTAAAGGTTACTAAGTCACCGTGCCTGGATGGCTTCCCGGCCGTGTTTTATAAAACATTTTGTGTGGAGCTGGCTCCCTTTTTAACGTAGCTTTTTAACTCTTTCCTGGACACCGGGGAGGTGACACCTACAATGGCCGAAGCAGCAATTTCTGGTATTCTGAAGCCCGGGAAAGAGCCCAAGGAATGTGGGTCATACCAACCTATCTCGCTCCTTAACATTGATGCGAAATTGTTTGCTGGCATTTTAGCTGCACGCCTTAACCCCCTTATGGATGATATCATAGATCCGGACCAGTCTGATTTTATTCCGACTCGGCAAGGGAGTGACAATTCTAAACGACTGTTGCATCTCCTTCACCTCATCCATCGCTCGCGAGCACAGGCCCTCCTACTCTCGATCGACGCGGAGAAGGCCTTTGATCGTGTTGACTGGGAGTTCTTGTTCACGGTGATGCACGTGTACGGTTTTGGTAATAACTTAATCCGGTGGGTTTATTGCTTATACACTTCCCCCACAGCCTCGGTGCTGGTTAACGGATGTAAGTCGACCCTCTTCCCAATCGCCCGGGGAATGCGTCAGGGCTGTCCCTTATCCCCTCTTTTATTTGCACTCTATATGGAGCCATTTGCACAGTGCATTCAGTCAAATTCTGACATCTTTGGCCTCAAATTTGGAGCTAACATACATAAAATTAGTATGTATGCCGATGATGTCATCCTTTTACTCTCCCAACCCCGGCTGTCGCTGCAGGCCCTGACTCGAGAGCTTACTGCTTTAGGGAATGTTGCAGGGTTCAAGGTTAACTTCGCAAGGTCACAGATTCTCAACATCTCGATACCAGAGAATGAGGTTCTGAACCTGCAACGAGACTTTGCGTTCTGCTTGGCACCAACAGACATTACTTACCTGGGTCTTTGGCTAACTTCGACCATTGCTAAAACGGTCTCCCTCAACTATTCCATGCTGATGGAGCAAACGACCAAGGAGCTGGCTGCCTGGTCACGCCTCAAGTTGGCGTAGTTTGGAAGAATAGCGGCGTGAAGATGACAGTGCTCCCACGCATCCTTTACATCTTCCAAATGCTATCACTGGCCCCACAGCAGAGTGCGCTTCAGAAATTACAAGGGCTGGGGGGCATGGCTTGCACGCCATCTGTAGAGGACGTCTTTCCCGTGAGCTCCGCTACAGACTGATCCGCGGATGCCGTGAGGACCCTTCCTGCCGTTTTTCGGAAGGCTTTTCTGGCCTACAGCAGTGTCGGAAGGTGGACAGTCTACAATGGAGTACTTGTGCAGTCTCTACGAGCGACATTTCACCGAATATTTACAGCGGTAACTTTTCTCTATCTCCTCATCACGGACTGCCGCCATTTTGTTTGCCGATCGCGTGAATGTCTCTCTCCGCCGTTTCTTCAGTCCCTCTTTCTCCATTCCAGCGTTAGCTCGTTTTGGACATAATACTATGGCGTGTGCTGCTCTCTTTACAGAATACTCAGAGTTTCTTTCTACTCTGTGCACTGTACCTATCGAATTCTACTGTTAACCTGCTCCTCTGAGGGAAAACGGCCGCCATTTTGAGTCTCCTGAATGCGAAGTATTCTGCTTCTAATTGAGGCCTTTGAGGTGGTTGCTTCACCATCTTTTCGTGGCGCTCGCTCCCCTGGCCTCCCATGATCATCTGCCTCCTGCATTTTGATATTACTGTGCCTACACTTGCCACTACAAGTCTTACTGTGTTCCGGTCTTCATTATATATTTTTTCTTCAGACCAACACCTTCTAAATTACCGTGCCGTACCATCTTGTCCATGTACTGGTCTTGGTTGATGCCTCTCCTTTGGTGCTGTGTGGCTTTTTTGGATTAGCACTGAAGTGAAGTGCGTTTTCTTGGCGATTCCTTTTTCTCGCCTTATATTTGCCACACACTGTGTGCCCCTATTATCATCGTGCATCTCTAAGCCAGTTCAAACTCCACAATTTCACTGGACTCTGCTTCTCAAGGTGGTACACATCTACACCCTACGTGCTTTTGGTGTCCTTTACCATGGCGAATGTCTCTACCTCGCCGAAAATGTCACAGACCGGAACCAAACCTAAAAGGCCTAAGAATGACCCACCCTCCCGCATTAACTCTTCGTCTAATCCTGTACTGGACTCCATCCTTGAAGAGGTGCGTGGTCTTCAACCTTTTATGTCTGCTACTAATGCTAAACTTCAGCAGATTGAGGAGCGCTGGGTGGTTATGGAAAATAAAGTTTTGAACTTAGAACAGCGTGTGAGCGATATCCAAGACATCTCAACTAAAATTCCACTATTGGAACAAGAGATCCATAAGCTCAAACTTCACACCGAGGATTTGGAAAACCGTAATCGACAAAATAATCTACGCGTTTATGGTGTTCCGGAAAATTTGGAGGGTGTTGACATGGTATCCTTTATTCGGAAATTTCTTCAGGAACTTTTGGAGCTCCAACCATCGTCCCATCCTCTCAACATCCAAACAGCGCATTGTCTTGGCCGTATCAATTCCAATTCCTCCAAACCACGTGGAATCATCATGCTGTTCTTGGAATTCACAGAGTTAATGGCTGTCTTGAAGGCTGCCAGGTCCAAACGTCGTCTCCAGTGGTCTGGTCATAACATTTTTATTTCGCAGGATCTTTCATCGGCTACGAATGCTCGGCGCAAGGAATTCCTGAATCTTCGTCCCGTGATGCGACAGCTGAACATTCAATATGGAATCCTGCATCCCTGCTTCTGCAAGATCACACACAATGGCCGTACCAGATCCTATGATGATCCGCAGAAACTTCACGAATATCTTCTGAGTGTCTCTCCTTCTACTATGGACACTGCTAGCTAATGCTTCTATCTATTTCTTTGTTCTCCCTTTTTATTGTCACTATCCTATTCTATCTGACCTCTGTTAATTTACCTTCCTTATCTATTTCTTGAGATAATATCCTCACATCCTTGTGTTTTTCCTTCTACTATTGTCCGTCTCTTGACTGCTCATGGGTCAAGTTCTCTCTCTGGTGTACCCTCGCCTCACATGTTTTGGTTGCTCTCTTTTTCTCCGATCAAGCCTTGGTGCCTTGATCTGTTCACTCTTTTTCTTTCTGTCCTTACCTATCTTTCTTCTTTTTCTCTCCTCTTTCTTTCTCTTTGGTATTTTTTTCCTAAGTGGTCTCTACTTTTACTTCTATTCTTACAATTATTGCTTCCTCGTTTTTTGACTCTCTTTGGTCCTGTTATTGTGAGCGTCTTAAGAATCCACTGTTTAACTGGTATTTTTTGTCTTCCCTTTTGTAGTGATCTCCTTGCCATGTGTCGCCTCCATTTGTCGCCCATCCTCCCCTCCTCCCAACATGTGTAATTTTGTCTCTTGGAATGTACGAAGTCTTGGTCATCCTGTCAAGCGTCAGAAGGTATTGTCTCACTTATCCAAATTTCATTCACAGGTTGTTTTCCTTCAAGAAACACATTGCTCGGATGTTGAATCCCTTAAGCTTAAGAGACATTGGGTGGGTCAGGCTGTGTTTTCACCTGCTGTCCACAAAAAGGGAGGGGTTGCTATATTGTTTCACAAAGCTTTAAATGTTCAGATTATTTCCTCTCAAAATGATGATGAAGGACGTTGGGCAATGGCTAAGGTTGTTATACATAACAAGACAATGGTTTTGCTGAACATATATGGCCCAGTTCGCCCAGACCCAAAATTTTGGAAAGATATCAAAGTTCTTATTGCATCCATAGATTGCCCTGATTTTATCGTAGCTGGCGATTTTAACCAATGGTTAGACCCTTTTTCAGACCGATTGTCCTCTAGTAAATTTCAGCCTGACAAATCCCATAAGAGTTTTCAATCTGCCATTGCCTCGCGTCCTTTATATGATTCCTGGAAAATGTGTAACCCCGATTTATTGGAATATACTTTTTTTTCTAATGTTCATCATACACGCTCGAGAAATGATTATATTATGATTAGTAAGTCTCTTCTGCCCTCCATTCAAAAATCTGTTATTGGCTCTATTTTTAATCTCCGACCATGCTCCTGTTTACACTACCCTAGATCTTTCCCTTACCTCCTCTAAATTTAGTCGCTGGAAATTTAATTCTTTTCTTTTATCTGATGCCACTTTCATGAAAAAAAGTACCGAGTTTTTCAATGAATACTTCTCCTTTAATAAGCCCACGGATACCTCAATTCCCATCACCTGGGATGCTTTTAAGGCTTCTTTCCGAGCTTTTACTATTTCATATGTTTCTACGAAAAAGAAGCTTAATAGACAAAAGTATGAAGATCAGCTTAAACAGATTAAAAACCTTGAACACATATATTTTACTTCTAAATCCTCCTCTGCCCTTCAGGAGTTGATTCTCGCCAAAACAGACCTTAACAAAATTATCAATAATGAAGCTTGTCACACCCTCCTTAAAATAAAATCTAAATTCCATGGTGGCCAGAACAAAGCAGGGAAAATGTTGGCCAATTATTTGAAAATTAAGTCAGAACGTAAAGCTGTTGGCCCAATCTTTAATGACTCTCTTAATAAATTGGTTACCTCTGATGAAGACATTGCTGAAGTATTTCACAACTATTACCAAGCCCTATACTCCGATGATACACACCCCTCTGATGCAAACTTAACGACATTTTTTGAAGGCCTCCCTTCCCCTCCTTCCCTCCCGGTGGACTTCACTCACTTGGAACGGGAAATTACTCTCCAGGAAATTACTACAGCCATCCACTCTCTCAAAAAATCAAAAGCCCCTGGCCCCGATGGTCTGCCTGTCGAGTTTTATTCCTCCTTCCATTCCTTTTTTGCCCCTAAACTCCTTCAGTTATTTAATTCTTTTATTTCAGATGCTAAGGCCTCTGGGTCCTTTTTGGATGCTCTCATTGTCATTATCCCCAAACCTGACAAGGATCACTCACAATGCAAAAACTACCGCCCCAGATCTTTGATTAATTATGATTGTAAGATTTTTGCTAAAATCCTTGCCTCTCGCCTTGATACCATTATCCCTCGCTTAATCAAAACAGACCAGGTGGGTTTTGTTAAGGGCAGACTTGCTGCTGATAATGCTCGCCTTTTTTCTAATGTCATAGCTCATAGTAAGAATGTCAAAGCCCCCTTGGCAGCCCTTTCCCTAGATGCTGAGAAAGCCTTCAATCGTATTAATTGGCAATTTATGTTCCGTACCCTCAAATGGTTTGGTTTTGGTCCAACTTTTATATCCTTGGTTTAGCTTCTTTACTCCTCCCCCCGTGCCAGTATTTTTGTTAACAACCAATTTTCCAGATTCTTTTCATTGACCAGAGGCACAAGACAAGATTGCCCCCTTTCCCCTTTGTTATTTATTTTATGTCTTGAGCCTTTTCTAGAACGTATTCGTTCCAACCCTGCTATTACTGGTATAAAATGTTCCTCTGTTGATACTAAATTATCTGCGTATGCTGATGATGTCCTCATTTACATGTCTAATCCAGAATCCTCCCTTCCACCTTTTTTAAATGAAGTTCAGTTGTATTCCTCCATATCAGGTTATAAGCTTAATCTATCCAAAACGGAAGTCCTCCCCCTTAACTCAATATGTTTTCAATACATGTTTAATAACACTGATTTTGCATGGTGCCCATCCAAAATTAAATACCTTGGTATATGGTTTTCTTCATCTCTAAAGGATACCCTTAAATTAACCTTTGATTCACTGACTAACAAAATTCAATCTCTTCTTCAAATTTGGTCCCCCTTATTCCTATCCTGGTGGGGTAGATTGGACACCATCAAAATGATGATCACCCCACATGTTTTGTACACAGTTTCTATGCTCCCTTTCAAAATTCACAAATCCTATTTTACTCGTATTAATTCTCTATGTATAAAATTCCTGTGGAATAATAAACATCCTCGTATTGGTTTGCATAAGTTGATCCGGCCTAAAAATGAAGGTGGTGTTCGATTCCCTGACTTTAAATCATACCACTCTGCCTTTTTGATCAAACAATCCTTCTCCTTGGCTTATGACATCATTGATGTGGGTTCTCCTGGAACGCTCCCTTTTGAAAGATTTCTCCTTTCAACATATCACCTTTATGTCAAATTGTACCTTTCTATCCAAATATCCCATTTTGAAATATTCCCAATCCCTATTACACACTGTTTTTCCTCTACCCTTTCCCCTCTTCAATGTTTTTTATCCTCTGTGGTTTGGTTTAACAAATTTCTTAGATACAAAGGAAAATCGTTCTATTTTAAACACTGGAAGGAAAAGGATATACTGTTTGTACATCAATTTTTTCTTGACTCCTCTCTTATTTCCTTTCCAGTATTGCAAAACATGTTTCATTTACCTTCAACATTTCTCTCTGAATATACTATTATAACATCTGCCATTCAATCTCACTTGTCTTCCCTACTTTCTTCTTCTGAGTCTTTCTCTTCCTTCACTCCTGTCACTCCACTTTATCCTTTATTTTCTACTCAACTCCCTAAAGCTGCTCTTGTATACTCAATTTTATTATCCAATACCTCTGATCGCTCCAAATCTAATATAGAGACTGCCTGGGAGACTGATCTTGATGTCTCCCTCGATACTGCAATGTGGGATCGGTTATGGTCCAAGATTTTTAAAGTCTTCATTGCTGCACGCATTACACAATCCTTACTCTTTATATATCATAGAGTTGTTATTACCCCGGTTAGTATTCATACATTTTCTCATGCCTCTTCTCCTTTATGTTGGTCTTGTTCCAAAGTTCCAGGCACTCTAACACACCAAATATACGATTGTTCCCCTGTTTTCTCTTTTTGGACTAATGTTTGGAATATTTGCATGAAAATGTTATCTCTCTCTTCCCCATTATCTTTTTTACACATATTTTTAGGTTCTTTATCTGATGATATTAATATTGTTACATCCTTTTCTGCTAAATTATTAGACCTATTTATTGCTCTTGCATTTAAAGTTATTTTATCGTGTTGGAAGGATAATTCTAAACTATCTGTCCACACTTGGTGGAACTACATTTGTGATGAACACAGAATTTCTATTGCTTCCTCCACCTCTGTACCTCTAAAAATTAAAGCCGATCTGTTATGGCTTCCCTTCACTTCATATCTTTCCTCTAATCCCTCTCACTTACCACGTGCTATTACTCCCACATGATTCCTCTGGTTACCCTCTTTTTCTCTCCTCTCTCCTCTCTACTCTTTCCTTCTCTTTCGTTTCTTCTTTCTTTCTCTATCCTTCTTTTCTTTCTCTCTATCTTTCTCCCCCTTTTTCCTCATAAAATTCCTCTGGACTGATGTCATTTAATATTATATTCATATGTACTTTTTTCTAACTTTTTATGACATGTCTTTTGTATTACTTATCAATGCATAATAAAAATTTCTTAAACAAAAAAAAAGAAATTGCAAGGGCTACTCAATAAGTTTATATGGGAAAATAAGAAGCCCCGCATCTCGCTTGCGCACTTTGCTTTCTCAAAGGCTCAGGGAGGGCTGGGCTTCCCATTGGTGGGCGCTTATTATCAAGCGGCGTGCCTTCGCTACATTGTTGAATGGAATAGGCCCCTGTCCAGCAAACACTGGAACTTCATGGACCAATCTGTGGCCGGACAGAACATTTGGCGTGAATTTTGGCTCCCGAATAAGCATAGAGTATGGGGGCTGTACTCATCACCGGTCACCTCCCCCACCCTTAAGGTGTGGGATCGTCTAGCAGGGCCAAAGGGTTGGACCACATTCCCTTCTCCCATGTCCCTTATTGTAGATAATCCCGACTTTCAGCCAGGATGCTCGTCCCCGGTATTTCTTCGCCGGAGGGAAGAGGGATGCAAGAGCGTGGGCTCCCTTTTTGATACCGAGGGCTTAATCCCCTTTACCCAATTGTGTAAAGACTATGACTTACCTTCTTCCGATGCCTTCCACTACACACAACTCGCACAGTGGGTTACACAAGCTGAGAACTTTGCTCTAATGTCTCGTCCCCTGACTTCCTTCAAAAAGTGTCTGGCTTGTAAAAAAGCTTTTACAACGCTGTCGTTACAACAACTGCGTTGTTAGTACGCGATGCATTTACATCGCAAGTCATTACAACGACATGCAGTAGAGGGCGCGCTGGACTTAGGAATAGTATTATTTACTATTCCTACTCCAGTTTGAGCAACAGTAGGGAAGGTGTTAGAATTAATTTCCAATACCTCAGCGCCCCCTACTGCAAATTGTTGTAACAACTGCGTTGTAATAGTAATGCGATGTAATGACAGCATTGTAAACACTGTTTTCCCCACAGAGGCTTCTCAAGTCTAATCTGTCCTAACCACCAGCACTTATGCATAGCTGCCAAGGTTTCAAATTGCTATGTATGACATTTTCACAATTTCAGTGTAATTATAAGTGACATTTCAATGACCAGCAGTGACACTTTCTCGCTAGCAAACTTAAGCAATGGAGAGGAGGGAAACATATAAATATCAGACATTACACCCATTTGAGCAACAAGAAATTCTAAGAAGATCTTAAAACGGTTGTAGGGCACCAGAAATGAAAGGGCACTAACTTGGGTCAACCCCTTTCCACACACAACCAATTTAGCGTGCTAGCAGACTTAGGAGGATATACTCAAGGAGCTATCACCGAGTTATCGGCACTTTATCGCAGCCAAAGTTGCAGGTGCTAACAGCCCATATCACCAGTTTACCTGCTATAGCAGCTGCAAAAAACATTGGCACAGATGACCCCAGCAACTATCACTAATGAGATGCAGAGTAGGAGTTCCCGTGCAAAAAGCAGCGACAACACCACTCCGCAACATTCTCTACGACCAGCCAGATCGGCGATAAGAACCCAAAACAGGCAATAAGGCGCGTTAGCGGCAGGAAATTAACACCTGCTCTGACCTGGTGCAAAGTCGGACAACAGCCTGCACCAGAAAAGGGAGCCCATCCCAGAGCCACACATGAAGAACAACAGATGCCATGGACCCACTGATCATGCAGCTCGAAGCCCCAATAGGGCCACAACACCCACCGCCACCACCCCAAGGACCCCCCTCCCCGAACACCCCTGCCCCCGGCACTCCCCCCAGGCAAAGACATGCCACATCACCTTCGTGAAATCATGTACCAAAGAATCCGCCTGATGTTGCACAATCACAACAGGTAACATGCATGTGTCATCACAAAAATGAGCATCACACATTCACCTTCGAATTACGAAACGAAAATGTATTTTAAAAAACTCAGAAGAACATTAATGAAGACACACGGCAGCTCTCCTCGGGACAATCTGTAGGTCAGAGCCTGCAAGACAAAATCCCGATAAGAAGGTGTGTCATGTGCCTATCAAAGGACAGAGAGAGAGAGCGAAGGAGAGAGAGAGAGACCAAGAGAGAGAGAGAGAGAGAGAGAGAGAGAGAGAGAGGTAGACTGAAAGAGAGGGAGAGAGAGAGAAAGACGGAAAGAGAGGGAGAGAGAGACACAGAGAAAAGAAGAGAGGGACAGGGAGAGAGAGTGCCAACACTGCGCACCCAGGCCTCCCTGCTCACCTGCTGCCACCGGTGTGTCTCCAACCACGTGCCGGTATGTAGTGCAGTTTACCAAGTCCCTCATCTGAAACAGATCCCTCATCTGAAACAGGGTACAGATACATGAATGACAAAGTACATACAAAGTACAAAGTACATACAATTGCACACGCCATCATCACCTGTCTGCCCCTGCGCACCCAGGCAGCTGCACCCCAGCCCCTCCCGCCGCCCAGCGGTGCATGCCCGCCCCTGCGCACCCAGGCCTCACTGCTTACCTTCCGCCAGCGGCGTGTGGCAAAGAGGGCCCACCACGTGCAGGTGCAAGCCCGGGGCCTGTGACCTTGGCACCCTCCACATCATGCAGCCCCGCTCCATGGGCAACTAGGTCTCACACTTGATTCTGGGTCTTGATTTCCCTATGGCAGAGGACATACCAGTGCACATGGCATCATCGCAGGCTGCACACCCGCTCAGCCCTTTAGGTGCCACTAACTCTGTGACCCACGAGGTAACGCCACATGGCAGTAGGCACGCTCTGCCTGCTGGTTCAGGCCTACACTGCGGTCTAGCAGGCCTCACAACGATCGTCACCAGTCCGGACCGCCAGGACGGGGCATCATCGCAGGCTGCACACCCGCTCAGCACTTAAGATGCCCCTACCTCAGTGCACCAAATTCACCGTCAAGTAGCGGTGGGCCTGTGCCGGCCGCAGTGTATCCGGTGCCACCAAGTCTGTGCCCCGCAAGTCATGGATCCTCTATGATTGAGTATCGTGGTGCGGACGCCATCATGTCACCTCCGGCCCTAGGCCCTCATGCATAAATAATAACCACACGGATACACCCAGATAGAGAGTGGAAATGGTGTCGAGCACATGCGCCCAGCCCTTTTTATTGGCATGGTCACATTTCCTGTGACGCGTGTGCTGGATGGGTGTGGTGTGGGTGTAAACCAGCCGTGAGGGAGTGGCTTGGGCATGCTGACAACTAGACCCGTGATCAGCAGATCACCACAGGGAAGACCTGGGACATGTAGCGTTGTCGTCCCCCCTGTGAGCGTGAGCGGAGTGGGCTGGCCTGGCGTATGCCAGTCCAGTGTAAGGGTGTGAACAATGACCCCGGGGCTCTGGGGGTGGTTCTGTCCTGGGCTGGACAAGGAAGTAACTAATGCGTGTGTCCCTGTTGTTGTGTCGGCGCCACCCGGACCGCATTCGTCAATGTGTCACCCTGTGACCCAAGTCCAACGACATGAGCAACATAGACGTAAGGGGGAATCACTGAGCCTACATTCATCCATACTTCCACACTTGAAAGATCATAGACATGACACATCTGTGTGATTATGAATGTTTAATGAACATTCAGTGAAGTGTTGCGGCTGGAGCAGTGCAGGGCCATGCAAACCCCACTTTACAATATTGGCCTGTGGAGGGCCAGCCAGAGTCCTTCAGGGAATGACAAGTCCAAATGAAGAGGATGTGTTCAGTCCGCAGTCTAATTGCTGTGTCATTGTCAATCAAACATAATATGGCAGTCCATGTCGAGGTACAAGGTGAGTGTCGCAGAGTGTATCAGGGGACAGTGGAAGGTGATGATGCAGAGGGCAGAACCAAGCAGAAACAGACCATATGTCGGAGATGAATGCTACAGTTTTCTTCTTACCCAGTAAGGCGGTTTCATCCGCATCTTCGTCCTCTACTGTTTCATGTGCCTCACGTGTGGATAGTGGTGTTCTGTCACCAGCATTGTGTGGAATGTCTGCCGCGCTGTGTGGCACTGACACTTCAGGGGGCGGTGATGTGGATGTAGTGGTAGCATCAGCATGCATCAGCACCAGGTCTTGTGGCAGCAATGCCATGAGGATGGTCCTGGGGTCAATGAGAAACCCAGTTACCTCTTGCTGGTGTGCGCCCGTGGCAGCCGCTGCTCCATGGTCTCCATTAACCTCCGCTTGTGTCCCAACTCCCGGGTCACAACGCTAGAGCCACTCTGACTGGACAGTTGTTCTAGTCTCTGAGTCAGGGCTCCAGCGATGTCAGCCATGGTCTGTTGCAGAGCATGGAGTGGACTGTGGGTGTCCGTTAGGGACCGTGAGTGGTGCCTGATGGGACTTAGACACCCACATATGGCATCTAGTTTGGCTGCCATGCGGTCGAAGCCCACCTGCACCTGTCCAGCCAGATTCTCCTGGTACCCCAACACACGGCGTTGGAAGGCCATGTGTCCTTCATTGGGGTCCTGGGAGGCAGCTGTGGTGGTGGGTGCTGCCTGCTGTGTGGTCTGTGCAGGGGGTGGTGTCTTCTCGTAGCAGCTGGGCTGCCCTGCTCCTGGAGGTGGAATGTGGAGGGTCTCCACAAGCTGTTGGCGGGCATCAAAGTCGAAGCTGTGGTGCTCCTCTTCATCATTAGAGAAGAGAGGTTTGGGCTGCTCTGCAGGAGGTGTTGATTCTCCCTCTGCAATGTGAAGGGGAGATGCAGTTTAACAATGCGTTCACATGTATGTTGTCACATTGTACATGTTTTTATACAGACTGCATGACTGTGTACATTGTGGCTGTTTGGGAGGAGCTGCCTATTTGATGGGGGAGAGTGGATATTTCGACAACATAACGGATGTGTGTTTGTACTTGTACATTATCAACTCACATTTCTCTGCAATGCCAAATGTGATTGGCCAGTTTCTACACACAAGCGGCACCAGTTGTGTCATGTGTTCTGTCGTGGACGTGTTGCGGTTTGTACAATATTTTTATCAATGTTGATGTGCTCTGCATGCTATGTGTGTGTATGCTGCATTTCGTGGAAGTCGCCCCTGCAGCCCTGATCTTGCTGCCCCCTTCTCCCTTTCTTGGGGTGTGCCTTTGACTTCTGTGCTTATACACTGCTGTCATGTTGCATACTTGGGTACATTGGTCTCTTGGTGGGAGTTGGGGGCTGGGGCATGGTTTGTCCGCAGATGTGCTCTACTTAATTGTACATGTGTGCCATTGTGCCATCTCCCCCTTGCCCCCCAGTCCCTGGTCTTTACTCACCCTGGTGCTGTTGTGTCCGGTCATGTTGAGCAGTGTCGGTCCCCTCACTCCTGCAACCGTCTCCCCACTGATGACTGTGGACACCATTTCCTCCATTTTGTCCAGGTCCTCCTGTGGCGCAGGACTACCACCTCCAGTTTGCATTGCTGCCTTCCGGTTGATGGCGAGTTTCTGCTTATTTTTGCGCTTCACATCATTCCAGTCCACAATGGACTGCCATAGTCCATTTTTTGTTGCCAATGATACAATGGAGGTGACGAACAGTAGTTGATGGTGTTCTACCACCTCCATTATCAGGATCCTGTTGTCCTGTGGACTGAACCGCTTCTTCCTACTCTTCTTCTCCTTGCCCTTCCCTGACCCTGAGGTCCCTGGCTGGTCGTCAAGGGGGCTTGTGGGGTTCTGGTTGTCCCCCGTACTTGCTCCGGAAACATTCATTGTGCTTCGCTGTTGTTTGGCATTTGTTTGTCTGTTGTTTTCCTACTTTTATGGTAATGTTTCCTGACTGATGTGTATGAATTGCAGGTCTGTCACTGGTTTTCACAGATTTTTGTATCGCAATTGGCCTCATCGCAACTTTTTTGTGTTCATGTTTTGCATTTTTGCAGCGTCGCGTTGACTTTATCGTGGATATTTGATGTGTTATCGCGAGCCTATCGCATGGTACCACGCGTTGGGAATGCTATGTTAACACAGCATTATTTTCCCGCAATAGACTGCAATAAAGAGAGTTGCGTTAGGATAATTTTGCGGTAATTATCACAAGTTCTTGAGAATATCCCCCTTAGAGGGATGTGATGGACAGAGGATGAACAGGAGAACTCCCACTCCTGTTCAAAGCTCTTCTATATTAGGATTCATAAGTCCCAAGCCCTTGAACACAACACACAATCGGATTGAATATATTAAACTAATGACATGGAATATTGCTGGACTGAGCAACAAACTGTTCAATCCTGATTAGGTAAAAATTGTTACCATGTACGTTCTGATCTGTTTCAAGGAAACATGGGTTACTAGGCTGATTAATCTAGATGGTTATCTCTCTTTTTATACTGCTGCCCTTCTGTCCAAATCAGGTAGAGCTGTAGAAAAACAGCGTTTCTCTTGTAAATACCAAAGCTGCCTGGCGCAAGACGCCTGTAATTCACTTTAATAATAGTTACCAAAATAAAGAGGCAGGCGCAAAAATCCTAATGCCAAAACATCAGGCCACAGATGGTTTGATCAAGCTTGTACCAAGTCCCTATCAGCTTTATATCAGGCTATTAGAACTATGGATTTATTCAAGCTTCTTCGTCTCCAATATAAAGAGGCCAGGAAGATCAGAATTAAAACTCAAAAGGAAGAAGCATGGGAACAAAGGTATCTAGCCGCAATCTCAAAAAATGCCAGGGACTTCTAGAGTACCATTAATGCCCCTTTCCTCAAACCAATAATTGTCCCAAGTTTGGATTGTCATGTAGATGAGGAATTCTGGGTTACACACTTCTCCTTAATATTTGATCCAAAAGCTGAGGGGGAACAACACAACAGGCACCCATTTCCCCTCTCACTAAACCACTTCTTATTTTTAATCTCCATGAGATCAGAGAAGCTCCTATGTAGTGCTCCAGCAATAAAGCCCCTGGCCCGGATGGCGCTCCCATAGATTTTTTCACTGACCAGTTGGATTGATGGGGACCGGTGCTGACAACACAGGTGCCATGGTGGGTCCACCAGTTTCATGGAAGAAATTTATTTTAATCCGGATCCATAAGAAAGGAGACAAATCCGAGGTACAAAACTATAGGCCAATCTCATTGCTGGATAGCACAGCTAAACTCATGGGCACGGTCTTACTGAACAGACTTGAGGCATGGGCTGCTAATAACAACATTTTGGTCCCGGTCCAATATGGCTTCAAAAAGGGATTGGGCACCCAGGATCAGTGCCTTAATTTAAGTCTCCGAATTGCCAAGTATACTGAAGTTAAGCCTGGTAAGTTATACTTGGCATTTATACACCTATCAGCAGCATTTAACTGCGTTGCACACCAACACCTATAGAGGATAATCCAAGAAATGGGTGTTGATGAGGCAATTATACTCTTCATTAAGCAGCTTTATTCCTCGGCTAGCGTCTGATACGGGAGCCAGGGGGAGTGCACCAGGGTGTTTCCAATCAACAGGGATGTCCGACAGGGTTGTGTACCCGCCCCATTTCTTTTTTCCATCTATACCAATAGGGTGGAAGCTCCCCTGTCAGAATCAACACCAGGCATCCCTAAGATTAATAATGTACGTACCCCAATCCACCTGTACGCAGATGATGCAGTGTTAATTGCCCGCACGGGCCTAGCCCAGCAAACGTTACTTGCTACTTATGTGAACTACATGCATAAATTAGAGCTAAAAACGGATGAAGCCAAGTCCTTCATCTTAATTACAGGCCGTAAAGATAGATAGGTCCCACGCTTTTATATAGCTGGCCAGAAAATAGTCCATACTGATGCCTTTTGAAGAAATGTAGTCTTCATTCTCAGGGAATACTTACTAATAGAAAAAAGAACTTTGCACAGAAGCTGAAAATATGAAAAGACATCTTTATTAAATTTAATAAGTGAGGCCACGTCACACAGAAGCCGTAGCAACTGAATGAGGTAGTCTGAGGAGTACAGAGAACAGAGGCTTTATATATGCTCAGGGTTACAAAACTCAGCATAAAAGTAAGGGGCAGTCCTTGCTTTTGCAAGCATGCAAAAATGCCTAACATGGACATGCAAGTTGAACAAACCCAACATTCTTCTTTAGACAAGCCGGACAAACCCATAATAAAAAGGACCACAACCCATATCGTAAATAGTCTATAAAAGAAGAAACAGAAACAGATAGAAGTAGGATAAGGCATGTTTGTGTGCAGTAAAACTTTATGATGTCCTGTGCTCTGATCCTTAATCTTGATCAGCTAAAGGGCAGGAACTGGTTTAACAAGGTCAGCTTCAGGCAACAGGGTCAGTTCACTCAGGTCAAACAGGAGTCAGCATAAACTCGAGCTAAGGTGTACATGTCCTTAAAAGACTAGTTCAGCCACAATCATCGGCCTATGTGAGGGCAACCACAAAATGGCTGCCATACACAAAATGGAACCCACGGGTTCAGAATTCACAGAACCTCAGCCCCTCCTTTTGCCCTTACATAGGCAATCACTCAGTCTGTATCTGAATCGATGTCAATATTATCCGTTATTCCCTTCACTAAGGCATTATTACTCGAGTTATCTTTCATGGAACGCAAGGGATAGACTTCGTTGACATAAATAAACATCGTCTGATAACCCCATACAGACCCATTGTAACTAAATGACAGAACCAAATAGGGAATACCTCTATCTGTAGTATGTGGCATAAGACCACACACCCAACAATTAGTGGTGTTCATTACTAACTGGTGTTGATGCAGAAGCTGTACTAAGGAATTATTAGTAAACTCTGACCTCCTAACCAGTTCATGTTCAGATAAAGTATGGAAAGAATGCGAAGAAGTAGTAGTAGGAAGAGACATAGGTTGGGAGGTGGGTACAGATGTCAATTGGGTAGCAAAAACAATCCAACCCACAAAAGACAACGTCATGCTTAAAAATACTAGAAAACATGTTATTAAGAACATATGGACAACAGGAGAAAGTAATGACCACTATTACAAACAAAATTATCATTTTTCACAACTCTAAGCAGAAAGCAAATCCTAAAATTATCTAGTAACATTTTTTTATGGCTCCTATGCATTTCAGTAACTTATTATATGTTCAGGTGAAACAGTGGTGATCCTTGTCAATGCTCTGAGGTGAAAAGGGATACTCTTCCACAGGGAATGGACTTTATTCTGCTTTTACTAAACAGAATACTACTTTAAAACAATGCCAGCAAAACAGCAAAAATCAGTCTCCTAACACCCATTGTATGCAATCGCACGGGAAATACCCAGAGTCCATCCAAGCCTCTCCGGCAGGCTTCTATTGTTCATCAAGTCCTCTTCTGTTGTTTTCTTCCGCATGGGCCTCTTCATTCAGGCCTTTCATGAAAATGGTCCTTCTCAGTATCCGTTGGAGTACCCTCCTGGCAAACACTCGCAGCTTATTTGAAAGTCTCAATGTCTCAAGGCAGTGCACCAATATCTCTCCTCTGCGGCAGGCACTACAGATAGTGTGCTCTCCATTGATCATGGGCACAGATCATCTCATGCAGACCCAAGTACTAATAATCAGGAAAGAGAACAGGCTTTCATACTCAGCAACACTTTCAGACTCCAACACTCGCTTTTCAGTGTCAGAGGATACTCGGGCTGCTCTTTCATTTAATCATAGGTACCACAATGTATTGCCTTTTTCCAATCCTGGATCCTCTGGTGCACTGCCTTTCTGTTGGAGCAAAGAAAAGGGTGTGTGTGGCCAAAACTCAGGCCAAGGGGCTCAAGGGACTGCACACTGTCAGAGGTTACCAGCACATGAAAGGTCGCTCTTTTGCACTAAAACTCTGGTTCTGTGGCAAAACCAGCTCCTCCTTCTTTTCTGATGTTCAACGCCTTCTGATGAAGCAAGTACAATACGTTGGAGATATCAAGGATGACACACTGGCGATCACTGTCTGGGGGCTGGGACTGTCACTGATGGGAATTAGCTTTTCATCAAAGGTCCGCAGGTTATTATGACTTAATCCCGCAGAACCTAGTGACGTAGGAAATGGGACACATTTATTAGTTACCTTCAATTTAGTAAAAAAAACAGTATGTCTTTAACAAGAGGATTGCAAGCAGGTGGTCTGCAATCTGCGAGGGAGTGGCCATACGCCATGAGACAATTCTGGTCTAGAACACACTGTCATTCTCAAAAGCAATACAAAGACACGGGCAGTAGGAAAAACAGTGTCTCTAGCCTCTTCAATTGGGTTTCCGTGTGAGAGCATATCCTCTACCATCTATTGGTAGATAGCGACATGGGGATTCTATCTGAATGGATGTCCTCACGCATGGTGACATCGTCTAATGGGGTAAACACATTTTTTTTCTCAATGATTAAGTCTAGGTGTTCCTAAATTCCTTATCTAGAACATCTCAAAAGAGAAATCACATGATACAGATTATCAGGGACATGTAGATACCTCCCTTTGAATAACTGCATCAGGTGCACTATACAATATAAAGGCTAATGATCAAATGTGGAAACAAAAGACAAGAACTAGAGAGTCCTGGTATTTCCATTATTAACCGCATGCGCGCTAGCGGTTTTCCCGCTGCGCGCTGCGATTTCAAAAATCCCACGTTACGTGACAAGGTCAGCTCGTCATGCGCGCATCGCAGGTAACGCCCATGACGAGCTGACCTTGTCATGAGCGCTGAAGGGGTTAAAACACATCTGGTCCATCAAAAATTAAAGCAGCAGAAAAAAGGAACTAAAAACCAAATTAGAATAGGCATTGAATTTGTTATATTAAAAAAACCGTAAGGTGTCTCCTATTGAGGTGGAAAACTTGTCTTACTATAGTATCAAGACAGTTAACCAGTCCATCACTACCCTGACAGTCAGACTGGAAAACATCAAAGTAGGCCTAAGGAAAATTCTTAAAAACCAGTCTAGTTATACAAAAGGGATTTATACATAATATGGGTTCCTAGTACATTACTGCAATCTGGAAGTGTGAACTTGAATTATACACCAACAATAAAAAATGGCCTATCTGGTGAAAGGAATATGGAAAAGGGAAATGGAACTAGGACACAGCTAAAATCCCCAATAACTAGGCACAATGTGACATCAATCAGGGGAGAAATGACAAAAGAAAAATCTTTAGGAAGAACAAGAAATTACTTGGGTGATAGTCAAGCATGTTACACAATACCAAGAGTATGGATGATACACAAAAAGTCCAAATAGTTCACAAATTTAACTCTACCGCTGGCCGCTACACCATATACGGTAACCTCAGCTAATGTTCCAGTTCCTTCTTCAGGGAGAAAAATGAAACCTTGTTTCCTTTATGGTACAAAGCCATACACTACTTAGGAAGCAGAACAAAACTGACTAATGTAATATAAAAATTAGGTCACCATGCGCAAAAGTCACAGATCTATAATTTATCCTTACGTCCAATTCAGGATACATAAATTTAGGGCTGCCTGTTCCTTACAGGAAAGGGGGCAGTAACGTGACTGTAGGTGAAACCTTGTTTCCTGTATATCTCTTTTATTTTACTTCAATAATATATAGACAAAATAGACATGCACTGGTGAAGTGTTGTCTGTCTTGCTCACCGGATGAAAAAATATCATATCTGTGAAATTTAGCGCAAATTCACCCAACTGTTGTACAGCGATATACATCGTCATGTAGAACCCTTCACAACACAGGTGAACTTGTAATAGTATCTAAAGCAGCAACATAAAACAAAAACATGCAAAAAAAACGCACAAAACGCACATGTCAAGCCATCAGATATACTTGCTGTATATCAAGCACAAAAAGCATAGACAAAACAATAGCATATATAAATGAGCGGTGACGCATAACACTGTGTCAGGTTTAAAATCCTTACCTTCCTTTTTGACAGTAGATCACCAGTTAGTGGATATCTGCTGTCAAATACAACTTTCAGACACACAGAACCAGCAAGAACAATTCATGATAGAACCAAATACACAAACATGAAAAACGCATGGACATTTCTTTCCAAAGGAGTTACGCAAAAACACATCTCATTTCAACCAACCAAACTCACGTGTCTTGTCAGCCTTAAAATCACCCAGAGCAATCAATGGATGATCTGTGAGCAGAAGCAAAAAAAAATACACAACACACAAAAGAGAAAACATTTCTCATAACAAACAAATATTCTGTATAACTTGTAATCAGAAGACCAAACATGATACAAATTAACAGACACAAAAATAAATTTCCATTACTTAACTGTTACTATCTTGTCAGTCAGCTTGCAACATTAAGTCACCTTAATTTTAACTTTCTAAAAGTAGAATTGTTTCACTGACACTCCCTATTAATTTGGCACCTACAATTTCCACTGTGAAAAAAAATAATTCTTAATTGGCAAATCGTTCTCACTTAGGCATGTAGCCTTCAAAATTTTAGTAAAGGGCTTCATCTTATTTTTCTGTCTAAGACTTAATGCAATACTTCGTTTTCTGTCAAATGAAAGCAACTAGCAGACATTATTTTTTTAGAGCAGAGACACAAATGTATCAGTTCTACAGAGCATTTAGCATGATGTTGGGACTTTCAAAGAAACCCTTTTTTCATATTTTCCCTTTGGTATTAAGTTCTTTAATTTTATTGATGTTCTTATGGAGAAACCAGAAACCCTCCCTTTTTAGAGGCCTGTTTAGCAAGGTCATTCTGCATTTCACAGAGACAAGGCCCTAATTTAAAAGGTCACAAATGTTAACATGACAGCCTCCTTCCATTGTTTTCAGGGAAACTAAAGATAACACCTCAGCGCGACTTGAGCAAGCCTCTGCAGCTCTACTAGCCCCCACCCTCTGCTCATTCTGAGGCTGACAAAGGCAAAAGGCCTTCCTAATTCCTCCTAACCTGCAAAAATTCACTCTATTTTGAAAAATAATGTCTCCTTTTTAGGCGCTAAAAATTATCTCTGTTTCCAGATTATTAAACAACATTTACTGTGAATAATTCACAGAACCTAATAACATACATACCAGTTTTAGAACAAGTGCTTGTTGCAATGGCACTTATTTCATCAACCTTAAATGAATTTCACTGGGCCATTTAAAAGCAAACCCCAAATGAGGACAGCCTGCAAATTTGTATTATACCTAAATGTATGCATTCACTGAAGCCTAAAAGCACTTTAAAGCTATTATAAATGGCAAAAAATACCCAAATTCGACTTTGATACTTGGGGCACTTAAAAATAAATATCCTATAAGTATATTACATATTAATCATCCTCAGAATGTTCTTTACACATTACAGATATTAGACATTAGACATATCTCATGCAAATCCTTAGAAAAATGAGTTTTTTACGCCTGCGCTAAGTGAGATGTCATATGCTAATGTCCTCATTATGCAGTGCAACACAACTCAAATTAAATTATAATGCTAGGAGGTCACAGTATGAGCATTAAGCTTCATGAATAGTAAAAAATGAATTTTGTAGCACTTATTTTTAATAATTATTTTTCATAATTTAATAATTATTTTTAATAAACCCAATCATTTTTTATAATACCACATATAAAAGCAAGCTGCATCCCTTGCCTATCATTTTTAGACGCATTCATTTATAAGCCTAAGCACAGAAGCCTAACTTAAAACATAACAAAATTTGGCGCCACATTTTTCTTTCTAAAAAGGACAATTTATTCCTAGTGAATGCAAATTTTAATTTTATTTTTTAAGCATTTAGATATTTTGCTTAATAGACTGAAAACATAAAAAACCACAAACACACATTTGAGCTCATTTCAGACATAAACAGAAAGGGGTGAAACACTCAGCACACACAATACGGCGAGCTTTAGCCATGTATTTCATAAATAGCGCCATCGCTATGTACTTACAGAAGTTGCACTAATGGGAAAACCACATAGACATTTAAACACACATTTAACCCACAAATCAATACTCAGAACAAAAATAAAGGACAGCCCACAGACTGTACTTAAACCAAACTATTTGCAAATACTAGTTGTAAGTCATATTTACAAGAAACGCTTCTCAATAGTGTTCCAAAAGACTGCAAAAACAGACTGCTGCATATCCAAGAAGCCAAAACACACTTAATTCCGTAGCTTTGGCTGGCAGAACACCAAAAAATCGCTCTGCATATCTTCATTTATAAAATTGCACAGAACAAAGGATCCTTGTTTTGTATTATGTCATATTTTAATTCCCTGGGGATTACAGAATCACCAAGGAAGAAATATGTTTGTATACTTAAACCTATTTAAGTATTCCTTCTAGAAGAGCCGGCTAATTAATTTCACATCACAACATGGTACCTTTCAAATAAAGCCACACATTCTTCTATGTGAGCTTTTAAACAGGCATGCCAGAAATATTGCAAAATATACAATATTATAATCAATGTAGTGCTTAATGTACTTTTCGTACGTGCACCATTCAACTAAATAGAGACAATTCTCCTCATTACCTGTTCTACACAAATTGCTATTCGCATATACAAACCTATCCAAATCCAAATTTGGCCAACACAAATTCCAAAGTTCCAAAGTTACAGTCCTAAATTTGCTAAGACCAGGCATCTTATAGCTCACTAATCTAGCTTCAAACTTCAAGGGGTTATCAAAAACGATATACTCGCAAATATACGAGACCCTCGGCTTTGGTAATTGCAATAACCAAATAAAAACCAAGAAACCAACCCCTCGGCTTTGGTAATTGCAATAACCAAATCAAAACCAAGAAACCAAACAAAGTCGTGGGAGCGACCCACTTGTACTTCTTATTCTTACTAATCAAAAGTTATCCAAATTCTAACTGTCTAGTTCTACATGACCCAACGGTCTTTTTTAGAATACTCACGCCAAAAAAGGTTCTCAGTCAGGAGTGACATCATGTGGAGGATCAAAATCAGGAAGATCAGAAATATACTGGGCTGCAGAAACAAAGAATCTCCAGAATCCCTGTGCACAGAGTACCTCCTTAGTAGAATCCTGTTCTGTCCTCCTCAGTAGATTTCAGTCCTCTGACAAGATCACTCCCACAGATAGTCACTTCTCTGATGAAGCCGCACGCTGGGCGCCATTTGAAGAAATCTAGTTTTCATTCTCAGGGAATACTTACTAATAGAAAAAAGAACTTGGCACAGAAGCTGAAAATATGAAAAGACATCTTTATTAAATTTAATAAGTGAGGCCACGTCACACAGAAGCCGTAGCAACTGAATGAGGTAGTCTGAGGAGTACAGAGAACAGAGGCTTTATATATGCTCAGGGTTACAAAACTCAGCATAAAAGTAAGGGGCAGTCCTTGCTTTTGCAAGCATGCAAAAATGCCTAACATGGACATGCAAGTTGAACAAACCCAACATTCTTCTTTAGACAAGCCGGACAAACCCATAATAAAAAGGACCACAACCCATATCGTAAATAGACCATAAAAGAAGAAACAGAAACAGATAGAAGTAGGATAAGGCATGTTTGTGTGCAGTAAAACTTTATGATGTCCTGTGCTCTGATCCTTAATCTTGATCAGCTAAAGGGCAGGAACTGGTTTAACAAGGTCAGCTTCAGTCAACAGGGTCAGTTCACTCAGGTCAAACAGGAGTCAGCTTGAACTCGAGCTAAGGTGTACATGTCCTTAAAAGACTAGTCCAGCCACAATCATCGGCCTATGTGAGGGCAACCACAAAATGGCTGCCATACACAAAATGGAACCCACGGGTTCAGAATTCACAGAACCTCACTTTTCCTACCCAGGTGTGACTTTTGACACACAACTAACATGGTCCAATATGATCACCACAAGGGGCTTACTACTAGAAAAAAAGCATTATTGCTCTACACTCTTTCATTAAAAAGTGGATGCAAAACCGATTGATATGGTTAAAAAAGTATACACTGTCAAATCTGTATTGGTAGCAACTTATGGGGCAGGTATCTGGGGTTTTTCCAACTCCTTAGCTCTCCAGACCATAGAGGACACTTTCTGGAAAACATTCCTCGTAGGTTGCTCCAATTTTACTTGCCATGCAGAAATAGATGTTCCATACCTTACTGATATTATTAGCCTGGCTCCAATAATCTTATGGCATTCTATCTGAAGAAGGGAATCCATTCACATCACCCAAAAGCTAATTGAAGATTGCCTATCTCTGGAACATGCTCATAGGATCCCATGGATTACCTATATTAAAAACACTCTCTTTTTTCTCGGTTTAGAGTATCTATTTGTTTCCCCCAGTGATTGCTCGAATATCTTGAAGACGGATATCAAATCCAGTTTCCTTAAATAAAGCGCAAACGAAAGATTGAAAATCAACCACAGAAAAGTATCAGTTAAATCTTATTTAGAGGGACCGATGGTACAGGAAGGGATATCGTCATAACTTTTGACCGTGACAAATGTGCATGACAGACTCTTTTTAATCAGATTTTGATTGGATTTCATCCCTTGTATGTTGGCCCATCCAGCAGGAATTTTTTCTATACATGCTTTACCGTTCTGTCCTTGTGATGGTGTCTCTGCACAATCAAATTTGCACATCTTTTTCTTTTGAAAATTTTATAAGGAACACCGCAACAAAAGATTTTTATTGCCAATGATGCATAAATAAAATTTTAAATGATGCTGTGTAGGAATATATTTTTTACAACTATTACCCGATCACCTAGTTTATTACTCTTTGGCGACTTTTTTAGTTCTATCATGGAAGTCCAGGCGATTGTATAACACCCAAGAATGAACTGTAACCCTTGTTTTTATCAGTTGGGTTCTAATGACTGCTTTTGTAATTGCGATTGTATTGAGTTCTTTAATGGATGTTTTTAAATTGGTTTTTAAAAACTTGAATATGGAAGGCTATTTTTACTGTGTTTATCTGTACTTTTGTGATCTTATAAAATAATTTTCCAATAAAGTGAATTGACTGACTGATGTTTGTTCTGTGAATAAATTACTTTATTAATATATACTTTGTGGTTTAGGAGTCAATACAATATTCACAAGCCTAATGGTTCTAAATAAGTTTCTAGTAAACCATTAATTTCCTTGTACATAATGTACCTAGAGTTCAGTAGGGATAACAGGTTACCCTTGTTCTTGGAAGAGCCCATATTAAGCAGCAAAAAGGAAAGAAATGGTCTTCCTCTACCAATGCATTCCACTCTGCATTCTGCAATCCTTCACCACATTGCCATGACTGATCTTCTAAAGAAATCCTGGGAGGCGTGATCTCTCCTGCATTTAATTTGTAAAAAATAATGTAACAAACACAAGTGCAGGAGCCAATATTTTTTAGGTTTCACGTAGACAGCGCATGTGCTGTGTCTTCAAGACATTTTGTGTACTGTTAGTGGGCTTGGAGCCCCTAGGTAACTAACCATTGGTGGGCTTCAATGCCACTCTCCGTTGCTTGCTTCTTGCTGGTCAGTTCTGCAGTCAGCACTTTCCTCTTCTTGCATGTGACCCTGCCCTAGATGGCCCAACTACTTGTGTCCTTACACTGCCCACACGTTTGGGACCAATTTTTTAATTTTTTGCTGAGCCATGAGAGTTCATCTTTACTAACTGCCTCTGTAGTTTGCTTATTGTTTTAGGCTGCTCAGCTTGACTTTTTCTCATGCCAATTCTCGCTATTTGTAAACAGGCCCTAAATCTTGTTCTTATCTTGTCTCATTTTTTGTGCGTTCAAAAACAAAGATCAAATGTCAAGCTTTGTGTTCCGGGGGAACTTGGTGTTTACTTTTCTTTCCCTGACTTCAAAGTTTGAGAATTTATGTGACACCCATCCCACTGAGTACCCATGTGAGAGGACAGGGTGTACGATGTTATCTTTTCTAGCACACAACAAAAATGAACTGTGCTGATATTTCAGACCACATCAGAATAAGAACAATATAAATGCAGCTAATTTGTTTTGTAATTCTGGAGAGTGGTAGAAACAAATATTTTAATACGATCAAAACAAATTACCATTTTCAGTTGGAAATGTGTTGTCTTTAATTGCAGTACGCTATCACACTATGCAAACTCCACACTCCACCACTCCACTGTACACTACACTACACTACACTCTACACCACTTCACTCTAAAGCACTCAGATCCACTCTATTCTCTTCCACTCTAAGCAATGCCACTCCACGCCATACCACACCACTCAACGACACAACACTCCAATGTAAAAACTCTAGAACACGTCTCGCCACTGTAGTCCACACACCCCACTCTATGCCCCTCTGCTCCACACTATGCCACTCCACTCCAAACTACCTTTAAACATTCACCAAAGATATAGTAGATACATATCCAAGTTTATTCTGCCATTACGTTACCTCCAGCTTACAGCTTTCCAACCTACTCCTGCTTCAATCCACCAGAGAATCCATTTCCCCCACATTCTAAATTCTATGTAACATATGCAAAGCTCTACCACCTCCACACATATCCCCTCTTATACATACATAGGACAATTATCAATAAGAAGGAAAAAGAGAGCTTATGCTCTTACAAATTAAATACATTACTAAATAAATATCTCTAAGAACATATGTACACAAGAAATATACATATAAGACATCATAATAACATGTAAGGATGCATGTGATGCATGCACTTAGCAAATCGTTCATAGCACACAAATGCAAGTGTATAAGAATTTAATTAATACAATTACATTTAGTATGGTTCTTCATCTTCATCATCCATGTCTCTTTTCAGACATATGCACTCACTCCCCAAACTCCAAACAGATCCATCTTCTAGAATCACTACACTGTGTTTTACCTCTTTCACCTTGACTGGTTGAGAAAATGTACTTTTCCCTTTATTGAAAATTCTGCCTTTTTCCCCTACCACCCAATCATTCTTCTTTATGCCCACTCTTTTGACTGTCATAACATTTCTTTGATTTTCGTTGTTTCTCTGACACACTCTCTTTACATTGGGGCAACCCACACACGCTCTTTACTTTTTAACCACGCTTGAATTTCCTTCCTCCCTGGTTCCCTTCCTTTAAAGGAAATGAAAGGTGACATCCCTGTCATTGAGTGAGGCGTATCTCTATATGAACTAGCCAATTTTCTTAACTCCTCTTTCCAAGATAACCTATTGGCCAAGGACAGTTGGATGTTCCCCATAATGAGACGATTGACTCACTCAAATAGTCCATTGGCCTGAGGTCTGAATAATGCCACCTTCTCATGTTTGACACCCATCTTTTCCAAAATCACAGTCATAGATTTAGAAATAAACTGTACACCATTATCTGAAACTAATGTCTTAGGAATACCCTCATCCATGAATACACCTTCCAGAAATCTAATCACATTTTCCGTACAAATGCGATCAGTAGTTGTGGTCACCAACCATTTCGTGTGGTAATCAATCAGGGTAATTATGTATCTGTCTCTTGTGCCCAGTCTGCCTACAGGACACAAATAATCAATGGCCAACCTATCCCTAGGTCTATTAGGTAACTCCACACAACCCAGTGGTGGCTGCCTCACAACTGTGGTTTTGTCACTGTTGGCGCACGCATAGCATTCTTAGACAATATTTTCAATGACATCATCTATTTTTGGCCATGAGAATGACTGACAACCTCGCCTTTTAGTCATATTCAGCACA
Source organism: Lissotriton helveticus (assembly GCF_964261635.1). NCBI lineage: Eukaryota > Metazoa > Chordata > Amphibia > Caudata > Salamandridae > Lissotriton > Lissotriton helveticus. The sequence goes on along the minus strand of NC_136061.1, from coordinate 618,018,457 downwards.
TCCCATTACCTTCAGCATCTCTGAAATATTTGGAAGTGGTTGCATGTCAACCCAAATTTTTCTATTGTGGTCATGCAAGTCAATGAACAGGGGAATTTTTCCCCCCTCCTTAAAGGTCCCCGAAATGTTCCAATAATTTATCAAGTTCTTTTTGCAAAGGCTCTCTCATCAGGTGTGGGATATTCCTCACTTTGTGAACAATTGGAATAGCACCCTTCTTCAGCACAACTTTATGTGAAAAGCCTTTCAATTTACACTGACTCTCTGCAAATACTTCAGGATATCTTTCCATTAACTTTTCACCATACGTATAACAAGTGTCTCTCTGTGGCTGCACTATGCATTTCAGCCAACATAACTGGTTGTTTGGCATTAGGGTTTAGTATTATATTTAGATCCTTTGGATGACACCAGCTCAACAGATCTAAACCTTGCTTGGTTATGTTCACACGGCCCAATACAGCTCTTTTCCAAACTCAATTTTTATCCATTTTATCCCCACAAATCTATGGTTTTTCATCCGTACCCCACAGCCCTGATGTCAGATTTGTTCTATTCTTCATTGTCCCATTTGTTTCCCTAGGTATGTTTAGATAGCAAAGTATATAAGCTTCAGAGTCTGCCCTTATCCACACTTCTTGGCTCTCTATATGCAGGTTGCAGTGAGGTTTTTACAACTGGTCTGTGCTCTCCTTCTCTAATTCTTTTCCTTCTTGGGTTGTATTGACGATTTCATCACTATTATCCAAATCCTCCATAGTGAGTACTATTTCATTTATCTATTTCCTTAATTTTTTTTGATTCCACCTTTCATTCTGCAAACGTACGCAAAATGACCCCTGTGTCTGAATTTGCGGCATACAACATTACTTGCAATACACCTTGTGCTAGATGCTATCAGTCCCGGAGCTCCATATCAATAATATTTTCTTATTCTGGAATTTGATCCTGAAAAAATAGACTGATTCTGCTCTTTTTTCTTTTATTTCCCTTGTTGTTTGACCTTCTCATTAGATTTCACTTTCTTAATATCTTCTATTGACATACCAATTTCAGATATCTTGGCCTGAGGTTTCTTTGCTAGTTCACTTACACCACTTTCAACTATTTCCTTTATCCACATTTGATTGTGATAGAGCCCTTTGGCAATTTGCATGGCTTCTTTAACTGTAGGATATTTGATCAACATTTTTTCCTTTACGCTTAGTGTGTGTGCATCAAACTATTTGAACCCAAATCAACGAATCACTCAAATTTTCAAATAGGCAGGTCAATGACAATCCTCACAATGCTGCTATATAGGATGCAATGTCCTCATCTGATCTCTGAACCCTAGAAAAAAATACTTAAGGCGCTCTAACACAGTGGTTACTTTTCCTGTAAACCATGCATCCAATATTTGCAAAGACATCTGATATACATTAATGGACTGGCCATCCCCCATTCCCAGAGATATTTCACACAAATCTTCTTACAGCCTGCGCCTTTCAACACCAAGATAGTGGAACAAAATAGCTTGTCTTCTCACAGGACCAAAGACAACATAGAACTATGAAACCATTTTTTCCAGTGTTTTCAAGGTATTGACAGTTCATCCAGAGTAGCCAGAAATGTAGGGGGTGGAGCTAACCCCTGACCAGCCATGTTAACTTCACACTAGGAGATAAATTACACGTTATACCTGTATAATTACACTTTATACCTGTAAAAGTAATTGTACATTAATTAACATAGCAAACTAATATAACTAATCAACATAATCAATTACCACAATAAATAAAATACGAAATATCATTTCTGGGGTACACATAATATCACTTATAATTTCATATTTTAAACTGCATCTTTCCTTTAGTTGTTGTGCTTAATAAACTTTCCTCTAATTCAAAACTTTGAGATTTGACCATAGAAATATGCCGTAGTTAAGGTACTTTTCTCAGAGGAGACAGAGAAGCCATCGAAGTAGGATATCATGCAGCTCAGCAGAAGAGCTCTAACATTGAAAGAGCAAGACTGGATATTTATGACCAGAAAGGAAGTGAATTCTGTGTGATGGAAGAATAGAAAGAAGAAAGGATTGGAGGCAGACAAGCAGAAGGAAGGGTTGAGGATGAAAGAGGAAGAAATTAAAGAAGGATCTAGAAAAAAAGAAAGGAAGGAATGAATGGAGGAAGGAAGAAGCTATGCATCAAAGGAGAAAGGGTGGGGAATGAATGAGGCATGGCTTAAAGTGCTGAGGAAGAGAATAAGAAAAAGATGAGAAGAAGGAAATAAAGGAGGTCAGGGGAATGGATACAAGCATGAAAGGTACTGGGTCAAGGGGCGACAGAGGAAATAATGACTGAGGAATATTGCAAATAAATTGAAAGAAAAAAAGATGAAAATACATTTCTATGTCCTTAACACATCATGTATGTTTGTAAATCACATATTCGCCAGAGTAGTCCTTGCAACCGAATTCAAAATGCTGTTATCCAACTCAAAGTTTACAGCTCCGAGACGCCTTTGGGTATTTGCCTGCGCTTAACAAATTTCATAAATAAATAAAGGCATTCATTTTTTCAGAAAGATGAAAGGATGAGTGGCCACACGAAGATTTAAATTTATGACCCTCAGATCAAACATTTCACCAAGAATTGTTACATACACACACACACACAAAAGCACACACACTCTCTCCCGCTCTCTGTTTTGAAACTCTTCAAAAATATTGAGCATTTTTACAAATTATTGCAATTTAGCTCACGCAGTACCTGTACCAGTCTGCATTCCTTTCCTTCTCCACTGCCCATTTGACCCTCTCATGCACCCTGCTTTCCATAGATTGTGTGTTAACATTGTTTGCCAGTGTGGTTGTTTGGAAACCTGAAGCTCACCCCACCAAATCTTACTGAACAAAAGTCGATGGCATTCAAGCCAGTGGACAAATTAAGGTATGCAAGGTGGAAGAAGGAGAAGGGAAAGAAGGGGGTAAATTGTGATAGTTGGTTAACATTTGATGGAATATTTCAGCTTTGGTGTGATCTAAATCTCTTGGACCTAAATCTTTTATATCAATAGAGCACCATGCCTTCTTCTCCAGTGACTTTCAGCACTCTGTTGTTTTAAGGCTTGGTCATCTTTTGAGACATATAATTTTGGGACCCCAGGGGCTTGGGCTGTCAATTGTGCAGCAAATGCAGTGGTTGGGAGGGCGCCTCTGAACTCCAAGTGTTTATGTTTTTACCGCCCAACATGAACGTTTAGGCCCCATTTTCTTTGCTAGTATAAGGGCCCATGGGAACCTTGCTATGCCACTGCCCACCCCCTCTTCGTTTCTATACCCTTTCCTCTTTACTGAAAGTTTGAGCCTGTGTGATATTCTCCATGTCTGCACAGCGGTCTCTGTAGAGAGCCTTGTTCTTTTCTAGCTCACTTTGCTCTAGATAAATACCGCACAGACATGCATGTGCATAGAATATAAATCTGAAATGTAGAAGTCCATTGTGTTTTCAATGTATGCATCGGTATTTGGACCAGGATGGGGAAAACGCCTAGTGAGATTGGAGAGTGACGTTTTTCAGCTACCCTCGGGTTGGATCTACAGCACACTGAATGCCGAAGTCAAAGAGCAGTCTCTGCCTCCACAATCAGAGGAAAGTAGAAAATGTGACCAGATCAAAAAGCACTCAGCACTCACACATTCCAGAAGCCAAGACGGTGGCCCAGCAATATAGTGGGATGTGAGAATTAGAAAACAGACCATAAAAACACAGTGTAATTCGGCGCAGTCGTGGTGTTAAAGAATGTTCCCAAATTGAGAGAGCAAAGCAAGGTAAATATCCGAGAATAGCGCAGAAAGATGTTTTTTACAGAATATTTTGAGAAAACAGTAGGTTGGAAATATATGTTTTAAAAGCAATTCCGATTGTACTTCTTAGGGTTGAGTGCGTCTTTATATTTTTCCCATTGGTGAAAATTATCTCATGCACATAAGTAAATAATTTGTCAAATTTGTACAGTGACCACAGTAGTACTTTTTCTTTCTGCACACATGGGTGCATGATTCACTGGCTTAGCGGGTAAATAATGAGAGGTAAAATAGTTGAGTTGCAACCAGACACATAAATTTAATAGAAGCAAAAAAAAGCTTTTGCTTTTATTATACATTCATGTAAAATGCCTAGATTCAATCATTTGTCAGATGATGGTTTTGATGACGGCATAGACATACAAAATTAAATGAAAAGATTTGTGGTCTCCTGGAAGAAAAGCCATGTGACACTTCTATATCAGGAAATGGGAACACATAGTGCCGCCAGCCACATAAACGGTGCATGCGCCTCTCCAACGTGGTTAAAATTGAAATTTAACCAAAATATATCCAACCACTTTATGCCTTCAAAATGAAGCTGCCCTGTGATTGGTGAGACTGTGCGTGCTTCCATCTTCGCGCTGCCTGTAATTTCCTGATTGTGCACATGTCTACAGAGTTTGATTTGCACCGAGGCAGACCTCCCGTCCAATCCTGAAGCCACTCTCCTCTTTACTAAAAAGAAAAACTTGAAAGGGGCAACTAGATTGCCTGAGACACGTAATTCAAGCACTCCATCTAAGAACAGGGAGCTGCTTTCTCTCTTCCCTCCGGCTCTCAGGCAGTGCAGCTGGGAGACTGAAAAATTGTCTAGCAAACGCGACAAAGAATTTTCAATTCTATTAAGGACACGGAGGCGAGAATTATGCTTCTCTATCTTTACTGACAAATACAGCAGCAAAAGAGTTAAACTTTAAACCAGCATAACCCGGAAGAACAGCCCCTTCCAGGTCTGCACCAATAACATCACAGCAATAAGTATAAATGTCAAAATGACGTAGGCACTTCCTCTTTCTTTGCAATGTCCATCGAACTAAAACAGGATCAAAGTGAACTTGACGTGGAAAACATCAGAAGCAATCCTCCTAAAACGCAGAGGTCTGGTCAAAGATCGTCAGGATAGTTCAACCTTCAGGATTGGGTGCCTTGATCACCTGAAAAAAAGAAACACAGCCATAACACCCATGTCGGACTGAAAGGAAACAGTCACAAAAGAGAATTGGGTGGGGGAAAAAATAAGAAGTCAAACATAGCATCAAAGAATGCAATCAAAGTCAATATTAATTACAAAGTATATACAAATACAATAAAACATCCTGGGTGGGATAATTCTCGCCTCCGTGTCCTTAATAGAATTGAAAATTCTTTGTCGTGTTTGCTAGACAATTTTTCATTCTATGTCAGTCCACGGAGGCTGAAATTATGCTAGTTTAAAGTTGCTCCACCACAACAGACGCAATATCCACAATAGGTTTGTGATAAAATGTCTTAAAAGTGGACTCAGAAGACCAGTCCGCCACAGTCATGATATCCTATAACCTAGACCCTGTGAAATGGGCTTTCGAAGCCATAGAGCCTCGAACAGAATGTGCTCCAAAAATGGAGGAATCAATACCAGCTAGGGTCAAGAGCCAAGTAACCCACCTGGCTGGAGTAGCTGAAGAGACTGGGCAGAAAGGCCTCTGAAGAGAAATCAAAAGTTGACCTGCAACATCATTCCTAAATTCCCTGGTACAGTCCTCATAGACTTTCAAACATTGCACAATACATAGTTTGCTATGATGTGGAAAAGCAGGATAAGAAACACATTTAGAATTAGTCTTTGTCCGACGAGAAATCGTAAAAGAAACTCCAGAGGGAGTAAATACTCTAACTGCTAAATCCAGAGCTCGAACATCTGACACACGTCTACATGAAATAAGACAAAGCAACAGAGTAAGTTTGGGCGATAATTGTTTACGCTACAAACCTTCATTAGCCGGCCAAGATTGTAAAAATCTCAAAACTATGGAAACATCCCATAACGATTGATATCTAGGTTGAGGGGGATTTACCAACCTAATACCGCGCAAAACTTTACAGACCAAGGGATGTTCTCCTACAGGTCTACCATCTATATGAGGATGTCCCGCCGAGTTGGCTGATCGAAAATTGTTTACCGCTTTTGGCCGCCATAAGTGTGGCAGGGTATGCTCAGACGTGAGTCCCTTGCTCACTTTGCCACTGAATTCAAGCAAGCCGGGCTGAAGACGGCTGGAATGCCAGAAACCGGTCCTCGGAAGCTTGTTTCCGGTCCAGGGAAGGCATGGCTTGGCAGTTCGGGCTGGACTGTTCCCATGAGGCACCGGGTCAGACTGATTTGCATATAGCCATGTCTGAACTGGGGTGGCAGAGTGGGCTAAAGAACGGTGATGGAATAAACCCAGATCTTTTGACTGGGTGTGAGTGTTTGATTGATTCAGATGCTCCGTCCATCACCACCCTCTTTTGTACCGCTTTTGGCCGCCATAAGTGTGGCAGGGTATGCTCAGACGTGAGTCCCTTGCTCACTTTGCCACTGAATTCAAGCAAGCCGGGCTGAAGACGGCTGGAATGCCAGAAACCGGTCCTCGGAAGCTTGTTTCCGGTCCAGGGAAGGCATGGCTTGGCAGTTCGGGCTGGACTGTTCCCATGAGGCACAGGGTCAGACTGATTTGCATATAGCCATGTCTGAACTGGGGTGGCAGAGTGGGCTAAAGAACGGTGATGGAATAAACCCAGATCTTTTGACTGGATGTGAGGGTTTGATTGATTCAGATGCTCCGTCCATCACCACCCTCTTTTGTAACGCTTTTGGCCGCCATAAGTGTGGCAAGGTAAGCTCAGACGTGAGTCCCTTGCTCACTTTGCCACTGAATTCAAGCAAGCCGGGCTGAAGACGGCTGGAATGCCAGAAACCGGTCCTCGGAAGCTTGTTTCCGGTCCAGGGAAGGCATGGCTTGGCAGTTCGGGCTGGACTGTTCCCATGAGGCACAGGGTCAGACTGATTTACATATAGCCATGTCTGAACTGGGGTGGCAGAGTGGGCTAAAGAACGGTGATGGAATAAACCCAGATCTTTTGACTGGGTGTGAGTGTTTGATTGATTCAGATGCTCCGTCCATCACCACCCTCTTTTGTACCGCTTTTGGCCGCCATAAGTGTGGCAGGGTATGCTCAGACGTGAGTCCCTTGCTCACTTTGCCACTGAATTCAAGCAAGCCGGGCTGAAGATGGCTGGAATGCCAGAAACCGGTCCTCGGAAGCTTGTTTCCGGTCCAGGGAAGGTATGGCTTGGCAGTTCGGGCTGGACTGTTCCCATGAGGCACAGGGTCAGACTGATTTGCATATAGCCATGTCTGAACTGGGGTGGCAGAGTGGGCTAAAGAACGGTGATGGAATAAACCCAGATCTTTTTACTGGGTGTGAGTGTTTGATTGATTCAGATGCTCCGTCCATCACCACCCTCTTTTGTACCGCTTTTGGCCGCCATAAGTGTGGCAGAGTATGAATGAATGAATGAATGAATGAAATGTATCTTGTCCTGCGCACACTTTGCCCGATGGGCGTCAAGGCGCCTACTTCAAATAAAACAGCTCGCCAAATCAGACAGCATTCTCTCATTGGTAGGCTCTAATAAAAAACCAGGTTTTAAGAGCCTTTTTAAACAAATCAATTGAGGGAAGGGTTTTAATCTCAATTGGAAGGGAGTTCCAGAGCTGAGGAGCGGCTACAGAAAAAGCTATCATTCCCCATCTGACCAGCCTGGTACGGGGCACTACAAGTTGAAATAGGCCGGCCGATCGAAGGCATCTTGTTGGAACATAGCGGGTAAGCAAAGTACCCAGTGCATCATCGGTGCCAGCCGTGAGTGCTCTATATGTCAGACATAGGATCTTAAAAGAAATTTTATACTGGACAGGAAGCCAGTGAAGGTCTCTCCTAGCAGTCGTGGCCGATGATGCCATGGGAAGGGCCAAAACAAAGCGCGCTGCAGCATTCTGCACAATTTGCAGTCGATGAATAAGGCCCTTGTTGAGCTCCGCATACAAAGAATTGCAGTAATTGATCCTGGAACCAACGAGAGCGACTGCGATCTGTTTACTCGCCTGAAGGGAGAGATAATTACCAATTCTGTTAAGGATCCTGATAACACCCCAGCACGTGGCCACAGTCCTGTTCACCTGGAGTGTCATGGAAAGTGAGGTGTCGAAGATAACACCCAAATTTCTGGCAGACGAGGGAGTGGGGCAGGTGCCAAGAGATGAAGGCCACCACTCACTCGACCAAACATCTTGGTCTTTCCCAAAGATCAGAACCTCTGTCTTATCGCCATTAAGCTTTAGGGAGTTGATGATCATCCAGTCTGCCACATGCTGCATGCATGATCTAAAGCTAACGGCGGATGTGCTGACAGAGGAGTGAGCCAGCGATACCATGATTTGGGTGTCGTCTGCGTAAGACACCACCTCCATCCCCTGCGATCTTACTAGTCTAGCAAGGGGGGGCCACATAGATATTAAACAGGGTCGGACTCAAGGCCGACCCCTGTGGCACCCCACATTGCAATGACTTGGCAGGGGAGAGGAAATTTCCAAGCATTACTCTCTGCTCTCTACCATGGAGAAAGGAGTTAAGAAGGCTCAGAGCCGGCCCAGTGACCTCTGCCTCCCTAAGCCGAGATGTTAGAATGGCATGGTATGCTCAGACGTGAGTCCCTTGCTCACTTTGCCACTGAATTCAAGCAAGCCGGGCTGAAGACGGCTGGAATGCCAGAAACCGGTCCTCGGAAGCTTGTTTCCGGTCCAGGGAAGGCATGGCTTGGCAGTTCGGGCTGGACTGTTCCCATGAGGCACAGGGTCAGACTGATTTGCATATAGCCATGTCTGAACTGGGGTGGCAGAGTGGGCTAAAGAACGTGATGGAATAAACCCAGATCTTTTGACTGGGTATGAGTGTTTGTATGATTCAGATGCTCCGTCCATCACCACCCTATTTTGTACCGCTACCGTTCTGTAAGCCATGCCAGACTTGGCTAACTCGGACAAGAAATTCACAATCATAGAGACTCGAGATCCCGAGGGATCACTCTGTTGTACACCACACCAACGCACCCATCGACGCCAAGCGGACTCATAACGCTTGTGAGTGGAGGGTGCCCAAGACTGTGAGAGAAAAAAGAGAGTGTCTTGCGAAACTCCCGGCACTTGCCAGCGTCACCGGAAAGTCTCCACGCCATGAGAGATAATTGGCCTTGCAGGACCTAAGGATGTAGAAGGCCTACTGGGTTCGTCAACAACTCCGGAAAAGACTGGATCCGAATCGGAGGGGCACATGAAAGGGTCATTGCACCGGGAAACCACGCTTGGGCTTTCCAACAAGGTGACACTAGGATTATTTCCGCTCCCTGACGGCGAGTGTGAGCCAGCAACCTGGGGATCATTACAAATGGTGGAATGCCCGTCGTCCATGATTGAAGGAAGGCGTCCGAGCTGATCGCCAGAGGATCCGGACGCCAACTGTAAAATAGGGGAAGTTATTTGTTGAGTCGAGACGCAAAGAGATCTAGAGCAAACGGGCCCCATTTGGAGTTCAACGCTTGGAACACACTGGGATGAAGTTTCCAATCGCTGGTGTCCCTTAGAAATCTGGAATTCCAATCTGCCACCACATTCAAGGAACCCCGAATGTATTCCGCCGTCACTGAGATGTGATGATCCAGACAATAATGCCAAAAATCCTTGGCAATTTCCACTAAGAGCCGGGATCTGGTGCCTCCCAGGCGATTGATGAAACGTACCGCGGACACATTGTCCATGCGCAGAAATATACAACAACTTGCTTTCTGAGGAGAAAGAGTCCGAATAGCAAAAGAACCCGCCAACAGCTCTAGGCAGTTGATATGAAGTCGCATCTCCTCCTGGGACCACCGACCACCGGTCTCCAGAGTCCCGTAATGAGCCCCCCAACCCCAACGACTGGCATTGGACTTGATGATGGCATCCGGAGTCGCTGCAAAGATGGCCTTGCCACTCCAAGCATCCATGTGTTCTAACCACCAATTCATTTCCAGACGAGCCTCCCGAGAGAGCGCAATCTGTTCTGCATAATGCAAGCCCCTGCGAAGATGTAAGATCTTTAACCTCTGTAAGGCCCTGTAATGAAGGGGACCTGGAAATATCGCTTGAATGGACGCTGCCAACAAACCGACGAGGCGGGCTAATGTCCTCAATGGTATTGTCGGAGAGGCAAGCGCTCTCCTCAACTCTTTCTTGATCGCAGTCCTCTTCTTGAGAGGTAAAAGTAGTTGAGACGTCACAGAGTTGACCTGAAAACCCAAAAAGTCGACGACTTGCGATGGAATCAGGAGAGATTTGGGAACATTGAGGAGAAAACCGAACTCTTGAAGGAGACTTATAGTCCAGGACAGATGCAGCTGAACTATCTCGACTGACTGACCCATGGTCAGAATGTCGTCTAGATAGATAATTAGTCTGACTCCTCTCTCCCACAACCACTGAACAACCGGTCTCATGAGTTTCGTGAAACACCATGGAGCGGACGAAAGACCGAAGGGCATGGCCGTAAACTCGAACCATCGATTGCGCCACTGAAATTGGAGGAAGCGGCGATAAGGAGGAAATATGGCAACAGCTAGGTAAGCATCTTTTAGATCTAACCGAACCATCCAATCGTGGCTCAACAACATGTCTCGTAAGAGATGAATACCCTCCATCTTAAAATGGCGGTACACTACATCCACATTGAAATCCTTCAGGTTCAGAACTAGACGAAAGCCAAGATGTTTCTTGGGCACTAGGAAAATCGTACTTACAAAACTGTGCGGATGAAGATCCATCTGCACAATAGCCCCTTTGACCAACAAAGACTGAATTTCCTCGTTGATGAAAGTCATCTCTACAGGGGAAAAACTTAGGGGTCTCGGAACCACTGTTTGATTGGGAGTGGAATAAAACTCTATCCGGAAACCCTGAACAGTCTGATGGATCCAAGGGTCTGAAGACAGGGCCTCCCACCTGGGAAGGAACTGTGCCAGACGACCTCCCACCATGTGATCCCCATAATGCAAAATGGGTACCTGAATACGAGGAGTCTCCAGACTGGAACTGCTGGCCTCGATAGTTGCCGCGTTGACCACCGCCTCTGTCACCTCTGTTCCTGGTCGGATAAAATTTGGATGTCTGGGTACCACCTCTGCCCCTTTGATCTGAACCTCTAGAGGGATCACTGACATAATATCGACTGTCATAATATCGAGATGTCAAAATATCGAGGTAAAAATATCGACTGACAAAATATCGACTTCCTATCTTCAAACAGGTAAGTACAAAAATATCGACTTTAAAATATCGAGTGTAAAAAATATAGACTGTCAAAATATCGTTTTTTTAAATGTCTTAAAAGTAATTTAAAAGTAATATAATAATAAATAAAATTAATTTTAACTTATTAAAAATACTTAAATAAACATAACATTAAAAAATAAATAATATAACTTTAAAAATAGTAATTTATTTTGAATACATATATATATATATATACATATATATATATATATATATATATATACATATTATTAACAAAACATATACAATATTTTTACCGTAGGATAGCAAGAGGTTTAAATGTACTGTAACGACTCCAGTGCGTGCAACAGAAGGGAAAGCGTTGGATAGCGTAGGGGTAAAAATTACTATTCCCACTCCAGAGAGTGCAACAGTAGGGAAAACGTTGGATAGCGTAGGGGTTAAAATTACTATTCCAACTCCAGAGAGTGCAACAGTAGGGAAATAGTTGGATAGCGTAGGGGTAAAAATTACTATTCCCACTCCAGCGAGTGCAACAGTAGGGAAAGCGTTGGATAGCGTAGGGGTTAAAGTTACTATTCCCACGCCAGAGAGTGCAACAGTAGTGAAAGCGTTGGATAGCGTAGGAGTAAAAATTACTATTCCCACTCCAGCGAGTGCAAAAGTAGGGAAAGCGTTGGATAGTGTAGGGGTAAAAATTACTATTCCCACTCCAGAGAGTGCAACAGTAGGGAAAGCGTTGGATAGCGTAGGGGTAAAAATTACTATTCCCACTCCAGCGAGTGCAACAGTAGGGAAAGCGTTGGATAGTGTAGGGGTAAAAATTACTGTTCCAACTCCAGAGAGTGCAACAGTAGTGAAAGCATTGGATAGCGTAGGGGTAAAAATTACTATTCCCACTCCAGAGAGTGCAACAGTAGGGAAAGCGTTGGATAGCGTAGGGGTTAAAATTACTATTCCAACTCCAGATAGTTCAACAGTAGAGAAAGAGTTGGATAGCGTAGGGGTTAAAATTACTATTCCAACTTCAGAGAGTGCAATAGTAGGGAAAGTAAATACTTTATATATAAATATAAATAACATAAATAGTAATACCAATTACAAATTAATTAAAATATTTAACAATTGGATAAAACATATTAAATAATTATTTATAAATACAAATTACATTTATTTAATTATAAAAATCACCTACTAATACTAATTAATTAACTATTAACAATTTTATTTTTAAAATTTAAATATTAATCTATTAATTTTAATTACCAATTATATTTTAATTAATTACCAATTAATAATTATTTAACAATTATTTCTAAATAAATGAATTTACAAATTTAATTAATTATAATTAAATTACTTCCACCCATTCCCCTATAAACCCACTACCGGCTACAGAAAATAAATTACTAAAATTAAAATATTTATCAATTAATCAATTATAATTAATTACCAATTATATTTTAATGAATTACCAATTAATATTTAATTAACAATTAATTCTACATAAATATCAATAAATAAATTAACATATTTAATTATTTATAATTAAATTACTTCCCACCCTATTCCCCTATAAACCCACAACCCGCTACAGAAAATAAATTACTAAAATTAAAATATTTATCAATTAATCAATTATAATTATTTACCAATTATATTTTAATTAATTACCAATTAATAATTAATTAACAATTATTTCTAAATAAATATCAATAAATAAATTAACAAATTTAATTATTTATAATTAAATTACTTCCCACCCTATTCCCCTATAAACCCACAACCCGCTACTGAAAATAAATTACTAAAATTAAAATATGTATCAATTAATCAATTATAATTAATTACCAATTATATTTTAATTAATTACCAATTAATAATTAATTAACAATTAATTCTAAATAAATATCAATAAATAAATTAACATGTTTAATTAATTATAATTAAATTACTTCCCACCCTATTCCCCTATAAACCCACAACCCGCTACAGAATTATATTACACAAACAATTAAAAATAATATTAACTTACCTTAAATTCGATATTTTTGTTGTCTATATTATGTCTAGTCGATATTATGTCCATTCTATATTTTTGATTCGATATTATGTCCATTCTATTCGATATTAATTTTTTCTAGTCGATATTTTTGTTGTCTATATTATGTCTAGTCGATATTATGTCTACCAACAACAAGGTAGCATTTGGTCACTATCTCCGAAGGGAATGAATAAAATAAATAAAGGTGTGAATGAATTGCTTACAGGAATCGTTCACTGGGCACTTTAAGACCACTGATAGTGTTCCCATCAGGCAACCGACCTGTACCGCCCTTCATCATTTGGGACAAACATCTTCAGGCTCACTGGAAATCGCCCAGTGTGCGAGCATGCACAATAGTGCTATAATGGTTCTTTATATCCAAACGATTGGCTTAGTCAAAGAGTAGGTATCAAGGGTTGCTCACAAGCAGTGCAAAAGTATTAAATTAAACAAATTAATTAAATATAAACGGTGGTGGTGCCATTAAAATAGGGTAAAGGAAGGAAAACAGTTTAATAGGGACCTTCCCTTCCCAACTTTAAAAACAGTGGAAAGGAGGTAGCATTAACAAATAACTACCTTAACAGTTGTTCTGGTCGACATGTTTCTGCAGTATTCTACTGCTTGTAGTGAGAATAACAAAAAAAGTGTAAACAATATCACCTTAAGCTCTCCTACAGCCCAGAAGGACGTCTGGAGTACCGACGGGCAGAGCGGGGCTCCTTGCTACCTGCGCTGATGCCGGGTGAGGTGAGGCGCTACTCTCCTAAAGAATAGGAGAGCTTAAGGGGATATTGTTTACACTTTTTTTGTTATTCTCACTACAAGCAGTAGAATCAATAGGTCCTGATGAAGCAGTAGGTGACCTCTGGGCCCAAGGTAAATACTGCAGAAACATGTCGACCAGAACAACTGTTAAGGTAGTTATTTGTTAATGCTACCTCCTTTCCACTGTTTTTAAAGTTGGGAAGGGAAGGTCCCTATTAAACTGTTTTCCTTCCTTTACCCTATTTTAATGGCACCACCACCGTTTATATTTAATTAATTTGTTTAATTTAATACTTTTGACCTGCTTGTGAGCAACCCTTGATACCTACTCTTTGACTAAGCCAATCGTTTGGATATAAAGAACCATTATAGCACTATTGTGCATGCTCGCACACTGGGCGATTTCCAGTGAGCCTGAAGATGTTTGTCCCAAATGATGAAGGGCGGTACAGGTCGGTTGCCTGATGGGAACACTATCAGTGGTCTGAAAGTGCCCAGTGAACGATTCCTGTAAGCAATTCATTCACACCTTTATTTATTTAATTCATTCCCTTCGGAGATAGTGACCAAATGCTACCTTGTTGTTGGTAGAAGTAAAGATAGAGGGCTGTAGCATTTTGGTCGTTAATATTCCCTCAGACCCCCTTTTTGTATGTATTGTAGTCGATATTATGTCCATACTATATTTTTAACTCGATATTGTGTCTAGTCGATATTATGGACTCGATATTTTGACTCTATAGCCCTCTAGAGGTCTGATTCCCTCCTCGGCCGGAACCGCGACCTCTGAAACGGCCGGCCCTATTAAAAACACCAGAGTGAAAAACCTTTCTGATATTGGCTTGTGCTTTATCTAAAGCCGAAAAAGTTGACAGATATTTTCCCATTTTTTTTTACAAAATCTTCACCAAAGAGCACGCCATTGGCTAAAGAACCTGGTTCCGTGGTTGCCATTTCTGCCAGCTGAGGGTCAATATGCATTAAAAAGGATCTTCTCCTCTCAGTGGATAATGCAACATTTGCGTTGACTAAGAAACACATGGCGCGTTGCGCCCACTCCATAATTTCAGAAGGATTCAGAGGAGTACCTTTATCCTTAGCCACGACTTCAGCGTCTAAAATTTTAGTCAGTGGTCCAGAGATGTCCAAAAGCTTATCCTGGCATCCCTTCCAGGCCCTATCTAAACCCTTTTTGGGGTCCTTTGCGAATTTAGGCATAAAGGTAGCCATATTGGGGTCCAAATCAGGAGTATCAGTCACCTTGCCCAATAAAGACGGCAGAGGACACTCAGACCGTAGGGTGGCTCTGACTTGGTTCTCAAAACCCTGACGTAGATTATTTTGTACATAATGTGCCACTTCCACACAGGGTTGCCATTCCGTGGAACGAGGGTGGATTACATTTTGAGGGTTAAACAACAAAGTTTTAGGCTGCACCACTTCTTGTGCGTCATAAAATGTGTGCTTGGTCTTCATGACCTTCTTTTTGTGTTGAACTGACTCATCAGAGTCCGAAGCATCAGGAGAAGTCGGAGACTTGTCATCCTGTATATCCTTGTCAGCCAAGGAACCATGGTCTAAAAGCACACTCTTTGCCGCTTTCAACAGGGCTTCAGCCGAAGCCCGAGAGGAAGAGGAAGATGTGCCTGCGGATTTAGACTTTCTTTTACTAGAAGATTTTAAAGTCTTCACTAAAGGCTTTAGCGCCTTGAGAAGCGCCTTATTCATTAAACCCCGGGAGTGGGCATCCTGGGTCTCAATAGGTTGCTCCTCCATATTTTCCTCATATGGTTCCTGATATTCTACGTATTCATTGTATTCCACCCACTTGTCTTCCTCCTCAACGTAGTACACCATGACAATGTCAGGAGGTCTGAAGGAGTTCTGAGGATGGGAGAACCCAAGTGCAAAAAGACCTCTAAACAGCCAAAAAGAAAAGACTTGGGTCAAAAAGCAATATAGAAGTGGCAGGAGCAAGCCCTTAAGAAACTCCCCTAATGCAATGCATTTATCTGGAAAGCACTCCAGTCAGCGTTCAGTAATGAGCCAGGGATTTGACAGGCGAATGAGAACACACAGCTTGAGGAGCCGGGCTTCAATTCAGTCACCGGCTCCTCGCGCATGTGCAGAAACTCAAAGGCGGGGCCAATTCAGAGCCTGCTCCCCACGCGCACCGAAGTGCGTAGCTCAGCTCCCTCGCCACGGCCCACAACAGAGAGACAACAAGGAGGGGCACCGAAGCCTCAACCCCCAAGTAAGCAGTAAAATAAACCTGCCAAATGAAGCGCGAAGCAGCGCTACAGAAAATTGAAAATGCGCAATGATAAAAACCATGCGAAACCCACGGGAAGTAAAACGCTGCTCCCGATACTAATTTGAGACGCGCAAGCTCGCGTGAAGTAAAGGCAGCAAAGCGCGCTCAAATTTTGGAAACAAATAAGCATGTAAATATTCAAAACATGTAAATAAGGAAAGCACTTATCTCGCTGCTGCAGCAGCAAAGAAAGAGGAAGTGCCTACGTCATTTTGACATTTATATTTATTGCTGTGATGTTATTGATGCAGGCCTGGAAGGGGCTGTTCTTCCGGCTTATGATTGTTTATAGTTTAACTCTTTTGCTGCTGTATTTGTCAGTAAAGATAGAGAAGCATAATTTGTGCCTCCGTGGACTGACATAGAATTCAAAGTGTGCTGGAAAGACGAGCCAGAGAAAAGGTCAATCAGTCATGACGCTGCTGCGCAGTTTAATCCATGGCAGCAACAGCCTTGTCACTTATGACTATGGGTAGAACAGGGAACATGCACCACAGGTAAGCAATAATTACTGGGCACACCTCGAGGGGAGAGAAATTCTATAGACCGGCCCTGGGAAATAAGTGCTGGTGCTAAACACCGGAAAGCACCGGCGCAAATTAAGCAGTGCTATGTGTGCTGCGGAATGCAGCGCACATGAAAAGAGGAACAGAGGAAAAATAATGTTATTACTTCTCATTTTGCCTCCCCTAGGGAGGCGTAGGCTTTTAACACATTCTCAGGTTTACAGCTTGTTGTAAATTTGGAATGTGTCAAATGTTATGGGTGTTACATGGGAACACCCACCGTAATGCCCATGGCATGTCTCCCCATTATACTGTGAGGCAACACAGTGACTTGCACTGCATTGCCTGACTCCATAACTACAAGGCCATGAAAATCCACCCAGGGTGGCTTTATGTATCCATGTAGATATAGCTAAGCCCTGTGCTCTTCCGGGACATCGCAAAGAGTGATGTTCCAGCGACAGACAGGTCTTGTAAATAAGCCACCCCAGTTCGCAGTATGGGCTATACTCATGTGTTACATAAATAAAACACATCTTTTAAAGCAAATACTCGAAGGGAATGCAAGATAAAGTGAAATGTGAAATGTAAACAGGTGCTGCATCACTGACATGGATTATTTTAAGGGTTTTTTAAGCCCAGTCTTATAAATCAATCAACATTGTTGCCTGTAAACTTAAGGCTGTTAAGAATAGAGAGTCGATAGAGACCCCTTTCAAAGTCAGCATTTACTGGGGACATCCGAGGCAGAAGGGCTATATGGCTATTTGAACATTCCACCCACTAGCGTTAGAGTGTTGTAAATTATAAGGGGAGAAATACGAAGAACAACACTGGAATGTCGGAGCTCCAGGCTTACACAGTTATTATAAGGCTGGTGCTAATCAATTGTCTTCGATGGAGCTCTCAACATTCCAATGTTTTGATAAAATATATATTAATAAAGAATCAAATGGTAAAATCTAATATTTTGAAACATTCTGTAAATGTGAAAGGATTTGAAATTGAAGGCTAATAATTAAATTAGTATCCAGATTGGTTTGTGGAGTCAGAGCAAGTGCATCTAACAGAATATAGTATGGACAATTAGTGGCCTCAAATGAATTTTTGAAAAGCTCCAAACTACCCAGTAAAATGTGTATGTTGTTTACATTTGTTTGTGACTTAAATAAAATATTTCCTCATTTGTGTATTTGTTTGATGAATGCTTGCTTCTGTATTTTATGTGTACTATTTTGTGGGTCAAATAATCAGAAAGGATTAGGTCCGGCTCCCCGACTTAAAGTAATGACTCGTTGGGGGTATATGGATTCTAATAATGATTCACTGGGGGTCCCCAGGTTTCAGTAATGATTAAGTGGGGGTCCATAGTTGTGAAAAGGTAAAGAACCCCTTCATTAGATTATCTATTGTACTAAAGTGAAATGATTCTGCGGTGTATGTGGAAGAAATGCACTTTCATTTTTTAATTTTTGAGTATGGCAGCAGTCGGCCAAGCAGACAAATTTAGGCTTCTACCTGAGGACTGCTGAGTTTTTATGTGTGTTTATTTTATGTATAATCGGGCAAGGATATTAGACAAGCCCCCGTCCTCAAAATTGTTGACAATGGATCCATGGACTCAACAAAAGGCTCAAATTAACCACTACATCTCTCAGGTGAGCTTTTTGCCTCCAACATATGTCTCCCAATGTCATTCCTGTGACCAGCCCTGGTGGAGGGACTGCAGGTTGAGGGGCAGAAAGTTACCATGCCCCCTGCGAACGGTCAGTTCAGAGCTGCATGCCTATTTGGCTGAGTGCGCGGGGCTGTGGTGCCCACGACATGTCTTGCTACCTGCATAACCAATGCAACATAGACTGGGGTTTAAGTCGTGAAGGACACACATTTTAATGCAGAGGTCTTCGAATGTTTTTATGTAGCGCCTAAAGGGCCCCCGGAGACATAACCTGCTAAAACCTGTAACCGTGAACATAGAATATTGTTGTCATTGCCAAATATGACGTCACTTTACAAGCAGCAGCAGCTTTTCTCGCACATGAACATATGCATCTTTAGCATCGGCAATACATACTTGCCTCACACAAGAACAGGTGTCGCTGGCGAGCAAACCCCCCAAATCTAGGGGCCTCCTTGCCCCAGTAGTGAAAGGTGGAAGGCATAAGGAGCAGTGTTCTGGTCACCAGGAGGCCCGCAATCAGCTCGTAAGAGGTCCCTGAATCTACCCTCACAGACCATCTGCTGACCCTGAGGGGGCCTTGCTTTACGTCATCATTCAGCTCTCACAGACCGTCTTCACAGACTCAGACACTCAACTGACCCTTTAATTTAAGGGATCCCAAGCCAGACTTCAGACCACCATAAGTCATCATTAGCAGAGGGTCCCTGAGGGCGACGAGAACAGAGACACCTCCAGCGAGCACTTGGACAATCGAAAGGCACTTAGCAATCAACTACCCAAAACCCTAATATGACACTCAACCCTCAGTGGCACTTAACCACACTCTGATTTATTTATTTATTGAAGTTTTGTATAGCGCTAGCTGGACCCGAGGGTATCAGAGCGCTTCACAACAAATACAAATAGGCATCAGAAAGACAGTGAGGACAGAAAACAGGGCAGGGAGCACATGGGCGAAGTAAAAGTCTGTACAATAACAAAAAAACCACAAAAAAAAAACATGAGCGCAATACAGGGCGGAGATCGATAGCGAATCATCCGGCTCTGGGATCATAGAGATCATGGTCTTTCAAAGTCAAACGTGGAGTTCTTGTTACGATCCAGAACGCTCAAGGAAGAGGGCTTTGAGTAGCATCTTGAATTTCGGGAAGGAGGCGGTCATTCTGATATGGGGGGGGATGGAGTTCCATATCTTGGGTTCATTACCCGCAAAGGATTTACTAGATGTTTTGTGTTTCTGGGATTTCAGAGGAATGAGTAGGAGCGTGTTGGCGCTTCTGAGGTTCCTAGACTGACCGGCCCTTTTGAGCTTGTTGACCAGATATTCTGGTTTGCCTGTATGCAGGGCTTTGTGTGTGAGGCAGGCTGTACGGAAGCTGGCTCGTTGGTCAATAGGGGAGGAAGATCTTTTGCCCATCAGGGTCCCTCCATCTAGAACACACTACCAATCCATATAAGAAAGGAGCAAAGTCTTTCCAGGTTCCGAAAAGAGATAAAGACCTGGTTGTTCGACCAGTCATCTTGAACGACCTCTGCCGTATACTCCATCCATCGTGCTGTGTTCTTAGGCGCCGGGAAACCCTTTTTGGGTAGCTGTTTGCACCATATAAGTTTATAAGATAAATAAAATAAATAAATAAAATAGGAAGCCACTTCAGATGCTTAAGAGCCGGGGAGATGTGATCGTATTTCTTAGTTCCCGTGACCATTCTTGCTGCGGCATTTAGGGTAGAGGTCAGAGATCCCAGGTGCGATTTGGCTGTTCCAGTCAGAGTAGCAATGCTATAGTCAATTCTGGAGAGAACCAGAGCCTGAGTGGCCTGTTTCAGGTCTTTAGTGGGGAGGAAGGGTTTCAGTTTGTAGAGAAGTTTCAGGTTAAGGAAAATACTTTTGGCAGTTTTTGAAATGTGTTCTTTCATGTCCAGTTTGGGGTCAAGGGTGATCCCTAGGGATTTTACGGAGTTTGTAGGAACAAGAGGAACATGAAGGGCGTTTAAGGCTTTGAGCCATTCTCGTATTTGGGGGTTTTCATCTTTATTCGAGATGAGGAGCACTTCTGTTTTTTCTTCATTGAGTTTGAGGTGGTTGGATGAGAGCCAATGTTGAACCTCAGTGAGAGTGCCGTTCAGTCTGTGGATGTCTGCGATCGAAGTGGTATCCAGATAGAGTTGTGTGTCGTCCGTGTAGAGGTGGAAGGGGATGTTGGACTTCCTTAGAATTGATGTGAGGGGCTCCATGTAGATGTTGAAAAGTTGTGGCGAGAGTACTGACCCCTGTGGGACTCCTCTACTAATGGGGAGGGGGTCCGATTCAAAGCTTTTAATTTTGATTCTTTGTGTGCGGTTGTTGAGAAAGGAGGAGAACCATTTTAGAACCGTCTTTTACAGACCCACTCTTCCCTGGAGGACATTGAGTAGCAGGGTATGATCAACTGTGTCAAACGCAGCCAAGAGGTCTAAGAGGATGACAAGGCTACTTTGGTTGGAGTCGAGCGACATGTGTAGATCATCCAGGACATTTAGGATTGCGGTTTCTGTACTGCAGCCTTTTCTGAACCCTGACTGGTGTGGGTCGAGAAGATTTGTGTTCTCTAGGTGATGGGTTAGCTGAGACAGCACACATCTTTCCAGAATTTTCGATAAGAGCGGAAGGTTCGAAACTGGTCTGAAGTTATTCATGTCCTTGTGGCCCAGGCTGTTTTTTTTAGGAGTGGCGTGACTTGACCTAGTTTAAGGCAGTCAGGGATGGAGCCCTCGCTCAAAGAGCTGTTGATGATCTTGGCTCAAATTGGGGCTAGAGTGAGCTTCAGGTATGTTTGGTCAGTCTCGGGGGTAGCTGATCAAGGGAGTGTGATGAGGGTTTGGCGGTGGCTATGAGATTGCTATTCACTTCAACCTGGATAGGCCGGAAGGAAGACCAGCGAATGGCTGAGGTTGCTGGCCTGATGTGGGTAGTTGCGAAGGGGTGGGACTCTGTGTGGGAGGAGGGCATAGCGCTGAATGATCGATCAATTTTGGCAATTGTTTCATTGAAAAAGCTGGCAAAGTCGTCACATTGAGATTTGGATGCCGCCATGCTTTCTATCACTGGAATGAAGGTTTGGTTCCTGATGATGTTGAAGAGATTTTTGGGGCGGTTTTTGGCATTGTCTAGAGCAGGACAGAATAAGGATGACTTTTTGCTCTTGATATGGTTATAGTAGATTGTGCGAGCTGCCTTGAGTTGGTCCCGGTTGAAGGAGGTGGGGTTGTTCCTCCAGGTTCTTTCCATGGATCTTAGGGGTCTTCTTTCTTCGTTAATGTCAGTGGAGAACCAAGACCTGGAGGGGATGCTTCTGGGTTTTTTTAGTTTCCGAGGTGCCAGCTGATCTAGGACGAGCTCCAGGTTGGAATGGTAAAGCGAGGTGAGTTCCGTGGTTGAGAGGAGTTCCGTCGAGTTCTGGAGGAGTGAGCTAAGTCCCTCTTCTAGCTTGTCAGGGGGGACTCTCGATATGTTTCTGACCCACTTGGGGGAGGTTTGAGTAGGTGGGAGGGATAGAACCGAATGATTGATATGAAAGAGAATGGCATGATGGTCTGACCAGTCCACCGGGAAGATGTGGTCAATCGAAATTGCTTTTTTATCCGCGATGATTGCATCAAGGATCGCTCCTCAATGGTGGGTTTCCTCTGAGCAGTGCTGGATCATATCGTAGTCTTGTAGAAGGGTGGTGAGAGATTGGATGAGCGGGTTTTTGGTTACATTCCATCTTAGGTTGAGGTCGCCCAGAATTATTCTGAAGTCGCTGTTGAGAGCGGCTTGAGTGATCAGATCCGTCAGCTGAGCACCAAATTCAGTGGAGTTGCCCGGAGGATGGTAGAGGAGAAGGCATTGAAGTGGACAGTGGTGGGGCGAATTGAGGTTGACCGAAAGGCATTCAAAGGAGTTATACAGGACGGAGGGGGATTCAGTGATGGAGAGGTCACTTTTGTGGATAATTGCTATTCCGCCACCTTTGTGTACGGGCCTGTCTTTGTGGATAATTGAGAAACCGTGCGGCACCAGCGTGTCCATGATGTGAAGGGATAGAGTGTTTAGCCATGTTTCAGTGATGAAGGCTACATCCAGGTCATGGAAGATAATGGTTTCGGCTATTTCCGTTGCATGTTTGACGGCGGATCGGCAATTGATGAGCATACAGTTAATGGGAGGTCTGCATTCGAGTTCGGGTTGTCAGAATTAGCTCTGGGTAAGGAGGAGAGATAGGTTGGTGGTCTGGCGGCTTTTCGGAGGGGCGGGTCCCGGTCCCTCCCCACTCCAGTGATGACTTGAATCGAGGAGAAGGGTGAATGGTATAGGGGTTGTGCTTGGGCTGGCTGATTAGGAGGGGGTTTGTCGGAAGCGACGAGGGAGCTCACTTCCTGGGGAGAAAGGGAGGGAAAAGTTCTTCTAGGACTGTCAACTCGTGACTCAGTCCGGGGTTTAGTGAGAGGAGGCCGGGAGCCTGGGGGGGCATGGACCCGATGGGAGGCAGAGAGTCAGTCCTAATGGGAGGCGGATGGAGGTGGGGTGGTGCGACATGAGGGGAGGGTAGCTGGAGTTTCTCTGGTGAGGATAAGGTTTCCTTCACGCCAAAAATCAGAGTAGCGATCTGGGCTTCTAGAAGGTCTAGGCGTTGCGTCAGCTTGAGTGCTGGGGAGGGGGGGGAGGGAGGGTGAAGCTGGGCCTTGAGTGAGAGGGGGTTGGGGCAAGACGCTGTTGGTGGAGGGGAGAGTAGAAGTTGTAGGGTCCGGTTCCGAGTTATAGTTCGATTGTGAGAGGACTAGAGAGGGAGAGGGGCTTTGGGGCGAGTTACTGTTGGGTGGGATAACAGGGGTGGGAGGATCAGAATCGGCTTTCGAGTTTGGCTGAGCGAGAGCTAGAGAGCGGGAGGGGCTTAGGGACGAGTTACTATTAGAGGGGATAACAGGGGTGGGAGGATCTGATTTGTGTTTCGAGTTCGGATGGGCGAGGGGTAGAGAGGGAAGAAGGTTGCGGTCCCTTTGGAGGTGGTGGTTGTCTTCACTAAGGGGGACGGTGTGAGCTAGAGGAGTGTGGGTTAGCGCAGGGGGCTGTGACTCGGGGTTGTTAGGTGGTCTGGGATCTCTATGGACTGGAGACAGAGAACCTGGAGTGCTTTGGGAGACATTGGGTGGAGGGTAGGGAGTCAGATGGGTAGGAGGGGATGGCAGAGTTCCGGAAGTTTGGGTGAAGGGGGAGGAGGCCTGGGGATGTAGGGTAGAGGGGGTGGGGCTGGCGGAGACAAATGGCTGGTGATGTGATTAAGCACGGGGGAAGGGATTGTTGAGGTGATGGAAGCATGCTCTGCGGATTAGGAGTATGAAAAGAGCAACTGGGGGGGGGAGGTGCGCGGCTGTTGAGGGTAGTGAGCAGTAGCCGTCTTTAGAGTGGGGAAGAGGGAGTCGAAGAACTCTAGGTTTTCGTCTTTCGCCTGAATTAGAATGGTGCTATTCACGAAAATGGTGATGGAGATGTCTCCGATCAGGGACTGTTGGTTCAGGGGGGAGATAGTTAGCTTCCGGTTGTGTTCTGTGAAGGTGGTTTTGGAGACAGGGAGAAGTGAGTTAAAGGTAGTGACCCATACGTCAGGCCTGGTGATGTGGAAAATGAAGTCCATTTTTCTCAGCCCTCTCGATGAGCAGTGGTAGGTGTCCACAATTAGTGTTTCGGGGTGTTGCTTAATTAAATTCTGTTTAAAGCGTTTTTTAGCTTTCAAGGAGAGACTGTGAGGGAAAGTAATGGTGTAGGTGTTCTGTCCAAGTGGGGACAAGTGGTTAAGTGACGGGCAGGGATGCGTGTCTAAATGCATGGCCGGAGGCATCGTAGTAAAACTAGGGGGGAGTGAGGCCGCTAGGTGACTGAAGTGACCGGCGTTGTCACTTCAGACCCACTCTGCCAGTGCTCAGGCTGCCACCATCCATTGACTTGCCTCCACCTTCCATTGACACCCTCAGCCTGCTGCTTGGCATCCTCTGTTGGCCTTCAAAGGACCCAAAAGGCTCTCAAGGCTCTTACCATACCTCTCCCTTCCTCTTCTGCTCCTCTTTGCCATTTGCATCTTTTATTGCGGTTTCTATTCCGCTTCTCTACTTTCTTTCCCATTCTCTTCTCTTTCCTATTACACTCTTTCCACCTTCGTATACGCATATATTAATTTTAATATTTAGGTGTACTTAGGAAATCTTTTTTCCAATGTGCCTTACAAAATTACATTAAGGCATAATTACATAAGTGATTATTGCCAAAGTGGTGGTTAAAAAAGCTAAAGAAAATTCAGAATAAATGGTACATAAAACCATAGAGAACATACAATGAATATAATAAACCAGTTCGCTATCAATGAGCCTGAAGGAATGAATCTGTGGCAAATTATGAATTCTATGTCAGGACCGGAGGCTCAGATTATGCTTGCTCTTTGTTGTGCTTGCATTTACAGCTGCTCAGTCAGTATGCCTGTGTGTATGTATGGAACCTTAGAATGCCTGATGACAGTGTGGAATGTTGGTGTGCCTGGTGGACTGGAAGAATGACTGTTGGAGAGAGTGGGCTGAGCTGTGAAGATGCAGCTCCTGGTGGGGCCAAGAACTAGCTATTTAACGATCTTGAACCAAGCATCAATCAGCTTGTAACCTACAACTATCATCTTGTAACTTACAATAAACCTCGACTTGGATTTACCTCCTGACTACGATTATACTTTGTAACACTCTTCCATTTATTTTCCGCTCAGCAGACTTAACAAACACTTTATTGTAAAAGACTACATATCCCATGAGTCTTTGAAATGAAAAACAACAACCATAGAGTCAGTCCCATATAAAGACCATCAAGGAGCTTCCTCTTTCTTCTCTGCTTAGCAGCCAGATAAGTGTTTTTCCTTTATGTTGTTAATATAATCTCTGCTTGGCCTTACTGTTTCATGCTAATGTGGTCTAACTAGCGTTAAGACATAATTTTACAGTATATTGATTCATCATTAACGCGCGCTGCTTGCCTTCGGCGTGCGCAGCTGCCCCAGACACGCATTGCCTCTGGGTGGCTTTTGTGCATGCGGTGACAGCCTCAGGTAGTTGGCTCGGCCTTAGGTTTTGTGAGGGAACTGCACTCCGGGCACATTGTATACACTCACTGCGCTGCCGGGCTCACACTGGAGCACCCAGGCGGTACGTAGTGCTCGCCGCCTGCTCTTCAATCAGTCTCCATTGAGGAGCGCTGTGTGCTGTCGACCCTGGTAGACCCCGGTAGGGGGCGTGGCACGAACGCGTCTCGGAAAGAAGGAGCGGGCATCCCTTGCCACACTATAAGGCCATGAAGGTAACATAACCAATGCCACCTTCAAGTCACTCGCTCCGCCTCAAGGGTAGTTGTTCCAAAGTCGGTGTACTTCTGCCATCTGGACTCTGGTGCACAGGCATATACCGGACAGTCTTTGGGATGACCCAGTCTCCATGTGCACTTTCATTGCTTCCTGATTCCTCTCGTGGAGTGACTACAGATACATTTCACTTGGCGGGACTCCCCTCTCACAGGAATCCCTTGAGGCCCTTGCCCCTGGCTTGCCAGGGGACTGCACGGGTTGTGCAGGTCTCTCATAGGCATCGCCAAGGGGTCACTGAAGAAGTCTCAATGCACACAGCTGGTGGCCAGCCTCCCACAGCGCCAAGTATGCCCCATTGACCTCTGGATGTTTCATAGTTGCAGGGCTCCACTCTAGATGTCCAGTGCTCCTTGATATTCTTAGGGATGTACTTGATTGCAATGACACTCACAGTTCTTATGCTGTAATTTGCAGTGTGCTATGTGGCTACTACACACCATTCTCTTCCATTTTTTTGTGCTCTAGGGCTGTGGCCTAGTGCCACACTTTTTTTCTCCTCTTCCATCTTCTTTTATTCCCTTCTTCTCCTCTTCCTCCAGACTAGGCCTCTCCATGTGACATGCACTTCACTTCCTACCCCCTAGGACTGACTCTCTTCTCTTCTTTCTTCCCTGACCAGGCCTCTTGTGATCTTTTCACAGGGACCTACCTGGTCGTGTCCTGTCCTCTTTGTAGGACTCAACTTTTCCTTGGACCTCTCACATGTCTCCTCTTCATGGACCTCTCACAGGTCTCCTCTTCATGGACCTTTCAGAGGTCTCATCTTTAAGGACCTCTCGTAGGTCTCTTCTTCATGGACCTCACACAGGTTTCCTCTTCGTTTGACGATGCACTCCTTGTGCCTTAAGGTTATGCCATCGTAGTGCGCGCTCTTGCCTCCAATCAGGTAGACTTTGCAGAGTGTGTCACACCCTGTGACGGCATTGGTCTTCTTCCTTGCAGGGTTCTCACTCTTGGGCTCATGCCCCTACTGTCCAATCTCCAGGTGCAGCCCTTGACGCCTCTCTGACCTCATGCCTTTTCTATCCCTTCTTGGGTGCTCTCCACTGGTGCTTTGTGCTCCCATGCTTCCGGCTTGCATTAGAACGTGTTCATCACTAGGGCTTGTCTCCTCTCCCCGGGGACTTTCATTGCTGATGGGTGACCATTGCACTCTAAACAAATGCACTCTGCGCAGTCTCTGGGGGCAAAAACAGATTTGTGTCTTTAATGTATCTCCATGGAACGTGGCCAGAATGCAATGATTGAAGCGTCCAGCTAAGAAGCAAAATAGCACATAGCTGAGATTGCCCATGTTGTAGAATAGGCAAATCTTGTTCCATTATGTCAATAGCTGAGGACACAATGTTGCCCAGTGAATAAATATGAGACAAGAGTGTGGTCATGCTGTTGTCTCCCACGGCTAAGGCCTTTTCTTGGTTAATCCTATCGATTTCACATAGTCTGTCTGCAGCTTCCTGTTGGGAGACTTTCCAAACCTCATTATAGATGGTGTATAAGAAGCATTTCAAATGTGGTTTCTCTGGACCTAACAAGAAATCCCTAAGATCCATGTTATCTGTGAGAAGGGACAAATGCTGTTTCACCTGTGAAAGTGTTGAGGTCTTTAGTCATTCTAGGCACAACTTTCCTACACTATAGGAAGTTACTACCCCTGGTTTGTCTGTGTGTACAGATCGTGGATTGGGCCTATGGATACTAAACCTTTAGGTGGTACCCTTGAATCTTGAGTAACACATATTCATGTCTACAGGCCAAACCAACCAATCCTTCCAATCGGGAGATGATGAATTGTAAGTATTTGTACCATGTGTCCCTTCACCTGTTAGCGCCTTATTTGCGATCCCTTTATAGGTGTGGGTAGAAGGGATGCTCAGTGTTTTCAGGTCATTAGGTTTTTGCAAACCCATAACAGGTAGTCTGCTGCACTGTCTGTTCAGGAAAATCATCTGTAGTGGTATGAGGCAAGCTCTTAATAAAGCCTCAGTTCCCTGAACCTGCCACACTCTTGTTCCCCAGATAGATTTTGTGTCTATGGTGTCTCTCCAGTAGTCGAAACCCTGTATAGACAGTTAGGAGATAAAAGGTGCTGAATATATCAGTTTAGTATGAGTCAGCATAATATTCTTCATTGTTGCATTAGTCTGTGCAAGTTTGTAGTAAAACGATTCTGGTTCTGATGTATTGAACCCTGAAACGTTTCTGTGCAAATGTGGCAGAACTACCCTTTGGGGGTGTCAGGAAATGTTCCCATTGATGGTAAGTGTTAGCAGTGTGTGGGACACTTTCTCTATGCAAAAAATAATGACCATAATGTCGGTAACCAAACATGGTATCGTAATCGGTTGTATCTTCATACAATTCCCTGTAAGAAAATGCAGCAGACTGTTCTAAATCTGTGAGCATAGTATTTATAGTCTCAACATCTCAAAATAATCAGAGAATGTACTGGGGGTAATGAAATTACATAAAGACATTTTAAACAAATGTGGAATTTTCAAATGTTCACTGATACCAAATACATCATATGAAACTTTATCCCAAACTATACCATCAGGTATTGGAATTGCTGTAAGTTCACCAGGGACAATGTCCATTTAGAAGCACAAAAAAGACAGTTACTGTGCCGATCCAAATTAACAGGGATACTACCCCTATTGCAAACCAAATATGCAGCCAGGGTGACACTAAGTAAGTCTTTTTGAGCAAAAGATAGAATTGTAAAAGTTCCTCCTTCATTGAAATGGGTAGCTTTTGATCAGGTTCACTTGGATCTGAGGAGAAATCATCAAATTTGATGAAGTAGCCAGACGCAGTACAATCTATCATTTGTAGCTCTGTAGGTTTTGTAGAACTGGCAGATGTGTCGTTTGAAGGCACATTAATGTAGACATTATTGTTGGGTCGAATTGCAACTTGCATTGTTGTTTCTTCATGATGTTTTTCAGTTTCGAATGGAATGATTTGTGTACTGGGGTCTTGATAGGTTATTAGTCTTTCCATCTGAACTTCCTGTATAGTAGCAAGAGGAGATCTGTGGCTACTCAGGACCCCACGTGGCCTGCTGTTGAGAATCGGACACATGATGCAATTTGATCAGATCAATGGAGACAAATCTTTTCTCTTTTTTACCGGCAAGAGGCGGAAGAAGGACTGTTCTTGTTCCCACAACCACCAGGACAGCTACAGGTGCTCTGTAAGATGGCCCAAACTCTCTTCTGTCTACAATCTTTACCCTGATCAGGTCCCCAATCTGCGTGACCCAGGCAGGACTTGCTGGAACTGGTTTCACTTCCCCAGTGGCGGAGTGTTTGACCTGCACGTTGTTTTGTAACACATTGAGTTCCTGTAAGACCACCAAACGATCATTCAGTTCAAATGGTTTTGCATCCGCCACTATGCTGGCACAATCGAGATCAGGTACCCACATTCTTATCCCAAACAGGATTTCATAAGGGGTACGGCCTCCCAAGGATTTTCTTGGCATATTATTTAGTGCCCTCTGGACCCGATATAGGTGATTGATCCAACTATCACCTGTGTAATACCCTTGCTGTTAAGGATTGCTTTAGATCCCATTTTGTCCTCTCCACCACCAAATTTCCCTTGGGATTATAGGGGGAGGAGTACCGCAAGGCCCCGCCCATACTTTCCATGGCTTCCTTGTAAGACCTAGAGCTAAACACAGGACCACAGTTGGAATGTAATGTGCCAATTGCGTATGTTCCGATAAAGACTTGCAAATTCTGTATAACAGTTTGAGCGTCAGCCGAGCGCTGTGGCCAAACCCATAGGGATCTAGAGTATGAATCCACTGCCATCAAGATGTACTTGTAAGCCCTGTCTGAATTTGAGGGGCAGCAGTGGTCCAAATATACACATGCGAGGGATCTGTCTAAAATCAGTAATGGTGTTTGTGGTGGCCTGTGAGCGGTGGAACCCTTCAACTGTTGGCAAATATCGTACTTCAGGACATAGTCCTTTGTTTTTTTTGTCAGCCCCGGCCACCACTAATATTGCTTCAATAATCAAATTGTTGCAGTGACTCCTGCATGTGCTGAGCCCAGACCCTCGTGTGCAGCTAGTAATAAACCTAATCTGCGATCTTTGTTTGGAATTACTCTATCTCCCACCCCTGGAATTTGAGCATATGGTGTGTTATGCACATCTAACTTGTAGGAGTATTTGAGTGGAAAGCCTTTTGGCAGGACGGCAGAACCGTTCTTTGTGGAATTGATAGTTATTAGTATATCTCCGTCTATTCTCGCGTGTGAACGAGTGATTGCAGCAACTGCAGTAGTTTGCACTGTCGCCTTGGCGGCTTCATCAGCCTATGAATTCCCTTCCAACACGCTGATGACTCGAGGTGTGAATAATTTAAGCCTGTGGCAGACATACTTTCAGCTATGCCACTTGTTCCCATAACAATTTATGTTTTATTGTGCAACCCTTGGAGCCTCTGCACCCATTTTGGCCCCAATAGTGAAGATATTAATTGTAAGATTGCACACAGTAAAATGAATCGCAAGTGATTAGTGTGGGGAATTCCCGATCCGTGTACTGTGGTGCTAGTATAAGGGCTTTTAGTTCTGCCAGCTGCACTGTACAATCTCCCAGAGATTGTGTAGTCGTATTGCTGGGATGGAACTTACCATCCCGCATCCGACCTTTCACTGTAGTGAGGAAATAAAATTGACAATTATGCCCCATCATTTCCCTGTTTCTGCCTGGTAGCCATTTTTATTCAGACAAGCACCCATTTTGTGTGTGACATCCATTTTGTCTTCAAACCCACGAGCAAGACACCCTGCACCTGGCATCTCAGTTCATTGACCACACATTCCTGTGGTTCTGCCAATTCTGGGAACCAGCAGCAGATAGTTCCTGTTTAAGAAATAGTTCCTGTCCTTAACTGTAAGCCAGAGATAAAACCCCCCGGATGAGGAAGGGCCTTCAACTGAAAAGAGCAAGAACACATTTCAACATCACATGCACTCTCACGAGACATAGGACTTGCCCATTCTTGACACATCTTGTTTGAAATTACTGTTTGTCACTTCTGCTTGTTACTTCCTTTTTCTTTCTTTT
The DNA here is from genome assembly GCF_964261635.1 of Lissotriton helveticus. Lineage (NCBI taxonomy): Eukaryota > Metazoa > Chordata > Amphibia > Caudata > Salamandridae > Lissotriton > Lissotriton helveticus. The sequence continues at coordinate 617,987,437 of NC_136061.1, read as the reverse complement.
GCCTACTGATTGGATATGTATAAATATTCTGCTGTGTGAATGAAGCTTTAGACCACTCCTGAACCTGCTGGGTGATGGAGCTCTCCCTTAACTCGAGTTATGGAATAAAGCCTTAACTCTGCACCACGGACTCCTCTTTCTTTGCCTTCTGATAGCATTCTAGAAATTCCGATTGATGGGGTATTAATTTATTTACCACATTATTCTGGCGCCTGAACAGGGACACTCCCCCTTTTCCACTCGCCGGAGGTCTGGGACCTGGCCCGGCATCCCTCGAGTTCCTTCGACGGACTTCCAGTGCACATCGACGAGGTCTTCTTGCTAACTCCCTCGGGGAATACGGGGAGTTGCAGCCACTCCGGGACCCACACGAGGCGGTGGCGAAGACGGCAGAGTGTCTCACCCCAGGCCCTAGTCCAGCGGAGAAGACGAGTCCAAGGTCCCGAGATCCCTTCCTGCGCAGCGTCAAGTATCTCAAGATTACGGGAGCCTGAATACTTACTTTTGGTGAGTAACTTAGGGGTCGATTCCGATCCGGTAAAATGCGCTCCGAATCGTCGTACGGAGCATTTTTTCCCTGTACGAATCGTACCCGTAAACGTCCCGTACGTACGACGAAGTACGATCCGTACCAGGAGCCGAACTCCGTACGAGTCGTACAGGACTCCGTACGACTCAAATCTCCGTACAAGTCTCACTTGGAACCCGCTGTACACGACATCACTACTGTTCGCGGCTGTTTTTTACGACCCAGCAAGTACGATTCGTGTCGGGTACGCACCGTACGACCCTTTTCCTACGGGAGCCGAAAACAGTCGTAAACGCAGAGTTCGCGCCGAAACAGGTACGGAACGCCCCCCCCCGGGTACGGCACGTACCCCCCATGATCGCAGGGGTACGCGCCGTACCCCTGTGATCATGCGGGGTACGTGCCGTACACCCAGCGTACATGGGGTACGCACCGTACCCCATGTACGGTGGGTGTACGGCACGTACCCCATGTACGCTGGGTATACGGCACGTACCCCGCATGATCACAGGGGTACGGCGCGTACCCCTGCGATCATGAGGGGTACGCGCCGTACGGTGTGTAGGTGATAGTGCGCTTTTCTGTACGAATCGACGTGCACCGTACGAATCGCCCCGGGTCGGACGATCGGGATCGGAATCGTCCGGTCGTACGGCGTCCGTACGAGTCGTACGGAAACGGCTCCGGATACGAATCGTACGGATGGGGATTTTACCGGATCGGAATCGACCCCTTAGTGTCAGGTTTATTGTTTCAAGTTCAAGACGTGTACAGGTATTTTGTGCCAACACGGTCAAGACGGGTCCTGCTTAAAGTAGGACACGGTAGAGAGGGTATCATTTTGTTTTTGAGATTGTTATATTAATTAAGATCTGCTACCATGCCGTGGTTTTCAAAAATGCACAAGCTAAAAACGAAGAAGGGGCTGCTCGAGGAGGAAGTGGCCATTCCTCCGAAGGACACCCCCGGTTATTTTATGTATGTTAAACACGGCCTGGAGGCAGTAATGTATTTCGATTTGTGGACTGATTACACCAAGAATCTAGAAAACAAATACAAATGGCCTGAGACGGGGACTTTCGATATGGAATATATTATGAAAATAGAAGAACAATTGTGGAAGAGAAAAGCTAGACAGTCTCAAAGGGACTCCATAGAATTATGGAGGAAGGAAGCACATAGGAGACAACAGAAATAATTCAGTAAGTTGGTGAAGGGGAGAAGAATGTCAGAACAGGCCAAAGGCGAAAAACTACAGAAACTAGGACGGGAGAGATTAGCAGAAGAACAGGTCCGTCATACAAACGCCCAGACAACAGGACTGTATCCACTCTTACCCACTGACCCTAACCTAGAATCCGGAGAGGGAGAAGTCCCTTCTGCCCCAATTAAGGACCCCACAATGGTCTATCTTCTCGAAAGCCCACCACCTCCTTATATACATACCCCTATTATCCCAGCTCCTCCAGGAAATCAGGAGGGGCCGCAGGGGGTGGAAGCGTTAATGAAGAGACATCCAAGTCTATTGTCTTTCCCCAGGAAGAAAAAATGGACCCGTGTGAATATGACTCGACCCCAGGGGAGGGATCCGATGCTATAGTATCACGCACTTTAAGGGTAGACACAGAAGCATTAAGGAACCTTGTTGAAAGTAAGAAATTGTTACATGCAGCCAGCGAATTCCTCCGAACGGGGATAATAAGGACGCCATTACGGCACTAATGAAGAGCAGAGGAAGAGTACAACTACAACACATATTCTCTTTCCTCGTCTCTTGTCTTCTTAGACAAATAAACAGCGAAGGTGTTAAGATCCCGGCGATGTTTCGCACGTTGTTCGACAGCCTATGAGATTATAGTGATAAGTCGTCCATAAGTGAAGGAATACTTCGATTTGCTGAACAGGTTGTCGAGTACCGAAAGACCGCTGGAGGAACTACACAGCTCGTGGTCCGCGAGACGGACCGAGAGAAAGTGACCCAGAAATGAACAGAAAACAAAAGAAGTACGGACATTAGGTTTCCCCAACCTTGCCAGGGATACTGTACGGAAGGTCCCCCACCCGAGGAGTCATTCGAAAATACTGTACTAGCCTTTGATGACTGGCTTGATATGGAGCCTATATTAACACCCCAGGAAAAGGAAGTGGCCAGAGCAGCAGCCCAATGGGCTGCATGTCCCTCCATGTATCGGGACGACCTGGTAGCCCAACTGTACCCTGCCTTAATTCCACGTGAACAAAGATTAGCAAGCATATATATGACCCAACACCTCATCACCCTAATGGAGATCTGGTGTTCTCGAAATCAGCCCATATTGATCCAATTATTAGAAGAGTGCGTGCACGACAAATATCTGCATGATGCACCCTCATTTTTAAACAGGTTCTTCAAACTCCGAGGTAAATGCCACGAACAATAATCAGGGCCCAGGACTGACTCGGGGTAACTAATCTCTCCGGGAAGTACACCCTAGGTTAACTACTGCAGGAGCACTAGAACGAGTCTTCGTATACACCCCTCTGACCAAGTTAGAAATGCTTGAAATGAAGAAAATTGTCCCTGCGCACAAAAAAGACCCCGTAGGTTTCTTCCGGGAGCTTGGGGATGTCCTATGAATGGGCAGTCTGACTCTCCCGGACATCCTTGCTCTACTTAAAATACTCTTGCCTGGGGTTATTTTTGGCAAATTAAAGGAAAAGGACTGGCAGGTGGATACACACGAAATAAAATGGGCAGAATTAGAGGCAGAAGATACCGGCTGAGAACCTGGCCGATCGTTGGGTAACAAGGTAAAGGCATTACCCAACACCCTAATGGCAGTCCTCCCACAACTTTTGGCCACTAAGAAAGAGGACTGGGGAGCCATTTCGGCGTGCAAACAAAAAGTAGATGAGGATGTGGGGGATTACTATACCAGGCTAGAACGATGTTTCACTGCCAATAGTGGTCTCACTACATCCAGCGAGTCTTACATGCACCTCTTTGTATCCAAATTGGTAGAGAATGCACTTCCCCCAGGTAAAGAATAGAGTGTTGAAAGTAGAAAGTACTTGGCAGGCGAATACAGCCTCTCAGATGCTGCAGATGTTACAATACCATCAGAATAGACTCCGTGAAGAAAGTGAGCAAGATAAACGCAGAATGAAAGAAACAAAAATAAAAGCACTAGTAGCACAGACCGTGACAACACCTGTTGTACAGAAAGGGGGAAGACAGGATAGGACATGTTGTAATTATTGTAAAAAGCCAGGACATTTTGTACGCGAATGTCCGGTCCTTAAACACAATTTGGCCACCGGAAAGACGAAGCCCCGTGTCTATCCTCCCCGGCAGGACCAACCCTCGACAGGACAAAATAATGCACCCCCCACAGTCTCAGATGTATATCGGACAAGACTTCACTGCTGATTCATACCCTGATTTCTCATGAAGATGCCCAGAGAGAGGTAGTGAGCATGCCCCGCCCTTAATACCCATCCCTGTAGATCAGAAGGGTCCCTATGTAGATGTCTCAATACTGGGGGAGGATTGGAAGTTCCTATTGGACACGGGTGCGAGCAAATCCACTGTCAGTCATAGACAACTTCCAGAGGTTCCTCTCTCGGGCCGACAAAATATATCTCTGGGTTTTTCAGGACAAGCAGTAGTTAACAAGACCTCCAGACCCTGGCCCCTCACACTGGGACCCCTTACTACCATGACAGATCTTGTCCTTACAGATACCTGCCCCGAAAACCTATTAGGAATAAACCAAATAAAAGAACTAGGAGCTGTCATAGTCTGTTCCCCTCAAGACGTCCGATTGTTTCTGCGTGACTTCAATGGTCACTACATTTCCAGGGACCTGGACAGCAGACTGGCGTCTCTACCTCAGCATTTGTGGGCCAAAGATTCGACAGACGTCGGGTGCATGGCAATTCCACCACACAAGGTCACGCTGAAAGAAGGTGTAACTCTACCACGTCTTAAGCAATATAAGATACCACCTGCTGCAGAAATGGCCCTCCTAAAAATAATTGAGGATCTCATTCAGTCTGGGGTAGTCAAAGAAACACCTTTCAACGTCTGTAATTCACCTGTTCTGCCGGTCCATAAGAGGACGGTACCAGATTCACCTCCAGTGTACAGATTAGTGGTAGACCTGCGAAAACTCAATGAATGTGTATTACTCCAACATCCAGTGGTCCCAGACATTTCAACTCTACTTACCGCTATTGATGCACAGGCTTCATGGTTCACGGTAATAGATTTAAAAAATGCATTCTTTAGTATCCCTATTCATCCAGACAGCGAGTATCTCTTTGGCTTCTCCCTCCAAGGGCGGAGCTTCCAATTTACAAGAGCACCTCAAGGCTTCACTGAAAGTCCGAGCATATACAGCCAGGCCCTAAAAAGACAATTGGACACAGTACATGTCCCCCCTGAAACAGCCCTACTACAATATGTTGACGATATACTCATTACTGCCCGATCGGAACAAAATTGCTGCGAAGCCTCCCTCACGGTCCTCCAATTTTTAGGTGATAATGGCCACAAGGTATCACCTTCCAAGCTGCAATTCTGTCTACAGCAAGTGGCTTATCTAGGGCACTTGCTGTCAAAGGAGGGTAGGCAACTCACACCAGAACGCATCAAACTCATAACCGCCATGACAAGACCTCAAACACAGAAACAAGTCAGGGCTTTCATGGGACTTACTTCATATTGCAGACAGTGGATTCCACAATATGCCCTCATTTCTAAACCCCTCGTCAACCTTACCACAGCAGAGGTTGCACAACATCCACAGTTACCGTGGTTGGAGGAACATGAACAAGCTTTTCAGACCCTTAAACAAGCTCTCTGCCAAGCTCCAGTGTTAGCAACCCCTGACTACCTAAAAACTTTTATGCTCTTTGTGACTGAGAAGGATGGCACCGCCCTGTCCGTCCTGACACAGGATCAGGCAGGCAGAAACAGACTGTGTGCATATTTTTCAAGTATTCTGGATCCAGTTGCACGGGCTCTTCCTGCATGCCTGAAATCGGTAGCGGCCACAGCCCAAGCAATCCGACAAAGTGACTCCATCATTCTAGGACACCCATTAACTGTTCAGGTACCCCATTCCGTGGAGTTGCTCTTAAACAGAACTCAGACCCAACACCTCACGGTGGCTAGATTGACAGGTTACGAAATGACACTCTTCCAGCCACACAAAACGATTCACAGATGCAACATCCTAAATCCAGCCACATTATTGCCCATTTATGACACGCAACCAACAATACATGATTGTAGTATCGAGGTAGAGCTAGTAACGAAACCCAGACAAGACTTACTAGACACCCCCCTTTGTGACCCAGATAAGACATTGTTCGTGGACGGCTCCTTTAGCGTCTCACAACAGGAGAATTAGCAGCTGCCTACGCAGTCACCACCGGAACTACTGTTCTTGAATCACACAGGATCTTCATACTATCTGCCCAAGCAGCTGAACTAATAGCACTCACACGCGCCTGCCATTTAGGAAAAGATCTAGTCATCAATGTGGACACCGATTCCCAGTATGCCTTCGGCACCCTGTGGAAGGAAAGAGGATTCCTCACCTCACATGGAGCCAAAATTCAACACTCCGAACTTATCACACAATTACTGGAAGCCATACACCTGCCCAAACGAATATCAATAATTAAATGTAAAGCGCACACAAAGGGGACAGATGACATCTCCAAAGGAAATGAGCTTGCAGACCTCACAGCCAAAAAGACAGCCCAGACAGAGTTACTAACACTACAGAACAACAAAGCACACACAGTTCGAGATCCTTTCCAAGACGTACACAGTGTACAAAAACATGCCACAGACTCAGAGATACAGGAATGGAAAGACAATGGAGGGGTACAGACAGAACAGGGATGGATGATTCCAGAAAGAGCTGTGTGGTACCTACCGGATGCGATGGTCCAGGTTATCATCAATACCATACATGGACCAGCGCATTTGGGGGAAAAAGGCATGTTGGACAGTATAAAAGATATATGGTACAACAAGCACCTTAGAGCAGCAGCAAAGCAACGAGCAAAGACATGTATGATATGTTCCCAGCACAATCCAGGGAAAGGTACCCCAGTCGAGCAAGGTGGGTTCCATCCACCAGACCACCCATTCGAAGTTCTTCAGATGGATTATATCCAAATGGATAGAGGGGACTGAACTATGTCCTGGTGGTCATATGTGCCCTGACCAGATGGGTAGAAGCCTATCCAGTCCCTGATTATACAGCAGCCACGACAGCTAAACAACTGGTCAGAGAATTCTTCCCCCGATATGGGCTGCCCCGCGTCATCTTCTCAGATAACGGCCAGCCCTTCTCTTCAGAACTCATGAAACACGTCTCACTCCTCCTAGGCTATACCTGGAAGTTCCACTGTGTCCGACACCCGCAGGCTGCAGGACCGGTAGAAAGATATAATCAGACCCTCAAGACTAAACTGGTGAAGGTAGTGGCTGAGAAAGGGGTGGATTGGGTCACAGCACTTCCAGTGGCACTGTTCTATGCCAGGATGATCCCGCATTCAAGGACAGGACTAGTCCCCTATGAAATTGTGTTTGGTAGACCCCCTAACATATGGGGAATACCCATACCCAAGTCCATTACTGATGTTGATAGCGCTGTTCGGACAGATTACCTGGCTTCCTTGATGTCTGCACTCCGTTCTTGTCGTTCACAGGTGGCTGCAGCCTTCCCAGACAAAACCAACCCTGAAGAGCACACCATCCGACCCGGGGACTGGGTCTTGGTCCGCAACTTCGACAGGACAAATCCCCTGCAGCCCAGGTGGAAAAAGACGAAGTTGGTCCTCCTGACTACGCGGACTGCTGTGAAAATCGAAGGCAGACATGTGTGGCTCCATGCCAGTCACTGTAAAAAGTACTTTGGAGAAATAGACTCTGTTGCCAGCGATATCGCCAAACCCAGTGACACTGTGACTGAACAATCCTCATTGCCCTTGGAACAGACCCCACAACAGGAATATAAATCAAAGTTGAGGTCCGCCACCCAGATTCTGGCTGATTAAGCCCACGGACACAGGTCTCGTGGTGAAGTGGTCAGAGCATGGGGGCAGACTCAGACACCCTGACTATGTGGGAAAAAGAGAAAATGAGGCGCCTAAAGAAGAATGTTAAGAAGTTGCATAGCGGCCCTATCATATGTTTGATCATACTGTTTTTCTTAATAACAATCATGACGTGTCTCGGTTGGGTCCTCCACATTGCTTTCCCGCCAGCACCACATACCTCTCATGCACCTAACAACACTCAGGAGCACACGTACCACAACCTGCCCCCTCCTGAGCTAGCTCATAGGCTAGCCCTCCGGAACAATACCTTTATACAGATGCTACACTATACGCATCAGGCCAGCAATATCACAGATTGCTGGATATGTGGCCGCCTCCCACCTCATCAGAAGAAGGGAGGGATGCCTCTCTTCCCCTTCCCGTTTTCTTATAATGGAACTTGTGAGGCCTGGTTCGCCCTAATGACAGCCGACAACACTACCCCAACCTCCTGACCTGATGGAAATAATTCATGCAAGAATGGGTGGCCTTGGGGGGACTTAAATAAGGTCCTTAATGCTGTCTGCTACCCGAATGAGGATGGAGATCCTCAGGCGACAGGTACGGTCCTAGAAAGCGAAGAATACAAGCAGGGGAACGTGACCATGTCCTACAGGATATTAAATACCAAACCTAAAAGGAATGCTGGTCCCCCTTCCATCTCGGTCTCAACAGTAAAAGGGCACCTGTGCGTCCGTAAAAATGGCTCTGTTCCATTAGGACACAGTGACTGCCTTACCACTGTGAGCTTGGAGGACAAAGGAAAATCATCATTTCCAGCATCCCGTCATACTTATTTCATCTGCGGGCAAACGGCCTATGTGCAGCACCCTTGAACTGGAAGGGGGGACATGCTACATAGCATTCCTGCTACCCCCTGTCTTTGTGGCCCCATCCACTTACCACCGAGACGTCCTAGTGCCCCATGTTAGACACAAAAGAACGATCGACACCTCCGGGGTTGATCAAACGGAAACTACATGGGAACAATATACAGACTTCAACAAAGGTTTCTTTTTCTTTGTCGGTCCTGTGCAGAACACCAAACTCATACGCAGGTTGACAAGGACCCTGGAGGCTGTTGTAAATCAGACAGCGTCTGCCCTGGGGAATTTGACTCAGGAACAGTCTGCCATAAGATTGGTTGCTCTCCAAAACCGCCTTGTCCTTGACATCATCCTGGCTGACAGAGGCGGAGCCTGTAAAATTATTGGCTTTAGCTGCTGTGTTTTCATTCCTGATAACTCTCCGTCTGTATATATGGCTATAACAAAATTACACAAGATAGCCACCAGCCTCCATCAAGAACCTGGCACTTGGACATGGTCTGACTGGTTTTGGAAAATAGTATCATCCTGGGGATGGAAATTGCTGTCAGCAACAGGCATAATACTCCTGGTAATAACTGGATGCTGCCTTTGCATCCAATGTGGCCCCGCCCTGTGCAGACTATGCGCTGCCAGCTGCATTCCACCATGTATCCAGCAGAAAGAACAGGAAAGAATTATGCTACAGGAATGCATAGACAATCTCATGCAAATTGAGATATAGAAACAGGTACACTCTTGGGCAAGGAGGGAAAGAGGAAATAAAATTGACAATTATGCCCCATCATTTCCCTGTTTCTGCCTGGTAGCCATTTTTATTCAGACAAGCACCCATTTTGTGTGTGACATCCATTTTGTCTTCAAACCCACGAGCAAGACACCCTGCACCTGGCATCTCAGTTCATTGACCACACATTCCTGTGGTTCTGCCAATTCTGGGAACCAGCAGCAGATAGTTCCTGTTTTAAGAAATAAGAAATAGTTCCTGTCCGTAACTGTAAGCCAGATATAAAACCCCCCGGATGAGGAAGGGCCTTCAACTGAAAAGAGCAAGAACACATTTCAACATCACATGCACTCTCACGAGACATAGGACTTGCCCATTCTTGACACATCTTGTTTGAAATTACTGTTTGTCACTTCTGCTTGTTACTTCCTTTTTCTTTCTTTTGCCTACTGATTGGATATGTATAAATATTCTGCTGTGTGAATGAAGCTTTAGACCACTCCTGAACCTGCTGGGTGATGGAGCTCTCCCTTAACTCGAGTTATGGAATAAAGCCTTAACTCTGCACCACGGACTCCTCTTTCTTTGCCTTCTGATAGCATTCTAGAAATTCCGATTGATGGGGTATTAATTTAGTTACCACAGTAGCACATGCAGCGCTATGTTGCTGTTTACTTCCAATGGCAGATTGAGCAGAACCGTCAGTATAAATGATGTATTCATACTGATCTAGAGGCAAGAAACCATTTGGGAGAGGGTATTCTTGTTTGTACTGCAGGAATGCTTGAGTTCTCAGTGTAGGATCTCTATTTTATATCTGTTGCAGTGAGATAATTATTCCATTGTATCCATCGTGGATGCAGTGCCTTCACATTTGGAATGCTGGCTTTTGTTACCTCTTCTAAAGTCGGTATGAGGGTTACAATGATGATGCGTTTCCCCTGTGCTACTGCTCTTTTTCTCCCTACAGCAGTCTGTACTGCTGTCAGTATTTTTTCTGTTGCTGCAAATCGATTTTCAGCATTCGTGTACAAATGTTATTTGTATGCAATTGGAACTGTATCCCCTTCATTGATTGTAATGTAAGTACACCCTGATAACCCAGGGATGACCCGGAGTTCCAGGTTGCAGATGTTTACTCGTGTCTGCAAGTGTTTCAAAGCTATCAGGTCAGCTTGATCTGAACGTAGAGTGTCTGTATGTTTTTGAGTCCACTTGTTTGCTGTGAAATCTGGTCTGATTAATTCGTAGAAAGGTTTTACTCTTTCTGCGTAGTCTTGAAAGTATGTTCTGTCGAAATTCAGGAATCCTAAAATGGATTGTAAACCCTTCAGAGTCTTTGGAGGCTGGATTACAGCGCATTTTTCTAGAAAATTTGCAGCCAAACTTATGCCTTCACTTGACAGCTAATGTCCCAAAAATAAGACACTGAGATGGGCAATTTTTGATCTTTTGAAGTTACATTTGCAGCCCAAATTGGCATAACCAACAATTGAGTTGTTCACCCTGCACAAGTGTTAAAGTAATTCATCGTCCATCTGATAAATATCATCTACGTAGGACACGGCTTCTTCGTCGCAAGTTTGTAATAGCTCTAACACTCTTGCCGAGAATAGCCCAGGGCTGTTCCTATAGCCTTGGGGCAGGTGACAAAATTGATGCTGAGTGCCGAGGGCAGAAAATCCTGTCAAATATCTACTTTCAGGAGCTATATTTTGACAGAAGAATCCATTTAAGATATCTAGTGTTGTTTTATATTTCTTCTGCACAATGTTATTCATTAATGCGGCACTATGTGTATTCTGAACTGCAAATGTTTTTGTGCATGTGTTCAAGTGTCTGTAATCTAAAACCAAACGATATGTGTTGTCAGGTTTCATGACGGGAACCAAAGGATTGTTCATTGGCGAGATGCAATTTTCAATCAAACCTTAGTATTCTAGTTGGGCTAGGATTTCTTTGACCTTTTTCTTCACCTCATTTTTCATAGGGTACTGTCTCTGTGGAGTTGGAGTCGTTTTTAATGGGATTTTGTGTTGTTTGGACTCCACGTCCCACCCTACATGGTTGCGGTATAATGCTAGCGCTAGTGCTTGCGCCCACTCCTGCGCGTATGAGTATTTTAAGGAAACAGGAACGAGGTCAGAAAAAGCAGGCAAAATGATACTTTCACCTTTTTGGGCAATCTATTATAAATCCAGGTAGCCAATATTTTTCTACTAACAGATTGTCATATCCAAATGGCAAATTTTCCCAAAAGATACCCTCAATTTTTCTTGAGGTGTCCCCCTTTATTGAGAGATTAATTTTGTGTAGACGGTGTGGGACACTCACTCGTGTATCAGGTGTTTCCACCGTGATGTATTCATTCAATACTGCTGTCACAAGAAATTCCTTCAGGTTGTGGCAAGCTATTGTTACTTCTGCCGCGCTGTCTAGCATTGTCAGAGCCCGTTCAGAAGCTGAACCCTCAGTAACCTGGGCATTTCTAATTTTTAAGCCGGCTACTTTCTTCTTTTTGAACTGAGTATTTGCTTTATGTTGCTCTTCCTGTTTGATAATGAAATCTGAAGTGCGATGTGTTTCTCTTTTTCCCTTTAGTCGTTCTTCTGACCGCCCTTGCCTTACTGAGCTTTTTGATGAACCCTAAAAGGAACATGTATCAGTATCCTGATACCTTTCAGGTTTCCTAATGTTATTGCAATTCCTAAGGTTGTACCTCTTTGCAGAGGACACCCGTTGGGAAGACCCATCCCTTGATCATGAATTGTTTCCTTTATTATTATTATTATTATTATTATGTTTGGATTGATTATTATTATCCCATTTCTTTTTAGAAGAAGTGGGTGCTTGCTTTGAGTAATCGTTATCAGAACTACTCACCACGTGTTGTTTCCCTGGTTTGGCTCCTAAACTATCTCTGCCTAGTGAAGATTAGGTGTCTTCGATAGTTTTTGGCAATGCCCTTCCTGATTTGCAGGAGTTGTTTCCGTTAGGCATTGGCGAATAGCCACCACTGCTGCTTCCCCCTTAATGTTGCTCAGCATAATTGCTAAGACTTGGTCAAAATTACCCATCAGCTTTATCCCCAAGTCCAGGGCAGGTCCTGCCCTGTACTCATTTTGTATTTGTTTCAATACTTCAGGAATAACTGATATGGTTGGGGTACTGTGTATTCTAATGCATACTGCAGCAAAGATTGTTCCCCATGTGGTAAAATCCTCACTTGGGGGAACCATTCCCATTGACGGCAAGGAAATTGTTAACATTCTGTGTTTTTCCTGCGGACCCGTATGGGGAAATCCTGCTTTAACTGTGCTATTTTTTGAGCAAGCCAGAATGGTACTTGATCCCTTTTTGATGGGAACGCACCCATTATTGCTTTTAGTGTCTGTGGACGAATTACTGGTGTGTGTTGGTCTGGACTGTTCCAAATGGAGCAGATCTCGCAGGTTCAGTTCAGTTCACACAACTTTATTTGATCTTTTATAAAACAGACCATAAAAGCATAACACATCATACACATTTCATCACAAATATATAGTCGTATTTACAAGATTTAAAAATTGATTAAACAAATTTGCCATGATCATAGTGAACAATTCGAATGAAACCATGTAAAATCAGTTAAAATAGGGTAAAAAAATACTAAAATCTCGTAGGGGCAATGTTTAGAGCTATATTAAATTTATGGGACCAATTTATGTTAATCAAATGCTGATGGAGTGCCTTGGCGGAATTGTCCTTTTTCTAAGGCAGGCCCATAAAAATTAGGCTACCGAGAAACTTACACATGGGTCTAAAAGGGCCTTTAAGAAATAAATAGCCACCAGACACTGTTTACATTTAAGGTACCTCAGGATTGGGTGGATATATAAGTTCCTTTCATCAGAGTATTTTTTGCAAAACAGGAAGGTGTGGAGGTCTGACTGCACAGCAATGTCATTGCAGGGGCAGGCTGGCAAATCTTCTAGTTTATATCTCTTTTCTGGGTACCCTAAGAATAACGGGATCATGTTTATACGTAAATGCAGTAGAATAAATCTATGCTGCACGTTGTTAATACGAGAAAGATAGTGGAAATCTTCCCCTGGTCTAGTCGGAACCAAGTCATATGCACTAGAGGAGTTTTGTAATGGCTTGCTTTCCCTTCGAGTATGATTTGCTCTCTTTGTGAATAATTCTGTTATTTTCCCCTTTGTAACCCTTCTACAGGAGAGAGGGTTTTGGAATAGTTCTCCCAGCCCCAAAGCATTCAATTGATCCTCCACATAGTTTAACCACCTAATCCTCTTGTAATGATCCAATTTGCAGCAGTACCTGATGATACTTTGGGTCAGATCTACTGTTGCCCTCTGCCATATTGCAACCACAGCAGAACTGGTGCCAATCTTATACTGTCAGTCATGTAAGGGAGCCCCAGTTCAAGATGCACTATATAGTTTGGAGCTGATTGGGGTACGAACACTCGATTTAAAAAAAAAGCTGTCTTCTACTTGCTGTAATGGTTTGGGATCAACCATCCCCCACACTCCTGCCCCATATGTTGGTGCAGCCTTTGTTTTTGCAGTGTAAATATTTTTGGTTGTGTCCAGTGGACTAACTCCTAGCTTTTTAGCAAATCTTTTAATAGCATTAATACTCCTTTCCATGCCCTGGATTCTAGCAGTCACCAAATTAGACCATGAGTGGTTCTGATCGAAAAGGACTCCTAGATATGAAAAGGAGTCTACCACCTTGATTTTCTTTCCTGCCAGCTGAAAGTGGGGATTTTTCTCTCCTCTAGGTGCGCCTGCAACAATTATGAAGGATTTAGATTTGTTTACTTTTAGGTCAAGGGAGGTCATAAAGGTGGAATAGGCTGAAATTAGATGTTGAAGGGTTATCCCTGTTCTTGCCATCAGTCCCGCATCGTCAGCGTACGCCAGAATAGGAAGGGGGTGCGATTAAATTTAGGCCGTCTGCAGGCAAGGCGGTCATGGAGGACTCTACCCTGTTTGTATAGATAGAGAAAAGAAACGGGGCAAGAACACATCCCTGCCTTTCTCCTTTTTTGATTTTAAAAGGACGTGTACACCCCCTTCCTACCATACCGGACGCAGGCGTTGGCGTTGACATGCAACTGATGGATAAAACCAATTATCGACAGATCTATACCCATCTCCTTCATCATAGGCCACAGCCTCTGAAGTGAAACATAATCAAAGGCTGCGGTGAAATCCATAAAGGCCATTATAGATCATCCCACTTTTTGCCTTGGTATATTTCCCTATAGTTAAGGATAGTTTAAACACTGGTCGACCGTCCCCATTCCCCCCAAAATCCATATTGTGCTTTCATAAAGATATTATGTGTTTCAGCCCAATCTTCTAGTCTTGCTAGAAGGACCCGTCCTATTAGTTTGGCAGAAGTATCAGGAAGGGAAATGGGGCCATAGTTTGCTGGGGATCCCCTCTCCCCCTTTTTATAGATAGGGACTATTATACTCTGGTTACAGGACAAAGGGGGACCCACTAACTGGATTTTGTTAAAGATGTCTGTTAGCAGTGGGACCCACAGGGCGCTTAACCTGGGACACAGGCCTCCAATGCCTTTCTAACTTCCCCTATTGAAAAAGTTAGCCCAATCTGAGATACTAGTTCTGGGCTTGAGTTTGAGGGATCTAAGGTGCTTAAACCAAATATTTTCCCAAAATGACTGACCCATGCCTCTTCGTCCACATGTACATCCAATGTTGGATCACTAAGGTCTTTAAAATGAGGAGCATTCACTATTCTCCAGAAATCACCACTGCTGCCTGAGATAGCTGCCTGCTCAAGCTCCTCCCAAGCGTGTGCCCAAAGATCCTTCTCACTATCCCTCCTGGCTAATGTATATTCTTTACGTAACATGGCGATCTTAATGGGATCTCTGGGGTAAACGTTTAGTGCAGTTACAATGGATTTTTTGTTGCAGAACAGGCTGCGTCAAACCACCCCCTATTTATAGGGGCATTTAGAGACTTAAAACGTGTAAGTGCAACCTTTATTTTCATCAAGAGGGCACAGAACTGACCAACCAAGAAGGTAGGGTACGAATTCTCTTCCTTACATGATAATATTTCTACCTTAACTTGGATTCATATTTCAGGGGCTAAGTTTAACTTATAAACTTGTGACCATTTCAGCTGATAACCATTTTTCCTAGACAGGGCCCTGCCCTCTACTGTCTTCTTGTGATCTTTAGCTTTGGATAAAATACTTAGGTGGATGCATAGGATGGCATGGTCACTATAACAGGAAAGACGAGTTCCTTTGTGGGCCACTTTACCCTGTAGATGTGTTAAGGCTAGGATAAAATCAATGGTAGACTCTTGGAGGTCCCTTCTAAAAGTAATCCCCTGCCAGCCCTCTTTTGCATGGTTTAATATGCCCAAGTTCCATTTATAAAGAAGTCTATTTAGGGTTTCGCCGTACTCACTATGTATAAAGAGTGGGAGGGGATTACCATAGGTATCTTTTACTCCACATACCCATGTCCCATTAAATTTACAAAGATGAATGTTAAAATCCCCTGCCCATATGAGATTAATACTAGCCCTGCTTTTAACAGTGATAAGTTTCTCAAACTCTGTCTCTACGGCGATGGGCACATCTTTCATATTCCTCCCAAAATCCTTATTATAATAGTTCATAATTAACCACGTGTCTTGTTTTGTACTATCAAACTGGAAAATCTGGAAATGACTATGTATGGGGCCAACCTGCTTTACTTTAAAAGGTATAGTATTTGAAACCAAAGTTAGGAGGCCCCTCTTCGCCCATCCGGAAGATGTTGAAATTGCCAGGAAGTGAAAGGTACGAAACCCTGTAAAGAAAACTGGGTCTTTGGACCAAGTCTCCTGGAAGGCTATTAGCTCCATAGATTGCCACTCATTTAGCCAGCTTGAATTCCCTATTTTGGAGGCTATACCTGCTACAATCCAGGATATCATAGAAGTACTGGCTCCCTCAACTCCCTCTAGATCAATCAAGCGGGATAAAGAACTATGCTCCTGGATACTAGGCAAAGGAGCTACATCTACAGGGACATTCTTGTGGGCATGTGTAGTACATGGGCTTAATGGTAAACCAACCTCTACTGGGGCAATGGTAGCTGCCTTTTCTAGTTGTGACTAACAAGTTTCATCTGTCAGAGTTACGGCTATGGAAACGTTCTCAAGAGGTGGTATGCTAAGTGGTCTTGTTGGTGAAGTGACCTCTATAGAAGCCATAGGAGCTACCTTTACTGATTGTGACGGGGAAATTGAAGTCAGTCAGTCGCGGGCTTTCAGATTCGAAAGGACTTCAAATCTGTTGTGCAATCTTAACCCACCATTAATAATAGGACACACATTTCCTCTCACACTGGGAAGTGGTAGTGCTATTCTGGGCCTGTAGTCTCTTCTCGTTAGTACACCGTGGCCATTGTAACAGTAATCCAGCGGTAGAAGTGTTATCTGGGACATCTTTGGGGAGAAACTATGAAGATTATTTAAGAGCATACGCCCCGTGTAAGCATTATTAAAATTCACAACTACACAGTCACCAGAAAAAGATTTCCTTAAACCGCCCACCCATTCAGTTCTCATGGCCATAATGATTTCATTTGTCAGCTGATGCTTCCCCCTCTCTGTAACAATCACATTATTTAATAACCATGTATCCATTAATTGTCTTGTGGATTCGCTCAGATCTTCTCGGAGAGGGACATTAGCCAAAACCAGAACAGTAGGGCAGCAGCAGGTGGAAGGTGAAGGATTTGTTGCTTATAATTGCAGAGTTCACCCAAAGTATTCCCAGATGCTCCTCCTGGGTTGTTGACCCCACTTTCTTCCCTATTGGCTGAAGTTGGGTAGCGTACTATGTTCCCTTTGCTCATCCCTTGGCAGTTCTGGGCACCCACTGGCAAATTAGATTTTGTGTTTGCATTTGGGAGCTGTGCTGCAACACTAGAGGTATCATCCGGAAGCGTGGACATTGTGCACGGGATTATTGGAAGAACAGTCACCCCCCCTGCTTCCTTTGACTGAGTTGGGCCTTTAGTTAGAGATGCTTCCGGGGGGTGGTTGTTTGTCAAGAACGCCTGGGCAAGCAGTGAACGGTTTTGGGACTCTAACTCAGCCAGGCACTGTTCAATTTGGGTCAGTTTGGCTAAACTAAGGAGCAGTGTGTTGTTTAATCTTATAGTCAGTTCAGTCCAGAGAAAGTCATCTGGGTCCAATTGGCTCCCTGCATTGTTAGGAGGCTTCGAAGATTCCCGTGTCTTGAGGTTAGTTGGAGACACCCGTGGCTGAGGACCTTTAGCTTTAGGCGCCCGAGTGGTTTTGGGGTGTTTGGTTTGAACTTTGGTAATAGTACATCCTTCTCTAGTGTGTTTAGCTGGTGGATTTGGCGAAGGGTCCCTTGAAGAAACACTCAGGGGTGAAAGATCATTCCCCCTGGTTGCTGTGATTTCCTTAATGAGATTTGGGGGGGAGGATCTGGTATGGATTTGTGCCAAGACTGACGTAGTTGTAGGGGGTGGTGGAAGCTCCTCCAGTGGGGGTTCATTAAGAGATCCTATAGGCAACGCCAGGATGGATGGTGTGAGGTCCATGGATAAGCGTCTTGCGGTCAGCTCTATCTCGTGCGAGAGGACGCTGGCAGCTCTTACTAAGAAGGAGTCCAATGTAGCTCCAACCCTCCCCCCATTTTTATCCTTTCGGCCCTTTTTCAGCCATGTATGTAACTTAGAGTAAATAAATACAGAGAGAGGTAAACTGGGAGGAAAATAACAATACTGTAATTATGTTGCAGATGTAAGGGAGTAGGCCCAGCCCAGCCTCCTCCGGGCTCCGACAGGCCCGTCCTTGGCCCGGGCTTCGCCCGGCGCGCCCGCTCACGTCCAGCGCAGCGGGATAACAGCTTTTAATTTATGCGCTTCCAGGCACAGGAACCAGCAACGTGAGGCAGGAAGCAACGTGGACCATGCGGGGGACCCTGGAGGGTGTAAGCCCTCACCCTTCGGCTCAGCTCTCACCCCGGTAATCAGCAACGGAACAAAAAGTGGGATAACAGCTTTTAATTTATGCGCCTCCAGGCGCAAGAACCAGCAGAGTGAGGCAGGAAGCAATGTAGACGATGCGGTGGAGCCTGGGGGTGTAGTCCCTCACCCTTTGGCTCAGCTCTCACCCCGGTAATCAGCAGCGGCAGGTTGTAATGTGAGATTTCTCATGATGAACTGGACAATATGTCTGTATAGCCTAACTACTTCTTTGTAAAGTGTACGCACTTCCCCCTACTGGGAGCTTGTCTATCTCAGGATGCAGAGTGTAAGTCGCTAAGGCCTGCCATGTTGCTCCTCCTGTGCTGAGCAGACCGAGTCTTACAACTGAAGTTTTGTGTTTTAGAATGCCTTTAAATCAGTTTTTATGTTGCTGGTAAGTCAACGGGACTTCAATGTCCTGGTATAGGATGTATTCTTCCGTGGATCCACTTCAATGTATTCATGGAATAAATATGTCTGTGGATCTGCAGGTGGGAATTTCACCCAGGAATAGAATACCTCTGATCCAAACACCTCGTGTGCCTCAATCACGAAAGTAACATGGCCACCTGTTGCAGGTAATTCATGTTCTAGCAATTTCAGAGTTACTGCCTGTCTGTAGTTTTCTGTAATGTTAAGAGCGTTAGCAAATTCGTCTCTACTTTCAGTTTCAGTCATTTTGAAAGGTGAAGAAAGGTTTAAGAGGTAGGGTTTAGCACAATATATGAACTTTAAATCCTTTCAAGCTTGTCTAAACCTTCAGCCAATACACAGGGTGTACCTGCTCAGCCGAGGCTGATAATCCTTCCCACTTCAGACGTCTCTGAAAAATGTGAGTTGGACTTTCTGAGATAGTATAACTGAACTACTCAGATTTTCCTGTTGATATAAGAACCAAAACAACATTGGCGTCGCCATGTCGTGTAGTTCCTAGGACCCTGTAGGACCTGCGTGTTTTGGATCACCCAAACTGTCAGTACTTCGTTTGAGCCGCTGGTTTCTAGCGCTGGCACCGGCACTTAATTGCCGGTAGCTGCACTTATGACAGCTGCCACATAGTGGCGTGTTTGTGTAATTTAAACATGAGCAGAAAAACAGCTGTTTGTTAATTCAACATACATTAAAAGCAACTAATACCTGCCACCCAAGCCATTCTTACAGCTTTCGCAGACTTGAACATTCTCAATTGTACCATTTGTAGAGTGTGATGATTAGTAGTTTTGTAAGTACAGTGGCAATTTTTAGTGTAAACTGTGGTGGCCTCCTGATGAGGGCCCGCACATATTTTCTTACAAATTACGCCTTGTTTAAATTACAGCTGAGCGAAGTCCAAAAAAAGGTAGTAGTTAAAGGGCCATCTAGCTTCATTTTGATTGAGTACCCTGACTGGGAGCTATCTGGAACCTTACACCTAGTTGCAAATGCAATAGAGGGTAAACAAAAACTCACAGCTTGTTATTACTACACAGATTCTTAAGAAAGACATGCTTTTGACTTCAGTCCCTGTAAAAAGACATATGGATGCACTGTAAGAATTTCTATTAATCAAGAAGAGAAAGGGGGTTGGGGGTCAAAGGACATTTAAAGACCTGCAAGGGTTAGTTCCCCATCCAAAGTACATATCATAAACAGGAAACCCTTGGATCTATGGAACAAGAGGAACTGTCATAAGGAGTGACCTATCATGTGGGGGAATCCCTTTCAAAAGGACGAATCCCTCACCCCTTTATCCCTTTATTTGAGCGTCCCTGGGCCAGGATTAAAAACAGGGCACGTGCGGGAGGTGCATATTCCCACAGTTAGTGTCAAAGTATGGTTGACATTTTTACGCTTCGTCACCCTCACATCGAAGTGTAGTGGCTTTGTTCAGGACCAACTAGTGCTGCTGCTGAAAGAATGTGTAACTAATAAATGAGTAAAAGTGAAAAGGAACTGTAAATTATATAACTTTCACTTTTAATTAGTCTTTATTCGATATATTTCAATCATAAAAGACATTTTAAAAAATAAAATGCGTTGTTTTTTATCCCACCCCACCCCCCCACCCCACAGAAATACAGAATCCACATGAGTTAATACAATAAATAAACAAAAAAATAATAAAGATCTTCCTATCTCATACTATTTACACTGCTACTATGTATCCTACTTACATCTTTACACAATCTTACAATATCCTATTTACATTTTTATATAATCTTAAAATATCCAGCTAAGTTCATTAGAATCCAATCAAATAAGGATAAAAGAGCAACAACTACATGTTGAAATTTACATAGTTTTTCACGTAAAAATGTAACTTAAAGGAAATTTAAATAAATGCAAACTGTACGGCATTAAGTAGCAATCCTAACTTATTCCAAACAGGTTTTGCGTGCCCGAATTATCCACATCCAGTGAAGGAACTTTGCCATAGCTATAACAACAGGCTGGGAGGAATCTGTTCTTAAAATCCTGACAGCCTCATTTGACGTCTTTATACCTAACTGGATGCAAATTGGTTTGAGCCATGATTGTCTAGGTATTCTATATTCAGGGCAGGCAAATAACACATGACCAATGTTTTCGTTATGGTCCGGACAGAAGGGGCACCTTGGAGTTTGTGCTTTATTCCATTTCACTGTTAGGGCATTTAACGGAAGTGTCCCCACCCTCAACTGATGGTACCTCTTCCGGTCCCCTGGGACCGTAATCCAATCCCAGTAGGGTTCGAGGGCCGGTGAGTGCTTGAGCTCCAAATAATCGTATGTAAAGGAACGGTCAATACGATTCCTAAAGCACTTAATCTCCACCATACTCCAGTAGAGTTCACGAAGTATCTTTTTCGGTGGAAAAACACTATTTAACGGATCATCCCACATTTGGGATAAACCCAGTGCCCTATATAGAAGCTTAGCCTCTTTCAACCAGACTATCTTATTAGCAGTATCTAGGGATCTCACCTCCAGGAAGCCTTGGGCATACTGGGAGAGCTCAGGAGTTATCCATAACCTTCTCCAGTAGGCCACAATTCTATACCTGGCTATGTCCCTAAAGCTATAGATTCCCAGATCATACTTTAAAGGTATCAATGGGGTTGACATTGGTAGCCCAGTAATGTTGCGGAGAAATTTATTCTGTGCTACCGTCAACTTGTTCAGATTACTGGACCCCCAGAGTTCTGCTCCATAAAGAACAGCTGCTCCGACCTTAGCATTGTAGATTTTTAAGACAGGTCTAATTGGTTTAGTGTGAGATGAAAAAAGCTCCTTTGTGAGAACTCCTGCAAGTTGAGCATGTTTTGTGTCTAATTCGTTTGTATGGTGTTTCCAATCTAGATTGTATGACAGATTGATACCAAGGTACTTAAAGACCTGGGTCTGCTCGAGCTGGACCCCATCCATAATGACTCTGCCTCTAATGTGTTTCCGTTTGTGCATAACCATAAATTTAGTTTTGCTGGTGTTAATTACAAGACCATGATCAGTGCAAAATCCTTCAAACACCCTAATGGCCTTTTGTAGTCCCTGCTGGGTCTTTGATATTAGCAAGGTGTCGTCCGCAAACATCAACAGGGGGATCGGCCTTCCTGCCAACTTTGGGGCATCCGTGGGCTGATGTTCAAAATAACCGATCACCCTGTTGATGTATAGCGAGAAGAGTGTTGGTGCAAGCACGCACCCTTGACGTACACCCCTCGCTATGGGGAACTTCTCAGTAGTACTACCCCGCTGATTCCATCGAACTTGTGCAAAACTGTTTTCATGCATCCTAATCAATAAAGACAGGATTTCTTTTGGAATACCCTGATCATGTAGGACATTCCACAGTTTGTGGCGGGGAACTAAATCAAAAGCTGATTTTAAATCAACAAAAGCTGCAAAGAGCATCCCGCCTTCTAATAAAACTGTACGCCAATATAATAAAACAAATCTAAAAATTTGATCAATAGTGCTGGTATGACTACGAAAACCAGCCTGCAGGGGAGATAATATATCATAATCATCTATCCACCCATGAATTCGCTGTAATAATAGCCTTGCCACAACTTTTTGTATGCATGCAATCAGGCTAATAGGCCTGTAGTTGCCTGGATCCGAGCATGCCCCCTTTTTAAAGATGGGGATAATCTCGGCTCCTTTCCAGGTCTCAGGGATAGGCGAGCCCTTTGCAATAGCGTTGGCTAACAGCTGAATATAGGTGGCCCATAGATCCTTGTCGTGCATAAACAAATCTGCAGGGATAAAGTCTAGGCCCGGGGCTCTGGCTTTAGGTATACAGCTCAGAGTTTTTAGGATATCATCTTTTGAGAAGACTAAGGGGCTCGCGAGGATATCTACAGAAGCTAGACATTCCTCTTCGCCTTCATCCTCAGCAGAAAAGTGGGTAGAAAAATGGGATACCCAGGCTTCTGGTAGCACATGGTTAATGGGTTCTCCTCTACTAGACCCCCTTCCCCATTTAACGATGTTCCAGAAGGGTGTCATAGATCTTTCCCTACTGGCATCGAGTAGATCCCTCCAGTAGCCTTCCTCCCATTCCCTTTTTGCACTAAATTGCACTTTTTTGTACATAACTCGGGCCTCCCTTATTTTAATTTTGTCTCGAGTTTTTACCGCATCTGACAGTAATCTATAGGCAGTCCTGCAGGACTTGTCATACCACTGATCCTCCTTTCTAATTGGTCTACGTGGCTTTTTCTTAGCTTTCTTAACAAAAAATAATTTTAAATTGTTAAAAAATTTGTCGTGGATCCTGCTAATTTCAGCTATCGGGGTATTTTTTTCAAATATATCCTGGACTTCTTGAATGGCCAAAGTTGTTAGATCCCTTATGGCTACCATGCTTTCCTCATTTGCTGCACAAATTGCCCATCTAATGTGTCTTTGATCGTTGGAAAGGTTTATCTGGACAGTTTCCCTCTCTTCCTCATTTGCCATCAGATCGAACAATTTAAACGTTAAAATCAGTGGGTCGTGATCACTTTCCACCCTTGTCTCAACCCTCATATCAAGAACATTCCCCCAATTCTCTTTATTAGTTAATATATAATCAATACGACTTTGCGTAGTTCCATTAGAGAAAGTAGGGGCGCCCTGCTTGTCCGATAACGTTCTTCCGTTAGTGGCCCTCAGCCCAGACTCAACACATAATACTTTTAACTGTAATGCAGCCTCAGTCCATCTTTTGATTGGTATTAAGGAAAGCTGTGGGATTTCCCAAATGAAGTCCTCTTCAGTAGTGAGGTCAACATCCTGGTTATCAAGTGGTTCAAAACAACAATTAAAATCACCACCAATAATAATATCAGCATTCAAACAGTGTTGATTTAATAGTATATCCAATAGTTCAACCGCCTTAGTGGATTTGCCACCCGGTAGGCCCCTTGAGTAGATGTTAAAAATAAAGATGTCCCTACTTGGCGGTCGCTGTAATTTGACCAGTAATATATCAGGACTATTGGTATCTATTTGTAACACTGTGTAGTCATTCCTCTGCTTAATCCATGTTACCAAGCCACCTTTTGCCCTTCCCCTTGAGCTCGGGGTGGCTGGAATAAAATAATGTAGATATCCCTGAATTGGATCCGGTTCTAACTGCCAAGTCTCCTGAAAAAGGACTATATCCTTAGAATCCAGGAAATTTAGCAGATCCTGTGATAAAATCTTGTTTTTTAACCCTGCCACATTCCAGGACAACAAGGTACATTGTATATTAGCATTGTCACTGGTAGGTTTTGTACTATTGGTTAAACCTTTACCATGTTGCTGAGTAAAGATATATTCACATGCGTTGCCTTCTATAGTAACCAATTCAGGGGAGAGAATCTCATATGACTCAAGTATATCATTATTTGTAGTAAGTTTGGAACATTCAATACGCTGTTCAACATTAGTCACATTACCAGACTCGACCTGAGTGCTACTTACATTGGTCAAAGCATCAGCTAATCCAGTATTTAACCGGGTGCCCATTTCCCTAGCCTCATAAGTGACAACAGGAATTAGAAAATTTTCAAGACTACTACCCAGTCAATCACAATCATTTAGCCCTGATAAGGCATCATATCTATTACCTAGAACCATACCCCAGTCTTTTTGGGGAACACCTTGGCCTCTGTTGTTTCTCACAGTGTTCCACATAGGTCCGGGGGTCCTAGGAAAAGTCACATTCTCTTGCTCTCCATAGAAAAATTTTAACGTAAGAGGAACAACAGATCCTGCTCTTCTTTGGGGGGGATTGATATGTTTTAGGAGATTTGGCAGAACACCTGGATGGGAAAAAGTCACTATAACACAATCTCCCTTGAATACTTTCGGTCGATTTCCAATCCACGCCACCCTCTTAGTGGATTTAATCTCAGATGCAAGTTGATATTTTCCTCCTGGTGCCATTTGCATATTGTTTGTTAGCCAATGGAGGGCTTTGCTAAACAAAGATGCTGGTGTTTCGGGTTGTGCATCTGCTGGCGAGGGAACATTTGCCAGAACCAGGACCACAGGAGACGCTTCCTCAATAAATTGGAGGGGATCTGTTTCCTGACAGTTTATTGGCAAATTACCTTTGGGTCCTGATACCCCGGCGATGTTTGGAGGTCGAATAGTAGAATGAGTTTCATTCCCGACTGTACTTTCTGGTAGCATAGGACTGTTCTCCTTTTCTATAGAGCTCTTTGCCTTAGGTTCAATTGGTTTCGCCATTTGTGTTACTAAAGTATTGACCGTCTCAACCCCTTCCACAGCTTTGACTTGAAGAGTAGTCATCTTTTTTACCTCCGCATTCAATTTATCAATCTTGGCGATCAAAGGCTTAATGATAGTTTGGATTTTGGAATCAATAATGTCTGCTATTTTCTGAAGCAAATCGTCTTCGTTATAGCTTTTTTCATGATTGCTTTTATCAAGGACATTAATATCACCATCATCTAAAATGTTTGCCTTGTTTTGCCCTGTTGGAGAAACATTTTTCCTCCTATTACTGGAACGTAACCCCATCCGTTTTTGATGAGTTTTCCTGTTTTTTCTCGTAGGTCGAGTTTCCTGCTCAGGAGATGGTAAGTCATCAGCATTATGCACCAGAATCTCGTGATCATGTTCAATATTTATTCCTTGATCTAGTGGCATAGCATTTGCGGCATCATCCAAGTTAAGGCTAATCTGATCATCCAAGTTTGGAGTAGGATGGACCGTGATGTCTATTAGGTTTGGGGTATCATCCAATACTAACGAGCCTGAATGTTGAGGACTTTGAATTGGGCTTAGTAACTGTAAGTCAGGCGACTGACTTAATCCCAATGATTCTCTTCTGTCTTTATTTATTTTAGTTATGACTTGAAGCATGTAGTTTTCAATGGGCTTAGAGTTAACTGTGGGCTTAGAGCTAGCAGGGGGCTGTTTTTTAGAATTCTTTTTAGACATGTTAAGATTATATAGTCGATTGTCCAGGGATTATATAGGCTTTACCAATACACACTGGATACTTGAATAGAGCCTTACGTAATGACACTATACAGTAAAGTCAATTATGAAAGGGAATTTCTTACTTGCTTGGGTTGCAGATGTTAGAGGGGTTGCCCAGTCCAGTCCCGGCCAGTCTAGGACTGTCTAAGACTGTCCCGCCCTTGTCCCGGGCTTCTCCCGCGCGCGACTCGCGTGTGCGAGAGGCGTTCCCTGCTGATAAGGCGCCTCCTGGCGCGTAGGCGTCGTCACCCCCGCCGCGTCCACCCCCGGGGCAGCTGGGTGATGTAGTTCCCCAGCTGCTGCTGCACCGGGTGGATAGCGGAGGATGGCGGTATGGGCGCTGCGCTTCTGGCCGTTTCCCTCACGGCGCGGTTTTGCAAGTTTTCAGGCTGTGGGCTGCAGCAGCAAAGGCAACGAGATGGCCGTTTCCCTCACGGCAAGTACTGCGGCGTTTCGAGTGTCCCAAGAGCGCTTCGGCGCTCCCTGCTGATAAGGCGCCTCCTGGCGCGTAGGCGTCGTCACCCCCGCCGCGTCCACCCCCGGGGCAGCTGGGTGATGTAGTTCCCCAGCTGCTGCTGCACCGGGTGGATAGCGGAGGATGGCGGTATGGGCGCTGCGCTTCTGGCCGTTTCCCTCACGGCGCGGTTTTGCAAGTTTTCAGGCTGTGGGCTGCAGCAGCAAAGGCAACGAGATGGCCGTTTCCCTCACGGCAAGTACTGCGGCGTTTCGAGTGTCCCAAGAGCGCTTCGGCGCTCCCTGCTGATAAGGCGCCTCCTGGCGCGTAGGCGTCGTCACCCCCGCCGCGTCCACCCCCGGGGCAGCTGGGTGATGTAGTTCCCCAGCTGCTGCTGCACCGGGTGGATAGCGGAGGATGGCGGTATGGGCGCTGCGCTTCTGGCCGTTTCCCTCACGGCGCGGTTTTGCAAGCTTTCAGGCTGTGGGCTGCAGCAGCAAAGGCAACGAGATGGCCGTTTCCCTCACGGCAAGTACTGCGGCGTTTCGAGTGTCCAGTAATCCTTAATTCGTTTTAGTTTGGAAGGAATTCACTGGTTGTCCATAAAGAAATGTGTTCATATTTGAAAAAGATTTAGGGCCATATGTATCAACATTCCGTTTTGCGATTCCTAAATAGCGATTTTTAAGGAATCGCTATTTAGAAATCGCAAAATGGTATGTATGTAGAAATCAGCTTCTTTTTAGCGATTTCTTAAAATTCCTTAATTGCGATTAGCAAATTGCTAATCGCAATTAAGGAATAATTTCCAGGAATGAAGGGGAAATTTGCGATTCGCAATTTGCTAATCGCAAATTGTGAATATTTTCAAGGGAGCATGGGTGTCCAAAGGACACCCTGTTGCACCCCTGAAATCGGCATGGGTGCACATGTGGGGCACATACATGCCCTAAGGGCATGTATGTGCGTCACATGGCACTTAGAAGATTATATAAATATGCATTTTGAAAGGAATTCGCAACCTACCATGGTAATTTGCGATTCCTTAAGGCCAATTTGCTAATTTTTTTGGCTTCTTACCTTGCATTTAAGGAATGGCAAAATGTCCAATCCCTTAAATGCAATCGCAAGATAAGGAATCGCTATTTTGCGATTCCTTATTTTTCAAGCAGATTTGCTTGATGCATACCATTAGTCCAAATTGCATTCGCAAACGCCGAAATTCTGCAAATTTCGGCGTTTGCGAATTCAATTTGGCTTGATACATATGGCCCTTAGTCCCATTTTCATAAAATCTAGCTCAAAGCATAGGCCAGTAGTAGTGGCTCCACTATGAAACCAATAAATCAAACCAAACCACATGCGAAATACCTATAACCGTAATTTCTTTATAGCTCCATGCTTATAAAGTCTGTAAGGCTTACCCGTTGGGGTTGGGAACAAAATCTTACCTTAACCTGCCATGTGGCTCAGGAAAAATCACTACACTGAAAGATACATGGGGATGAGATGTTGTTAATAGAGGCTTAAGTACTCGTCTGAGCATTCATTGTAGTAAAAAAGACTCAACTAAGAGGTCCATAATATGCTCTTGTATCATGATGTCAACGTAGACTGCATATTGTAACCTTGTCTGATAACAAATAGAAGGAAGGTGAAGAGATAACCGACCTTTTAACACTCATAAACAAACATTTGCAATGCAATAGGTCTCACATTTATCTTATTTAGAGTTATTGGCATTGTAAATAACAATGCCTTTTGTTTATGTTTTAGTTTTTAAAACAGATAAATAGAAGTCATTGTCATTTACACTGCCAATAGCTTATACTCACAAATGTGAGACCTATTGCATTCCAATTGTTAGTTTGTAAAGTGGCCCGTGCTGCGCTTTCACTTTAGTGGCTGCCACCCTCCTTTAAATGACCCGAGTCTAAAGAAAGGTGCTCGATCCCCATTTAAGTGAAAACGTGCTGTGGGGTGTTTCCTAAGAATCTGAGCGCTATGTAAAAGCAAGGAATACATTGAACATTACTACACGGAGACATTTGTAGACATGTTCAGCTATTATAAATGACACAAAAGGTGATAAACGAGCTTAGAAATGACTCAAAGTAGAGAATGCCGAAAGGAACCAGAGGTTACCTTGATAGCACCCCTAAGGGTGCACTTTAACTGATTCAATGAAAGTGAACCTTTTAACAGTGTACCGAACGCTGAGTCAAGAAAATGTGCGCTTGTAATTTGTTTATCAAAAAGCATACCAACTTTGTACACAATTTAATTGCAAATATATGGTAAATGGTGGCAAAAATTAAAGTGCAACTATTCACTCTATGGTGTGCAACAATGAAGCAGTGTACACCTTAGGAACGCATAACCTTGAACACACATAGCCCACCCCTCTTCCGCAAAAGTACAGTTGTGTTAAACAGGGTTTGGTTGCTATAATTTCATCCAGTTTGTAAATATAGGTGCACACAGTTCACTCCTTATTATCCATCACTCACAAGAGGGTCACTTCTGCTCACACTAGTGAACTGGCCTTTGAACTGTGCCTACTTAATAAGCCTGGTTTACAAGGTGCCCCTTTGCTTTGGTAATTTACTCCAGTTTGTAAAAGAAGTACTGCACACAGTTCACCCCTCACAAAAAGGTTCTCTTCTGCACACAGTAGTGAACCTGCCCTGGTGGCATGCTCATGCTCTCTAAATAAGTGTGATTACCCACCCAACTCTTGGCGCATGTAATTTCCTGTTGTTGGTAGAAATGAGACTGTGTGCTGTTTACCCCTCATTATCCTCCTCTTAGGAGAGAGCTCTCTTGTGCTTATGCACACACTAGTGAGCTGCTCTGGAGCCATGCCCTCTGAATAAGCTTGGTTTACAGGGTACTCCTTGACTGTTGGAATTTACTCTAGTTTGTAGGAAAAGGTCAGCAAATAGCCCACCCCTCAGTGTCCGGCACTCACAAGAAGGTTCTCTTGTGTGCACACACACTTGTAAAAACAGCTCTGGAGCCGTACCCATGTACTTGGAATCAACCTCCCTCACAAGAAACCACTTGGTTCTAATATAATCCAGTTTGCAGAAATATGATTCTGCACAGTCCACCCTCAGTATCTGGCACTCACGAAAGGGTTCTCTTGTGCACACACCAGTGAGCTGGCACTAGAGATGTGTTTGTGCTATCACAATAAGCATGCTCCTTATTGACTGTAATTTACTCTAGTTTTCAGAAATAGGACTATGCACAGTCCATCATCCAGTATCAGCAATCACACAAGGGTTTTCTTGTGCACACACTAGAAAGTTGCCTCAATACAGGACGCCCTTTGGAGGCTGTGATTTACTCCAGTTTACAGAAATAGTACTTTGGACAGACCATCCCTCAGTATCCGGCACTCACAAGCTTGTTCTCTTGTGCACACACTAGAAAGTTGGCTCTGGAGCCGTGCCCCTGTCCTCCGAGTAAACACTGCTCACAAGACACCCTGAATCGCTACCACCAATTGATCCAGACCCCCACCTTGGTGACACACATTAATGCCAGCACCAAAAGAAGCAAATAAATCTTCATCATTGTGAAAGACTTCACCTCACCAACAGTCACATCCACCACCCCCTCATATGACTTCTGCAACTATCTCTCATTTTCTTCAACAACAAAATCACCACCAGAAACTCAAACGTCAACTCTCAACTAGACAAAACTTACAAATCGATTCCTGATTGCATCCAAAGCTAACCAAATGGCACACAATCATCCTTGAAGAAACCACCACCAGCATGAAGTGCATCCTCTCAGGGGTACCATCAGAGCCTTGCCCTACCACGCCAATTCTAGAAGATTGTTACCCATCAACAAGATGCTCACACACTGGCAGGGCGGAGCTTGCCACAGCACAAGATGGCTGCCTAGAGTTAGAGCTCCGCAAGCCGTCAGCACTCCACTCCAGTTATCCTGACAATCGTCGCACTATCCTGTAGGAAACTGCCCGATATCGACACAGCAGGAGGAGCGCTGCAGATCGATGCCCTCCTGGCGCTAAACGACCCTCTGGAACGGCCGGAGAGAGCCACGAGGCCTGCACACGCGGGTGGGGGATGGAGGCGGCCGCGCTCGCATCGAGCCACTACACCCGCTTCCTGCTGCTGCAAGCTGCGACGCGGAGAGGCACTCAGCACTACCATCTGGCCCTCATAAGCTTGCCTGGACCTGATATCACCCTGTTGTGCCCGCCACTGACCGCCATCTGACTTCTCCTGCGGCTGCGCCGGCCCCTTGGTGCCTCGGGGCCTGCCGCGACTCCTGGATGGGCGGTGCCGCTCCGTTGTTTGGCGGGCAGCGTCGGGAGCTCTGTGTGCGGCGGGGCCACTGCGGACTCTACACAATCCCTGCCTGCAGATCCTGAAGGCACTCCGGACAGAGGGCCCGATTCACAGAACTAACTTAAGACAGAATCCTAAACTTACTACCATTTTGGTATTCACAGAAGGCACTTACTCATTTTGGTATTCACAGAAGGCACTTACTCATTTCGGTATTCGTGAAACATCCTTTACAACGCAACTTTTACAACGCACTACCATTACGACGCAACTTTTACAACGCAAGTCTTTACAACGAATTGCGCTGGAGGGCGCTCTAGGCTAGGGAATAGTTTAATTACTATCCAACACCTTCCCTACTATCCACGGGGACTAGAGTTGCAATAGTAAATTAAACTATTCACTATCCAGCGCCCCCCAACGCAAGTCGGTGTAACGACTTGCGTTGTAAAACCTGCGTCGTAATGGCATGCGTTGTAAAAGCATGCGTTGTAACGTCATACATCCTCGGTATTCACAGAAGTTAGGAGTCCTAACTTTAGGACATCTAAATGCCTTCTGTGAATACCGAAAGTCTTAAAATTAGGATTTTTTGTCAGTTTAGTAGTAGGAAAGTTAGGAGTCCTAACTTTACTACTACTACTACTGAGAAAAATCCTAATTTTAAGACTTTGGGTATTCGTAGAAGGCATTTAGGAGTCCTAAAGTTAGGAGTCCTATCTTTACTACTACTAAACTGAGAAAAATCCTAATTTTAAGACTTTTGGTATACACATAAGGCATTTAGGAGTCCTAAAGTTAGGACTCCAAACTTCTGTGAATACCGAAATGAGTAAGTGTCTTTTGTGAATACCAAAATGAGTAAGTGCCTTCTGTGAATACCAAAATGGCAGTAAGATTAGGATTTTGTCTTAACTTAGTTCTGTGAATCGGGCCCAGAGTGTGGGGGGAGCGCGCCTGCGCTCCAGTGATTCACCACCTGGGGGAATACTGTGCCTGTTGGTGCCGTGGGCGCGCTGCGGAGACTGCTGTCCCCTTGACGCTAAGGGCCTTTACATAATGCTAATTACTTGCTTCACGCTGGGACACACCGATCACCATCTGCACAACCGCCGGGAGTGGTCTTCACGGTAACTGGAGTGTGGCTCTGTTCTCCCCCCTCTCTTTATCTCTATTCTTGCGGTGTGGCTGTGGAAGGACTGGGGCGGCCCACTGGCCTTCAAGGGGGCACTCATCGCCTGTACACCTGCACTCACCTGGCAAGCCAGTTCTTAGACTCCACAGGTCCTGGGATTGGATCTCTGGTTTGGAGGTGGGGGACCCGGCTGTATCCTTCCCCTCTGACGCGTGGACACTGTTTGGCCAGAGGTACATCCCTAAGGGCGGGGGCGGCCATGTACAGATGTTAGTGCCTCGTCCCTATACTGCGGATCGCCCTAGTGGAGATTGTTGACCCCCCTCCCTCCAAGTTCCACACAGGGACGGGGTGGGTGCACCCTCGCCTATGCTGCTGACTTGTTGATAAAACTCCAAACTAAGTGCCCTCTGATCACCGCTCGCAAGGAACCTGGCAATACTCTTGGAGCGCAGAACCGGCGATTGCGACTAGCTCTCTTACATAATCCTTGAGATCGGACTGGGCTATCATTCTTGCCCCTGCACGCAGTCGCCATCATGGGTAGGCTGGACAGGACTCAGACCAAGCTCCCATTCGACGCCAAGAGCACCAGAAAATGGAGACGGATGGGGCTCGTATACCCCTGAGGAGGACCCGAGTGAGGTGAAACAAATGTTCGCAACGATCCAGAAAAGTCTCACTATGATGGATGGGAAAATCGACTCCCTGGTGTACCGTATGGACAGGATGTCAGAACGGCTAGATAAACACACTGGGCCCGCGGCCAAATGCAGATTAACAGAGGTGGAGGAGGCTCGGACTGAGACAGATTCAGCACATCGGCAAATGGCCAAATCCTTCACAGCATTGCAGGACAAAGCAGAAGATTTGGAAGCCTGTTCCCGCTGCAGTAATATCCGTATAAAGGGCTTCAGGAGTCCACTCCCATGGGGAATGCGGAACAATTATTTGAAAATCTACTTGTCACCGTACTGGGCCGTGAAACTTTCTGAGATCTATTTGTTGTTGAGCGGGTTCATCAGTCGCTGGGCCCGCGGCCTGTCCCTGGGGCTCAGCCGTGCCCAGTGATAGCCAAACTGCTCAACCACAGGGACCGCGATGCGGCCTTGCGGCAGGCCAGGGAGCTGGGAGATCTTTGTTATGAGGGCTTGGTGATCTCTCTATATCCGGACTTCACTGCTTGAGTGCAGGAGGCGAGACGCCAAATTTAATCTTTTCAAACATCAACTCAGTGATCACAACATTGCATATGCCATGCTGTGTCCGGCCATATTGAAGGTACACCTGGGCAAATCCACTCGCATCTTCACGGAACCGAAGCCGCTGCAAAAAGAACTGAAAGGATTACTCAAGAAGTCACAACGTGATGCCATGTAGGGGGTTCAGACGCGGTGCCAGAGGAATCACAGGGGTCCTCCCTCGACAACAATGACTAGACAGTCCGCTTTGTGAGGATCCCGGTCACTGTCATGACTCACACATTTTCCTCATTAACAGTATATACTCACTCATAGGTGCCCGCGCCATTGTTGCTAATCCCTAGCGGTGCATATGGAAGACAATGGCGTGATGGCATGGGACAGCGACCTCCTGTACTTTCCGCAAGTATCCAAGACCTGCATGTGGTGTTGGCTTGGGGGGCAGCTACATTGTAATATTGACTAATAGTAGGTTCAGCTGTATCCAGGTGTTGTTCATGGTGGAGCAGCCTCCGGTTCGCCGACCGTAGATTATCGCATTCGCATATCCTGATCTTTGTTGAGTTAGTTATGTGCTAACTAAATTTGATTGTCATGCTATGTTTATTGCAACGTGGAGTTATGCTGATGGTCCCTCGTAGTGCTTGGTAACATCCGCCCCCTGCGTGTTACCCACTGCATGGCTAGTTGCCATATTTCCTTCGGGGAGGGGGTGGGACAATCGACTGTGCTCTGTTGGGGTTAGCATGGCATGGGAGGTGGGTTGGGGGGATTGCAGTATTTTTGAGTTTAATTCATTTGTGTAGTTTTCTTTTTTTGGTTTGTTTTGACACAATTGAGCGAAGCACACACATTAGGCCACATAAGACAACAACACAGTATGCCTGATATATCTCCCAGGTGGTGCTGGGTAGGGTCCAACACGTTCATTCACATAGCTGGCCACCATGGGCACCGAAAATAGGTTGAAGTTCCTGACCTGGAATGTCAGGGGCCTTAATAATCAGCACAAAATTAGGATGGTCATGTCATACCTCACTAGACATAAGATTGATATAGCCCTTCTGCAGGAGACACACCTCCCAGTGGCAAGTCTCCCGCGGGCGCGGCAAGGTTCATGCTGCGGGTTTCATTACACATGCATGGGGTGCTCACTTGGATCAATCCCACAGCCCGCCTCACCCTTTAGGGGTTACACACTGATACTGACGGCTGATATGTAGTGTCCCGGTGCAGTGGAAACGGTGCGGAATATATAATATTTAATGTGTACGGCCCCAACCATGACTGCCTGCAGTTCTATCATGACCTCCTAATTTCGGCACGCCAGATGCCCAATATCCCACAGATATAGGGAGGGGATTTTAATTGTATTCTCAACCCGGAGTTGGACCCCTGAGGTGCACTTTACTACAGTTTGGGAGACCTTTAAGGTCTATGTTCGGGGAATAGCAACTTCTAAACACACGGGGGTACTCAAATCAATCAGGGGATGGCTGGGTCTATTAGAACAAGCCCTGGCACAGCTGGAGAGAAGGTCGCACAACACCAATCATCCCACATTACTAACCACCATTAAGTCCACACTAGAGGAATACCACTCTGAGGAGGACAAAGAGGTAAAACTCCTGGGGAAATACGTAGTAGCAAGATCATATGGAGATGGGGAACGCCCTGGCGCGGTCCTGGCGAATCTCATGAAGGGGCGTCGCACAGCCCAACATCCCATCAAACTGGCCACAGATAACGTCGATCAGATTGCTGATTAGGCCGAGGTTGCAGAGTGCTTCAAGCGATATTAAGCTGATCAGTGCAAGTCCAAATCTTGCAGTACGTCCTCTGAAATACTGGAATACTTGGAATACATCAAGCTGCCCTGGCTGCTAGATGTCGATGGAGAATATCTGATGCCCCCCTTAGAGGCATGGGAGATCCATGCTTCCTTGTCCACGATGCGCTCTGGTAGTGCGCTGAGACAGGACGTCCTCACTGTGGGGTTCTATAAGGAAGTTAAGGAATTCCTTACAATACATTTACTAACACTATTTGAGGAGATGGCGGAGGAAGGCACTATGCCCCCCACGATGCGCGAGGCCCTATTGCTGAAACTTTCAAAGCCCGGGAAACCCCCACAACAATGCTCCTCTTACAGACCACCTTCATTATTGAATGTTGACACCAAGATTTTTGCTAAAGTGCTGGCAAGTAGGCTGGCCCCTGTATTGCCAACTCTCGTTGGATCGGAGCAGGCTGGCTTTATACGGGCCACTCACTTACCCATAACTTACGCACAGTGTTTGGTGCAATTCAGCATACCAAGTCAGACACCAGGGCAGCCTCAATCTTTCTGGACACTGAAAAATCGTTTGATCCGGTCGAATGGAACTTTATGTTGCTAGCCCTAGAATGAATGGGTTTGGGGAGCGTCTTTCTGGGTCTGGTCAGCACCTTATATCAGGATCCTTCGGCCCGTGTGCAAGTGGGTGATGAAGTTACTGCCCCTTTGACTATCTCTCCCCCTCCTATACGCCTTGGTAGCTGAGCCTTTAGCTTGCGCACTGCACGAATATCATAGTCACAGGGAAATCCGTTTCCCAGAGTACAGTCTCGTCGTCTCCTCTTAAGCGGACAATACCTCCTATATGTACGTGACCCGGCCCAGAGTATGTCCCCCATCCCGCATGAAATTGTGAGATTTGGCAGGCTTTCCGGACTGAAAATCAACTAGGCAAAGTCTGTTATATTCCCTCTCACACCGGTGACACTACCTGAGGCCCTGGACTTTCCTCTGAAGTGGTTCACTGATCCGGTGCGATACTTGGGAATTCGAATTCACACAGACTCCGAGCTGATGTTTAGGGAGAATTATGGCCTTGCCATACTTAAGTTTGAGGAAGATGTAGCAAGATGGATTCGCCTCCCCCTCTCCCTCCTAGGCAGAATATCACTCATGAAGATGGTTGTTCTGCCCAGATTTCTCTTCTTATTCCTTAACATCCCAATGATCATACCGGCGCACTTCTTTAAACAACTCAGAATGTTACAAGTTAAATTAGCTTGGGCCGACAAACAACAGCAGTCAGTTGGGAGCTCCTCACATTGCCATACTCTATGAGGGGGCTGGGGACCCCAGACCTTGATCTTTATTACAGAGCCGCCAAGGCCTCGCATGCAAATTACTGGGTACAACAACAAACCCCCCCCCCCTTATTTACATATAGAACGTCTCACACACGCCCCTGCTCATATTGCCACAGCGTTGTTTCGGGCTCCGACACATCACTGGGATACTGGACTCGATCAATGCAACCACACATGCCTGGCATAAAATCCTTAATCAGCAAGCATTCTCCATATTATACTCTCCTGCGACCCCTATTGCTTAGTGTGAGTGGCTTCCACTCCTCACTTCTCCTAACATGGTAGCGGCCTTACACTCTCTGGAGATAGACACAATAGGAGACTTCTTTAATGAAGGACTAGGTAAACCTTGGGCTGACCATTTATTGACTGAACCGACGCCTCCTCCCCTTACCACTTTCCACAACTATAGGGCCAGAAGTGC
This sequence comes from Lissotriton helveticus, assembly GCF_964261635.1. Taxonomy (NCBI): domain Eukaryota; kingdom Metazoa; phylum Chordata; class Amphibia; order Caudata; family Salamandridae; genus Lissotriton; species Lissotriton helveticus. The sequence continues at coordinate 617,951,082 of NC_136061.1, read as the reverse complement.
AGTGTGGGACTTACTTGGGGACAAGCTGCTGGAACCCCCAGATGTCCTGTCCTTCACCGCTTTATTGCGAGCTGACTCCCCTAGGAGGATAGTCTCCAACATATACTCACAGACACAGTAGCTGCGTTGTAACCATTACGTCAAAGCTAGACATGAGTGGCAGGCGGACTTAGAATTAGATATAGATGATGAATTGTGGAAATACTGGTGCAAAGCCACTAGACGCATTTCACTTAATGGTAGGCACCGACTGATACAATTTAAATTTCTCGATCGAATCTATCATACTCCGGTACACCTGCATAGATTTGGCCTATGTGATACGACCAATTGTGAGAGATGTGTAGCGGATGAAGCCGACTTTATGCACCTAGCAGGGCTTTGCCCTGCAATTTCCAATTTATGGCAACAAACAGAACTAATTACAGTCACGCAGGTGGAGATTCTCCCTGACCCACTACTGGCTCTCCTCGGCTATTCTAAAAAAGTGCTGAAACCCATCAGACACTTGGTGGATATGGCCCTCCTGGTTGCCACATGCGTTCTATCAGTGCACTGGTCCCGCGGCCCCCTTCCCTCCCTGTCACAATGGGCCAGGGACATGTTGTATTGCAACAAACAAACTGAAGCGTATAGTGAATTGCTCACTCCCCGCAATCGACCAAAGAACTTTTGGAGCTTATACACAACTTACATTGAGTCACAGTCTCGAGAACAAGCAGCACAATCCTCCCCCCTGAAGGGACACAACAGTCATGATGGGATTTATGGGTATTGGGATATAAGTTGCTGGCCTAGATGTCGGTTGAAGTATGCTACGGTTTCCATATCACTATGCTCATCCTACAGGTGTTGTTGAGTGCCTTTGGATATTGATGTATGTATTTCTCTTTTGTGTAATTGCTACTTTTTTCTTTACAGTTTGTTTAAGACCCTGAAGACATTATTTCTGAGAGTATTGTATTTTTGCTTTCCCCTTAATGCCTTATTTATGAGTCAGTGGATTGTTTTTTATTTTTGTTTGATTTATTTGCATGAAATGGACAATAAAAAGTAAAAAAACAACAACATGCTCACACACATCCTAAACACCTGCATCTCTTCACCAATCTTCTCGTATGCTTGGAAATATAAAATGGTCCGCTGCTAAAAAAAAACCCTCATCTGACTCCTCAATGAATGCCAACACAAACCAATGTCCCTGCTTTCATACCAAAATGTACTGGAGAAAATCCTCAACAGATGCTTCACCAGATACCTCAGAGACCATCAATACTTTGACACCACTCAGGATAGGATGAAGACCAGCTGCCTAAATTGAACATGGACAAGACAGACGTTGTTATTGTCAGCAGAAGCAAGAGCCCAGCTCTGCCCCAGTCCACTTGGTGGTCTTGAGAGCTGGGACCAACACCAACCTCCACCAGCCAAGACAAGAACCTCTGAATTAACATAGACTGGAAACCCAACATGAACACCTAAGTTAACGCCATCACTGCCTCATCCTTGCACAGTCTAAAGATACTGAGGAAGATCTTCAAATGGCTAACAATCGAAACCTGAAAACCATCACCCATGACCAGGTCACAAACAAGTTGAATGATAAGAACACCCTCTACACCAGGATCAACAAGAATCACTCTGAACGTTCCACACCGTGAACACATCTTACCTCACCTCATCTCAAGAAATTAGTGTAGCTCTTAGAGGTGAGATTTGTTCATGCTAGTGCTATCCATCCACAAACTAGCACAATTCAAACTCCTCAAACACACTTTCAAGTCTCTACATAACTCTGGCCCAGCATACCTAAACAAACGCATCCACTTTCACCAACTTTCCTAATACCTCCTTTTGGCCGAACTCCTACTCGCACACATCCCTCACATGCAGAGAACCAGATCAGACAGTCGAACCTTCTCCTACATCACTCCTAAAGCATGGACCGACCTTCCGCTGCACATCCAGACTCCTTCTCACTTCTTGATTTCCACATGAACCTGATGACCTGACTTTTTGAATAGTATCTCTTGGCTCTAGGTTGGCTACCCTCTCACCTGCTCAGTGCCAGGATACTCTAGCGGGTGATAGTGCACTATACAAATCACAACAGATAGATTTAAGAATCCAGTCACATTTTATTTAATTTTCTTTGGAAGGCAAAATGCTACCGGCTTAGCACTCTCTCTGCCTTTTAACTGCTTTGTAATGTTTACTGATTTTGTCTCCTTTGTTGTAGTGGAAGTGCAGTAGGAGACCCCTTTTACTTATTTGTGGATGGGGTGGGCTGTATTTTGTGCAGCATTAATCCATGCTCGCTTTCCAACAGTGCTCCTGTAACTTTACTAAGCCCACGTCACTGCTCTCTAGCATGGGAATATAATGATTAGAGAGAGCAGGGCAGCAGTGGTCAAGACAGTAATAAAAAACAATAATTGACAAAACCAATAGGCCAGGCTTGCCTTTTGAGTCATGACTGCAACATTGACAGATACCTGCCCCAGTTCAAACTATAGCAATAAACAATTGCTTTTTGTATATAATTTACCTATAAGAGAAAAAATTTAATGTGTGATGATTCAGTGTACTTTTGAGATGTAATGCAGCCCCTTTTGCTTTACAATGCAAGCACTCAATATGAGGTGATATTATACAACAAAGAGCTAATGTCATGACAAGACAGAGAAAATCTTGTCTGGGAGATTTCAAAGCCTCTCATTGTGTATTTAACTGGGTGCAATCTGCATTAGATTACAATCTAGGTTCCTGCTTAAGCTCTAGGGTATGTGAAAATATTTGTCAGCACTGTAGTTTATAATAACGCATGAGGGGATGTTGCCCAGTGCTTAAAATGTTTCTGTGTGTTTGTTAACAGTTCAGAGTGATCATAATTAGTTTGTGGCTGAGAGTGAGGTTACCGACTAGAACTGATGCTTTCACTAAGCATGTAAGGCTACATTCTAGTGCCGGAGTTTCTCGCCTAAGGTGTTAAGTTACACATCAGAGTTGCTGTTCTTGATGCTTTGTATATGAGATTACTGCCCGAAGACAGGAATCATAGATGCATTTGTGAAGTTGCTGTCCTTTTGTGGGGTTTTAACGTGAGTGTATGGGACTATTGTATAGTCCTGTGCAGTGGTGGCTGCTGCCGATACGAAGTGGAGGGCAGCGCGGGGCAGCATTGGAGAACAACAATAAAAAAATGTTTTAAAGTACACTTACTTTCCTGCTGCCGGCCACCGCCTTTGTGATCCTCTGCTCCAAATCCTCACCACGGTGCTCATTGGCTCCAGGAACTGCAAGCCCCACGAGCACAGGCTCCCAGATTCACCTCATGCCAATCCTAGCACTGGGGTTGACTTGAGCAGGATTGTGTTCTGCTCCAAAGGGGACTGGAAGCCTGCGCCTGCTGTGCTCTCCACGCTGCAATGCAGTTCGGTTTGGGGAGATGTCAGTGCGCATGTCGGTTGGCCATCCTGAGAAGTCCGGCCAGACCAACTTGCGTACTGACAGCAGTGCCCCGTGCCCACCACTCTTGCTGCTGATGGCTCCGCCCCCAAGACTCGGCTGATGCCTCCAGCTTCTACAGGTAAAATTCAACTATAGTAAAGTAGTTTCATTAATTGTTTTATTATCATTTTATTTTAAGTTTTGATCTGCTGCTTCCAGCAGTGGGGCAATGCTCCTCCGCCATAACGGAGGAGCCGCCCATGTCCTGTGATTTTTAAATGAGTCTACAATATAAGGGATAAAGCAACCTGTGAAGAAAAACAAGCTGGTGGATCACCACCAGTATGCCAGGCGCACTGCTAGCTTTAAAGTATAAAAGATACGAACAACAAATATACTAATTACATGAAGACATGAATCAATCAAATTGTTGGAATTTTTGTTCAACCGCTTTTTAGTATCAAAATCAATAAAACACGAAATACATCATTCAAGCGATGTGCTCATTGTTAGAAAAACCATATAAAAAGAAAAAACATGGTGTTACTATTGACAAGAATATACTGTTATGTAGAGACAAACTTGATCAACAATCACAAATAATCAGGTTACTGCATAATTGTGCATAAATTCAAGTCATGCAAACCTGTGTCATATACTATAAGGATCCTGCAAGTCACAGAAGAGTTCCATGATCATACAGAATAATGAGACCGAAGGCCAAGATCATGAAAATGAGAGTTGACTTGCAATATCCTTTTAAGACAAGGCAGAGGCTATGTTATTCCTTATATCAGTGGTTCCCAAACTTATTCAACCTGTGGCTCCCTTGACCTAATTGGCTGTTGGCCGTGGCTCCCCATCATGTCACTTTTTTATTTACCGGTGGGAGGATGTAAGCCAGACATCGGGAATACTTCCACTTTTCGCCCTGAGGTTAATTGGGATGAAGCTGATGAAGGTATCTCAACAATCAGTAAAAATGATAATTGTGCAGCGGTAATTAACCCAAAAATAAAATAGAAATAACCACGCCAGACCACTCAGACTAAACTCCAAAATCATTATCCCAAGTTCAAAGGGAACTTTTTGGGATCGGACAAAGTGGAGAAAATGTAAGCGCGTCAAGTAGTTTCATAACACTGCATTTTCTCTAGGTGAAATACAAATTCAGCTTTAAGAAATAGCTTCAGAGCAGTGGAAGTACCAGTTCCAGTTAAATAAGTGGTGCATGTATTATCTCACATTTCAACAGCCAGGCCAACAATTTACATACATTATTTTTTCCTGTAAATGAGTGCTAATGTCCTTCCATGATGCAGCCATCTTGATCCCTGGCATGCCAGGGATAGAGGGGCCTCCTAATATGAGCCAAATCATTTGGAAAACGCAACTTTACCCCATATGGATTGGAGGACGTCAGAGGCAGAACAAGTCTTCCCTTCGGGAAAGGAATGAGGGTTACACAAGCCAGCTGGGAGAAGGGGCTGTTGCTTAGAAAGGGAATGAGAGGCCACCCCCGCGACGAGAGGAGGGGGGCCTTTAGTGGGCATTCCGTGCCCGCCTCGGTGGATAAGTTTCGATTCTGTGTTGGGACGTCATGGGGAGGGTTCCTCGGGAATACGAGACGCTTGGTGGGCGTCTGAGGACCCTCCTCCCTAAGGGATAAAGGAGAGCAGCACCCCGGGAGTAGCCCTCTTTTGTCTTTCGCCTGGGAACAGGAAGGCCAGCCAAGGAAGAGTTGCGAGTCAGGCCTGGTGGCCTTGTTGTTCGAGACACAGGTGAGAGGCCATAGCGTAGCGGGGGGCAGTAGTGGATGGTGCCGGGAGCCTCGGGTTCGGGCCCCGGTGATACGGATGGTTTTTTATTTTTGTTTCCCTTAAAAAAAAAAATTTTAAAAAAAGGAAGAAAGAAACGCATGCGGGCGGGATGAGGAAGCCTGCTTGGTATAATAAGGTTGCAATTATGTAAGCGCATGGGGGTACTGAGCGGTGATATCGCAGGCGGGATATCAGTTAGGCGGAGGGAGGGGGATCCCTTTCACCCGCGTGGCGTGCAGCGGTGCGCGTTGGCCTGGGACTCCTGTTAGAGCACGGTTCGAGTCTCTATAGAGATGCGGCGACATGGTCACAGGGGCAAAAAAAAAATAAAATAAAAAAAAAAAGAATAATGGTTAAAATAAGGAGAGAGGACCGCAGCGTTGTGCTGGGGCGCGACTCCTAGGTAGAATGCACGTATGGGGAATTACGGGCGCATGGGGAATATGCGGCGAGTAATGTGTCACTGTGAGACACGGTCTTTCGAAGCAAATTAGGGATGGCACATTAGCAATTAGGACAGCAGAGCGCAGATTGGGGGCTGCAGGGTATTACGGCAGGGATGTGGAGGAAATGGGAAGGGGAGCCAGAGCGCGGTGTCAGGATGATTGATGGGCCAAGGCTCCGAGTTAGTTATTCAGGGTTAGGAGATACGTCCTGAAGACACGGAGGGGCGCGGCTTGATGGCGCTGCATACACAGGGCGCTAGTTCTCTATGCGTTGCACAAAAGATAATTCGACATGGGGTATGTATTTATAAATGGTATTCAGGTTGAAAGAATTTGGGATTAGATTGCAGTGGCTGCTTCTTTTATTTAGATGCAGTGTCTTTCGGTCAGGCACGCACAGGTGGTCTGGATATTTCACGGGGATCCCTGCACCTATTTAGCAGCATATTTATTCGGTGCGCCAGAATGCCATGTACAAGCAGGGTTGTGTAAAGGGATTGCGGGGTGCCATTTTTCCCGCTTTTGAATGCATTGCCTTGGGTTAGATGCAGAGAATTGCAGCAGCAAAATTATGTAAAGGGCCTTTAGAGGATTGGTGGCGCGCAGGCAATTGGGGGCGAGGATGGTGCATGGGTCCAGAGGGGCACGGGTGGCGCAGGCTAGGTGGCGCGCCAGTGCAATACCGGATGGAAGGGGCAGGCATGTGTGGACTCATTAATGATTATATTTTCTCACTTAGTAGGCACAATGCCGCCCAAGAGGGCACGGGGGGGCAAGGAGGCCCCTGCATCAACAGAGGAATTTCGTACGTTGGCGGCATTGTGGGAGGTCGCAAAGAAAGGAGGTATCGATTGGGCTTTGAGGACCCTATCGCAAGATGGGGGTGCGAGTGGGCAGCAGGAGTCCACTTTGGCAAAACGGGTACGGCGGACGCCCATTCGCTTTATGGACGCGCAGCAGCAGAAGACCAAGCGGGTCTCAGGAGAGCGAACGACCGTTCCAGGTGAGGCGATGGCAGAGGGCCTGCCCCTGGTGGTCGAGGACACAAGGCGGGTGGCGAGCGTAGGCGCGACGACTGAAGCAACCGAAAGTGGGTTGTCCCCTAGGGAGGGGTCAGCACAGAATGCAGTGGTGGCCAGGGGAACAGCGACGGATGGGGGGGGGGGCCGTGCCTGTTGGGGCAACACGCACCCTGGTGGAAACAGTTCAGGCCCCGGTGGTGGCGACACAAAATGGTGGGGTGGCTCAGGTATGGATTCAGCCAGGGGGAGTAGTACAAGCACCAATGGTGATGGCTACCACAGCTCAAGGCCCAGTGAACAACGCAATGGCGTTGGGGGCGGGGCCAGTTACGATGTCCCCGACTCCATCTACTGCTACGGTGGCAGCGTCGCATGCTCCCCTTATGCATAGCCCAGTTTTGTACGGCTCAGCATCATTGGCAATGACACCGTCGGCGAGTATAACTTGGCACGTGCTGGCAGATACAAGGGAGAAGATCTTTAAGGGGGAGTATGTGGATGTGTTTGATCTGATTAATGCAGGTGTGGTCCCGGGGAAAACCAGATCAGGTAAAGATGGGGAAATGAAACAGAAGAAGGTCTGGGTGGAATGGTCATTGAAGAACTGGGTGACTGGGTTTGCTATATATGCAGCAATTATGGTGGAACGTTTCCCTGCATTGGCGGCACAGTTGATAAGTTACATGGCATTGATTCATGGGGCGGCTTCAGAATTTCAGGGAACGGCATGGTTGCAATATGACACAAAATTCAGGCAGATGAAGGCGGTGAAACCCGAGATAGCATGGGATCAGCGCGAAATTAATATTTGGCATGGGGAGTTTTATTCAGCGGTGCCAACTAGCAAACCTACACATTCGTTTTGAGGAGACAGGGGTGCCGGGGAAAAGAAACAGGCATGCTGGCAATACAACAAGAATGAATGTAATAGAGGGACGGCTTGTAAGTTCAGGCACATGTGTTCCTTCTGTGGGATGTTTGGCCACCCAGAGATCAAGTGTTTCAAGAAGGGCGGAAAGCCTAAGGAGCCCCGTCCTCCCCCTGCAGCTCCCGCTCAACCAAAACCTCGCCCCTCTCAGTGAAGCTCCGAAACTGCCCACGCCCATAAGCATCCCAGTATTAACTCATCTGCTCGCAAGGTATGAGAGGGGGTCGGAAGCACAATTTTTGTATGAAGGTTTTAAGTACGGTTTTCATATTCCCTCGGCTGCAGTGCCATCCGCAGTTCCTCCCCGCAACCAACGGTCAGTGCTACGGAATCCAGAAGTAACGTGGGAGAAGATTAGGAAGGAGTTGGCTCTGGGGAGGGTGGCAGGTCCTTTTGAGGCAATGCCTAGGCCGGACCTGGTGTGTTCCCCCCTAGGGCTAGTTCCCAAAAAAGAGGTTGGAAAATACCGTCTCATTCACAACTTGTCAAGTCCCGCAGGTGGGTCAGTCAATCAGGGTTTGGATCCAGAATTGTGTGCAGTTCGTTACACCACCTTTGACTCTGCCATTCAGAAATTGCAGCTGCTGGGGGGAGGGGCACTGATGGCAAAGGCTGACATTGAGTCGGCCTTTCGCCTATTGCCGGTCCACCCAGAGGACACTAGGTTGCTAGGCTTCACTTTTGAGGGCAATTTCTTTGTGGATCAATGTATGCCGATGGGTTGTTCCATTGCATGTGCAATATTCGAAACATTCAGTTGCTTCTTGGAATGGGCAGTGAGGGAGGTGATGGGCGTGCGAGAGGTTGTGCATTACTTGGATGATTTCCTGTTTATGGGACCGGCAGGCGGGTCAGATTGTCAGGAGGCTCTGGTGGGTTTTCAGCGACTGGCGGGGGCCTTGGGGGTGCCCCTGGCGGTGGAGAAAACAGAAGGACCAACAACCCAGTTGACGTTCTTGGGTATTGAGATAGACACGGTTGCAGGAGTGTGCAGGCTACCTCAGGAAAAAGTTAAAGCGTTTCAGGGGTCCTTGGATTAATGCTTGAGGGCACGCAAGGTTACTTTGCATCAGCTACAGGTGTTGGTGGGTCAATTGAATTTTGCACTGCGCGTGATACCTATGGGCAGGGTCTTTTCTAGGAATATTGCCAGGGCAATGTCAGGTTTGAAGGAGAAGCACCACCACACTAGGCTGTCAACCGAGATGAAGGATGACTTGGTCACATGGAGGGATTTTTTGGAGGATTTCAATGGGTCAGTGATATGGCAACGACCAGCGCAGGACAATAGAGATTTGGAACTTTACACGGATGCAGCAGGTAGTGTTGGGTTCGGGGCTGTGTTAGGAGCAAGGTGGTGTATGCAGCACTGGCCAGCAGAGTGGTTTGAGAGGGGGCTGGTTCGCAACATCACATTTCTGGAGTTATTCCCCATTATTGTGGCTCTTCAGATATGGGGCGATTTGCTGGAGAACAAGAAAATCGTGTTTTGGTCTGACAGTATGTCAGTGGTTTTGGCGGTGAACAACCAAAGGGCCAAATGTCCTTGGGTGCTCCGTTTGCTGAAAGTGCTGGTGCGGGAGTGTCTGCGGCGTAATGTGCATTTCATTGCAAAGCATGTGCCAGGTGTGGTTAACACAGTAGCTGATTCCCTGTCTCGTTTTAAGTTGACAGAATTCAGAGCGCGATGGCCACAAGCAGACGCTCAGATGACAGCCTTCCCGGAAAGCCTGTGGAAGCTTGGTGCCCCATTGCTCCCGATCTCATAGCGGCGTCGGTTGCTCCCAAGACTAAGAGTAGGTATGAGAGGGACTGGCAGGTTTACATGGCAGTCTTGCAGAGCGAAAGGGGTGTGGGGGAATTTACACCACAAGGCGTGCTCAGTTTCATAGTTAGCCAGAAGGAAGAGGGAAGGTCCCTGGCTCTGGTACGCAGACAATTATCAGCGATAGCCTTCTTTGCAGGGATAAAAGGGGTGAGGGATCCCACTAAAGACCTTGGAGTTAGAAGGGCTATGAGGGGATGGGAACGTTTGGTTCCAGGGGAAAAGGATACCAGGAGACCGATCGATTCCAATAGGTTGGTGAATATCTTGGGGGTTTTGCCACAGGTATGTTGGTCGCATTATGAGGTACAATTGCTGCAACTAGCATATTCCTTAGCGTTCTTTGGGGCATTCCAGGTATCAGAGCTGGTGTCCAACTCCAAGAGGGACAGACAGGGTGGAATTGCTGTTGAGGATGTGGTGATTGCAGCAGGTTTGCTGCAGGTCAGGGTACGGCGGTCGAAGACTGACCCAATGGGTAAAGGAGTATGGGTGCAACTGAGGGCAAGTCAGGGGGCAGGCTATTGCCCGGTGATGTTGATGGAGAGGTTCATGCAGATGAGGCCTGGATGTGAGGACAATAGGCTGTTGGTGCATGAGGATGGTACACCGCTGACGAAATTCCAGTTTACGCGTATATGCAAGCGGGCTCTGGAATTGTTAGGAGAAGACGTAGTTCATTTTACGTCACATTCGTTCCGTATTGGGGCAGCTACTACAGCTGCGGAATTGGGACTATCACAGGGTGCAATCAAGAGAGTGGGCAGGTGGAAGTCAGCGAGTTTCGAGCGCTATGTGCGACCACAGCTGGTATAGGTAGGGGGTATTCTCAACAGATTGGTATTTACCCACTTCTCTCTTTCTATTTTGTCTTTGGTCTCGCTTGCAGGGGTGGCAAGCCAGAGGATGCAAGTATGCTGGTGTGGAGATTCGGTCATATGCAGAGCGGGGAAGTGGTTTGGAGAATCTGGGGTGGACAGGACGCAGAGGGCCTTGGGAAGGGTCCACAACTGGTTAGGATTGGAGGGTCTGCGGGCTGAAGGCGTTTCAATTCTTTTGAGGAGTGCGCTCAATTCAGGTTTGCCTATTCCAGACATGCTGGTTATTCATGTCGGGGCTGAGAATATGGTCCCGGGGGGCAGGCGAGGAGCCAAGGAGGCATTATTCTCTCTTCTTACTTGGAGCAGAAGGGCATTGCCGGACACAGCAATTATTTGGTCAGAGGTTCTCACTCGGAGAGAGTGGGGGGGTGATGTGCCGTCAGCAGCAATGAATACGTCAGTGAGAAAAATGAACAGAGAGGTGGAAAAGTTGTTGAAGGGTTCACAGATACTGGTTATTAGACATACCCTGCTGCAGACATTGACTCCTGATGAGTATCGGACAGGGGGAGTGCACCTGACCAGGGTGGGTTTGGAGGTTTTTGTGCAAACTATCCTGGGGGCCATTGAGTTACACCCTGGTAGAGTGGCAGGGAGTTAGTATGGGGGGAGGGCAAGAGCACCAGTGGGGCTCCTTGCCCTGTGGCGGGGTCCCTGATAAGAGAAAAGGCTGAGGGACTCCTTTTGGACGGAAAACGGTTAACCCTGGAGCAGGGGAGGCAGTTATGGCGGCTCTAGGCTGGCGGGAGAGGGGGCCGTCCTGCTGGTGGTACTGGACTCTCTGGCTCTACCCTAGTAGCTGGTGGCTTGGAAAGGGGGTGGTGTTGTGTCCTGCTGGTACAACACTCCTCTAGAGATGCCAATTTGTATATATATGGTAAACTGTGGCGCATATGTATGGGCGGAGCATTTATGTGTGGATTTAATAAATGGTAAATGTGGGAAGTTTCATCCACAACGGAAATGGAATGTGGTATTATAATAAAGCTACGCAGAGGACATCAATCATTTGTAAGTGTCTTACTGGGAGAGGGGTGAGCCTGGTAAAGAGCGAATGGCGCGGATATCCCCACTATGAGAGGCCACCCCCGCGACTAGAGGAGGGGGGCCTTTAGTAGGCATTCCGTGCCCGCCTCGGTGGATAAGTTTCGATTCTGTGTTGGGACGTCATGGGGAGGGTTCCTCGGGAATACGAGATGCTTGGTGGGCGTCTGAGGACCCTCCTCCCTAAGGGATAAAGGAGAGCAGCACCCCGGGAGTAGCCCTCTTTTGTCTTTCGCCTGGGAACAGGAAGGCCAGCCAAGGAAGAGTTGCCCACCCACCCATCCCTAAGTTCAATTGTGAGGGGCGGGGTCCCTGATAAGAGAAAAGGCTGAGGGACTCCTTTTGGACGGAAAACGGTTAACCCCGGAGCAGGGGAGGCAGTTATGGCGGCTCTAGGCTGGCGGGAGAGGGGGCCGTCCTGCTGGTGGTCCTGGACTCTCTGGCTCTACCCTAGTAGCTGGTGGCTTGGAAAGGGGGTGGTGTTGTGTCCTGCTGGTACAACACTCCTCTAGAGATGCCAATTTGTATATATATGGTAAACTGTGGCGCATGTGTATGGGCGCAGCATTTATGTGTGGATTTAATAAATGGTAAATGTGGGAAGTTTCATCCACAACGGAAATGGAATGTGGTATTATAATAAAGCTACGCAGAGGACATTAATCATTTGTAAGTGTCTTACTGGGAGAGGGGTGAGCCTGGTAAAGAGCGAATGGCGCGGATATCCCCACTATGTATGTTTATTTCTGGCAATTCCGACCATACCATTACTTCAGTGGCAAACGCCTGAACTATACGGAGGGAAGAAGGGGGAACTTCTTTCACTGAGGCCGAGAAGGAAAATGGTTATTATGATTATTCTATACTAATAATGATGACATGCTTCGTGCCTGACCTTGGCTGAGGGTCAGACTGGGGCCGAGAAACTAATCCAGGCTGCTATGTACCCTATTTCCAACGCTGCAGCGAGTTTGCCCACTTTAAATTCTGTCTCGTAATTTCTGGCGTGGACACAAAGTGCAGGAAAAGCAGCCAGCATAATTATATGGGCTTGGCCAGTCGCGAGTTTGTCGTGTCCTCCTTTTTTTGCAGTAAGCAAGGAGTTTTATAGTCGGTGTGAAACCAACCTGTGTAAAATGTGAATGGTCCTCAGAAGCGCTGCGCAGCAGAACACGGGTGCCAATAACGCTTGACAGTCTGCTGTGCATAAGTGGAAGATACGTGAAAGCACATCGGAAGCACGTATGGCGGCCGTGCGCTCGGGCCGAACCATGATTTTAGATTACACCGGTGCCGTTTGAAACTCCCCCCTGTGTTGCGCCGCAGCTGGGTGTCATTTAAATAAGTTTCACTGTCTTGCTGCTTTCAAGCCGACTGCTGACAGGTAGGAGCAGGGCTTCAAAAGATGCGTCACTTGTTAATTACAATACGATTAGAAGCTTCCTCAGCGCAGGCAATTTTTCCCGCATCGTGTCGCGGCGCCCCTGGCGACCCCTAACAGCGCACCAGGGTGCCGCGGCGCACACTTTGGGAACCACCGCCTTATATGGTCACACCACCATCTTTCTCAAAAATCACTTAAATTCTTGGTGTCTGGCGCTTTTAATTGAAAGAAATAATGTGTTAAAAAGCTGAATCCGCAGAGCAACATTAAACACACAAAACAACATTTACTAAATTGTTACAAAATATATTAGAATCAGTTTAATTTAAGTGAAAAATGCTCTAGCTCAGAATATGGAGAGACATTCAAAGATACTTTATGTTTCCTGTAAATATATATAGCATGAAAAAAGTAAACATGTTGGTATTAACATCTTCTGTCTGCTGACCACTGTTCATTTTAGAAAAACAGACCAGAAGAAGGAACACGCATTTACAATGCAACGGTTTCGCCTTTGGAAAATTTAGAGCTATTGGCCCCATACAAAGCAGCCCCTCTGGCTTGTGCCTTATAAATTTCTAATACCTGCCCAAAAGTGGATCTACGGAAAGAGCGTAACAGGAGTATGGTGGCTTTAAGGGGCAGAGAGATTCGCATAGTGGCGTGGCCAGGCTTGACATAACTTATTCATGTCAGCAGCTAATGTATTCCCTCTTTACCATCTCCATTTAGTTCTGTCTGTTTTAGGATCAGAGCTCCGTCAAATACAATAATTCCCGTCCGAATACTAATGAGCCCTCTGCTTACACCACTTTTCACCAGGCTGCAGGCTCGTGGGTCTTAAGACATTCAGTGACATTTTACTGTACCCCAGTACCAATCACACTTCAATCCTTTAACAGTGGGATCGGTAACGGTATGAGTGCACCAGAGGCCAAGCATCTTCCACGGACTGCACTCATGTAGGCTGCGGGCCTGTATGTCAAGATTGACTACGACTGAAGAGTTCGGCAGACCTATGGGAAGGGCAGCGACTGAAGGAGAGGACATATCCGCTTCAGCCTGATATGCAAGCGATGTTTATTGCAGACACTGTGCAAGAAAGAAGTAGAGGGGCTTCACATGCTTATAATGGAAGACGGCAAGCAAGCCTCCTGTTGAGCGGAGTCGGTGGCATTCCTACCCCCAAAAAGAGGACAGACTGAAGAACTTACACAGACTTTTGGTTTCACGTAGGTCTATTTCGAATGGTGTTATTTATCAGGTGTGTTGTTGTGACACCATCAGCTGACTCTGACTCTGACTTTCTAGTTCGTTGCCTCCCGAGAGACAGATCCAGTGGGTCTTCATAACACAAGGTGTCCATCAAGTTCTTCCCATGGCTATCAGGGATTATCCATATGGAGCCGTTCTGCCTGGGCACATTTTCAAATAAGCGTTTTGCCCGCTCCCCAAATGGGCCTGGTAAACAAGTGCCTGTCCCACAGCTAATTCAAATAGAATCCGGCAAAATCCCCGACGGCCCCACAGATGTCACCTTCTCATCTGACCCCGGGTAAGCCAATTAACCCCACACTCGACAATCTGTCAGACTCCCGGGCTGACTGTCTCTAAAATGGTCCCGTCAGACCTGAATAAAAATAAAAAATAAAAACAGACAATTTCTCTGTTACTTCCTACACGTCCCTGACCCCAGACACCTGTCAGTTCAGCAGCTTTCCCCTCCCTGGCCCCCTCTCGTGCGCTGCCTCGTCATGCCCTCGCGTCTCACCGAGAGAGTGGTCCTCCTTAAACATCCACTTCATGGTGCGGGTGGGACAGCGAGAAACCGCAGCTGTTCTGGCTCTGACATCGACGACGACAACAACAACAACACAGACGGGCCCAGCTTCCTCTGACGTCAGCTGAAGCGGAGGGGGCGGGCTTCCGCCACGTCACTGCCAGCAGCAGCCAGCCGGGGCGGTGCCTCGCCTGTCCCAACGCTACCCACTGCGCCAGTGGATGCGGCTTAGAGTGGGCGTGGCCACGGAAACAGAAAGCGAAGGGATGGAAAAGCGAATGCAAGGACGGAGGAGGGCGTGGTCAGCGGGGGACGAGACAAAAAGTAGTAGACTACGGCAATCTTTTAATTTGATTTTAGTCTGGTATTAACTCCAAAGGGGATGGGGCTAACAACGGAATACGTTTTTAGCCTAAATTTCTGAAGACCAATGTTATTGTTAAAATATACAAACACACGCCCTGGTATGTTGTGCCTGTCGATAATATAAATAAATACATGCAGGCCCGTAGCCAGGAGGATATATTTGGGAGGGAGGGGGGCGCAGGTCCCAGAAGTGATGCAACATAACAAAGAATACAAGTAGAAACAAGTCAGGTCCCGGGCCGGCAGCCACTCACAGCGCGGCCCGGGGAAAGACGTCACGGGGGTGTCCCGGGCCGGCAGCCAATCACAGCGCGGCCCGGGACACACGGCATCGGGGGGCGGGACTTAAAAAAAGAGTCAGAAACGCCCACGATTCGCGTTCTGACCGGGAGAAAGTGATTGACAGTGATGTCTTCCAATTGCTAGCCTCCATTTATGGAGATAGCCAATGGAAGAAGGGGCGGTTTCAAGTCCCCACTATTGAGATAACATTAGATTTCGCCCTGGGCGGAGTAACTGCTACGCAGTTGCAACGGCCAGGGCGAAACCTAAAAACGTTTGTCTAATTCTTGAACTCTGCATATAAAATGAACGCTGCACATCAAAATATAGGCTTTATGACTGTGGATATTCCACATTCGTGGCAGGGAACTCCGCACATAAAAAAATAGGCCCCACTGCATCTTTGGACCCAGATACCTTATTTGATATGCATGTTCTAGCAGACATTTTCACCTATAAATAAAGGCTTAATTAGGGCAACGGACCCATTTATTCACATAGAAGGCTGCCATGTTCCCTATTTTCATTGTTCCATGCATTAAAATAATAGTTTTACTTGGATAAGACAAATAACGAACTGCAAACATAAAGTTAAATATTACTTGTCAATCTTAGTAAGAGAACCAGTGAAAAGCGTGCAGCTGACATGTTTAGTGATGTTTGTTCTGTTCTTTGGTGAATATCTGGGGAATATAATTAGTAAACAGTTAAGAGTGTATGAGAAAATGTATCTTCTTTATTGACTAGTGATACAAATATGTTGCATTTGTAGGAACACAGGTTATTGCAGCCACAATAAAGGCATGTGTTTCAGCATCTTTTTAAAGAAGGGCTTCTTTTAAAATCAGTATTTTTGATCATAGACGAAACAGGGCAATAATGGTAAAACCCAGGCGCTGTTCGTCCATTGGGGCGTGGGAGCGTAGCCCCCCCTGCCCGACGCCGCCCGCAGCTCCCTCATGACAATCATGTCAATGAATCAACATGACGTCAGACCGCCGGGCGGGCGTCATGTTGATTCATTGACATGATTGTACAGGCAGCAACACAAGTACGCATGCGTGGGGACGGATGGTGAATTTTTACCCGTGCCCCGCATGAGCACTTGTGTTTTGGCGGCGTTGCGCATGCCCATCAGGGGCCCTAATGGGCGTGCTGCGGGCGAGAGGGTACCAGTGCCCCTGGCGCCAGGATTGGCCAGGGGCGCTGTGAGCCTGTGACGTGTGGGGAGCAGAGCCCAGAGGTGGCGCGGACCGGGACCGGCAACAAGGTAAGAGTGTGTGTTTTTCGGTGTTCCAGTAAACTAGCTTGCACAAATGACTTGAGATAGTTCAGTGTGTTAAAGCATCTGCTGCAGAAATGTGTGCGTCTATTCCAGGTCACCCGTTTATTTCACGGCATTGGATTTTGGAAATGTAAAAATTCTCAGAGTTTCTATTTTGATAGTTGCAACAACAGCCTTCAACAGATTTCATTTTATAAACATTTTCCAGAAAATGAGTTAACAACTTTGTCACCACACATATAATGTACTCTTTGAACTAAGGTTATAAAATTTCAAAATGTTAACAAACGGTAGAGGCGGAATAGCATGATATATGCATTTATTATTGCATGCATGTTGGTGTATGTTTGTATGTGAATTTGTATAGTACATACCTAGGGCTTACAGGATGGCAAATACATGGGCGGTAGAAGGTTTCCAGCATAAAAAGGTAGGGGTGATGTAATATGTAAACTGGCACATCCTTCAACATCGATCCTAAAGGCTTGTTAGAGTCCATAATTTATTTTTATATGGTCATAAAAATACATGAATGATGGATTGATGCAGGGTGGGTGCATTAATGATTGTTCGGTGGATGGGTGGGTGGATGGGTGCATGGATGGATGCATGCATGATGGGTGGATGGATGCATGAATGATGGATGCAGGATGGATGGGTGGGTGGATGGGTGGATGCATGAATGAATGATGTATGGATGCAGGATGGGTGGATGGATGGGTGGATGCATGGATGATGTATGGATGTATGGATGGATGCATGGATGCATGCATGATGGGTGGATGCATGATGGATGGATGGGTGGATGGATGGATGGATGCATGAATGATGTATGGATGGATGCATGCATGGATGCATGCATGATGGGTGGATGCATGCATGGATGCATGCATGATGGGTGGATGCATGATGGATGGATGGGTGGATGTATGAATGATGTATGGATGGATGCATGCATGATGGGTGGATGCATGATGGATGGATGGGTGGATGCATGAATGAATGATGTATGGATGCAGGGTGGGTGGGTGGATAGATGGGTGGATGCATGAATGATGTATGGATGGATGCAAGGTGGTTCGGGCTCGCTCCCTGCGCTCGATTGCTGCGGTGCAATATGCAAATTAGTTTACGCATCACCACTTTCAAATGTCACCAGCCGCCCCTGGTAAAACCTGCATTTTATACAGAATGCAGAGCAGCATTTTTTTGGGGACGCTTTTATTGAGATGTTTAACAGCTACAGATATAATCTTATTTTGTCCGAAGGCTCTTGTCCAAACAAGCCCACTGACACATAACACCATAAACCAGGAGACATATAATTCATGCTCCCACAGACCCCCACACCTCCGCAGATCTAGCAACTCAGCATAATTTCAATACGATCAATCCTTCTAATGATGACACCCGGGCTGAGGGTCTAAGACCCTCTCAGTTAGTTCCCTCTAGATCACCAGGTCTTCTCCTACCTTGTCATCTCTGTTGGTGAGTTTTACATGCTGCTTGTCCGCAAGCACCCATTCCAACATGTCCGCCTGACAGGCCTTCACAGTGGGAGCCCTGGCTGCCTTCCAACATACTGCGATTGGTCTTCTGGCCACTACTACCATAAGTGCTAATATTTACATTTGCATTTTAAGGTGACCCCTTTGTGGCACGACCCCATTACGCACAACTTTATGAGTCCTCCACTTTCATTCCCACAATGCGTGCAACCAGCACATTTTGCCAATGCTTCATCAGCGGGCTGGACTCACTGGGTATACCCGTGTCAGCTTGGTCGGCAGCAGGTAGTTCCTATGTAAGTAGTAAAACTGTAATATTTGAATTTAGCATTGGGGAGACCTGTCTGACCTTTTTGCAGGCTCTCCGTCATTCAGTTGCCGTGATGCCATTAGGACAGTTTGTAATCTATCTTTCCTTTGCACGGTCTGTTGACCAACATCTGTCCTCTACCAGTGTCGCCTGCAGATGTATTATCAATGGCCAACATCCAGCCAGCCCAAGCAACTGTCTCATCACAACATGCTCCTGCAGTCTGTCTGGGAAGAAGGATCAGAACCACTGCGAAGCATGCGCTAGTCTGGTATAATGTAAGAACTGTACCGAACCTACCCGAAAGTGCTGTTACACCTGGGTGAGGGAGAGGACTCTGTTATTCAAGCAGTGGCGGCTGCCGGAAAAGTATAGTGGGGGGATATAGGGGAAGGGGAGGATTGATAATAATAAAAACAAGCATTTGCAATGCAATAGGCCTTACATTTGCGAGAGTTAGAGCTACTGGTGTTGTAAACGTAAATGTGTTTACTTCAGCCGCGTTCTGTGTAGGTAGTAGCAGTGGGGTGCTGGGGTCAGGTAAGGGCGGATTTCGAGGGACGATGCAGAGGGAAAATTAAATAAATAATTAATTTTCCCTCTGCATCATCCCTCAAAATCCCCCCTTTGCTGGCACCACCGCCCCACCGCTGTTACCTGCTTGGCCCCCGGCTGTTTTACTTATGTGTTTTGGAGTGGAGTGGATGTATGTGGTGTGTAGTGGAATCATGTATTCATGTTAACGCTATGTTTTTTTGAGCACAAAACAGTCCAGTACATTTTTTAAATATACGTATGGTGAGTGTTTGCTTTTAAAAATGAATGAAAGGCATTACTTAAAAGAAATGTAGATAGATAGATAGATAGATAGATAGATAGATAGATAGATAGATAGATAGATAGATAGATAGATAGATAGATAGATAGATAGATAGATAGATAGATAGATAGATAGATAGATAGATAGATAGATAGATAGAGTGAGGGCGATAGATAGATAGATAGATAGACAGTCAGACAGACAGACAGACAGACAGATAGATAGATAGATAGATAGATAGATAGATAGATAGATAGATAGATAGATAGATAGATAGATAGATAGATAGATAGATAGATAGATAGATAGATAGATAGATAGATAGATAGAGTGAGGGCGATAGATAGACAGATAGATAGAGTGAGGGCGATAGATAGATAGACAGATAGATAGAGTGAGGGCGATAGATAGATAGATAGATAGATAGATAGATAGATAGATAGATAGATAGATAGATAGATAGATAGACAGATAGATAGAGTCAGGGCAATAGATAGATAGACAGCTAGATAGAGTGAGGGCGATAGATAGATAGATAAACAGACAGACAGATAGACAGATAGATAGATAGATAGATAGATAGATAGATAGATAGATAGATAGATAGATAGATAGATAGATAGATAGATAGATAGATAGATAGATAGATAGATAGATAGATAGATAGATAGATAGATAGATAGATAGATAGATAAAGTGAGGGCGATAGATAGATGGACAGATAGATAGATAAAGTGAGGGCAATAGATAGATAGATGGATAGATAGATAGACAGATAGATAGATAGAGTGAGGGCGATAGATAGATAGAGTGAGGGCGATGGATAGATAGACAGATAGATAGATAGATAGATAGATAGATAGATAGATAGATAGATAGATAGATAGATAGATAGATAGACAGACAGACAGACAGACAGACAGACAGACAGATAGATAGATAGATAGATAGATAGATAGATAGATAGATAGATAGATAGATAGATAGATAGATAGATAGATAGATAGATAGATAGATAGATAGATAGATAGATAGAGTGAGGGCGATAGATATATAGACAGATAGATAGAGTGAGGGCGATAGGTAGATAGATAGATAGATAGATAGATAGATAGATAGATAGATAGATAGATAGATAGATAGATAGATAGATAGATAGATAGATAGATAGATAGATAGATAGATAGATAGAGGGCGATAGATAGCTAGAGTGAGAGAGAGGCCGATAGATAGATAGATAGATAGATAGATAGATAGATAGATAGATAGATAGATAGATAGATAGATAGATAGATAGATAGAGTGAGGGCGATAGATAGATAGAGTGAGGGTGATAGATAGATAGAGTGAGGGCGATAGATAGAGTGAGGGCGAGAGATAGATAGAGTGAGGGCGATAGATAGATAGAGGGCGATAGATAGATAGAGTGAGGGCGATAGATAGATGGATAGATAGATAGATAGATAGATAGGTAGATAGATAGATAGATAGATAGATAGATAGATAGGTAGATAGATAGATAGACAGATAGATAGATAGAGTGAGGGCGATAGATAGATAGACAGATAGATAAAGTGAGGGCGATAGATAGATAGATAGATAGATAGATAGATAGATAGATAGATAGATAGATAGATAGATAGATAGATAGATTGATAGATAGATAGATAGATAGATAGATAGATAGATAGATAGATAGATAGATAGATAGATAGATAGATAGATAGATAGATAGATAGATAGATAGATACAGTGAGGGCGATAGATAGATAGATAGATAGATAGATAGATAGATAGATAGATAGATAGATAGATAGATAGATAGATAGATAGATAGATAGATAGATAGATAGAGTGATGCCGATAGATAGATAGATAGAGTAAGGGCGATAGATAGACAGACAGATAGATAGATAGATAGATAGATAGATAGATAGATAGATAGATAGATAGATAGATAGATAGATAGATAGATAGATAGATAGATAGATAGATAGATAGATAGATAGATAGATAGATGGGAGATGTAGTTCAGTAGTTCGTGAGCTAGGTAGGCGCCAGGGGAGCCTGATCCCTGACAGTAGGTCCTCCTCCCTAGCGCCTCCTAGGGCCAGGCTTAGCCGGGAAACGAGCATGAAAGCGGCGCACCGCCGCTGGAGCGTGAACATTCACAACAAGGGGTGGTGAGGGACAGAGTCTCTGAATTAAGCAGAATACTCTCACCCAGTCAAGAGATCAGGGCTAGATCCAACACCGTTTTTAGCTCACTGCACCATCCCAGTTTCAGAACCTGGCTGTATGCAAATTAGTCTGTTCCTGTCCCAGTGCATGATGGGAACAGGGCAAACCAAACTACAAAAGCCAATTCTTACACTGGGAAGGAAACAAGCTTCCGGGGTCCCTTGTTCACTTGGCCACTGGATTCAAGATAGCCTGGCTGATGAGGATTATGAATCCGAAACCGGTCCCAGGATGCTTGTTTCCGGTCCAGGGAAGACATGGCTTGGCAGTTCGGGCTGGACTGTTCCCACAAGGCACAGGGTCAGACTGATTTGCATATAGCCATGTCTGAACTGGGGTGGCTGAGTGAACTAAAGAATGGTGATGGATTAAACCCAGATCAGTTGACTGGGGGTGAGTGTTTGATTTGTTCAAATGCTCCGTCCATCATCCCCTTTTGTATCGGAGCGTGAACATTCTGCTGTGGCTCCCATGTATCGTCCTCGGCCGAATACCCTTTCCAGGCTACCAGGTACCACAGACCTCCTCTACTCCACTTAGAATCACGTATGCATCTCACCTCGTATTCATCCCCGCCATCACCCAACACCGGGGGTGCCGCCTTCCTCGCATAAGTCAAAGCAGGCTTCAGAAGACTGCTATGGAATACGGGATGGATGCGCATGCTGGCAGGCAGTTTCAACTTGAACGCCACGGGGTTCACCTTCTTAACGATGACATACGGACCTATGAAGCGTGGATGGAACACGCTACGCAGTTTGAAGCGTATGTTCCTGGTAGAGAGCCAAACACGATCACCCACCTGGAAATCATGTCCTTCCCTTCGATGAACATCGGCCCAACGTTTGTAAGCCACCTTGGCCTTGGTCAAATGCGTGATGAGCTGTTTCTGCACTGAGTGTAGTTTCCTCACTCTGCTGTGAACAGAGGGCTGAGCAGACACGCTCTCAGGAATCTTGACCGGAAGAATGTTAGCGTCCACCCCATATGTGGCATAAAAAGGGGACATGCCAGCAGAGCAATGCCAAGCGTTGTTGTATGCCAATTCTGCCATCCATAGTAATGACACCCACGAGTCCTGAGCTATATTGGCATAACAACGGAGATATTTCTTCAGTGTCTGGTTAAGCCTTTCCGTTTGGCCATCCGTTTGAGGATGGAAGCTGGTGGACAAAGATGACTTAATCTGTAAAGCCGTACACCAATACTTCCAGAATCTGGCTACGAATTGTGGCCCTCTGTCAGAAACAATGACCTCGGGTACCCCATGCAAACGGATCACTTCTGTGAGTAGTAGTTGGGCCGTCTGTCCAGCTGTTGGTAGGTTGCTGCAAGGTATGAAGTGACCCCGTTTGGTCAAGCTGTCCACCACTACCAGTATCGCTGACTTGCCCTGATCAGATGGCAACCCCGTCACAAAGTCCAAACTGATAGATTGCCAGGGCCTTCTTGGTGTAGGCATGGGCATCAATTTTCCCCTCATCTTCCCGCTGTCGGTCTTTGAGCGAGCACAGACTTCACAACGGGCTACCCACATAGTTATGTCTTTTCTCAAGGTTAGCCACCAGAAATGTCTCTGAACCAAGTGTATTGTTTTAAGCACTCCCTGATGACCTGCCATGGGAGCCACATGACACCAACGAAACGCCTCTTGCTGCAAGGCGAGAGATGGCAAGAACAGCTGAGCATTAACGAAAGGCAATCCCTTCTTTATGGATCTTACACTGTCTCTCGCCGCCCAGGTCTCCCAAAGCGAAGGGGTTTTTGCTTCCCGTACCTTGTTCAAGAATGTGTCCGCACTGAGCACACAAACCACCTTTGTGGGTTCTATGATAGATTCCATCACAGAAACAGCAGCGGTATCGCCTTCGTCTTGTCTAGACAGTGCGTCTGCCTTTCTGTTTTCACAGCCCGGTCTGAAGGTAATGATAAAATTGTACTCAGCGAAAAACAACATCCATCTCATCTGGCGCTGAGACAGATGTTGGGCTGTTTGCATGTACTGCAGATTCCGGTGATCGGAATATACAGTCACCGGGTGCTCCGCACCCCACAAATAATGTCTCCATTCCTGGAAGGCCCTTTTTACAGCCAAGAGCTCTTTTTCAGAGATCGTGTAGTTTCTTTCGGCGCTGTTCAGCTTTCTGGAAAGGTATGCCACTGGATGTAATTGTCCCGTCTCTGAGTCTCTTTGTGACAGGATGGCCCCAATGGCCTCATCGGAGGCATCTGCTTCAACGATGAACGGTGACTCGGTTTTTGGATGAGCTAACACAGGGGCTGAGGTGAAGGCCTGTTTCAGACTCTGAAACGCCTGATCTGCCTCTAGTGACCAACAGAACGCCACTCCTTTCCGAAGCAACCTTGTCATGGGGACTGCCATCCGAGAGAATCCTAATATAAAACGCCTGTAGTAGTTGGCGAAGCCCAGGAAGCTTTGCACCTCTTTGACAGACTTTGGTGTAGGCCAGTCCTGGACTGCCAAGACCTTGCGATCAGACATGCTTAGACCCTTGGGGTGTAACATAACTCCCAGGAACTCAACGGAGTCCACCCCAAACTCACATTTGCTTAATTTGCAATACAGTTTATGTTCCCTCAGTTTCTGTAGCACCATGCTGACTTGGGCTGTATGTGTGCCTACCACCTCGGAATAAATCAATATGTCATCTATGTAGACGACCACACAGACATCAAAAACACGTCATTCAAAAAAACCTGAAAAGCGGCAGGGGCATTGCAAAGCCCAAATGGCATGACCAAATATTCATACAAGCCATAATGGGTCTTAAATGCGGTCTTCCATTCATCCCCTGCTCTGACGCGGACTAGATGGTGAGCCCCTCGAAGATCAAGCCTGGTGTATATCTTAGCGTTACGGACCTGATCTAGAAGCACCGTGATTAGAGGCAAGGGATACCTGTTACGCACAGTAACCTTATTGAATAATCATCCTGATGACGTAGAAAGAATAGAAACTAGCTGGGCCAATGAAATAAACAATCCTAACGTCGACATAGACATGACTCTACAACTATCCTCCAAAGCAATATTAGCAAGCAATTTAAAAGCTCAAATCTATAAAACAATATGCAATTTATATTACACACCGTCCAAATTATTTTCCTGGGGCAAGAGCGACCATGATAAATGCCCCAGATGCGCACGTGGCCCCGCAAATTTGATACACATGTTTTATGATTGCCCAAAATTAGAACAAATCAAGGATAATATCGTAAAATATTGGACTGAGATCTTTGGTCGTGAAATTAAAACCTCATCAACTCTATTTCTGCTTGGCTATGACAGCTCTTTAGAACTTAACAACTCAGAAATCTATACAACCTATTTAGGTACTGCTATATATAGAATTATATTAGCAACCCGGTGGAAGGACTCTGAGGCCCCAGCATTTCAGGGATGGCTTAGTAGATTATTAGCAACATATAAACAAGAAATGGCCATTTATAAAACTAGAGGGGAAAAATCCAGGTCATTTGGGAAACTGGTTTGGTCCTTTGTTGCCAGTTGGTATGACCAACAGAGGGACTAATTAGAAACTACTTATGCAAGTTGAATACATGTACTATGGCCTTAAAAACTAGAGAACTGAAATATGAAATATGATTTTATAATTTCTTTCCAATCAAAATCATAAGTATTGTCGTTAACCGTTAACAGACTTGCCACAATTTGTATGTAAATATATTTACTCTACATCATGTAATTCTCAAAGTATGTGCTATCTAATACTCGTAATACAATAGGTGTCTATCTTTGTAATTTTCGAACATGCTCAATAAAAATTTAAAAAAAAAAAAAGAAAAAAGAGACCTCAAACAAAATAAACTAAAGCACAAAAATAATAAATACAAATCCTAATGTAGTCTTAAGATAACTTTGGCAACTTGCAAGTTGAATTGATTCAGATCCTAATATAATCATTAAGATAATCTGGCAATTTGAGAGACCTCTCACTCCTCCTACCCCTTTCCTCTTGACTTGGTTTCAAGAATTCACTTGAAAGAGAAACTCCCTTCCTTTTCTGCATCTCCTACATCCTGGCTACAAACCACACAACTGTGAGCCCAAATGCTACCATAATCTCTTTTCACAGAATTTTTTGTAACAATTTCACAATTTGGTTTTCTTTTGTGAATTTGGAATACTCCTCCTGGCCCCCTACAGGTGCTTTGATTTTCACCCAATCACTAATGTGAACTGTTACATCTGTAACATTTTATGAGCATCAAAAAATGTCATCCTACTCTCGTGGTGTTGAAGGTCTCTTTCTCTCCACTCGCTAATACCATTTGATTTTAACCCTTTGTCCAGAAACATCCACCCTGGACAAAGCTTGGAATAAAGCGATCTCCCTTAAAATAACTTAAAAGGAGTTTTAAGAGAAGGTTAACAAGGTCACAACCTTTTAGCGATTAGTCTATTCTGTAACTCTTTTTTACAGTTCAAACTGTTCACCCTTTCCAACTGCATCCCTTCTTTCAAAGTTTTGTTCAGTCTCTCAACTGCTCTATTAGTCTCAAAATGATAAAGCATACTTTTCCAATGACGTAGGCCACATTCCTTCAGATATCTCTCCGTCTCCTGTGAACAAACCTGAGGACTATTGTCTGCAAAATATATTGAAAGCAGCGTGCTCTATCGAACACTTCTTAAAAAATAAAAAAATAAAAATAAAAAAAGTAACCTTATTGAGCCGGCGGTAATCCACACACGCCCGAAGATCACCATTTGCCTTTGATATAAAAAACAAAGCAGAGGCAGAAGGCAAACGGGAAGGCCGGATGAACCCAATCCTCACATAGTGTTCTAAATAGTCTTTCAGGTGCTTTGTTTCAGGGACTGACAAAGCATAAACCCTACACGTCGGAATCACTGCACCCTCCACCAGATCTATCCGACAGTCGTATTCCCTGTGCGGAGGCAACTGCTCTGCCATGGCTTCACTGAATACGTCCTGATACTCCTGATAACACAGAGGCAATTCCACCACCTTTTCTGCCGCAGTGGCTACGCAATGTGAATATGTCAAGGACACAACATGAGGAATGAGTTCAGACACTATGTGATTCCTGCAACTGGATCTACGAACCTCAGGGTTTTCTCTCTCCAATCCACCAAAGGGTTGTGGTGTCTAAGCCAAGGCATACCAAGGATGACCTCGTATTGAGGGGCCTCTATGATGTTTAAACAGATGTTCTCCCGATGCAACCCTCCCGGGACAGGCAAAGATAGCACTAAATTCTCAGTTCTCTCCGTTAAAAGTCCTGATTTTAGCGGTTTGCCATCTACAGCCCATACCTCTGGACTGTCTCTCTGGATTCTACCTAATGACAAGGAGGAGACTAAACCACTGTCTACGAAATTCCCCGTAGCCCCTGAGTCCACCATTACCAGTACCTGATGCACCTGCGCCTGACTTTCTAAGGACATGGTAAGCACGATATGAGATTCATGCTCCTGTACCTCAGGAACTGTGAGAGACGGGAGTTTCCAGGTATTTTCCGCCTTTTCCACCGAAGGTATTTCTTCCGTAGAAATGGAGGAAACCGTTGATTTCTTAGCACGTGACCAGTTCCCAGCTGCTCTAGGTTTCGAGGGGCATTCCCTGACGTAGTGGCCTTTCTTTCCACAATACATACACAACCCTAACACTCTCCTGCTTTCCCTCTCTGCTCTAGACAAGGGGGCCCTAACAGCTTCTATCTCCATAGGTTCACTACTGGTGTCTACAGGTTGGCTTGTCCTTCGTGGGTTGTAATCCGGGCGATAGTTCCCTCTCTCAGCCTTGCGTCTTTCACCCCCTCTATCGGTGAGTCTACCATCTAATCGAAGGGACAGACTAATCATGTCCGAGCAAGTGCGAGGCTGAGGATCAATTTGTGCTATAACATCCTTTAGGCTCTCTCGCAGCCCTTGATAGTAAATAGACATCCTTTTTTCTTCAGGCCATGCTGTCTCTGCTATTAACCTGTTGAATGTCGTGAGATAGGTAACCAGGTCTTGTCTCCCTTGTCTCAACTCTAGTAGCTCTCTGTCTGCACTAAAGGTGGTGGCCCTCCTATCGAATACCCTCTCGAACTCAGCTCGGAATGCCGTCCAGTCAGATAGAATGGCATTGTCATTCCTCACCAGAGGCACTGCCCAGCTGGCCGCATCACCGCTTAAATAAGAAATAGCGAAAGCAACCCGTGAATGATTAGAAGGAAACGAAGAAGGCTTACAAGAGAAGTGCATCAACACTTGGGTGAGGAATATCTGTGTTTTAGTAGGATCACCAGAATATCTCTCAGGGTTAGCCAGTGGGATAGGAGGTGGTATAGTGACCTGAACTGGAGGGGCAGCATTCGATACATCAAAGGGATTCCTGGCTAGCTTGTCTACCTTCTCGCGCAGGGCAGCGGCTTCAGATTTAGAAGCAATCAGTTCTTGTTGCACTAGAACCAGCGCTTGGAGTACATCATCCATGGTGGCCATGATTCCCAAAACCACCGGATCGAGTGGAACACAATTCGTGGGCGCGTAATTCTGTCAGGATTACGTTCCACAGGATCCGGTCGTTGTTAATGGGGGTCCACCTCCTGACGTTACCAACTCCCTTGATCTTAAGAACACAGGGAATTGGGACCATTAAGCGAGGGAAAATCAGGAACGGGGAGGGGTCTGCTGGGACAAATGCTCTGAAACGATATAAGAACAAACATATACAGGTAAGTAAGACTGTGACAAGAAATAACTACTCTCTTCAATTCTCGCTAGGGAAAGCAACACCAATCACAACACCGATACACACCTGTACCACAGAGTCAATGAATACCCAGCAAAGTGATTCAAAGGAAAACAAGGAAGGCTTCCCCACTCCTTTCACCAGTATGAAATCACTGATGACATCAGGACGAAGAAGCACTGTCTAAAGAAAGGAAAACCACATTTCGTATACAGATGGGATATTGTACGCCATATCCAGCTGGGAGAAATGAATTGTGCAAGAGAATGAGACCCAGTTAAAACCAGATCGATCCGTAGCAATAGAAGTCACTCCGAGACCTCTGAACACAAGAGAAACAAAAGAATCCACGGAATCACGGCAGCAAGTGGTTGGCCCACACACTTTGCTCCGCTACTAACGAAGGAATGATTAATCATTACACGGTAACGCGTGGCCAGCCGGCACACAGCGCTCCGCTGCAGGTCTGGAAAGTCAGGAAAGAGCACGGTATCATGTGGCAGCCACCACTATGATCCGCGGGGAAAGTCTATGCGTACACAGCAATGAATACGCTTGGCCAGCCGGCACCCAGCGTAAGAAGAAAACAAAATAGGCGCAGCAGTGCTAGCCCTCGGAGCCCCGAGAACCAGAAGAGATGCAAACACCGGTAACGTGTGGTCGGCCGACGCACAACGTTCCATGTAAGTAGGCGTGGGAGAATCACTCACCACCTCCGATCAGCTGGAAACAGACTGTCACCAACACAGCGAGGCAAGAGCAGCAAGGAAAGCCACTGGACCGTTCCTACGGACCTCGGCAAGAACCGGAACACAACAGAATTACGCGCATGAGCCGATGCGCGTTCCGACGCTAAGTAGCTTCCTGAAGCAAAGGCTCAGGGGAGATGTAGTTCAGTAGTTCGTGAGCTAGGTAGGCGCCAGGGGAGCCTGATCCCTGACAGATAGATAGATAGATAGATAGATTGATAGATAGATAGATAGATAGATAGATAGATAGATAGATAGATAGATAGATAGATAGATAGATAGATACAGTGAGGACGATAGATAGATAGATAGATAGATAGATAGATAGATAGATAGATAGATAGATAGATAGATAGATAGATAGAGTGATGCCGATAGATAGATAGATAGATAGAGTAAGGGCGATAGATAGACAGACAGATAGATAGATAGATAGATAGATAGATAGATAGATAGATAGATAGATAGATAGATAGATAGATAGATAGATAGATAGATAGATAGATAGATAGATAGATAGATAGATAGATAGATAGATAGATAGATAGATAGATAGATAGATAGTACTGCCTAGGAGTGCACGTTGTTTCAGCCAATGACGTGTTCTGCTTACAGCAGCAAAGTTCACACATGAACCAGCGGTGTCTCGGGCTGCTTTCGTTCACAGTCAGTCCTTGTGACGTCATTATGGGTGAAGCCCGGTCCAATTTGCAGAAGGTTTTTATATGATGCATTTCACACAACATTGATGCATTTCACACAACATTCATGACCTGGCTTGAGGGGAGATGAGCGCCCCCTGCGGGTAGTTCGTGAGAGGCAGCCAGGCTGCTTTAATAACCTTGGGTGACAGTTGAACCACTACCTCAGATTTTACTAAACGTGGGCTCTTTAGAGCAGGGTGCAGTCACGTAAATGGGAAGACAGTCGCACTTGTGCCTCACTGGTCCAGCTGTTCCCTATTTTGAGTCAATGGTGAACTTTACGTATCATTGCTTATAATACGCAGATTTTACATTGTCTAAGCAATTTTATAAACACTTTAAAAAAAACTCCGATTTACCAGAATCCTAATAAAGATAGCGTTATTTCACCACATTTTAATTAATTTTAATCACCTATATTTAGTTATAACTAAGAGAACGATTTCTGGAATCGCTGCCTATCTTCTGTGGTCGCAGACAGTACAGACGTAAATACCCCCCTGCATGTGTCCTGATGGAGGATTGGGAGTCAGGTGCCAGCCGGAAATGTAAGATTGAGGATTGAGGACTTCCGGCTGGAGGTTGTGACATGGTACATTGACCCATAATCCCACCATGTGAGCAAAACTGTTGAATTACCATGAGCCTGTTTGGGCTTTTGACTGGGGCATGTGCACTGCGGGAACATGTCTGCAGGGAGGAAATGTATGGTGTCCTGTTGTTCTGTGTGCCCTTGTAACCACTGCTTCTGGCTCAGTTATTAGGGGCGAGGTCACATGGTATGTGTGTGCTTGCTTGGGACTTATTCACAACTGAATGAGGCAGATCAGAGCGCACCTTCTGCTTTGGCGGGGGTCTCATATATCTGGAACTACATTTACTATAATGAAAACCCTTTAATAGCTCCCAGAGGCCTGCGTGTGCCCTGAGCCTAAAAGCGCGCATGTAAATATTGCTGCTATAGTCATTCAACTCGTGAATAGGACGCGAGTCGCCCTGCCGTCTCCAAGAAATAAAACGCATGTTCGTGAACTGGAGCTCCCCATTACTGAATATACTATGCATACACACCACACATTGAAGGAAACACTCACATTCATGTGTGAGAAAGCAGCGTGTCAGGGTTAAAATGCATCTTCAGATAGCGTGACCTCCTTTTTCTAGCGTCACACACGAACAAGAAAGTGCTCGAGTCAGGGAAACATACTTTGAAGGGCTCGTGTGAAGCAGTGTTCCGCCGAGGGACGCCTGGCCCTGCTAATGACACTGTCTGATTTATCTATATACTTGGTAGTGTTGGGTGGACAAAGGTGAAAGGGTGTGGGGGGTAAACTACCAAACCTAAGCAACAACAACAGCGCTAATGACCCTGGACTTCATCATAGAAATGTTTCAATGCTCTGCATTTATCAAAGGTACACGTGGACATGGCAAATCAGACCGCACAACCGAAAGTCCGATACCATCTTCAGAGACACAGAAATTATTTAGAAAT
Organism: Lissotriton helveticus; assembly: GCF_964261635.1. Taxonomy (NCBI): domain Eukaryota; kingdom Metazoa; phylum Chordata; class Amphibia; order Caudata; family Salamandridae; genus Lissotriton; species Lissotriton helveticus. Next base: position 617,919,994 of record NC_136061.1, on the reverse strand, counting down.
GTATTGTTGCTTCCCTCTCGAAATCACTTCAAATCAGCAACACGGCATCCCAATCTCTCTATTTAATCTTGTGACCTTCTCTGCACGTGGAATCTGAATACAGAAGGGAGATGGTGGACTGGTACCCAGGCTAAGATGCTGGGCCCTGTTGTGTTCCAGCTTATGCACGCCTGTGATGCAACAGGCGTGCAGCGTAAGCCCCACGTGACCTGTTGAATAAAGAGGGACTCCGCACAGACGTACGCCAGTTGGGGACGGTGCGCAGAGCCAGAAGCATCACCCAGTGTCCGTGTCCTTTATTTTGTGCTGGCCACGTGTTAGGCCTAGGCCCTCCCAGGTGCCCCATGAGAGTAGGCCCCCAGTTCATGTCCCTTCAGTCACCTGCCCCCAAGAACACAACAGGCCCCAATGCATCTGTGATTTATAATGCAGCCGCTAAGGAGTGCAAGTCTAATTCTTGTGCATTAGATACAAATAAACCTTGAAAAGAGCTAGCAAACAAGGCGCACCCAAGAAACCACGCCAACTTGAACTGCCAACATAATGACATGAGTGAACACAACACCCAAACTGGCTTGCTTGATGCTGTTCGCTTCCAGCAGCTCACAGGTCTGTAACCCTTTCCCCAACCCCTCCTTCGTTAGGTGAAACCCTTCTGAAAAAAAGTCCAAGCTGCTCCAAAGATAGCCCAGAAAATACGAAATTAAAATCTTATATCCAGCAATCCAGATCTGCGTATTCATAATTCACACGCCCTCTGGCAAACCAAGAAACGACATGGGGCAGCTTGTGATGTCTCCACTAACGGCAAAGCACAGGAAAACGTAACCCCTGCAGCATGAGATAGTCGAAGTCTGTGGGTTAATGCACCTGCTGTGACAAACAGTGAATAGCTTCAGGGCTGACCATAACTTGATTACTAAAGATGTGGCTATTGATCAAATTTCGATAACTGCGAGACAGTGGCAGTAAGCACCATGCATCAGTTGAGGCTTCACAAGAGAAGGCTCTTTCACCATGTGGTAGCCACAAAGCAGGGCGCTGTGGTTGGTGTGCACATCTCGATCTCTTGATCTAACAGTGAGAAGTGACGACTGTGTGGGCAATATTGAGGCACTGACCTGGCAGCTCCGATTAGTACAAAACCGGGTCAGAGCCAAAGGCGACCGCTGGACAACCCAGCAATAAATACAGAATGTCGAGGGCCAGGAAACAATAAAAAAAAACAAGCACGCACAAGTCTGTCAGTAATACAAGCCGGGGTGCCAACCTTCGTGTAGCGCTGTGAGGAGGAGGGAGGTGGGAGAGAGTGCACAGTGCATACCAATGGCGAGGGAGGGCAGGTCCAGCGGAGACTGCAGAGGAAGAGGCTGAAGGTGGGAGGGCGGGGGAGATAGCGAAAGGGTGAGAGAAGAGGCATTACGCAGAGGGGGGCGGGGGAGAGCATTCCTTTGATGTCTGAAGCTCTCGGCATTGCTGTGGCGGGTGATGCGATAATGCGAGGCGGCTCGAGGAGCAAACGGCAAGTGCGTGCACGGGCACATGCACTCTGCGTAATCCGCCTGCCAAAGCCCTCTTGTTCAGCTTTCCTGTTCCACCTCTATATGTCTCGACATCTGCAATGTGCAAGAGCATTGGCAGAGGTCGAGATCTAAAAAGATATATCAGTTACATTATAGTTCATTTTTAATTTAGAATTCCAAAATTGCATGCTGTTCCAAAAGAAGCTTGTGGTTTAAAAAAAGAAACATCAAAGTATACAAACATGAGCACCAATGTTTTTACAAAACATGTTTATTCAATGCTCATGAAACAAAAAATAAACAGAAACATAGTATTGTGTGCACAGAGATATGTATTTCAGTTTATATTTCTATACATTTTAGAAAATGTAAACTCCCATGACAGATTACGCACTGTAATAAAGGAAGCTGTATAGTTGGGTGAAATGAACCATTTGCTGGTTTTACTCGGAATCTGTAGCCAGGGCTAGTCATAATAGGGGTGGATTCCCTATTATGGCTCTGGGGCTGCGGCCCCTGAAATTTCCTTCACATTGCTATACGAATATTAAATAGATCGATTTATTTATAGGTACAATTGTGTCTCTAAGCAAATCAATGTATTTAAGTATGAGCTGTCTGTCCCAGGCTGCCTGTCCTGCCTCGTTCTGAATCAGGAGACGGAAGCCAGGAAGTAAATCAACTTTCTAATCTGTGATGTTCGATGCAGGGCTTATTGTTCTGAAGCACTTCATAATGAATCAATGCTATTGTGGTCAATGGCAGTACACACTGTAGGCCAGTGATGCTGTTGCTACAGCGGAACTCCAAAAATCATTTCTAATCCACACTCACCATTTCCCTGAAACCTTTGAATACACAATCATTCATCAGTGGGGCCCTTAACACTGCACTTTTACTCTATTCACTTTTTAACTTGGCTTCAAGGAATTTGGTGAAACGCAATGGAGAAATGCTGCAACATTTGGTGGAGTGTCTAAACCTATTTAAACAGTTATTATTTACACCTGCAGTTTTATACACTTTACCATGGTTTATTCAAAACATTTCAGTTTTATTCAGACGCACCACCATAGTGGCAATGGATCTCCTAGAATGAAAATTAGGCGTAGGAAAATCACAAGACCAGCTTTAATATTCCATGTTCCCAATTTTATTAAAAGCAAAACTTTAATATGTCTGTCATTTAGGCATTAATAAATTCTGTATTAAGTAAATCTTAATCTTTATTTCAAAATGATCATTTTATTTAGAGCTCAGAAAAAGTCGTTTATTTAGAAATCAGTTAAAAGTTTAGCAAAGAACAGATAGTTCCAAATTCATTCTCTCCTAACATCCCCAACTATTGCCCTCATCTTAACCTTATATCCTGGAAAGCAAACAAAAAGAAAAAATTAAGAGTTTTCTTACATCCAAGAATCGATCTTCAGTCCAGCAGCACTTCGAGAGGAAATCGAAAGAGCGACCCCCTCTAAGTAAAACCAGGGGTTTTTATACTTTAATTTTCTAACTTAATCTATCTAAAAAGTATCTAACATCACCAATTCGGGTTCTGATTGGACAATTTGTGGTGGGTGAGCATCTTCTCACCATTACAACATCGAACTCATGGTGAATCAGCAGAATCATAATGGTCTTTTGTTTTAAACAGTCTTTGGCCTGGTCACTTCCTTCACTCGCAACGTCGAGCAATTCTCTCACGTTCAGAACACTTGACCGTCAATATTTTGGCAATCATCCTAACTTCAGGGCAATGCGGCCTTGAACTTCCCATCCGAGTACAGGCAGCGCACTCCTGCTGGCAGGCTTTAGGCACGCATGCGCAGTCCAGCATTTGCTCTCAGTTAGCCAGAGTAACCGGATTTTATAGGCCTCAGAGGCCACTTTTGGAACTATCATAGAAACAAACACAAATTCATGTTAACTTTGGTAATGAAACCCTTCTGTTTACCTCCCACCGTACTAATGTTTCCCTATTAGTTATTACCTAGCAGGTAAGCCACATAAATGCATTTCATACTCACATATCCAATGATTTTTAGCACAATAACGTGTCCCATAAGCACATTCATATTGCGTTTATTTATCTTTAAGCTATGCATTAGTTCACAACACAATAACAACACAAATTAGTTAATTATTTTGCTCATGCATGCAAAATTAGTATTCCCCAAATGTTCATGTACTGTGCATTTTGTACTATGGTTGATTATTTTACCACAACACACCATTAGTAAATGTTAACGTTATGGAACATTGATTTCACAAGGGGTACACAAAATTTTGTTTTGCCACCTTGCTCCATCAATTCCCTCATCTGGTGATTTTATCACCAAACATCTCTCAAAAGTTTGGAAAACTTAGCAGAACATGTTTCGAATTCTTCAGTTTAGTATCATCTACACTTTAGTATCTTTCTCCTTTGAGTCTTTGAAAATCTTATCTCTTATTTCTTCCATTTCTATCTCATTCCTTTCTCTTATCCTTGCCTGTTGTCCTTCATTTCTTTTCCTTATTGACTTTCTAAAATCTCTTCTCCCTTTATATATACAACATAATCTTATCAGGAAAATCACTATCACTAAAATTGTAATCGGTATCAATATTTTACCTATAATTGAACTATCTATTTCTTGGAACCAATGCTTAATTGCTGAGAAACTTTTACCTAGCTTTTCAAGGACACCTTCAACCTCCAGTGGTTCAATTTCTTTATGCAAATCTGTAATATTTATAATATACTTTTCAATATTCTGACTTTTATCTGGGATATAAGTACAACAATGTTGCACTTTTAAAATCCCACAGACTCCTCCCTCTTTTGCTAAAATTATATCAAGGGCAAGTCGATTTTGCATAACCATAGCTCTCATATCAACCATTTCAGTATTAACCATAAGGAATCCTCCTGCTGTGTCTGTTGATAATCGATCAACTATTGTGGACAATTCTCTGATTCTATATGCGTTAAACGAAATTCCCACTGCTGGTATCAGTGCTCCAAATACATCACCTAATATTTCTAACACACTCTCTGTTCTTTTTCGACTTAGAACTTTACTTATCTCATGCTTTCCATTAGTACCTCTATCTACATGAACATTTTTTGGAAAGACCTAACCCACATAACATGTCCAATACCAATGGTCCGGTAACCTATAGTAAGCTCTATTCCCACAAATAAAATAAATTCCAGGAAACACAGGATCATCTCCTCCTTTAAATCCCCAACCCCCTATAATTCTATAAGTGTCTTTGCATTGACTTGCACCCACAAAATAATTGTCATACATTGGATTGTCTCTTCTAATACAAAATTTCCCCAACATTGGAGTATCTATATTAATTGCTACATTCACATTTTTATCCTCAATAATCGCATCATCAAATGTAAAGTATTTAGATTTCGCATGTTTCATTTTCTCATTTCGTTTGTAAGCAATCCTTCTTTCCTCAACCATATTTAAAAATGCCTTCTCTTCAATTCTCATTTTTCATGTCAAGTTATTGTTATAAGCATACTCATGTGTCAACTCATCTAATTCTAAGAAATATTCTCCCATCTCTTTTGCAGGTTTTCTTTTATTCAATGTACCATACATTTTTAATTTTGCAAATATTTCATCTACATTAGAATAATGATATTCCAATTTCCCTGTCCGATAAAACAAACTTGCAATTACACTACAAGTTACTCCATATGTAAGAGGAAGGTGGTGATAGGTCACCCCTTCTGACACTGATGCTGGCAATTTTACACAAACATCACAATCATCAACATTTATAGTTTTAACCCCTTCCATGCTCATGACGGAACGGTTCCGTCATCAGCGTCGGTGCTCCGGTGCTGATGACGGAACATTTCCGTCATGAGCCAATATGATTTATGACCCTTCAGCACTGCATCGAAATTCGCGCAGCACTGAAGAGGTTAATGTACTCAAGTAACAACCTTGAAAAAGTGTTTTTCGTAAAGTCACTAATTGACTTATCTTGATGCAACTCTGGTTTGTACACATGGGTTTCATTAACTTTTTCTTTCTCACTTGGCTTATTTGAACTTACATTTGGTTTTAATTTCGTTAGATTTTCTTGGAAAGGAATTACAATAGCTAAAATTACCCACAATACTATCAACAATCCCATACATATTGAACAACATCTACACCATTTTCTAAAAATAGAACATTTCATTTTATGGTTATTCATTGCCATTTTCTCTAACACAGTATTCCTTCGACCTTATGTCACCTATTAGTTGCACACCACTCAGTTCACTAACAAGTTTTTCTTCGACCTTGTGTCAACCCTATTCTAGATTACACTATAGTTAAGTTTTTCTAACAAATTTTCTTCGACCTTATGTCAACTCCGACCTCTTCTGTATTTACAATATAAGTTGACTTCTTTACTCACTTTTTCCAATCGTCTTTGGGTTGTACAGGTTTTCTTGACTGCTATTAACCTCAACAATTGGTGGTAGGACAATGTATGTCCACTCAGGCGATTTATACCTCTGATTCGGGTGTCTTACTCTTTTTGGCCTTTGAATAGTCTCTATTTTCTTTCCCAGTGTTTCCTTCTGGCTAGTAATCTCATTCACTTGCTCTTCTGGTTCTTTTGTTCTGTTCACTATTTTAAATCTCAATCCACCTGTTTCCTTAGGCCAATTGTCTCCTTTGCAGACTTTCTTAGTTTTGGTTCTACTGTGTTATGCTCCACTCTCCAAGCTCTTTTTCTTGGGCTTTTTCTTAATGGAGTTTCGTCTGCACTGTCATCAGTTTCACTTTCAGTATCTTCAACTGTATCATTGATTGTTATTTTCACAATATCTTTGTCTTCATCAGACTCAGTTTTCTCTTCTACTACTCTGTTAGGAACACCTTCATAACTGGTAGTTGGAATCTCATCCTTATCGTGAGTTACTTCCTCTTCCTCAGTCTCAGGATCTCCGTTCCTGCTTTCAGAGTTTTCAGCTTGCCTTTTAGTTTACTCCTTTTCAACAGCTTTCTCTTCACTTTCTTTTGCGTCTTAACTGGTGTCTGTCTTTACCGATTCTCGATCTTCAGATTGATCTTCTGAATCTGGTATTTCCACAATCTCCCTTTCACTTTCGCCTTCAGACGCAGAACTGGCTTCTGAAACTTCCAGGTGTCGACGATCGTGTCGATCTTCAATATCTGGAGTTTTTTCTGGTTCAGCTTCAGAATCAGAGTCAGTTGTACTTTCACCATCGTATGGGTATTCAGGTTCAGGCACACGAATGGTGTGATTAGCATGAACCCACCTTTTCAGTCCAGCACACTTAACTGCAGTAGTACTGACCAAGATAACTTGACGTGTCCTCTGCCACCGAGGTACCAAGCAATTTCTCCTGTGATGCACTTTCACTCGAAAGTCTCCAAGGACTAGATCATGAGCTGGATTTTTCTCTTTGGAATTTGACTCAGTTCCCACATGGTAGAGCACAGAAGTTACGACATCAGACAGATTTTTGCAGTAATCCAGTATGATGTCATCATTAATTGTCAACAACTTATCAACTGGTACATAGGCCTGTCTCATCACCCTGCCCATCGAAATTTCATGTGGACTTAATCCAGTTTTCCTGTCAGGTATGCTTCTTAATGTCATTAAGACAAGTGGCAAGGCATCAGGCCACTTAAGTCCTGTTGCCAAACACATCTTTGCAATTCTGTTTTTAATTGTTCCATTCACCTGTTCAACTACTCCTGAAGCCTCAGGTCTGTAAGCACAATACAGCTTCTGGAGAATGTCCAGAGCTTCACAGATCATATGCATGAGCTCATTTTGAAAATGAGAGCCTCGGTCTGACTCAATCGTCACCCGGAACCCTAAACGTGGTATTATCTCACGCAAGAACAGTTTAGCAACAGTCAACCCATCGTTTCTTCGCGTGGGGAAAGCTTCCACCCATCGAGAGAACAAACAGATTATCACAAGAATATATCTGAGTCTGTTGCATGGAGGCAGTTCAACAAAATCCATCTGAACCCTTGTAAATGGACCACCCTCCCGTCCTATGGTTCCCAAACTTACAACAGTTCTCCTGTTAGGATTAAATTGCTGACACACCAAACACATTTGGCACAAGCTCACAGCAATCATTTTGAACTTGGGATTATACCAAGTCTGTCTAAAGAGAAGAATCATAGCATCTCTACCAATGTGGGCATGACCATGGTACATTCGGGCCTTGTCTGAGATCATGCTATCGGGCATTACTGGTCTTTCATCTTTGTAAACCCAAATGTCATCTTCTTCCCTTTGTCTGCATCCTGATTTTAGCCAAATATCATTTTCCTCTGCTTCTGCCTCTTCCTGCATCTGTTTCGCTTCCTGCCAAGTCTCAACTACAGTGGTTAGCATTAAAGGACTCGGAACATGTTCTTTTAACTTCTCTCGATTGATTGAAATTTGACTTTTAGCACAATGCTTTTCAATTGCATCTGCGTAATTGTTTCCACGAATAATGTAATCCTCACTCTTTTTCTGAGCTGAACACTTCACCACTGCTATTTTCTCAGGTAGCTGTATCACATCTATTAGTGTCTTCACAAATTCAGCATTTCGAATAGGTGTTCCTGCAGATGTCAAATAACCTCTTTGGGACCAGAGCTGCCCATAATCATGAACAACTCCGTAACTATATTGACTGTCAGTCACTATAGTTACTTTCACCTCTTTTCCCAGTTCACATGCTCGTATCAAAGCAATCAACTCCAATACGTGAGAAGAATGAATTCCTTTCAAACTAGATGCTCCCAGCACTTCTGCCACTGTACAGACGGCATATGCAGCAATTAGAACACCACTCTCTGTTCTCAAGCATGATCCATCCACAAACATCACAAAACCTGATTCAGGTAAAGGTTTATCTCTAATGTCTGGTCGAGGCTTTGTACAATACTCCAGAACATCCAAACACTTGTGATCAAGCTCACCTTTCACTTCTGCCTCTATGGTATCAGGTAACAAAGTTGATGGATTGACATTCACACATCTGGTAATGGTCACATTCTCAGCTCTCAAAATTATTTTCTCATAACGAGTCATTCTGCTATTAGTCATGTACTGTGTCTTTGCTCTAGTGTGGAGAATCTCCACAGCATGAGGTACATATACTCTCACAGGAAATCCCATCACTATTCCCTCACTCTGCTCCAGACTTACACTGGTTGCTGCTACTGCTTTCAGACAACCTGGTAAAGCTTTTGCAATAGGGTCCAAAACAGCTGAGAAATACGCAATTGGTTTTCTCAATTTTCCATGTCTCTGAACCAATACTGACAAAGCACATCCTTCTCGCTCACTGCAGTACAGTTCAAATTCTTTCTCATAATCAGGCATTCCTAAAGCTGGTGCTTCACACAGTTTAGTTTTCAGCTGTTCAAATGCTTCGATCTCTGTTTTGGTCAGAACAATAGGGTCTCTGATGTCTGCTTTTGTCAATCTCTGTAATGGTTTTGCAATCAATCAAAATCCACTAATTCACTGTCTGTAATACCCTACCATTCCCAAAAACATTCTCACCTGTCTTTGAGTTTTCGGTGGCTGCATTCCTTGTATCATTTTGATTCTTTCAATTGTGACCTGTCTGATTCCCTTAGCAATCTTGTGACCTAAGTATTGTACTTCATTTTGACAAAACTGCAATTTGGATGGAGACACTTTATGTCCCTCCTCAGCCAAATGATTTAACAACGCTACAATTTCAGTTACACATGCAACCTTTGTTTTTGACGCAACCAAAAGATCATCAATGTACTGCACCAACACAGACTCTCCAGGCATGCTAAAATTCTCTAACAATTTCTTTAGTAGCTGATTAAAAATCGATGAACTCTCAGTGTACCCTTGTGGAATTCTACACCATGCTAGGATACGATTCTGGAAACGGAACGCAAAAATTGGTTGGCTTTCTGGATGCAATGGAACAGTAAAGAACACATTACACAGATCAATTACAGTGTACCATTCTGCATCATGAGGAATTTGGTACAAAATCACTGCTGGATTGGGAACAATCGGACAACATGGGACAACAATTTTATTAACTTTTCTCAGGTCTTGCACAATTCTAAAAGTTCCATTTGGCTTTTTTAATCCCATAATTTGTAAATTGCAAGGACTGCTCTCTATTTCTCTTAGAATTCCCTGCTCAATCATTTTGTCAATCACTGGAGTTATTCCTTCAATTACTTCTGTAGTCATTTTATACTGAGGTATATTTGGGTAACTTGCACCTTCATTTACTGTAGCTTTTACAGGATCAACCCCTTTCATCAAACCTATATCTTTTCCAGTGAAATCCCACACTCTTTCTTTCACTGCCTCTTTTAATTCCACAGGAATTTTTTCTTTGTCAAAAACAGGAAATAGTTTATCCTGCTCTGCCTCAATCATGAGCATTGTCATTTTATACAAACTATCTTCATCTGGAGTTTGCAATTCTATGCCATCCGGTGAACAATATATGGCACAGTTCATCCTGCACAGTATATCTCTGCCTAGCAAATTAACGGGACTGCTATCGCACACCACAAATCGATGCATGTCTTTGAAGGTTCCGATTTCTATTTCAACTGGTTTTGTTAAGGGAGTTGTTATCTGTCTATTAGCTACACCGACAACTTGAAAGGTCTCTCCCGAGAGAGGAAGATTTTGAACTTCCACTGATCTAACAGTAGAACGGGTAGCACCAGTGTCCACTAGGAAAGTTATTTCCACATCATTCACCTTTCCACTCACAAATGGACCTGACTGATCTACCTCAAGAGTGGCTCCAAGTACACACTCTTCTTTCTCTCTCAGGCACCCTCATACGCTTTCATCCGGCACACTGCCATCCTCCTCTTGTAACCAATACTGAGGACACGCATTCACTCTTTGCGGTCTTTTTACCTGTTCACCTTCTCTGAATCCTGTCTCTGCACTGTATCTCTGCTGGTTTACACTGTATGGCAGTGGCGGTTGGGCACCTGACTTTGCTGATTTGCTATTTGCTGTTGTTGCGGTTGCTGCTGATTTACCTCAAACTGCACCTGCAAATTCAATGATGTATTTTCTTCGTTTAATCTAGGCGGACATTTACACTCTCGTTTCCAATGCCCTAACTTGCCGCAATTGAAACATGGCAATTTCTTTTTCAATTCATCAATATTCCCTACCAATTTGGGTTTACCTTTAAAGTTACCTTGATTCCCTGTAATCTTATTCTACATTTGTGCTACTTGTTGTTCCGCTACCTTCACTTGTGCCCACATAGCTTTCTCCTTTAATTTTGTCTGTTTCGCATCAATTTCCTCACTGCAATATTTTGCTTGTCTCAGTACTTTATCTACTGAGCTCGACTGCCTTCCTATCATGCTGTGTCTAATCATGTCTGAAATTTCTGGTCTCAAACCATATACAAATCTATATATGAAATGACTCATGTCCTTTTCATTCAGCTCCTCATAACCACTATACTGTTTGAAAACTAACAACAATCTTTCATAAAATGAATGTACTGTTTCCTTCGGCTCTTGTGTGGTCCTGCCTATTTTCACCCAATCAGTTTCTTTTGGTGGTATTTTATTTTTCAGCCACACTATCACTTGTTCATGATTTCTCATTACATCTGGTGATGGAGCTCCTGTTACTTTATCTCTGGGAAACTCTTCTCTTGGCCAATCTACAGATATTTTACATTCTGTCCATAAGTCTGCTGGTACTACTATGTCAAATAGTCCATCCAAATCAATCCATAAAACTTTTGACACTTTTACAAATCTGTCTACTTGTCTGTACCATTCAACTGGTTTTTCTCTCAACCTAGGAAAATCATTTGTGAATGACAGTATGTCTTGTCTGCTCCAGGGAACATGTACATATCCTCCTCCAGGTATCTCTCTCATAGGGAATTCAGTTGCCACTGTCTCTTTTTCTCTGATCGGAAAAGCTAATGTGGATTTATCACTAGTTTCCTCTTTCTTCTTTGCCCACTTGACCCTCCATTTACTTACATCACCCCATTTTCGCAACAGCACAATCAAATCTTTTATCGGGGTTAATCTTCCAGCAGTATTCATGTTCTCAATGTCTCTTTCATCAAAATCTACTAGATATGTCTTCTGCAGTGATTTTATTTTTGAAAATTCTATTCCGCAATCACTTGCTACCTCTTCTAGCTGATCATACATTGTTTTGGCCTTCCATGTTATGCTTTTACATAAAAACATGAGCTCATCATCCTGGTATGTTTTTAATCTGTCCGTCCCAATCATTCCAATGATTAATTCTTCCATATCTACTTTTAATTTAGCCACATCCAACACTTTTGATTCCTGCTCTTTTAATTTTAAGGTTTTAATCCATTCACTTAATTCTTTATCTGATGGTCCTACAGGTATTTGTGTTAAATCTATTTTGTCTACACTTCTCTCTGGAGTTGCAGAGTCAGATTCTGCTCCTGTCGGGTATCTGCATAATGAACTTTGATTAAAAGTCAATTCTGGTGGATTTACATTTACATTCCGCCTTATCTCTGACAAATCAGGATAAATATTCTCCTTTACTTTCTGCAGACTCTGTTGTAATGGAATTGTTAAGCTTGGCTCTTTTATTCTTTGATTTTCAAATACAGGTATCACAGGTCCTATTGTTACTGGGACAGTTACAGCTTCCATATTTTTAGTAAGGTTTTGAATCAGTTCATTTGCTGAACGTTCATAATCAGAAATATCTGGCTGCATATCATTTCGTCTTTCAGTACTTAGCACAATTTTGTGTGAGTCATTACTCTGTACAGGAGTACCCGAAATTCTAGCTTCTCCTATCGGTGTACTTGGGACATATCTTGTCACTACTCTCTCAGGGAAATCTCGGAGATTTGATGGTTGTCTTGGCATTTCACTAACTCTCTCATTTGCTATTGGAGCATTTGGGGTAGTCCATAAAGAACTTGGTTGATATGGTGGCAGTCTCCTATTTAAGTTTTCTTCTAATACAGCATCCTCTGATTCACTTACACCATAACTTTGATTCCCTGACACAACATTCTTTTTCTTTTCTGTGCATTTCCGTCCCTCATATTCTTCTACCAATCTGACTGGATACATACCATCACACATATTACCATTCCTCCATCTCCGCATTCTAGTCTCGTGTGTTTCTCCCCATAAATCTCGACCTTTACCTCTTGGTCTGATATGCCTGCTCAACCTCTCACTTTCCAGTTCATGCATCTCATCTTCCCACTCAACCAGTGCCTCAAATTGAGTTGGTCTAGGTCTCGGTTCAAGTTTCATCATTTTGTCTCTCAAATTTCTCAAAATTGCCAAATCAAAAGATCCTCCTTCTGGAAAAGCTAACACACCATCATCCTTGGTATACCTTACCCAATTCTCCAACCAAACACACGTATGGTAACCATATTTCGATATCATATAAGAAGCAGGTGTTTTCGGTGAAGGAAGCATTTTTCCTTCTATCGTAACTACCTCTTTGTCTTTTACAAACATGTTCTTCCGCTTTTTAAACCATGAAGGTTTCTTCTTGTTATCATCATAATAGTAGTATGACATTTTCAGTAAATGTTCCTGCTTTCAAAAGATCGCGTACTATTCTATTGCTGTTTCCTTTACACCAACCTATCACAGAGCGGTTTGCACTAATGTACCAATCAGAACACGATACGTCACTAAAGTGCTTAACCAATAGCTTTTGCTGCTTCTTGTGATGAACCAATCAGCTCCTACTCTGTCCTGGGCACGAGGACCAATCCCAGCACGACATTTTTGACGTCACCAGCGCTCCGGCTCCTGCAGCGCCGACTAACCCCTCAAGTATTCTGTGACCGGAGTAGACGACGCTTATCTCCTCAGAATTTTTTAGACTCGTTGATAAAGTAGCACTACCCTATTTTACCCTTCTATCAGGCAATAACAAACTCGTTTCTCCAGGAAAGCACATACAGAGATCTTTTTCACCTCCTTAGAGACAATCCCAGAGTTCCACCAGAACGCGTATTGCAATTTCATTTACACACGTTCATACAGAAATCCCTATTCATATACACATGAACTTTGTATCACCAGTAGGCAGCGCTTACCTCTAACCCACCACAGAATTCCTCTATCGCTAGTAAAGTAGACGCCGCTCCTTTACCCTTCTACCAAGCTCGGGTTGAGTCCTATTACTCTCCCAGCAGTAAGTTTTAATCAGGATACGCAATGATCCCTGTACTTGAAGGCTAAGATTTCATAGACTGTCCTTACTATACATTTATCCTTTCACACCTAATGTCCCTAAACAGTGATATACGACAATACCACCGCAGTATTCAACGATACTCCTTTTTTGAAACAGACCAATGCACTGTGCGACTTTACTTGCCACACTTCCTCTGCCTGCAGACAGAGGCACTAGCTTCACGCAACACTTGGAAGCCTTTTCAGAACTACATATAACGTAATACAAACTCAACATATGTTAGTTATAATTCTATAGATCAAATTGTATATAGTACTTTCTACATAACCCTAGCTAATTTCCTTAGCAACCACTACTCTGCTACCAAGATATAACTGCTACAGCGGAACTCCAAAAATAATTTCTAATCCGCACTCACCATTTCCCTGAAACCTTTGAATACACAATCATTCATCAGTGGGGCCCATAACACTGCACTTTTACTCTATTCACTTTTCAACTTGGCTTCAAGGAATTTGGTGAAACGCAATGGAGAAATACTGCAACATTTGGTGGAGTGTCTAAACCTATAAATCAGTTAATATTTACACCTGCAGTTTTATACACTTTACCATGGTTTATTCAAAACATTTCAGTTTTATTCAGACACACCACTATAGTGGCAATGGATCTGCTAGAAAGAAAATTAGGCATAGGAAAATCACAAGACCAGCTTTAATATTCCATTTTCCCAATTTTATTAAAAGCAAAATTTTAATATGTCTGTCATTTAGGCATTATTAAATTCTTTATTAAGTAAATCTTAATCTTTATTTCAAAATGATCATTTTATTTAGAGCTCAGAAAAAGTAGTTTATTTAGAAATCAGTTAAAAGTTTAGCAAAGAACAGATAGTTCCAAATTCATTCTCTCCTAACATCCCTAACTAACGCCCTCATCTTAACCTTATATCCTGGAAAGCAAACAAAAAGAAAAAATTAACAGCCTGATTCATGTACGGGCTGTTTTGCGTGGCCCTAATAGCGAATCATAGCGACTCGCTATTGAGGACACGCAAAACGGCATTCATGTAGGAATTGCTAAATCAATAGCGATTCCTACATGTTCTCTATTTGCGAGTAGCAATTTGCTACTCGCAAAAAAAGGAATAACTCCCCATTCATTCCTATGGGCCAAAAGGCCCATAGGAATGAATGGGGAGTATCCCTTATTTGCGAGTAGCAATTTGCTACTCGCAAATCAGATAGCGATTTTAAGGGTGCCAGGGGTGTCCAAAGGACACCCTGTAGCACCCCTAAAATGCACATTTGAACAGGTGTTGCGCACACACATGTCCAAAGGATATGTGTGTGTGCAACATGCAACTTAGAAAAATGCTTTTAAAAGCATTTTTCTATGTTTTTGCTATTTACCGAGAGGTCTGACCTCTCGGTAAATAGCGGCCCAATTTTGCTAAATCGCAATTTTTGCAAGTGTCATGAATAGCATTTAAGGAATCTCTAATAGAGATTCCTTAAATGCTAATCCTCGCATATTTGCTAATTCCTCATTAGCGAATTTTGCATTTGGGATTGTGAATCCCAAATGCCAAAATTGCACTCGCAAAAGGCAAGATTCTGAGAATCTTGCCCTTTGCGAGTGCAATTTTGCTTCATGAATCAGGCTGTAAGAGTTTTCTTACATCCAAGAATCGATCTTCAGTCCAGCAGCACTTCGAGAAGAAATCGAAAGAGCGACCTCCTCTATGTAAAACCAGGGGTTTTTATACACTGATTTTCTAACTTAACCTATCTAAAAAGTATCTAACATCACCAATTCGGGTTCTGATTGGACAATTTGTGGCGGGTGAGCATCTTCTCACCATTACAACCACGAACTCATGGTGAATCAGCAGAATCATAATGGTCTTTTGTTTTAAACAGTGTTTGGCCTGGTCACTTCCTTCACTCGCAACGTCGAGCAATTCTCTCACGTTCAGAACACTTGACCGTCCATATTTTGGCAATCATCCTAACTTCAGGGCAAAGCAGCCTTGAACTTCCCATCCGAGTACAGGCAGCTCACTCTTGCTGGCAGGCTTTAGGCACGCATGCGCAGTCCAGCATTTGCTCTCAATTAGCCAGAGTAACCGGATTTTATAGGCCTCAGAGGCCACTTTTGGAACTATCAT
Organism: Lissotriton helveticus; assembly: GCF_964261635.1. NCBI lineage: Eukaryota > Metazoa > Chordata > Amphibia > Caudata > Salamandridae > Lissotriton > Lissotriton helveticus. The sequence continues at coordinate 617,904,085 of NC_136061.1, read as the reverse complement.
AGAAACAAACACAAATTCATGTTAATTTTGGTAATGAAACCCTTCTGTTTACCTCCCACCGTACTAATGTTTCCCTATTAGTTATTACCTAGCAGGTAAGCCACATAAATACATTTCATACTTACATATCCGATGATTTTAAGCACAATAACGTGTACTATAAGCACATTCATATTGCGTTTATTTATCTTTAAGCTATGCATTAGTTCACAACACAATAACAACACAAATTAGTTAATTATTTTGCTCATGCATGCAAAATTAGTATTCCGCAAATGTTTGTGTACTGTGCATTTTGTACTATGGTTGACTATTTTACCACAACACACCATTAGTAAATGTTAACGTTATGGAACATTGATTTCACAAGGGGTACACAAAATTTTGTTTTGCTACCTTGGTCCATCACTGTCAGCGTCAATGGTTTGGGGCATTGAAGTCTCCCTCGCTGCGTGAGAGCAGCGGTCAGTCATTCACAGGCATAGATACCACCCTTTCCCATTTGTCACACATAGGAGTGGAAGGAAACACGTGTGATCTGGTGCCTTGTTCTCAGTAATGGTTAGTGTTAGAATGCTAATCTCTGTCATATATATTGTGCTGAGACCTCTCGCCATACTAACCTCCCCCACTTTGACACCCCAGGCCCTGGCTGCATGTCACTGGCCCCAATAGAAATGGAGTCGCTGCATAAGTACCTCAAAGAAATGGATCCAAAAGACAAGCAGGCCAGACAAGCAGGCCAGGCTTCTTGATCCCTTGTGAAGTTGATGCAAATATCAGAGTCAAGGGTAAAGCGAGAGAAATGTGCTTCCTGTAGACAGTTATCTGCTGTATGACATTAAAACTGACCCTGAGTACCGAGTCCTGCAGAGAAGTACATGCTGTGCGCCTTAAAGTCTCTCCAGTCCAGCTGAGCTATGTTGGCTCCTTCAAGATAAATGCATTGCAGTTCTAATGTGGTCTTCTGGCAGAGTGCCTTTGATTGAGCTGCATGCCTTACTGCAAGTATTAAATCCCTGCAGGTGCATGTCCATGCTGCTTAGTCTCCAGACTGAGAACTTGTAATGCAGACTTTAACAATACCATGGTATAAATGGCACTGTTTTTTGTGCCCAAAGTTTGATGAAATAATACTCCGAAAAGAAAAGCATTCTGTGTAGTTTTTTAAATTTGATTTACAGGATAAAGGCGGACATTAGTGATCATAGTAGTCCGAACCATGGCCCTCCAGCCCGCATTACCACAGTCTTGCATGCCGAAGACATGCCCTTAACAACATTAATGCCAAATACCTGGATTGATTTACGAGCAATGGAGCATATTTACAAAGAAGTGGCAGAGCATGTTGTTAGCCTCCTTGGCTTGACGACACGCTCCGCCACTTCTGAAATGCAGGGCTGAAACACATTTACAAGAATATGGTGCACCCCTGCATTACCCCCTGCACTGGCTCTAAGTTTGGCAGCCTAGCACTAAGCAGGTACCCTTGCACCATAGTTCCTGCACATAAACAATCATTGGCCTTTTGCTGTGTTCATGTGTGCTGCACAATGCAGCAAACATGAAAACAGCAAAAACAAGGAGAAAATTAACATTTCTCCTCGTTGCGCCAGGGTAAGACCAGGTTTTCCCTGGTCTTAATTCTGGTGCTGCCTCCTATTTACGTCTTCCTTGTAATTAGGAGGCAGCATCAGAATCAATGGGTGTTGTGGTGGAATGCCCACAACAACACCCAAGGCTTTCAAGGATAGTGTGAAAGGGGGCTTTATTTACAAGGCAGCATTAAGCCACATTAAGGGACTTAACGCTGCCTTGTAGATTAGGCGAGGTCCCTATTGCCATCACAACGTCACTAAAAGTGACGCTGTGATGGTGATAGGGGCTTGTAAATATGCCCCAATGAGTGTTTAAACGCTAAGGCAATGCATGTCAGCTATATAGTTCCTTTCTTATTTAAAGTTTTACTTAATCTTGCCTCCCTCAAAGTTAGCTATTTAATCATGTTGTGTTTCTTTCTGTATTTTTTTTCCATGCATACTTTGAGCTGTGCAGGTGTTTATGAGGGGATTTGATTGAGAGTTCTGACGCTGTGACAGTGTGTGTGAAGGGGTACACAGATGGCAACATATTTACAGGGCAAAAGCAACATTTAATAAATTGCTTAAATGTCAGTGCAGTGATTGTTTGGAAGGGGTGAAGTGAGGGAGATGCAAGGAAGTGCATTCGGAGAATAGTGAAAAGAGGGTGCTGAAGAGGAAAGAAAGGTGGTTGAAGATGCGCAGATGGCCGAGATGTTCAGGGGAAAAGGACATATATATCTAACATAAAGTGCACATAACTGGAAGCCAAAACTCCTTCCTCATGGCCGAGATTTTCAGGGAAAAAAAACATATATATCTAACATAAAGTGCACATAACTGAAAGCCAAAACTCCTTCCACAGGCCTCCATACTATTGAAATTTCAGAATTGAAGCATTTTGAAAGTTATTTATTTATAACAAAGCCTTGTTGTTACTCATTTATGTTAAACAACCAACAACCATTAACAAAGCCAATTCTCGTGACAGGTTAAGGCGTAGTGAC